>NC_133397.1:68650000-69900000 GCF_047511655.1 Castor canadensis
CCACTCCTCCAGATGGCCTACCATTCACTGTGAGGCAGCCTTGTCCAAATCATAGCTGTTTGCTTTCTTTCAGGATAGCAAGAGAATATATTTGTTTCCAAATCTCTGTAACTTTTCAGAAGTCATTAAACAAACCAGTCTTGTTAAGCCATTACTTAAGTCAGTCAACTCATTAGGGTCACAATAATTGTAGGAGCTCTAAGCCAAGAAACATGGGTGAAGACAAAATATATGTTTTTATACCATAATATATCAACTTACCATATTCACAAATCTCAATTAAATACACAAGGAAAAAGAGATAGACAAAGACATATACTGAGCACAGAAACCTTAGGGATTCTCAGAATTCTTCTGTCTATACAAAGAGTGGGGGAAAAGGCTCCACTGATTACATGAAAAGCAAACACAACTGAAACTTTGAGAAATAGGACCAAGGTCACAGGTATACTTTCATCCTTCTTTATTTCAGGAACTACATTTTGTGACCAGGGACTAATTTAAGCTTTTCATCAACCTGATTGATTAGGTGTTATTATCAGCTCTAAAGTTCAGAAAGATTTAATAGCTACCTAGACCTCATACAACCTTTGAGTGAAAAGTTGGGGTGAAGCCCAGACTATCCCTGATGTCAATATTCCCTCTATATAAACAGCTTTTTGGGTCCATAAAGAGCTGACTATTTGTACATACAGAAGTAGTGAGGGTTCTACTGGGGCCATAAATCAGATATATAATCACATTATTGTTGTACAGGGGTGGGTTGCATTGTCACATTTCCAAAAGTTCATACAATATATTATATTTGAATTCATCCCCTCCATAATTTTCCTTTACCCCCAACCCCCCCACTCTTGAAATAGTTTCAAAAGGTCTCATTTTTCCATTTTTGTACATGAGTACATAATATTTCTACTACATTCACTCTCCTACACACTTTCCTTATATTCTCCCCCTTATACTGGTGGGTCAAAACTCTTTAGAAGCTCTCAGTCTTAGGTAGAGATGGTATAAGAAGATGAAATTGTAAGAAAAGTGAAAGACTGCTAAAGGGAAGAATTAATGTCTGTCCTTCTTAGGGGACTATTGGGAGTGTGAATAAGAATTATGGAAAGTAGGATGACGTTTGATGATGGATTCCTCATCTCAGGGACAAAAACACTTCAAATGGACTAAACATCTGAGCTAGGGATGCCTGCTGTAGAACTGAGTTTCAATAATACTCAACACTTCAATTGCACTGGATCCTATTCCCAGCTAGAAAAAAGTCTTGGATTAAAACATTTAGAGATATGGGGAGCAGTGATTATTTCACTTTTATAGCCAACAACAAAACCAAAGTATACTGTTCTATAACACTGTTAAAGAAATAGTTTATTTTCCAAATACATATTTGTGAGACAAAACAACTCCAAAATAACAGATCACTCTAAAACCACAGAAATGTATGGACAAAAAAAATATAGGGACTCTATCCTTATATTATATGGATAGAGTCTGCTTTGGAAATGTTCATTTATCATACATTGAAAAGATCAATATATTGACAATATGACACACAATGATGACTCCAAATATATCAAACTTTTTTGGTGATTGGTTCTCTTGACAAAATTATCTGAGCATATACTGAAAATCACTTGCTCAGTGAATCTGAGCAATATTGACATTTCTTTGAAATCATATTTAATCAATAATTGAGTTTTTGTATGTTTTGCTACAAATATTCATGTTTCATGAAAGCCAGTTGTTTTATGCAGCTACTTTAGGCAATGATGTGCAAATAAGTAATGCCATGGGAGAACCAACTTTTATTAATCAATGAGTGTGATACTGACAGATGACAAACTCTTAAGGCTCTCTAAGTATTGTATGCATTTTAAGCCTTTGCTAGAACTTTTTTTCAAAAGTTTTCTTAAAATTTCTGTACATTAACTTCAGTCTCCTATGTTGCATTTAATAAAAGACATAAATTTTGACAGGAGAAGCTTTTTCAAAAATCTCCTTATCCTTCTCCAACTTGCATTTTTTGTAGGTATCTATAAATGTCTTTATTAAGAATTTAATTATTGCACTTTATTTTATCTGACAATATTGAGTTTGCCATGTGTTGTTTACAATGGAATAAATAACTATACTGTGTTCAGAGTTTATTAAGCTCCACTAGATGAATCTGTTATTTATGTTTTACTTTTATTTTTACAATAATTACTTTCTTTTGGGTACTCTAGACTTGATGGTGATGTTAGGACCTTGCTTCAGGTCTGATTTACCTATGTTATTTTATGATTGCTGATTCTTTAAAGTCATGTGCTAAAATAATATAATATCTTCCTGATTGGATGGTTCCTGTTATCCTCTGTTATTTTCCTGCCATAATTACTGAAGACTTTCTACCTTACTAAATATGTGAAATCTCTAAATAACATTTTCTAAGCCTGTTCATAAATTACCTACTTCAATTATAGGAGTATGTACTTGCCCAACTTAAAAGACAGAGCTGCCATCCAGGGTTTTTGCCAGATGGGTAATTTTCCCTATCTGTTATTGGAACTGTCCTAAGAATTGCCTTCTAGGTGGAACTCCCACAGTGTTTAAATCTCAAACTATACTAAATAATTTTTAAACAACCATGTGACATAAATAGAATAAGTGGTTATAGAATTTCACTTGCATGTGAGAATTTTACTTGTTCACACTACCATGTGAAACATGAAAAAGAAGGCAATAAAATAGAAGGCTGAGTCAGTATCTGAAGGCTTGGTTCTGAAGGCCACCTAACCTGAATCAGTCCTCACACATGGACTTTTCTATTATAAACCACCAATTTCTCCTTCTTTCTCATTGGGTTGAATTTTCCTACTTATATCAGAAAGTTACCTTAAAAATACATTATGGCACAAAGTAAATAATGAAGCTGTCATGGATGTATATGACCAAGGACCTTAACCTGGATTAAAGGTTTGGGAAAGGAAAATAGCCTAAAAGTAATGGTATCCAAGCTGACATTGTAAAGTATGTGAGAATGAGGCACATTAAAGGGAAAAATAGGAGCAAAACACAAATTTCCAAAGATAATGAAGAACTCTTGTGAAGGATGTTTTCAGTATTTAGGGAACCAATAGAAGTCTAGATGTAGAGGAGAAATAAGGATTTTCCATGAGATTGGAGAGGAAGACATAAGGTCATGTATTGACATAAGATATATATTGGCTATTTACTTATTGTTATGGCTTGAACTTAGGGCCTAAACCTTGAGCCACCCCATCAGTCATTTTCTTTTTTTAATCTTGGGTATTTTTTGAATAGGGTCTTATGAACTATTTGCTTGGGCTGGCTTCAAATAATGATCTTCCTGATCTCTGCCCTGAATAGCTAAGATTACAGGTGTGATCCACCAGTGCCTGGCCATTTAATTTTTTAAGTGCATGCACATTATCAAAATTCGGACTGTACAGTAGAAGGTATTGATGTACCCTCCAAACCCTCAGCTTAAGGGTTCTAGTTCTCTTTTCTTTAAAAAAAGGATAGCTAATGTTCACACAAAAATATTTATTCAAATGTTTATAGACTTTTTGATGAAAATTAGAAGCAACTTAAATGTCCTTCATCTGGCAAATGGAGAAACAAACTCTAATTCATTCATACTATAGAATGTTACTCAGGAAATGGGAAGAATGGGGGAGGAAGAGGTAATTGTCTGTGGGAAGAGGAGAGCCAGAACTGCAAATATTTTGATTTTTGTCACGAATTTGAAATTTATTCACATGTTTCTCAATGTGCAATGGGATTATAACTCAATAAATCCATCACAAATGAAAAATATCATAAGTCAAAAATGCATTTAATACACATAACCTATGTGTATTATGGCTTAGCAACATAATGTACTGCAAAGTATCAACTATTTTCTGACATGATCATGTGGTTCACTGGGAGCTGAGGCTCACTACAGCTGTCAAGCATCACAACAGAATACAACTAAACTGGGAAAAATTCAAGGTATATTTTCTATATTTTCTATTGTGTACATATCACTCTTGTACTAACATAAAGTCAAACAATCATAAGTCAAACCATTGTAAGTCAGAGAACTCTGTGTAAGACATCTTAATAAAAATTCGTGCAATAAATTATAGCTTTGTTTTTGTAGCTCAGAGGTTAAAATTTGACAGCAGTTTAGTGAGTTAATATCATCATGAATAAATGCAGGTACATAGGGAGAGAGAAGTATTCTAAATGGACAGGAACATTTAACTACCTCACTGTGGGTAAACATTTTCCCAATGATAAACTATTTAAGAAAACAAGCTAAAAAATTGTAATTCTCAGACTACTTGAAAAAAAGGATCAAGTTAATACAAATATTTTTAACCAAGATTATCTATATCAATGGGAAAATTGGCACTGTTCTTTATTATAAAAATATAAACAGGATAGTATGAAAAAAGAAATAAATATTTAATGAAGATATCGTTTTTTTCTTTCTTTTGCAAAATTGGAGAACTGGAAGGCATAACAGGTCCTGCCTTGGGGAGTTGGTACTAGTGGGAGGGAGGAGGAGGAGAGGAAAGGGCATGGGAGCATAAATATAGTGTAAATACTGTACACACATATGTAAATGGGAAAATAATACCAGTAGAAACTATTCAAGGAATGGGGGGAGGAAAGATAAAAGAGAATGGTGAAGGGGGTGAATTCAAGTATGCTATATTGTATGAATTTTTTTAAATGTTGCAATGTTCCCCCAACCAGCACAACAATAAAAATAAATTTTAAAAAAGAGAGAAAAAAAATCAAAACACATATGTCTCGCATCCCACACCAGCTTGTCCTAGAAACCTAACTGGGGGTGACAAAAGGTGCTGGAAAAGGAAACAGACAGAAAACCAAATATGCATAAAGCTGGGGCCTGGTAGGCTGGGTGCTCAGATGGAGACACACCAGCCCCCTCCACCTCCAGTGAGTTTGTCATATACAGTCACAACACAAGGTGGAGAGGCAATTCTTGATGGAGAGGGTGTGACACTATAATCCTTGAGAACAGGAGGAACCTGTGACAGCTTCTCTCTAAACATAAACATCTTAGGAAAAACAGCTGTACTGCATCCACATCTGCAGCTGAGGCTGTGCCAATTCAAGTGTGCAATTTATTGTGCATAACTATGCTTGCTCCCTCCTGCATTTTGGGGCTCTGCCAAACTCAAACCCTCAGCTTATCTGATACACCTGTGCTCCAAGCACATGTGCATTTCAAATCATTCTCTCTTACGGTCATTTGGAAGTCTTTCATTTCCAAAAATAGTTGATGTATATTTTCTGAATTGCCTTTTAGAACAACCCCTAATGAAAGGTATTGCTACCAATCTCACTCTAGAGATGAAGAAAAAAGTTCAGAGAAGTGAAATCTCTTGCTGATTGTGACTGTGGCTAACCAGGGACTAAAATGAATTGATTCTAGCCAATGCAAAACCTTAAGTCAGATAAATTAGAAAATACTGATTGATGTTCATAGATAGGATTTACAAACATCCATTTACCTTTTATCAGTTGCTGTAGCCTCCTGCATGTTAGAGCTGGGTACAGCATGATTACTTGCACCCTTAAGTAAAACTAGTGATGAGTGCTTTACCACTCAGGTAACACACCCAGTACTACCTGCCCATGTACTCTTCCAAGTACTTCTGTGAGGCCACATGTCAACCTTCAGAAATACAGCCTGTAGTGATACTAATCTGCTGTCATTTTCACCAGATTTCAGCACATAATATTGAGGATAAGTCATTTTAAACAGGTTAATCACTAAGAAGTATACTTGCAATGGCTTTATCCCTGGAGTTTCCTGTTTAGGCTTGTGAAATATGGACCAATAAGGTACAATTTTAGGCAAATGAAGAAGGAAGTGGCCCATAGAACACATTGTTTGAGAAACATTGTCTAGGGAACCTGTTCTTTTATTCATCCCTTTGATTAGAAGAAGCTGAATTGCTACATTTGGAAAGAAATCAGCTTCTAGAATATAAAATGAGGCCAAGGCACTTAAGGTGTCTCAGAACTGAGCTAATAATAAGTAGCATTTTAAAATAAAACAATAAGTCGGTGTTTTAAAATAAAATATGTGAGCATATTACATAGGATATTTTTCATTTTCTCAGTCACTAGTGCCTGAAATTGTTTGACCTGTTGTTTTTGCCATAGCTATCCTAAAAGTGGTAGTTTAATTACCTGGTAGCATCATAGCAAACTAAACTTTTTCTGAGATTTTCCTGAAATTGCATCCACTCAAAAAATTAAATGCAAATATCACAACCTGGTCGGCTAGAATAGCAGTCTTCAAACAAGACCACTTTTATCTCAACAAAATCTCAACAGTTTCTCTGGGAGTCTGCCTTTCTGGTTTTAAGTAGACATATATCAAAACTTCTTTTAAAAAGAACTACCACAAACCTGCAATAGTCTATTTGGTACATTTCATAATGGTATTTGTTTACTAAGATTTTTGCTTTTGTATTTTAGTCATAATTTAAACTTAATCAGTAAACTGTCATAAATTTTCAATTATTTTTATGATAGCATGAAAGGGCAGTGATTTACCAGGATGCTTTCAGTGTAAATTGTGTGAGCAATGACAGAAATCTAAATATGATTAATATCTTTTGTGTATGTATCTCAGCATGTATATTGATGACACATTTAAAATCTAATGATAAAAGTAAAATTAGAAGTTAAAAATCCATATCTGAATAGAGCACCAGGAAGCATGCTAAGAAATTAGGTAAAAATAAAATAGTCCAATTCAATTTTATTACAGTTCTGATCCTTTCAACATTTAAATGGATTTTGATTGAGTACCACATATTTACAGAACATGCCAAATATTTATAATACTTTGTCATTCTATCTCTAACAGGGCCACTTAAGCCTTTCTCTTTATATTTCCATCTACTTTTATTTGTTTAGTTTCACTTTGTAAAACCATTCAGTTGGCATAAGCCACTAAAAAATGTCAGAAGATAGCAGAAATAAAAATTATAACCTGCTTTTACCCTCCAAAGCACCCTTTCTATTTTTATTGCACACTTCAGTAGTTCAAACCCTTTAATTCCAAGTGAAGTTGAATGCAGTAATCATTAATATCTAAGTAAAACCATAATTTAAACCAAATTTAAACTAATCACCTATTTTTTCTCTGTATGGTTAAAGCTTAAAATAGAGAAGATACAAAGGGTAAATTGCATGCTGATGGGCAGTGGGTTGTAATTGAACTCTTTCCCCATCATTACCATGATCTGTTCTCAGTTTCCATTAATCACTGTGTTGTTAACAACATGGTGGTTAAAAGGGGCAAAAATACCCTTCTTATTTACTAGTATAAAAGGTAGAAATTTTCAACAATTTGCAACATCCTAGAATTCACCTTCCAAAGGAATGAGCACCAATAATTGCATTATTAGCTCACATCAGAAAATGAGCTCCTTCAAGTTAATTAATGAAACCCTGCAACAAAGAAACAGGAAAAGCTTACATTTGTGCAAGGTAGTGTTTTCTTTCTACACAGGCATCATTGAACTAATAAGAGATGAAACTTAGATGCTGATCTGGAAATTGTGTTAGTGGTAATTCTTTTAATGTCAACATATCCAGGATGAGTTCCTTGGGAAGCATTCAGCACCAGACTTAATAAGGAGTGCTCTTGGGATCAACACCCATGGAAAGGAGGAGCAGAGAAAGAAGAAAAGCCTGTTAGCCAACTATCAGTGAGGAGCTCTAAGCAGGAAATCACTTAAACCTTCCCCTAGGTTAGGTTAATGGGACCTAGCCTTTATATCCCTTCTTCAAGGATGCTAGCCATCTAGGAAACAGGTGGGATCTCAGTCATAGCTCTCTTCCATTCAACTATTTTAGTGTCTGGCAAATAATGTTAAGGGCTAACGCTGCTTCCAACAGCTGGGGAAATAAGTCGATCTTTTCTGAACTCTTGTGAGGAGAGAATTTTCCACAAACCAAAATTCAAGTTATATGTACATGTTTGTAGATACTTACACACACACAAACGGCTATGTGTGTGTGTATCAATACAGTAAGAAGCTGTACTATACACAGAGATACTAATACAGATACTTCCCACCATATTTTATGATCTGAAAATGAATCTTGTAGGGACAATTTTCATCTACAAAAATAAAAGGGTTCAACTAGACCTTTGACCAGCTGACATTTTATGTAAATGACCAGACAGTAAACATCCTCATTTCTGTGAGCTGTATGGTCTTTGTCTCAGCTATTCAACTCTGCTTCTGTAGATTGAAAGCAGTTGTAGGCAATATGTAAATAAATAAGTGTGCATATACTTTAATAAAACTTTCTTTGCTAAGAAGATATCACAATCATAAGCTGTTGTTTGCTGACCCTTGAATGAGATGGCTCAATTGTCTCAATAATTCTTAGTCACTAACATTCTACATTTTTCTTATAATCTCTTCTCAGAATTAAATAATAGATGCTTTTAACTCATATACATTACTATAACTCCTTCTAGAAACAGTACGGAAAAAAGAATGTTTTCAAGTTTTTGTATACCTTAGTATTTTTCTTCCCAATAACCAGAATGATTTATGAATTGCTTTTAGTAATTAATAGTACTTATCCAATAGGAAAATTGAGTTTTAAAAACTAGTATCTTGGACTTTTCTAAAAAGCACCAAAATTTTCTAAAAGAGCTCCCTGAAAAGGAGATTAAGGATGCATATTCACAGAACCTTGTTTTTCCAGTCACTCTATCAACAAGACAATTTCAGAAATAATTCAAGGTGGTTGTTTTGTTTGTTTTGTTTCCTGACTCCTAGATTGCTCTGGGAAGGAGGTAAAGAGAAAGCCACTCACATAGTCAATGAATCAGTTCCCTTCTGTGCCTGACTTAAAACAAAGCATCAAAGGATCCTAAGAAATATTCTGCTTATGTGGTCTTTGGTGAGCTTATTCCAAAATTTAACCACCTTAAAGCAATATTTGAATATGAAAGGATTGACATTTTGGAATATATAAACATATCTTTCTCCTTTGCTCTTGTCAGTGTATAACCTTCTTTCCATTTGGCTGAAAGCATTAACCTGGAGGACTATACAGCAATCATTACAAAAGTGACACAGGAAAATAGAAAGAATAAACACTTAGGTCCTGACATTTCACATAAAATTTTGTACCCTGACTAGAGCCTTGTAGTATAAGACACTGTTTTGAGAAAGGATTTGCTGAATTCCTTTATGTCCCTGTTTATTGAATCAAGAAACAGTCCAGAGAATATAAAACAAAGAGTTCTCTTATTTTCACATTAAGGTAGTTACAAGATTTGTTATAACATGGTGAATTATAAATGACTGCCAAATTCCAACACCTAAGGCAAAAACTATTAATGAATTGAAAATATCAAACTTTTACAATATGGTAAAGACAATCAACAAAGAAATCTACAGCTAACAATATTCTTCACAGAATAGACTGAACATTTCCCCTCTAAGATGAAGAACAATATCAGGGAGTCATTGTTCTTACTTAAGATAGTACTAAAAGGTCTAGCTTTCTGAGTAAGGCAACAAAAATAAGTCATTTGGAAAAGAAAAAATAATCTTTATTTGCAAATTATGTAATTGTCTTCACAGTACATATGAAGAATTTGCAAAAATACAGCTCCTACAAAGAATAAGTAAATTCAGGAAGGTTATAGAAGACAAGATTAGTGCACAAAATTCAATTCCATTGTTACATACTCATAACTAATATTTGCTCTAAGAAATGAAATTCTCTTATATGAACTTAAAGGACATGTATATAAATCCTTATCCTGAAATTTAAAAATAAATAAAACACAACACTGAGTAAACACATGAAAGAAGGCCTAAATAAATGGCAAGGCATTTCATGTCCGTGGATTAGAAGATTTAACAAACCTAAAATATTAGTTCTCTCCAAATTGATGTATACATTCCATTCAATTCTTACTTAAATCCCAACAAGATATTTTTATAGAAATAAACCAGTTAATTATGAAGTGTACATGGAAAGGCAAAGAGCCTATAATGAATATAGCAATTTTAATTACGGAAGACTAAAGTAGGAAGACTCGAAGTCAAATCTATGGCTCACTATATAGCTATATTAATAAACATAGTGTTTTATTGATGGAAACAGAGTCATATAAATCAATGGAACACTACATAGTATAAAACAGTTCAGCATGGTGTCACACACCTGCAATCCCAGCACTTGAGAGAGGTGAAGGTAGGAGGATTTGAACTTTGAGGCAGATTGGGCTACATAGTGCATTCCTAGCTAGCCTGGGCTTTGATGCCCTATCTCAGAAGAAAAAAATAAGAATAAACAAAACTATACACATGCCCAAACACATTTGGAAAGGTAAAGAAATAATTCAATATAGGAGAGACAACCTTTTCAATCAATGGTCTTAGAACTATTAAAAACATGAGAAAAGAAGAAAAAGAAAAATATCACCCTAACCTAAACCTCACACACTTTATATGAAAATTAACTCAAATGGGATTTTGGTTCATGGCCACAACAAGCAAAAGTTAGGAAGAACCTATTTCAAAAACAAGTCAGACCTGGTGGTTCATGCCTGTATTCCTAGCTACAGGGAGACTGTGACTTAAGACCACCCCAGGAAAAAGTACAATAATCTATCTGAAAAACCAAACAAAAGCAAAAGGATTGGGAATGTGGCTTAAGTGATAGAGCATAAGCAAAAGGTCCTTTGTTTAATCCCTAATACTGGAAAAAATAATTCAAAATAGATCAAGGATTTAAAGGTGACAGATAAAATTATGAATATTTTAAAAATAAGAGTAAAACAAGATCTTTAAGGCATAGCACCAGGAAAAATTTTCCTCAATGTGACACTAAAAGAGTGATCCACAAAAGGAAAATTTATGATGTCATCAAAATTAACACCTGTAAATCCTCAAAAGACTCAAGGATGAAAAATAAGCTCCAGACTGGGAGAAAATATTTAAAAGCATATGCCTGAAGAAGATTCCAAGATGGTGGCTAGAGGGAGGAAGAAGAAAGCATGCCTCCTATAGTGAAATCTTGGAGAGATGCTGGAGACACACCTTGCAGGCAAAAACCACTGAGAAGAGGCAAAACTTTGACCCCTCCACACCTCCAGCTGGCACAGAGAATCTTCACTTCACACTAAACAGAGAAACCAGGAGGGCCCCCGGGCCACCAGACGCCTGCACCCAGATGGCTTGGGAAGACAAGGACAAGGTGAGCTTAGTGATACCACAGTACTCCCACAGACAACCCTGGGCCAGAACAGCATAGCCCCCTGGACAGACCGACCTCCATCCGGGGTAAAAAGAGAAACTGAGTAATAAGCAATAAGAACAATAAAGACATGTTGCAAAGAGGGTGGGGCGCACTGAGTGGCAAAGAGTGGGAGAGGGAATCCTTCCCAGAACTGTAAATAAACAAGCTGGCCTGGCCGGAGAGGCTCTGGGGCAGAAGCAGGAGTGTGTGCCCAGTAACCAGGAGTGGGAAAGCTTGTGAGAGTGGTGGAGGGAGGAAAACTCCATAGGAGAGTGGGGAAGACCCACCTTCCATGTAAGCTGTAAACAAACACAGCAGCTGGCAGGAGCAGCAGCACTGCCCAGCAATCAGGAGCAGGAAATCTTGTAAAAGCAGCGGTGGGAGGAAAACTCCACAGGAGTGGGGGGAAGACCCACTTCCCATGTGATCTGTAAACAAACACGCAGGCCAGAGAAAGCAGGTGCAGTGTTACCTACCCCAGTGAGCTTGGAAAGGGAAAAGCTTGTAGCTGAGACTTGTACACAGGAGAACTCTGAGGAAACAAAGCCTGCAGGGCCAGGTGAGTGTTAAGCTCACCCCTGAAATCTGCATAAATAATGCCATCAGCAACAGCAGGCTGACAGCAGCAGGCAAGTAAGCAACAGCAGGCTGACAGCAGCGGGCAGGTAAGCCACAGCTGCAGATAGCCATGAACAGAACTGTCTCCAGACTCTTTTTTTTTCTCTCTCTCTACCTTTGATGAGAAAACAACTGAACTACACCTCCATGCTGAAAAACTTACTGAAACTCTATTGCATTTGAACTTGGGACACTTTGTGGGTTTTTGTATGTGTGTGTGTGTGCAGTTTTGTTCTACTTTACGTGTCCCCTTTGATGAGACAACTACAGAACAACATCTGAGGCACCATCTGCACGATTGTAGGCTAAGACAGACACCAAAATTATTAAGACTGAAACGTCATTGCATTTGAACTTGGAGATTTTTTTTTAATTTTCTATTTTTCATTTTGTTTTATTTTATTTTTATATATAAATATAATTTTTTTCTTTCATTTACTTATTTTTTATTTTTATTATTCTCTTTTTTCTTTTTCTTTTTATTTTCAATCCTCTCTGTCTCTCTAATGCCTGTTAAGCTTACTGTCAATTAGTACACTAATTAGTACACTAATGCTCCCTGTTAATATCTTTGAAACTTTGATTCTTTTTTTTTGTTTTATCCTACTTGTCTGTTTATTTGTTTTTCACTTTTTCTTTAACTTCTTTGTTTTCCATTTCCTCTCACCGTTCCATTCTAAATATCACCACTGTTATTATTACAAGCTAGAAAATACTCAATTGCACACAGTACAGGGACAGTAACAACACCAAGGGCAACAATGGGAAGACAGAAAAAACAGGGAAACCAGTCTCTCCACAGCAAAAAATTAGTACAGGAACCAGAGAGAAATGAAGAAAACACATACTCAGACCCAGACTCCAACAAAATGAAGATAAACTATGCCAAACAACCCAATGAAGCCCACAAGAATAATTTAAAAGAAGACATACCACAGGTACTCAATGAGAATTTTATAGAGCTGATACTGGAAATGGTCAACCAAACTGCACAGGAGACACTCAAGAAATTCCAAGACAACAAAAATAGAAAATTTGAAAAATCAAAAGAAGAAATAAAGGAAACCACAGAAGCACTGTAAAAACACCAAAGTGAAACAGAGAACTTGATTAATAAACAGATAAATGAACTCAGGAAAAAAACAGACAACATTAAAGAGGAAACCACCCAGGATATGGAAAACCTCAGAAAAAAGAACAAAACAGAACTGCAAAACAAAATGGAATGCCAATCCAGCAGAATAGAACAAACAGAAGACAGAATCTCAGAACTTGAAGATGAAATTGCAATTAAAGGAAAAACTGAAGAACTATTAATTAAATAACTCAAGACCTGTGGAAAGAAAATGCAAGAACTCACCGACTCCATCAAAAGACCAAACTTGAGAATCATGGGCATCAAAGGAGAATAGGTGCAAGCAAAGGGAATGAGTAATATATTCAACAAAATAATAACAGAAAATTTCCCAAATCTAGAGAAAGACATTCCCATACAAATGCAAGAGGCCTCCAGGACACCAAACAGACCAGAACAAAATAGAACTACCCTACGACATATCATCATTAAAACAACAAGTTCAGAAACTAAGGAAAGAATATTGAAGGCTGTAAGAGAGAAAAAACAAATAACATACAAAGGTAAACCCATCAAAATCACAGCAGACTTCTCAACAGAAACATTAAAAGCAAGAAGAGCATGGGGTGAGATCTTCTGGGCACTGAATGAAAATAACTTCAACTCCAGGATACTCTACCCAGCAAAACTATCATTCAAAATAGATGGAGCAATAAAGCCTTCGATGATAAGCAGAAACTAAAACAATATGTGACCACAAAGCCACCACTACAAAAGATTCTTCAAGGGATTCTGCACAAAGAAAGTGAAACCCAACATAACCATGAAAGGATTAGCAGCACCAAACTACAGGAAAAGAAAAAGCAAGAAAGTAGAGAGTAACCTCCACTTAGGTACACACAATCAACCTTCAAACATCTAAGACAACTAAATGACAGGAATTACCACATACCTATCAGTACTAACACTTAATGTTAACAGACTTAATTCACCCATCAAAAGGCATTGCTTGATGAAATGGATTAAAAAGAAAGATCCAACAATTTGTTGCTTACAGGAGACCCATCTCACCGACAGAAATAAGCATAGGCTTAGGATGAAAGGCTGGAAGAAGATTTATCAAGCCAATGACACCTGAAAACAGGCAGAAGTAACAATAGTTATTTCTGACAAAGTAGACTTCATCAAACAAGATAAAGAAGGACATTTCATACTAATAAAAGAGGAAATAGACCAAAAGGAAATAATAATCATCAACATGTATATACCAAATGTCAATGCACCCAATTTCATCAAACATACCCTGAAAGACTTAAAAACATATAATTAACTCCAACACAGTGGTTGTGGGAGACTTTAACACCCTGTTATCATCAATAGATAGGTAATCCAAACAAAAAATCAATAAAGAAATCCAACATCTAAAATATACAATAGATCAAATGGACCTAGTTGATGTCTACAGAACATTTCATCCAACTTCTACACAATATACATTCTTCTCAGCAGCCCATGGAACCTTCTCCAAAATAGATCATATCCTACGGCACAAAGCAAACCTCAGCAAACATAAGAAAACAGAAATTATACCGTGCATAATATCTGATCACAATGCAATAAAACTACAACTCAACAACAAGTAAAGACAAAAAATGTGCAAACAGCTGGAAACTAAATAACTCATTACTTAATGAACAATGGATCATTGATAAAATAAAGGAAGAAATTAAAAAGTTCCTGGAAGTCAATGAAAATGAAAACACAACCTACCGGAACCTATGGGACACAGCTAAGGCAGTCCTGAGTGTAAAGTTTATACCCATGAAAGCATATATTAAAAAGACTGAAAGATCCCAAATCAATGACCTAATGATACATCTCAAACTCCTAGAAAAACAAGAACAAGCAAATCCCAAAACAAATAGAAGGAGAGAAATAATAAAAATAAGAGCTGAAATCAATGAAATAGAAACCAAAAAAACCATACAAAGAATTAATGAAACAAAAAGTTGGTTCTTTGAAAAAAATAAACAAGATCGATAGACTCCTGGCAAACCTGACTAAAATGAGGAGAGAAAAAAACCCAAATTAGTAGAATCAGGAATGCAAAAGGGGAGATAACTACAAACACCAAGGAAGTCCAGGATATCAACAGAGACTACCTCAAGAACCTAAATTCAAATAAATTTGAAAATCTTCAAGAAATGGACAGATTTCTAGATACATATGATCATCCAATACTGAACCAAAAGGAAATTAATCACCTGAATAGATATATATCACAAAATGAAATTGCAGCAGCAATCAAGAGTCTCCCCAAAAAGAAAAGTCCAGGACCTGATGGATTCTCTGCTGAATTCTATCAGACCTTTAAAGAAGAACTGATACCAACCCTCCTTAAACTGTTCCACGAAATAGAAAGGGAAGGAAAACTGCCAAACACATTTTATGAAGCCAGTATTACACTTATCCCAAAAACAGGCAAAGACACCTCCAAAAAGCAGAACTGTAGGCCAATCTCCTTAATGAACATTGATGCAAAAATCCTCAACAAAATAATGGCAAACCGAATTCAACAACACATCAAAAAATTATTCACCACGAACAAGTAGGCTTCATCCCAGGAATGCAGGGGTGGTTCAACATATGAAAATCAATAAACGTAATAAACCTCATTAACAGAAGCAACGACAAAAACCACTTGATCATCTCAATAGATGCAGAAAAAGCCTTTGATAAGATCCAACACCATTTCATGATAAAAGCTCTAAGAAAACTAGGAATAGAAGGAAAGTACCTCAACATTATAAAAGCTATATATGACAAACCTACAGCCAGCATTATACTTAATGGAGAAAAACTGAACCCATTCCCTCTAAAATCAGGAACTAGACAAGGATGCCCCCTATCCCCACTCCTATTCAACACAGTACTGGAAATCCTAGCCAGAGTAATTAGGCAAGAAGAAGGAATAAAAGGAATACAAATAGGTAAAGAAACTGTCAAAATATCCCTATTTGCAGATGACATGATCCTATACCTTAAAGACCAAAAACACTCCACTCAGAAAATTCTAGACATCATCAATAGCTACAGCAAGGTAGCAGGATATAAAATCAACATAGAAAAATCATTAGCATTTCTATATACTAACAATGAGCAAACTGAAAAAGAATGTATGAAAACAATTCCATTTACAATAGCCTCAAAAAAAATCAAATACCTAGGTGTAAACCTAACAAAAGATGGGAATGACCTCTACAATGAAAACTATAAACTTCTGAAGAAAGAGATTGAGGAAGACTATAGAAAGTGGAGAGATCTCCCATGCTCATGGATTGGTAGAATCAATATAGTAAAAATGTCTATACTTCCAAAAATAATCTACATGTTGATGCAATTCCCATGAAAATTCCACTGGCATTCATTAAAGAGATTGAAAAATCGACTGTTAAATTTATATGGAAACACAAGAGGCCACGAATAGCCAAGGCAATACTCAGTCAAAAGAACAATGCTGGAGGTATCATGATACCTGACTTTAAACTATATTACCAAGCAAAAACAACAAAAACAGCATGGTACTGGCACAAAAACAGACATGAAGACCAGTGGAACAGAATAGAGGACCCAGATATGAAGCCAGACAACTATAACCAACTTGTCTTTGACAAAGGAGCTAAAAACATACGATGGAGAAACAGCAGCCGCTTCAACAAAAACTGCTGGGAAAACTGGTTAGCAGTTTGCAAAAAACTGAAGCTAGATCCATGTATATCATACCAATATTAACTCAAAATGGATCAAGGATCTTAATATCAGACCCCATACTCTAAAGTTGGTACAGGAAAGAGTAGGAAATACTCTGGAATTAGTAGATATAGGTAAGAACTTTCTCAACAAAACCACAGCAGCACAGCAACTAAGAGATAGCATAGATAAATGGGACCTCATAAAGCTAAACAGCTTCTGTTCATCAAAAGAAATGGTCTCTAAACTGAAGAGAACACTCACAGACTGGGAGAAAATATTTGCCAGCTACATGTCAGACAAAGGACGGATAACTGAAATATATAGGGAACTTAAAAAAACTAAATTCTCCCAAAACTAATGAACCAATAAAGAAATGGGCAAGTGAACTAAACAGAACTTTCTCAAAAGAAGAAATTCAAATGGCCAAAAAACACATGAAAAAATGCTCACCATCTCTAGCAATAAAGGAAATGCAAATTAAAACCACACTAAGATTCCACCTCACCCCTGTTAGAATAGCCATCATTAGCAACACCACCAACAACAAGTGTTAGCGAGGATGCAGGGAAAAAGGAACCCTCTTACACTGTTGGTGGGAATGTAAACCAGTATAACCACTCTGGAAAAAAATTTGGAGGCTACTTAAAAAGCTAAACATTGATCTACCATTTGATCCAGCAATACCACTCTTGGGGATATACCCAAAAGACTGTGACACAGGTTATTCCACAGGCACCTGCACACCCATGTTTATTGCAGCACTATTCACAATAGCCGAGTTATGGAAACAGTAAAGATGCCCCACCACTGACGAATTTATTAAGAAAATGTGGTATCTATACACAATGGAATTTTATGCAGCCATGAAGAAGAACGAAATGTTATTATTCGTTGGTAAATGGATGGAATTGGAGAACATCATTCTGAGTGAGATTAGCCTGGCCCAAAAGACCAAAAATCATATGTTCTCCCTCATATGTGGATTTTAGATCAAGGGCAAACACAACAAGGGGATTGGATTTTGAACACATGATAAAAACAGGAGCACACAAGGGAGGGGTGAGGATAGGTAAGACACCTAAAAAATTAGCTAGCATTTGTTGCCCTTAATGTAGAGAAACTAAAGCAGATACCTTAAAAGCAACTGAGGCCAATAGGAAAAGGGGACCAGGAACTAGAGAAAAGGTTAGATCAAAAAGAATTAACCTAGAAGGTAATACACACGCACAGGAAATTAATGTGTGTCAACTCCCTCTATAGCTATCTCAACTAGCAAAAACCCTTGTTCTTTTCTATTATTGCGTATACTTTCTCTTCAACAAAATTAGAGATAAGGGCAAAATAGTTTCTGCCTGGTATTGAGGGGGTGGGGGGGAGAGGGAGGAGGTGCAGTGGGTGGTAAGGGAGGGGGTGGGAACAGAGGGGAGAAATGACCCAAGTGTTGTGTGCACATATGAATAATAAAACAAACAAACAAAAAAGACAAAGAAAACAGAGATAAGAAAAAAAAAAGCCTATGCCCAAAACACTGAAATCCAGAATATGTAAAAAACTTTTAAAATTTGACACTAAAATCACAATCTATGGGAAGGTGTCTGGGAAGTAGTAAAGAGGTTTGGTAGAGATGATCCAGTTTGGGTTGTAATACACATGTGCATGGAAACAAAGCTAGGAATCTCTCTGTATAGCATCTTTATCTCAAGCTAGCAAAAATGCTATGTCTTTCTTATTATCTCTTATGTTTCTCTTCAACAGAATTGGAGAAGAGGGTAGAACAGATTCTGCCTGGAAGTGAGCGGGTGGAGGAGGAGAGGGAGGGGTTGGGGGCAGAAGGGAGAGATGGCCCAAGCAATGTATGCACATATGAATAAATGAATAAACAATTAAAAAAGAATTAAAAAACACAATTTAATATAAAAATGGGAAAAAGAAAAACAGCGGCAAGTAAATATAAATATATGACATTAGACATGAAAAGATGTTTGATATAATTATAGAAATGCAAATAACAACAAAAAATGGAATATCAATATCATCCAACAGCATAACTAAAATAAAAGTAAAAATATTAACACCAAATATTGACAAGGATACAGGGGGAAATGAATTACTCATTATTACTGATGGCAATAAGGAATCACATAAACACTCTCAATTTTTTTTATAAAACCAAGCTGGGATTTACCATACAACCCAAAATTACACTGTTCCATTTATCTAAGAGCAATATAAAGCAATGTGCTAGTCAACCAAGGGCAAATACCACACAATTCCATGTACATGAGGTTTCTAAACAGCCAGATTAATTAAAGCACAAAGTAGAATGGTGATTGCCAGAATGACAAAGTTCTGAAGAAACATTACACTATATTGTGCTTACACTTAAGAAACTATATTATGTACTTAAATGATTATTAAGATGGACATCTCATATTATGTGTTTGTTACAGCAATAAAAAGCTTGATCATAAAAGAAAGGAAATTTATCAAAAAGACTAAGTGAAAAGGTAGAATTCTAAAACTGCTCTCTCCTGAACTCATGAATGGTCCATTTCTTAATTCCCAGAACCTATGAATATATGAGATGTTAGTCTATTCTCATGCTTATTTCCTGTAGAAAAGCTAGCCTTAAACTAGAGATGATATTTCGATGGCTTGACCATGTGAGCCCTTAAGAGTAGAATGCTTTCTCTGGCCAGTAGCTGGAAAATAGAGAACCAAATCATGAGGGAATTCTATCCCCTGTTGGAGATAGAATTTTTTAAGTTGTTGGGGGATACAGCAACTCCAATAGTCTATAGAAGCTACAATAGTCCCTGGATGAGAGCTGACAAGAATATGTGAGTTCAGTACTGCAGGCAAGGAACTAAACTCAGAAAACGATTCAATGATGATGAAGGCAAATGATTCCACAAAACCTTCAGGTAAGTGCCCAGTCCACTCAATTCTTGAATTTTTCCCTTAGAGGACTCAAGTCACACCCCTCTAGTTTTCATATGTGCAGAAAATATATGCTGTTTTAAATTCCTAAATGTGGCAGTTTGTCACACAGTAATAGGCAATGCACAAGAGTAATAACCATAGGGAGTCCCAAGATAGTACTACAATATAACTTCGTATGGGAAAGGATGTCTGATGTTTTCACTAGTACATCTCAAACACCTGTAATAATATCTGATAGCTAGTACACACACAATTTAACTTTTATCCAATGAGTGAATAGATCAAGGAAGAATTTTTATTAGATCAATGTTGAGGAAACAGAATGAGTAGTGACAGATGGAAAACATAAGAAAAAACTATAGCTAATGGACAAAATCATATGATGGGACAGGATAGCATTCAAAGGAAAGACAGATGAGTGATTTAATGTTTTGCTCTGTACTTATGCTTGGGGAAAACCAAGGAAGTTATGAGCAGTTTAAGATTGTGATTTATGTACTCAGAACAGGAAATTGAAGAGATCCTATGCTATCAGAAAGGAATTATAAGGTAATTAAAGACATATTATATATATGTCTATATCAGATCTGATAAAATGTATATTAAATAGTATATAACTACAGTATCTAATTATCTAGTAACTAAAGTAGGAGGCAGTGATTGGGAAGCTTGTTAAGAGCTAGAAAGATAAAAAGAATGTGAATAGCATGATATGCTATGATTTAATAGTTCAACTTCATTAAAATTCTCGGTAAAGAAATGGTCCATGGAAAAGCTATGGATAAGGGTGATATGTCTTTAGAACTGAAATATCAAAGGGAATGTGCAATTAAGTTATTACCTTCTAAACTGTAAATTGCCTACAATGGTAGTAGGAGTGAATGTGGAATGAAGACAAGATGTGGGAAATAAAAAATGGAAACTCAAAGACTTTATGAATAAAGGAACAGAAATTGGTAGACAATGAGGCTAAACATGGGATTCAGGAAATAGTGTTAACTCTATTAAAAAGGTAAGTGCACATAATACAGTTGTTTATTATAAATATAAAGACTTTTGCCCTCTCCATTTGTGTGGGGAAAGTGACTGCAAGCCTTACTAAAATACAAAGAGATATATGAATGTGCCTGTGGACACAGACAATGACAAATCAAACAACCTTCCCTTCTAAGCCAAAATGAAGGAAGAGCTGTTGAGTGGAGTGAAAATGAGATAAGATCAAAAACAAGCTGACACCAGAGGTTCATACCTATAATTCCAGCTGCTTGGGAGGCTGAGGTCAGGGAGGATCACAAGTCCCAGGACAGCCCAAGAAAAAGTTTGCAAGATTCCATCCCAAAGGAAAAATTTTCATGTGGTGGTTATGCACCTGTGATCCCAGCGATGGTGGGAAGTATAAAAATAGGAAGCCTGGGCAAAAAGCAAGGCCTTCTCTCCAAAAGAAGCAGACTACAAAGGGCTGGAGAAGTAACTCAAATTGTGAGCACCTCATAGCAAGTGGGAAGCCCTGAGTTCAAACCCAGGTACTGCCAAAAAACAGTTAAGATGAGAAACATAAGAAAGAACTTCAGCTTTTTGCCTAGTTTTTAATTAAGCATATGCCTGTTATTTACTCAATAGGGCCTTGATGATTAGTCACAAACAAAATTACATGTTGAATGGCCATTTGCCATCCTTTTGTTTTAATAAAATCAGAGTGAATATTCGGCCTCTCAAAGAAAACATAAATGTATATTAAGCACTATTAAATAATATATATGAAATTTTTAGATAATATTTCACATGGAAAATTACAATTTTTAAGCTGATGAAATTATGTCAATTTTATATGTCAAAATTTAAGTTGTTAATAGGATTGGGACAATGAGCTTTCAAACTTAAAAATCTAGAAGTGTATTTGATATAAATATAAATTGAATAATAAATAAAATTCTGTATAATTTGAAAGTCCAGGAAATGAGAATGAAATAAATTATTGTAAACATATGCTTACTCTTAAATAAGTTATTTTTCTTTGACTAGAGAAATAAATTTTAAAGGTTTAAATTAAGTTAAAAATCATAAATCTCTTTGAAAAGTTCTCTTTTTAACTTTACAAATGTGTATTCTGCCAACTCTGATTATACTTTATAAAACTTATTATTTTGGAATTTTTTACTTTACAAAAAAAATGGCAGGCTTGAATGGAAATCAAACTTGGAACAGTTATAGAACTTCTATTCTTCAAAAATATAAAGATTTTAGCTAAAAGTTTTTATTATTCTATTATTAAAGCTGACTGCCAATTTACACATTTTACATCCTTAAAATTTTTATGCTCTTTTCTTTCGATAATATGTAGAAGTAAATTGTTAATGCAATTTTCGAAAATGTTATTTCCAGTGTCTTTTAAAAGAAAGAATAATGTATTGGTAAATCAAATGTGTCCCTTACTTTATAAGAAAAACATTAAAATCACTTGATTAAAAAATTAAAAGAATATAAGAATAATGTATATTGAAAAAACTTTAAATTTATGATCTATATTATAGATAATATAGGTTATACAGATTATATATATAGTATAAATATTTTATATTATATAATACAGAGTATATAATCCATAATATAAACATAATCCATATCTATTACATATAAGAAAATAAATGATTTAGAGACTGATACATATACATAGATACATATACATAGATTGGAAACTGGTACAATTGTTCTACTTTTAAATTATACAGATTGTATTTTTTAAAGTAGTACATCTAGATAACCTATTTAAACTGGAAGTACATCAAATATAATAATTAATTTACAAAACTTTTTGAAGCTAGGTGTAGTGATACCAAGTATGGTGGTACTTGCCTGTAGTCTTAGCTATTCAATAGAGTGAAGTAAGAGGATAGTGAGTTTGATGCCAACATTAGCAACCAAAAGATAACCTATCTCAAAAACAAAACAAAATTTTATTGAAAATGTGTTATATCAGAGTCTGTGTTAGGTGTTGGAAAATCAATACTGTACACAGTAGACTAAGCATGCCCTTCATAGGTAAATGTACTCCTGTGCTTCAAAACTAAAAGAGAAGGACAATACAAGATACATGGTGTGAGGTGACAAGTAAGTTGGACTGCAGCAGTTTACTAGACCTGCATATTAAAGGAAGGTGTCTTTAAAGAATATACAGTCCGTCTGGGTGTGGTGGCATATACCTGTAAGTCCAGTACTCAGAATGCTGAGGCAGGAGGACTATGAGTTTGAGGCCAACATCAGCTACATAGCAAAACCCTCTCAAAAATAAATAAACATAAAAAATACACAGTCTGGAACAGGCAGAGAGAAGTCAAAAGTTAAGGGAGGTTGACAGAAATACATGTAAGTAAAAGTCAGCTTATGTTTAGTACATACTTGCACAAAGGAAGATGGAAGGGAGAGATGGAAGGATGAATGGAGTGAGAGAGAAATAAAAATTTCTATTTTATTTCTAGAATTTTTATTTTATTTCTAGAAATAAAAATTAGTATGGGAAGCTACAATTGAGAATGTGAGTGAGAAACAACAGCAAGTAATGGTAGACAAAGTTAGCATGAATCAGAATGGCCTTGGAAGTCACCTGAAGAAGTTCAAATGTTTCCCTAAAACCAATGGAAAGGCATTGTGCCATTTTAAGGAGAAGAATGGCATGATACTATTTCTAGATATGTATCTTGCTCAGTATGAAAAAGAACTAGAGAGGAAAAACACAGAAGAAGGAATTCCATTACTCAAATATTAATGGCCAGCTGTCTCATTGCAGGAGCTTAGTGGATAAGATTTTCAGATTTGGAAATAGTTGAGAGGGATGATGGAGAGGACCTGACAAATATTAGGTGTAGCTGGTGAAGAAGAAGGAGAAGCTAATCAATAATGTTTTCCAGATCCAGGTTTCTAGCTCCAACAACTAAAGTGATGATAGTGCTTGTCACTGGGCTGTGTAAGAGAGAGAGCAAATAATTTGGTGAAAGATTTGAACCATGTTAAATGAAGTCCCTCAGGCATATCCATTTGGAAATTGAAAAAATATTGAATTGTTTATAATCCATGTATTCAAAGAAAGATTTTGATTAATAGTATAAATGTATAAGAAGAGCCACCTCATAGGCCTATGACCTGTGCAACACACAGGACTATGTACTCCAAAAAGTCCCTCTACTGATTTAATGCTCTATTAGTGACATCTTAAAATTCTTTATAATTTTATTCTGAACTTATTTCATAAGTGAAGTCCATGAGATAGTGAAGTACTCATGTCAACATAAGAGATATATATACATGTCTACTGTATCTTACTCACTCACCTCTATTCTCATACAGGATTTGTGATGCTCAATGAGCACAGAATTCCAGTGGAACCATGTGTGGGAATTTAGCAAGACTTAAAGCAGATAAAAGGTAAACCCAGTACATCTACCAATGAGTGAGTAGAGATGGTGACATAACAGTTAAACATGCTTTGTATTTGAACCTGAACTTTCTTCTAACACAGAAAGAAGGCAGTGCCCCCTCTAAGGAACAAGAATGACCAAGACCTTATTATTTACTCTTCCTCTACCATGGTATTGGCCTCTATTAGCTAACTACTTATGTTGAAAATAGTGACAGAGAAGGACATGGAAAGTTAGTACAACCATAGTTTTCATTTGAGAAATTCCTTTTTTATCAGAATATCAAAAGTATAGAGTGTTGGTAGAATGTTTGTCATTGTCAAGAAATATAATTAAAACATTGAAGAAGCTTTGTATAATCTTTCTACAGTTCTGGTAACAGAAAAATATATATGCATGTACAAATTGTAAAACACAAAGTGCATAATGATGATTCTGTAAGTGCATTAATTTTGCTTGTATTTGCATTTTAAATTGATATTCCACAATGCACTGATGAATGGCCTATTATACTTGCTCACTATTTCAACAAATTGAGGAAAGATGAATAGCCATTCCAGACTAAAAAGAGTGGTTATGTAGCCAAAATCTGATACCCATCATGAATACTATCATGAAAAAACTATGTATATACAAACTTTATGTGTACCCAAGTAGAAAATAGGCCTTTTTAGTTGGCATTTTAAAGTAGATGATAAAAAGAACGATTCATTATTTTTTCCTTAAAATGATAGTAACTTTTGTAAGAAGACTAAATAACTTTTTACAGTCCATATATTTTTTCTCATTCTTTTCACAAGAAAACAAACAAACAAAAAGCAAAAACAACAATAGTAAGCTAACTTAAGCTTCTCTGATAATATGCTAAAATTACAGACAACAAATTACACTTAAATTTAATTTTCTCATTTTTTCTCAAATCCAGTACTCTAGGAAAAATCTAGTAGTGTCAAATATTTAAAAAGTATTTGAGGATCACCAAATAAATAAGAATTTTAAAAAATCACATCAACATAATATATTCTCATTTGTATGAAATGGAGAAACAAATACTAGTCATCTTTCCTGCTTTTCTTAAATAATAATATAATATAATTCCCCTAGATCAATTAACTTGTATATTGATAAATTAAAAAAAGTTCTGGATGTTTGGGTATGTCATTCCAAGCCAATTTACTATTTCCTAAACTAGCAATATATGGAAATTATGTAGGTAAATATTAAGAATGTCAAAGGCAAGACAGGTATGGTGACACATGCCTGTAATTCCACCATGTGGAAGGTGAATGCAAAAGGATCATGAGTTCAAGGCCATCTTGAGCTACATCACAAAATCTTTTCTCAAGAAAAAAATTGATGGCATGGAAACAAAACACATTTGATGGAAGGTGATCAGAGCTACCAGACTATTGAGATAAAATATGCATATACAATAATAACCAGGTTGTATATCTATTGTATTATTGAAGCCAACATCTGATAAATACATCAGACTAAGACTTTGTTTTTCATTTCAAATTCCTATGTCTGTTGTTACTTGCATAAGAATTTTGTTTACATTACATTGCATTGTAAAAACAGAGAACATATATCTATATTTAATATAAGATTAAATAGAGGCATTACCTAGAAAGGGAAAATGGTGAAGAGAAGACTGCTCATGAAATGCTCCTCAACATACATATTAGGATAGAACCTGCTTCTAATATGGGTCTAATGACAGTTCCTTTAACATAAATTGAAAGTCATTGTTATACCTACTAGAACCATTCTCTGTGCTTAATCATATGATGAAAAGTTTGGTCTTCTTTTAAATGAAGTTTAATAAAATTAGTCAATACCTTCATCTGTAGCTGTAAGGAGAAGCAGATTTTTGTTGCTGTCACTGTTTTACACACTGTAGACCTGTATGATTAAATCACACATGGCTTTATATCTATGTCTCAGTTTAAGGTCAGTGCTACTTTTCTAATTTTAATGACTGAGTCATATTTATCCACACTCAATTATACACTCAGTTCCAAATGATTTGCAGAACTACAAAACCTGCAATTAACATGCTTTAATCACTTCAGTAAGATATAAGGCCCATAAATATAATTTATCTCTACTATTACTATAATATTTTTTCACTAGGTATATCTCCACTTCAACAAATCATGATTTCATAAATTAGAAAATAGGAAGGTGAAGCTCAACTCTCACATACTTAGTAATCCATTAAATTATTTTTACCTTCTGTACTTCAACTCCCTTTCAACATTTATAATTAATTACTCAAAATATCCAGTACAAAGTGTCCTGACTCCAGGCGATGTCCTACAATAATGGATTACTCAAACACATCATCAGAGCAATGGCAGATACATTATATATTAGCATGTCAAAGGATGATGCCAGTAGTGATGGAAATTGTGTATAACATATTGACTTGCTTCAAATGAAATGGTAAATAAACTCAAGAAAAACAGCTGAGATTAAGTATTTTACTAAATAAATTAAACTGAAATAAATAAAATAAACTGGAATTAATCTTGAAAATTATCAAATAAAAACTCTACAAACCACAATACAATCCTAAATTTTAAAACTCGGTATATATTTTTATTAGTTAACTTGACATTCCTGAGGAAAGTTTTAGTAAAGTGAAAGATAAGGCTGTTGGACATATCCAAACTGACAAATGAGAAAAATTTGAGTGAAATAAAAGAAAAAGAAGAAAGAATAAGACACACCCACAAACACACACACAAACACACAACCTCAACATTACAAAGCTATATATGATAATCCTGTACCTAACATGATACTAAATGGAATTCCTAGCTAGAGTAATAAGACAGAGAGAAAAAATAAAAGGAATACAAATAGAAAAGAAGAAGTCAAACTATCCCTATTTACAGATGACATGATCTTATACCTAAAAGATCCAAAAAACTCCACCAAACATGCATAGATGTCAGAAATACTTTTAGCAAAGTAGCAAGATACAATATCAATTAAAAAAAAAAAACAGTCATCTTTCTATACACCAACAATGAACAAACTAAGAAAGAATATAGGAAAACAATTCCATTTTCAATAGCCTCAAAAAATACCTAGCAATAAATTTAACAAAAGAAGTGAAAGAACTCTACAATATAGTCTATAAAACATTGAATAAAAAAATAAGAAGATTACAGAGAATGGAAATATCTCCCATTCTCATAGACTGACAGAATTAATATTGTGAAAAAGACTATATTACCAAAAGCAATCTACATGTTCAATGCAATTACCATTAGAATTCCAATGACATTCATCAGAGAGATTGAAAATCAACCCTAAATTTCATTTAGAAACACCAAAGACCACATAAAGCCAAGACAATACTGAGCAAAAAGAACAACGCTGGAGCTACCACAATACCCAACTTCAAGCTATATTACAAAGCTATTGCAATAAATATAGCATGAAACTCACTGAAAAACAGATATGAAGGCCAGTAGAACAGAAGACCCAGATATGAATCCATGCAGCTATGCCCACCTGAGTTTTGACAAAGACACCAATAACGTGATGGAGAATAACAGACTCTTCAACAAATGTTACTATGAAAAATGGATATCTGTCAGAAAACTGAAACTAAACCTATGTCTTTCACCCTGAACAAGTATCAACTCAAAGTAGATTAAGGAACTAAATATGAGACCAGAAACTCTGAAGCTAGTGCAAGAAAAATCAAGGAATTAATTAATTACTTAATTGTAATTAATAGATATAGGCAATGATTTCCTAAATAAACTAACATTGCTCAGCAACTAAAGTAGACAAATGGGACTACATGAAATTAGAGAGGTTCTGCACAACCAAAGAAATGGTCACCATATTGAAGAGGCAGCACAGAGAATGGGAGAAAATCTTTTCCAGTTATATATTGGACAAGGGATTAATAACAAGAATATGCAGGAAACTCAAAAAATGAAACTCCCAACCAAACTCAATGACCAAATGAAGAAATCAGAAAATGAACTTAACAAACCTTTTTCAAAGGAAAAATTCCAAATGATCAAAAAACTCATGAAGAAATGTTCAACATTCCTGGCCATAAAGGAAACGCAAATGAAAACCAGGTTATGATTCCACCTCATTCCTCTTGAATGGTTACCATTAAGAACACAAACAACAAATGTTGGTGAGGATGTCAAGAAAAAGGAACCCTCATACTCTGCTGGTGGAAATGAAAATTAGTACAACCACTATGAACCCCAGTATGGAGATTCCTCAAAAAACTGAAACTAGAGTTGCCATATGATCCAGCAATACCACTGCTAGGGATATATCCAAAGGAATATAAGTCAAGTTACAATAAAGGCACCAGGTTTATTGCAGTATTGTTCACAATAGCTAAGCTATGGAAACAGCAAAGATGCCCCACCACTGATGAATGGTTTTTAAAAATGTGGTATTTATGTACACTGGAATTGTATAGCCATAAACAAGAATGAAATTTTGTTATTTGCAGCTGAATGGATGCAACAGGAATGTATCTGGTTAAGTGATGTAAACCAGACTCAGAAAGACAAAGGTTGCATGTTTTCTCTCATGTTTGAGAGTACACAAATACAAATATAAGCAATATTATGAAAAACAAGTTATGCTAAGGGGAGATTGGGAGAGGGAGGGTAAAAGAAGGAAGTCAAGAAGGTGGATATGGGTGACAGACTTTCTGTACAGAATGAATATAGTATTCTTAACACTGTTGAAATCACGATAAAAAGGGGACCTAAGTAGAAAGAAGAAAAATAGAGTACATGAAACAATTCAAGTTAAAATACATATATACATAGAAATGTCACAAGGAAATTCCCTATAGAGCTGTCTTATACAAATACAAATGTCTTTTTTTTTTTTCAAACACAAAGACTAGGAAGTAAAACAGGTCCTGCCTGGGGTTTGGTACCAGTGGGAGGTGATAAGATATAAAAAAGGGGTATAGAAAGGTGAATATGGTGGAAATATTATGTACACATATATATAAATGGAAAATGAGACTTGTTAAAACTACTCTAGGAATGGGAGGATGGGAGACAGGAGAATAATGGAGGAAGTGAATTCACCTATGATATATTGTAAGAACATTTATAAATGTCATAATGTACCCCCAGTAAGACATTAGTAATAATAAAAATACAAACATATTAGAAATCTCATAAGAGAAAAATGAATGAGACAGACATATTTTAAAGTAAAACAACTAGATTGTCATGTTGAAGAAAGAAACTAAGAATGATTAACATTCAAGTAGAATAAATTTTTTGTAATCACAAGATAAGTCATAGAAAAACTACTGAAAAAGCAGTAATGGGAAATCTTAATAAAATTATAGGGAGAAGAAAACACACTACCTTTAACTGAATAACAAAAAGGCTAAAAATTCACTTTTCAAATAAAATGAGTAAAAATAATATAATAGAAATTAAATGTATAATAAAGGAATTTGGGTTTTTAGAAGACTAATATATTGACAACCAGAGAAATTAATTAAAAATAAAGTATAATTTGCTAATATTAAAATCATAGCAGAAAAAAATATTTTTTAAAGAAATCTTTAAATTAATTGAACTTAATTGGTGAATTTTCTCAAATACTTAAGGAAGAAATAATATCAATTTTATCTATGCTTTCCAAAAAATTGAAAAAGGAATATTTTCCAAATTTTTAGTGAAGTAAACAAAACCATGATAAAGTAAACAAACTTCAAAACTTTGCAAGAACATTAAAAGGAAAAATGTAAGCAATTTCTGTCATCCACAAATGCAAAATGCGAATTAAATGTCAGCAAATAAAAATATTTAAAATGTAAAATCTACCACAACAAAGTTGGATTTCTTTAAAAATACAGGGTAATTTAACATTTATAAGTAATCTACTAGTCATAAGGTCTTGGATATGATGAATGAATTGACAGAAAATGTTAGAGGGAGAGGATACTATTTAAACATTTTTAAAAAGCACAAAATTCTGTTATTTGCAATAACATGAATGAATCTGTAGTACATGTTCATTCACAGAAAGTAGGAAAGTCATACACTGAGCAACAAACATATGATCTCATACATAGGGGGAATCTAAACAATTTATCTCATTGTCTTTGAAAGTAAAATATGGTTACCAAAGTTTGGGGAGAGGTCAGTCAGTGGATGTAATGTTATAGTGAGATGGGAGGAGTAAGCTTTAGTGTTCTATGACAAAACAGGGTGGATATGACTAAAATAAAATTTTGTATCTCAAAATACTTAGAAGAAATGATTTTTGAATAAACTCATCATAAAGATATAATAAAAGTTTCCAGTGGTGGATACACTCAGCACCCTCAGTTGCTCATTATTCAATATAAACACATGAAACAAAACATGACATTGAGTCTCAAAAATAAGTAGAAACATTATATGTCAACCAAAACAAACACCTTAGAAAATCATAAAAAGTAACCGATATAACTTTCCAAATTCAGAACAAAGGAAATATTATATAATAATACTAAATTCTATACTATAAACTATTTGTAACAGTAGATGTTATAATTAAATGAATGCAGACAGGAAGATTTTGTCAAATTAATACCTGTTTATGAAAAAAAAATCTTAAGGATATTGAAAAACTTACAGTGTGAAATATCATGAATTAGAATAAAGCTGCATTATTTAGTGCAATGTGATACTGATCAAGGATAAACAATTGCAAATTTATTAAGTGATGAGCTACCTAATAAATGATGTTATGTCAACTGGATTTCTACATGGAAAAATAAGTTCTTCTCATACTTTACATCATGCAAAAAAATGAACTGCACATTTGGATGACAACATTAAATACGAGGAAAAAAGACAATCAATCTTGAACATGGGGAAGGCAAACAATTTTAAACAATGTCTAAGAAATATTCACCATACCTGATGAATAAATGTAGAATAATTGAGAGAAATAGAAAACCCCTTTAAATGACAGCATCGAGGAGGACTATCAGACAAGATGGTGGGCTAAAATCTTCATCTGTGTGATGGCATGAAAAAGAAGAGCCAGTGTAACAAAAAATAGGCTATTATATGAAGAAACAGAGGATGTGCATTAGGAATCATAAAATGGGTGTTAAGACAGCTGAAAAGCATGGAGAAATAGAAAGAAAACAGAGAAAAGTAAAATATTGTCTGGAGCACCTCCTCCCATGGTGGGAAGAGAAAGTTGAAACAACAACCACAAGGTGAGCAAGGCATCCCTGGTAACAAACTTGAAATTCTAGGCACAGAATAAGCCCACACTTCTCACAAACCTTAAATTAAGGGCAGGAACGTGGTATGATAGGGACTGCTCTTTTGTGGCAGGCAAACTTTGGAGGAAACCATATTTTGTCACTCACCATATCTCCAAGAGATAACAAGACACCTTCCTGAGAGGGGGTCCAGAATGAACCACTCCGGGGACTTGAAAGAATAGAAAGTCATGGCTCAAGTAGTTTAACAACACACTGCCACAATGTCTGGGTGGGAAATAACCCACAATGGAGGTTATGGACAGTGAGAAGATCTAATTTGGATCTGCTAAGACATGCAAGCAGTAGGAAAGTCAGCCAGTGAAATACAGGATGATTGGTGGCTCTGCCTTATCTGCAAACAGTGAGGCCCCTTGCAACAGGATCACTACAAAAACAGAGCATTAAGCCGGGGTATGGAGTGCTTAGGAGCTGCCCCCCTTCTGTGTGTATTTGCAGCCAGGCAGGACTGAGAACTCTCAGCTCATGTCCTGTGTATCTGAACATGGGATATTTCCCAATACCCTTTCCAGGGATGGCTAACTGCTGGTTGGAGCCTGGGACAATGAGACTGAAGGGAGAGTGCCTGATTACCAAAATTCTCCCAGGCCAAAGCACAACTCAGTGGTCCTTTCCGCCTGTCCTCTCTTTGACACATTGCAGGAAAACCAGAGCCTGGGACACTTGTGGTTCCTGTGAGGAACAAAATGGAGGGCTTATGGAGTACATATAAATCTGCCTGGCTTACAAACAGCAAAGATCCATGCAGCCAACAGCAACTCCAAAGACACAAAAAAGGGAAGCTTCTAAAGTTAAAGCAGCTTTGAAGTGGATGATTAACCTTTGACCACATCTCACCTAAGCCCACATAAAGCACCAAGTCGTACACTAGGAACTATAAGAAATTACAGCTAGGGTTTCCTTTCTCTGAGTGGTATGAGGGATTGGTCCCAGTGCCCTGAGCTCAAGGGGGAAGGTTTGGTTACTGGGCTATATGTTGCATCGCTGGGCTATACATTGCATCAAGTGATAGGAAACTACACTTTGACACTTTTATAATACAATTGTGCAGAAACATTAAGAATACTTCAACTGAAAGTGGAAGGTGATTAGGATTTTCAAACAATGACTTGACTTTAGATGCACAAATGCCAAGGTAGAAACATAAGGAATATTTAAAAATAAGTCCACATGACTTCTCCAAAAGACAACTTCACAATAATAGACTCTAGTGATATTGAAGTGAATATAATCTCAAAGAATTCAAAAGAATGATTATAAGAATGATCAATGAAATTAAACAGGACACATACAAATAACAGAATGAATTCAAAGACAAGATAGATAAGGAGTTGAATTAAATAAGAAATACAATGCAGGATATGAGCAAGGAATTCAGTAAAGATATAGAAATTAAGAAAAATTCATACTGGGCATGGTGGCTCAAGTGGTTAGGTGCAAAGATTCAAACCTGCATACTAGCTACTCAGGAGGCAATAATCAGGGCAAAAGTTATTGAGACACTATCTGAACCAATGACAGTGATGTGCACCTATCATCCTAGCTACATAGGGAAGCATGAATAGGATGATAACAATCCAAGCTGGCCAGGGCATAAAGAGAGACCCTATCTAAAAAATAACCCACACAAAAAAGGCAGTGGAGTGGCTCAGTACAAGTACAGTACCTTGGAAGTATAAGACCCTGAGCAAACCCCAGGATCACAAAAACAAAATTGAAATTCTAGATTTGAAAAGCTCAATAAGTCAAATAAAAGACTCAGTTGTAAAGGGGGTAAACAAAGTACAATACATGCATGAGTGAGATCCTATGGCTAATCTCGCTTGAAAAATGAATAAGCACTTTTTTAAATGAAGGACAGGAAGGTAAAACAGGTCCTATTCAGGGTAAGGTGTCAGTGGGATGGGGGAGGGTAAAAGAAGAGAGTGAAGTGAAGGAAAGTGAATGTGATCCATGTATTATGTTTATGTGTATGAAACTGAAACAACATAACTTACTCAAATAGTCACAATGAATTCACCCTTGTACAATGAATATATGCTAATAAAAATGTTTGCAAAAAAAGACTCAGTTGTAAATGAATCAGCACATTCAGTCATAACTAATAAAAAATTTCTGATATAACATCCTCTGTCTTGTCGGATCTCAATGGAATAAAACAAAAAATCAGCAGCAAGAGAAACTGCAGAAAATTTACAAATACATGGAGACTGAACAATATACTTTGAATAATCAGTGGATCATTAAAAAAAATGAAGAAAAATAAAAGTTACTAAAACTAAATGAAAATGAAAACACAACTTACCAGAACCTATAGTCAGTACAAAGCAGAAAGCTGTTTATGCCTATGAATGCCTCTATTAAACAGAGACATCTTAAATAACCTAATGTTACATCTCAAGTTCTTGTGAAAACAAGAACAAAGTTGACTCAATGTCAGTAGATAGAAAGCACAGTGGTCAAGGCAGAAATTAATGAAATGCTGAATAAATGAATGATGACAAGTTTTAATGAAACAAAGAGATTAGTCCTTTGAAAAGATAAGATTTAAAATCCTTAGTCACACTAGCCAAAAGAAAAAGGGAGAAGACCCAAACTAATAAAATTAGAGTTGAAAAAAGGAGACAAGTAAAAATGAAATCCAGAAGATCACTAGATTAGAGATCTTATACTCTAATAAACTGAAAATGTCAAAGAAATTGAAATGTCAAAGAGATTGAATCTGTAATACTATCCCAACGAAGAAAAGTCCATTGTTGTAGTGATTCCTTCATTTATGCTCTATACCAAACCTTTAAAGGAGAACTAACAGTGATCCTCACACTATTCCATAAAAAGGGAAGGGAAGGAGAATATCAAACTAATTCTATGAAACCAGCATTGCCTTTATACAAAAGCTGAGTAACAACATAATAAAAAATAAATTAAAATCCAATTTTCTGCTTAATATAGATGAAATTTTTCTCAATAAAACTTTTATAATCAAATTCAATGATACATTAAAAAGATCACACATGATGATAACATTGTTTTCATTCCAGGAAGGTAAGGATGGTTTGATATAAGCAAATCAATAAATGCAGTAAGGTACGCAAACAAAACAAAGGATGAAAATCTGGGCATATTTGTTCATGCCTGTCATCCCACTCATGGCAGAAAGTGTGATACAGGGGGATCACAGTCCACATAGGCCTTGGCAAGAAGACAGACCCTATCTCAAGGGGAAAAAAAGTAAAAGGGCTGGAAGTGGGGCTGAAGTGGTAAAGCACCTGCTTAACAAAGTGCAATACCCTGAGTTCAAACCCCAGTACCACAAAGAAAAAAATAAAAGAATTGGCAAATTCTATTAAATTATAAAGCTTCAGCACATTAAAAGAAACAATGACTAGAATGAAGGGACAACCTACACAGAGTAAGAGAAATATTAGAGAAAATATTTGCCAGCCATTCATCAGACAAAGAATTAAATACCAAAAGAACAAAAAAATCCAATTAATAATTGAGTAAATGAATTGAACAGACAGTTTTCAAAAGAAGTACAAATGGCAAATAAATACATAAGCAAATGTTTAACATGTTTAGCCAAAAAGGAAATGCAAATCAAAATGACAATGCGTTTCCATCTCACCCTAATCAGCTTGGCTATCATTAAGGAAACAAATCAGCTTGGCTATCATCAAGGAAACAAACAACAAATGCTTGCAAGAATTTGGAAGGAAAGGAATCTTCCTTATAAACTGTTGGTGGCAATGTAAATTAGTACAGCAATCATGGAAATCAGTATGGGGTTTCCTCAAATAACTAATAATGGAGCTACAATATGATCCTACTATACCACTCTTGGGCACATATTGGAAAGACTGTAAGTCAACATATGAAAGAAATAACTGCATAGCTGTGTTTATTAAAACACTTTTCACATTAGGTAAAGTGTCAAAGCAGTCTAGGTTTTCAACAATTGATGAACAGATAAAGAAAATGTAGTATATATACATGAGAGAGTATTCTGTAGACATAAAGAATAATGAAACTATATAATTTGCAAAAAAAATAATACAGAAAACAGGAAAGATCTCATACTGAGTAAGGTAAAGCAAACTCAGAAAGATAAATATCCCATTTGCACTCATGTAGCATGTATACCTCAAAAGTAGTAGCAATAATAATATTACATGATTATAAAAGGTGGATTGTCAGGGAGACCTAGTGGGTGGTATGAAATAAAATGGATAAAGTGATGAGGGTAAATGCAATCAAAGTACATTATACAGATGCATGAAAATAGTATAATGAACGTCACTAAATTGCTTTAAAGATAACAAAAAAGGGGTATATTTGATCAAAATACACTATATGCATGTATGGAAATATCACAAAGTCACCTTTTTCAAACAATTAATTTATACTAGTTTAAAAAAATCAATTTTGATATTCCAATAGTCAAGTAAGAATGGCTATCATCAAGAAAACATATAACAACCAACCATGCCAAAGATGAAGGGAAAAAGAAATTCTTACTCTACCGCTCATGAGAATATAAATTAGTATAGCTACTATGGAGGTTCTTCAAAAAATTAAAAACAGAATTTCCTTATGGTCCAACCATACCACTTATGGATACATACCCTAAATAATCAAAGTCAGCTTACTATGAAGATATCTGTGTATCATGGAAATTTTCACATCTAACTTACAAAATCAGCTGAGAAGTCTATCAACAGATGAATGTATTAAGAAAACATGGGCTTTATATCCAATGGATATATTGCTTGTTCAATCATGAGCAAGAAGGAAATTATCTCATTTGCTGGAAAATGGATGTAACTTATGCAGGAAAAGGATAAAAAAGAAAGGAAAGGTGTAGGTGAACATGATCAAAGTACATTATATGCATGTATGAAAATATCACAATGAAACACTTTTCTAAAATTAGTATATGATAATAAAAATTATTTTTCAAAAAGAGTGAATACACATATTAATGGTGAATGAACAGAAATCCTGCATATAATTAAAAGGGACTGTGGTGTGTCTCATAGGTAGAGCACATGCACAGTATGTGTGAGGTCCTGGGTTCAATCCTTCTCACCAGATAAATAAATAAGTTTAGAATAAATTAAGAACAATTGAAACATATTGACCAATATAGTATTAAGGAAACTTTTAATTTAAAAAAAGTCTACAAAAAAGATGATGTTAACAAACTGAAAGAACATAAAAATTTGAATATTTGCTACCTGAAGTGAAATGAGTGTAGTTACACCCCCAACGTTATGACCCTTTATTTTTTGCCTTCACTGTAGTTGTCTTAAATATTATGTCTCTGGCATTGAGAATCTGATTACATAATTTTTATTGCTTTTTAAAATTTTATTCATTTAACATATGTGCATACATTGCTTGGGCCATGTCTCTCTTCTACACCCGCCACCTCTGCCTCCTCCCAACCACCTTCACTTTCAGGCAGAACCTGTTCTGCCCTCTTCTCCAATTTTGTTGAAGAGAATACATAAGAAATAATAAGAAAGATATACCGTTTTTACTAGTTTGAGATAAGGGTAGCTATATAGAGAGACTCCTAGCATTGCCTCCATGCACATGTGTATTACAACCAAATTGATTCATCTCTGCCTGACTTCTTCACTACTTCCCGGTCACCTTCCCATAGTGACCTCTGTCATTTTAACGTTACTATGTTAACTCCTTTACAGTGGGCATATCAAACACTTTCAAGTTTTGGGTTTCTTACCTTTCCCTATTCCTTTTGTATGTATTCTCCCTTTAATTTGTGACCCATGTCCAATAATATTACTGCATTTGTTTTAGGTTTAAAGTCCAAATATGAGGGAGAACATATGATTTCTGTCCTTCTGAGCCTGGCTAACTTCGTGTAAGATGATGTTCTCCAGTTCCATCCATATACTTGCAAATGATAAGATTTCATTTTTCTTCCTAGCTGAGTAAATTCCATTGTGTGTATATACAGCATTTTCTTAATCCATTCATCAGTAGTGGGGCATCTTGACTGTTTCCATAACTTGCCTATTGTGAATAGTGTTCCTATAGAGTAACATGAGTCACATTCCTTTGGTTATATCCCTAGGAGTGTGATTGCCAGATCATATGGCAGATCTATCTTTAGTTTTTTAAGAAGCCCCCATATTGTTTTCAAGAATGGCTTTACTAGCTTGCATTCACACCAGCAATGTATGCGGGTTCCTTATTCCCACATCCTCACTAACATTTGTTATTGGTACTGTTTTTGATGATAGCTATTCTAACATATGTGAAGTGGAATCTTAGTGTGGTTTTGATTTGCATTCTCTTTATGGCCAGAGATGGTGAGCATTTTTTTGTGTGTTGTTTGGCCAATTGGATTTCTTCTAATGAAAAATTTCTGTTTAGTTCAGTGGCCCACTTTTTTATTGGTTCTTTGATTTTGGGGAAGTTTAATTTTTTGAGCTCCCTGTATATCAGTCTGGTTATCAGTCTTTTGTCTGATGTAGAGCTAGCAAATATTTTCTCCCACTCCATGGGTGGTCTCTTCAGTTTAGAAACCATTTCTGTTGTTGTGCAGAAGCTTTTTAATTTCATGTAGTCCCATTTGTTCATCCTTTTTCTTAATTGCTGAACTTCTGGGGTTCTATTGAAGAAGTCCTTGCCTACACCTATTAGCTCCAGACTATTCCCTGCATTTTCTGTACTAGCTTCAGAGTTTCGGGTCTGATATTAAGGTCCTTGATGCATTTTGAGTTGATACTAGTACAGAGTGATAGACATGGATCTAGTTTCAGTTTTTTGCAAGCAGATAACCACTTTTCCCAGCAACATTTGCTGAATATGATATTTTCCATCATATGATTTTGGCATCTTTGTCAAAAATAAGGTGAACATAGCTGTGTGGATTTATAACTGGGTCCTCTACTTTGTTCCACTGGTTTTCAGATCTGTTTTTGCCAGTACCATGGTGTTTTTATTGCTATTTCTTTGTAATATAGTTTGAAGTCGGGTATAGTGAAATGTCCAGCATTGTTCTTTTTGCTGAGTATTGCCTTGGCTATTTGTGATCTCTTGTGTTTGCAAATGAAGTTTAGGGTAGTATTTTCAATCTCTGTGATGAGTGCCATTGGTGTTTTGATGAGAATTGCATTAAACATGTAGATTGTTTTGGTAGTATAGCCATTTTTACTATGTTGTTATTACCAATCCATGAGCATGGAATATCTTTTCACCTTCTGCAGTCATTCTCAGTCTCATTCTTCAGAGGTTTGCAATTCTCACTGTAGAAGTCATTGACATCCTTTATTAAGTTTACTCCTAGGTATTTGATTTTTTAAGTCTATTGTAAATGGAATTATTTTCATATATACTTTCTCAATTTGTTCATTGTTGATGTATAGAAAAGCTAATGATTTTTGTAATTGATTTTGTATCCTGCCACACTCCTGAAGCTGTTTGTGGTGTCTAGGAATTCTTTGGTAGATTTTTGGGGTCTTTGAGGTGTAGGATCATGTTGTCTGCAAATAGGGATATTTTGACAGTTTCTTTACCTATTTGTATTCCTTTTATTTCTTCTTCTTGCCTTATTGCTCTGGCTAGAAATTCCAGGACTGTGGTGAATAAGGTGGGGAGAGTGGTCACCCTTGTCTCGTTCCTGATTTTAGGGGAAATGGTTTCAGTTTTTGGAAATGGTTTCAGTTTTTCTACATTAAGTATGAAGTTGGCTATAGGTTTGTCATATATAGCCTTCATAAAGTTGAGGTACATTCCTTCTATTCCTAGTTATCTTAGAGCTTTTATCATGAAGTGGTGTTGGATCTTGTCGAAGGCTTTTTCTGCATCTATTGAAATGATCAAGTGGTTTTTGTCTTTGCTTTATTAATGTGGTGTATTACATTTATAGATTTGTGTATGTTGAACAACTCCTGCATCCTGGGATGAAGCAACTTTGTCATGGTGAATGATCTTTCTGATATATTGCTGGATTCAGTTTGCCATTTTTTCATTGTGGATTTTTGCATCGATGTTCATTAAGGAGATTGGGCTATAGTTCTCCTTTTTGGAGGTGTCTTTGTCTGGCTTGGGGATGAGTGTAATACAGCCTTCATAGAATGAATTAAGCAGTATTCCTTCTCTTTCTATTTCAAAGAGAGTTGGTATTAGTTCTTCTTTAAAGTTTTGATAGAGTTCAGCAGAGAATCCATCAGGTCCTGGACTTATCTTTTTTTGGGAGGCTCTTGCTGCTTCAATTTCATTTCATATTATACATCTGTTTGGGTGGTTAATATATTTTGGGTTGATTTTGGATGGTTATTAGTATCTAGATTTTTGTCCATTTTTTTCAAGATTTTCAAATGTATTGGAATATAATTTCTCAAAGTAGTCTCTGATGACTACCTGGATTTCTGTGGTGTTTGTTTTATCTCCCCTTTTGCATTTCTGATTTTATCGAGTTGGGTTTTTTTCTCTCCTCATTGTAGTCAGATTGCCAGGGGTCTGTTAATCTTGTTTATTTTTTTTCAAAGAACCAGCTTTTTCTTTCATTGATTCTTTGTAGATTTTTTTTTGGGGGGGGTCTCTATTTCATTAATTTCAGCCTTTATTTTTATTATTTCTCTCCTTTTGCTTGATTTGGATTTTGTTTATTCTTCTTTTTCTAGGAGTTTGAGATATAGTATTAGATCATTTATTTGAGATATTTCTGTCCTTTTAATATATGCACTCATGGCTACAAACTTTCTTCTTAAGACTGCCTTTTCTATGTCCCATAGGTTTTGGTAGGTCATGTTTTGTTTTCATTAACTTCCAGGAAACTTTTCATTTCCTCTTTTATTTCATTGATGACCCACTGATCATTGAGCAGTGTGTTGTTCAGCTTCCAATTGTTTGTGTATTTTCTGCTATTATTTTTGTTGTTGAGTTCTCATTTTAATGAATTGTGATCAGATAGAATGCAGGGAATAATTTCAATTTTCTTATATTTGCTGAGGATTGCTTTATGTACTGAGATATGATCAGTTTTAGAGAAAGTTTCATGGCCTGCTGAGAAGAATGTATTTTGTCCAGAAGTTGGATGAAATATTCTGTAGACACCAGCTAGGTCCATTTGATCTATGGTGTGATTTAGTTCTAGATTTTCTTTATTGATTTTTTGTTTGGATGACCTATCTATTGGTGATAAGGGGGTGTTAAAGTCTCCCATTACCACTGTGTTGGAGTCTATATGCACTTTTAGGTCCTTTCGAGTATGCTTGATGAACTTGGGTGCAATAAGATTGGGCGCATGTAGATTAATAATTGTTATTTCCTTTTGGTGTAATCCCCTTTTATTAGCATACAGTGTCCTTCTTTATCTCATTTGATAAATGTAAGTTTGAAGTGTACTTTGATATGAGATAAGTATTGATATTCCTGCCTGTTTTGGGAGTCATTGGCTTGGTAAATTTTCTTCCAGCCTTTCACCCTAAGTTAGTGTTTCTTTGTCAATGAGATGGGTCTCCTGTAAACAAAATATTATTGGATCTCCCTTTTTAATCCAGTTTGCCAAACAGTGTCTTTTCATGGAGGAGTAAAGTCTGTTGACATTTAGTGTTAATATTGACAGGTATGTGGTGATTCCTATCCTTTAGTTCTTTTTGTTGTTTAAAGGTTTGATTGTGTGCAGCTGAATCAAAGTTACTCTCTGATTCCTTTTCTTTTCTTCTCCTGTGGTTTGATACTGCCTGTCTTCTCATGGTTTTGTTTGCTTTCATTTTCTGTGTGTAGAATTCCCTGGAGAATCTTGTAGTGGTGGTTTGGTGGTCATATATTGTTTTAGTTTTTCCTTATCATGAAAGACTTATTGCTCCATCTATTTTGAATGGTAGTTTTGCTGGGTAGAGTATCCTAGTGTTGAAGTTATTTTCATTCAGTATCCAGATTACCTCACTTCATGCCCTTCTTGCTTTTAAGGTTTCCATTGAGAAGTCTGCTGTGATTTTGATGGGTTTGCCTTTAAATTTTGTTTTTCTTCTCTCTTACAACCTTCAATATCCTTTTTCTATTCTCTGTGCTTGTTGCTTTAATGAGAATTTGTCATGGATAAGTTCTATTTTGATCAAGTTTGTTTGGTGTCCTGAAGGCTTCCTGTACCTGAAATAACTTCCTTAGATCTGGGGAATTTTCTCTTATTATTTATTGAATATATTATGAATCCCTTTTGCTTGGACCTCTTCTCTTTCTTCTTCTTCAATGCCTATCATTCTCAGGTTTGTTCTTTTGATGGAGATGGTGGGTTCTTGCATATTCTTTTCACAGGTCTTGAGTTGTTTGACTAACAGTTCTTCAGTTTTTCCTTTAATTTCTGTTTTATCTTCAAGTCCTGAGATTCTGTCTTCTGCTTGTTCTAGTCTGCTTGAGTGGCCTTCCACTGTGTTTTTTGTCTCTGTTTGATTCTTTTTTTGAGGTTTCCCATATCATGGGTCCCTTCCTCTTTTATATTTTCTATTTTCATCTTTAATTCATTTATCTCTCCATTTCTGGTGTTCTTTGTTTCACTTGGTGTTTATTTAGGGCTACTATGAGATCATTTATTTGCTTCTGTATCTTCTTGTTTTATTTATTTTTAGTGTCTTGAAATGTCTTGAGTGCATCTTTTACATTTTGGTTAACTATGTCTAGTATCATCTCCATGAAATTCTCAGTTATTACTTGCAGGATTTCTTCTTTGAAGTTGTTTTTATGGGCATCACTGGGTTCCTTGGTGTTATTTATCTTTGTTTTGTTGGAGTCCAGAACTGGGTATTTATTTTCTTCATTTCCTTCTAAATTCTGTATTAAATTATTTTTTGGGGAGAGAGTGATTTCCATCCCTTTTTCTTCTTCCCATTACTCCACTTGATATTGTGCAACTCTGTTCTTGTTGGGTTATTTGGTGGTTTTAGTCACCTATTTTCCTTGATTTAATTTTTATTTTGTTGGTGTCTTGGGTTTTTAACTAGGTTAGTGTACTATATCTGTCCCTTGTCCATTTGTAATTTTGTAGTAACTAATTCACAGGTTTAATACCCAACCAGTAGTTTATATGTTACATAGAAGACCCTTTGTTGGTAATACCTATAAGCAGTGAGAGTTGGGGGGTTAACATTTATAAGGCTAGCTATAGAAATTTAGGGAGTTGGATAGGGTGTCACTAAAGGGGAAGGTGGGAAGCAGGATGGGTGTGTGGGGGAAGCAGTGTGGGGGCTGCTGATATTTGTGGTCCTTGTGTGTGTTTGGGTGTATTTCTGTTGTAGTAGATGGTGCTTATTTTAGGGATTGCAGGGGTTTTGGGTTATGTAAAGTTGGAATACTAGATTGGTCAGTGAATGATGTGTGTGTAGGAGAGAGGGGTAGTCTGGTGAGAGGTTGGGAGTCAGTGGGAAGGGAAGGTGAGGGCTGGGGAAAGAGTGGGTGAGAATGGACAGAATGAGTTGTTGAGGGGGAGCAATGTATTTTAGCCCAGGAAAAGGAAGGAGAGTGAAGGGGGTTTGAGTAGGGATGAGAAGATGATAATGGTAAAGTTGATAGTATAGAAAGAAAAAAGATAATAGTAATGGAAATAAAAATAGAAAACCCGCAATAACAAAACAAACAAATAAAAAAACACAAAAAAATCAAAGGGAAAAAATGAACAAACAAAAAACAAAAACAAAAGCATACAAACAAATTAAAAAAATATAAAGAAAAAAAAGAAAAACACCAGGTTCAGGAACAATAGAATTTCAGTCTTATTTTAAGTTCTGGAGTTACTTCTGGTATTGGCATATAAGCAGCTGCTCTGACATGGTCTCACCAGGTGATTGACTTGTGAGTAGTATTTTTTTCTTCTGTCTACCAGTTAAATTGAAATTGTAAGGTGAGGTAGTTTTGCCAGATCATGCAGGTAGTCAGAGCTATTGATTTCCCTAGATGATAGCTGTGCTACTCTTCTCCTGCAGCTGCTTCATCAGCTCTTCCCCCAGCAAGGTGAGGCAATTCAAGTTTGAATGCTTCCCTAAGGTTCAGGAGATCACCTCTGTAGTCCACTCCTTGCCCTGCTTTGGGGGTGGCTTTTCACTGTGCTTGTTTACTGGGATCTCCACACTGAGGGTTTTTCCTTGCCCTGCCCCCTTTCTCTGAGGAAGGTTCAGTGTTCTGTCAGCCCCCTCTGCTGTCTATGTGTTATGACAGTTCACTATTTGTTTTTCATTTTTGAAGCTTTGGATGCTACTCACTGGCTCAGGAGTTAATCTGTGTGATCCACAACCTGCCCTGCTTCAGGGAGAGGCTTATCACCCACCCACTCTCAGCCTTCCTGCCTTTCCAGCATTTGTTTACTGATAGTTCATGATGAGATTAGCTCCTTGCCCCTCCACCTTTCTCCCGTGCCCTTTCAGTGTTCCTGTTCCCTCTGCTGTTGTTCTAGACTACAGTTTGATGTTTGTTATTCAGTTTTTTTTAGGAGGAGCTCAGTCTGCCCACAGGCTGTGCTGGTATATCCCAGGGGTGGCTGCACAAATTCTGCATGATGTGTGGCACTCACCTCTTTGGTCTGTCTCATGTCTCAGTGGCAGATTTGGAGCTAGTGGTGGCAGCTGAGGCAGCAGTGGCAGCCCTCAAGTTTTCTCAATGTAACGTGTTTTGGGGAAGCTCTCCAAAGTCTAGGGGTTCAGGATGTCAAAGGTTTGATTCTGATTGGTGCTTTGTTTCTGCCAAGTATGGCTCCAACATCTCAGGGTGGTTTTGGAGTCCCAGAGCTCATGCTAGGTGCTTCTGTACCTTAGTTGCCATCTTGGAACCCAATCTTGATTGTTCTTAACTGTCTGGCATAGTTTGAAAAAACTGGGCAGACAAAAGTGTTATAGTTATCTGTAGTTTCAGCCTTTCTGTTGCTCATTATTCTTGTCTCCTGTTCCAAGTGTTTTTGAGCTATCCTATCATTTCAAGCTAAAGAATTTGCTTAGCTGGTCTTATGGAGTATCTCAGCTGCTGCAGAGCACAGATTTCTTTCATCTCTGCTTCTGAAGAATGTTTTGTGAACATAATATTCTAGGTTAACAATTCTTTTCCTTCAGCCCTTGAAAAATTATGTGTCACTTCATTTTGAACCCCATAGTGTCTAATGAGAAGACAGCTGTCACTTGAATTATTCACATAGAGTATTAGGTAATGGATCATTTCTCTCTGGTTGCTTTTAAGATGTTTTTCTTAATTTTTCAGCCATTTGCTTATGTTGTGTCTCCACATTGATCTTGGTTGAGTTTGTCTGTTTAGGTTGACTTTGTATGTTGATGATTTTGTTCACATTTGGGAAGTTTTAAGCCATTGTTTCCTCAGAAGTGTTTCTCAGCATTGCCTTCTTGCCTGCTTTTGAAATTTTGATGCCACAGACATGATTTCCTCCATCATTGTCCCACAGAACTTTAAGAGTCATTCATTTTCCCAATCTATTTCCTCTGTGGTGTTGAAATAAGATAATTTTTATTGACATATTTTCAAGTGCACTAACGATTTCCTCTGCACCTACACTCTGCATGAGCCCATCCTATGACATTATTTTGATTATTATATTCTTTCAACTTGGTACTACCAAACCAAGTTACCAAGACTTTCTGTTTTTCTAAAAAGCATTCATAGTTAGTTGGTTGTTGACTATTTTTATGATAGCTACTTTATAAACCTTGTTTGTTAATTCTAACACATGTCCACTTTAGTTAGTTACTTTTAGACTTGAGATATTCCTGTTTTTGGTTTGATAAATAATTTGAGCCCAAGTCCTACATGTTTTTAGCATTTTATTTTGAAATTCTGTTCCTACTTAAGTCTTCTATTTTAGAAGGTATTGAATTTGTTCAGATTCAAACTGCATTTCCTGGGAGAAGTGGTTCAATTGTCAATTTAGTTATGCACCATCTCCACAGTAAATAATGTGTTCTACCCTGCTGTGTACTAGTTACACAGAGGACAGGCATCCATCCACACACAATCCCTGAAGAACTGGTTGAGTAGGTGTAATGTCTCTGAACTCCTTTTTTGTGCAAGGTGGAGATGATTGTCATGAATTTACTTGCAGTCTCTATGGCCACTGTAAGGTAAAGTGTGACAAGGACAGCAGCTCATTATTGCAAAGCAGAGATGGAAGACAGGGCTCTGCTACAAATCTAACAAGGAGGATGCCATCTCCTTATTGAAGGAAGAAGCAGAAAGACAATATGACAAAATTCATATGTATATGTATCTAAAGTTTTGATGGGAAAAGAGAGGGGTGATGTAAATCATCTTTTAATTACTGACAGTGATCAGTATAACCTGGTTAATTGGTGTCTTGAAAAAAAAGAAGATTGTGTCTGTCAATATCCATATTTATTTGAGTTCTAATTGGCAAGTGAGGAATTGTTCAACATGTACCAAATTCTGAGATGAGACAACCAAAACGTGTTACCAGATGTTTGTCATAATAGCTAGAGTATTATGACCTGATGCCATCAGGAGACTTCAAGACCAAAATATAATGTATTTTCCCTAAAAATACTGATACTAGGAGAATGATATACAGAATGAATTCAACTGTGCTATATTGTAAGAACTTTTCTAAATGTCACAACGTATCCCTTATACATTAATAAAAACAAATAAATAAAATATATTGACACTAATTAATGAATGTTAAAATGTTATGATTTCTCATTTTAACATATTTTATTTTCCAAAAAGAGGTGGTTGGTAATTTTTCCATTATCAATTTTCTCTTGCTTACTCCAGATCTATATGGATGCCTGTTCTAATAAGCACACATCTATTCATTTATTATACATGGAATTTTTTGAAACATATAACACTAAAACAATATTAGAGTCCTTTCTTCACTTTACAGTGGGCTCTATAGGTAGTACACTATCACATATGACAGACACAGTCTTTAGATAGTCCTTATGATTACTCCTGAGTTAGAAAAATCATATTTTTAGTTGTCTGAATATTTTATTTCATACTCATAAAATAGTGATTTAAAAAGTTTGAAGATCCCATCAATCAAAGATGCTTATTAAAAATGATTTTAAAATAATGCATCTTTTATTTATCTGTTAGAATTTGTGGAAAGAAAAAGGACTTCTGACATTTTAATATTGTAAATATTCTAAACAATTTAAGATGTTATAAACTTTTGGAGAAAATAAGAGACGATCTGTTCTATCTTTTATTATCAAATATTAATTTTATAAAGTAAGGAGTTTTTTACATTACCATACACAAAAAGAATGTTCTTTGATCATATTCTCTTCTGCTATTATTCTTTCTAATCTCTCTTACCCTTCTCCCTTTTTCCCTTTCCCCTTCCATTTCCCTAGTTGTCCTCTATTTACTTTCATAGACTTTTTTTAACCACAACCCCCCCAGATTCCACAAAGAAGAGAAAACATGTTTTTCTTCTTAATCACTACTCACAAGGTATTTCAAAAAGTTAAAAGCATATATGTAATACTCAAGAAATTGAATATTGTAATAGTGCCCATTTTTCCTTCAGTTTGTTTAAAATTGGATCATGTTTTCACAATGTATAAGGAAACAAAATTGAGGCAGTTGTAATAGTCTGGATACTTTCTTCTTAGGAGGTATGTTTCCTATGCTTTCTGCCAGTGGAGAAGACATTAAAAATTAGAAAAAAAAAACAGGGCATTAGAAACACAGAAAAATTCTGTCATACTCCCTGCTGTGTATCAAGCTATTTTAATTATACTTGGCTCATTTTCAGTGTTTTCATTCAAAAATTTCATTCAGTCTCCCTTAAGTACATTTCTCAAGGGAAAAGACAGATTTCTTATTATCATATAATAGCATTTCATATATTAAAATGACATTTGAAAATGTCAAGAGGAAGCAAGCTTGAGCATGTGTTATGTGTGTGTGCATGCACATATATACACATAAAGAGAAAAATATACCAAAAACATGAATTAGTGAACACCTCAAAAGTTACTTAATTAAAAAAAATATTCCTAGCAAATTTCAGCAATTTTAATGAACAGTAAATAAATTAGCATGTAAGATTTGCTAATAGATTTGAAGCATTGCTCACTATTACTATACTGCAAAACACTACTATATTGCATCTTTTGTTTCAAGAAACTGAAAATAACAAGAAAGCATAAATTTAGTGAAAATAATTTTGATTTTAGTATCTTTTTATTGTTTAAATACATATTTTATTTAATGAATCTATGTGGTGTTCAAATATTTTACTGAGAAATTACTATATTTCAGACACTATGGATGCCACAAAAGGAATGCACTGGAATTGAACATATTACAGAAGAGATGAAAATGTTATGATTTTTCATCAAAGATTTATTCAGAATGATTAATAGTTTTAAACATGCACCCTCTTTTTCTCATCAATCACTATGTGTTTAAGGATCATTGGCTCTTCCTTAAATAATTTCTACAAAGTTTTTATTTTTAACATTACAAATAATACAACAATATTTACTATAATTACCTCCTAGATTTTCATATATAAACTATACCACAAACTATATATTTGCTATAATAAAATGTTCATGAATATTAAATTATTATTTCTATTTTATAGATGTTGGCTAAATAATGCTAGATTCTCTTTTTAATCTAAAAAAACAAACTCCATACAATTATTCCAGAGTGTTATCTTATTAATTCACATAAGCACCTCCTTAAATGCTAAAATAGAAACTGTGAAAACACTTCTGCTGTTTATGTTTCTGGACGTTCAAATTTGTACAACAGAAGGTAATTGGTTCCATATTTGCTTACATTTACATGAAGTGCTCTAAAATCCAGGCTAGGGAGTTAATCAACTGTTTCCCAACCCAGCTTCTCTACTTCTGGTTATTGAATGTTAAGCAAGTTACATCATCTCTCTGGAATTCAATTTCATCATTTAAAAGATTTAAATGAATATAAATATTTCTATCTTCTTTAGGATTAAGTGACTTAGCATATTGATGTTCCTTGTACTTAACATTCAGTTTATATTAGTATATGGTCTCTTGGGTTTCTGTTTTCTTTTCTTTGATAATTCTACTCATTTACTCTCATCTACTATTGTTTGGTAATCACCCTCCTAACTTCCTTGTAAGAAAATGATATGCTTCTTATTTTCTAGCAAAAATAAGATCTTTCTATCATATTTGGACACATGTTTTCAGTGCATTTTGAACAGAATGTGGCTTTCAGAATTCTTATCATTGTTTGAATTTTCCTTGTATGTTCTTATTTCACTTTATGCATATCCCTTGTTTTCTTAAAATTTCACTACACGATGGCAGCAAATATGCCTGTTTTCTCTAGTCATAGTATTTAAATAGAAATCTGGTATATAATTGGCACTCACTGAAAAAAGGAATTTCTAGATTTTTAAGACATCTCCTAGTCGCCTGTCTCTGTTCCATCAAAGACAGACTATCCTTAAAAAAAAAAATTCTTGTCCCATAATATATTGCAGTTTGGTTTTAAATGTGGAAATAAATGAAGATTGACCAAATGAGAGCAAGAAAAAGCTGTCTTTCCAGAGCTTGCTCTTGGAGGGGAAACAGCTAACATCACTTGCAATAGACAGCCACTCAAAGACAGAGGGTTGGGAAGGCTTGATTTTGGAAATAGAGAAAGTTCTGTTGCACCCTGGTTGGAAGAGATTGGCATGTGGACAGTGTCTGTAGTCTAAGTAGAAGTGGGACAACATATGTGATGGACTAGAGGAACAAATTTAGTTTCCTCCAGTTAGGCCACAGTTAGGAAAAAAATTTCAGGAAGCTGTTATTTATGCTTCAACTTCTGGTCATTTTAAGACAATTGCTATGAGAGTTATTTGCTTTCCTGAAATGATTGCAATAGATAGCAGGTTGGCTTCATGGGTTTACTTACAGATCATGAATGAGACCTCTGTTTGTACACATAACCAGTCATTTCTCATTTGTATATCCAGGATTCCATGACATATATCCCTGAGACATAGCACTAAACTCGTCAACTAACATGAAGAATGGAGTAAAAGATGTTAACTATCCAGATGAACAATCTAAAATGGTATATTATTATAGTATTCAAAGACTATTGCAATAGTTTTAGTTGAAATTATAAGCAAAATTAAATTAATGAGTTTCTCAAGAGGGACAAATAAAAGGAATGCACAGTGATGCAAATGACAGAACTTAGAAAGATGGACTATCATGGAGGAAGCAAGTCCAATTACTGTTTAAGCAGAAACATGAATAAGATCATTATCTTGATGAACCAATGTATGTTGGGGTTTGATGAGCCTTAACTGAGCAATCTATTATCCTAACAAGCTAAAAAAATATTAAAAGGTGTCTATATCTTAGAAATAAAATGCTAAATTTATGTGACACAATTTAGAGGCAACCAAGAGGATTAGTAAGTAGAGATGGATAGTAGCAACAACACAAGATGTCCTTCAAATGAATGGGCAAAGAGATCTCTGATCAGTGACAGAGAATGGTGGTTTGTATTGAATTCCAGTAGGTGAGGAGGAGACGCTGCTGAAATACTCTTAAATTATGCTTGATGTGGAAACTAGTCAGTCCAGCCTAATAGTTAACATCAGTTGTAGGTTAGATCTGGTAAGATGGAAGGGTGAAGTAGGACAATAAAATTGTGGTTAAAAATAACAATACAATATGTTCTACAGCTAACAGTCCTAACAGTTAGGATTCCTCCCTCCCTTGACTAGAAAGAATAGTACCATTTTTGACTTACCAAAATGCTGGCAATTTTCCCAACCAAAATGGGAGAATCTTTGACTTGACTACATGCGAGCTTTTTGCCTTTGATTAATGCTAATATTTTTCTGCCTCCTGGTAAAATACAAGATATGCTACCTTGTCTCTATGAGTTCATGATTCCAAAGAACAGCCACAGTTACTCCTGTCCATTATTTATATGAGTGAAAAGTGTGGGCATTACAAAATGGTACAGACAAAAATTTGATATTTTTGAAAAAAAATCAGAAAACCAAAAGATGCAGGAATTCATATGATTCTTTAGAGCCAAAGAACTTATCAGTATAAGACAAAAAACATCATAGTCAAACAAAATGTGCTATCAAAGGAAGCTTCTCTTATTAGGTCATACTGCTCCTTTCGCTTTTATTCTAAGTAGAAACCAAATGCTTCAGAGCCATCGGGATTATAAACATAACTGAGAGAGGCTATGTGAAATATTGGGGAGAACAGGAGAAAAATTATTTCCATATTATTCTTGTCAAGATGGAGTTTTGAGGCAGAATTCCCATAAATTCTATAACTCTAAGCAAGTGTTTTGTGTATAATGTGAAACTGGAGAAAATAAGAAAGATATCTTTTCATTAAGTGCAGAAATGATATTTTCTATGAATGCTTAATTTCCAAAGGGACCCTTACAGCAGAATGGTATTTTTATGGTCTCTGGTTTATGCATAAAACCACACTAAATAAACACATATCAGTCATAATAAGAACAGTAAATAACAGTTGCATTCATCTCTTTACCCTGAAGCTAACATACAGAATAGAATAAATTGTCCCGCAATCAACAAATTATAACTGAATTTTAAAATTTTAGATTGCTTTTGGGAAGTGATGAACTTTTCTTTGACTTTTCAGAAACATGATATTACTTCTTAATAAGTTAATTGAATCTTTAGAAGATTGTTCAAGTCATTGCTAATACTTGTTTAACAATAAAACTATTGCAAAGCACAACATTGAAATCAAAATTAATTTGCCTCCAAAACAGAGCAACTGATCTAATAAAACAGCTATGTTTCATATTGTCTTATATTCACAAAAAAAGTTATGATTATTTTGATTAATTCACAATTTTAATCCAGTGCCTAACATACCAGATGCTGAATTTGCATACTACACATAGATGTATGTTATATACATACATATATGTAAAGATACATGAATATAGAACTATATGTCTTTGTATACAGTATGAAGAATAATAACATTGTCAAGTACTGAGTAATTTGATCTAAACCAAAGAATCAAACCAGTATTTCACATTTTTATTTTTTAACAAAATATACCAAAAATGCCTATAGAATAATCTGCTCCATAATTATACATAAAAATATGAAAGCCAATAAATTTTTTTAAAGTATTAAAAATATTTTAATGTAAGGATAAAAGATTATAATTATGAAATCAATATTAAAATATCAAATTTTATCAAATATTAAGTGAAATCATGAAGAAAAATTTGGTAGTAGGTTTGTTTCTACTAAAAAGTAGCTAATTCAATGTGATGAGTTCCAAGGCAGGACCATAAAGATGGTCAAAGGTCTCTCAGGTGAGTCTTCAATTGATATTGTGGGAGCAAAATATAATGTGAATATGTGTTGCTTCAAGTAGGAAAAACAAATTAGCTGACTTTGTTATTAAAGGTACCAGGATTGTGGGTCTTTCAACAGGTCCTCTTTCAATACAGCCACTAGGGGGATGGAAAACCCAAGGAGCATGAGAAAGAGAACCCTGACAGACCACTGCAGACCACTGTCACTGGTAGCTCCTTGAACAAATTAAACAGGCACTTGGAAGATACTGATGACCAGGGCCTTTCCTTATTGAAAAGGGAAACTCCTTTCACAGCAACGTACTTTCTCTGTGGCTTTCATATTATCCAAAGCAGGGAGAAAGCAGACTGACTGAGACAACTACCTTTCTAATCCAGGCATTTGTGGCTTGACACAGATTTTATTGATTTAAACAAGTCAGATTTGACTCATTCAACTAAAATATTTTAGAAAATTTCATACCTGTTGCACTAGGAAGGTGGAATATTGACTAACTCTATTTATGTATTTATGGAGTGTTTATACAGTTTACAGATTTGTTAGTGAATTTGCACTAATTTACTGAGTACCAGCTTTGTGTCAGTTGATGATCCCCTATCTGAAAACCCCACTCATCCTACAATATAGGAAACAACTCCATTTTACTTAGTTTCAGAGAATGTTCTTGTTATCTATTGCAGCACACCAAATCAGTCAAAAATTAAAATACTTTAATAAAGTTATTTTACTCTCTGTATTGATTTTGGCAATTCAGAAAAGTCTCAGCTGGGTGATTACAGTTTGGGTGCCTTACCCATTTAAAGCTAAATAGTGGCTATTAGTGAGAGCAATGGGTTGCTAAACAGCTGTGGACATCTTGGCAAATCTCTCTCCTCCCAGAATCTTAGAGTCTGTATTTAAGACCTTTCCTCATAGTTCATTGACATGGATTGGTTTAGGCTTCCTTACAGCACATCAGCATGACAGAACAAACTGCTTACATGGCAGTTAAAGGTTTCAAGGACGAGTATTCAAGCCAACAATGCAAAAATCACAGTGAGTTTGTGTGACTTGCACTCAGAAGGCATGTGGCTCCAAGTCACTTCCACTGTCTATTGCTCAAAACAATCACAAACATCTGCACATTTTCAAGGAGAAGAGAATATAGGTAACTCTCTTTGATAGGAGAAGTAGAAGAATTGGTGGATGCATTTTTAAAGGGCCACATAAAATGCATATAACAGGGAGAACAAGTGGCGGATCCCAGGTCTGTTAAAAAACTGAAGGCATTTCCAAGCCAAGTTTTCCATTTCAAAGTGATCAATAAGATCAAGAGACTAAGTGAAAACTCTAAATGAAAACATCACAAGTACTTTTTTTTAAATATGTCAACAAAGTGTGAGATGTAGAAGTAACACGGTTTTGGCTTTATTTCCCCAAATAATACATTACTAATTCAATGCATATGCTTTGAATTAAAGAGTAATTTATTACAACTGTTAGCATAAAAGGTCCCAAAATACATGATTCTTCTCTTCTTGCCTTTGTCTAGTTTCTATTCTTTCCTGCTTCTTTTCAGTTCTTAAAAGATGCCGAATTAAAATCATCCTTTTGTATTCTCTGCCTTTTTGATTAATGGTAGTTTAAGAAGGTACACAGCCACAGTAAGTAATAGAATTTAATTTCACTATAAATTTTTAAATTGCAAAGGTGAAACAACAGAAGCCCCCTTTGTGGGAGAGCCATGTCAAGCGAATGAGTGATTTCTCCACACTAAAAAGTAACTCAGCAGCAAATATTGTCATTTGTTGTCAGAGGCAGGCATTTGAGGAATTCAGGCATAATTTACAAACTCGCTGGTTCCTACTCATTGTGTACTGACTACTCCCTCAGTCTCTATTAGAACAGCATAATAACTTCAGTCCAGCCTCTTGTGATTCCCCTCCTTAACTATCATACATATAATTATCCACATTGTAGGTTTCTCTAGAGATTCTGTTCATTTTTCTAACAGAAAAAGCATATGACAATGATTTTCTCCTTAAAAATTTTATGATTCCTTATTTGCAGGCTGTTATGCTTCATCATATTTTAATGCTTGATTATTTTATCTTCAAATTAGGTCACTAGATTCAGAGTTGTCATCTGTTTCATAAGAAGCACAAAAATTTTGTTCAGCTAATAAAACAGTACATAGATTGTGAGGAAAATATATCAGGCACTGTGATAAAAGTATATAAAATATCTTATTCTGTATTATTATAGCAATTAGGCAAATATATTGGGGTAAATAGCAAAATATGATATGCACCTTTGAGAACAGTTTTCAGGAACACATCTATTAAAATGATGGACACCAGCAGCACTATCACATTTTGCAGATAAGGACTTAATTACACAGACTTAAGATAGGATTTTCTATCATATCACAGAACAAGGCTATGAAGGAAGACAACTCAAAATAAATATTTGATTTTTGCAGGAATTAATTGATTCATGGGGACATGACCCCATTTTAAAGATAAAAAACTAAAGATCAGAAATCCGATTTATGATTAATGTCAACATTATTGTTGTGGTGTTGGGTAAGGTCACTGAGGATTGCATATCGGCAAAAACCAGTTAACTTTTCTTTGACTCTTCCTGGAAGTGGAAAGAAAGGGAAAAATGAATAATGTCAAATAAAACAGAAAAGATGGAGAGAATATAGATAAAATAGGCAAGTGAGAGAGGTACCTTAAAACACATAGAATTATTACCAACTGAATCTTTACTTTTAAACAAATGAGAATTCTGAAATCAGAACATTAGTTAGAATTACGAGTAATGGAAACAGTCCTTATTCGGTGATAATAATTTTAAGAAAAAGTATTGGAGGAAAGGGCACAGAATTATGGCATAAAGATCTTTCAGAAACATTTCTACTTATTCTAAGTAACTATCCACTATTCTCTTGAACGACTATTTTCTTGATCATTCTGCTTTATCATATTTTCTTCTTCAATAGAGCTCGTTATGGTTTGAATCTTAAATGTCCCTCCAAAGCTCATGTATTGAAGGCTTGGTACCCAATGCAGCAGTATTCAGAGGTGGAGCCTTTGGGGACTGGTTGAGTAGTGAAGACTCAGTCCTCATAAATGGATCAACACATTTATGGATATAGAACTTAGTGGGATATTGGGAGGTGGTGGGAACTTTAGGAGGTAGACCCTACTTAGATAAAGTTGATAATTAAAGCTATGTCTTAAAGGTTATATCTTGACCTCAACACACTCTTTCCTCACTCTCTCTCCATTTCTGCTTCCTAGTCAACATGAGATAAGCAATTTTGTTGTACCATGTGCTTCCCACCATGCTGTTCTGCATGACCTCAGGCCCAAAAGCAATAGAGTCAAGTGAATGGCCTAAAACCTCTGAAGTCATGAGCCAAAATAATCCTTTACTCCTTCAAGATGATTTCTGTTCTGTATTTTGTAGCAGTGATGGAAAACTGAATACACAAAGCCATTCCAACATCACATCCAGGAGAAACAAGAAATGACTAATTAAGTAGACAATTACTACAAATGATTTTGTTACATACCTACATATAAAGACACAGACACACACACACACACACACACACACACACACACATATGCACACATACCCAGAAACAGAAGAACAGTTTCAGTTTTCAGTTTAAGGAACAATCATACATTCCATAGTAAATGTATTTTGCATCAACAAACCCCAAACAGAAATACCAAATAGCATGGCTAGATTTACATATTCCTCAATGAAGCAATCATTCTAGGTAGAAGTTTAATCATTTTACATTTGTATCTTTGTATAACCAGTAACTAGAATATATGCCCATATATAGTGTATATTCAGGATATATTAAGTAAATAAAAGAGTTTTGGTATTTAGATTTATGTATTGAATTCCATTAAGTATAGGAATGATTTATGAGATGAAATTGACATAACACACAGAACCTATCACAAGTCAGAGTGATTTTTAGTGTCAAATGGCCCATGCCATCACTTCTTGGTATTTTGTTTAAATACATTTTAATGGTTTAGCCACCTTGGATTGAATAGGCCAAGAACTGTCCAAAGAATTATGTGTAGGGACTTGGGCATATTAGTTATTTACTGATGCATAGCAAATTAACTCAAAATATAGTAACTTAAAACAGCAGGTGTTTATTTTCTCACAGTTTCTGAGTGTAAGAGATGCCTAGTTAGGTGGTCCTGGCTTATGAAGCTTCATATAGTAGTTTATCCAGAGGTGCTATCTTCTTTTTTTTTTCTTTTATTATTCATATAATAAAAAAAAATAGCAGAGGTGCTATCTTTTAAAGGATTGACTGGTACAGGAAGATTTGCTTCCAAGACAGCAAACTCAACATAGATTTTAGCATGAGACCTCATTCCTTGCTCTGTTGCTCCTCATAGGGCTCCTTCTTGGTGAACTTCTTACAGGATTGCTGGAGTGTTCTTATGATAAGGCAGCTGACAGGCTAACCAATAAAAGAGTTAGAAGGTAAACATTATTGTGTTTTATGTGCTAATCTTGAACATCATAGTCTTTCTTCTGACGTATTCTATTTGTTAAGAATGAATCGGTAAATATAGCCTACATTTAAGGAAAAGGAGGTATGCTACATCTTTTGAAAAAGATGAGTAACAAAGAATCTATGTCTATTTATTAAATAAATACAGTGGAGCTACTTAAAAAGCTGGACATAGATCTACCATTTGATCCAGCAATACCACTCTTGGGGATATACCTAAAAGACTGTTACTCCAGAGGCACCTGCACATTCATGTTTATTGCAGCACTATTCACAATAGCCAAGTTACGGAAACAGCCAAGATGCCCCACCACTGACGAATGGATTAAGAAAATGTGGTATCTATAGTCAATGGAATTTTATGCAGCCATGAAGAAGAACGAAATGTTATCATTCACTGGTAAATGGATGGAATTGGAGAACATCATTCTGAGTGAGGTTAGCCTGGCCCAAAAGACCAAAAATCATATGTTCTCCCTCATATGTGGACATTAGATCAAGGGCAAACACAACAAGAGGATTGGACTATGAGCACATGATAAAAGCGAGAGCACACAAGGAAGGGATGAGGATAGGTAAGACACCTAAAAAACTAGCTAGCATTTGTTGCCCTTAACGCAGAGAAACTAAAGCAGATACCTTAAAGCAACTGAGGCCAATAGGAAAAGGGGAACAGGTACTAGAGAAAAGGTTAGTTCTAAAAGAATTAACCTACAAGGTAACACCCACGCACAGGAAATCAATGTGAGTCAATGCCCTGTATAGCTATCCTTATCTCAACCAGCAAAAACCCTTGTTCCTTCCTATTACTGCTTATACTCTCTCTACAACAAAATTAGAAATAAAGGCAAAATAGTTTCTGCTGGGTATTGGGTGGGGAGAGGGAGGGGGCGGAGTGGGTGGTAAGGGAGGGGGTGGGGACAGGGGGGGAGAAATGAACCAAGGCTTGTATGCACATATGAATAATAAAAGAAAAAAAATTTGTATTCTTGATCAAAAAAAGAAAAAGAAAAAGATGAGTAACAAAGAATCTATGTCTATTTATTAAATAAATACAGTGGAGTCACAGATCTTCCCAACCTATGTACCAGATTGTATTATACCTGCGTGTCTATACATATACATGTTTTATTAAAGACTTTTTAAAGATTATTTGCATTTTTATGAGAAGTAGTTAAAAATCTAACTGTAACTGGTGCTTCACACCAGAAAAACATGGCAAGCATATCAAAGAAGAGAAAATATTGACAAAGAAGAGAAGAAAAGGAGAGGCATGAAGTGAAGATAGCAAAAAGTGAAATCAATATAATTCAGAATGATAATAAATTCATATGCCATTGTACACAGTATTATGGTCACCCCCACTTATGTTCTGAAAAATGAATTTTGATGACAGTTAGTAGCCACTATATGTATACTATCACCCTGAAATTTATCCCACATACCAGAAGAAAGTAATAATACCTTTTTTCCAAGATTGACAATTATCAACTGCATGTCTTTATGGTATGCTTAATCCTTGCACCAGTGTTTCACAGAATGATTGACAGAGTGTGGTGCCTGGCTTTGCCCATAGCACTTGTATTTGTATGTGAGCTGCAAGTCTGTCAGTAATTATTATAAATACAGAAGACAGACAACTTATAAAACTGTACACAGCTGCCTGGCTGAATCTTTAAGTTTGAAATTGTCCTGTGGTAGCCTAAACAAAAATAAAAGTCACTTTCAGAATCATCTGAACACATTTCTGCTTTTAAACACTTTGTTTTTCATGAATTGTCTCCAATAGGCTGTGCAACCAATTTTACCAAGTTACAAAATTTTGTGATCCCATGAGTCTGTGCTAATGCAGGTAGTTTATTATCCACATTAGAAAATATATAAATTTGTTAGCTGTGTCCATCTTCCTAGTGTTTCTTGGTGGAAATGGGGGCATAAAATGTCTTCATCTTTTTCATTTTAATGGTAGAATTTTGTTATTTACTATAAGGGTCCAAAAAAGTGCTGTTTTATTCCATAATTAAAGATGTGTGAAGCAGTAAAAAAAGAACATCTCACTCAACTATATCAACAATTTCCTAACCAAATTAAGGAAAAACCTATCTTCAACTACTACAAGGATAAAAAGTGTTCAGCACATTTTACTAAGCAAGGTGAAGATACGTGGGGTATACTGAAAACTACCATAAAATATTTTATAATCTTCTTTTTTCCCTAAATTGTTGGGGTAAATTAGATAGTTCTAAATAAGACCATCTTATTTCCTTTTGTCATTTCTTCCACGATTATTTGTGATTGATAAGTTGTCCTGGCATTTTCTGCAATCAGGTATGTTCGGTTGGTTTGCATAGGCAATACCAGCTTGCTTTCTGTAAGTATACAAAGGTCCACAGTACGATAACCTAGAAAATTTAGTCTATAATATCTCCTTATTCAAGTCTTGGGTATTAATAGAATCTAATATGATACCCAGAATAAATAATCAGGGCTGGAAAACTAACAAGGCTGTAATCTAATTAATTTTTGGGGTGGGGGGGATTACAGATGTTTTGTTGGTTTTAAGCAGTAGAGGTATAATTATGTGATTTTGAAAAGATAATTAACCTCTTGGCACCTCAGGTCCTTATCTATAAAATTATTTACCTCACAAAGTCAATGTGAGACTTACATGCAATAATGACTCTAAATTATTTATCCTGGTCCCTAATGCATACTAAGGACTCAGTAAATAGTGGGAGATATAATTATAATTGCTTATTTTATTTAATTTGAAGATGCTAAGGATTAGGATTCCAGAAAGAAATGAAATGACTGAAGAATGGCATTTAATCATAAATCAAACTTTACAGCTTTGAGGAATTTTAGATATAATTCATCATTTTTAAACTTTAAATAAATCACGCCTAACATTTCTGTAGAACTTCAACATACTTGTATATGTTCTAAATGTAGTGTGATCCAAATTTTGGCCCATGAACTAAAGTTATAAAAATGTATGTAATTGGTCCACAATGAGGTAAGAATGAAATTCAGAAAAACTTTTTAGAAATGTATGCAGTAACATATTATACATATTGCTGTCACAACATCCAATATGGAGTGAGTGGATTTCTCTTATACAGAACATTTTGTAAAAATACCCATCTGTGTTATATTGGAGAGTAAAGAAAAAGGGATTACTCACCAATTTGAGAAGTATTGTTCCAGAATAAATACAAGATATTGCCAAGGTCTTTGTCGTAGTGTGCCCATCTATCAGAGACTTTGTAGGAGATGTAGCCTGTATATATGGCTATAGAAACAAAAATAGAATCTTTACTTTATTTAACTCTATTGTCCCAGAATTATAAATATGTGGCATCAATACCCATTATTACAAGTATCCAATTCACCAAAGGCCAGTTATAGAAATCAATAAACCATAAGCAATCCAAAAAAAATTACCAGTTATACTGCTTAGATTTTTATCAAAGTACAGGAGAAGAATCACCTAAAATTGCAAGATGCCAAGGGTATGAATGAAGCTGCATGACAATACAAATACAATACAATAAATCAGAGACTAGTGTTTCCTACCACTTCCAAGATCTAATATTAAATACTCAAGAGTTCTACATCCACAAGTAGAGAAGAATAGAAATACCTGATGAACGTGAAGAAGTAAATTGGCAAGGACTTAGGAAATTCCTAAAAACTTTGCTGTCTAGGGCTGATAGATGTCAAAGTGTGGGAGTTGGAGTAAAGCATTTGCTACCACTCTGCTGCTAAAGTGATGGGTGTTTTCAGCAGAAATGTGCACTTTGCCTTAGTAAGTAAGAAATCAATTTTCTCTAGTATCTCCAAAGCATGCAGTTTCTCAGTTCTTATAGCTCTTTGTAGATAGACTTCAATGGCCATTATACCTTTTTCTTTCCAAGCACTAAATTAAAACTCATTCTGTGTTCAAACATATGATTGGAATGTTTTAGTAAGGAAAGTAGATGTGAAAATTATGAATTAGGCAATATAAATTGATTGAAATTGTAAAACCTAGAGTTCTTATTTAGAGGATTCTGTAAGAGGTCATTCAAGGTCTTTTTTGAAATCAAGGCCTTAGGGAGCCAAGTTTCCAGGCCTACCTTATCTTAGAAATGTCATCCTATATGTCTCATTTTTTGAAAGATATTTTTACATGAAGTGCTCACCAATACTTCAAAGTCATTAACTTAGGACTGAGGGCATAACTCAAGTGGTACAGCATTTGTCTAGCATGCACAAGACCCTGGAAACTCAATCTGAGAGAGAGAGAGAGCAAGAGAGAGAGAAAGTCATTAACATATTTGAAAGTAAACCAAACATTTACACCTACACTTCTTGGCCCTCCTGAATCTCTCATTTATAAAAGTTACATCATTCTCTTCTAAGCATCAAGGCTAGAAGCATCCAAGCCACCCATCTGCCTCTTTCACCCTTACTCCTTATGTCTCTTCACTCATTAAGTCTACCTATAATTACTTAGATATTCATACTTTTCTTCCATGTCTACTGCAACAGCCCAACTTCAGGCTGCTTTCTCTCTTGACCCTTACCTCATTCCTGGAGTAACAATGTCCCCTGCCTTCTGTTGCCTCTTTAAAATAAAAAGGGTCATTTTCTATCTTGTGTGTTTATCTGCTGAACGAATTTCGGGAATGTTGTATCACCTTAAGATGGTGGTTGTAACATATTAAGGTGAGGGATTTGTAAGATGAAGCCATTCATAACTAATATTAAACACTGTACTTTACTATAGCAGTGGAATTAATTTTCTGTACAAATGTTTTTAAGAAGATGGAAATGGAAAGTTGAAGTAGTGTAGTTTTCAATTCAATGGAGTCCTATGATTCTCACCATTGGTAGAAGAACCCCTTTTCCAAAGAAAATATTCTCTAAGCAGAATGTTCCTTTATCTACTTATTAAAAGCCATTACTAATTCTTGGTAAGTGAAAACAGGCACAAAAATATTCTATATATCCTTTATTGGTAGTTGTAAATAATTTTGAATAGCAATGCTATAATTAAAGATATATTTATAGTCATAATTATACTTACAGTCATAATTGGCATATATTTATAATTATGATTAAATTTATGATTATAGTTACATTTATAGTTCTTGTTAAACTTTAAACGCCCTGCCATGGATTTTCTACTTTAACCACTGAAGCCCCACCACTGAACTTAGCACCTGGGGTACAGAAATTCATTCACAAATATAAGCTGAATGAAATATGAAATAATAGCTATCTTAACCTACTGTGAACAGAATTATTCTTACCATATAATTTTTATTCCCTAAAATGAAAAGATATCTTGACACATTTAAAAATACAGATACCCCAACAAAATAAATCCTGTCTTGCCAATTTTTTTCTAAGGCTCTAATGTTCCAAATGTGCATAGACGTATAAATATCTCTAAATAAGCTTTCTGGTCTTTTTAAAATCTTTAGCTGTTAGGAATGCTACACTTTTGTCCTAAAATTTATTTTTTCTTATACTACTTCAATGTATTTGAAATCATTAAAATATTTAAGTGAATAAATCACAAGACTAATAATAGAAATATCAGTATAACTAGCATCCATTAACACATTATGATTTCTCAATGTGTGATAACACAGACAAATATATGTTACTTGTTTCTACCAACTTAAATGTGCTTACACCTATTCGTGTGTTACATTAATTTTTACTCAGAATAAGTATACTCAGCAGTACTTCTGAGGGTTTGATTAGGTAAGAAGGCAACGTGTTCTTGAGGATTGTTCTCTGACACAGTGCCTGGGTACGGTCTCTGGGGCCTCATCCTACCATATTTCAAAAATTACTTACAAAGTCATTTGACTCAACATAGGTTCCTCTGTTGTGAGAAAATTATTTGAATTTATTAGTCAAGGAGGGACCAAATCCACAGTGACAGATGCAGACTGAGGTTTGAAATGGGAAATAGACTAGGTAGGTACAGGAGAAGAAGAGCTGTCTGTGACAAAAGCTTTCTAGGTATCCTGATGTCTTCAAAAGCATCAATGTGGGAATTCAAACTCCTCATACCCTTATACTTACCAAATTTTCCAGCATTCCATGATCTCTTACACATATGTCTTTCTTATATCCATCTGATATGTTAAGGATCTTATACATCTAATTAATAAATAATCTAGTACATAATCTTATGTAATGCGCTTAGCAAGGATGAATTTCACTCCACAAACTTGCCAGTAACAAAGAAATGTCACATTACTTCATTTCAATCAAATCATATTTGACAATGATACTTCCTCCTATCAGAACAATGGGCTGTTCACTTTGAGAGGAACATGACACTCATTGAAGTGAGCATATGCAGATAAGTTAAGCCTCATAGGACTGCCCTAACTACTACTTTGTCAAAGATATCTCCCTTATCTAAGGGGCTGTGCCACATTCATGATGTGCTTGAGCAAATTATGATCTCCCCTATTGAATGCACCATGCAAATTTTTTCCACTCCCAGGACATGCCTTATGCTCTGGACCTGACATAAAGATCTTTTCACTCACAGAATTTGAAGACCTCAGTCACTGTCATATCTTTGGAAATGTAACCCTTGCATTTCCATTTCTATTTCCTTCCCTATATATCATAACCCCTAAGCTCTGATAGTCCAGCCCACTCCTACCAGGCAAAGATGCCAAAAGGGCCCATCTATCATCTTTATGGGAAGGGAAAAGAAGTGTAAGAAAAAAATACATATACATTAATAGTTCAGTAAATTATCATCCCACATTGCAATTTATCATATGAATAGGCAGAATAGTCATCCCTCACCTTTCCTGGAAAACAGTAGGTGTGGTGTTCCAAGAAAATGCAATATCCTTTTACATGAACTTATCCATGAGAAGGGAGAAAATGCAGTTTGCTGGGTGTTTATCTCTAACACAAAACTTTTAAAGAAGAGAAAAAAAGAAGAATAATTAGAAAACCAAGGGAACTAGTAGTATTTAGTACATTTTAGTTTTTCACTCATCCTAGCTAAGAACACTAGTTAAAATGATTTTTTAAAAAGGCAGGATGAATAGACTTAAGACTTCTACTTTTCAATCAAGTCCTTTGATTTCAGTATTAATAGTATTTGCTCACATAATCAACATTTGAGTGTTACAAATAAATCAAAATTATTTGTATATATTATTATTACAAATAATAAGTATTATTTTAAAGTTCATTTATATTACTCTTTTCTAATTTTCTTTTGTTAAGGATCATGGTATGCTTAAAAAATTATCCTTTTGTTTAGGATTCTGGTAAGCTTTCTTATCTTTACAGAGTGTTGCTGAATATGCAGGATGATATAAATTCTACTTTATAGGAGCAACTAATAATAACATTTGTTAATTTATGGTTTGGATGCAAATTGAGCTGATATTTTAACTTGGGATATAGATATAAGTGTCTCTATGTGTTTGCAAATATTGAATGTTTTCAGTTAAACAAATTATATTTAATTTCTTCCTGGTATAGATCTGTGGTTTGGCAACCTCTTGGTGACAATGACAAACTGAAGGAACACAGCCAGCTACAAAATTGCCACTTACTACACTCCTCCTCGATTTTCTTCTGCATTCTTTGAAAAGAGTGATTGCATAGTCTTTTCTCTACAGCCCTAATGCCCTTTACAAGACAAATACCCTCCTAACTAGTCACATCTGCTTTCTTTTGGCCCACAAAATGCTTAGTCAATGAAATAAGCCACCATATCTATTTTCCTCACTTGACATTAAATCAAATTTTGTAGCAAAGGAACATTGGAGACCAAACTGTCTGTGTTATTCATATAACTTGTATTACTTCAAAAGTCATTCAATTTTCCCCAAGGTCTTTAAGAGCAGTTATTTTCTCATTTATTTATGTATCCATTCATTTATTTTCTTTCTTATTCAAAAAATACCTATTAGATGTTTACATATGCCAAGCACTGGGGGAAGCTGTTGTACATACAAGAATTCTGTAAGCCACTATTCCTAACTTCAAAGAATTTATAGTCTATTATGAGAGACAAATATATCCAATGAATGAAAGGTAAAGTTAAAGGGATGAGGATGGAAGGTCATAAGTAGAGGACAATAAGTATGATCCTTCTTCTGTGGCCTGGGGATGCCTGGGAAGGCCTTGCAACTGGGATTTCAACCAAGGTCTGAAGGAGGAATTTTTAAGGCAGGCAGGAAGTGGGCAAAAATTTTGGAATTAACAGATGCTCATCACAATTAAGTAGCTGGAAATAATTGTATGGAAAGGGATTAAAAATGTACTTGGGAAATGTCAATTAATGAGGTTGGAGAGATAAACAGGTGAAGGAAGTCCTTTTTTGTAAAATCAAAGAATTTAGTTACGATCCTTTATAAAGGAGATAGAAAATAATTGGAAGGCTCAACTGAGTAAAGGTGAAGTGCAGTCTAATTTGTATTTTTAAAAGGATTATTCTCATAGTAGAGTGAAGGTTGTGGCCAATCCTAAATTCAGAAATCAATGTCCAAAGTGTTAGTTCCAATGGGTTATTTCTAGATCTTGGTTTTTTTACTGTTTTTGATGAAATTTGACATTATTATACTTTCCTTTAATAAAATTCTACTGGAAATTCCATACAGCATTCTTTTTAGGTCTTACCCTACATCTCAACTATTTCTCATTTCCACTCAATCGTTCATCTAATTAAGGCCAGAAACAAACCCCTTAATGAATGTAGTAAAAATATAAATATTAAGTAACAGAAAAATCATAGCAAGAGGTTATTATCTTTGTGAAAATTAAATAAATGACTGACAGAAGTTCGTTTAAACATCTAAGACTAATTGCAACATTTTTTATCTTTCCTTTTATAAATATTTCAGATTTCACAATTGGCCTTTAAATGATAAAACAAAAAGAACAAATTAGTTGTGTTTAATACATAATTTTATAGATACTCTTTTTGTTCACATTGCAAACAGTGATACGATTCAGAGAACAAGTAATAAGTTGTTGACATTTTACCTATTGCATATGATTTCAAGATACTGAAATGACCAAGGGCATTTAGTGCTTATAATCACAGCAAAAATAAAGAGAAGTATATTGATCACCTCAATCTCTATACACCAATGTCAATAAAAGTGGATTATAACTAACATATGCAAATTTCTTCCAAACAGATTACATTTAACTTTATAAAATAGTACCAAAACTTTATCAAGAATTTTGTAAAAAAGAGAAATGATAACAAATTTTGACTAAATCTTTGATCTTATTAGACATAGGTGAGATGTTTAAAAATTATTACTGAGGATTTTTATTATATACACTTGACATTATTACTAGCCTGAAGTAGAGTTATGAGACAAAGAATAATGATATTATCATTGTGTGGATATTAAGCTTTCATAAAAACTTGGAAAAATACATGTCACTGATCCTATCATGGTCATTTTCTAATTGTCTCACTAATCTGTCATAAAATTAGACTAAGTAAAAATTTAAAACTTTTACAACAAAATATTAATTAACAAATGATGTACTGTTTGAAAATATAACTGACAAAAATATTTGTAACTAAATATCTAATAAAGAATCTAACAAGAAAAGAAACATTCTGGTCCAAATGAGCAATCAATGAAAATAATCTCAAAAACAGATTTTAATGTTAGTGGCAAATATTTGACAAAAATATTCAATATCATTAATAATCAATTATATCAAACTGACATAGTTCTTTGTCTAAGAACAATGTCTGCAAGACACACAAAATTATACCAAGATAACATAGTTCTCTATACATAAGTTTCACAATAGCATGAAAAAATGATAAGACATGTTCTTAATCACTAAATACCTAAAATGTTGGATATAAATTGGCATCACATTCCTGGAGTGAATATGATAATTAATATTAAAAGACTGAAGAATTCCCAAGTCTCTTTTTATTTTTAATTTATTTTTGTTAAATTTTATTTATTTTATTAATAAATTAATAAAAATAATTTTATTAATTTATTATTTATTTATTTTAATTTATTTTTATTGTACTGGGGGTACACTGTGACATTTACAAAAGTTTTTGCAATATATCATAGCTAAATTCACCCCCTCCATCATTCTCCTTTATCTCCCTGCCCCCATTCCTGGAATAGTTTCAACAAGTCTCATTTTTTTCATTTACACACATGTACAAAATGTTTCCACCTTATTCACACTCCTGTACCCTTTTCTTTTATTCTCCTCCCTCCCACTGGTACCAACCTCCCAGACAAGGCCTATTTTACCTTACTGTTCTGTTAGGGGTTTTGTAAGACATTTTGTTTGTTTAAGATAGGTGCATAGGGTGTTTCATTGTTACATTTCCATGTTCATATGTGTTATAGCCCAAATTGTTTCATCCACTCTATTGTTAACCTTTCTACCTTAGTCCCCTTCTTGTGGTGATTTAAATGCTTTAAAAATTCTATATTAATTCTTGTACAGGAAGTACATCAGCCATATTTATCTTCTTAACTTCTTTCTTTTAAACTGTCTCTCTCATATGTGACCTCCCCTTAGCATAACTTGTTTTTCATAATATTGCTTGTATTTGTACTGGCCATATATTCCACATATGTGAGAAAATATACAGCCTTCGATTTTCTGAGCCTGGCTAAATTCAGGTAAGATGATGTTCTCAGGTTCCATGTATTTATCTGCAAATGACTCAATTTCATTCTTCTTCATGACTGAATAAAATTCCACTGTATATAAATATCACATTTTCTTAATCCACTCATCTGTAGTGAGACATCTTTAATGTTTCCATAGCTTAGTTATTGCAAATAATGCTGCAATAAACATGGGTGTGCTGGTGCCTTTATTTTAACCTGAATTATACTTTAGGGATATATGTAGGAATGGTATAGCTAGATCAAATTGCAGTTTGCTTTTAGTTTTTTGAGAAACCTCCATGCTGTTTTCCATAGTGGTTGTACTATTTCACATACCAGCCAACAGTGTATAAGGGTTCCTTTGTCCCCACATTATTGCCAACATTTGTCTTACCACAACACAACAAAACTGAAACTCAGCAACAAAAGAAACAGCTGAAAATACTCAAGCACCTGGAGAAAAACAACATGTTGGGCCATGATCAGTGTGTCATCAAAGAAATAAGGAAACCCAAGTCTCTTAATTATTTAGTGTTTGAGAATTCATCTTAATGAAAAAGTTTTTAAAGTACCAAAAATACTTCAAAATCTATGCTTTTAAAATATTATATATATATATATATATATATATATACAAGGCAAAAATATCAAATTTTTAACAGTAGATTAGTTAAATAATTGTACTCTGAAACCAATAAATAAAACTATATGGACCTATCTACCAGTTTTTACAGTTGTTTCTTATTTGTAGTTAGTAAGTAAAACTATCTACCAAGTCATATGTATAGCATAAACATAACTTAAAATTTATAATACTACATACAAATTTGTAACTACAGAAAAAAATTCAACTAATTATAATCTGACACATTAAAAAAGTGATCTATCCCTATTCTAAGATAATTGATACCTCTCTATTTCCTTTTCTTATTTCTGTCTTATTAATTTCTGCAATGAGTTTGGAAATTGGTAAGATTTCAAAGAGCATATATCCTAATACCTTGTAATCCCCCCCTAAAATAAAGAAGAAAAAAAACATGTATATGTACATTTGGAGAAAATAAAATGAAAAATGCTATAACCAAGGTAGTGAAATCATGCTTGAGAAAATTTGAGGACTGTCTATGAAAATAGAAAAAATAAATAAATAAAAGAATCATAAACACAATGCTAAAGACCACTGGAGAGACAAACAGAATGTCATTAAAGTTAGGAGTACCAATGATTAGAAAAACAAACTACCTAAGAAAACAGTTAAGACTGCTATTTACTAATGAGAAAAATATATATGAGGCAGAAATGGGATTTTCCAAACATTAGAAACTTTGAAAAGGCAAGTTTCCTAGAGCAAAGGATCAAATTGACCCTAGGATCTTCATCCAAGGACAGGGCACCATAGGTTGAGGATGAAATGGGTCACTTTGCAGTGGTTCATGTAGTTTTATTAAACTATATCACTGAGAGAGGAAAGTATTATAGATATACTAAACAGATGCTGCATGAAAAAGGAACAAAATCAATTCTTAGCTTTGCCCATGTTGAAGAAACAGTAGGCAAATTTAAATAACTGAGATTACATAAAACATTTACAAAAATTGGCAATAATATAAAATTCAATGAGTTATTTTCTTCTTGGTGAGATTTTTCCTTTATTGAAACAGCAGTGCATAGTTTGGGGGTTGCCATTTCTTTGTTAGATAAAAGCATATGTATTAGATAATTTCTATCTTCTTTGTTAGATAAAAGTGTGTATATACTAGATACTTTCTACCTTCTCTACACATTTGAAAATTATTTAATTAATGAAACAAACATAGAAAAAGATCAAACTCAGCTTGAACAATTTCAAAGGGTATATAGATCCAATCTAAGTGAATTCATAAACTCTTAAGTCCCTTACTTATTCCCTTAGAAAAAGCCAGAGCAGTGTTGTCTCATAGAAATATTAGTCACAATGTTATGTTAAAGTTTATAACAGTAATATTTTTCAGAGTTAAGACAATTAATTCATTTTAACAATATATTTTAGTATCCTCCAAAATTTCAACTGTTATTAATCCAAAACCAATCAGTAAATAAAAGCTATTTGTGAGTTATTTTATATAATGTTTTCTGAAATCTGATAAGTATTTTATACTTAAAGAACACTTCCATTTAAACACTGAGTTTTTACAGGAAATACTTAATCTATTTTTAGATTTCATAATTTTATAGCTAAAAAATAGATTCACACAGGTGGGAGACTCAACTCAAGTGATAGAGCACCTGCCTAGGAGGAACAGAGCCCTGAGTTCAAACCTCAGGATCACACAGACACACAAAGATTAACATATCCAAATTATTCCAAACACAGTTTTCTAATAATTGAATTGAGTATAATTTTCTAATTTAAAATTAAAATAATTAAAATTAAACAAAATAAAAACTTTATGCTTTCAGCTGCACTAGTTATGTATCAAAGACTCAGTCACAAACTGTGGTTATAGTTACATATCAAAGATTCAGTCACAATCTGTGGTTAATAGTTACCTTATCAGAAGAAACAGTACTAGAGGAACCCAAATCTTAACCACTTGGAAAAGTCAAGGAAAATTTCTCTTGTTGAAATTATGCTGAAAAACATTGAGAAGAATATTTGCAGAGCACAGCAAAGGTTGGAATTATGGTCAAAAGATGTTAATACAGACAACACTAACCCCTTCTTATTTTCCAAACATCTCATCTCTTTCATTCAATTTTATCTCATGATTTATGTTTCCTATTTTTGTGGGGATATTTAGTTTATCCACATATTCTAGACAGAATCAATAAAATCCCTGACTTTACACTTTATTTTACCTAAAAACAAGTATAAAATACTTGTCACTGTGTGACTTTTCATCTCATATTTATAACAAATGTGTGAAGTGGGATATAAGGAAATACCAGTAAACTAAGACCAAGTAGCTGAAGGTCAGAGGCCAGAAAGAGCCAGAATTATAAATTAACCCCAGGTCCCTGTGACACTTAACCAGGCTTAACTGAATATTGATGAATAATTTGTCATCATACTACACTGTGGAAATCATTGATTACCCATGGCCCACATAGAAAGTAGAAAAGTAGATAAGCCCAGGAGGAGAAACACTAAAATTCACTCTAAGACTGTTAGACATGTTCTCTACACAAATGGAGTTAGGGGATAGGAAAACTGGTTAAGTAATGCTTAAAAGACTAAAGCCTAACCCTTATTCACCACTGGTGGGAATGTAAATTAGTACAGCCACTGTGGAAAACAGTTCAGAGTCTCCTCAAAAAACTAAAAACTGCCATATGATCCAGCAATTTCACTCCTAGGGATATACTTGAAGGAATATAAATCAGATTACAATAAAGGCATCTGCAGACCCATGTTTATTGCAGCATTATTCACAATGGCTAAGCTATGGAAATAGTCAAAATGCCTCACAACTGATGAATGGATTAAGAAAATGTGGTGTTTATATACAATGGAATTTTACTCAGTCATGAAGAATGAAATTTTATTGCTTGCAAGTAAGTAGATGGAACTGGAGAACATTATCTTAAGTAAAATTAATCAGGTTCAGAAGGTCAAAAGCCATGTTTCCTCTCATATGTGGAATACAGACCTAATACAAATATAATAATATTATGAAAAACAGGTCACATTAACAAGAGACCACATACGAGAAGGGGAGTATGAAAGAAGGAAGCTAAGAAGTGAATATGGTTGATGTACTCTCTGTACAAGAATGCACATTGAATTTTTAAACCTGCCGAAGCTACCATAAGAAGGTAATTAAGATAGGAGAAAAATAAAGGGCATGAATCAATTCAGGTTATAATACATATATACATAGAAATGTCACAAGGAAACTCCCTGTGTAGCTATCTTATCCAAACAAAAATGTCATTTTCTTTTCATTTACAAAATCATAGAAAAGTAGGGTGGAACAGGTCCTGCCTGGTTGGTTGGTATTAGTGGAAGGGGAAAGGAGATGGGGAAAGTGCACAGGAGGGTGAATACAGTTCACATATGGTGTACACATGTATGTAAATGGAAAAATGATACCTGTTGAAACTATTCTAGGAATGAAGGTCAGGGGGATAAAAGAGAATGATGGAGGGGGTGAATTAAAGTATGATATATTGGATATATTGTAAGAACTTTTGTAAATGCCACAGTGTACGCCCACCCAGCACAACAACAACAACAAAATACTAATACGTAAGCTGTTCTGTTGGTACATACCTATAATCCTAGCCATGGGAAACAGAATCAGGAAGATCATGAGTTTGAGGCCAACCTGGGTTACATATGGAGGCACTGGTTTAAAACAAACAAACAAATAAACAAGTGAGCAAACAAAACAAAAAATCAATGTGTAGACTTACACCATATTGGCAGAGTTAACTAGACAGTTTGTAGCCCAGCTAGTTCTCTGTTCTCCACATTTCCCTGAGCATAGGCCTTAAGGCAAAAATGATTACAACAAGCTGACCTTTTTGCAGGGGAAAATTTTTAAATACCATATGCTGCATATTCATCCTCTAATTTTTCCTCAACAAATTAGATTTGTCTCTAAAAATTAGCATTACAATTATATCAATAAAAGAAAGTAAATAGAACATTTTCTTCCCATCTGTTCTTGTCCTGTAACCTAAAAAGACAGATGAGAATATTCCTTTGGCATGAGCTCTCAGTTATGTATTTGTATTTCACACAAGCAATATATGTTCTTGAGTTTTGGCTAGAATGAGCTTAAGAAAAAAGATACTGCAAGGAGCTGAAGGGTAGAGTTGCAAGTTCATGAGTATAGCCAATATGAATTATATAAATAGAAAGTAATGATAAGACACTATTCCACCATGCAGGTTAGAACCTGTTTATGGGACCATTTGGGTGAGGAGAAAATCCCCTATAGATTCAAAAGTATCTATAGAGGATTGTTTTTAGGATCATCTTTGGATAACAAAACACATGAGTACTTAAGTTCTGTATATAAAATGGTGTATTTGTATGTAACCTTCACATATCTTGCCAGATTCTTTAACTGATCTCTACATTACATAAAACAATACTCATAATATAAGATACTTATAATATGTAATAAAATGTTGTGTAAATTATTATACTGCATTGTTTAATAAAGAATGACAAGAAAACAGTCTGTACATGTTCAATACATTTGTAATTTTTTCCAAATATTTTCTATCCTCATTTGGCTGAATGTGTAGATACAGTGCCTGCAAATATGGAAGGTGACTGTAGCAGAAATGTGGTGTTGAATGTTATAATAATGTGACCATTTAAGTAATTCAGAGGGAAAAGTTTTAAAAAGACTTTTTAATTGCTTTCTAAAATGTATCTGAATATATGGTGGTATGAACATTTCTTTCCCATTTCAGTTTTATGGCTTTAGTACAAGTAACTTCCATTTGTTAAGCCAGTTTCCTTATGGGTTTCCTTGATCTCACTCTTGCCCTTAACAGCCAGCCCCCTTTCCACACAATTTAGAAAATGTCCATCATATTAAGTTAGGCCCTAGCCTCTTAAGCAGCTTTTGATTTTACTAAGAAATATTTTGGAACTCATTACCTGCAAAGTCCCCACTTACTTTTCATACATCATCTCTTAGTCTATGGATCATGTATAATAGCATTATAATGGCTTTCTTCCTGTCATTTGGATACATCTAACTGGATACTGTCATAGGAACTTTGCACATGATATTACTCCTGATTGAACAGCTCTATTCCCACATTTCTATGTGTCTCCTTCTTCTTAATGTCAGTTCCAGTGCCTTAGTTTCTATCTGTCTTCTTCACTGTTAACTCCCCTCCTAAGGGTCCAAAACTCTTCACTGACTGTTTTTGGCCAATGATAGACTTTCCAAATTATACTTAGAGGTATTTAAAACAAATGTGTTGTACAATAACTAAATTTTTATATTCGTAGGTAGGTATATATCAAGCAAAATATTTTTTAATTGCTAAGTTTATAAAAATATGACTGGGTAAGCAGGGTTTAAGAGAAAAGGAGAGAATAACAGATTTGTCAATTTGATCCAAGTACAATGTATATGTATGAAAATTGCAAAAAGAATCCTGTTAAATACTGTTAATAGGACAGGAGAGGAGGGAGGGAGGCTAAGAAAGAGTAACAGAAAGGGTAAATGTATTAGACACATATAGAGAAATTTCATAATGAAATATCTTTATACAATTACTTTGATAAAATATGAAAAAAAGAAGTTCCTTTCCCCTGTGGTGTATTGAACCTAGCTAACAGAATTATTAAATTGCTGGGAAATTTTTTAACTTATTGGTAAACACACCATGATTTAAATTTTGATAATATAAACTTATTATTAAGCAAGTTATTGTAAAAGCAAACCTTATAAACTTTCAAAACCAACCAACACATAATGTATTTGCTACATTTTATTTTAATTTAGGCCAGCAGTCACCAAATATTTTCCATAAAAGGTCCAGAAAACAAATTGTTTTGGCTTTGTGTGCTGTACATGTTCTTTGTTACAATTACAGCCTTTCTAGTGTGAAATCAGTCACAGCCACAGATATGAATGAATGGGTATGGCAATGATTCATAAAATTTTATTTATAAAAGCAGATGATAGGAACGGGGTATAGTTTATTCCCCAGCATGGCAAATAAGTAAATAAATAAATAAGCAGCAAGCCAGATTGAATTCACATCCATCATTTCCTTAGACTTCATCTAGATTCTTGAGGTTCCTTGCATCTTTCATAAATGTATGAGAAAGATGTTCTAGAACTGACAAGCTAGTGTGTATCTTTTCCCCATCCACTTTTGGAGGCTTCATATAGGGTATGATGGGAGCATTTAACACCATTCAACATAGCAGTGCTGTTGATCAGATTCTTTAGTTCTCCCCCTGAAAGCTTGTTGTTAAATATTGACCAGCCCATCACCCTACCCCTGTTCAACAAAAAAATGATATAAGTTGGGTACCCATGGCTCACATCTGTAACTCTACCTTCGTGGGAGGCTGAGAATGAGAAGATTGCACAGTGGTGCACATCTGTCATTCTAAGCTATATGAGAGGCTGAGATCCAGAGGATCTCAGTTCCAGGCAAACAGTTTAGTGACACCTAATTTCAACTGAAAAAGGCTGATTGTGGAGGCATGTGCTTGTCATCCTAGCAACAGAAGGAGACCTAAGATAGGATGGCCTGGGAAAACAAGCAAAACTCTATTTCCAAAATAATCAGTGCAAAAAGGGCTGGAGGCACAACTCAAGTAGTAAAGCACCTGATTCAGAAGCACAAAGTCACAAGTTCAAGCCCCAGTACCTCCAAAAGGAAGAAAGGAAGGAAGGAAGGGAGGGAGGGAGAGAGGGAGGAAAGAAGGAAAAGAGGGAGTGGAGGAAAGGAGGCAGGGAGAGAGAAGAAGGGAGGGAGGAAGGAAAGAAGGAAGAAAAAATGATCAAAACACATTAAATATGGTAGTGCAGACTCTACTCAAAGGGGGACTGTGGTGACACCTATAGGAACCCCTGCTGTGGAGTCTCTAATGGGAGAGATTGGATTCAAATCTACCTTCAGCAAATACAAGTGGGAATTCATAACCAAGAAGCAAGGCTGAAGGCGAGGGTTTCAAAAATTACTAAAAAGAAACAGCAAGGATAAGGTGTTTCTGTCTAAACGGACTTGGTGGGATTATTGCTGAAAGTGTTAAAATATTTGAGTGTGAGCAGATACCAAAGGTCAGGGCTTTTACTAAATGACTCAGCAGAACTCATGTTCAAACTGGATTCCACAAAGTCAGGGAAGGAAGCCCAAGTTTGGGCTTAGTCAATCAAAGAATTCAGAGGAGCTTTGCTCAATGAAAAGTCCTGTCACAGCCACCACCACCAGTAACACAGACCTTGTTGATATAACTTGGAACAAGAAGTCATTACACTTCTAGGAAGTCTGTGTCTCCTAGAGCATCTGTTGTGCTGTCAAACAGCAGAGTGTGACAGGAAAGTGGAATGCTCCACTTGCCTGTTAGGTTATAACACAGCTGCATGTTTATAGAAATTTTAAAAATATATAAAAATAGCACATTATGTCAGTGATTAGAATATGTTTAGTATATCCATTTCACTAAAAACTGCAAAATATAGCCAGTGTTAATATTCAACAAATATTTATGGAGCACCTTTTATACACCAAGCACTAAGTATATATCTGCAGAGAGGCTACATTAGTAAATAGTGCTGTAATGAAAATAAAGGTGAATAAAATTCAATTTTATATAAATACCACATTTTCTTGATCCATTCATCAGTAGTGGGGAATCTTGGCTGTTTCCAGAGCTTCGCTACTGTGAATAATGCTCCAATAAACATGGGTGTGCAGGTGCCTTTGTTGTAACCTGACTTACATTCCATTGGGTATATCCCTAGGAGTGGAATTGCTAGAACATATGGCAGTTCTATTTTAGTTTTTTGAGGAGCCTCCAGACTGTTCTTCATAGTGGTTGTATTAATTCATATTTCCATTTTATCAGCCACAAAGAAGAATGAAATTTTGTCATTTGCAGGAAAATGGGTGGAACTGGAGAACATTATCATAAGTGAAATTAGTCAGGCACAGAGGGCCAAAAGTTGCATGCTTTCTCTCATATGTGGAATATAGACCAGTATAAATACAGCAATTCTATGAAAAACAAGTCATGCTAAGGGAAGTAATAAACAGGGGGTGTGGGGACAAAAAAGAAGGAAGTTAAGAAGGTGAATATGGTTGATGTGCTCTCTACATAAGAATGAGTATAGAACTTTTTAAAATCAGTTTAAACCACCATAATAAAGGAAAATAAGGTAGAAAGAAGAAAAATAGAGGAAATGAACCAACTTGGGCTACAATACATACAAACATGGAAGTGCCACAAGGAAACTCCCTGTATAGCTATCTTAAAGCAAAAATGTCATTTTCTTTTTCTTCTTCTTTTATTATTTAGGGCTCCTATGAGTTCATTTATTTGTTTTGTGTCTTCTCATATTCTTTATTTTTGTTGTCTTGGAATTTCTTGAGTGCCTTCTGTATGTTTTGGTTGGCCATGTCTCATAACATCTCCATGAAATTATCAGTGATTACTTGCAGGAGTTCTTCTTTCAGGTTGTTCTTCTGGGATTCATTGGGTTCCTTATCTTTGTTTTGTTGGAGTCTGGAACTGGGTGTCCATTTTCTTCATTTCCCTCTGAATTCTATATTAACTTATTTGGGGAGAAGAATAGTTTCCATCCCTTTTTCATCTTCCCATCACTCCATTTAGTGCTGTTTCTATCTCTGGTCTGTGTGTAATTTAGTATTAGCTAACTTACAGTAGTAAAACTAACAAAACAAAAAAAGAAAAAGAGAGAACCAAAGAAATCAACAGCGAGAGGTAGTGGACAAACAAACAAAGAACAAAACAAGCAAATGCATAAAAAAAAAATTCCAGGTTCAGGAATAATAGAATTCTTAGTAGTTCTGGTGGTACTCTTTCAGCATCCAGTCCTGATGTTGGTATTTAAGCAGAAGCTGTCAGTCTCGTCAGGTGGTTGAGGAGACTTGCCAGGTTTTTTTTCCTGTCTTTCAGCAGCAGCTGCTTAGTCAGCTCCTCCCTCAGTGAGGTGTGGCTTGTCTTTAAGTTCTGAAGATCAGCTCTGTGGCCCACTAGCCATCCTGCTTTGAAGTTGGGTTTTCGCTATGTTGATTTATTGGGGACTTGTTTCTTTGCCTTGCACCCTTTGTCTGGCAAAAGCTCAGAGATCCGTCAGCTGGCTCTCTGCTGTTATGCTAATTTGCTGACTGTTTTCAATTTTCCAATGTCATTTGACTTTGGATGTTGCTCACTGGCTCAAGAGATGAGCTTTGTGGACCACTATCTGCCCTATTTCATGCAGCAGCTTATCACCAGCTCATTGTTGGCCCTTTTATCTTTCCAGTCTTTGTTTACTGAAAGTTCACGTGGAGATCAGCTCCTTGTCCTTCCCCCTTCTCCAGTGCACTCAGAGCACTCCGCCCCCTCTGCTGCATGTTCCTTTTCAGTTCCTTGTTTATTATTCAGGTTTTTTTGTTTTGTTTTTTGTTTTTGCAGAGCAAGGGTCAGACTGTCCAGGAGGCTATGCTGGTTTATCCCAGGGGTAGCTGTGGGAATATCACATGCTGCTTATTTGCTCACCTATTGGTCTGCATCTCCCATGCAGGTTTGGAGGCAGCATCTGGCAGCATGGGAACCCTCCTGTTTTCTCAGTGTAACATGGCATGGAGAAGATTTGTATGGGCTGGAGGTTCAGGGTGTCAGAGTTTTGATTCTTCTTGGTGGTTTTTTCTTCCAAGTGTGGCTCCAGCATCTCAGCAAAATTTTTGATTTACAGAGCTCATGCTGTCTGCTTCTGCCCTCTAGTCACCACCTTGGATACTCCCATCTTCTTTTCTTCTTATACAAAACCTAAGACTAGGAAGACCAAACTGGTCCTGCCTGGGGGATTAGTCCCAGTAGGAGGGGAGAGAAGGTATGAAAGGTAAAGGAGGATGAATATGGGGTAAATACTGTGTACACATGTATTTAAACAGAAAAATGGTATATGTTGAAACTATTCCAGGAATGGGGGAAGTGGGGAGATGAAGGAAATACCTCCACTACATTCAAGTATGATATATTTGATACATTGTAAGATATATTTTAAGAACTTTTATAAATGGCACAATGTACACCTTACTCAGCACAATAATAAAAAATCAAAATAAAAAAAAAGTAAATAAAAAGGAAAAGAACTGGTTTTAGGTGGGCTACAATTTTAAATAGAATGTTGAATGATAATTTGATCTAATTTAATCAGTTTCAATTTTAAAGAACTATTAGAGGACTAGCAAATTAGGAAATATAGAAGAGATATAAAATGATCAGCAAAACATTGAGACTTACTGAAAGCTAGTGATGGATGCATCATACAGTTGTCATTATAGTTGCCTCAAGTTTTTGGTTGTTTGAAAATTAAAAGTGAGAAAACATTTTTGTGATAAAATAGATTCTGGGAGTGGTGCTTGTAAGAACAATTAAAGACTTTTGCAATGATCCTGGTAAAAAAAGGAAGTGTCTGAGACCAAATGGCTGAAGAGAGTGATGGTTAAGACAGAGCCAGATTCTGGGCATGTTTTAGTTAATGGTCCAAGCTGAATGGATTAAATATATGAAAAAAATCTTTTTTTTCTCAACTCTAATGCATTACTTACTATTTATTCTTGTACTTTTTGATTCCAAGCTTTTCACACTATTAAGACAAAAAGATTCTAACTTTAAGTAGATTTTTTAAAATAAAATATTTGCCTTTATTTTCTTATTTTTACCTACCTGGGCTTATTTAACCTTTAGCAATGTGACTGTCATTACAAATGTCTTATGCGCCTGGCAGTAGATCAGTTTCTCTCCTAATCACCAGTGTGTCATTTAAGTCAAGAATCTCAGGCTGTCCCTACTCTTGAGAGAGAATCCGTGTCTCACTCAGCATTCTCTCTGTTAAAACAATACCATCTATTGTTAGCCAAGATGTAGCTAGAGTCTCCCTGCAAAGAAGGATGTGGAGTTTTGCCATGAATTATGCTCACTACAGGTTGTGTTCCAGCCTTCAAAAGGAGAAGTTGATTCACATGTTAGTGACACTGAGCAGAATTAGACATGTGAAATGAATTAAGCATATCCTACTAATTTATATGCTATATTAAAAAGAATTGTCAATGGAGAAGGAGGAAGGTGTTAAGAAAGAGTCATATAGATGGAATTAATTTGATCAAACTACATTATAAGCATGTATATAAAATTATAATGAAACCTCTTTATATAATTAATTATGCCAATAAAAATTTTAAAAAGAACATTCAGCTCATTAAATAGTTCTGTCTCTTAAAATATTATTTACTTGGATAAAATTTGAAAGAGTTGGGTTAAAGATATTCAACAGTAGAACCAGACATTGATAATGATGTCCTGCATATTTTCAAGATAAAAATAAGCATAATGGAAAAATAAGGTTACATGAGAAATACTAGGGAATTATATCATAAAAAATGTTTGAAAGTATACATAAGATCTTAAGGAAAATAAGAAAATGCAGCCAAAAAATCCCTGCACAGGTGAGTGAAAATCACATATGTAAGAATGAAAAAATATTCTGAGACTGCCCTCAAGGATTAAATACAGGAAATTTCGTCCCTCAGTTACTAAGGGTTTTGATCAAGTGTAGTATAGACAGTTGGAACTGAGCACATAAACAAAAATGGGTTATTACAAGAAAACAATGAGGAAATAGAAACTCATCCTCCAGCACAGGGACATAACAATGAAGTTGGTTTGCCTCTATCTGGTGTCTTCTTGTTTGGAAAAAAAAAAAAGGAAAAGATACTCTCCCTTAAAATACAAAATCCAACAGCATGTGCAACCACCGGGTTTAGGAATGATTTTACAATATCCATGTAAATCCAGAATCCACGATGTGAACTTTACCATGACAATGGTAAGTAATGTTGCCAGGGTACTTCTTAGGAAGCAAATATATAACCCAGCAGGTGGAATATTTCAGAATTCACTGGAGATGCAATGCCTACCACAGTGACTTTTACCACTCACCAAAGCAGGAGTTCATGCTACAGGATGCAAAGGAATGAGAAAATAATTTACTGTGATTCAGAGTCAGTTACAATAGGCAATAGGAGCTGAGCTCTAAGATGGTTGGAAAAAGATAATAAACAGGGCAAAAAATATGAATACGGAAACATGAAAGAGCTTTAAAAGGTAATCAAAACTCTAGAAAGAAACACATTGTAAGAAGAAAAAAAGAATGGGATTGAAAAGGAAACAGTGACTCTAGGGAAGAAAAATTGTTATTAAGAAGAAAAGCTACTGGAAATGTATACAAAATGAGAAGATGTGAGGGATGTTGAGTATGCTCTTGCCATTGGAATGAGAAAGAATGGGAGAGGCAATCTTAAAAGACATAATTGCTGAGTGTTTTCCAGAATTGATTACAAACCTATACTCTCAAATTCCACATGCACAATTTTCTGAACAACACAAATGGAGATAACTCATATTAGATATTATATTATCAAGCTGTAGAATCCAAAAGAGATTGAAAAGCCTTAAAAATGGGAAAGTCAATAAATTTTATCTAAAAATGAATGTTAGGCTGATCACAGAATTCCAGTATTAATACAGGCCAGAATAGAGTGGAATAAGATTAAGAAATCAACTTTAATTTCTGAATTGCATAACCAAATTATGCACAAATTATGTTATAAATTATTTATGAAAAGAAAGGTGAATCCAAGATCAAAAAGTGGAAGAAGTGGTGTATAAAAAGGAAAGTGAGCTTTTGTTACAATATTTTTGTTTGTTGGAAATCTTTAATGTTAAATTAAATTTTACTTTAAAAAAAGCAAACATTTTCCTTAACTATCTCTTTAGGTAACAAAAAGATAACTTATTAGAAGAATATTTGGATATCTCATAAATTATTCAATAAAACAAACCAATGGAAGGAAAGGGAATAGGACATTTCCAGATGCAGCTACAGAAGAGGTTACAATTTTCTTGCCTATAATGCTGTTGTGTGATTCAGCTCCAGAAATCTCATTCACTTGTCCATCTGTTCAGGTTTACTAGGTGACTCTGTATCAATTGTTAATGATTACAAGTGCATATGAATTGAGTCCCATTTCCATAAAACAGAAAAATCATTATGAACTGATCCTTTGTTCCATGAATTTTTCTGTTGAACTTTATCCTTTAGTGGTTGGCACACATATTTCTTCTCCCAAATTTGAAGATGCCCTCACTTAAAATATGATATAAACACTCATTTTCTCTGTGTAAGTAGAGGTAATCCAACTTATATTAGAACACCAGATTCAGCTAATTACCTCTCTTGTCCGCCTTCAGGTTCTCTGGACAATAAGTAGTCCCATAGTATTCTGCCCTCTCCATTAGAGATAACCTTTCATTATAATTTGGCAAGGGACCATTAACCCAGCATTCAGTTCACTAATGTTGGGCCTTTCCTTATGCTAGGCAGTTAAAGGGTAATAGAAATAATAGATGGGGCAGATCCAATTTCTTCTAAGGTGGCTATTGTAATTAAAAGCAAAAAGACCACAACACTGGAGGTATCACAATACCTGACTTCAACCTATATTACAGATTCATAGTAATAAAAACAGCATGGCACTGGCACAAAAACAAACAGACATGAAGACCAATGGAACAGAATAGAAGACCTTGACGCTAATCCATGTAGTTACAGTAATTTGATTTTTGACAAAGAGCCCAAAACATGTGCTGGAAAAAAGACTGGTTCTTCAACAAATGGTGCTGGAAAAACTAGATACTGAATGAAGTTCAAAACGAGATACCAGACTCATTACATACTAATGTCCATTCAAAATGAATCAAAGAGCTTTAATGTAAGATCTGAATCTGTGAAACTACTACAAGAAAGAATAGGGAAATACTGGAACATATAGGTATAGGTAATAACTTCCTGAATAAAACTCCAATAGCTTAGCAATTAAAAGAAAGGATTAAAAATGGGACAGCATCAAACTAAAATGCTTCTGCACACCAAAGGAAACAGTCACTAGATTGAGGAGACATCCTACAGAATGAGAGAAAATCTTTGTCAGCTATGCTCTGAAAAGAGATTCATAACTAGAATACACAGGGAGCTCAAAAATTAACCCCATAAAGGAACAAGAAGTCATTGAATAAATGCACAAGTGAAATTCAGACAATTCTCAAAAGAGTAAGTATGAATGGCAAGTAAATACATGAAGAAATGCTCAACATCTTTAGCCATAAAGGAAATGGAAATCAAAAAAACAACATTGATATCTAACCTCACACCAGTCTGAATAGCCAGCATCAAAAACACAAACAACAGCAAATATTAGCTAGGATGTGGGGAAAGAGGAACACTTATTAATTGTTGGTGGGAAAGTGAGTTAGTGCAACAAGTATGGAAAGCAATATGGAGTTTCCTCAAAAAACTAAAAATAAACCTGCCATAGAATCTAGCAATACCACTCCTGGGCATATAAATGAAGGAATGTAAAGCTGGATACAACAGAGCCATTTACACACTCATGCTTAATGCAGCACAATACATAACAGCCAAGTTTAGAAACAGCCCAGATGGCCCACAACCAAATATATATATTTTTTTTTTATTTATAAAGCCATTTCATATATATATATGAGTATTAGTCAGCCATAATGAAGAATAAAACTATATTCTATTCACAGGTAAATAGATGTAAGTGGAAATCATAATGTTAAGTGAAATAAACCAGGTTCAGAAGGACAAAAGTCACATGTTTTCCCTCACATGTAGAGCTAAAAGGTAAATATACACATAAATACATATATGATCTTATGTACATATGCATATATATGTACACACACATATATGAGAGAGAGAACATGATAGCAAGTGTGGTTTTGTCTGTGAGAAGAGCAAAGATGTGGGAGAGGGAGGAAAAGAGAATAATTGTGAATAATATTAAAATATATTGCTTCTATGTATGAAGATAGTACAATGAAATGCACTGAAGGCTGTTGAATAATAGGGGAGTAGAGCAACGGAGAAAGTAAATAATAGAGGGAGTTAATCTGATTAAACTATGATATACATGAGTGAAATACCAAGGTGAAACCCCTTTGGACAATCAATACACATTTGTAAAATGAAGGACAGGAAGGTAAAACAGGTCCTGTCCAGGGATGAGTACCAATGGGAGGAAAAGGGTAAACAGAGAGAGTGAATGGGGATGAATATGGTTGATATACTTTGTATTATAGTATGAGAATAGAACAATGAAAACTGTTGAAATTGTTCTAAGAAGAGGGGAGAGGTAGCAAGAGAGAATGATAGAGGGGCATTAATCTAATCTATTTAAGATACACTGTAAGCACATATGTAAATGTCACAATACCCCCCCCCAGATAACTACTATATTTTTATAAAAATATTTTTTAAAAAGTAAAAAGTGGCACTAAGCAAATATATGAGGGAATCAAGGACATTATACATGTGTCTGTCATCTGAATGAAATCATGTTGCAGGGAATCATGACAGCAATGATTCCAAGGTAAGAGGGTGGTTACAGCAGATGTCTAAATTGGAGATTAGAGAAGTAATGGAGATTCCAGTCATGCAACACCACATTAAACCAGTATAAAGATGTCGGCTCTCATTCTGTGTGAGAAGGTCAGCCTTAGTACACACTGTGGATTGAGTTTATCCACACAAAATTCATATGTAATCTTCGAGAACCTCAGAATATGATCTCATCTGAACAAGGTCACTGCAGATGTAATTAGTTAAACTGAGATTCTGAGGATAGACACCAATCCAGTATGACTTGTGTCCTTATAAAAAAATTCTTATCTGGAAATAGACACACAAAGGTAGAATATCATCAGAAGATGAAGAGAGGGATCAGCATGATGCTTCTCATACAAGAATATCAGATAGGCAAGCAAACCAATCAACTCTAGGAGAGAGATGTTAAACAGTCCTGCTCAAAATCCTCAGAATGAAATTACCCTGCTAACACCTTGATCATGGATGACTAGCTCTGGAAGTGTGAGAAAAATATGTCTCTTTTTTATTCCATCTAGTTTAAGGTACTTTATGATGGCAGCTCTGGCAAGCTAATTACAGTAGATAGTGAGCAAAAGGGTAAAGGGCCCTATGTAAGTTTTGAAGGGATCACTGTGACTATCATGTTGGATCAAGAAGGTGAGGACCAAAGCAAGTAAAACTGCAATTTTGTCACTAACATTGGCAAAAATATTAGTGATTGTGAGGGGGATTTCAATGCTCGGACCAGCATTGAAATAGAAGACATATTGAGAAGTAATCATCGCTGAAATTTCTGGCATGTGCAATTGGAAGGAAGGAGGTGCCATGAATTGAAATGCAGTAACAGACTTATACTTTATTTGTGTTGATTAGAATGTCTTAAACCTAACAGATATCTATCTCCATCTCCCTTACTGCTGTAACATGAAAACTAATTGTCTCTTCTGTTAAGGTAAAAATACTTGTGATTTCTTAAATTTAGTTTAAAAGGATAAGTAAGAAATGATCTGTTCGAAAATATTTTAGGGAAAATCTGTGCTCCTAAATGTTCTTCACATTTTTGGATAATAATTATTCTACATTGGATAATTCTTTCTCAATAACTCCTTATTATGCTTTAGATCTTAATCATCCTCTAAAAAATCTTATGTGTTAAAAGCTTGGTCCCCAGTTAATGGAAATATTGGGAGGTGGTAGAAACTTAGCAAGTGGGACCTAGTTAGAGGAAGTAGGTCACAGAAAGAGCACCCTTGAAGGAATCCTGACCCCTTCCTGTGGCTCTGCCACAGGCCCACATGAGTCAAACAACCATAAACTGAAATCTCTGAAACTACAATACAAAAATAAACACTTCCTCCTATTAAACTGATTATTCCCAGTATTTTGTCACAGCAATAGAAAGCTGACTACTACTACTTTCAATTTTGGAATGTGATCAAGGATGTAAACTATAGAAGAATAATAGAAAATATTAAATAGCTGAAATTCATAACTTATAGAGAAGCCCAGAGAACAGCCAGCACTTTTCATAAAAGGTTGTGGTAGACTCACCACTAGAATTATAATTTCACATCTAAAAAACATTCTCTTCACTTTGATATCCTAGAAAAACTGCCCATAATTAATTCTAGTTATGCCAAGAAAAAAATAATTTGATTCTGTGAAATGAATGAGTATTAAAAATCAAAGGAAGTACTAATGAAGCTTCCATCAGTTTTCCTCGAGAATATAATCAATAACTTTTCAGGCATAAAATGCATAGCTGTACTTGCAGTGGTAGTTGTATATGTACAGTTCTTTCATTTGATACATTCTTAAAAATAAAATGAAAATTGAAGTCGTTTATTTTTTTCAGATGAAGAGGCCATGTTTGCCTGGAAGAATATAAGACTATGAAACTGATTGTTGAGAAAAAGGCTTCAAAAAAGTAATACAAATATTTACTTTTCTGAGTGGCTTCCAAGTTTGTGATAGAAAACTTTAGTCTCAATGTCTGAAATAGAGGGATTCTCCACAAGAGACTCTATGGAAGAATCACAATACAAAGGTGATCAAAAATTTGTAAAAAATGCCAGCTTTTGACAGTTATGTTGATGCTATATTTGTATTCACTGGGAGTGCTTTGAAGTTCTTGAGGACCCATTGAAACTAAGACACTATGTCCAACATGAAGGGCATGCTGTATAAGGAAAATTGGCACTCACTCAGAGTCAATTTCAACCTACTTTTAGATTACATCCTTTCATTAAAAGTCTTGAAAGCTAAAGTGAACATTTCCCAGACTCCCTTGTAGCTGAAGCTCTGAGTGGGAAATCGTTCCTACAAATTCTGAGTACTCAGATGAAATCAGAAGCGTGGAAGAGGCGACCTTAGGGCTGATTTGGCAACTGCTGTTGAAATGCAGAGTTGTATAGTGGAGGACTTGAACATTCCTGCACCACCTGTAGCAGCAGCAATGCTATCATACCATATTCTGGAGTCCACTGGAGGATTTGGAAGGTGTCCCACACAGATAAGGGGAAATTGCTCTGTTTCCATGTATAAATCACTTCCTGTTTTAAAACGTCAAGAAACCTGAGTGATAAAATTGTGTTTTGTTGTTCTTGTTTTGCTTTTTTTTTAACTGACACATAATTATACTTACAGTGTAAAATGTAATGTCTTGATTCACGTATATATTGGGTAATAATTTTATTGACATTTATAGCCTACCCATGACCTCATACGTTCATCATTTCTTTTTGGTAAGAACATTTAAAACCTTTTGTTTTAGTGATTTTGAAAGACTCAATTCAATATTGTTAACCAGAGTTGCTTTGCTGTGCAGTAGTGAACCAGAATTTATTTCTCCTACCTGTAATTTTATATCACTTGGTCAACCTCTTCCCCTATTCTCCCCATCCTCTGGTAACCAGTGTTCTATTCTCTACTTCTGTGAGTTTCTATAGATTCCATATATGAAAACATCTGGTATTTATCTTCCTGTGCTTAGGTCGTTTCACTTAACATAAGGCCCTCCAGATATAGCCACTCTGTAACAAACATCAGGATTTCTTTTTCTAAGCCACATAGTGTTCTGTTGTGTACATGTACCACATTTTTCTTAATCAGTTCATCAGCTGATAGACATTTAGATTGATCCCATGTCTTAACTATTATACAGTATTGCAACAAACATGACAGTGCAGATATATTTTCAAAATGCTGATTTAATTTATTTTGAATTTATGCTCAGTACTAGGATTATTAGAGCATATGGTAGCTCTATTTTTAATTTTTTGAGGTACTTACATAATACCTTCCATGAAAACTGTGTAAGGGTTCCCCTTTATTATGCCCACGTCAACTTTTGGTTTTTGTCCTTTTGGTGATTCTAATCAGAGTAAGATTATAACTCATTATGATTTTGATTTGTATTTTTGTAAGGATTAGTGATGTTGGGCATATTTACAGATCTGTTGGCCATTTATAGGTCTTATTTTGAGAAATGTCTTTTCTAGACTTTTGCTCATTTGTTAATCTGAGTAGTGGGAACACAAGGATGTTCTATATAAACAAACAATATACACGGCTTATCACATTAACAGAATGAAGGACAAAGCCCATATGGTCATTTCAAAAGATACAGAAAAGGTATTTGAAAAAATTTGATATCCTTTCATCACACAAAAACACTCAACAAATGAAGTACTGAAGGAAAGTACTTCATTACATTTAAGAACATATATAACAAACTTGCTACTAATGTCATTTTGAACAGAAAAAAAGTTGAAAGCTTTCCTGCTACCCTATGGAAAAAGTCAAGGATGCCCACTTTTGCCAATTCTACTCAACATACTACTGGATATTCTAGCCAAGAAATTAGGTAGAAGAAAGAAGTAAAGGGGATCTGAACTGGAAAGGAGAAAGTTAACTTTGTCCCTGTTTCTACACTTGATTGTGTGTGTGTGTGTGTGTGTGTGTGTGTGTGTGTGTGTGTGTGTGTGTGCATGTGCGTGCAAAACCCTAAAGGTTCTAAGAAGTAAGTTTATTGGAATTTTAAATTAAAAATTCAGAAAAGGAACAGGATACAAAATAAACAGTACAAGAAATTATCTCCTTGCTTTACCACAAAAATACTTTAGAATAAAATTTAACCAAAGATGTGAATGATGAAACTTTTTAAACAATTCAGGGAACATGATTTTCCCTACATAACTTGAATAAGCAGAACTCCTTGGATTTATGCTTACACTCCAGAGAATTAGTGAAGCCATGATCTGAAGTAATGGACTTAATGAGTATCTTGACTTCAAGGTTTTCTTTTTTGAGACAGGGTCTCTCTATGTAGCCGAGGCTGGCCTCAAAAATTCATGATCGTCCTGCCTCAGCCTTCACTGGGTGCTGGAATTATAAGTATGCCAACATGCTTGGCTTTCCCAATGATTTCTACCAGGGAAAATGCTTGTACATTTAAAACATATATTGCATATTCAAAACCTGAGAGTGATCCATGAACTAGAAAACTAAATCTATAGAACAAAAAAGACTGACTTAGTTTTAAACGTAGCTAAAAGAAATGAACCCTTTATCTTCCCAAATATTTCGTCATATATTTTCATGTCTTTTTTTAAAATTTAGATTTTAAATATAAGACAAAATAGGAAATATTTGTCTTTCCAATTTTACGTTTTGCTTAACATTATGATCTCCAGTTCCATCAATTATCCTGCAAATAACATAATTTCATACTTCATTGTCTTTATATACCATCTTTTCTTTATCCTTTCATCTGTTAACACCTAGGTTAATTCCATACATGGCTGCAATTAATATACTATGTCTATTGTATGCTGACTTTGACTCCTTCAAAATAATACCCAGGAGTGGTATAGTTGGATCATATGGTAGTTGTATCTTAGATTTTCTGAGACAATCCCATTCTGATTTCCACAATTGGATGGACTAATTTACATTCCATAAATAATGTAAAAGGTTCTTTTATCCCCTGGCATCCTCCCTTGCATTTTTTGTTAGTTGTCTTGATGATAGACACTCTGATTGGTTGAGACTAAATCTCAATGTAGTTTTGACTTGCATTTCCTCATGCCCAAAGAGATTGAACATATTTTTGTGTATTTATTTGCCCTTTGTACTTCTTTTGAAAACTCTTCAGTTCATTTGTCCATTTATTGATTGAATTAGTTGCTCTTTTGGTATTTTTTTTTGAATTCTTTATAAACTTCACATATAAGCCTCTGTCAGCTGTCTAGCTGGCAAAGAATTCTATCCAATTTTGAGGACTGTCTCTTTATCTTAATAAATGTCTTCTTTGTTGTGGATAACTTTTCAATTTGATACAATCCCATTTGTCAATTCTTGGTATTATTTCCTGAGCAACTGGAGCCCCATTCAGAAAATCTTGCCTGTTACTATATCTTAAGAGATTCCCCTAAGAGCAATGAAAATGTTGAACAGACCAAAGTAAAGTATACCCACAGCAGGAATACACTGAGAAACTCCTTTGAACATCAACTTAAACATTAATAACAAAAGACACCACTGTTAAATAGATACAGTGTGTGTACGCAGGGGGATACTTGTGGGAGGGGGAGGAGGAATGAAGGAGATTAAGGTGAAGATATATGGTTGATGGACCTCATATACTTATATGAAATAGAACAAAGAAACCTCTTGCAATTGCCCTAAATGGGCTGAGGAGGGGTAGAGGGCAAAAGATGGTGGGGGTGATCTAACAAATGTACAGTATAAGCCTACTGGGAATTTTCACACTGAAACCCCCTGTACAACGAATGTATCCTAATAAATATTTTTTAAGTTTCTCCTACATTTTTCTCTAACAGTTTCAAGGTTTCGGCTTTTACGTAAAATCTTTGATCAGTTTTGAATTGACTTTTGTACAGGGTGAGAGGTACGGACCTACTTTCAGTCTTCTACATGTGGATATCCAGTTTTCTAAGCCCCATTTGTTGAGGAGGCTGTCTGTTTTCCAACATATATTTTGGAATAATTGTTGAGATCAGATTGCTGCAACTGTGTGTGTTTATTTTTTGAGTTCTCTATTCTATTCAATTGCTCTATGTGTCTGTTTTTGTGGCAGTACCGTGCGCTTTTTGCAATTATGGCTCTGTCGTGTTATTTGAAGTCAGATACTGTGATACCTCTAGAATTATTCCTTTTACTCAGGATTGTTTTGTGTATTTAGGGTGTTTTGTGTTTCCATTTAACTTTAGGTATTTTTTTCTATTTCTGTGAAGAGTGTCATTGGAATTTTGATGGCGATTACATTGAATCAACATATCATTTTCAGCAGAAGAGCCATTTTCAAATATTATATCTGCTGATTCATGTACACGAAAGGTCTTTCCATCTCCTAAGGTCTTCAACTTCTTTCTCCAGTGTTTTATGTTTTTCATTGTAGAGATCTTTCTCCTTCTTAGGTAGGCTTATTCCTAGGTATTTTAAAGATTATTGTGAATAGAATTGTCTTTCTGGTTTCTTTCTCGGCATGTTCATTATTGATACATAAAATAACTACTGATTTTTGTATGCTGATTTAAAATCTGGTTCTTTGTTGAAGGAGTTTATGAGTTTAGAGATTTCTGGTGGAGTCTTCAGGCTCTGTTGAGTATAAGATTATATTATCTGAAAATAGGTATAATTTGATTTTTTCCTCTCCTATTTGTATCCCTTCCTTTTCTTTCTCTTTTATTATTGCTCAGGCTAAACACTCAAGCAATGATTGAATAAGAGAAGAAGGATTAGACACACTTGTCTCATTCTTGATTTTAGAGGAAATGCTTTTAGATTTGACAAATTCAATATAATTTTGGCTATAGATTGGTTCATATGTTTTATTATTTTGAGGTATGATCCTTCTATTCCTAGCTACTTCAGGGCTTTTACCAAAACAGGATGTTGAATTTTGCCAAAGGACTTTTCTGCAACTGCTGAGATGATAATGTGGTATTTGTCCTTGATTCTGTTCATATGCTGTATTACCATCACTGATCTGTGTACATTCAACCATGCAACCCCGATATGAAACCAAATTAACCATGGTGCAGGATTTTGTAATGTGTTGTTTATTTTGATTTGTAAGTATTGTTATTAAAGATTTATGTTTATCAGAAATATTGGTCTATAGTGTTGGGGTTTTTTTGTGGTTGTCATTGCTGTATCCTTACCCACTTTTTAAATTTTTTATCATTGTTGTGCTGGGTAGGGGTACATTGTGGCATTTACAAAAGTTCTTACAATGTATCAAATATATCATATTTGGATTCACCCTCTTCGTCTTTCTCCTTTATCCTCCCTTCCCCATTCCTGGAATAGTTTCAACAGGTATCATTTTTCCATTTATATACATATGTATATAGTATTTGTACTATATCCACCTTCCCACACCTTTTCCCCATCTCCTCATGCCTCCCATTAGTACCAAATCTGCCAGACAGGACCTACTCATCTCTCCTATTGTCTGATTTTCTAAAAGAAAAAAAAAGACATTTTTGTTTGTTTAAGACAGCAGCATAGGGAGTTTCCATGTGACATTTCCATGTATATAGACATTATAACCCAAACTGGTTCATCTCCTCTATTTTTCTTCTTTCTACCTTAGTCCCCTTCTTATGGTAATTTCGAGAGGTTTAAAAATTCTATATTCATTTTTGTGTAGAAAGTACATCCACTATATTTACTTTCTTAACTTCCTTCTTTTATCATCCCTCTTTCGTATGTGACCTCCCTGTGTGTATGCAATAGGCTCTGATGGGTTGTTCTTTTATTTTCACTGAATCCCAGGAACAATTTGATTTCTGCCTTACTTCTTTGATGACCCACTGATGATGGAGCAATGTGTTGTTCAGTTTCCAGGTGTTTGAGTATTTTCCAGTGTTCCTTTGTTGTTGAGTTCTACTTTTACTGCATTGTGGTCAGAGAGTATGCAGGAGGTTATTTCAGTTATCTCTTATTTGTTAAGACTTGTTTTGTGACCTAAAATGCAGCCTACTTTAGAGAGAGTTCCATTGGCTGCTGAGAAGAATGTATATGTTATGCAGTTGCAGGATGGAATACTCTGTAGATGTCTGTCAAGTCCATTATATCAATGGTGTCCTTCCATTCTAGAGTTTCTTTGTTAATTTTTTTGTTTGGATGACCTATCTATTGGTGATAGAGGAGTATTGAAGTCTCCCACCACCACTGTGTTGGGGTCTATCTGTGTTTTTAAGTACAGTAGTGTATGTTCAATGAAGTTGAGTGCACCAATATTGGGTACAAATAGGTTAACAATTATTATTTCCTCTTGATGTATTGCTCCTTTATTAGTATGAAATAACCTTCTGTGTCTCATCTGACTAATTTAGGTTTGAAGTCCACTTCATGTGATATAAGTATTGCTACTCATGCTTGTTTTGGGGGTCATTAGCTTGGTAAATCTTCTTCCACCCTTTCAACCAAAGGCAATATTTGCTTCTGTTTGTAAGGTGGGTTTCTTGTAAACATCAGATTGTCAGGTCTTCCATTTTAATCCAGTTTGCCAATTGGTATTTTTTGATGGGAGCATAAATGCCTTTAGCATCCAATGTTAATATTGAAAAGTAAGTGGTAATTCCTGCTATTTAGTTGTTTTTGTTGTATAAGGGTTTGTATGTGTGCAACTAATTCTAAGTTACTCTCTGATTAATTGTCTGGTCTTTTCGAAGGTTTAATAATTCCCATCCTTTCATGGCTATGTTTGTTTTCATTTTCTGTGTATAGGATTCCTTTCAGAATCTGTAGTGATGGTTTAGAGGCCATGTATTATTTTAGTTTTGTTTATCATGAAAGATTATTATTCCTCCTTCAATTTTGAATGGTAGATTTTCCAGGTAGTTTGTCCTAGAACTAAAATTATTTTCTTTTCAGTGTTCAAAATATTTTACTCTATACCCTTCCTGCTTTTAAGGACTCTGTTCAGAAATCTGTGTTATTTGGTTGGGTTTACCTTTATGTGTTATTTGATTTTTCTCTTTTATAGCCTTCAATTCTCTCTGTTAATTGTTTTAACTGTAATATGTCATGGAGAGATTCTATTTTGATCATGTTTGTTTGATGTTCTGGAGGCTTTCTGTACCTGAATCTCTTTCTTGAGATTTGGGAAAGTTTCTAATACTATTTAGTTGAATATATTGCCTATAACTTTGGTTTGAACTTCTTCTCCTTCTTTGATGCCCATGATTTATAGGTTTGGTCTTTTGATGGAGTCACTAAGTCCTTGCATATTCCTTTTGAAGCTCTTGAGATTTTTGTCTAAGAATTCTTCTGTTTTTTCTTTAATATCTGTTTTGTCATTGAGTCCTGAAATTCTGTTCTCCACTTGTTCTAGTCTCCTGGAGTGGCTTTTTTTAAATCTAACTTGAGAACTTTTTATTTTCAGAATTTCTGTTTGATACTTTTTTCTTTTGAGACTTTCCATATCTTTGTTATCTTTGTATATCCTTTTTCATATCTTGTGCTGTCTTCTTTATTCCATTTATCTCTTTTATTATAATCTCCTTAGTTTTCTTTCAGAGTTTGTTAAAAATCCTCTCTGTGTTCATTTAGTTGTTTCTGTGTCTTCTCAAGTTCATTATCCATGTTCTCTTGGGATTCATTAGTTGTTTTTGTTTATCCTCTTTAAGCTCATTGAACATTTGTATCATCATTCTTCTAACATCAGCAACTGGGGATTCATCCCCTTTATTTCCCACTAAATCCTCTATTATGTTTTTGTTAGACTTTTGAGGAATCATATTCCCCTGCCTTCTTTTTCTCCCCATGTTTCTAGTTTGTGTTTGCTCATGTCTTGTTTAGTTAGGTGAGGGTTTTAATCACTTGGGTTTTTTTCTTTGACTTTAATTTCTATGCTCTGACTAGCTCAGTTGTTAGCTCGGTAGTTGTATGATTTCTGTTCCCTGACCTGTAGGTATAACTTAGCAGTAACAAATTCACACATTCAATGCCTAACCAGTTATTTATATAATATATAAAAAAAACCTTGGCAATATTATCTATAAATAACTGGCATTGGGAAGATAATAATTGCTTGCATGGAAATAGACTGCTTAACTAGCATGGAGTGAGGATGGTGTGAGTGGGAGAAGAGGTGTAAGGCACAGGGGCTTTAATAAGGCCCTAATGTGTGTAGAGATGTAGTTCAGTCATTGTGAGTGAGAGTGCTATTTTCAGAAATTGCAGAGGGATAAGGGAAGATGGGGGTAATTTATAAGGTTGGTATAATAGACTATTCAGTGAGTGGTTAGTGTGGAGGAGGTAGAGACAGTGGGGCAAAAGAGAAGAGGAGAGAAAGTAAGGAGAAAAAAGGAAGAGAAAAAGAGGAGAGAAAGACTGGGGAGGGAGAGGAAAGTGAAAGAATGCTAAGCAAACAAATTTGGACAAAATGGAAAAGGCAGATAAGTAGCAACAAATTGAAACAAATTTAAATATTAAAAAAACTAAAACTAATATATATATTACATATATATTATACATGTATGTGTATATATAGGTATATATTATGTATATATATTATGCATGTATCTGCATAACATATATATATATATATATATATATATATATATATATATACATGTTATGGAGAGGAATGTGTTTCTTCTCAGTTCAATGAGTGTTCTGGACTCTTTCCTTTGATTTCTAATCCAGGTGCTGACAATTTGACAGGCATTTTAAATGTCTCTGCCCTTCTTAAGGTTGGTATACTGGTCTGTGTGCAACAGATGTCACCCTTCCCATCAGACAGCTTTTGGGGAGACCCACTCAGAGTGTTTGAGGACAGAATTTTTTTGGTGGGTAGACATTCTGGTGAAGGCAGGTTGTCTGAAGTTGTCTCAGCAGGATCTGGTGTGTGAGTAGTCATCTATGCCTACTTCCCAGAGAGCAAGAATGGGAGATAGAATTGAGCTTTTTGGTTGAGTGCTTTTCTCTTGGAAGTCTGTCAGTTTCAGGTCACTACCAGTTTTTCCAAGGTGGTCAAATGTGCTGTTATTTTCTTTCCCCAAAATGTGGCTAGGCCACCTCACTCCCAGCACACACACACACACACACACACACGCGCACGAGCGCACTGGATTCACACAATATTCAGCCTCACCCCCCACCAAGCAAAGTTGAAACTTTCCCTTCATTTATTTGGCCACCAATTTTGTTCAGGAGAGGTGCAACTTGCCTGCCAGTTGTGCTTGACTATGTGATTCCTTCCAGAGTAGAAGATGTGTTGCAGCCACCTGGCAGAGTTACAGATTCACTTGGCCTTGTGAAAATTGGGTCAGCTCCAGGATGGTTCAGGCAGACAACAGTCTGACTTTCTGTGTCCCGAGAGTTATGGTGGATCCAGGACAAGCCAGATGATTGCAGATTCGTTCTGCAGTTTTTTGCATTGAATTTTTTCCACTTCTAAGGCAGAAGAAAAAAAGAGCTTCCTCTCAATTAACTAACTAATTAATTAATTAAAGGTGGGGAGGATGACTTTCCTGAAAGAAGGCTTACAGATGATGATCTGCAGTACCCAAACTTCCAGGGCTGTTGTGTTCTATAGAAAGCTGATTTAAGGCTCATTCACTGTACATTATGTGCACTCTATGTGTTGGCACTATCTTAGTTGGCAAAAAAAGCCAGGTTATCTGATCCTCACCACCACCAATCTGATGTATTATTCTGGAATTGTGAGAGACCAGGGTTCCAGGTCCATCAGCTATTCACTGTATTGATTCTTCTATCCATTTTTTTCATCAAGGTAATACTTGATTTATAGAATGAGTCTGGAAGCATTCTTTCTCTGTTTTATGGAAAAATTTAAGAATAATGATGGTAGTTCTTCTTTAAAGTTCTGGTAGAATTTGACAGTGAATCCATCAGGGCTTTGGTTTTTCTTTTTTGGAAGATTCTTTATTACAATTTCAATCTCATTTCTAGATTTTTCAATTCACAGGAATATCAGTTTTCAAAATATGACATAATGAAATTCTGAATTTCAGTGATATCTGTTATAATAAACCCTTTTTCATTTCCAATTTTATTAATTGTATCTTCCAGTTTTTGATAGCTTGGTTACAGGTTGTCAGTCTTATTTATCTTTCCAAAGAACCCACTCTTTGTTTCATTACTCTTTTGTATTGTTCTTTGAGTCTCCATTTCATTATTTTTTTTAAATTTTATTATTCATATGTGCATACAAGGCTTGGGTCATTTCTCCCCCCTGCCCCCACCCCCTCCCTTACCACTCACTCCGCTCCCTCCCTCTCCCCCCCCAATACCCAGCAGAAACTATTTTGCCCTTATTTCTAATTTTGTTGTAGAGAGAGTATAAGCAATAATAGGAAGGAACAAGGGTTTTTGCTGGTTGAGAAAAGGATAGCTATACAGGGCATTGACTCACATTGATTTCCTGTGTGTGGGTGTTACCTTCTAGGTTAATTCTTTTTGATCTAACCTTTTCTCTAGTACCTGGTCCCCTTTTCCTATTGGCCTCAGTTGCTTTTAAGGTATCTGCTTTAGTTTTTCTGCGTTAAGGGCAACAAATGCTAGCTAGTTTTTTAGGTGTCTTACCTATCCTCACCCCTCCCTTGTGTGCTCTCGCTTTTATCATGTGCTCAAAGTTCAATCCCATTGTTGTGTTTGCCCTTGATCTAATTCTACTCGATCTTTATAACTCTCATCTATCTCTTAGAACTGGCTTTGACTTGATCTTGATTTTCTAATACTTTGACATGCATGATTAGGTTATTTACTTAGTACTTATGACTTTTTAATTGCAGGTACACATATTTATAGAATTCCTTAAAAACTTTTTGTATCCCAAAAGTTATAGAAAGGCATGCTTTCATTTCCATTTGATTCTAGGGTTTAAAAAAAAATCAGTTTCTTATTTCTTCAAATATACACTTTTCATTCAAAAGTATGTTGTCCGTGATTACAAGTGTGGCTCACATGATATAATGCCTATCTAGCAAGTGTGAAGCCCTAAGTTCAAACCCCAATACAATAAAAGAAAGGGTGTTGCCCAATATCTGTGTGTGTTGTATAATTTTTGTGATTTGTTATTGAATTCTAATTTTATTACATTATGATCTGAAAAAATACAACAAATTATTTAAATTTTAAATATTTTTAAATATTTGCTTCATGGGGTAAAATGTTGAAAAAATTTCATGGGCTGCTGGGATGAATGTGTATTCCACATTTATAACATGGAATATTCCTATAGCTAAGATTGCCAGTCTAGCTTACAATGTGGTTGCAACTTTTCCTACCTGCAGCCAGGGTTGGATCTGTGGACTATTTCTTATATTTCTCTGCATTACCTTTACTGGTTTTCAATGCTTTTTAAATGTCCTATTACAATGTTCTTGACTCCTAATCCTCTTCTTTTCCTCCTCCCCTCACAATACAGCCTTTCTTTTGTTACATGACTCTCTTCCCACTCGCTGACTCTTCTCACTCATACAGTCTCAGGGAGAAAGCTTCTAATCCACTATTTTACCAAAGAACTCTAAAATAATTTATTTTTTAAAAGAAAATAAAATGTAAATCTAGACCAAACAACCCAAAATTATGTCCTTCAAAATAAATATTAATAAGGAGGGCATTGAATAGCAATGGTCAAGTTAAGATTACTATAAAATGAATAGTCACTTAAGATTTGTAACAGTTGAAGATTATGCATAAAAAAAGTGCAAAGTAGTATGATAGGCACAAAAGCATGAGAATCAGCAAACTAATAATTTTGCACATTTCCATCTCTCTTATTTCAATTGGCCCATGGTAAAATCTTTTAGGATAAATATTTTCTTTCTTATTTTCAAATTCAAAACCAGAGGTAATGTACTACTCTGCATTACTTAGACTAAAGCAAGAATGTAAACATGAGATTCATACTCCCGAAACCAATGCTCTTTCCTGTGCATTATACTAGGTTTTACCATCATTTTATCTTTAACTATCTTTGTAATTTTGAACACACTGCTTAATTAATCTCAGCCAGTTGTTCATTCATAACATTAAAGATTAAGCTCCATAAGCAAAGATGTTGATGTGTTTTCATGATTTTGAATGTTGAACCATAAACAGAATTTAAAGAAGGAAAACATCTTTGTTCATAATGAAGCCTAAGAAACATCCATTTCTAGATGCTTTATTGATTTCATCTAAAAAAGAATCAGATAGAGACAATAACTCAGCCAAACTGTAGTTGAGGAATCCTAAGACAACTAGAATTAGTTATAGCAGATGTAGGAGAAGAAATCACATTTTCACTTCAAGCCATTAATCTGGTTAGGAATTGGACTCAAGAAATTCTCTATACTTTGGCTTTTTATAAACGGAGTTAAGTTTATGAAAAATAAAGACTAGGAAATGGGAAAAGTATCATTATTTTGAGGATCCAGTGGGTTCACTCCAAAATTATGTGCTACCAAATTCAAAACTAAATGTTAAGAAAGAGATTACCATACTATAAAGCATGGAGAGATATTTGGGTTCTATAAGATATAAACAAAAACTCTAAGGGATTCACTCAAAAGTTTTATATATATATATATGATATTAAATAAGTGTGATAAGGTTGAAAATTGCACATTCTAATAGCTTTAGGGATAATAAATGCCCAAAAGTAAAAATGTATGTTAGCCACACTATAAATGAAAATTTAAACATCTAAAAATTAATGTGATACCCTTCCTTTATTTTACAGAAAAACACTTAAAATAATGAAAAAATATATATTCAGGGTAAGATGAAATTCTTTTGCCAATATTATTGAGAATTTTAATGAGATGTATAATGAATATCTTGGTGATAGCATGCCAAGTTAATTTTAATTTTATTGCATTTAAAAGGAATGGATCACTGAAACAATAGTAAAATGCAAAATAACACAAACATATTCTTGATGCAGGGAATGACTGGGTAGAGGACAGGCAGCAAAGAAATTTTCTATCTAAAAATGGCCACATTACTGATAATGTACATGGCATGGGCATTGTACTAAGTATGTTGCATATCTGATCTCATTTAATTCTCAGAAATCAACTTTGCACTTTTGCTTTGCTCATCTTACAAAGGAAGAAACTGATGAGTAGCAAAGCAATATGTGAATAAAAATCCACTTAATCTGATGGGATATCAAGTCCGAGTACTATAAAATTCTTAAGTTCCAGTGACAAGACAATTGGAGAGTAATTAAAGAAAACTATTTTTTTAAGCAGAAAGTGTGTGAATATAAAAGATAATCAGACCTCACGGGCTGGCACCATGATTTCCCTTACTATTCAGTGGCTTAAGAGGAAGGAAACAGTAGCCAGTACCTGAGGAAGTGGCTGTTAGAGAAGGTGGTTCACAGGACAGGAGGTCATTGGTAGAAACAGTCTTGAAAATCTGGAAGGAGGACAAGAGCCAGAGGAATAACTACATCTTCCTTACTCTCCAACCACACTGTGAACTTTCACTTATGCTCCTTTTGTCCAAACCCAAGCAGAAAACATTGAGTAAAACACTACAGTACATACCACAAAGGTAAGACTGTTTAGGACTCAGAAAGGAGAAGAGAGGGTAAGTGTGGAGACAACAGCGGAGCTATCCGTCAGAATGACTTTTGTATCATGCACAACCAGATAAAACTGCCAGATAGGTGAGAAGACTCAGCACAATAAAATCAAGATCAAGTTTTGCTTAAAATAGTATCAGGAAAAACAATCCTATAAAAAAAAACCTTGAGAGAAGATGTAGATTTGTTCATATGTGAACAGGGACTTTGACTGACTAATCTATGTATTTCTATTTTTGTTTGAATATTATAAGGATATATTTTTATTTTACACTGTTTTAAGTTTAAATAAAAAACCACCACAACTTCAGTAATGCATTATTAGTCTCTGAATTACAAGACAGGGTACATATCCCCAGGCATGAACCTTCACTTTTGACACTGGAAGACAAAAACAGGGGGATGATCATACCAGATATATTTCATGAAGTCAGAGTCAAGAAGAGTGATAGCTGGGATGACAGAATGCCAAATACAGTAGAAATGAAACAAGTAGAAATACCAGCCAATATATAGACATGGGAAATTGTTAGAAGGGTAACAAGGAAGAATGAGAGAAATTCCAAATAAAACAGAACAGCTACCTTAATAGCCAGTTAGCGTAAGTTACTCATCTTGGATAAATAAGCAGGTTATTAAAATGTTCAGGTGTATAAACAGCCTCTATGTTAGTTACACAAAGACATCTTTGCTATATTCATTCAAAGATTCAAATAAGTATTGTAAAAATATTTTTCAAATTTACAATTCAAATTCACATTAGTCATAATTTTCAGGAATAAATTCTGATTTAGTTCTCATTCTGCACAGTTCTCAACTGATACCCAGTAGACAAATTTAGTTTTTTCAAATGAGTAACAAAAAATACAAGCAGTACAGCTTCCAAAGGAGATGCTAGAGTTCTGAAGAGTCTCTAATTAAATTCAGCACAATCTCAGGGATTTGGTAATTCCTGTGATGATTCCTAGACATGGATTTGAAGTGGAGTCAACATATTGGAAACTCCCATTGTGACATTTTGATTATCCCATTCATCTAAAGATTGACATATCAGATTTGCTTATAAGGAAGCACCTAAGGAAATTAATTATATTGTTCATGTCTCTTGTTTCTTATCTTTTTAGTAAAATTGTTCAAGAATGAAGAGGCAACAGCTTGCAGGTGATAGTAAACCTCTTTCCTTCTGACTCTCATAGTCAGAAATTTAATAGTCTAATTAGATGCTGATGAATGCCAAATCCCTATCCTTGGGAGAGTCCCTTTATATACTCTGGTGTTCTCCATGAGACTGTTATTAAGCTTCATCTTTGCTAGTCATCTGTGACAGTCACTTGTAGGCACGCCAAGGATGAGTTGTGAGAATCTGTCTCTCTACCCAGGTAGTAATGCTTATTGTTGTTCCCAAGGAATATAAAGGAGATGTCTCTGTTGTGGTATCTTAATAGATCCTGTAGTTTCCACAATTTTGGTAACTGTTTGATATAATTATTGTGTCTCATAAAAAATAAATTTTACACAGTAATACTCTAGCCTGCCGTGCTGCTTCACTTCAAAATAACGTATGGCTACTAGATTCCCCTGTACAATATTGGTCCATAGCAGTAATAAAGCTGTCATCAAGAGGTAGTGATAGACCACTTTGCATTCCTATAACTGCCTTTTTTGTATTATAACTGTTTGCAACTTTATGAGGCCTTCATAAATGTGATCAATTGCAATAATAAACTTGTGAGTCATTTGTGGCAGCTTATTTTTCTCTGCCTCAAAACAGGAGCTGCCTTGTTTGTTGGTTTAATGTCTATGATTGCACTGACTCTGGGCAAAGTTCTGAGCTATGAGAGGAACAATCATGATAGCTTCTACAATTGCTCCTGGGCCTTGAACACAACCAGAAGTTTATTTATGTGATTTTAAATCCATCAGGTACAGCACTTAATGGATAACTTTTGTGTACTGTATAAACTGAAATAGACAAGTCAAAGCATTCTATGCACAAACATTTTTTATTTTTGTCTCTATTAAGAAGATATAGATCCTACTATTTTTCCAGTGATATACTTAAAATTATTGTTTTTCATTATACAAATAATATATGATAATGTGCCCATTTACTTTACAGTAATAGGATGCTACATGTTGACAAAAATGGAAAAGTACTTGAAACAAATTGCACCAAGCTTTTTCAAAGGAAAAAAGTTCAAATGGCCAAAAAAACACATGAAAGAAGTGCTCAAAATCCTTGGCCAAAAGGAAATGCAAATCAAACCACATTAAGATTCCACCTAACTCCTGTTAGAATGGCTAGTATCAAGAACACAAACAACAAATGTTGGCAAACATGTGGTAAAAAGGAACCCTATATACTGCTGGTGGGAATGTAAGTTAGTACAATCACTATGGAAAACAGTATGGAGACTCCTCCAAAAACTAAAAATAACTGCCGTAAGGTCCAGCAATTCCACTCCTAGGGATATACCTGAAGGAATGTAAATCAGGCTATAGTAAAGGCTTCTGAACACTCATGTTTATTGCAGCATTATTCACAATGCTGCAATGGGAACAGCCAAGATGTCCCACTACTGATGAATGGGTTATGAAAATGTGGTATTTATACACAATGGAATTTTTGTCAGCTACAAAGACAAATGAAATTTTGTCATTTTCAGGTAAATTGATGAAATTGAAGAATATCACCCCAAGTAAAGTTAACCAGGTTCAGAAGGCCAAAAGCCACATGTTTCTTCTTATATGTGGAATGTAGACCCAATACAAATAAAGCAATATTATGAAAAACAGGTAACGCTATAAGAGAGTGAGGGTAAAAGAAGGACATTAAGAAGGTAAATATGATTTGATATATTTCCTATGCGAGAATGAATATAGAAACTTTAAACCTGCTAAGATCACTGTAAGAAGGAGATTAACTAATTCAGGTTAAAATACATACATAAATGGAAATGCCACAATGAAACACACTGTGTAGCTATCTTAAAGAAACAAAAATGCCTTTTTTTTAAAAATAAAAATGGAGAACAGAAGGGTAAAACAGGTCCTGTCTGGGAGTTTGATAGTAGTGGGGGGGGATATAAGGAACAGGTGTAGGAGGGTGAATATGGTAGAAATATTATGTACATATATATGTAAATGGAAAAATGGGACCTGTTGAAACTATCCAGGAATGAGGAAATGGGATAAAGGAGATTAATGGAGAGAGTGAATTCAACTGTGATATATTGTAAGAATTTTTGTAAATGTCACAATGTACCCCCAATACAACAGCAATTAAAAAAAATCTTACATGTAGAAAAAAAATAGCTCTACATCAGTCATGGGAAGAAATGTAGGCCAATTATTCCTTAAATAGATAATCCTTATGATACCTGAAATGTTACAAATGATATAGAATGTGTTAATAGCCTTACCATATCTTTCCAGTGGATTCACCATAGTACCAAGAATGACACAAATGAAATTATAATAAAAATTTCAAAGACCAACACATACTCTTTTGTTTTTATGTTTTTTGCAATGTTAGGTATTGATCCTTACACATGCTAAGAAAGTATACTCTACCTCTAAGCCATACCCCTAACCCCTAATAGCTCTTTTCTATACAATCTGTGCTGCATCTTTTAAAATATTAATTTTTTCCTGAAAATTGCATAGATGACTTTTTCTTCTCTTCTTTGGAAATAATATGTCCTTAACCCAGCTCAAAGGAAAATAGTTTAATCAAACAACTAAACTGTAAAGGCTAATGTATTTTATGAAGTGATGTACTTTTGGATTTTAGAAAAAGGCTTCCATATATATGAGTTTTTTCGCAATTATTGCATTTATTAAGCAAATTGTTTAATTAAACAATGCATCATAAATTAAGAAAGGTTCAATATATGCAGGATTTGACAGGTTTTCACTGAACAAGGAAAACACTGTAGTCCAGGAAATATATTGAGAGAAGCGACAGGATGGTGGATTGTTGACATCCCTAAATCCCAGTGCTTAGCAACCCTGACAAAGGAAGACACTGGGGGTTCCCCAGGACATCCATGACGTCCCATAACCAGTGAGAAACAAAGCTCTCTTCCAACCCACAAAGAGAGAAGCAACTATGTGAAAAAATACCACTCACAACTCGGCACTTCCACTTTCCTGTCCCTGAAGGCTCTGTTGCTCCACTCCACCAAGCTCAGCAGGTGAGTCCTGCTTCCACTCAACGCATAGAGGCTCTGAGCTCCACATTACCCCTGCTCTGCCACCCACCACCCCATGCCCTGAAGCACTGGGGAAACCTGTGCCCCTGCACAAGCAGGACCCAGGGCTCCCTTTGCTCCGTGGGCATCAGAAGGCATACACTCGCCAGCAAAAATGGGTTGGCACTGCGGGAGGCTCACTTCCCCACACAAGCAGTCCCATGGCCCCTCTGCCCCAAAGACACCAGAAAGCTCATACTCACTGGCTCTTTTGTCCCACGGGCAGCTGTCAACACTACTCAGAGCCCAGAAACCCGCTGTCACACACAAGTGGTCTCCACGTTCCACATCCACCGCTCTGTGGGTGCCAGAAGGCCTGATTCTCCCATTGCACACAGAGGCCTAGTGCTCCCCACTGCACCTATCCTAGAATCCCTGCTGTTTCCTCACAGAGCAGGAGTACTAGCTCCTCCATTGAGGGGAGGAAAGCAGTAATCTGCACCACAAGAACCTAGTTTGGTGCATGGTGTAAGGTTTCCCATATCCCTTTCCCAGAGGAAAGTTGCTGGAACTCCAGGAGAAAAAGCTGACATGCTCCACGTGACTGCCTTAGAATAAGGACCCTGGACTGGGCAAACACAGGAACCTTGGGAGTGAAAGCCTTCAAGTAACTGCTGGCACCAGAGTCTTCTGTCACTGAGGACATCTGGCAAAAGCCTGCCTTGGAGCACAGCTATAGACTGTAAGTTCTGGGGAGCCAGAAGAAGGGGAAAGCTACAACAGGTGATGACATGAGATTTTGGCGAACTGACAAGAGACGGAGCTTAGATCTCCAAACACTCTCTCCTCCGCATCATCAGACACCACTCCAGAGCCAGGTATCCAAAATAGACTGCCATACAGTGGACTGAAAGTCTCAGTTTCCCCCACTCAGAAGGTGGGAGAAAGTAAATTGTTCTCAAGAATACTAAACAATTTGAAATATTTTAATGTAAAATTTGTGTTAAGACTGTGATGTAGATTTTATATTCAGCTTTCAATATCTTTTTGTATTGTGTACTCCAATAGTAGTTTCACATTCTCACCCTCCAATTTTCTTATAAGCCATATCCTTCACCCTTCCCACTATGTGCCATCATCATAAGAGAGCCCTGTAATCTGCATTTCAGTGTTTAATCTTATGCCACTTCTTCTCCCCCTTTCTATAACCCTCCTCAACAAACACTATCCACCTAACAACCACAACCACTCCCTAGCTTTTAATTTCCTCTTTCACTGTTCATCCACAAATAATCATGCTCCATCAACAATACTATTAGTGGTTAAACTGACTCCCATGTCAAGTTTGCAATTTTGTTGTGTCCGCATCTCTTTGCTCATGTGTTCAACTTTCTCTATTGTTATCCCCCCACTCACCCATTTCAACATCTAATGACTCTCTTCATCATCACATCCCAGTCTTTCTAATCATCCCCTTCTAATACTTAAGCTACCATCACGTCCTGCTACATAAACTTCTCACCTTATATAACCCACTGGAGCTTTCCCTCTATCTCTCTCCCATCACAAAACTCCTACTACCTTTAGCTTTTCAGGACCACAAAGATACATTCTTTCTCCAATAGACAACCAAGATACTAGAACAGTAGCAATAACTGATCATCATTAAGGTTTACTGTAATTTCAAGGCTGAAAGTTAACAACTGTAGCAGATTTAATAGCTAAGTTTACTTGCCCTAAGTAGAACGGGGGGTAGCGTTCAGCACCCAGAGAGTAAGAAGCAAAGGAGAATAGTATTGCACCTCTACTCCACAATAAAGAGACAAGAAGATACATCAGAGCTCAATCTATGTCCAGTCTTGAACAATCCCTCATAAAATTCCAACAATGGGATTGGAACCCTGAACTAGAAACAACTACAGATGAGTAAATCTCAGAGCATAAATATGAAGCAGCAAGGCAATAGCTCTTCCTCAAAAGCCAACTCCACCACGAAGGATCTAACCAACAGCAAAGAGGAAGAAATATCAAATACTGAATTCCAAAAAATAATAGTAAGAATGATTAATTAGCTCAAAGAAGAAACACAAAAGCTGGTCTAATCTCAAAGATGTGACTAAATAACTAAATGAGATCAAAGAGTGCAAACAAACAGATGAATGAAATTAAGAAGACCATGCAGTATATGAAAGAGGAAATCAATAAAACTATGGAGATCCTTAAAAATAATCAGTCAAAACACTCAACATACAAAACAAGTAAGGAATACTGAAAGTTGCAAGAGAAAAGATTAGTCACATACAAAGACAAACCCAGGAGAATAGCAGCAGATTTCTTAACATAAACTATAAATGAAAGAAGATCATTAAAAGACATATTTTAGACCCTGAAAGAAAACAACTGTCAACCTATACGAGTCTATTCAGCAAAACTATCTTTCCTAATTGAAGGAGAAATTAAAACCTTCCACAGCAAGAAAAAATGAATAAAAGAATTCATGACTACCAAGTCAGTACTGCAGAAAACACATAAAGGACTCTTATACACAGCAGAAGAAACTATAGTGAGACAGGAAGATGCAAGAAAGAATGAACCCTTTTGACTAAGCAGAGCAGTAAAGAAGGTTGACTAAGCAGATCAGTAAAGAAGGAACAGGTAAAGTGTAAACAATGGGAATAAAAATGTCCCTCAATACTAACACTGAAAGTCAGTGGCCTCAATACCCCAGTGAAAACACATAGAATAGCAATCAGGATTAAAAAATATGACCCAACCATATGTTGCTTACAAGAGACTCAGCTCACTGAAAATATACACACTGGCTTAGAGTCAAAGGGTAGAAAAAAGTTTTGCAAGCAAGTGAACTCCACAAATAGGCAAGAGTGGCAATACTCAGATCTAATCAAGAAGACTTCAGAGTAAAATTAGTCAGAAGAGACAATGAAGTTTACTTCATATTAATCAAAGGATCAGTTAATGAAGATAAATAGCAATTCTTTTTTTTAATTCACTAGTTTTGTTTATAATGATGATAACTGGTTTATTGCCCACTCATGGCATTTTTGGAGTTGATCTTGAGCATTGCAATAGCCAAAACTGAATTTTTAATTTTTTTTTTACAAAAGAAACACATTATCTTCATACTGTTACTTATACCTTTGTTTATACTAGAAACATCTTCATGAACTAGTCATATTGATATTAAGATTTCATGAATATCAATCCAGTTAAAAGTTTGGAAAATGCTTGTAAAGGAACTCTTAAATACAGAATATACACTGATACACTAACATGGATTCACTGAAAACTTTCATAGAATGTAAAGAAATGGGCACATGAATTAAACTGGAAATTCTCAAAGGAAGATGTACAAATGGCCAATAAGTACATGAAGAAATCTTCAACTTCCTTGGTTATAAAAGAGATGCAAATCAAAGCTACTCTAAGAGTTCATCTCACCCCAGTTACATGCCCACACTCAAGGGCAATAACAACAAATGCTGACAAAGAGTGGTGGAACAGGAACCCTTATGCACAGTTGGTGGGCATGCTGATTAGCACAACCATTATGGAAGGCAGAATGGCAATTCCTCAAACAGCTAGATTGAACTGCCATATGACCCAGTAATTCTGTTCCTAGGCACCTACACAAAGGAACGTTAATTCAGAATAAAATAGAGACACCCCACACCTTCATCATAGCACTATTCACAGTAGTGAAGCTATGGAAACAACTCAGGTGCCCTACAACTGATGAATGGATGTACGTATATGATGGAGATTTACTTAGCCATAAATAATAATGACATGTGGTTTAATGGTAAATAGATGCAATTGGAGGATATCATGTTAAGTGAAAAACCAGGCTCAGAAAGGCAAAGACTGCATGTTTTCTCTCATACATGAAAGATACATCTAAAAGATAAACATGCACAAAAACAAACATGATCATATAAAAACTCATATGTAGAGCATGTTTGCAATAGTGGATCTACTCTATGGAACTCAGGGAAGGAGGCAAAGGAAAAGAGAGTGATAGAGAATTACCATAAAATAATATCTGTGAAGGTAGAGGATATTAGGATATGTACTGAAAGCTGTTGAACAATGGGAGGTGGGAGATAAAGGGTAAGGGAAGTGGTTGAACATAACAAAGCAGAGTATACTCACAGCAGGAATACATTAAGAAACCCATTTGAACATCGACTTAACTATTAGTAGCAAAAGACAGGACTATAAAATAGGAAGATTGTGGAGGGGTATGTGAGAGTGGGGAGGGTGAATGAAGGAGATTAAGGTAAGGATATATGGTTGATGGCCTTCATTTACTTGTATGATGTAGAACAAAGAAACCTCTTGCAAGTACTTTAAGTGGGACCAGGAGGGGGTTGAGAGAGAGAGACGGTGGGGGGGGGGGTGATCTAACCAATGTATAATATCACCTTATTTGGAGTTGTCACTATGAATCTCCCCTGTACAATAAACATATTCTAATTTTTAAAAATTTAAAAATATGTTTATATTAATGAAACATCTATGCCCAAGTTCCTGCAGTTTGTAGTGTGGAAATTATTTGTTTCAAGTATACAATTTTTTATACCTCCTGACTTAACAAATGATTTGGCAGGAAGTTACAAAATTAATAAATAATGTACACCCTCTAAATCAGTATAGTTTTGACTTAATTTGTGTTCATGGTTATCCAATTATTTCATCTAAGTCTAGGATGATTTTAAACAAATACACTTTTTAGTTAGTTACTTTAAGTATGTCTGTAATTGGGTCATAATTACATGCTATGACCTCCCAAGTAGCTTTCTGACTTAGGCACACACATACCACAATGGTTGCAAGATTTGGACAGAAATCCTGGAATGTCCCAATATTCCTGTAAAGCTCAAGTCTATATAAATTCTGCCTGCAAATTTCTGTGAGCTATTTAATTCCTTGTTTACAATGTGAAATGTAAACAAGATATCTAAGGTAGTGGGGACTTTTCTATAGAACAACAACCATGGTAAAGTACACTGGATTTCTGAAGTTCAGATCCCATGCTTGTTCCCTCCGTACTCACTGAACACTGCTTGCAAGAAGAAAGGTTTGGGTATAATGTGAGTAAGAATGTTTTGATAATTCCTATTTAAAAAAGAAATAGAATGCTTTGAGAAGCAAGGAATTTTTCAGCACTGAAAATGCATAAGAAATGTGTAAGTAACCACACATAAAATATAAGAACAGGAATAACTTGTGACTGGAGCTCATGCCTCTTCTCTCTTGAAGATTCTCTGACTGCTGGAGTTAAAGAATACCATCCATCCACCCTCCATTAATCATTTGTCTTTCCTTACCACTTTCATTTCATACACTCTGTATCCTGACTTCCTGCTGTTCCAAATTATCAAATTATTTCAAGCAGATAGTAATTCTAAAGGTGGAGGGCAAGTATAGGGTAGTGAAAATTATTGCATTTCACACCATTTTATGAAATATGAACTTTCACAATCACTGTCAAAAAAGGACTTACTAATACTTAATTTTTGCTTTAATTAGCACTATAGATTATGTTCCTTCACAAGCTATACAAGTTCAAGGATACAGATACTTTGGAGGTGATCCAGGAAGAGGCAATGAAAATGATTAAGATGCTGGGAAATTGGCTCTGTTATTCAAGACAGAATGAACTAAGTGGATTTAGCAATAGCAGTATGCATTTTAAAGTAAAATTTAAAAGTATGCATGAGGCAGATTATCACTTTTTCTTGAAACCCTACAAGAACCGGCAAAGAAATGTTTAATTAAATTGATTCATAATTGTGAGGATACATGAATTTTTAAAATCCAAATAAAAATTGGACATCAAAAAATAAATTAGGATAGTAGGCACTTTCATTTTTTTTTAAAAAAAGAATTTCTCTAGAGAGTAAATATATCATTCCCTACTTGACAAAGATACTGCAGGCAATGAAATTTAATATTAACATTTTCAATGATCCTTCCAAATGAAGAGCAAGAGAAAGAGAAAAGAAAGAACTTCCTGTAAAGCAGTAATATGAGTCTATGAATATATTACTCAATAAAATAATACACCTCTAGAGAATTGTGTGCTGTCTGTTGAGGCTGTGTTTACACGAATGACTTTAATTTTTATAGATTTGTGAGGAAATGCTGGGAAATGATACCAGAGGTCCACACTGGTTGCTGTGACCACATTCTAACCTGCAGGTGCTTTTTCTCTTTCCACAAACTGTTGATCCACACATGGACTTGCATTTAAATTGCATGTCAACACTCAAAAATTGGAATATTTCCCATTACAGTATAGATTTCTGTCTTTTCTGGGAAATAAAAAGCTATAGGGTAGGATGATTGAGGGGTCTGTGCTCTCACATGGAAATGAGTATGTGATGTTATTTGATAGCACCTGTCCCTGGAGACAGCCACATGTGAATTTGCTCACCGTAAGCATTCCCAATTCCTGGGGTTGAATGGATCTTATTGTATCTCAAAGCTTCATATAGTCATTGTTTATCACTTAGAGCAGTTCTATTTTACCAATTTATCTCTTTGGCCTCTGCATTCATTTAAAATTTTTGCCATACACATTCTTACTTTCACAAACCCTAGAAGACAATTCATCAATTCCATCTTTTCTCGTTTTGAATTGGGAAGTTCTTGTCATTACATCTGGATTTGTGGATGAAAAAAAAAATCCAAAGGTCAGTTGAAAAAATTGGCATTTAAGCACAGAGGAATTATGATACTATCCTAATGTTGGAACTTAACAAGTCATTATGTATTAATTACTATCCAATTGGCTTTTTGTCACCAGTCATTCTGAGGTCATATGATAACTAAGATAAATCAAGCTGTATGCTTTCCCTGTCAGGTTTTCATTATTGCTTTCTTTTTATTTTCATGCACTAGATAAATAACATTAGAAAATCTCAACTAAATAAAACTATGAAAACAAAACAAGTACCAAACATATCTTATTTCCATATCTTTTATGAGGATAAGGTTATAGATAATGATGTTAATATGGGTAAATAAATATTTGAAAGATCTGAGCTAGACATCTAAGATGTGTGCATTTTAAGTTATGAATTGTACACCTGAATTTAAAAGTAAAACTGTAGTAGTATCTGGTAGTACTATTATTACTCCATTGATATCTTTGTTATTACTACTCATAAACTATCATCCCAGCATCCAAAGTTTCATTTTAACCATTTTTCTATTTCTCAGATATGTACAGAAGATTTTACATCCATTATTTTATTTAATATTTTCTAAAAATCTCTTGAATTTAGCAAGATTACCCTTAGTTTACAGATTAGTATTTTAAGGTTCAGACATGTAAATCAACTTGCCCAAGGGCCATTGCTGGGATGGTACAATGCCGAAAAATAGTACAAGATTAGTCTTCACAGTTCTTAAATGAAGTGGATGAGACATTTTTAAAGACAATATTAGAATTTACATTTAATTTATGCTTAAAAAAATCAGACATGCATCTTTATTAACATTTTATGTGACACAAGACATTATTGCTACTTTTTGTCAGGTGCCACCAGGTCAGTCTTGTGAACAAAGGTGACCTGGGGAGAAAAGTGGGGCTCCACTACTGAAGCGCTACCAAGAGGGCTTACTGAGGACGGTGTAAGCTTGATCAAATGGATTTATAGATTGTATATTCTCTTTCCAAAAGAGGTCAAATTTCAAATATTGAGAAGTGGCTTGCTTGCAAGCTGTCTTTCAAGGAAACTTCTGATTGAAGACAATATTAATAATGCAAATAGGAGAAAATGGTTGAGTTGATAGGTTGTACCTCTATCTGGTCACTAGGAGATAATGACAGCATCAGTAGATCAGGAAAGCAGATGACAACCCCTGACACTGTATAAAATATTATTAGGATTTAAGCCTTGCCTTCAGCATATAACATGGCTGGAGATAGCTGATAATGGCTGTGGAAAGCATTCAAGACTAGCTGGTATCTGAGCATCCAGCTCATGAAGACCAAGCTCTACAATTTGACCTATTCCCCAATTTCTAAATCATAAAATAAAATAAAAATATTCCATTTGTAATTTTTTTCATAAAATCAAAAGGCAAAACCTTTACAAATTCAGTAAATCCTTGATTTATGTCATTATAATAGCAACTGAAATGATACACAGAAAAACAGCATAGTGCAAAGGAAGATATATTGTTTGTGGGCAAGTACTATTAGAAGAATTAACTTTAAAAAACAACTAAAACTAGAAGTAACCAGTGCTAGTACAGATCATGAATTGTGGGATGTTTATTTTAGAGTTGGATAAAAGCATAGTTATGAGCTGTTAATTACATTTTCAAACACTAATAAATATTTACAGCAAAAGTACATTCTCAACAGTACAAAACTTCATTAATAACAAAAAATTATAGCTGGGCATAGTGGTGCACACAATAATCTCAGCACCTGGATGGGTGAGGAAGGAGGATAGGGAGTTTGAAGCCAGCCTGGGTTACATACACAGGAAGACTTTGTCTCAAACATAATAACAAAAAAGTGTTTTAACTATAAATAGAGCTCAGTGAATATAATTATAGACTCATTCCAGGCTAGCAATACATGGATTGTAATACATATGAATTTCACTAAGGTAAGGAATAAAGATGAAGTTTTAGGGATTAAGATTATGGGACACAAAATATTTGGCAATTGCTAAAATCAGAAAAACAAAACATTAAACACAGCAACCTTTAATAGCACTGAGAAATGAGGGAGGGATAAACATGAAAATTCTTTTGTACAGAGCAAAAGTTACTGGTATCTCATGACAAAGTTCTTAAAGCACTGTTCAACTTAAAATGAATTGTAATTCTTTTTTTCCCTGAGCAAAGACTCATGCCCCAAATTGATATCCTTTTCGGTGTTGACAAGAAACTGCCAGCCATAGTCTTTCCAGAAGAAATATTATGTTTGGATTTTCATTTTGAAATACTTTTAGGTTCACATAAAAGTTTGAACATGTAGTACAAAGATCTCATGAATACCTGACACTCATATCATGTGAATATATATATCTCACAGTGTAATTATCAAAATAATGAAATCATCATTGGTACAATAGTACAGTCATGTACCAGACAATGACATTTTGGTTAGTGATGACTATATGTACAATGGTAGTCCCATAAGATTATCTTGAAACTGAAAACCCATTGGTTGGTGAAAAGCTCAACCATTGTAACATCATGACATAATGCAGTCTCACCTGTTATGGTGATGCTGCTGTAAACAAACCTTGTTTGCTGCTTGTCATATGTAGCATATAAAATTTATGTACAGGTTATAATATATGATAGTGATAATAAACAACTATACTCATTTATGAATTTATTATTTTAGACTATGCTCCTTCTAGTTACCCAAAAAAAGAATGAGGAAAGACAGATTTACTATAAACAATATGTCTTGCTAAGCTGGAAAGCAGCCTCCTACATCTCAAGTTTAGCACATTTTAATTGAATCACTTTCTCTTGTGCCTGATTTAATCTCTGTTGTTGTTCATCATGGCCCCAGGAGTAATATGCTATACCACACTTACATGCATATACATAGAAAGAGCCTAGGTGTATAATATAATGCATCATTTATGATTAAGTAAGTACTCTTATGATGTTTGGACAATGATGAAATCTAGATATCTTCAACATTAAATAAATCATAGACATTATTTGAATTTCACCATTTTTATCACATACTTATGTTCCAGCATCCAATCCAGAATTTCACATTGCAATTTCATTATCTCTTTAGTCTTCCTCCAAGCTATAAAGTCCTTCAGTCTTTTTCTGCTTGTCATGACTGTTATCTTGGGTGAATATTAGTCAGTTTGGTATATTCCAATTCTTTCTCATCATAGAATATGATACACATTAATGAAGAGGATCAACTAATTCAGTATACAATATATATATACATGGAAATGTCATAATGAAACTCCCTGTGTGGCTATCTTAAGCAAGCAAAAATGTATTTTTCCAAAATTGGAGGACAGGAAGGTAAATTAGGTCCTTTCTGGGGGTTGCTGCCAGTGGAAGGGGGAAGAATATAAGGAAAAGGTGTAGGAGGGTGAATGTGGTGCAAATATTGTGTATTCATGTATGAAAATGGAAAAATAAGACCTGTTGAAACTATTCTAAGAATGGGAGGGGGATAAAAGAGAATGATGTAAAGGGTGAATTTAACTTTGATAGATTGTAAACACTTTTATAAATGTCACAACGTATCCCATGTATAACAATAATATGATAGTAAAAATAAAATAAAAAGAGCAACACACATTTTTGTCAAGGACACTTCAGGATTTACATTACATCTTTCTTAGGCACATTAAATCAATGTGTATTATTGTAAATGATGTTTAGTTTAATCACCTGGTTAAGATGAGATCTGTCAATTATCCTCCACTATTAGGTTAATTTTCCCCTGTACTGAGTGCATATGAATTCATTTTCTTCAAACTATTCAGATGTCCTTTTATCTTTCCATTTTGCTTGCTGATTTGGGGCTTAATTTGTAGATTGCAAAAGTTATTACTGTGTTGCACACACAATGATGATTTCATATATCCCTTATTCTTTTCATGTTATTAATTAGGATTCTGTAGAAAAAGAGCTGTCAGTTCTCTTTCATTTATTTTTGCATTTCGTTATTATTTGTTTATTTATTTATAATAATACAGACTCATGGATATTTATTCTCTGGGATAAAATTCAATACTCTTCAGTTTGATTTCCATGTTCTTTAGCAATGGTCCCATTTTTCCACCATTCTATTTCCTAGAAGATATATTTGCAAATATAATACTCATCCAATTGTTCTTTTAAGTTAAAAGTGAAATTTTACCAAGCATGGAAAAATTATTTAAAAAAATAATCTATTGAAAGTAAGAACATTCTTGACTTATTTTCCATGTTAAATTATTTCATTATCAAAATGAATGAATCTCGTTGCATTTAAGTTGGGGGAAAAATCTGTCTATTCAAAAGCACCCAGTGAAGATCCTGAATAAAATTTTACTGTGATTTTAAACCTATCACTTAAAAAAACAAAAAATGCAATTTGTTTCTCTTACTTTATAAACAAAGCTTCTGAACACCACTACTAAAGTTTCCAAAACAGACTTTTTCCATAAAACATTAAATACATGGTAGAAAGGAATAAAAGTAAAAAGCCTAGTATATTACGTAGCAATGATGAAGTACTTTTCTCATTTGGATCTATGTGTCCCTTCATGGATTGTCATTCTCAGTTATACCTGTAATGAAACCAAGAAGAGAAATTAAGTGAATTTAGAACCAAACTCTGGAAATGTTGTACCCTAAAGTATACCACCAATATTCTCAATTTGCAAAATAAATTTCATCACATTACCCTCACTAAAATTACTAAAGTTTTGTGTTATTAATAACTACTATAACAGGTATTTCTAAAGATCTTAAACTCACATTGTGCATGTGCTTCATAATGTAAATAATATAAAGAAATGGCAAGTATATTAAACATAAATAAAAATAAATATAATAAACGTGAGCCAAAGCTTTTTAATCTTGGAAAATAAATTCTATAAATAAAATGAAATGTGTGTCTCAAGCTCTCTTGTCTTCAGCAAAGCTTACCATTTGTAGGAACTATAATTCAAAAGGAAAGTTTTAAATTCAGTCCTTACTTACTATATGTCTTGTCAAGTTGTTTCCTAGGGACTGTCTTATGAAGAGATGGCAACAAATAGGAGACCCTAAACTTCTACCTGGCTCTGGAAAGAATCACTGCTCCATCTTCTGGAGCTTAGAACCACGGTTACTTAGCTGTATGAGGTGGCAGAAACCTGAAATTCCAGCATTCAAGAGGCAGATGCAGAAGGATCACAAATTTCACAGCAGCCTGGCCAGACAGAGAGAGAGAGAGAGAGAGAGAAGGGGGGAGGGAAGGAAGGAAGGAAGGAAAGAAGGAAGGAAGGAATACAAATGAGAGTTTTTATTTTCAAACCAAGTGCCTTTATTAGAATGATTCCAATTTTTTCCAGTGATGTTGACTATCTGTATTATACTTTACACTTATGTTGATATTACTGTTGTGGTTATTGTCAAGTGTTCAAAAGAATTTTAGTAATAAATGAGGATAATAAGCAATAGTAGGGATTTAAGGGAACGACACACTGGAAAGGTTTATCAGCATTTTATTATTGTTTCCTGTAAACATTTCCATTATGTTTACAGATACTTCTCACAAAAGCATTCCAATCTGAGAAAATCCTATTGCATTAAACTAGTTAAAAAGATGCCCCAAAATGATTCACCTCAATTAAGATTCAGAACATAAATGATAAATTTTTGGCATAAATTCTTTTTAACTACAGAAGTCACCAACTACAGAGAAAACATTCACATCAGGAATACATAGCTCTATTCACCTTTTCCTTTTAAAATTCTTCTTACCTGCTTTAAGAATTAATAAGGATGAAATATTTATATTTCAATGAGTATTTCTCCTTCATTCCCTTTCATCTTTAATTTGGTCCTACGGGGTGAAAAATTCTTTGAGCTATGCTATAGATCTTTGAACTTCTTAGAAGACTGATATTACATCACCCTAATGAGAAATCTGCTCCAAATATCAAAAAACATGGAAATAGACCCCAGAAGGAAATTCCAAATATCAGACCCACATTGGACTGTAGAGTAATTCAATTAAAATTTGTGTTTTGTGATTTGTAGACATCTGTAATTGATGGCCTGGGCAATGTGTGGATAATTTTACTGTCATTTGTAGTCAATATTAAGCAAAATAGGAAGTTAGAAATCTGTCTTAAATAACTTCTGATTTCCTTGTTCAGCTGTTTTTTATCTTTGTTTTCTGCATTCAAAATTACAGTCGTTTTAAGACCATCTTTTAAGCACTTCCAAGAACACATTACTTAGAACCTTGTTTTTCTTATGCTATTAAATTAATACCGTACTATAATTTGTTTGGCCCAATATCATACGTATAAATTCATCATATTCCTACAAAAATATAGCCTTGAAAGTTTTACCTTCAAATTTTTGTAGAGAGATTAACACTTCAATTTTAATACTACTTTTGAAGTTATTATGCTAAAAATTTCCATATTTAAAGGTGACCTCAAGTACTTTCTCAGAATGTATTGTTACATTCTGAGATTTTGGGTGCATATTTCAGAGTCATGGGTCTATTTGGCTTGTCCTAAAATAATATGTGTGGGAGTTGTTTCACTGTGAACACTCTGAGTCTGACCACTTGGATATAAATCATAGCCTTGACATATGCTATGGGAGCTTGGGCACATTTTACTCTATATCTCTACTTGTCAACTTCATGAACAAGAAAATGTATGTAAAACATAATATCCACTTAAAGTCTTACTATGAGAATTCCATAGTAATCTCTGTAAAACATAGTACAATGCCTGGGACATGGTAATCCACCCAAAAATTATGAGTTTATGACTTACTGGCTTGTAAATTTCATTAAAAATGGGGAAAAAGCTTTCAACTATTGTAACTGAGAAGCTCCTGCAGACCAGTCTCTGACACAAAGGAGTAATTCAATAGCAATTTAAGGAATAAATAAGTGGATAGAATGGATGAACAGTGTCCTTTCAGAAGAACTGCTTTTGAACATAGCAATAAAATTGCACAAGATTATGAATGATTTCTTGTCATGAATCTACACCAGATGTTTGAAACATATGGCTGCTTTATAAGCATAATTTAAAATGCTGAAGCTTATATTTTCTGTAAGGGGTTAGTAGGCTTTCAACTTGGGTATTCCATTATTAAACTTTGTAACATTTTTCATGTATCTATCAGGAAAAATATGAGGTTTTTTTTTTAACGTCCATTGATTTTGATTCATCTAAACACTGTGAAATCGAACTTCGTAGGTTTCTAAAAAAATTTTTTTAAAAAAGAACTTCTTACATCTGAAGTCCATACAGCATTTTTGTAATTCTGATTAATGGTACTTTTATTATAAGTCCTTTAGTTTCAGTTTAACATTATCTAAGTATCAATGCCTTCAAGTACACTGTCCTGAAAGATCTAACAATAATGTTAAGTTGTAGGAAAATTATATATTTGAATATAATATATATTATTTAAAATGTTGTATAACATAATATTTAATGTAACATGTTTAGTTTTTACTTCCTCAAAATAAGTTCTAGGTGAACGGATGCATCAGCTTGTTAAAATCAATAGAAAAATTATCTCCAAGCTTGTAATTTTATTTTCATACACAATAATGTCTTTATTAGATAATTCAATAACTTTTAAAGTATCTATGAATTAATGATATCAAATATTGCTATGCAGATACTGACCTAAATTATCCAATTATGTGTATGAGCCAAGTATACATGTATTTGTATAGGAAAATACCTGCCTCTTTTCCCTTTCTGTTTACCATCAATCCATATGAACACAGCCCTAATTATTTAAGAAATCTTACATGATTATACTTCAGCTTCCTGTCAAAGAAAATAATCTGCATTCTCAGCTCAACCAACCTGTTGTAAATGTCTTACATCTCATTCTTCATAGTTCTGTTTTTTTGGTTTGGTTTGGTCTTTGAGAGCTCAATCCAAGTTTGTAACCCATGTTTAAAAAAATTTTAAAACTTCCACAAATATTTGTGCACTAACTTTACCCCAGTTTCATCTTATTTTTATATATTTATTTTGATTTTCCCTAATTTTTCATCTATTCAGATGATCTATCTTTCATATATTTAAATATATTAAGATTCAAAATGCACAAAATTAATAAAACTGTATATTTATACCTATATATAAATATATATATTTATGTATATATTGAGAGAGAGAGAGAGAGAGAGACCAGGTTATAGGAAGCTTTGGATTAACTGTGCTGTTCATGGTCTGGTCATCTTCACAACAAGGTCCTTTTAGATTACGAACGCGTATGTTCTCAGCGCTGGAGTATCCTAACATCTTAGCAACCATTATCACCCTACCTTTGTTAAAGGGGAAAGACATTTCCTTTGGCCTTCATGTACCATTTTTCACACTTTTCCTCGTGTTTCTAAGATCTTCCCACAAACTCATTTGTGGGGTTTTCCTTGTCTAGTCTATTGAATGGTGATGTCCCATTCTTTCACCTGAAATTTTCAAATGGAGTACTAATCTTTTTCATTTTTTGTCATTGTCAAGGCAACCTCTGTGTTTTCCAGTACATTGTTAACTTGTTGTTATTGTTATTGTTGTGTATTATTTTGTTTTTGTTTTTACTCACTTCAAGTGACTTCTCTTAATGGATCCTAAAAGAGAGGAACAAGGAGGATCAATGACTTCCCAACTGAGATTTTATGATGAGTCCACAGATATCTTTTTGAGTATATTTCTTTTCTTTCATTCCTGTTTGTGTCAGAAAATAGCTTTTTTCTTTTCAATGTTCTCCCTACTGCTAGTGTATTAAGTTTCAATTTATGTTATTTCTCAAAATTCCTTTTTTTCATTATATTATTGTTGTTCAGGGGTACACTGTGACATTTACAAAAGTTCTTGTAACATATCATAGCTGGTTCATGCCCTCTATCATTTTCCACTCCCACCATTCCTCGAATACTTTCAACATGTCTCTATTTTATATTTTCATATATGAGTACATAATATTCCCACTACATTCAGCCTCCTTCAGTCTTTCGTTATATCCTCCCTTTCTCTCCCCTCCCCCAGTGACAACAACTCCTAGACAGGACTTGTTATATACCTTCCTATTCTCCCCTTTTGAATAAGACATTTGTATTTGTTTAAGATAGCTCTACAGGGCATTTCCATGTATGTATGTATTATAACTCAAATTGGTTCATACCCTCTATTTTTCTCCTTTCTACCTTAGTCTCCTTCTTATGATGATTATAACAGGTTAAAAATTCTATATTATCCTTGTATAGAAATTACATCACCCACAATCACCTTCTTAACTTCCTTCTTTTACTCACCTCCTCCTGTTGGTGACCTCCCCTTAGCATAACCTGTTTTTAATAATATTGCTTGCATTTAAGTTGTGTCTATCTCCCACATACAAGAGAAAACATGCAGCCTTTGTCTTTTTGAGCCTGGCTTACTTCACTTAACATGATGCCCTCTAATTGCATCCATTTACACACAAAATGCGTGATTTCATTCTTCTTTATGGCTGAATAAAACTCTGTTGTATATACCACTTATCACTACATTGAAGAGGCAGCCCACACAATGGGAGAAAATCTTTACCAATTATACATCTGACAAGGGATTAATAACCAGAATATACAGGGAGTTCAAACAACTAACCTCCCAAAGCATCAAAAGAAATGGGCAAATGAACTGAACAGGGCTTTTTCAAAGGAGGAAGTCCAAATGGCTAAAAAACACAGGAAGAAATGCTCAATATCCCTGGCTATAAAAAAAATGCAAATCAAAGCCACATTAAGATTCTATCTCACTCCTGTTAGAATGGCTACCATCAAGAATGCAAACAACAATAAATGTTGATGAGGATGTGGGGAAAAAGGAACCCTGATACATTGCTGATGGGAGCATAAATTAGCATAGCCACTATGGAAAACAGTATGGAGACTCCTCAAAAAACTAAAAATAGAACTGCTATATGACCCAGCATTACCCCTTCTAGGAATATACCCAAAGGAATGTTATGTCAAGGTACAATAAAGACACCTGATGTTTATTGCAGCATTATTCACAACAGCCAAATTATGGAACCGACCCAGATGCTGTACAACTGGTGAATAGATCAAAGTCCTTTTATTGTATTTTACTTTCTGACAGGATTTACTATTATATTCCATAAACCATCTTCTTAACTTGGAAATTAAGTCAGACAAATTATTTCCTTTCCCTTTTCTTTTTCCTTTGGGTCCTCCTGACACATTAATCATATGTCAAGTTCATCCTTGGGCTACAACATGGAGATAAAAATTACAGCAAAAATTTGTTCAAAATTATCATGTGACAAGTACTTTACTGGTGTGATGCAGACCATCAGGAACTGCCCACTACCTTGCAGCTTATAGTTTGGGAAGGAGGCAGATATCAAGTGAACAAAATCAAAATATATATAGATAATAGCAAAAGACAGTCATGTATACAAGAGATAGGTACTGAGCACCTAACATACAAATTAGGTTTTCAAAAGCCTGCTATCTTGGAGTATTTATTGAAAAACAGTTTATATTTTAAAGCAGAATTATGAAACTAAAAGGCAACTGGGAGAGACTGACATTTAAGTTGTGTTCTAAATCTTAAGCATTTTTCATTAGATGAGAGCTAGATTGATAAAGTCCTGTGCACGATAGGAATTGGAGGTTCCAGGAAGATAGAACTAAATGAACAAAGGCCTTGTGGTAGATGTTAACATGATAGGGTCAAAATACTGACCAGGGGCCAGAACGCACTGAGAGGAAAAGAGTAATAAAAGAGAGTTCTGAACAACTTGCATCTGATAAAATAATACACAGCTTTGTGTCTATGTGAAAGACTTATGCCTTTTATCTAACAGCAGAAGAAAAATATTGAAAGACTTCAAATAACTAAATAGCATGATTGTTGTTAAAGCACTATGCTAACAGAGAGTATTGGTGAACAAATAAGGAATGCAGGCTGGTATAGTAGAAAGAACGAAAAATCTTACAGTTTCTGTTTAGATCATTTTTATCTTTGAAATTGTAATGAATATTTTTTAAATAAACAATATATATTGAGGTGGTATTCTTAAAAAATCTTCTATAGGTTAATGGTCCAAAAAAGTACCCAAATATTTGCACAGATGGAGGGAAACATTTCAGCAGTTACTTTATTTGAGAAATAGTTCATTGCATTTCATATTACGTCAATGATAGTTGAAATGGAGTCAAATGGATAAATGAAAGATATATTCAATTAATTTCCTTTAGATAAAAAGGGGCACTTCCTTATTGTAGTCAAAATTAAAGTGGGCTGAAACAGTATCAAGACTTCTAATAATAGTGAACAAAGATAAAAGTTCAATTGATTTTCAAGAGTATTAAGGTTTACCAATTTCAAGATTTTTGGATGATATACTGCTTTGGAAGTCAGAAAACATGAAAGTAGTTGAGAACATAACTTGAAAAGCTTTATAATGAGTAGCAACATCTCAAAAGATTTAGAAAAATAACCTTACTTTTGAGGCTTCCAGCAAGAACAAAGATGGCAAGTAACAATCTGGCTAAACTATAAATAAAGTGAGTTAAACAACTTCCTTTTTCCCTTCCACACTCCAATTTGAAGGTTATTTCTCTTGATAGGTGCTTTGAATACACACAAGCCTTTTGTGGTTATAAATATGACAAATTGACTAATATGTCAAATTGTATTGGAGCTTCAAAATCTTTGTTATAACTTTTTCTTTGGAATTTCTTCCAAATTGACTCTTATTTAACATTAAAACAATTATACTTATAAAAACTCCAGAAAGAAAAGAGATTTATTTTTATTTATAACACATAAAATATTTTAATTTCTCCTTTTTGATCTATTTTCAGTCATTATGTTTATTGATAATGTATTGTGCTTTCATCAGGACACAACAAATTTTTGGAAATTAAAATGGAAGAGGTTAGATGTCTTGATATTTTGAACATTATTTTTTAAAGTATACCTTTTAACTGTAATATATCTCATTTTTGTAATATTATGCTGCATCATGGACAAAATCAATCCTATGGATATAATTCATTCGCTCCTAAGAGACTGCTTTGGGGAAAGATAATCACACACAAAAAAAAAACCCAGAAAACTCTCATTACTTTGTAAGTTGACCAATATCTAACATTTATTTGAAGCTTTAAATATTAGTTTCTTTAATTCATCAATGAGATGAGTGAAACAGGAAGATACATAAAACATAGTTTTAAAAAAATTTATTTCCAGAAGTGGATCTGAAATGTTAACTCTAAAACTTTCCCCTTGTCTATCATTTTGATAGACAGAAAACTGTCTTTGAGAAAAAGGTTGAAACATTGTTTCATCATTTTGAATCCATTTTTCTCACTGTAAAAATGCAATGCACAGAGAAATCGTGTATAGGATATAATTCTTTTGAATTATATTTTAAACCATATTTAAAACACTTGTAATAATACATTTTCAGTATGTGTCAATTAATATTTGAAAAATTTTTATGAGTCATATTTATAGTTCTTTACAGAAGAACAAACTCCAAGTTTGAAATGTATTTCAAATTTCAACTCTTTTTAGGAAAATCAATATGAGCACAGAGATAAACTACATTTCAGTAATGGGCTAGAGATTTGTCAGTGAACATTTTCAAACTATTCACATTATTTTCTGATGCTTCTCAAAAGAAGCATGATATGGTTTATGAATGCCATCGAACCCCTTTGCTGTCTTACATTTATCAATAGATGGTAGATTTGCTTTTTATGACAAGATGAATATATTTCAAATGCAGCTATTATAAAAGTAGCTGACATTATGAATAAGAATTGGGAAGAAGGGCATTTCTGCTGGAGCTGATTTTTAGAAACTAAATGGATACCAGTTATTATACAAAATAGGAAAGGATTACCTAGAAAATGCTAATACAAATTGTGTCACCACTACTGGGGGCCCCCTTATTAAGTATGGCTTCCCACGGATAGCTGATTAGTTTAAACAAGATGGAAAATGGTTTTCTAACAGAATCTTGGAAAAGTTTTTGAGCTTATGATACCTGCCAGTAGTATAACAGCAAGTAAAACAATGTTGTGAGCTCCAGTAAATATGCAAATTTTGAAAACAACACAATATATAATATATATTTGTTCAAAAATATCATTTTCCAGACTTCTTTCCTACATTATTCATCATCATTGAATGATGAATAACAATCAAGAACTTAATTTTAAGTGAGAATACAATGTTTTTACTGTCATAAATTCCAAGTCCAAAATACTTATCTATAGGTGGTATTGACCCTAAGGGTTTTCACCAACTATACTTAAAAGTTTGTGCCCAGATGTAATTCCATCATGAAAGATCATTCATGGAAAGTGTGTCTGTTTTGAACTAAAGATATTTCTCATATTTGTGAATTGCATCTCTTAATATTGTATTAGAAGACAATGCATAAGATGTACAAAACAAGCATACGACAAATTTGAACTCAATAAATTATAAAAATCACAAAATCAGTCTATGCAATAAAAACAGCATGGTGCTGCCAAAAATAAAAAAACAGACACGAAAACTGTGGAACAAAATAGAAGACCCAAATATGAATACACGCAGCTATGCCCACCTGATTTTTGATAAAGGCACCAAAAACATACTATGGAGAAAAGACAGCCTCTTCAACAAATATTGCTGGGAAAACTGGATACTTGCACACAGAAAACTGAAACTAGATCTATGTCTTTCACCCTATACAAGTATCAACTAAAAGTGGATTAAAGACCTTAATATAACACCTAAAATATTGAAGCTAGTGCTGGAAAGAGCAGGGAATACACTAAAATTAATAAGCATAGGCAATGACATCCTCAATAGAACTCAAATGGCTCAGCAACTAAGAGATAAGACTGACAAATGGGACTACATGAAATTTAAAAGCTTCTGTACAGCAAAAGAAACAGTCTCTAAACTGAGAGGCTGCCTGCAAATGGGAGAAAATCTTTGCCAGCTATGCATCTGATAAGACATTAATAACCAGAACATACAGGGAGCTGTAGAAATTAAACTCCTAAAAAAATCAATGACCCCATGAAAAAATAGGCAAGTGAACTGGGCAGAACTTTTTCAAAGGAAGAAGTCCAAATGGCTAAAAACACATGGAGAAATGTTCAGCATCCCTAACCATACAGGAAATGCAAATCAAAACCACATTAAGATTCCCCCCACATCTGTTAGAATGGATACCATCAAGAACACAAACAACAACAAATGTTAGTGAGGGTGTGGAGAAAAATGAACCATAAAACAGTGTTGGTAAGAATGTAAATTACTGCAACCACTATGGAAAACAGTATGGAGGCTACTCAAGAAACTAGAACTGCCATATGATCCAGCAGTTCCATTCCTAGGGATATACCCAAAGGAATGTAAGTTAGGTTACAATAAAGGCACCTGCACCCATGTTTATTGAAGTATTATTCACAAAAGCTAAGCTATGAAAACAGCCAAGATGCTTCACTACTTATGAATGGGTTAAGAAAATGTGGTATTTACATACAATGAAATTTTATTCAGCCACAAAGGAGAATGAAATTTTGTTGTTTGTGGATAAATGGATGGAACAGAGCATCAAGTTAAGTGAAGTTAGCCAAGTTCAGAAAGCCAAAAGCCACACATTTTCTCTCATATGTGGAATGCAGGCCTAATACAAATATAGTAGTATTATGCAAAACAGATCGCACTGAAGGGAGATCACATATGAGAGGGGGAGTATAAAAGGAGGAAGTAAAAAAGGAGAATATGGTTGATGTACTTCCTTCACAAGAATGATCATAGAATTTTTAAACCTGTTGAAGACACCATAAGAAGGGTATTAAGACAGAAAGGAGAAAATAGAGGAGATGAACCAATTCAGGTTACAATACATATATACATGGAAATGTCATAAGAAAACTCCCTGTGTAGGTATCTTAAACAAACAAAAATGTCATTTTTTTATTTACAAAATCTGAGAATAGGAGAGCAGCGCAAGTCCTACCTGGAGGACTGGTACCAGGGAGGGAAGATAAGGTGGGGAAAGGGCATGGAGGGTGAATATAGTATAAATATTTTATACACATGTATGTAAATGGAAAAATGATACCTGTTGAAACTACTCCAGAAATGGTGGGAGGGAGGGATAAAGAAGAATGGTGGAAGAGGTGAATTCAAGTATGATATATCTGATATATTGTAAGAACACTTACAAATGCAACAATGCACCCCACTTAGCACAACAATAAAAAATCAGTCTATGATAATAGAGGATACAGGATAATAAAAGAAGATAGATTCCATATCACAAATGAATGATCCAAAGAGATGCAAAAAAGACATGTAAAAACTAATCTTTCAGTTGAGTGTTGGTTGTAATCTCAAGTATAACTGAGGCTACACAGAAAATCTTCTCTTAAATACGTTATCTTCTCATTCCAATCCCAGTATTTTCTTACAATGTCTTCTTTATACTCTTAATTTTAAAACCCATGTAATCATGTAAGATTTCTAGTCTCACTAAACTACCAATTCACTATCAGAAAATATTTCCTAAGCATACCATGGTATATATAGCTTTTATATGGACAATATGTGATCAAGCATTTATTTTCTTTCTCCTTTGGCAATAGTGAAGAGCTGTTCCCAATGTGTGGACAAAACAGCATTAGCAGGGTAATATGAAAACTAAACAAAAGCTCTTCAGATTTGTAAGAATATGGAGAAAGCCCTAAATGTACATTTTCAAAAAGTTCAACATACTTTGATAAAGCACACACATATTTCTGGAAATTTTTCCAACTATCTGACTATAGTAATATTTTTAGGCCATCCTTTCTCTTCTGACTAACTACCTCAGCCTTTGGTAACCACCATTCTACTTTGTTTCCATGAGATCAACTTTTTAGCTTCCACATACAAGTGAGATCATGTAAAATGTGTCTTTTTGTGCCTGGCTATAATGTTTGCAGGCTCATCCATACAATTGCAAACCTTAAGTACATCAAGGTGACTAGAGTTAATTATGAGGTACCACATTATCGAAAAACAAAGAAAGTGCGTGCTATGTGCTCTTACCACAAACATGATAGCTATGTAAGGCAATGTATGTGTAATTAGCTAAATTTAACCATTCCAAAATGTATATATACTTTAAAACATCATGTTGAACACAAAAAAAAATTTTATCTGTCAAACACCCCCCCACACACAACCATCTAAATACTTTTCCATCTATTGAAGATATAGGATTAAAAAACTGTCACTCCTACATATATCAATTATAAACTTTTAAATAAATGAGAAAATATCTCTGGCAACTCTAGAGATTGTCAGAGTAGGCAAGAGTTTTAAGAGCTTTGAACAGAATATGCAATCAGCACACAGCAAGTTCCTCTTTATTTATGTGGCTTTGCCTAGAGGGCTCTAGCAGTCATGGTGGAAATGCAGAATAGTTAAAAGTTTGTTTTAAAAAATAATGTGCCATTTTTTCTGGAAATATGATTTCTTATGAAAAAACTGAAAAGAGTCTGGGCCAACCAAGTTCAAAAGAAAGTGATGGAGAAACCCCAACCACAAAACAAAAACCAAAATATAAACCCTTCAAACTCAGTAAATAAAGTTTACCCTAATATATGATCAACACCTAAGTTCTACATGCCTAAGGTAGACTGCCAACACTTAGGATTAAAATTTCAGAGTCCAATCAAGTTAAATTTCATACAACACTCATTGGGGGCATATAGCAGAATCCAGAGACTCCACTGTATTAATTTCATACTATGTACTCCAAAATTACTTGACAGGCAAAGAGCTAGGAAAATGCAGCCTTTTCCAAAGGTAAACAAAAATTGACAAATTCCTATCTGGAGATGTCCAAATGTTATAATTATAAAAAAAAGGCATCGCAGAATTTAATAGGACCCTGATCATGAGATCAAAGGGAATATGATTGCAATGAATGAAAGATAGACTACTTCAAAAGAGACATGAAATATATAAAAAATAAAAGAAAATGCAAGTTTTAGAATTGATACATGCAACACTAAAGATAAAAATGTTCACTGAATAGATTTTATAGCAGAACATTGAAGAAAAACTTGGTAAGGTTGAACACAGATTAATAAAAATTATAAAATTTGAAGAACAGAGATACAAATAAGTATTGAAAAATATGAACAGAGACTTAGGTTCTTAGGGCAATAGTAAAAGACTGACGAAAGGGCTGAAGGCATGGTTCAACTGGTATAGCACCTACCTAGCAGGTTCAAGACCCTGAATTCAAACCCCTGCACCATCGAAAAAATTTGGGCCCCCAGACCCCTAAAGTAGGTGGATTTGTAGCATCAGGCAAGTCTGGTCTATATGGTAAGATGCTATCTCAACAAAAAACAGAAAAATAAAATTTAAAGTTTGATAGTGCATGTACTTATGCATATACACACATGTCTAATATTGACATTATTTAATTTACTACAGAGTAATACCAATCCTACAAATATGTTTATTTTGATGTAACCCTTTTTTTTTCCATCTTGATCAATGTTAAGTGGTTTATTATTTTTTCAGAGTCATGCTTTCTTTTTTATGTTTGTTTTTGGTTTCCTGCAAGAAGGCCAGTTTTAATAAAAATTCTTTTTATTATTTTCTTTTCTCAAATAGCTTCTATATTTATATTTATCATTTCCTTCAACATTCTTGCCTTGAATTTAATTTGCTTCTTTTATTGAAGTTTCCCACTTTAGAAGCTTAGATGAGTAAGTAGAGATCCTTATCTCTTTTTTTATATAAACTTTTAATCCTATGACTCTAATAATGATAACTTCACAAGTAGCTTCGTCTTCATTCAACTTGAAATATTTTCTAATCTTCTCATATTCTGTTCTTTGAGCCTTGGAATATTTAGAAATGTGTTGCTCAGTTTTAAATATTTGGTCTCTTAACTGGACATTTTTTGATTATTGATTTTTTAGTATACTGTATTTTAATCTGAATAAATACTGTATAATTTAATTTTAATTTGTTGTTTGTTATGACCTAGATGAATATTTCACATCAACTCAAGATAACTACTTCACTGTTGTTGAGGGGAGTATTCTGTACCTGTTACATAATTGGTTGGCAGAGTAATTTTAGGTCTCTCCTGTATAACTAAATTTTTATGCATTTGTTCTATTAATTACTAAAAGAGCAGTACTGATGTGAAAATATAATTAGAGAATCATTTACTTCTTCTACAGTTCTATCAGTTATGCATCACATATTTTAAAATTTTATATTGTTGATTTTGCTTTTAAAGTTGTAATGTCTCCATGGAAAATTGGTTCCTTTATTATTATGTAATGTTTCTCTTTTGTCCTAGTAATATTTTTGTTACAAAGTTTATTTTTTCTAATATGAATATAAATATTTTACTTTATTTCTATTAGTGGTAGAATGACATTTTCTTCTTTCTATAACTTATCTCTTTATAGTTATATTGATTTCTTACATATCTTATATATAGCATATATATCTTTTTTGGTGGTAATAGGGATTTTACCCTAATAGGGACTTCAGGCTTGTTAGGCAATTGCTCTAGTATTTCAGTCTAACTGACAGGAATTATAAGCATGGTGGTCCATGCCTGAACCACAATTTTTTTTATTTAACTAAAAAAGCTGTCATTTTATTAATGTGTTTAAACTATGTACTTTATAATGTATTAACCTACTGATATAGTTGATAAGAGTTTATTAGCTTGCCAGTTGTTTTTCTATTAGCTCCATCTGAATTTGTTTGTTTTCTTCTTTTGGATTATTAGAATATTATTAATCATTTTACTTTACTGCATTACTAGTTTAATTTTTTACCTTTTAAAATTATTTTTATTGGTTACCCTGTGCTTAATTGTATACTTATTTAATTATGAGTAATTGATCTTAAGATAATAGTATACCATTTCCATGTATTTGAAGACAGTTTTTGGCTTTCAGTTGTAATATCATAAATTACCACAAATTTAGCAATTCGAAACAGCATTCATTTACTATCTCACAGTCCTCAGGTCAGAAATCTAACTTCAGAATAACTGGATTCTCTATTCAGAATAACTGGATTCTCTACAGGCTAAAATAAATGTGTTGTCCAGCAATATGAATTCCTCTCAGGTTCATGGTTATCTTCCAAGATCACTAGTGGTATTGGGCAGAGTTCCTGAATTTCTGGTCAACTAGCAAATGATGGCCATTCTCCGTACATAGGAACTATCCACTGTTTCCTGTGATGTTACACTGTCTGCAACATGGAAATAAATTGTCTCTTTCAAGGCCAGCAGCAAAGTTTCTCCTGCTTTCAATCTCTCCACCTACTTTTGAAGACTCGCCTGATTATGTCAGGCACATTCAGGACAATCTCCAATTTTGAGTTACTCAAAATCAGTTAATTTAGAAACATAAGTACTTTTGTAAAATCCCTTTTGCCATATAATGTGACATAATCATGAGAGTACAATCCCATCCTATTTCAAGTTCCCCTTACATTCAGAGAGTGGGGATTACACAAGGCTCCTAGAGTAGACTTTACTATTTGCATAATCACACTTCTTTTCCTCCCATCACATTTGCTATTTCCTCATATATGTGCTATTTTCTCAACTGCAAAAACTTTACACAGAGGATTAGCATTTTGTTTGTATTTTCCCCAAATCATTGCATTCCTATATGATAAAATCTATCAAACTGATTATCCTGTCTTCAACTTCTCAGTAACAATGAGGTTGACTAAATCATTTTCCCAAGATAATCTATGGAGCACCCAGACCCTGAAACATATCATCTCAAATGCATCCAAATAAGGTCATGCTGTGAGGTCTCTAGCATATCTTATTAGGGAGGACACAATTCAAACCATAACATACCTCTTTCTGATATTGTGAGAGAATTTACTACTTCTTTAAAAATAAATGAACAGAAAAAGTTCGTAATTACACTCGAAGTACAAAATTGGTACTATAGTACAAAATTCAATCTACAGAACATTTATTAATATAATATCCATAGTTCTTTCCTTTGACGTGGTAATGTACTGAGTTACTGTATTTTTTTAGTTAAAACAGACAAGCCAAAAACAAAGAAATTGTCAGCATTGTAAAAATGGCCATACTACCCGAAGCAATCTACATGTTCAACATAATCTCTATCAAAATTCCAATGACATTCTTCACAAAAATTCATATGGAAACACAAAAGACCTCGAATAGCCAAACAATTCTGAGCAAAATATCCAATGCTGGAACTATCACAATATCCAACTTCAAACTATACTACAGAGCCATAACAATAAAAACAGCATGGAATTGGAACAAAAACCGACAGGAAGACCAATGAATCAGAATAGAAGGTCCATACATAAACCCACACAGCTACAACAAACTGATCTTCAAGAAAAACACACGATGATTCTAAAACACATGATGAATAAAGAACAGTCTCTTCAACAAATGTTGCTGGGAAAACTGAATATCCACATGCAGAAGACTGAAACTAGATCCCTGCCTCTCACCCTATACCAAAATCAGCTCAAACTGGATGAAAGGTTTTAAAGATTGAAACATTAAAACCACCACAGGAAGTAGTAGGAAATACACTAGAACATGTAGGCATTAAGGAATGACTTCGTAAGCAAAACTCAAAAGTCTCATCATTGAAGAGAAAGAATGAACAATTGGAACTGTATCAAACCAAAGAGCTTCTGCACAGCAAAAGAAACAGTCACTAGATTTAAGAGACTGCCCACAGATTGGGAGAAATTCTTTGCCTGCTATTCATCCTATAAGAGACTAATATTCAGAATCTACATGGAACTCCAAAAACCCAATCCTCAAATAATCAACATCCCAATGAAGAAATGGGCACATGAATTGAACAGGAAATTCTTAAAGAAACAGGTACAAATGGGCAGGAAATTCATGAAGAAGTGTTCAACTTTCCTGGCTATAAAAAAAATCCAAATCAAAACTATTCTACACTCATATGAAATAGAGCAAAGAAAACTCTCACAATTGCTTTAAGTGGGTCAGGGAGGGGGCTGAAGGAGAAAGGGCGGAGGTGATCTAACCAATGTACAATATGAACCTATTTGGAATTGTCACAACAAGTTACCCCCACACAAAAATATATCCTAATTTAAAAAAAGAAGTTGTCAATTTGTTTAACAACTTTAATAGTAACTGAAACAGTAACAATTTACTAGGGGAAAAAATTCTTCATACCATGGTAAATATTTGCATTACAGCATTTACTGCAAGAACTGTTTTAACACACACATAGATACATTCAAGTACATTTGGCTCACAAAGTGCAGCACTTTCAAACTTTTTACAGCACTTCATTTTTCCCAAATGAATGGTTTATTTATATAAGAGAGGCACTGGCTTCTCAAATAGACTATATAAGTACTGATTCACTAAACAAGAGCAATATTCCTTCATCTCAGGAATAAAATTCCTTGCCTGATTAGTTTTGACCCTTACCTAGAGAGAGAAAAACTTGTACTCACATAGTTGCTGTTTAAAACTTTTGCAGAGTTCTGTGTAATTTATTTGCAGCTTTGAGTCCTGTTGCTGGAATGTTTTTCAGCTGCAGGATTCACAATGCTGCACGTGCCCTGTTGTTACTTTACTCTGTAGGACAATGTTCATTTTGAAGCATTTATAACTAGCTTTCTTATCTTTAACAAAAGAAGGAAATGCAAAATAATTAAAAGAAAAATGTGCAATTTGCTTTTCATCATTTTACTGCTACTCTAATTACATTCTGACTAGATGGCATCATATGGATACAATTTTGAATTTAAGTTGGAGTTTACCACCCCAACTGGCTGGTGTCTGAGATCCTTCTCCTTCAATGTAAAGTTCTATATTGAGGAAGATAAGATTTTTGATAGAGAGAAGGAAAAAGGGAAAGGAGGGTTGAAGGTATGTCAATCCTACTTGATATCATGTGTTTATTATGCACATTTTTCTGCCCATCTGAGGAATATTAAAGGACTTCCAAGCCAGAGCCAGAAATGATGTTTAATTGCTGAGGTAGAAAGATACTTGCACAGCTCATAAACAGTTAACTGAAGTATTTGTATGAGTTATCACTAAGTGTAAAATAATCCTGCAGCATACTTTATTTTTCCTGGATGGCAAATTAGGATAATTTTAATAGCTTTACTAGTACATTACTTCTACCAGAATCCCTAAAATCTTAGGGTAGTATAAAAGAACACTCTGCCTACCAGGTCTTACCGATCTTATATTGCTAGCTGGTACCATATAAACAGCCTGCAATTTCTTCAATATGTCTCACAAGAATAAAAACTGGCACATTTTTAGAAAGGTTAATTCATTCTTTCTTAAATCATTCAAGTTTTAAGCCCAATTTGCTTGCACCCAGATAACTTCTACTAACTTATCCAGCTGTTCAACAAACAGCCCTGGCAACCATCACTAGAGCTCTTTGTCTAATATCCCCTGATCTTATGGCTCCCTCAGGAAAGGATTGGGCTGTGACACAACTTTCATTATGCCAGCTACTGAAGGAGACACAGAAGCTCAAAAAAACGTTCACTTTGGATAAGAGAACGTAGTGTCTCCCTTGACTGACAGGCTAGGAAGAAACTTTGTCCTGTGAGTCATAAGATTTAATTTCTCCAGCAGCTTCATAAGTGGACTCAATAACTTCACTTGGAAGCACAGTGAAATTAATATGGCATGAACAAAAATTTGACCAAAAAGAGAGAAGAGAAGAAATGAAAGGGACTAGCAGATAAATCTATTTCTCTTTTTTTCATGGGGGTGGAAAAAAAATGAGCTAAGGATTTAGTGTTAGTTCACGACCTGGTGTAGCAAATGGCCATGTTTTCTTGGGAAGTTGTAGCTCACTCAGCAATGGATCATATTATATTTATTTTCCTATTTTCCTATTGCTGTGCCTCACTTCCCTTTCCCCCTCCCTTTTTTTCCACTGGGATTGTACCTCCCAAGAAAGCATTAACATATATGTTTTGTAGAACAGGTAATAGAGGTGTTATTACATTTCGTAAATAGGGAAACAGAAGGTGTTGAAATTGTAGATAGTATAAGATGAAGATATAGATTCTGTCTCTAGATTTTTACTTTGATGTACCTCCCTTTGTGTTATGCAGCCTCTAATATAGATAAGCAAAAGATTTCAAGCAAAAAGCCCAAAACCAAGTTATGAGCTTTAAAAATTCAGTTTACCATGTAACCATATCACATCAGCTGAAGAGAACGCAAAGCTCCATTCTATTTCGTAGGTAGGCCCTGACTTTTTTCTAGCCCACCAGCTAGAAAAAGTGCACACTCCTCTTTCATTGGTGGTATAAGGCAGTATTCTAATCTGACATAATGAAAATGAAGATAGAAATCAGAAGGAAAAATTACTCCAAAAGAAAAGTAGGACTTTTTTGCTTTTTATTCTGAAGGTAATTCTTGTTCATAATCTGATAACCTCTCCTTCTCCAAAGACTATAGTAATACAGCCAATAAACTTTAGAAAAAAATCACAAGACAACAAAACTCTAGAATTATTTAACTAAATAGAACCAAGTTACTTTTCCTGACAGTCTATTTTATAATCTATTCAACATTTTCCTACCCCTAAACTTGATTTCACTAATGACACTGTTGATATTTATTCTAAATTTACTACTATTTATTATTGATTTTTTTCCTACCTATATTCCTCAAGCTCAATTTTAACATGAATGTTTTCTTATTTTTGTTATTGTTGTATTGGGGATACATTGCAACATTTACGAAAGTTCTTACTATATATCATAGTTGAATTCACTCCTCCATCAGTATCCTTTATCCTCCTTCTTCCCATTCCTAGAATAGTTTTAACAGGTCTCATTTTTCCATTTACATCCATGTGTACATAGTATTTCCATCATATTCACTCTCCTACAACCTTTCCTTATATACTCCCCACTGCCATTTGTACCAACACCCTAAATAGGAATATCACATTTTCTTAATTCATCACTAGTAGTGGGGCATCTTGGCTGTTTTCATAGCTTAGTGATTGTGAATAATGTTCCTATAAATGTATGTGTGCAGGTTCCTTTCCTCCAACCTAACTTATATTCCTTCAGGTATATCCCTTAAGTGAAATTGCTGGATCATATGGCAGTTCTACTTTTTTTTTTTTTTTTTTTGAGGAGCCTCCATGCTGTTTCCATAGTGGTTGTACTAACTTACGTTCCAAAATGTGTTCTTTTATTCTGGCACTCAGCCTCTCCAGGATTTTTGAATATCACAATTTCATTTGGGATACCTTCAACTTTATAAGAGATGTCATCTAGAACACCCTGGTTTGTGTGCTAATTCATGGCCATTCATTTTACTTTCAGTTGGTCTGCTGATTGTGAATAACTTTTTGGAGTTTTCAAAAATCAACTCATTTGTGTAAATATATATCATAGATCTGTTTCTACCATCTGAACAAATGATATTCATTGAGCACCTGTTGTGTGTCCAGCAGAGCACTCAGTATGAGCCACACAACATCCTTTAAGAACATAAAGTCGAAATATTCAAACACATATGAAACAACAGCAAATCTAAATAGTGAAAATGTAAATTCTAAAGTGATGTAGTAACAGCATTATATTTTCACCTCTAAATGAGATGTTGGCAGTCATTGTTCTGCTTCCATAGCCTGATAAACCCAGTAAGACTGAATCCATCTACAGAGCCACATGGATATTGAAATACAATGTCAGCTTTTTGAGAAATGAGCTTCCATTTTCTGAAATTATTATTTCTGAGACTATGTACTAAACAATCAGTATAAGTAGTTCAAAAAACTCTTTAGATACGTCAGTAATGTTTGCTATCTCATGTGCTTAGTTTTTTTTTGTTAATCATAATTTTTATAAAAATCTTGGTACTACTGATATAACAAAAGTGTCCTTGTATGGTTACAGATTTTCTCCTACAAACAAAGCTATAAATGTTTTTATTCTATGAACTATCTCCAAATAAAAATTATGATGGTGATGACAATAATAATGATAATAATTATTCCAATAACAATTTTTTACCTTGGACACTATTTAAAACTAGACCACCTCTGTGGTCTTAAATAATTTTTTGTTTGGTTGTTTTGTTGGTTTTGATTTTTAATTGGTTTTTGTTAGTGGTAATTTGCCCAAAAGTTTCCAGGATGATATACTTATGTCAGTATATGTTGCTGTCTTAATAACATAGAATTGTAACAAAATCATTTCAAATTATTTTTCAAGAAAACTTTGGATCTTGGTTGTAAATACTAACTCTAATAGCTAATATTGTGCTATGCTGACTGTGTCAAAAGAATCCTGCATATTTAGTCAGTCATTATTCTGGGTATTTCTTAAGGTGAGATTAACATTTAAACAAGTGGACTGAGTAAAGCATATGGCCCTCTGCAGTACACATAGGCCTCATTCAATTTTCTGAAGGCCTGACCTGCACAGGCCCACATGATTTCTGCTGGGACCATGCTCCTAAGTCCTGCCAAGCCAGTGATCCACAGACACACACGATTTCCACTCCGCCAAACCTGCATCCTTCATGCACACCAGGCACGCACTCCAAAGGCCCGCTAGATCAAAGACAGGCCTCTGCCTGCAGGCCCATGGGAACCCAACCACCTGTCACCTGCCACAAGAGGGCTCTAAACCTGCCTAGTAGACACAGACAGGCCTGGAAGCTAAAGGACTAACAGCAGAACTACTAAGACAGAAATTCTACTGTTCCTGAATTGGTGATTTTATTTTCTATGTTTTTAATATAATTTTTTAAATTTATTTGTTTATTTATTTGCCTTCCTTTAAAGGATTGGCTGGCTGGTTTGCTCTTTGATCATCCTACATCTCTCCCTGCTGTTTTGCTTGGTACTCTCTTTTTTTATTTTTTAGTTTTAATTTTTTTTCCTTCTACTTCTCTTGCTTTCTCTATATTCTCCTTCTTCCTTGATTTTGTTAGTTTCACTATTGTAACTCAGCTAACACTAAATTACACATACTCCAGGGACAGAAACAATACCAAGTGGAAATATGAAAAGATGAGAAAGATATGGAAACCATTCTCCCCCTCTCAAAAAATTAGTATAAGATTCAGAGGGAAATGAAGAAAACAAATACCGAGATCCTGACTCCAACAAAATAAAGATAAACTATGCCAAAGAACCCAAGGAAGCCATAAGAGCACAGTGAAAGAAGAAATCCTGGAAGTAATCACTGAGAATTTCATGGAGATGTTACTAGACATAGTCAACCAAAACGTACAAAAGGCACTCAAAAAAATCCAAAAAGATGAAAATAAAGAATGTGAGAAAACACAAAAATAAATAAATGAAATCATAGGAGCCCTAAATAAAAACAAAAATGAAACAGAAAAATACCATAAATAGAGAGATAAATTAATTAAGGATGAAAATTGACAACATTAAAGAGGAAGTAACCCATGACACAGAAAACCTCAAAAAAAAGAATGAACCAGAAATACAAAACAAAATAGAAGGCCTACCCAGCAGAATAGAACAAACAGAAGACAGAATCTCAGAACTTGGAGATGAAATGGTAATTAAAGGAGAAAACCAAAGAACTATTAGTAAAACAGCTTAAGACCTGTGAAAGGAATATGCAAGAACTCAATAACACCATTAAAAGACCAAATCTGAGAATCATGGGACTTGAAGAAGGAGAAGAGGTGCAAGCAAAGGGAATGTGTAATATAGTCAACAAAATAATAACAGAAAATTTTCCAAATCTAGAGAAAATAATGCCCATCCAGGTACAGGAAGCCTCCAGAACACCAAACAGACTTGACCAAAATAGAGCTACCCTATGGCATATTATTATTAAAACAACAAGCACATAGACTAGAGAAAGAATATTGAAGGCTGTAAGAGAAAAAACAAATAACATACAGAGGTAAACCTGTCAAACTCACAGCAGATTTCTCCATGGAAACCTTCAAAGCAAGAAGAGCATGGAGTGAGGTCTTCTGGTCACTAAATGAAAATAACTTCAACCCGAGGATACTCTACCCAGCAAAACTGTCATGCAAAATAAATGGAGCAATAAAAGATTTCCATGATAAGCCGAAACTAAAACAATATATGACCACCAAGCCACCACAACAAAAGATTCTTCAAGGAATTTTGCACACAGAAAGTGAAAGCAAACAAAACCATGAAAGGTCATGCAATACCAAGCCACAGGAGAAGAAAAGGCAAAAAAGTAAAGAGTAATACTGATTCAGCTACACATAATCAAACCCTTAAACAACAAAAAGAACTAAATGACAAGGATCACCACATACCTACCAATACTAACACTAAACATTAATGGACTTAATACCACCATCAAAAGACACCAACTGGCAAACTGGATCAAAAAGGAAAATCCAACAATCTGTTGCCTACAGGAGACCCACTTCATTGACAGAAACTAGCACTGGCTGAGACTGAAAAGCTGGAAAAAGATCTACCAAGCCAATGGCCCCCATAAACAGGCAGGGGTAGCAATACTTATCTTGGGTAAAGTGGACTTCAAACTTACATTGATCAATCGAGATAAAAAAGGACACTCTACACTAATAAAAGGGGAAATAGACCAAAAGGAAATAACAACTAACAACCTATATGCACCCAACGTCAACAGACCCAATTTCATCAAACGTACTCTGAAGGACCTAAAAACATACATAAACTCCAGCGCAGTGACAGTGGAAGACCTTAGTACTCCCCTATGACCTATAGATAGGTCATCCAAACAAAAAATCAATAAAGAAATTCTAGAACCAAGTCACACCATAGACCAAATAGACCTGTCTGATGTCTATAGAATATTTCACCCAACTGTTGCACAATATACATTCTTCTCAGCAGCTACTAAAACCTTCTCCAAAATTGGTCACATCTTAGTGCACAAAGCAAGCCTCAGCAAATATAAGAAAATAGAAATAATACCATGCATTCTATCTGACCACAATGCATTAAAACTAGAAATCAACAACAAAAACAGCAGTAAAAAACATGCAAACAATTGGAAACTGAACAACACATTGCTAAATGATCAATCGGTTATTGATGAAATAAAAGAAGAAATTAAAAGTTTCTTGGAAGTAATGAAAATGAAAACACGACCTACCAGAACCTGTGGACACAGCAAAGGTTGTCCTAAGAAGAAAGTTTATAGCCATGAGTGCATACATTAAAAGGTCAGAAAGATCTCAAATCAATGACCTAATACTACAGCTCAAACTCCTAGAAAAACAAGAACAATCAAACCCCAAAACAAACAGAAGGAGAGAAATAATTAAAATAAGGGCTGAAATCAATGAAATAGAAAAAAAACATACAAAGAATTAATGAAAGAAAAAGCTGGTTCTTTGAAAAAATAAATAAGATTGACAGACTCCTGGCAAACCTGACTAATATTAGGAGAGAAAAAACTCAAATCAGTAAATCAGAAATGCAAAAGGGGAGATAACAACATATACCACAAAAATCCAGGAAATCATCAGAGACTACTTTGAGAGCCTATACTTAAATAAATTTGAAAAATTTGAAGAAATGGACAGATTTTAAGATATGACCATCCAAAAACTGAACCAAGAGGGTATTAATCACCTGACTAGATCTATAACACAAAAAGAAATTGAAGCAGCAATAATGAATCTCCCAAGAATGAAAAGTCCAGGACGTGATGGAATCTCTGCTGAATTCTATCAGACATTTAAAGAAGAACTTATACCAATCCTCCTTAAACTATTCCATGAAATAGAAAGGGAAGGAACACTGCTTAACTCTTTTTATGAAGCCAATATTACTCTCATTACAAAACCACACAATGACACCTCCAAAAAGGAGAACTATAGGCCAATTTCCTTAATGAATATCAATGCAAAAATCCTCAATAAAATAATGGCAAACTGAATCCAACAACATATCAGAAAGATCATATACCATGACCAGGTGGGCTTCATTCCAGGGATGCAGGGGTGGCTCAACATATGCAAATCTATAAATGTAATACGTTACATTAATAAAAGAAAAGACAAAAAACACTTGATCATCTCAATAGATGCAGAGAAAACTTTCGACGAGATCCAACACCACTTCATGATAAAAGCTCTAAGAAAACTAGGAATAAAAGGAATGTACCTCAACATTGCAAAGGCTATATATGACAAACTTACAGCCAATATTATAATTAATGGTGAAAGACTAAAACCATTTCCCTTAAAATCTGGAACGAGACAAGAATGGCCACTATCCCCACTCCTTTTCAACATGGTACTGGAATTTCTATCCAGACCAATTAGACAAGAAGAAGAACTAAAGGGAATACAAATAGGTAAAGAAACTCTCAAAATATCCCTATTTGCAGATGATATGATCCTATACCTAAAAAACTCTAACTAAGAACTCTTAGACACCATAAACAGCTATAGCAAAGTGGCAGAATACAAAATCAACTTACAAAAATCATTACCTTTTCTATACACCAACAATGAACAAACTGAGAAGGAATACATGGAAACAATAACATTTATAATAGTCTCAAAAAAAATCAAATATCTAGGAGTAAATTTAACAAAAGATGTGAATGACCTCTACAAGGAGAAATATAAACCCCTGAAGAAAGAGATTGAAGAAGACTACAGAAGATGGAAAGATCTCCCATGCTCATGGATTGTAAGAATCAACACAGTAAAAATGGCTACACTACCAAAAGCAGTCTACATGTTTAATGCAATTTCCATCAAAATCCCAATGATTTTCATCACAGAGATTGAAAAATCTACCCTAAAGTTCATTTGGAAACACAAGAGACCACGAATAGCAAAGGCAATACTCAGCAAAAAAAGCGATGCTGCCCGTATCACAATACCCGACTTCAAACTATATTACAAAGCAATAGCAATAAAAACAGCATGGTACTGGCACAAGAACAGACATGAAGAACAATGGAACAGAATAGAGGACCCAGATATGAATCCACACAAATATGCCTAGATTATTTTTGACAAAGTCATCAAAAACATATGATGGAGAAAAGACAGCCTCTTCAACGAATGCTGCTGGGAAAGTGGTTATCCATCTGCAAGAAACTAAAACTAGATCCATGTCTATCACCCTGTACTAGTATCAATGCAAAATGAATCAAGGACCTTAATATCAGACCTGAAAATCTGAAGTTAGTACAGGAAGGAGCAGGAATCACTCTGGAACTAATAGGTATAGGCAAAGACTTTCTCAATAGAACCCCAGCAGCCCAGCAACTAAGAGAAAGGATGGACAAATGGGACTTCATAAAATTAAAAAGCTTCTGCACAACAAAAGAAATGGTCTCTAACCTAAAGAGACCACCACAGAGTGGGAGAAAATATTTGCTAGTTATATATCAGACAAAGGACTGAAAATCAGAATATACAGGGAACTTAAGAAACTAAACTCTCCCAAAATCAATGAACCAATAAAGCAATGGGCAACTGATCTAGATAGAACCTTCTCAAAAGAAAAATTCAAGTGAACAAAAAATACATGAAAAAATGCTCACCATCTCTAGCCATAAAGGAAATGCAAATCAAAATGACACTAAGATGCTGTCTCACTCCTGTTAGAATAGTCACTATCAAAAACACCACCAGCAACATGTATTGGTGAGGATGTGGGGGAAAAGGAACCCTTGAACACTGCCAGTGGGAATGCAAGCTGCTGCAACCACTCTGGAAAAAAATTTGGAGGCTTCTGAAAAATCTAAACATAGATCTGCCATATGATCCAGCAATCCCACTCCTGGGGATATACCCAAAGGAATGCAACACAGGTTACTCTAAAGGCACCTGCACATCCATGTTTATTGCAACACTATTCACAATAGCAAAGTTATGGAAACAACCAAGATGCCCCACTACTGACGAATGGATCAAGAAAATGTGGTACCTGTACACAATGGAATTTTACTCATTCATGAAGAAAAATGAAATCTTATCATTTACAAGTAAATGGATGGAACTGGAGAACATCATTCTGAGCAAGGTTAGCCAGACTCAGAAGTCCAAAATTTGTATGTTGTCACTCATATGCAGTTGTTAGATCTAGGGCAAATATAGCAATGTTGTAGGGCTTGGGTTACATGACAAGGGCAGAACATATATGGGAGGTATGGGGTTAGATAGAAAACCCAAAACATGAAAGCATTTGATGTCCCCACTCCAGAGGAATTAATACAGAAACCTTAAAGGGACAGAAGTCAACAGGAGAAAGGGATCAGGAACCAATATAAAGATCAGTTAGAGATGAATCAACCTGGATTGTAACAGATTTGTACATGAAAACAATGTTAAGAATTGCTCTGTATAGCTGTCTTTATCTCAACTAACAAAAATGCTATGTCTTTCTTATTATTGCTTATTTCTATTCTTCAGTGGAACTGGAGAAAAACACAGAACAGGTTCTGCCTGGAAGGGGGGGAAGGAGAGGGTGGGAGTGGGGGCAGGAGGGAGAAATGACCCAAACAATGTATGCACATGTGAATAAATGAATAATTTAAATTTTTTTTAGTTAATAAATAAAAATTTCTGAAGACCTGAATAGAACAAGGTGTCTTTTGTACCTCCCCAAGTAAGAGAATTCCTACTGCAAAACTACCTTTAAACTGGGATATTAGATTTTACCTGCCTTCTGATGTGAATTGAAACATGGGCTTTTACTGGGTCCTGAGTCTCTGAGACTTTAGATTGGAACTGTACCATCATCCTTCTTGATTTTCCAGCTTACTGAATCACCTTGTGGTCATAAGACTTGCCAGCTTCCGTAATTGCATGAGCAAATGTCTTATAATAAATCTCTTCTCACATATATATATATACATATATATATACGTATATATATATATATATACATGTATATATATATGTATATATATATATATATACGTATATATATAAAATGTTTCTCTGGGGAATCCTGATTAATACACTACTCCTTGGCTCAAATCTGGAAGACATTACAGTAAGTAAGTGTCTTTCTGTAACACATTCTGGCAAAGTTTCATCTAATATTATAAGACAATTTTTTCTCAAATGTCAATTAAATCATAAGTCTATATTTAATTGACAACATATAATTGTTTTATAATTGGTACTCAAAAGTTAATTTCTTTTTTTTTTTTCATAATACATGTGATTTAATTATCAGGGCAAACCCTATAAAGGTTAATGAGAAATCAAAACGCATAACAAAGGTCTGAAGTTTCTGGGCAGGAAAATTCCAAGCTGTCAGCAACATCAAAAGTTAATTTCAATTCAAATTCTTTGCATAATAAGTCATAAAATTCCAAAGATTCTGTTGCTTCCTCATACTTTACCTGGTTATATGACAGAAAGTTGTCCTATATGTGCTTAGAATTGCTAGCAAAGTCATTTCTCTTAGTTTCTATGTCATACAAGTACATTTAATTAAATTTTTTTTCCCAAAAGTAAAATATTTATTTTTAAAATTCTTATGAATTATGAAAAGCATTTTATATCTCTCAAATCATAATGCATAGCCATGTGCCATAAGATTACAGTATGACTTTCATCAGCAATCACACCTCTCAGTCTCTAAATATCAAAGTAAAATTGGCATTTTAAGAAAATTGCTTCAGGATGTATTTCACATATCTTTTAAGACATTTGTTGGTATTTTTAGCCATTATTTCATTACTACTAAATTGAGTACTAGTGTCCAATTAGACATTAATTGCCAGTGTAAATATGGCTAATGTTCTAGCCAGGATGTCACTAGGTATTTTAATTTTGCTCAATTAAGTGCAACGAAATTTAACTTTGCAGATTTCACAATTCAAATACTCCTTTAATTATAAAGGTTCATTTGAATGGAATAGAAAAAAATACTCCTAACCTCTAAAACGCTGGTGAAATTAAACATGATATTTAGTGGAATCATTACATGAGCTCAGAGAAGAAAGGCTCATTCAAGATCCTGAAAGAAACCTCCCCCCAGTCCCAAAAATCTTACCAACTTCCATCCAGCTCCTGCTTCAGTGATTCTAGCAACAAAGGGTTCTATTACAAATGTCTTCCTTTCATTGAAAAAAATATTCTCACTGAATTTTGTCCTTTAATTTTACTTCTCCCATTTGGAGCACAGAAGAATAAATTTATTATCCTCTTCAAATATTTGATGACATCTATTCTATTATTTCCCTGCCTCACCTTCTCTAAGGTAGCTGGATATATTGTGATTCACTGTCTTCATTTTTGTTGACCTCTCCTTAGCAATCAGCATCCTTCTTAAGATGAGGATCTCTGATGTGTGAATGGCATATCTAAAGCCCTCTTGATTCACAATTTCCTTAAAATTGCAATAAACTGCATCATCTAAACAACTTTTCAAAACTTCTGTAAGGCAGGAGGTGACTTTGCATATTTTGTTGTACCAGAATACTTTTATGTGTGTGTGCATGTGTGTGTGCATGTGTGTGTACATTCTAATTGTTCCATGGACTTCTAACTTCTAGGTAACAAATAAAATACTGAAAATTCATCCTTGCCCATTTTCAGTATATATGTATTAAAATAGTAAAATGAGGACTTAAGCAAAAATAAAAAGGAAACTGGCAAACATAAGACAGTAATTTACTGTGTTGACATCAAAATATAGGCAAATTGTGTCTAAAAATCTTACACTTTAGCTTACTTTACTTAATTTTATTTTCCTTTATTTAAATATATCTTTATGGTAACAGACATAATTTAACATAAAGGGAAATCTTCCCATTTTAAATTTCTTATTATTGAGTTCTTATCAATGGTACAATAGAAAATATATACAACTAAGGTTTTTTTGAGCAGGCTACATAAGTAACATATTTGCTGAGACTATATATGAAAATGTCTTTCAGTTACTTTCAAATCTTAGAGTTTTGATGATGTACTATCTTGTGGTCACAGCCAATTTGGAAGGAAAAGGAGGAAAAATAATTGCTAGACTCATGAAAATACTTACTAGCCCAAAAGAAGGAGCAAGGTGTGGTGGTACATGCTTATAATATCAGCACTTGGGTGAGGCCAGCACAGGGGGAGTGAGAGTTTGAGACTGAGGCTAACCTAACCATAAGCCCAGGACAGGGGGAGTGAGAGTTTGAGACTGAGGCTAACCTAACCATATAGCAAGAATCTTCCTGCAAAATTTGAAAGCACTCACTTTTGGAGCAAGATTCATACTATGAAAGAAGCTGAAGCTTTCAATGAGAAGCAAAAGAAATGTAAGCCAGGGCTGTGGGCATAGATGTTTCTCAAGAAGAAAGTTATTGAGAAATGTGACATATCTAAAATCAAGAAAGGTTTCTCTGATATAGGGGAAACACAAATGTAACATTCAAAATTAAAATTGGCCTGTTGACTAACATTAATGTATAATAAACTAAACAAAGAGAGTAAAGATGAATAGGAAGTATAAAAGAGAGATGGAGCAGAGAGTCAAGACATTGAATATAACAATGCTTGAAAAAGAAAGAAAAGACTAAATAAGGATATATACTATTTAAAGCAACATTTGGGGAACCATTTCTTCATCTTAAAGGAAGTAGATCTTTTCTGTAAACCAGACTTAATAATAAAGGCTCACATGAAGCATTTCTTTTTTGTTTTTGTTTTTGAAGCAGGCTGCCCTGGAACTCACATTTTTCCTGCCTCAGCCTCCTGAGTGCTGGAATTATAGGCTCAGATGCAATATTTCTGACTGAAATGTTTCTGAATTTCAATATTAGAGAAGTAAACCATGCAAAATCTAAAAATAAGCAATATAAAATGAAAAAGAGATAAACAATCAACTGAACCAAATCTGGGAGACAAAGTCAAAAGATCAACCTGGATCCTAGTTATCCCATTGTGAGAGAAACACAGAAGAAAAAATACTTATTAATTAAGAAATCTCCATCTAACTGTATCATTATTTACATGCAGAAGAAACTACAGGGGGAACAGCATGTTATTAGACCATCTGCTCTAAACTACTCAGAAATTTCCCAGGGCTTATTGCTCAAGCCCCTGTTTTGTGACATGCTTGTGAAATCTAAAACTTCTGTTTCTACTGGAACTCTCTTTCTCCACTCTTCCTACCATTCATAAAATCTCTCCTTAAAGCATCCATCATCACATTTCTTTCTGTTCTACTCTAATTAATTGAACTTTCCCTATAAAATTATATCCTCTTCCTAATTCTTAGAATTACTGGATGGCTTATTTAAAAGGAAAAAGAATATATATTTTTCCCTTCCCAAATTCTTCTTTGGATAATATGTGATAATGTTTTGTATCTTCTTATGAAACTATTGCCAAATTTGAAAATAGCCAATGCTTAGGAATGGCATTTGTCTCTTATCTCTCTCCCTATCAAACCTACCACAAATAGACATACAATTTGGAATTTTGTTTTTGATTTATTTCATCTTAAAATATAATCAAAACTACAAGAAAAAATATCTATCAACCTATATTAAGCATTAATTGCACTCCTCAGCTTTTACTATTTAGAAATCGTGGGGTTGCCCCTCGTAGTATGTAACAATACCACACTTTCTAGGATGGATGATGTAAGGCAGGGCTTGCTGCTGCTGTGGCAACTAGAAAAATGTTTACTGTACCCACCCAGAAAATAGAGGGGGAGTTCTAATTTCTGCAAAAAGTATGAGTGAACCATAAAATTAAGCCTTTGGACCCATGAGGGTCATATCAAGGATCCATAAGTGAGCTTGCCAAGTTTATGCCAGTTTCTATTCCCTTCCTGTGTTGAGGAACTTGGTGGTTGACTGTAGCTTGGGTAGCAGGAGGGAAAGGACACTTAGAATGTTGGTTAGCCCCAAAGAGAGCAGCAAGGAGGTATGAGATGGAGTTAATAATCCAGCAAACCCACTTGCATTACACCTGCACTGGGTAAATTCCTGTAAAAAAACAATAGTTCACATGAAATTTAAACAAAAGAATATTTACAAACAGTTTACATCACTGCATCTTCTTTAAGATAATCAAATGCTTCAGACCATGTAAAAATATTACATATATAATAGATATTTTATATGTATATATATATATTCACTTAACATTGCCAATTATATAGTCAGTAGTAAAAAAATGTACAGGTGGAATAATTGTAAAACAAAAACATCTTTTAAATATGACCAATCTGGCATAGAAACCATCTTCTATTCTTCCTTCTGGTTTTTATACACTTTGAGTGTGTTCCCTAAAGTTTCTTGTGCTAGAAGATTGGTCTCCGATGTAATGGCATGAAAGAGTGGTGGGGTCTTTAAGAGTTAGTCCTAGTAGTAAGTGATTAGATAATGGGGGTACCATCCCTGAAAGAGATGAATGCCTGTCTCAGTGGAGTCAGTTAGGTATTATGCAACTAAATTAGTTCTCTCACAAGTGGGTGGTGACTGTAAGTGGATCTCAAGCATCAGTGTGCCTGCTTTTCACTGGAGTTCAAACTCCAGTCCCACCAAAAAAAAAAAATAGAAAAGGAAGAGTGGATGGTAATGAAGTGACAATTCTCCATGTGTTTGGTCTCTGCCCAGAGCCATTTCTCCTATCACTTTTCTCCACCATGTTGTGATGCACCAGGAGAGCCTTCACCAGATGCCAGCACCATGCAGTTTGAACTTTCCAATCACCAGAATCCTGAAGCAAATAAAGCTCTTTTCTTTACAGAACACTCAGCTTCAAGTGTGCTATTGCAGGCACATAATGTGCAATACCATTCCTGTGTCCCGATTCACCTCCCTCAGTATCTCTTGGTGTTACTTGCTGAGGTGGTCCTACAATTTCTCTTCCAAAAGTCATTTCCAGAAGCATATGCTTTCTATGATTATTTTTAACAAGTGAGCATTTGCAAGATGTCAGATTTCCTATTTCAACCTTACCAAATATCCATAAAATGCATAACATACAGAAAACATAAATGTGGCAAATAATTTTCCTTGTAAGAATTTGGGAAGAAAGTAAGAACAGTTTGGCTTATTTTGTTTCACGTTGTGTACACACGTATTTCCGTAAGCAGCCAGGATATCGTCCAAAAGGGTGATGGCATTGCTTGGTGTTCTCTCATTTTTCCCTTCCAAAGCCAAAGTCTAATGGAATAAGAATCAACAATGATCTGGGGTCTCCACATTTCCTTGCTCCCTGGGAAGGAGAATGGCCACCCCAGTGCCCCAGAGGGAGTGAATAGCTCTTGCCAAGGAAGATCCCAGGGTACAAACTGTGCTCCATTCTTACCCACTCCATACAACAATGCCAAATTATTTTTGACATTTCCAAAATACTTCTTAGCTAAATAAAGAAATATAAATTGCAATAACTGATTGTATAAGATTTAATACAATTGAGAACTTCAAATATCAAAACATATGGAATACTAACCTAAGATACAATCTCACAACTTTTAAAGTTTGATAACATCAGTTATTAATAAGGATAAGAGAGAGCTTTTGTATTCACTTGCAGGGAATGAAAATTTTACAAACCATTTTAGAAAACAATTTGTCAATCTCTACACAAGTCCTTTACTAGAATAAAATGTCCCATATAATATGTTCATTGCAGCAATCTCTGATCAGATGATAAATCAGAAATAACCTCAATACCTACCCATATGTAAATGCATGACTAAATTGTGGTTAAGTTCATATAATGGGTTGCTATACAGAAATACAATTAGTGAATTACATCTGTGTGGATAAATCTCAAAAACATAATGTTGAATGATCACAACAAATTATAACATGGCATCATTTATGTCATTTATATCATTTACGATATTTAATAACAGTTAAATATCAATTTGTGCCTTAGTTAATGTTCTCTGGTCAAGCTATAGAGAAATTATTGATGATAGAGTCAGTCAGCATATTGAAAAATCAAGGGAGCAATGACTTCACTGAGTACAAGAATATCAGAAAGAATCCAAAAGCACATAAGTCAATTTGTAATATTTATGTGTTAAAAAAATTGAACTAACCATAGAAGAAAATTGTTCTGTTTTTAAATCCGAGTGATACTTTCCTGGGCACATGTTGTCTTATAGTGTAATTTGCATCCTTGAAATATTGCATTAATGTGAGATGACTTGCTTTTTTACTGTGGACAGCTGCTGTGTTCCTCTGGTAGAATGTGACTCCTGGGTCTTGCTGAAGATTTGGTGGTCAGGAAATATGTCCCAATATCCCTACATAGTAAATTTGGAATGGCTTTACTTTGTAGATTCATCTTCCCATTAAAAGCCTGGATATCTTGCAACACGTTCTTCAGTTTCTTTAGCAATCAATTCTGTTGTTTTAGCTTTAGGATGAACATCATCTACTGAAGTCAGAAATTCTAAATCAAATCTAAACCGACTTAGAAAATGAGTGCAAGATGTCATATCAAAACAGGTACTGGCTAATTTTTTATATTTATTTTTATCCAGTGGACATATCTTATTTCCAGGTTGACTTCAGACAAGTCTATGTGTGGAACACAATCAAATAGTCCTAGGAATTTCCTTCATTTTGCAAAGCCCAGCTTTCTAATTAATGGAAATAAAAAGTATTTTGTTAGCAAGATCTAACCCTAAAAATAGAGTCTAAAAAATACTACAAAAACACAACATACTTGAAACAACAACAAAACACTTGACAAGTAAAAAATAACAAATACTCAGCATATTGTTTCTAGGATTTTCAACCTGACCATGTTTGTTCGTTTTGGGGTGTGGAGGATCCAACTCAGGGTCTGGTGCAGACTGGCATGTGCTCTATCATTGAGCTACATTCAAAGCCCTCTCAGCTTTACCATGCTGAGATCATCTCTTCCTCCAATGCAGTTCTACCTCATAAAAGTAAAAATTCAGAAATGCCTTTAAACCATGTAAAGATGAGGCTTCATACTGAAGACAGTTATTAGCTATAAAATATTACATTCTAAACATTTAAAACCAGCAAACTCCTACAGTATTAATGAGGACTTTGCATTTCAGAGAAGTCAAGTCATATTTTGAGAATAGCCCATGCTGTTAGTTTGGAACTAAGATCTCTTGGTTGCCAGATTAGAAAAAAGAAAATGGGTTAAAGTAGTTTACTTGCTGTCTGAAGATATAAGTTGACACTTAGCTTCAGCTGTGCGTAATCTCTACTCTTGTTCATAGCTGTAAATATCATCACCAAGGATATGAGGCTCTGAGAAGAAAAGTTAGAAACTGATCTCATTCAGTACTTATCACAGGTAGAAATCTTACAGCATTAATATCAAGAGAAAGAAATTCCAAAAACTGAAAGCAGTTGCAGAAAACTGTTTTATATTTAGAGAACATATTACTCAAGAATTGGCTATATCTCATCCTAAAGTAGACTGACATTGTAGATCCTCATTAATTGATTCCCCAGAATGTTTTATAAGAGATGTGCTACTATCCCCTACAAATGCTCCTAATGTTTTCCATGCTTGTCAGTTAGGAACTAAAAGCTAGAGCTTCAGGTCGTTTAGCATACTCCAGGGGCTCATAACTATTCTGGCTGAAAGAATTATGGTCAGCATAAGTGTATGAACAGCTTTTGAAACCAGAAAAAGAAAAAAGAACTGTTATAAAATCAACAAGTTCAACTTATACCACTACTAAATTATCTCCAGAGTCACAGAAAAGCTGGAAGACATCATTTGTGAAACAAGCCAAAGATAACCAGGCCACCTCTTTTGACATTGCAACTTTTTTGAATGTTTTGTTGTTGCTATTTTTGTTTTTCACTTGTTTAAAACATAGGAAAATGGAAAACACAGACAACTCATAAATACCTAGGGAATGGTTGTGCTTAAGATTGCTTTATAACATGGTGGAATTTTCCAGATTTGTGTTTCCTGTTGGGTCTTACCCAATATCAGATCAACTTAAGTGACATTTCCTAAAATCTTTCTCAATTACTGCTCCTTATAATTCCTCTCTTCTCAGGATAAATATGACATGCATAGGTAATATTAAAAATTTTTATTTCTTAAAGTCTACTTTCCTGTGTCAGTTATATAAACTGTATTTCTCTCAGAATAAAGTATGTGAGATTATATAGCATAGCACTAAAGAAAATGGGCTACGACTTAGAAGTTCTTAGATTCAATTCTATTGATTGGGCCAAGCCTGAAGCTATTAGGCAAAAATTTGGAGCATCACAGATCAAGGGCAGCCCAGGCAAAAAGCATACAATACCTTTTTTTTTTCATTTATTCATATTTGCATACAATGTTTGGGCCATTTCTCCCCCCACTCCCACAGCCTCCCTTCCCCCCTACCCCCTAGCTTCCAGGCAGAAACTGTTCTGCCCTTATCTTTAATTTTGTTGAAAAGAGAGTATAAACAATAATAAGAAAGACAAAGCATTTTTGCTAGCTGAGATAAGGATAGCTATACAGGGAGATTCCTAGCATAGCTTCCATGTACAAATGTGTTACATGCTAAGTTGATTCTTCTTGAACTAACCTTTTCTCTAGTTCATGATCCCCTTCTCCTACTGATATCTGTCACTTTAAAGTTTCTGCATTAGTTCCTTTGCATTGTGGACATCAAATACTATCATGTTTTTGGGGTTTCTTACCTATACTCATACTTCCCATGTGTGCTCTTGCCTTACCATGTGACCAAAGTCCAATCACATTGCTGTATTTGCCCTAGATCTAAAGTCTGCATATGAGGGAGAACACATGATTTTTGGTCTTCTGAGCCTGGCTAACCTCACTCAGAATGATGTTCTCCAGTTCCATCCATTTACATGGCAAACGATAAGATTTCATTCTTCTTCATGGCTGAGTAGAATTCCATTGTGTATAAATACCACATTATCTTTTTAATTTTTATTTTTTTATTATTCATATGTGCATACAATGCTTGGACCATTTCTCCCCCTTGCCCCCACCCCCTCCCTTACCACCCACTCCACCCCCTCCCTCTCACCCCCACCCCCTCAATACCCAGAAGAAACTATTTTGCCTTATCTCAAATTTTGTTGAAAAGGGAGTATAACCAATAATAGGAAGGAAGAAGGGTTTTTGCTAGTTGAGATAAGGATAGCTATACAGGGAGTTGACTCACATTAATTTCCTGTGCATGTGTGTTACTTTCTAGGTTAATTCTTTTTGATCTAACCTTTTCTCTAGTTCCTGGTCCCCTTCTCCTATTGGCCTCAGTTGCTTTTAAGGTATATGCTTTAATTTTTCTGCTTTGAGGGCAACAAATGCTAGATAATTTTTTAGGTGTCTTACCTATCCTCACACCTCCCTTGTGTGCTCTTGCTTTTATCTTGTGATCAAAGTTCAATCCCCTTGTTGTGTTTGCCCTGATCTAATGTCTGCATATGAGGGAGAGCATGTGATTTTTGGTCTTTTGGACCAGGCTAACCTCACTCAGAATGATGTTCTCCAATTCCATAATTTACCAGCAAATGATAACATTTCGATCTTCTTCATGGCTGTATAAAATTCCATTGTGTACAAGTACCACATTTTCTTGATCCATTCATCAGTAGTGGGGCATCTTGGCTATTTCCATAACTTGGCTACTGTGAATAGTGCTGCAATAAACATGGGTGTGCAGGGGCTTCTGGAGTAACCTGTGTCACAGTCTTTTGGGTATATCCCCAAGAGTGGTATTGCTGGATCAAATGGTAGATCAATGTTTAGCTTTTTAAGTAGCCTCCAAATTTTTTTCCAGAGTGGTTGTACTAGTTTACATTCCCACAAACAGTGTAAGAGGGTTCCTTTTTCCCCGCATCCTCGCCAACACCTGCTATTGGTGTTGTTGCTAATGATGGCTATTCTAACAGGGGTGAGGTGGAATCTTAGTGTGGTTTTGATTTGCATTTCCTTAATGGCTAGAGACGGTGAGCATTTTTTCATGTGTTTTTTGTCCATTTGAATTTCTTCTTTTGAGAAAGTTCTGTTTAGTTCAGTTGCCCATTTCTTTATTGATTCATTACTTTTGGGAGAGTTTAGTTTTTTGAGTTCCCTATATATTCTGGTTATCAGTCCTTTGTCTAATGTATAGCTGGCAAATATTTTTTCCCACTCTGTGGGTGGTCTCTTCAGTTTAGAGACCATTTCTTTTGTTGTGCAGAAGCTTTTTAGTTTTATGAAATCCCATTTGTCTATACATTCTCTTAGTTGCTGAGGTGATAGGGTTCTATTGAGGAAGTCCTTGCCTATACCTATTATTTGCAAAGTGTTTCCTACTCTTTCCTGTACTAACTTTAGAGTTTGGGGTCTGATATTAAGGTTCTTCATCAATTTTGAGTTGATACAGTGTGATAAAGATGGATCTAGTTTCAGCTTCTTGCAGACAGCTAATCACTTTTCCCAACAACATTTGTTGAAGAGGCTGTCTTTTCTCCATCATACATTTTTAGTGCCTTTATCAAAAATAAGTTGGGCATAGTTGTGTGGATTCATATCCTGGTCCTCTCTTCTGTTCCACTGGTCTTCCTGTCTGTTTTTGTGCCAGTACCGTGCTGCGTTTATTGCTATACAATACCCTTTCTTAACAAACGACTGAGTGCAGTGGTGTGTGACTGTCAGCCCAGCTAGACTGACAAATAGGAGGGTTTCAATCCAGGCCGGCCTGGCATAAAGCAAACCCTATCTCAAAACAACCAACAAAAAACGGTCTGGGATGTGTCTCAAGTGGTAGAGTGGGGTCCTAGCAAGTTTCAGGTCCTGAGTTCAAAGCTCAGTGCCAAAAATAATTACTGGCTGCTCTTGGAAAATTTATTTAAATGATTTTTATCTCTGTTTTGTTAAAAATCATATTGAAGGCCAGTTGGCTCACACCTGAATCCCAGGTACTTGAGAGGCTGGGATAGGAGAATCACAGTTCAAGGCCAGCCCAGGCAAAAAAAAAAAAAAAAAAAAGTCTTTTCTCAAAGAGCAAGCCAGTCATGGTGGCACATACCTATAATTATAATCTGAGGTCTGCCCCAGGCAAAAAGGCTTAAGACCCTACCTGAAAAATAACTAAAGCAAAAAAGTGTAAGGCATGTCTCTTAAATGGTAGAATGCTTGCTTAGCATGAGGCCTTGAGGCCTTGAGTTTAAACCCCCAGTACTGCCAAAAAAAGAAAGAAAGAAATCATGCAAGAAGAATGTCTATGAATTTAGTAACACTTTTTCAAGGCTTAAGTCAGTGAAACTTCAGCATGGGAGAAATGTATCCCCCAACAGGCTGTTTTAACGGCTACAAATGTGTTTGGTTGCTTCATACAGGAGGCAGGTGCTATTGGCATTTATTGGTGGAGGCTAAGGATTCTGCCAAACATCATAAAATGCAAACAATAATCCCCACTAAAGTTATCTGTCCCAAATTGTTTATGGTGCTTAGAGTGAAAAACTGTCTTTAATAAATTAACTCATATTCAAACAATTAGGAAAGTGACAGGCACAGAGTAAGAGCTTAATACATAATTCACAGGTATTATGATTATTCCACTGTCCTAAACTATTAGCAAACTAGCTAAACTGAATTTTTATTTTGTTTGATCAGGTGAAACAATTACCTGGATTTTCTTCTTCTTTCACACCTTCTAACAGCTTATGCATCTTATTCTATTTTTAATCATTGTATATTTCCCTTATCTGTAAATACTTAGTTTTCATTTTATTTTTCTTTATGATTAAATGTCTTCTTCTAACGAAAAATGAAAAAAAAAATACTATTTCTATAAAGCATTCTCAATTTGGAAAGGATCAAACTAAAGAAAGCAAATGCAAGCCCACAAAAGATACCACAAACCTCTTTTAAAGAATAAACTGTCATATCCATTATTAACTAGAGGATTGAAGCTTGATATGCCACAGCTTTAAAAACTGGAGACCAGATGTTTTCATGAGGAACAGGAGATGAATATTGAGAGATATTCCAAAAGCATATTTAAATACCTTTCCATGTGTCCAAAATTTCAAAAACAGGCCTATGAGCCTTTTGTATACCTCAGAGATATTTCTATAATTGTGAATATAAAGTAAATAGAGTACCAAACCTTTTCATATATTTTACTTATTTGATTAAATTATTGAAAATATTAATCTGTCATAAAATAACAAAATATAATATGGTAGTTATTACAGTCAATTGCCTGCAAGACTGCACAAATGATGGCATAATTTTGCTTAGGAATATTCACTATCTTAACATTGATAGGACTTCAATCAATCCTATACATTCTCCATATAACAACTGCATGTCTGCTTGTATTACTTACCAGCTTTATGGAAATAAAAAAGAATTCTCATCTGCTTCCAACGGAACACTAAATTATATCTTTCATCATCGGATAGGACAGGATAAAAAAGTAAGAATGTGATTTGAGTTCTGAGGGAATTAGGAATTGACTTCCTTCTGGCATACAATTGATGAAATCCACTTAAATCAAATTACATCATCATCCTCTGGCAAAACAATCACCTTAATGACTTAATGTGTGATTAAAAATTTGAAATTAGCATCATAGGACCACAGCCTAGAAATAATCTACTTAATAATGGAACTTAACTTACTTCAAAAGTAAAACACAAATATTTATTCACATTTTCCAGAAAATCAGAGAAAAAGAATTCCAAGTCTATAAACCTGAAGTCATATATTTCTATCAAATTGAAATATTGGAGGTTAAAAGCAGGGATAGCCATAAAGCAAACCTCCCAAATTTGATTGTACCCATGATGGATAGCAGTGATGTCACAGAGTTTCCACATCCTAGATGCTGGTAACCCTCTCTCTCATTTCCTCACACTCTCTTCCCACTATGTTGCTACCTTCATTCTCCTTTCCCTTCCTCTTCCTGCTCTGCTATGTAGTCATATTCTATTTTCATCTTATTCTCAAAATTAGTGTTTTCCCCTTCCATAATAGTAACTTTCCTTCTCTTATTCCTCCTGATCTTTTCTGTTATTTTAACTGTGAGAAATAAGAGATGCCAAGAATTCCTCCAGGAGGATTAGTGTCTATTTCTTCACTATTCCCCAATTTAGTACCATTTCTCCTCCCCACTGATTTTTGGCTGGCTGTACAAGTTCCACACTCAGATTCTGCACAGCACAATGGTACCAAGATTTTTCTCCCCAGAGCAGTGCCAGTTGAGGTAACCTCGCCCTTACTTGGACCTGTGGGTCCATGTTGACTCCTGATCTGGCTGCATCTGGGCAGATACTCCATTCCAACACCCATCTTATAACTTCAATGTCCATCCTGGGTCATTAATGTTTCCCCTGACACTTCGGTACTCCTGTACTTTCTTGGACATCAAAACCCCACTTCCTGGCTCTCTGACTCTGACTCTTGTTCAGGTCACATTTTGTTATTATCCACTTATATGGTTGTGGGAAAGCAATCCCTGGGAAAACACTTCTACCTTTTGAGAACCAAATATGCTTAGTGTCCCTTAAAATTTCTGTTCCCTCCATTTACAGAAGTGGAGTTTCTACCTCCCGGTGTCCCCATTCCCATTTATATACTTGGCATGTTTGTCATCTTTCTTTTCCTTACTCTCCAATATGTCTTTTAACACTCACCATACAGAGTATCCTTCCATTACTCCACTGAAAAAGCTCTTTTTAAACTCATAAAGATCTCCACTTTGCTGAAATGCATTTCTGGACTCTTAAGTTTTCAACTTACTCAAAACTCTCTTGGGCCTGGGGTTGTAGCTCATTGATAAGGCAGTTGCCTAACATTCACAAGGCCCTGAGTTCAATTCCCAGAGCCACAAGATAACAGCAAACAAACAAAACTCTCAAAAAATTCAAATCACTCCTTAATACTTGGCAGTTTCTCTTCTTCCTGAAGTAATTCTGCAATTGAGTAACAATACTCTCCTGGAGCTTTTCCTGGCACTGATCTCTCTTTCTAAGTTTCCTTTGTTTCCCTTCCACCCAATCACTGCTCAGCTTTTGTGCCTATACCTCTTCTCTTTACTATTTTTGACTAAATCTTAGTGATTTCAGCAGGAGTTATGGGCTAAATACCATCTCCTCCCTATGGAGTCCTAAACCTAAACTGCAGCCTGGATCTCTTCCTTCACTTCCAGAGCATCTCCACTTGGCATGTAGTCTACATATTTCAATTAGCAAACACAAATACTTATTCAGCCGATATATGAGTTTTTTTCTGTTGTTCTCACTTCAAAATACAGTGTCACCTCTGTTTAGTTGCTCAGATAACACTTACACTATTGCTTTTGTATCATGTGCAAAATTAATCCACAAGAGAACTCAGCTTTCAGTTGAAAATATACCCCATATCTAACCAGTCTTCTCCACACACACTGCTACCACATACTCCACGCATGTTTCACCCACACAAAGAAAATAGCTTTCAAATGAGTCCCTTGCTTGGCTATTATTGCAATGATTTTTTTTTAAGTCTTTAACCTAATATTACTATCTGACTGTCTCCTGTTAATTTTATGACTATTTTAGTTATACTGACCTTCATGCTGTCCTATTGCACTGCAAGCTCATTCTCACCTCACAGCTTTTGTGCATACTATTCCATTTGTCTGGATTGTTCACGTCCTGGGTTTTCCCAGGATGGACTCCTCTTCCTTTGGGACTGCACTTACTTTCCTTCATCTGAACAGTCTCCAAGTCTGTTATATCCTATTCCCTTACCTTGCTTTTGTTTTCTAAGTGATTATTTATTGACAAGTACAAATATAAATAAGTACATAAATGTTATATCTATAATTTATACATATATAAGCATGTAGCTGTTTAAACAAGCACATACAGACATATACATACAAACATATCCTACACATACAAATACATAATGTATATATGTGTGTGTGTATATATATATATATATATATATATATATCATGTATACATATATGTTTCTATTTTTCTGACTAAACAGTGAGATTTGTGAGGGCAAAACATCCCTGTTTTAGCCAACTCTTTAACTCAGTTTTGGTTACATTTCGATACATATTAATTGAATAGTGAACAAATATATAATAATTATGATATACAATATAACAGGAAAAGCTTAAAATTATATGTAATAAGCCAAGCATAGTGGTACATTTCTATAATCCCAGCATTCAGGAGGAATGGACAGGAAGATCTGTAGTTTAAGGCTAACCTGGACTCTGTAGTGAGATGTAATCTCAAAAACCCTAAAGGCTCAGTGGTAGAGCACTTACCTAGCATTACAAGGTCCTCCATCTGATCCCTAGGACTATAAATGTGTGTGTATATTAATTTGTGTATATGTGTGTGTGTATAGATAATAGAATTAATACCAAAAGTATGATAGTTATAGTAACATGTCCATGTTTGACTGGAGAGAAGCATGGAAGGATAGGCTGGGAGAAACTCAACATCAGCACAGGACTTATTTGGAAAAGAGAGCCTGTGGATGGGGTCTCCAGCAGGAGAGCTAGAGCCCATGGCTCTAGCTTGGGGGAGGTATCTAGGTGGGAATATTTTCTTGTTGGTCACTAAGAATTAGTTGCTGTTGCTGGGCAACTAAAGAAGATAGGCTGTGGTTAGATGACTCATCTGCTCAACTGTCCTTGGCATCCACCTGGAGATAAAGATTTACAACTGTCCCCTTGTCAGTCTTTTGGGTCAGGTGGGGAGTTTTCAGTAAGCCACCTGGTAGGGGGAGGGGGTCTTGTCCTAACATGGCTGGCCTTACTGTTCACTCTAACTTTCTTGCCTTCTGATATGTGTACATTTTTGGAAAAGGGATGATGGAATTTCATTTAGTTACTTCCTGATGCAATGGGGCATTAAGGTGTCTTAAGGGGAGAGGATATTGGCAGGGTCTTCTTGCTCTAGACAACTGTAGCGGGCCCATAGGAGGAACCAGACTGGATTAATCTGCTTTTGGGTAATATCCTAGACAAAGCAAAGTGAAAAAGCATCTGAAAGAGACAAGGTCTAATAGCAGAATGAAGAAAAAAATAAGGGGTTCCAATAGAAGGACCATCCATGGCATTCACTTAGCCCAGGAAGACCACTGTTTCTAGCTTTCTGTTATTTGTTGTCAGAGATTGACAACAAGTTCTGGAAGTCTCTTAATGGCATCAAGAATGACCGTGGAATGGTTGCATAATAATAGCATTATTTTTTTGGTAGAAGTATGAGTACATTATGGACATGGTTTTGAATGACCACCTGTATAAGGAATGTAACATTTTGGAGATGAAGCAAGACATGAGTTAAATATGTATGGGTCAATAGTTATCAGCATAACAAGGAAAACCAAGGGATCTTTGGGGTACAGATATGGCCTATAGATTTAAGTAGACAAAAGAACGAGGGACAGGTGACAATGGTTTTGTCCCAGTTGAGCAGTCCAGATGTGTTCTGGTTGACCATTACCTTACTTCTTGTTTATGGAGAAGTTTCAGAGTTGTTATCTAGAGGGTGGTCTACTGTTGGGGATAGTTTCAGTCCCTTGTAATGTAGATGTTATTGATTATTTTTGTTCTTTTTTGATTTCAAGGCGGTAATAGGTGACTGTAAAGAAAATGACTCAGAGAAAAGACAAATACAAAGTAGAGAGATGTCATCATATATTTTTTCTACTTTTAGTTAATTTGTGATCCAAATAAGGAGTCAGTGCTTTTCAGCAAAAGTAGTTTAAGTAACTCTTATGTTTACTTTTGAACATTTGCTTTTTAATCCTGAGACAATGAGGCGTTTTTGGCCAGTGATAAATTAGTACAAAAGAAGTGGACAGCTGACAGCAAAGTCAAAAGTACTTGTTTAAGTCTAAAACAGTAAACATTATTATAAAGCATAATACAGAGGAAGTAAAAGTCAGACAGAATCCAGTTAAGTAAATTATGTAGGGATACCTATTTTAAAATAATTCCATGAGCATAGATTACCTAGATATGTTTAGAGCCCATAGAAATGTCATTTTTGTCTTTATTTACATAAAAGAACTTGGCCAAAAATGTGAGTTTGCCCTCTGTCAGAGGTGCCTGCAAGGGTTTGGATCTCTAATAGCCATGAGTAAGAATATTTCCTTAAAACCTCTTGACTTTAGTAAGTTTTGTGAAGTCTGGCATAAGTGATTGCATCTAGATTGTGACAGCTTTCCCCCTTTGTCTACAAACCATTTGTCTCTGAATAGTTTCCTCTTAATATTTCATCAATAACCATTCGGGTTAATGAAAGTTTCCTGTCACCAGAAATAGCTTTTTTCTGGATGTTGATTTGGTCCCACATTGGGATGGGGAGGAGTAACAAGCAGGACAGGTGGGAATCAGTGCCAACTTGATCCTTTTAGCCAACTTTAAGATACAAAAGAGGTTTAGAAGAATTGGGCTTACCTGGCATTCATTTCTAATTTTGTCTGTATTATACTGATGTCCTGACATCTTAAAATTTCTACAGAATGTCAATAAACAACAGTTAAAAGTTTTACAAAGAGCATACAAAAGCAAATATTTAAAAGCTGACTCAGTTGACAAATAAGTATTTGTTAGAGTCATTGTTGAATTTGATTATAAATGTTTCCAAGAAGGATCCAGACTGTGAATGAAAAGACTTATAATAGTCATGAGGAAAATAATGAAAAGCAGTTTAGCAATTGCCAGAACATCTAGTTATTTTTATAGTATACAGCATTTTAGGAAGATAATTGAGACTGATAGCACTACAACAGCTGTTTTTGTTGTTTTAATGTTAATATGCCATGGTGAGATTCTATTTTGGTCAAGTTTATTTGGTGTCCTAGAGGCTTCCTATATCATAATGGGCAAAACTTCCTCAAGATTTGGGCAATTTTGTGTTATTATTTTATTGAGTATATTACATATCCCTTTGACTTTGACCTCTTCTCCTTCTTCAATGCCCATGATTCTCAGGTTTGTTCTTTTGATGGAATTGCAGACTTCTTGCATATTCCTTTCACAGATCTTGAGATGTTTGACTAATATTTCTTGTTTTTTCTTTAATTTCTATTGTATCTTTGTGCTCTGAGATTCTTTCTTCCACTTGTTCTAGTCTGATGGAGTGGCCTTCCACTGTGTTTTTGTTTCAATAAAGGGACTTTTTCTTTCCAGGATTTCTGTATGATTCTTTTTCCTAAGGTTTTCCATATCTTTGTTCAACTCCTCTTTTATATTGTGTGTTGTCATCTTTAATTGATATATGTCTTTTTTTTAATTGTGTTCTTTGTTTTAATTTGGTGTTAGTTGAAGTCCTTTCTGAGTTCATTTATTTGTTTCTATTTCTTCTGATGTTCTTCATTTTTGGTGTCTTGAAATTTCTTGAGTGCATCTTGTATATTCTCATTAACAATGTCTAGTATCTTCTCCATGAATTTCTCAGAGATTTCTTCCAAGATTTCCTCTTTGAGGTTTTTGTTTTGTTTTGTTTTGTTTGTGTGTGTATGTGTGTGTGTGTGTGTGTGTGTGTGTGTATGAGTCACTGGTTCTTGGTGACATTTATCATTGCTTTGTTTGAGGTTGGAAACTGGGTATGAATTTTCTTCATTTCCCACTGAATCCTCTATCAAATTATTCTTCTGAGGAGAGTGGTTTCCAACCTTTCCTCTTCTTCCTATCGCTCCTCTTAGTATTGTGCAACTATGTTGTTGATAGGGTAGTTGGTGGCTTTAATTGCCTGTTTTGTTTTCCTAGATTTAATTTTTGTGTTGTGACTGACTTGGTTGTTAGCTAGGTTTATGTGATCTTTCTGTCCCTGGCTTGAAGGTGTAATTTAGTAGCAACAAATTCACAGGTTCAATGCTAGAACAGTTGTTTACATATTATATGTAAAACCCCTTGGTGATAATATCTATAAGTAGGGGGAATTGGTGGGGGGGCTAATGGTTATTAGCTATATATAGAAACTTGGGTAATTGGTAGATGTGGCACTACAAAGGGGGGCCGGAAAAGGGATGGGTGGGTGGGGGAAGAGATTTGGGGGATGCTGGTTTTTGTGGCCTCTGTGCATGTTTGGGTGTATTACTGTTGTTGCAGTGGAGGGTGCTGTGTCAGGGATTTCAGGGGGCTTGGGGTGTATACAGTTTGTACAGTAAGCTAGTCAGCAAGTAGTGAGTGTGTAGGAGGGAGGGTTAGTATGGTGACAGGTTGGGGAAAGATAGAAGAGGGATGTGAACACAGGGGGAGAGAGTAGATGAGAAGGGGCAGAAAGAATAGTTGCAAGGGAGAAGAATGGATTGTAACAAAGGGAAGGGAGAGAAAGTGAAGGGGGTAAGAATAGGGATAATAAAATAGTGATGGTGAAGTTAGTAATACAGAAAAACTGACACAACACGCACAAAAAAAAACCCACCAGGTACAGGAACATAAAAATGTTCACTCTTTTGGTAAAAAGTTTGGAGTTATTCCTTAGGCAACAGATCCTGGTATTTGCGTACAAGCAGAAGCTCTGATTGGTCTCACCAGGTGACTGGCTTGTGAGTAGGATTTGGTTCCCTCTGTGCACAGGGTTAGTTGCAATTGCAAAGTGAAGTAGGTCTGCCAGTTTGTGCAGGGTGGTCATAGCTGTTGTTTTCACCAGGCAGCAACTGCATGCCCTTCAGCTGCAATTATGTTTGGTCAGCTCCTCACCACCAAGATGGGGCAATTCAATTTTCAGTACTGCCCTCTGTCCCAGGAGATCAGCTCCATGACCCACCACCTGCCCTGCTTTAGGAGGTTGGCTTATTGCCCCAACGCTGCTGTAGGCATGAGCTTTTGAATAGATTTTTGGCAAAACAGTAGGACATCTTTGAGGACTTATTATGTGCTTACTCTGAATACATTAAACTTTAACTGGTTGAAAATACATTTTGTGTTTCAAATTTTAAAAAATTGTTTCTTAAAAAAAATTAAACTACATTAAATTTCAAAAGAATAATACTTGATATTTTCTGCAAGTATAATTAGCTAATTACTAACAAATCATAAAATTTCAACAAATACTCATAAAAATCACAACAAAAGGCATTTGGAAGTTAAATAAAAATGTTTTAAATACATAGTTGATATTAGCTGGACTAATTCCAATTACAGATTACTTAGAAAACAACAAAACTGAAAAAAAAACCTATAAAAAATATGTAGATGACAAAATTCAAGTTTTTATTTGTGAAATGAATGAATTTCCTAACATGGAATCAAGTTTTTAAGCAATTAAAAATAAAATAACTAAATGCACATAAGTGTAGGAGAATGGAGCTAGTAAAAACAATCAGAAAATAATAACCAAAGGAAAAATTAATGCATATTTTCAAGAGCTATTTATTTGTTTTTAAGCCCATATAGTATTAAAGAGCTGCACATTTCAAAAGCTGTGAACTTCAACCTGATGTTTTCAGATATTCTGGGCACCTAATGTGTTGGAGCAAGCATTTAATAATAAATTGATTTGGATTAAGTACACAGAAAGACAATGTGTAGCTCGTTGTCCTTATGTATCTATTCATTTAGCAAGTAACTTTTTGTATACCTATAATATACAATATTTTTGAAACATGTTTACATTGTAGATTGGCTAAATCAAGCTAATTAACATGGGCATTACTTTACATGCCTGTTTTCAGGGTAAGAACACTTAAAAACACAACACATTGTTATAAAGTATAGTCACTACATTGTACAATGATCTTTCTAATTTACTCCTTTTGTCTAACTTAAATGGTGAATATTTTCACTAACATCTCACCAACAGCTCCCTGTAGCCTTTGCCAGTCCACCATTCTGTCTCTGATTCCATAAGTTCAACTTTTTTTTATTCTACATTTAAGTGAGATTAATGCAGTAAAATTTTTCTTTCTGTTTCTGGTTTATTTAGCATAATGTAATCCAGGTTCATTCATGTTGTGGCAGTGTCAGAATTTCCTTAATTTTCAAGGCTGAATAATGGTCCACTGACCATTTTCCTTATCCATTAGTCCTCTGGTGGATACTTATGTTGATTACATATCTTGGCCGTTGTGACAATGTTTTGCCTCCCAACTCACCACCATCGTGTTAGGTAGCTTTACCTTACTAGTGAAATTAAGTCTTTGTGTGCTTTCAACTATCTGCAAGACACCCTCTTCTTTGGTTTGCTGACCACATGGTTTACATTGAATTTGATTCTTGAAATGATTAGGTTTATGTCCTTATCTTTTCTATTTTTTTTCTCTATTCCCTATTGTCTTTTTTCCTACCACACCTTTTTGTTTCCATTTCTTTCTTTTTTATTGACACTTTTATGATTCCATTTTGTGTTCTTTCTTTGTCTATTAGTTGTACCTCTTTGATTTGCTATATTCTATGCTGGTTAAAGCTTATTTATATACATCCTTAACTTACCAAAGCCTATGTTCGAGTGATATACAATTTCACTGAGTGTGTAAAACCATTGTAACAGTATACTTTAACTTATCACCTTCTAGCTTTTATGTTTTATGAGTTATAAACTCCATGACATATTATTACTTTTATTTAAAAAGACAATTATCCTTTAAAGAAGTAAAATAAGATGAAAAAAATTCTTGTACTTTTGCTCATGTAGTTATTATTCCTCAAGTTTTTTAATACTTAGATGTTTTTCTGTTAAATATCTTTTTCATAATGCTTATATGATTTCCTTTAAAATTTCTTATACTGTGGGTCTATGAGTTTTCTGCATTGGATGTCCAAAAAAACATTTATATTGCTTTCAAATTGAAAGATGTTTTCCATTGGCATAGAATTCTAAGCTTATATTTGATTTTTGCATTGTTTGTTGATTTTGTGTTTTTCTTTTAGAGTATAATAAAGTAGACATATACTGTCTTATTTGCTTTAATTCAGGTGAAAAATCTGGTATTATCATTCTTTGTCCTCAATACAAAACATTTTCTCTTTGTTGATGCTTTTAAGTTTTTCTTTTTCACTACTTCTGAGTCATTTTTTATCAGAACAATTTGTTTATTTGTTCCTTGGTGTAATAAATTTTTATGATTTGTCATATTTTGTCATCAAGCTTTCTGGATCTTTGATTTTATAATTTTCATCTACTTTTGAAATTTTATGTCAATATTTCCTCAAATTAGTTTTCTGTCTTCTTATCTTTTCTTTCCTCAGAGATTATACTAGGCTGTGTGGTACTCACTGATACTCCTCATTTTATGAGACTTTTCTTCTCTTTGTTTTATTTTGGATGGATTTAATAATTATCTTTTAATTAGTCAATTATATTTCTATGATGTATAATTTGGCATTAATTTCACATAATGTTTATAGTAAATAGTCTAATTTTCATTTTAAAAAATTAATTTGGGTCATTTTTAAACATTTCATGCTTCTTTTTAACATTTGTCTTTTTCCTCTAGATTGCCAAATATATAGAATACAGTTGTAAATAATATTCATTTTATTTTTCTGCTAATTCTGTCATTGAGGTCTGATGTTGACTCTGTTTTTTTTCTTTGGGTTTTTGTTTGTCAGATTGTTCCTTCTTCTTCAATGGCTGGCATTTCTTCATTACATGTCAGATACTATGACTTTTATCTCATTAGGTACCGGATAAACTTTAATTCCTATGGAAGTTCTTGAATTTTTGAGGATGCATTCAAGTTTCTAGTAAAAGTCTGATCCTTTTAAGTCTTCCTCTGTAAGATTTTTGGACAAGATGAGATCAGCATGTAGTCTAGAGTTAATTTTTTTCACTTTAAAGATGAGATGTTTTTTAGTATTCTAAATGTTCTGTGAATTTTGGGTTCTTTCCAATTTGGTTGATGGGCAGAATTCTCAGCACTGCCTGACCACAGAGTTTATTCTCTGTATTGCTCTCCAGAGCTTTTTCCAAGGTCTTGAATGTTTTCTTCACAGACATGCACTCATCATTATTCAGTGTAACAATTAAGGAAGACTCTTTCTGTGTCTCCAGAAGTTATCCATGAAGCTCTGTTGTCTTTAGTGTCAATTCTATGAATTCTTGCTATTTCAGCCTCTATAGGTGCCAGACTCCTATGCAGACTGCTGTACTGGCCTGGATTTTCCCTCTCCTACATTGTAGTCTGGAAATTCTCTCCAGTTTGTAGACTGATCCAGTTATATGGGTTAGTCTCTCAGAAATCACTAAACATTTGTTGCCTTGTGCCTTATGTGTTGAAAAACAGCACAACATACCTTTTGTCTATAAGTTACTTATTATAGGCAAGTGAATAAAGCTAGCCCAGATCACTTAATCAGAGTCCAAAACCAAGGTTTCCTACCTTGTTTTATTCTTCAAAGGTATTTTGGTTCTTCTTGGCAATTTGCATTTTTATGTAAGTGTTAGCATAAGTTATGTTCTGTTTGACATAAACAACAGAAATTGTCAGGGTATTTATTAGGATTTCATGAAATCCAGTGGTGAATTTGGGGTCCACTGATATCTTTGGTATATTGAATGAAAAACTCTTCTTACCAAGGTTTTTTATCCAAGTGCCAGCTACCAACACTATACCAATTCTGTGTTTGATCTTGGCCAAAGCCATGAGAAAAAAAAATACCAAGACGTTTCACCCATGTACCGCATCCACAAGTTTTTACCCCTTCCTCAGTCATCCCGCTTTTTTTCTTTTTTTTACATTTTCAAATGCTTAGGTATATGTTTTTATTTTTAGCTTTCTTCAGATTTTATAAATTTTAAAAGATAGCAAGATGAGTGGTAGGATATTTACTTAGAGTGATACTAAAGCTCTATTTTTTATTTAAATTTGTCTGTTTCTTTATAGTAACCATGCTATTTTATATTGCATATAACTGAATTTTTAATAAAGTCAGTAAATCTCTGCTTTTAAATTGGTATGTTTACAAATATTTTCTGTAATTATTGGAAAAAATAAGTTGTAATTATAATATTTGTTGTTTTGAATTTTTCATTTTGTTTTTTGTTCCTGTGTTTTTCTTTACTCATTTTTTAAAATATTTGAATTTGATTATTTGAATAAATTTCATAATTATTTGAACATATTTCAAAATTCATTTATTTTACTATAAATAGTCCCTTTTCAATACTTTTAGTAGCTACTTCAGGATTCAAATATTTATTTATATCCTCTCACAGTCCTTATACAGGTAACAATTCCATAAAATATAAATATGTTACAACTGCACAAATTCATTGCCTGTCTTTGTTCTTTGTATAGATTATCTCTCTATGTATTAAACTTAGGAAAACAAAATTATACATTTTGCTTTAAATATTTACATGCATTGTAAATAAAGAGGAAAATCCCCACAAATAATATTTATGATTGACAAAGCTCCTAATTACTTTTTCCAAGTTTCTATTTGCCATCATTTGCAATTATTTGAAATTTCCCTTTCAGGTTTCTTAAAGTATAGAGTTTGCTCACACGTTTTCTTGATTTCCTTTTATCTGAATATTTCTTTATTTGTTCTTTATCTTTGGACTATATTTCACTGGCTATAGGGTTCTTGTTTGACAGATTTTTTCAGAGCTCTGAAGATATTGTCATGCTTTTTTCTGTTCGTAATATTTAATGAGAATGCTAGTATTAAAAGGATCCCTTTGCCATTTTTAAGGAGTATTTTTCTTTTGTTGCTTTTACAATTTGCTCTTTTTCTTTATAGTCTATCAACTCGGTTGGCAGGTTTCTTTATACTGCATGGAGTCCATGAATCATTTGTATCTCCAAATATCTTTTTTAATTAGGGAACTCTTGGCTTTTATCTCTTTGGTCTGAGTTCTCCAATATTCTAATTATCAGTTTGTTAGATTATGTCTCACTAACAGTAAAATTGTTACAGATTGAATCGTGTCCCCCCCAAAATTCATATATTGAAGATCTGACCCTAATATGATTGTATTAGAAATAGGACCTATTGACAGATCATATATACTAAGTGAATTGATAAAGGCAGGTCTCTGATGTGATGGTGTTGGTGCTTTTCAAGAAAAGACACACCACAGGGCTCTCTCACAGCAATGTGAGGACACCGGAGCAGGCAGCCCTGTGCAAATCAAGAACAGAGCCTTCACCAGAAACCAACCCTGCCTGTCCTTGACCTGGAATTTGTACCTTCTAAAATTGTGAGAATATAAATTTATATTATTTCAATCACCCAGTCTATATTTCATTACACTAGTCCACATATACTATAGACCTGGAGCTGTGTTCATTTTTTCTTCAGTCTTTTTGTTCTTTATTTTTCATATTAGGTGATTTCTGTTTCTCTGTATTTGAGTTCATTTACTCTTTCCTTTCTAACATACATTTGTGTGTTAAACACACCTGGTAAATTTTTATCTGGCATTGTAATTTTTGACTATAGAATTTCTATTTGTCTCTTTTAAAAAATTTTTTTATATCACTACTCAGAATATTTACCTTTTCATTTGTTTAATTCATCTCAGGGCTGATCTCAGTTCATCTCTTGATTGTGTTTCACACTATCCTTCATATATCCAGTTATTTTATATTTTTTCTTGGGTTTATGCTAGTCTTCTCAGAAAAGACTTCCTCTTAACAGTGAATTACTTTGGGTGGATTGGAATTCCAAACTCAAATGTTTCCATGTGTCATCTATGGTCTTGGTTCACATCATCTAATTTAAGCTCAGACATTCTTCAAGTCTTACCTGTACTTAATGTAACCCTGCAACAGTGAGCGCTGGATGTAGACAGACATTGTGAGTCCTCCTTATCATTATTTGCTTTCTGAGATTTCCCTATTATCTCCAGTGATCATAGTTTCCAAATTCAGTTCTCTGTTGCCCCATGACAGAAATATTGTAGCATTTTTTCATCAGCACTCCACTGATGGTGCTCTGTGCAAAACATCTGCTCTCAGGCTGAAACCACAGAACTGAACTTTTTGTTTGACTTCTCTTCCCCATTGTGTTCTCTTCATGTAAGTCTGTCTGCTTCTGTTTCTTCTCCAGTTCCTAGCTGCTTTTGTACTAGGTCCAAAAACTGCAGGTTTGTCTTAGGGTAATTGAGTTTTAAGTACTTTCTCTGTCATTACTGGCCAATGAGTTTGTTAAATAATCTGTTATTCATTTATTTTATTTTCCAAAATTTTGTTACATAGAAATGTAATTGACTTGTTTGTTTCATATAAATGTGCTTGATATCCATAAATAATAACTGTTTTTTTTTTATTTCTTATTTTTAAAAAAAGTTTTTTAGGAAAATGTTTCTCACTTGGGATATGATATTTTTCTTGATTTTTTAATGTGATTGCTTAAAATAATTCGTTAATTTTTTCTGTAGTATTATAAAACCACAGATTATAAGCTATAAAATGCCTGAAATTTTTCACTTGAGAATTTATTTTATTTCAATATGTAGAATAAACAAAATAAATAATTTGTGGATGTCCTGTGAACAACATACCTAGGGTTGGAGTTTAATACTAATACATTAATAATGCTAACATTATTAATAAAAATTTTTAGATCTTAATTTCTATGTTAATAGTCATATTAAGTGCATTAAAGATTTGGACTATTTTCATGTTTCTATTTTATTACTTGGATCTTTATAAAAGTTTCTATTTGATTTAAAGCATGAACTTATTCAACAAATATTTAATGATTATCCATAAAATGAGATAGCACTCTTAGACAAAAGACTAACAACCCTGTGGGTTTTAGCCCATATGAACAAGAGATTTTCCATTTTTATTCTATATCTTGATTTTTTTTCTTGAATTTTCTCTTTTTCTGATGTTACTATTCCAAATTTTATTTTATATTAACTATTCAGGTTTTTTTATTTTTACTATTTCATCCCTTTATATTTTTTTCTTGACAAAATTAAACACTATTAGACATTTTAAATGCAATGATTTTGATTTTGGCTTTTAATTAGTATGTTGAATTGACAAGTGTTCAAATAAATCCTATTAAAATGCAGTTATTTCCCATTCTTTAAAATATGTCTCTGGTGAATTATCAATTATTATTATAAAATCAAGTTACCTTCATTTTTGCTTGTTTCAATTCTTTTTCTTATTGAGACCATATTGAACTTTTAGCATAACAAAACTACTTTGATATTTAACCAAGTGCCAATGGCCCATACCTACAATCCTAGCTACTTGGGAGGCAGAGATTGTGAGGATTGAGATTTGAGGCCAGCCTGGGCAAATAATTCACAAGACTCCCCCCTCCAAAATAGCTAGAGTGAAATGGACTGGAGGTGTGGCTCACACAATATAGCACCTGCTTTATAAGCACAAAACCTTTAGTTTAAACTCCAGTCCCAATTAAAAAAAATAAAATATATGGATAGTTAGACAGATAGATAGATAGATAGATAGATAGATAGACAGCCTTTGAAGGGCCTGACCTATACATAAAATTTTTAGAGTAGTGTATTATCATTGCTAGTTTATTTTGATTTTTACTTAATAACACTTCATAGCTCTTAGATTAAAAAATGAATCTCAATTATTGCAAAATTTCAGGCTTTGTTTATTTAAATCACAAAAATGTTGGTTCTTATAAGTTGGAATATTTCAATAATATGGTGTATATTTCTCATTAGACAAAGAATTTATTTTAATTCAAGACTTGAACTTTTATGTTGTTGCTTTGTTTTGTGTCTTGCAGAATATTTCCCTACATTTTAAATAGAAAAAATTAGGGTGGCATTGTAAATAGATCATTAAGCACATTGCAGAAATACAATAGAAGTAAAGATCATTCTGAATTAAATACTAACTGTTCTCAGTTAACAATCTTTTCTCATTAATTTTATGAAATATTGCAGATACTAACCTTTAAAATCATATAATAACAGAGATCAAATATAATGGTCAAAATGAAATTTCTAGTTATGATATTAAAGTAGTTACTAAATAATTTCAAAATACTCTAGTATTGAAAATATTTACTTATATGTATGTACATATGTTTCTTAAGTTTTTACAGAAATTTTTTAATCTCTTTTTCCCCATCCATATTGCCAAATTATATATATATATATATATATTTTCTTAGGCCTACTTAAAATCTGCATTAGTAGAGAAAAAGAACAAAAAGCATATAAAAGCAGGTTATTTTAAGGTATCATCTTACATAATTATAGAGACTAAAAGTCTTTCCATCTGCTGTCTGTAAGATAAAGACCCAATGAAGCCATTGTTGTTAAGTCTGAGGCAGAGAAACCAGAGATCCAATAGTACTGATTCCAACCTGAGTCTGAAGGACTCAGAAAATCCACATTCCACTGGACACCTAAAATCCTAGCTATTTGGGAGGCTGGGATTTGGAGTATTACAGTTCAAAGACAGCCCAGGCAAAATGTTTGTGAGATGTCTTCTAACAAAAAGAAAATCTTAGAATAGGAGGCACATGGTCCAGCCTGATCTGGGCAAAAAGCAAAATATCTCCAAAACACCCAGAGCAATATTGTCTCTTAATTGATCAAATAATTTTTTAAATGTGTTTAAAATTCCAAGTATATAAATCAGTTTCTTATAGTCTGGAAGTAGCATATCAGAAAGCAGTGTATAGTATGTTTGAGCTCATCAGCTCCCTCTTCCAGTTTATAGGTTGCAGATATCTATTATATCATTGTATCCTTACATGGTGAGAGGCTCATCTGAGGCCCCTTTTATATTATGGGGGCACTAAACCAGTTCTTGAAGGTTCCACCCTCATAACCTAATTATCTCCTAAAGATTATACTTCCTAATATCATTATATTGGGTGTTAGGATTTCAACATGTGAATTTTATTTACATAAATATTCAGCCTATTGTACCTACTATAACTAATTTTCAAAGTGTATTTTAAAATGAAAAAAAATTATGTTGTACTTTTACAAAGATGGAGAACAGGAGGGTAAACTAGGTCCTGTCTGGTGGGTAGGTACCAGTGGTGAGGGAGAGGATATAAGGAAAGGGTGCAGGAGGGTGAATATGGTAGAAATATTATGTACATATATATGTAAATGGAAAAATAAGACCTGCTGAAAACTATTCCATAAATAGGGAGGGGGCAATAAAAGAGAATGATGGATGAGGTGAATTTAACTATGATATATTGTAAGAACTTTTGTAAATATCAGAATGTACCCCCAGTACAACAATAATAAAAAATTAAAATGAACAAAATGGTAACATACTTCTTCTGGAATGGGGGAAAAACATCTACTGAAACATAAAAAGTGGACATTTTAACATGAAAAATTAGAATACAATTAGTAACACAGATGGCTCCTGACTAAAGATGGTTTGACTTAAGGGTGGTGGTGGTGTGTTTCTGTCAGTTTATTTTTTTCAGTATAAACTGGTGTTACATTTTATTAAGAAATTAATGTTAATTTTATTACAGATGATAATGGTTTTGAGGTTGAAAGGATGTGCCCTTTGCCCCAGCAGATCCCCATAGCAGAAACCAGTAAAGCCAGCACAGGATGGCTGTGGATGGATCCCCATGCAGGATAAGATAAACAGGATGAGGGCAGGTAGAATGTGAGGAATGTGAGGAATGTGAGCAGATTGCGAAAGATGACTAGAAGTACAAGCAAGATGTGCCCTGCCTGCTTGCTAAATGTAACCGCACGCGCGAATACTGACCCTTGAATCTATAGGCTAAGAAGTAATGTACTCTTAAATGGATAGGCTGGAAATGTATGTGGTGTTACAAACTCATTGGCTATGTACTGTGCGGGCTTTTGCTGCAACGGCTGGTAGGGGCCTATATAGGATCTTCCCTAAAGAGGCTCAGGGTCTTCTCTGCCCAACCGGACCTGTGTGTCTGTGTGGGAGCTTGACCCTGGCTTGCCAGCTCAATAAACTCTGCTTTGTTGATTGCATTCACGCGTGACTCTCTGTCTCTCAGAGGAATAGGATTCTCGGACCCTAACATTTGGAGGTTCCACCGAGATACCCTTTTTTGAGAAGGCAGACCATCCACGAGAAAGCAGAGGTGATTCCAAGTCCTAGGCTTGGGAGAGTCTGAGATTCTCATTTGGAGGGAACTAATTGGTAGATGATTGTTCCCGTTTGGGCCGTGGCAGGGATTTGGCCAATCCCCAGGGAGAATCATTCTGGGAATCTCGTTAAGGGGACCACAAGGTCCTGCTGGGAGAGGCTTTCCTCTCATTTGGGCTCGAGCATTTCAGGAATCCTGGCACCAGGTGAAGAACTAATTGAACTAGTCAACCAACCACCCGTCAAGTGGATGCCTTTCGGCCTGATATCCAAATTGGATGGTGAGGAGGTTGAATGGGGTGTGCACCAGCGTGAGAGAAGGACCAGTCCAAGCGAGTGGTGGAGAGTGTTCTGTGTGTGTAGAGTTATTGTTGCTTTCACCCTTTTTGTTCTATCTCTCCTGGCGGTTGCTTTTCATCCCACAATGGGACAGGGACAAGCAACCCCAAAGTCTTTGATTCTCTCTCACTTTCCAGAAGTCAAAAAAAGGGCATTAAATGCAGGTCTGGTCATTAAGAAAGGTAAGTTCGACACCCTTTGTTCTGCAGAATGGCCCACCTTCGGAGTCGGATGGCCCATTCAAGGTTCCCTCTCCCTAGACCTGATCACTAAGGTCAAGGCTGTCGTTTTCTGACCAGGCAATCAAGGCCACCCAGATCAGGTCCCCTACATTTTGGTTTGGGAAGATTTAGCGGGGAACCCCCCCCTTGGTTAACAGCTTTTCTGACTCACCCCTCCAGTTCGGCTCCCGGGGCTAAAACCCCAGTCACGCCTGCCTTGGTCATAAAAGAGGAAGAGAAACCTCCCCTTCCCTCCCTGACCAGTCCTCAAAATAGGACACCCTCTTTACCACCCCCAGTCTTACTGGAGAGTCCCCCCTTTTACCCCTCCCTCACGGGGGTAGAGGAAGATCGGCCGCCCCCATACGTGACTCCCCCTGTTCAGGCCAGTGCTCTGGAGGAGGAAATTTCCTCATCCTCCTCAACAGGACCGACGGCCGGAGGAGGAATGGGTCAAAGACTCTGCCCCCGAGGGGTACAGGAAAGGGAGGGAGAAGACGGGCCCTCCTCATCAACACAGGGGGAGGAAACTGTCCCTACACTTCCAGTCTGGACGGTAGGCCAAGGAGGACCAGGAAGGGGGCAACAGTTTCAGCACTGGCCTTCTCCTCCAGTGATCTATATAACTGGAGGATGCAGAACCCACCCTTTTCAGAAGACCCCAAGTGTCTCATAGATCTCCTGGAGTCCGTCATGCATACACACTGCCCGACATGGGATGACTGTCACCAGCTGCTCAATACTCTTTTTACGATGGAGGAGTGGGAGCGCATCCTCCACGAAGCTAGAAAGAACATCTTGGGGGACAACGGGAGACCCACAACCCTCCAACCGGCCATAGATGAGGCCTTCCCCCTATGCCGCCCTGATTGGGATTTCGGGACCGCAGAAGGTAGGGAGCGTCTCCGAATCTACCGCCAGACTCTTATGGCAGGTCTCCGAGTGGCCGCTAGGAGGCCCACCAATTTTGCAAAGGTAAAGGCAGTTGTCCAACGGGAAAATGAAAGCCCGGCCAGTTTCTTAGAGTGCCTCTATGAGGCATACCATCAGTACACCCCTATTGACCCCGAGGTGGAGATCCACCGGTCTGCTGTGGTATTCTCATTCATTAATCAGGCAGCTCCAGACATTAGGAGAAAACTCAATAAACAGGAAAACTTAGGGGAGATAACCATTAGGGAAATGTTACAGATAGCAGAGAAGGTCTTTACCACAAGGGAAACTCCAGAAGAAAGGGAGGAAAGGTGGAGAAAGGAAGACAGGGAGGCCCAGGAGAAATTGAGAAAGGAGGACAGGGAGTTCCAGGCTAAAGAGAACTGAAAGCAACAAAGAGAAATGGCCCATATTTTCCTGGTGGGTGTCTGGGACCAACCCAGTGAAGGGGGCCTCGCCAGGACCCCGGATAAGGAACACTGTTTTACTGTAAGGAGACTGGGCATTGGAAGAGAGAGTGCCCTAAGTTAAAGGGAAGAAGAGGGTTTGGCAGGAGACTGGGAGGTAACAGGGAAAGGGAATGAGCAGTGGAGCAGGCCAGAGTCCTTCTAGCCAGAGAAGAGGACTGAGGGAGACGGGGCTCGGACCCCTCCCCGAGTCTTGGGTAACTGTATGTGTGGAGGGGAAGCCGATGGGGTTCATGGTGGATACCGGTGCCCAGTATTCGGTCTTAAACAAGGCATGTGGCCCTTTGAACAAGGAACGAACAAGTGTCATTCAGGGGGCCATGGGTACACAGTTATGCTCACGGACTACCAAAAGAAAGGTAGACTTAGGAAAACACCAGGTCACACACTCCTTCCTGGTCATCCCTGAGAGCCCCGCTCCCTTGCTCGGATGAGACCTGCTCACCAAAGTAGGGGCCTGTATCTATTTTGAAACAGATGAGATAATTGTGACTGATCGGGAGGGGAGCCCAATACACGTCCTGTCCCTATCATTGGCTGACGAATATTGACTGTTTGAGAGCTGACAGGAGCCAGGAGGGGACATAGCCCAATGGCTAAAAAGGTTTCCCACGGCCTGGGCAGAGACTGCGGGAATTGGCCTCGCCAAACACCTCCCTCCCATAGTTATACAATTGAAGGCTTCCGCTCTTCCCCTCCTAGAATGGGATTATCACCTGGGTCCACTACACCCACATCAGACTGGCAGATCCGGTAGCTATGAAGAAAGGCTTCCTGCCAACAAGAAGGGTGTCCCACCACAAGGAAAATTTTTTCAAACTCAAACTTCATACTGGACCTCGGTAACTTTATTCCTTTTTCTAACCCTGTCCACCACTTGCTGGGGGCATACAAATCCACATCAACCTTTTAACCTGACCTGGATGATTGTAGATGTATCCACAGGAGACATTCTTAACCAGACCTCCAAGGTGATCCCTCCCAGCACCTGGTTCCCAGAATTATACTTTGACTTAAAGGCCTTATTCACTGGCAGGGGACAATAGGATTTGCGCCAAAGTTACTTCTATGTCTGCCCCGCTCCCCAACCCAACCACAGAAAAAAATGTGGAGGAATCAACTATTATTGTAAGTCATGGGGTTGTGAGAGCTCAGGGGACATATGGTGGCCACCCCCCAAACAGGGGGACCTTATTCAGTTAGGTAGAGTCTCTCAATCTGGTATTACATACCACCAACCTAGACCTATAAATAAGTGTTGCCCAACTCCCCCCAATTGTAATCCCATTAGGATAAATTTCACTGATTTAGGAAAAAAGGCAACAAATTGGGAATTGGGTAAATCCTGGGGAGTCAGACTCTAAAAAACAAATCATCCAGGAGCCCTTTTTACCTTGCGGCGTGTGCGACAACCAGTCTGTACTCTAACAATAGGACCTAATCTCATGTTAAGGCCTAATCCTGTGTTAAAGCCAGAGTTGTCTGAGGCAAAATTGGTTCCACGCACAACTCCCCGGACGCCCCAGAGCACCACTCCCAATGACTCTCAGAGTCCCAAAGTGACACCCCCAGAACCCACAACCACCGTTCCCTTCACTGTACCACCTAGCCCCCTGGAGACCTTGCTGTTTGCTACATTTGAGACCTTGACTAGGACAGGCCCTAATCTAACTGAGGCTTGCTGGCTTTGCTACAGCCCTTCGCCCCCTTTCTGAGAGGCTATTGGAATCAATTCCTCTTTTGTAGTCAACACCACTACTCCAACGGGTTGGGAGGCCCGACCCGCCAGCCTGACCATGGCTCAGGACAGTGGCCAAGGGACTTGTGTAGGGCAGGTCCCAAAAGGAAATAAAAAATTGTGTGCTACTATAATTGAGCACTCAAACTGGAATGCCTCCCATTGGATAACCCGGGCCAGAGGCGCCTGGTGGGCATGCTCGCTGAATGGGCTGACCCCCCACTTGGCTGGATTGGTCTTTAATGCCTCCCGGGAATTCTGCCTGATGGTGATAGTGGTGCCTAGAGTCCTCTACCATCCAGCTGAATATCCCATTCTTTACTGGTCCGACCGCCCCCGGGCAAAAAGGGAGCCCATTACCACCCTAACCATCACTATCCTATTTGGAATAGGCCTGGCAGGGGCGGGTACCGGCATAGCCTCTCTGGCCACTCAGCACTCCGGCCTCACCTTCCTCAGGGCGGCCATCGATGAGGACCTAGACCGTATTGAAAAATCCATTAGCCACCTTGAAAAATCCCTAACTTCCCTATCCAAGGTAGTCCTCCAGAACCGGAGGGGACTGGACCTACTGTTTCTTAAGAATGGTGGCCTCTGTGCGGCTCTAGGGGAGGAATGTTGCTTTTACGCCGACCACACCAGGGTTGTTCGTGACTCTATGTCCAAACTTTGGGAAGGCCTAGAGCAACCAAAAAGGGAAAGAGAGGCCAGGGAAGGCTGGTTCGAATCTTGGTTCAACCAGTCCCCTTGGTTAGCTACCCTCCTGTCTGCACTAGCAGGGCCGATAGTAATCCTCCTGTTACTGGTCACCATAGGACCTTGTATTCTAAACCGACTTGTGACTTTCATCAAAAACCGAATTAACACTGTCCAACTTCTGGTCCTCTGCCAACAATACCAGGCTCTTCATCCCCTTGAAAATGATTCCTCAATATAGCCCAAAGAAAAGGGGGGAATGAAAGGATGTGCCCTTTGCCCCAGCAGATCCCCATAGCAGAAACCAGTAAAGCCAGCACAGGATGGCTGTGGATGGATCCCCATGCAGGATAAGATAAACAGGATGAGGGCAGGTAGAATGTGAGGAATGTGAGGAATGTGAGCAGATTGCGAAAGATGACTAGAAGTACAAGCAAGATGTGCCCTGCCTGCTTGCTAAATGTAACTGCACGCGCGAATACTGACCCTTGAATCTATAGGCTAAGAAGTAATGTACTCTTAAATGGATAGGCTGGAAATGTATGTGGTGTTACAAACTCATTGGCTATGTACTGTGCGGGCTTTTGCTGCAACGGCTGGTAGGGGCCTATATAAGATCTTCCCTAAAGAGGCTCGGGGTCTTGTCTGCCCAATCGGACCTGTGTGTCTGTGTGGGAGCTTGACCCTGGCTTGCCAGCTCAATAAACTCTGCTTTGTTGATTGCATTCACGCGTGACTCTCTGTCTCTCAGAGGAATAGGATTCTCGGACCCTAACAAGGTTATGCTAAAAGCAAATGTTTCACTGTCAAGGTATGTACTAAGGTTTCCTTTTTTTAATCAGGTTTCATTGTTCTATTTTCATACAAGTATAAAAAATACATCAATTATATTTACCTTCTCCATTCAGTTTCCTTCTCCCACTGGTACCCACCACTGAACAGGGCCTGTTTTACCTTACTTTCCTTCTTCTTATTCTCTCTCTCTCTCTCTTTTTTCACTTTAAGCTAGTGCAGAGTGATACAAAGTTAGTAGAAAAGTGACTTTGAGTTTTGAAATCTGACCTTCTTCCAGGGTGCTGTTCTCTCTCAGTGTTGACAGCAAACTGCAACACCCCACCAACATCATGAGGGTGACAGCTACAGTGAGCTGCATTGCTAAACCGTGACAGTTGGCAGATTAAGTGCATTAAATGCATTGTTTGCTTGTGATATTTTCCATTTAGGATGTATTTGTTGGGATGTAGTCACATCATAAATAGAGGTGCATCTGCATTTGAATTATCTTGTCTATTTATGCTATAGTAATTGAAAGAAAATGTTAATATTACCAAAAAAGCAGACAGGTAATTTAATGTGAGAGAGTAGATATCCAAGAAAAGCTCTCACCCCTGACCCCCTTAAGTATTTATGCTGTCTACAATCACTTTGGCACAAAAATGGCATTTTATTCTTATAAATTAAATAAAAGCTTTAGTACATCTGGGAAAATATCAAAATATATTTCTATCTCATATGTACCAAATAAAACTATATACATATATAAAACTATATACATATATACTAAAAGAAACCTCAAAAATATTTAATATTAAAATGTGAAAATGACACCCTAATTTATATTTTGAAGTAAACATAAGTAAAAAATAAATGAATTGAGATTGAGTAGAAATGACACCAAAGTGTGTATACATATATACATACTAATATTTATATATGGAACAAGAATATATCTACATACACATGTTGTAACATAAGTTTGATAATCCTTAACAGATGAAATATCACATGAAGCAAGAAAAGACAGTAAGGGAAATGACAACAGAAAAATGTTTAAAGTAGACTGACTACTTACAACACAAATAGTTAAAATAAGCCTGGTGAAGGTGGTTCATGTCTGTTATCCTAGCAACTCCGGAGGCAGAGATCAGGAGAATTACTGTTTGAGGCCATCCCTGGCAAATAGTTAGCAAGACCTTATCTTGAAAATATATCCAATACAAAAAAGCTGATGGAGTGGCTCAAGTAGTAGAGTGCCTGCCTAGTAAGCATGAGACCCTGAATTCAAACCCCAGTACTGCCAAAAACAAAGAGTTAAAATGTATAAAAAGTACACCTTAATCAGTATGTACAGTGTACATAAACATAACAATTAAATCAGTCAGAAAGTCTTCAAAAATTAAAAGATAAGAACTTGTACCTTGATGTTCGTGGTAGAATTATTTATAACAGACAAGAACAAAAATAATTGAAGTGTCCATTAATCAATAAGTAGAATTACAAAGTATATACCCATGCAATAGAATACAAAACCATAAAAAAGAGTGAAGTACTGGTGTAGCTACAACATAGAAAGACCTTGAAAACATTATGCTTCATAAAAGAAACTAGACAGAGGAGGCCATCTATTGTATAATTCTGTTTATCTAATATGTTTAGAAGAGAAAAATATTCATAGACACAAAAAGTAGATTAGTGGCTGCCAGGGATTGGGGTTAGGGAAGTCATGGGGAGTGACTGCTTATGGATCTAGAGTTTCTTTTGGAGTGATGAAAATATCATAAAACTAGAAAGAGGTAGTGTTTGCATGACATTTTGAATATACAGATAAAAACAAGCAAACAAAAGCCAAAGTGTACACTTCAACAGGGCAAACATCACAGTATACTAATTATTATTAAGTCTGCCATCAAAAAGAGTAAGAAAGGAACAATAGTAGACTAAAATGTCAAAATTCTCATAATTGCATCCCCCACAAGAAAAATAAAATTTCTTGAGGCCAATTTGAAAAAAAAAAATTGAAATTCATGGTAACTGTTAAAATGGGTCCCCCAAAAATGTCCAAATCCTAATTCCTGAAGAGTGTTGGTACACTGCTATATAGCATCAGGAAATCAAGGTTACAAAAGAGATTAAGATTGCTAATCAAATGATATTAAATTAAGGACACTGTTTTGCATATCAAGAGGATCTCGGTGTAATCATTATCTTTCTTAAATGGGAAGAAAGAAGCAGAAGCTTCAAAACCCGAAAGATGGAATTATGATTGGCTGCTTGTACCTTTGAAAATCTAAGGAGCCACAAGCCAGGGGATGCAGTCATCCTTTAGAAGCCAGAGAAGACAATGAAACAGATTCCTTGTGAAACCTTTAGAAAGTAATGCAGCCCTGCTCACACTTTGATGTGACTCAATGAAGCCCATTTCACTTCTGATCTCCTAAAGAAAAAAAATTAGTTTGCACCATTTTAAGCCACTAAACTTTACAGCAATTTGCCACAGTAGCAACAGGAAAAGAATACAAAGTGCTTATCATATTAGTGAACAATCCTAATTCCAATAATTTATAATATAAAGTCATAAAATTAAACTAAATTTAAGAGTGAACAGTGGTACAACAATTTCTGAAACAAAACCTGTCAAACCAGACATGATAGTGCATGTTTATAATCTCAGCATTTGTGAAGCTGAGGCAGGAGGATCATGAGTTTGAGGCCAGCTTGGGCTGCGTAAAAAGAAACCAGACAAAAACTATTTAAGTACGGTAGGCTACATGCATATAACAAATAATATGTAGTCAATAAAATATGTCACATAAGAAAATTAAACAACCTTCACAATTCCTTGTAGACTGAAAATATTAAAATGACAAGTCATAAATGGCAGTGTAATAGTTAGGGCAATGATTATGAAAGGATATGCATGAAAACTGGAATTATGATTCAGTGATGTGAATTAATTTTTTAAATTTTTTTAAAACTTTTTTGAGAAAAGATTTTGCTATGTTGTCCAAGCTGGTCTCAAGCTTGCAGGATGAAGTGTTTCTCCTAACTCAGCCTCCCAAGAAGCTGGGACTACAAGTGTGCACCATTTTACACCCTTCTGGGCATTTTGAATTAAATGCAAAACATTAATATTTTTAAGTTTTTCTCTATTTTTGTAATTTGACTGAATACATATTTATCTTATAGTTAGAAGATCTTACTTTCTAATGCATTAAATATTAAGTGATATCATAACTTACTTAAAATAACATCATTCATCATGATATTTTCTAGATTTATTCTTTTTTTTCCTCTTTCATTTTCGTCTCATTGAACTTTGTTTTAATAGGTCTCAAAATTCTGTGCCAGACTTTTGATCAAGTTATTGCCATTAAAAAGAACTGATTTTTTAAAAACTCATAACTTAAAACTGCCACACACACACAAAAATAAATGGCCCACAAAACATTTTCCTTTCCTTCTGAGGGTTTATGCATTGTAATTATTAACTGGTCTTTTACAATTAAATTTAAATGTCCAATTGAGACAAACAGTCCTAAAACCATTCTTCTACCACTGATTAAGACTGAGGTGGCAAGAGTTAGGGAGAATGTTCATTTAGCCTTCTGAGCTTTCTGGGCAGATGGTGACCTTGCCAGTTCCAGAGGCCTTCTTACCACAGCTTTGATGACACCCACAGCAACTGTCTGTCTCATATCACAAACAGCAAAATGACCCAGAGGAGGATAATCAAAGAAGCTCTCAACACACATGGGCTTGCCTGGAACCATGTCAAATATGGCAGAATCACCAGATTTCAAGAATTTAGGGCCATCCTCCAGCTTCTTACCAGAGTGCCAATCAATCTTTTCTTTCAGCTCACCAAACTTGCAGTGTTACCTGTATGACAACCAAGTGCAGGGGCGTAAACAGCACTGATCTATCCTTAGTGGTTCAGAGTAATTACGTGAGCAGTGAAGCCAGCTTCTTCCCTTGATCGGTCATTCTTGCTCTCACCAGCAACATTTCCACAATGATCATCTTTGACAGACACATTCTTGACATTTTGAAGCCCACATTGTTTCCAGGAAGAAATTCACTGAAAGCTTCATGATGCATTTCAACAGACTTACCTCAGTTGTGACATTGACTAGAGCAAAGGTGACCACCATGCCAGGTTTGAGAACACCTGTCTCCACTTGGCCCACAGGAGCAGTACCAATACCACCAATTTTATAGACATCCTGAAGGGACAAGCACAGAGGCTTGCCAGTTGGGCAAGTTGGTGGTAAGATAAAGTGCAAAGTTTCAAGCAGTGTGGTTCCACTAGAACTTCCATATTTATGGTGACTTTCCATCCCTTGAACCAAGGCATATTAGCACTTGGCTCCAGCATGTTGTCACCATTCAACCAAAAATTGGCACAAATGGTACTGTGTCAGGGTTGTAGCCAATTTTCTTGGATGCTGACTTCCTTAACAATTGCCTCATATCTCCTCTGGCTGTTGGGTGGTTCTATGGAATCCATTTTGTTAACACCAATAATTAGTTGCTTCACATCCAGAGTGTAAGCCAGAAGAGCATGCTCATGGGTCTGCCCATTCTTGGAGATCTAGCTTCAAATTCACCATCACCAGCAACAACAGTCAGGACAGCACAGCCAACCTGAGATGTGCCTGTAATCATGTTTTTGATAAAGTCTCTGTGTCCTGGGACATCAATGATGGCCACATAATACTTGCTGGTCTCAAATTTCCACAGGGAGATGTCAATGGTGATACCATGTTCACAATCAGCCTTCAGTTTATAGAAGACTCAGGCATCTCAGCAGCCTCCTTCTCAATTATTTCAATGGCTCTTTTGTCAATTCCACCACATTTGTACATCAGAAGGCCAGTAGTGGTGGACTTGCTGGAATCTACATGACCAATGGGGACAATGTTGATGTGAGTCTTTTCCTTTTCCTTTTTGGCTCCACTTTAGTGGTGGTTTTCTTGACACCTGTGTTCTGACAACAAACTCATTGCAAAAAGCTGTATTTATTCTTAATTAGGCACTTTTGTTCTTTTAGACTTTATATTATATTGCCCTTCTGTATTGAAAAATATCTTGTGAATAAGTAAGTTCATAGCCAGAAATTAAGAGACATTCTTCAATGACTACTACTTTAAGAAAGGAAAAAATAGAAAATCAATAAATAAATAATCGAACTTTTAATGGCAGAAATTTAAGTTTGTAAATGTAGTTTTCACTTATGCATAATGTTCTGTGAAAATGACTTGTATTCTCAACATATGCTTTATTGGTTAACTTATTAAAAGAAATTTTACACGAGGATCTCCAAGGGTAGAAAGCTCTTCACTGGAACATAGAAGGGAATGAATATTTTATTTAAAGAAGCAAAGCAAAAGCAGAAGCAAAGTCTCCCCAGAATCACTAGAGGAATACATTTCTCATATCTTAGAGAGTGGCAAATGTCAGCATTTAGGAACAGATCAAGGAGGACCAGATTCTAGGAAGGTAGTGAATTAAGTGTTGGACTCATTCAATTTGAAATTCCTGTGGAAAATTTAGTAATGGTTTCAATCAAAAATGAAGACTTGAAATTTGGCAGAGGTATGCAGGTAAAATATATATTGGAATATATATAGGAATCTCTTCACATATTTAATTGAAATTTTGAAAGGGATGGGATTTATTGAAGGGTAAACTAAAACTTTAAATATGTTAAGCTTGCATGCTTACACCATTATCTTTTTTTTTTCTTTTAGAAATACTAGGGTTTGAACTCAGGACCTTGCTTTACTACTTGAGCCATATTCCTACCTCTTTTTTTGCTTTAGTTATTTTTCTGGTAGTTTTTTGCTTCTTACCCAGGGCTGGCCTCAAACTTCGATCTTCCTACCTATGCCACCCCCATACCTGGGATTACAGGCATATTCCACAGTTGCTAGCCAGAAGCTAAGAGCATTCTCCATGTAAATCAACCCACAAGTTCTCTAGTATCTTTCCAGGTGCTGTGGGTCTGGTATTCATGGGAATTGGTTTGCAATATGCTAATTAGTCAGATTTAAAGAATTTAACTCTAGGAATAGTTCTTAGACCTTAAACCCAAAAATCATATTGAACTCTCCTTTCTCCAACAGCATCACTTTGCATTGTGATATTTTAAATTTGTAAATTTTAGGTAATTTCTAAAATAAAGATCTTATTCTTATCTAGATTTTAGGACATTATTTCTCATATTACTTTACTAATATAATTCACTTTCAATACTATTTACCTTCAATGTCTATCTTGTAATTGTATTTTGATGTACAGATCTTTCTTTAAAATATCGGAAAATACTATAGGAACCAGCCTACTGCTTTTAGTTCTCTGTCATATATCACCTCTGAATTGTCGTCTTCTCCTTTTCTCTTCAACCCATTGAAATTCTATACATGAGCTAAAAAGTTCCAAGAAAAATCGTTGGCTTGTTTTCCTTGTGATTTAATTACTTCCTTATCTTCCCATAAGCCAATTGAAGTATTTACCCCATTGCATTGTGTATAATTGCTAGGTGTCCAACAACAGTTGACCTGTCCACAAAACACAGATATGTTTTATTTATCTTTGTGTCCCCATTACCTGGCATAATGTGACATGATGACAGTACATAATAAATAATTGTAAGATGATTTAGTTGTAACAAATGAAATTGCTTATGTGTTAAAAGCCCTTTACTGATTGTTATTGGTTTGAAATTCTTGTTTTACACATTAGTATTGAGCCAACTTCTTTAGTATTTCTGCTGTCCATATTTTAGTACTTGTAACAAAGTTCAGATAGCCTTTGCCAGTCCAGATGTTCACTCTGGACTATAATCAAGACCTATAGAATAACATTTCCCCAAATTACTTAATTCTTGGTCACAACTTCATATGATAACAAGCAAAAAAAATTTTATACATATATACGTGTGTGTATGTATAATTCTATTTTTATATATTATATGTAATTCTATAAATTGTGATGATTATTATATATTATAATATAATGTTAAAATTATCTGAAATAGATGCAACAAGTCTATACCAAATAAAATACTCTCCATGCTGGAAGTCTTTATGAAGCTCAGTATAAGAAAAACAAACATAAAATCTGTTCTGTCATCCCTCAACATACTAGGATACAGAAAATAGTAGAAGGAGATTGACTGGTATCTGGAGACAATGTGAGAACTGAGAAGTGACAGTCCACAAGCAAGCGGCATATTGCTCAGGGATAATTGATAGTAAGATAAAATGGTGCCATAAACCTCCATGGCTTCTGGGACTGTCAATGTGTTAATGTGACACAGACCAATAAAGTATGTTTGTGTTTGATGATGAGGCATCTAAATAAGATGAATCATGTTTCTAGGAAAAATGACAACTGGAAGGTAGGCATTTAAATCCTCTTTTGCCAAACACTGACTGCTAACAATGGAGAAAAATATTAAAATGGACAAACTCAGAACAGTGCTGGAAAACAAAAGCATGGAGAGGGACAGTTAACAGACAGAGGGTGTGATGGCATAGGAGCAACAATTTCTAATGCCCTGTAGCCCGGTATGGTTATGTAGCTGATAACAACTAATTGAATAGTTCAATATAACTAACACAAAGAATTTTGAACATGCTGAAGATAGAGAAATGATATACCAAATACCCTGATGAGTGAAATAATGCATATGTATGTACATTGAAATGTCATACTGTGTCTCAAATACATGCACAATTATTATGTGTCAAGTTTAAACAAAAAAAATATTGAACCAAACCCTTGAGTATGATTCCATGCCCAAAATCTACTTCATGCCTTTTCAGGATCAGTGAGAACAAATGGAAGAAAATATTATGGTGACTTCCAATATTCAGCTGTAATATGATGCTTTCATGTGGTGGGAAGTCAATAGAGGAGATCATGGTATATTAATACAACCACTAATTTGAGAGATCACAAAGAGCCAGTGGATAAATGGAAACATTTTGTTTGGATGTCTTACTTCTACTGACAGATCAAGAGCATTTGAAAACTCAAGGACAAATAGGCTAGTTTTATCAAATAGAGTGAAACCTTTTTCTCTCTGGCGATAAAGTCAACAATTATTATCATTATTAGAGTCCCATTGAAAATAGATTATGAATTCCAAACCAAAGAAATAATGAGGAAGAGAAGGAGAGAATAAAAGATAAGAAGAGAAAGATGAGTGACAAAGGAGAAAAATGTGAAAATCTGAGTTAGTAGTTTCAATGAACAAAGTAATACTGTACAAAATGTCCTGCTGGTTATTTTTACAGACTTAGCTCATACCGGATACTTTACCGAGTATGAAAAGAGATTTTAAGATCAAATGAACAAATACCAAACTCACACAAACTATAAGAGGCTTACTCTTTTTATGGTCAATCCATCAAAGTAACCTCCAAATTTAAGGAGTGCTTAATAATACACTCCCTAAATACCAACTATTGCAATATTTGTAAGATAATTAATTTATACATTTATACAGTCTGTAAAGTTTATAGATATAAAATGCTTTGAAATACTCATAATGAATGGCAAGGCCTAAGCTTTATATGCTGGTATTTATGATGATTATTAAGAAATTCTATTTCATACTAATAATATTATAAATTATGGCTCTCCAATCTGGTGTTTAGAATTATGTCATCTAGTTTGATACAGAAATAGGGAAAATCAGAATTCTTTTCTTTTTTTTTTTTTTCTGTGTTACTAGGGATTAAACTTGGGGCCTTGCACTTGCTAGGCAGGTGCTTGACCACTTAAGCCACTCCACCACAGTCTTTTGTGTTGGGTATTGTTCCTTTTTGTTTGTTCATTTTCTTTTGCAGTAGTGGGGTTTGAACTTGTGCTTGCTAGTCAGGCAAACTACCACTTGAGCCATCCTCAGAATTCCTAATTAGTACTGTATCTGAAAGATATCATTTCTGGAACAAATAAGTCACAATGCAAGCATACTAAGAAAATTAAAATGTCACAATGATTATCATATTTATTTTTTAAAAATTTTTGGGAGTATGGAGGTTGGAACTCATGCATTGCACTTGCAAGGCAAGTGCTCGACCACTTGAGCTTTTTTAGGGTATTTTTCAGATAGGGTCTTGTGCTTTTTGTCTAAGCCAACCTCAGACCACAATCATCATACAAACTCCTCCCACACTGCTGTTATTACTGGCGTGTACCACTATCCAGCTTGTTTGTTGAAATGGGATCTTACTAACTTTCTATCCCAGCTGGACTCAAACTTTGATCCTTCCAGTCTCCTCCTCCTGAGTATCTGGGATTATAGATGTGAGCCCCCATGCCCAGCCATATTTATTTTAAAATAATTAGTTTCCATATGAAACCAGGGTGAGGGATATGAATACCGGTTTTGCTATATAGCCCTGGCTGAACTGGAACTTGCCATCCTCCAACCTCAGCATCCAGAGTGTTGGCATGACAAGTGTGCACCACTGCACCCCAGTGACATTTCCTTGATTTTCAAAAGACAAATCTCATAAGCTTAGGGCAAAATGAAGAAATGTAATTAGATAACTGCATTTTTACTTTAAAAAATTATTTGTAGACTTCGATAGAAAACATATTTACTCACCTGTCTTAACTTTCCTCCAAAAGGGGAGGCAGTGTCCATTTTCCACAATAGAGAAGTGTGACACTTGTTTTCTTGATTAGGAAAAGAAATATTAGGTACTTAAAGCATTCAATGTGGTCAAGTCTTACTGACTAGTAAAAAATTATCTTTAAACCACTTTCTATATTCTTAAACAACAGATTCAGAATTACTTTAGAAAGATAGTTTAAGAGGGGAAAAGATACACAAATATTTGCTCTTACTTCCACATTTCTGAGGACAGATGATCAAAGAACTTTAGTTGGTGAAATTAATACATCAGAGTGACACCAAGTAAGAAGAGAATATATTGACAAAACAAAAGTAGACTTTATCAAAAAGAAAAATACAAACCAATGAAAAGACAAGCATAGAGAATATTGAGCAATGAATCTGACAGAATTTTTTCAAATCCAAGATTTTAAAATATAACTTACTCATTTGATCTAGGTAAAGGATTTCCTATCCAAACCAATCTTATTTAATTAATGCTTCTTTCTATTGCCATATGCCCCATGTGGTGATCTTTCAATATTTCAATGGAAATTAAATCATCTACTTATATCATTTCTTAACTAGATGTCTTTACTCATAATCTTCTTCACCTCAACATGTTGTTAAAATAATCTTTCTCTTAATTTATCAATTAACTATGCTAAAGCACATTGAAGAACTCACCTAAGTCTCTGAATGTATACTTCTGAAAACACAATTAGTTAAATAGAAAAATCTGGAGATTTCTACTAGACTTTAGTTCAACAACAAAAAAATAAAAATAATTATTTAAGCAATGATACATGAATTAACTCAGAACAAAATTATTATTACTTCTAGAAGTCATACACATACCTGAAATACAGTAATTTTATTCCAAGTTGAGATATTCAAATTTCTAAGAAGTGTTGAAAAAATACACAGGTAGACAAAAGGCAGTGAAACTTCAGGATTTGAATTTTAAGGCATGACAATAGGCAGTGGCTAAAAGAATAGGTTTTGAATTCAGAGTAAATTCAATTCCCTAGTCTACCAATCTCTAGTTTCAAGATATTGAGCAAGTTACTGTAGCTTTATAAACTTCAGTTTTCTCATGTACATAGTATGCACTTAGTAGTATCTACATCACATTTTTTGACACTTGGAGCAGATGCTGTTATACCTGCAATCCTTCATAAACTGGAGATCCAAGTTTCAAGTACTCAGTAGTTAGTCCCTCAATGCTTCTTCTCTCTTCTGTGCCTCTCTCTGTGTGTCTCTCTTAGTCTCTACACACACACATACACACTCAAAAGAAAACTTTTAAACATTGCAAATTTAATAACAATTAAAATAATGAAAATATTATCACAATTTTGAGACTAGGAAAATAATACTTGGAGAAAATATGTTGAATTAAACATCTCTGTAGGACAATAAGACATTGAAAAGAAAACTTGCCAGGCATGATGGCCCACATCTTCAACATCAGTATTTGGGAGACTGAGAGAAAAAGATCACAAGTTTAAGGCCAGCCTGGGCTACACAGTGAGAACCTGTTTCAAAAACTAAAGAATAAATACATGCAAAATGTCACCTTAGGAAACTAGACCAAAAGAGCAAATTAAATCCATTGCAAGTAAGAAAGTGAAGTAATAAAGATCAGAGCAAAAACTGTTAAGATTATAAGACAAAGATACACCAGTATATCTTTTCCATTCTTTTATTTTCAGTCATTATATTTCAGACATATAGCTTTTGTAGCACAAGGCTATACATTTAGACTAGTGTAAGTCTTTTTTGTTTAATTGAGAAAAATTTTATGATATATACTGATCTGGTAGTACACTTGACTTTAGTTTTATTATTTGATAATTCTTGTCTTTTTATAGGCTGTTAAGCTTTATTCTATTGTCTAATTTGTTATTTGTATGCAATTCTTCTGATACTCAATAAGATTAATAATTTGTGCTCCAGTGATTATTAATAATTATAATTCTGCATAAAACCCTTATTTTCTAATGATTCCAGTAATATCCAGTCTTCCAGAAAATGAAAGTACAAACTTAAAATGTTTCCTCTTCCTACTTGCTTTTCTTACTGATCCACTTTATATTATTAGATTTGCTTATGCCTAATTTATTTGATTTGAGTTTTAGTTGGACAGATAAGGTAATTATCAAACTACTCTGCTAGGTTAGCAAGACTTCCATCACTGTAACAAAATACCTGAGAAAATCAACTTATTCATGGTTTCAGAGGTGTCAGTCCATGGTCCACTTGCTGAACTGAATTTTTGCCTATGGCAAGGAAGAACATCATGGCCAAGAGCACAGTGCTCACTTTATTGTGGCCAAGAAGGAAAAAGACAGTGAAGGGGCTCTGGGTCCTTGAATCCCCTTAAGTACCCCCAGCGACTTAATTTCCTCCCACTAAGCCACCCATCCTAAAGGTTCCACTGTCTCCAATAGCACCACAGGCTGGGGACAAAGTCTTCAACACATGGCCTTTCGGGGACATTTAACATCTAAACCAGGGATGGAGATGTAGTCCAGTGGTAAAGCATTTTCTTAGCACACACAAAGCTCTGTGTTGGATACCCAGCACAGGAAAAACGACAGCAACAACAACAGCAAAAGAGATTTATGCCATAATATCTACCAAGTAAGAACAGGAAAAATAACCCTGCTGACAACTCTGCCAAAGTATTTCTGAATAATGCTCCCACAAACTTCACTGCGACTATGTTAAGAGCAAGAAAGAAGAAAAAACACTCTACAGAGATAAAAAAGAAAAAAAGACTTAATACTCCTCTATGAGTAACACGATTTATTTCTTCATTACTGATGAAACCTGTGGCTCAAACATTAATCTTCCCTTCTCCTGGAGTAAATGTAATAAGACATCATATTATCAAATGTTCCCTATTTCTTGATAAGATCCAGTAAGATCCCATTCTTCTTCTCTTTCTAAATCACTCTTCAGAATCGCTCAGCAGAAATCAATCTCCTATATGGCGTCCAAGCTTGTTAACTTTATGTGAAGGTAAGGGCAATTAATGGAGTAAATGTATACACATTCTATATATTGATAATTTGCTCAGACTACTCATAAAAAAGGAACTCTGACAAATCTACTTAAACTGCAAATATGCATAATCTTTCCTCAAGAGAACTTATGTATAAAAGGAAAGCTGAAAGAAAAAATATTCAAAACCCTTTCATTAAATCCTTCCAGGTGGATCAAATATATTTAAAGTAAAATTTTTAATATTTTAAAAATAAAGTACATTTCCAACAATAGAAAAATAGTTAATGAATCATGGTGTTTTTCCCTGTGGGAAAGAAAATTAATAATTTAAATCTGTTTAAGAACATATAAAATAACACAAATTTCTTCCTTTTTTGTGGGAATGGGATTTGAACTCAGGGATTCTTTGTACTTGCAAAGCAGGAACTTTACTGTTTGAGGCACCCCGCCCCCCAGTCCATTTTGTTCTAGTTATTTTGGAGATGGGATCTCCCAAACTATTAGCCTGGACTGGCCTCGAGCCACAGTTCTCCTAATCTCTGCTTCCCAAGTAGCTAGGATTACAGGATCGAGCCACTGGTGTCTGACTGGAAATTTTTTCATTATGTAGTTTATACTAAGTAGGATAAATAGTGTGCATAATAAGATCCCATTTTTGAAAAAAATGGCACACTCGAAAATAAAATCTTTGTTTAGTTTTTTAAAAAACCTGGAAAAATATATGTCGAACTATTAAGATTAGTGAACTTGGTGGTGGGATAATAATTGTTGATTATTCTTATTGCACCTCGTATATTTTTCTGTATTTTTTTTTCAAAATGCAAAAGTTGTCCTTTACTAAGACATGTATATATACATCTATCTATCTATGTGCATACATATGCAAATATGAAAATGCAATATAAAAAGAGATTTCATGTTCAGTATATTATTGATTAACCTGCCTGAGACCTGTGCAAGACTCTCACAATTACTCATTGACTGGTAAATTAGTTGACCAATTTGAGATCTTTTGCCAATAGAAAAAGTAAAATACTAATTTGCCACTTGCATTCAGTTGATTATTCAGAATTTAGAGCATTATTTTTCTATATTTTTCTGGTTTCAACCTTGGGCGGAAAGATAATTTATACCATTACTTGTGACCTATAGATTTATTGCTGGATTAAATCAAATTAATTTATGTCAACTCACTTTCAAAGTCTCAATTATTTCTCCCATTAAAGTACCACAATAGCATAGATAATTTTATATCTCATATATATTAAATATCCCTGGTAGAAAAAATTATATATGAAAAATGTATACTCCTTCGATTTGATGTGATCCTTAGTTGACATGACAACCAAATTTGGCATCTCATTGGTGCTTGAAGCAGTCACTGTAGGCTTCTAAAATAGCACTGTGTTTCCGATTGGGGATTTCATTGTTTAGATTACTTTTATGAATAATTAAAAATAAAACTGTGGTGCCAGCAATTATAATAACACACACCTGAGTTTACAATAGGAAAAAGTGATTCCAAGTCCCTAAAAAGGACATAAACTTCATCGTTTGATAGAAGGGAAACTAGGAAAATTCCTTAGGCCTTCCCTCTACACCCTAAAGAAAGGAAAATTTTTTGTGTAATTCAATTAATGAATTGTTTCATGCAATTCATTCTCTTTAGATGTTCTAACTTACATTCATTTTCACAGTTTCTGATTCTTATTTGGGGAAATAAGAATCTTTTAATAATCAATTTTAAAAATTTAGCATGTATTATCAAGAAGAAAAGCTATTTGTAATTGAGCAAAAATACAGCAGTAGCTAATCACAGTAAGATCAGTCTACAGCTATCAGTATCTGCAGAGAAATACCTCTATGAGCATTTCTTTAAAACTCTGTTTCAATTTAGGTGGCAACATGAAACAATGTGTTTCAATTCAAATACATCTTACACTCAAGAAATGGAATTAGATTTTATTTCACATCACACTGGCTGGCTTTACAGTTTGAAATAAAACTTATCAGGAATCAGAAGAGAACTTTAAGCGAGAACTATAATAACCATAAAGAATGAATCAATAAATAAAGCATTGCATTTTAGGAACATTTTAACAAGAATACATGAAAATAGTGAAGGAATAACTACCAATGAAAAAATGGAGAAAACAAGAATAGAAACTCTAATAACTGACATAGATAACACCACTGTATACCACACTATTTCATTACTTTCTATATCAAAAAGAAATAGATGTACCACATGGTGATCACAGTTCATAATAATGATATATATTTTTTAATTGCCAAAAGAATAGCTTTTTTATGTCCTCATCATGAGGTAAGGTGAAGGATATAATAACTAGCTCCACTGAATCTCTCTGTAAAGTAGCATAGAATGAAACATCAAATTTGTCCCATGAATATACTCAGTCATTACATGTTAATTAAAAATAAATTAATTTTTAAAGGATTAGTGAAAAGAAAATTCTACTACAAATCAGCAGGCCTATATATCAGTCCCAGCATAATCACTAATGACTACTGTAATTGTAGATAATTTCCCTGAGCTTTGTTTTCCATTCATAAAATTGAAGTGCTGGGCTGAATAACTCTAGTGCCTTTCCTTGCATTCTGTTTCTGAGATCCGAAGTCTCATCTCCACAATGTATTTCTCCATTTCTTATGAAAACTTCATCTTATGTACCTAAAATCATTTTGTTTATTGCTATAGATGCATAGTAAGTTCTCTGTAATTGTATTCTATATGTAAAGTCTTGTATTCAAATATTATCTAAGCAAGTAAAACCAGTAAATATCTCATAATTCTTGAAGGTAAAAATAAAGTATAATTAAATCAATAGTGACTGCTCAATGCATTTGTGACATAGTTTTGAGATGTTAACTTCATAACCAATCTCTGAAGCTGGTGAGAGAATTATAATAACTGTTTCTGCAAATTTAGTACTTTAATAAATATTTCATATTTATGATTTTTTCTATTCTAAATCAAAAGGTAAACAGATACAAAGGAAGATGAACTGTGGAAGTCAGCAGACAGATGTATGCTTGTAATATTTTTGTTGTGTGACATCTATGTAGGATTTAACCTTTTTGCTCAATAATGTCTTCTGCAAAATGCACACAATAATACCTATATCATATGACATGTGGGAAGAGTAAAAAGAAAAATTTTTAATTCCTGTTATAGAAGTTGGCAGTAGGCCTTAAATAAATTACGGTTTTTGTAATGATTATGCCTTTCTTACGATATTTAGTTCTCTCTACCAAATAACACTTACTGTCTGTAACATATTTCAAATTCCTAAAAAGAGAGTTTATTTAATTTACTTTCAAGCCCCTATCACATATAAACCACAACATGAGGATATATTCAATATGTATTTATGAAAATCATATCCCTCTGTATCATTCTTTGTACTGCAGTAGCAAATAGTATATAGTTCTTCCCCTGTAGAAGATGCAGCTGATTATTTCATTACTTAGTAGTCAAATATTTAATCAAATATGACCATGTGATCAGTCATAACACACAATTTTAATAGTAAACAATAAATAAAAAATAATCTTGCCTACTGAACTTCACACCCACCAATTGTGTCCCTAGAATGCACCTCAAGTCACATACCTGTAAAATGGGCATAGTTAAATCAACTCAGAGAGAGGAGAATTAAATGAGCTAAAGCTTATGAAATGCCAGACACATGATTGCAATTTCAGCTAACTCTTGCACAGCAATGGACAGAGCTCAAATTTTCACCCTTGATCCTACTTACACAAATTTATCAAATACACACACACACGCACATACACCCATACACAATATTTTTAAAGCAGCTCTTGGAAGAAATTCATATTTATGCCTTTGGAGGAAAAGTTAAAAAAATGTCCTAGCAGCAAGGTGCCCTATTTCACACCTGTAAAAAAGGCCAAGTGGTAATCTTATTAACAGTAATAGCTAATACTAATATTCACTCTATGCCAGGAACAATTATAAGCATTTTGCTAATTTATTCACAAGGGTCCCACAAAATACTTTTGATTGTTCTATTTCCACAGATAAGAAAAGTAGGCACTGATTAAATGATGCAGACTGGAGTCACATTCAGACATATGGAGTCTATATTCACAACCACTACGCTATACAGCCTGACTATGAAAAGAAACAAAGTACATAACAGGGAAAACAATATTCCCTAAATTCATATGCAAAGGACATTTCAATCCTAAAAAGAGAAATGTAGAAGTGTACTACTAGAATTTTTAAACTTATAAAGCCCAGTATGAAAACAAAACCAGAAAGGAACTCTCTCCATCCTGAAGGACATTCCACATGAATCTATCCAAATCTTGGTTGGTAGGGTCAAGAGAAGGTTCCCAGCTATGAAAAAATACCTCTAATAATCAAAAAGTTTGTTCTTAATTCCAGAAACAAAATGCCAACAAGAAACATGTTCCCTGATACTGGAACATTTCCTTATTATTATTAGAAACTATTCTTTACATGTTTTGTTATTAAACCATTGAATGGTAGAAATTAAGGGGGCCAATAAATTAATAATCACCATTAAAGACAATGGCCTTTAATATACAATTACCACTACTATGTCTAATAGATTGCTGCCTTATTATTTGGCATTTAGAAGTGCCTTAGTCTATTCAGGATACTATAACAAAATGCTATAGACAGACATGTAAGTAAATGGAAAAGCGAGAAAGTAAAATTTTAAAAAAGAAGAATGAAGAAAAAAATAGAAAAATGTTATAGACAGGGTAGATTATAAACAATGGAAATTTATTTCTAAAGTCTAAGATCAAAAAGAAGGCAGATTCAGTATCCAATGAACACTTGTTTCTTAAGTTCATAGATAATTCCTTCTTTTTGTGTCTTTATATGGTTGAAGGGACAAGGGGTCTCTCTGCAGCCTCTTTTGTAAGAAACTAATCATGAAGAGGTCTGCCTTGATGATAAAATTATTTTCCTTTTCTTATCTCTTTTTTTTATTATTTTATTATTCATATGTGCATACAAGGCTTGGGTCATTTTTCCCCCTGCCCCCACCCCCTTAAAATTACTTTCTAAAGGCCCTGCCTTTGATGTGATATTTACATCATCACATTCATGATTTAGATCCCAGCAAAGCAATTTTACGAAGACAAACAAAGTATTTAGAAATTGCTTTAAATTTACCACAATAATAATACTTTGCATATGCAATGAGAAGATTGACATTTCCTAGGAACCCATTTTTCTGATATCCTGACCTTGGACTTTACAGCCTCCAGAATTGTGAAAAATAAAAGTCTATGTTTATGCCACCCAATCTGTTTTATTTTGTTGTGGTAACTCGACCAGGTGAATGCAGACTCATGCTCATAATAGAGAGGAATCAACAGAATTACAGAGTGAGGAAGACCGGAGTAAGGTAGTCCCTATGAAGAGCCCATTAAGAGTGAAAGTTGGACTTAGCACGTGGGAGGTAGAGCCCAAAGGTGAACAATTGTAGAATCTGTGTCAAATAAACCACGATTAGGACAGTGTTTGGTCACCTGTAGAATGTTTTCACTAGGTAAAGGCTACATAAAACCTGCAACTCAAACGATATCCTATCAGGCCTTCCAGTGATTCAAACTCCTTTCTCTGCTCTCACTCAAGGCCCCTACTCCACCAATCTGTTCTGAAGTAGACTATAGAAAATAGGGATTCCTTATTACCCTTCATAGCTCCAATTTTTTTATGTAGCTATCTCAAATGCACCTTTTCTAAAGAGAAAATTTTAATTGATAATTTATTTTTAGTGTAACAACCTCCCGTAGACATCATATATATTAGCATTTCAGTCACCACAAAAAAATGATTTTCAAAAAGTGTCATCAGTTAGAACATTTTATAGGTCACAGCTTCCCAGAGCTGAATACTTTACATGCTATAAATCACCAATATTTTCAAAGTGATAACAATTGGGGTAAAATCTCAGGAAAATAACAGCAATTTTTCCACCTTTGCAATGTATTTCATTACTAAAACAGAATACATTTGAACACTGGTGCCAATCATGGAAAAGATCCATTTAAGAATAGTAATGCACAAAAAACAACTATTAATACACAAGGCTCTGTGTTCCATACACAGCAACATGAAAAGAAAGTGAATAATAATAATGCATAGAACATTAGAACTGAGTCATACAGAAATATAAGAAGTTCAGATATGATCTCAAAACAAACCCAAGTGTTCTGATCCAAAAGCCCATATGCTTTTTTTTTTAATTTGGCATGTCATCTTAAAATAAAAAGAACCTACATATAATTCTTATATAATGCATTTTGTATATTTTATTATAAACTCTAAGAAATACGCCACAAGGATAAATGTCTTTCTAGAAAAGCTTTATTTAACATTGCAAAACATTAATACATCATTCTTTAGTTGGTCTGTGAAGTGGTACTCTTGCCCCTGTTGCTTGAGTTGTAATGTGAATTATGAAAGAAGGAAAAATTTTCCTTGTATAATGATGAATATCATTAAGATATGTGGAAAACAATTTTGCACTTGCATTAAAATAGTATTTCCCTGCCACATGATCTGTCCACTCCACATATCTTATCACTTAAATGAGTACTCATGTTAACTGTAGGTAGGAACACCAAACCTGTGAGGTTCCCACCACTGGCTACCTTGTCTGACCATGCACTGCTAACAGCTCTAGGTATAACATCACAGAGGGGGTGCTGTGGTACCTGCCACCACCTCTTCTTGTGAAGCACCTAGGCCCACACCACTGTCTGGTCAGAGCACAAATGATTCAGCCCTCTCTCCAATACTGGTACAGACAGATACACTTAAAAGTCACAGAATCAACATCAACCCTAGATGCCTTAGAAAACCCCTCTTCCACAGTAAGAGCAGCTACCAAGCGCACACCCTCCATACTCTGCTGTCTGTATCACAAAAATGTCTCTACTTCTGTGTGGTCCCTGCCTTGTACCTAAACTCACAAATATAGCTGAAGAAGCTACAAGGAGACCAAACTATTTTATTCACCTGGAAATAAAGTCAGCATTGTATAACAAACCTGTACCTCAGGACATACCTTTAGGAAAAAAACAGTTACTAAGAAGGCCAACCCATAAAAGTGGTAGAGATATTCAATCCATCAGAAGTACATGAACACAAGAAATATGAAAAACAAGAAACTATGACATGGTAGTAGCACACTGGATCCTGCTAATATGAATAAATAAAATATTTTAATAAAAGCATTTCATGTTTTAGAGATGAAGAAAATTGCATTGTATGACTCCATTGATAATAAAATTATAAAAATTCAAACTAATCTATAATGACAAAAGAGTAGATAAGTAGTTGTCAGAATCTTTAATGGGTGATATATATGTTCACCACCTCAATTGTGGAAACTGACAGAAGCAAAAATTATTAAATATTCCTTAAAATATGTGCAGTAAGCCTGCCTTATTCACAGATTTATTACACATCATTTTGACTAAGCATGGTAAATTTTAAATTCGTGCATACACATTGGGCAGCTCAGTTGATGGGGAGAAGTTTCAGTCAATCCTGTGTTTTTGTTAGTTGTGTGTAAATTATTGTGTTGAGTGTTTCCCTGCCCTTAATTTTGTGAAAATATGTCTCCCCAACAATAAATGGCATCCAAAAATCAAGGTTAAATTTAATCCAGGCTTAATTTAAATGATGATGTGATAAGTTTAGATTTGCTGAAAGGCTTTAGCAGAAGCACTATAGAAAAAGTAAATCAAACATCGGCATTACAGTACTGAACTCTATGTATCCTGAGTATTTGTGGTTTTTCCTCAATGACAGTCTCCATGTAACCATATACCCACAGACACCAAGGGCCTACCTTATTTTTTCTATGTCATTCATACATAAATAAAGCTATTTAAATATAAAATTTTTATTTACTGTGAAAAATATATTATCCTAATCCTAGGTATAAGGATAAGCATAAATGAGACTTTGCTGTTCAGTTACAGGAAGTACTTCGTCCTGTGTTTGGCTTAAGACACAAGACAGTTTTGAATCAGTAATTAGAATGTGTCCAAGACTAGAGATGTGGTTCAAGTGGTAGAGCACCTGCTTTGCAAGCATAAAGCCCTGAGTTCAAATCCCAGTACCCTCTTCCAAAAAAGGATGTGTCCAGTCAAAACAATCAAACAAAAATGTTATAGGACCCCAAACCATTGATTTCTCAAAGTGAATGGCACCTTACCCAGGGTCCCAGAACCCCATCACTCCCACAGATAGACTGACTCTGGCAGAGTTGCCCTGACATTCACTTTTTGCTACTGCACTGTATGCTGTGTTGTTATCCATAGTGAATTTTATTTTAAAACCAACAAATCTAATGGTTTCTACTGAATTGGTCTACTAGAACCCAAAACCACTACTACTTTAGTTGAAGAGAGTAGATATTACATATGCATATTCATATATTTCTTGATTTCCTTTTTTTTTTTTTTTTTGGCAGCACTGGATCCTCAATCCTCCCAAACTCAACCTCCAAAGTGGATAGAATACAGACATAAGCCACCAGCACCAGACTTTGTATCTTAATCATATGTGTCAATATCTTTTGGGTTATTGTGGCTGAATATTTATTTCCTTGGGATACTCATTTTTACAGATCAACTTGGCTAGTTTACAGTCCCCATTCGATCAAACACCACATAGTCATTGCTGTTAAAGGAATGTGTAGCTGTGATTAAAGTCCATAATCAGATAATTTTAAGTAATGAAGTTTTTCTTACATAATTTGGGTGGGCCTGCTCCAATCATTAAAAAGCCTTTGAGAGCACAGCTAAGGGTTACATGAAGAAGAACTGCTACCTATAAATAGGTACCTAACACTACAGAGTTCCAGCCTGAACTTCCCAATGATCTGTCCCACCAATTTCATACTCACCTGTCTTCCTCCACATAAAACATCCAGTTCATTGACTATATGAATATTAATATTATCTAATGATGATTATATGATCATATATGTATTCCATTCTGGTTTCATTTCTCTGGCTGAAACTATGTTTTGCATTTTTGTGAGGAAATCTATTTTCCTTATATACATGAATTTATGGACTGCTCAGGTCTGTCTCAACCAATTCCCCCTTTATTATACCTCAATGATCATCCTCCACTTTTTTGCACTAGTAATGTACTCTTATTTGTTTTTCAGCCCAGATTCTGGTATTCTTTATCTGACATACAGGATTTTAGTCTTGCAGACTATTGCTTAATCTTAGTACTTAATAAGCAATTTTACAGAGCTTATAAACATTTTATTATGAGGATTACTATAGCAATATTCTTAGAAAATGTTGCTATTACAGTAAAAAGTTTAAGACTCACTATATTTGGGGAATAATTAATAGTAATTGTTAAACACAATGTGGAAAACAACAAGAAAATAAAAGGGATGCCTTTTTCTTTTAAAACTTCCAATCTATCTCTGGAATAGAATTAATATAAGAAGTAATCTACTTGATCATTAAAATGGCAGCTAGATTTAGACATTAACTAGAAAAAATCTGAGCTTAAAAATCTGAGAAACTACTGACTGTAAGGTTAAATGACATTAAAACATTGACTCTAAATTTTTCACTTTAATTTAACCTGAGCATCCTTCAGAATAGACAATTTAACAAATCTACATGCATTAATGTACTTCAGCCCATTCAGTTTTATATTTCAAAGAATCACATAAAGAGACTTGAATTTCCTATAAATCACACACCTATCTGCTCTTATAGCCTAACTTTTCAGGACCCTAATTCTCTTGTTTACACTTGCTCCTTTCTGAATCTTCACTATAAAAATAAATCAGTAATTTTTCCCATCCACATTCCACTTATGTATCAAAACTTGCACACCCATGTTTATTGCAACACTATTCACAATAGTCAAGCTTCAGAGACAACCCAGATCTCCCACAGCTGATGAATGCAATAAGAAAATGTAGTATATATACACAATGAAATTTTATTCAGCCATAAAAAAGAATGAAATTATGTTGTTTGCAAGTAAATAGATGGAACTGGAGAATATCATGTTAAGCAAAATGAGCCAGTCTCAAAAGTTCAAAGTCCCATGTTTTCCCTCATATATGGAAGCTAGACCTGAAAGTTAAAATGTATATGTAAATTCATATATAATCTTATATGTGTACAGTAAGACAGAAAAAAAGATTACATTAGTGGTTCTGTCTGAGTGGTCTACGGGAGGTAAGAGAGGGAAAGAAAATGTTAGACCATGAAAAATAATTAAACAACCCATCCATATATGAATGTAATATAATGAACCATTAGCTATTGAATACTAAGGGGTCATGGTGACATGGAAAGAGTAAGTATTGGAAGGGTGTGTTAATTTGATTAAAACATTATATATATAGGCCTGAACTGCCAAAGTGAATCTTCCTCAGAATGTCAGTATACACTTTTAAAAAATAAAGGACAGGAGGATACAGCATGTCTTTTCTGGGAGTGGATACCAATGGGAGGGTGTGAACATAAGAAATTTGTGAATGAGTGTGAATATGGTGGATATAATTTGTATTCATATGTAAAATAGAAGAATGAAACCTGTTGAAATTGTTCTAAGAAAGGAAGAAAGAGAAAATGATAGAGGGAATAACTCTAACAAAGATTTATTTATAAGCACATATGTAACTATCACAATGTATCCCCTCCATGACTATTATATGCTAATAAAAATGTATAAACTTTAAAAACTCCTTGGCAAATCTGGCTAAGTTTGCTATTTTATTCTGAGGAGACTTGAAAATCTGGGTGGATGTTTAGAAGTTGGAAGTTTCCAGTTTCTTTGTAGGTCTGGAGAGACATAAACTTCCAAGATCATAGCTTGGATATATTTCCACCCAAATTTGTGATTAAATGTTTAAAGTAAAAATACAGCCAAAGTGAATAAAGACTAACTGAGATGCATTGAACTTAATGCACTGGTATATCTCAAACAGGAAGCTTTTCCACATATCAAAGGTATGATATCCTCTTCTCATGGGTTAGTATGTGATTAAAATTATTCAAATCATTTGAATACATTCCATGTTCTAGGTACCATGCCAGGTTTGAGGAATACAAATGAGATGCTATCCCTGTTTCAATGAGTTTTTTCTGTCCTTGAATAATAAGCAAATAATTACTGTATGTTATACATGATATAAGAATAATTGCAGAATGATAAATGATATGAGAGTAAATAGAAAAAAATGCAAAATTCAGGTGGAAGCTAGCAGAAAAGAGTTATACAGTACAGATAAGACTTAAGCTGATTCCCAAGATGAATTAGAATGAGGAGCAGGGAAACTATTCTATTCCATGTGAAGAATGGGAGGGAAGAGCAAAAATTGAAAGTGTCTGGTACAACTGAAAAAAGCATACAATTGAAAGGCCAACAAGGGAAACCAGGATGTGACAGGTAAATTGGAGATAAAACATGAGAGTTGAATTGGCATCTTAGGTGTTTGAGTGCAGGCCAGAGCTGTACACTGAAATGTCATCAGAGACCAGAGTGAAAATCTGATTCTGTGAAGTTGGAATTTGCTCTCAGCATTGAATAACAGGAACTATGAACAACTGGAGAGCTAGCTCATTTCTTGCTACAAGTTCAAAGGATTTTAAAGTATTGTGCTAGCGAACAAAACCCTCCTTGGGACAGATTTGCTCCAGTGCCAACAGATTAGAATCCTTGCATAGGGATCTGGATAGCCATGGAAAAATGTTAACAATGTCATCACCTGAACATGATGATCAGAGAACTAGGAATCCCCACGGTCACCGCTGTGTCATTTTAGCAGAGAAGTTGAGGGAATGAGATACTGTATACTAAATGTCCAGCCCAGAACCAGACACAGGGAGATACGCTATAAACTGTAGTATTCTTTTTTCCATTTCATCCTTCTTTCTATAGAAAGAGAAATTAGTATAAAGGAAAATCCTGACTGATGGCAAGTAAAGTATACTAGTTTCCCATGTCTGCTATAACAAATTACCACAAACTTTGTGGCTTAAAACAACAAAAATGTATTGCCTCACATTTTGGAGACCAAAAATCTGAAATCACTTTGACTGAGCAGAAATGAAGGCATTGAGAGGCATCTCTTTGGAGACTTTGAGATTCTGTTCCTTGCACTTTCCATCCTCTGGAGGCTGCCAATATTCCTTATCTTGTAATCACATCATTCAACTGCCTCTGTGGGCACATTAACTTCTACTCTCCTTGTCAGATGTCTCTCTGCCCATTTACACAGAGAGCCCATTTAAGATTATCCAGGATAATCTTCCCCGCTAATAACCTTAATTGAACCACATTGTATGTGATTCAATGTTAACATTGATAGGTTCTAGGGATTAGAGTTTGGATATCTTCTGGAAAACTAGCATTCAGCCTACCACAAATAAGAAATCATTTCTTGGATAAGTTGTTTCTGGGTTGTCAGGGTTCTCCTGAAACCAGATGCGATGAGAGAGAAGGAAAAAGAGAGAGAGGAGGGATTGTAAAGAATTGTCTTATACTGTTTTATAGGCTGAGATTTGCAGTTGGCAAAGCTAGCACCTAGAACTGAAAGTATAAATCCAATGAAGGTTCAAATACTTGCAGAGCAGGAGAGCTGATAGTATAAATCAAGGTATGAGTCCATGTCTGAAAGCAGGTAACTGATGTCCCTGTTTCAAAGGCAGTCAGATGGAGAAAACAAATTCTCTCTCTTACCTTTTTGGTCTATTCAGACTTTCAACCAGTTGGACGAGTCCTGCTTATGCTGAGGAGAACAATCTGCTTTGCCAAATCAGGTGATCCAGGTGTTAACCTCATTGAGAAACACCCTGGAAAACACACTCAGAATAATATTTAACAAATTTTCTGGGCAGCCCTTGGCCCAGCCAAGTTTATACATAAATCTAACAATCCCAGGAGTCTAAATTGTTATTTTAGAAGCTTTTAATATCATTTATAAACTGGGTGACCATTACATTGTTTTACATCATCTCATTTGAAACATCATTATGCATAACTACCTTCAATGTCTGCTATAAAGATTACAAAAAAGGTAAAGGGGAGGGGTATAACATGTTTAGCCTATCATACCAAAGCAGACACCATACATTATTTATGTTTGCTTCCTCCAAGAAAAGGACTTATGAAAGAAGTTAGAAACATCAGTTTCTAAACAAAATTAAAACATACAGAGTACAGCACCATCAAATCTTTTTCCTACCTATTGGTGAAATTAGATCCCTTATTTTTATCTCATTATAGCCTACTTCTATTTAGTCTGCTATTATAACATCCTACCATTTCAGAAGCAAACAATTAAAAATACAATATTGTATTTTAAAAGCAAATCCTACTTCTAACACTCAGGTTTATTAAAACATGCAAACAAATTTGAAATCAGAAGTTTATAGTTAGAAGAACTTAACTATATGTTTCAAGATGTCAACTGAAATATTATTTTGTGATTAAAATAAGTACTATAGTTGTCTGTAGACATCCCCACATAATAAAATGTTCATTATTCGCAACAATGGTAATTTACATCTTCCCAGTTGTGATATTTCTAAGACCAGGTTGACAAGTCCTCCACATGGTGCTTGAACTAAATGTACCATCTGCTTGCATTTCTTGCCCCACTCTGCATGGAAACTTATCAAAGCCTCTTTAGGTATCCCTGGTAATTGGGAATACCTAGAACCCAGACTGTTTTGTATTCATACATGTGATTGTTTCCTCTATTCAACACATTTTGAGAAACACTGTAGTTGGCAGTTTTACTAAACAACAGCAGAAAAGAAAAAAAAGTTCTGAAGAATGTGCAGAACCCACATGATTTATAGAGAGATTTATGGAAAGTTGTAAGATAAAATTATAGGTAAAATAAAGGAAGTGTTCTGAAAGAATCTTTCCACTAACAGTTTATGGAAACTTTAGTATTGTGGGTTTCCAGGAAGTCTAGTTATTCCAGTCTCTGTGGATTTATAAAGCATATATAAAAATAGAGAAAGCAAGTGGAAAGATAGTAAAAGGCAAACATTCTTCTTTCTCTTCATTTCAAATTTATAATAAATGCCTTGCATTCTGAAGAATTACACAAATTCAATGAGGAATTGAAAACACAAAACTCTGGTTTCACACATAACCATCATATTAAACAAAATAGGAATATGTATAATTAAATACCTTACTACCATAATAATAACTGATGAAATATAAAGATTAAAGGTATGAAAGTGAGAAAATTTAAAATGTGTACAACATCATAAAGATTTAGAAATCACCAGTAGCCATAATTACATATTAAAAGTTGACACATTTTATCACAACAGTGGAATGTAGAGTAATTCTTATAAATGATTTTTAAATTATTTTAGAATCACAGGAATATAGATGCCAATATACTAACATAATAGATAAATAATTGTGTAAAACACGGCTGCATCAAGATTTTATAATATTTTAAATAATTTGCTTCAAATTTAAGTGTGATGCAGTGATTTTTCAATAAGAAAATTTCCTAAAATTATTTAAATGGTAAAGCAACTGAAGTAACTCTTACAAGTCCTGTACATAATTAAAATTTCTTTATAACATCAAACCAAATAAATGATCTTATGTTGTTTTTAGTCAACTCCATATTGATCTGCCAAAATATCCTACAGTATGATCACCCAAACTCTTTTATAAAGTTGATTGCTATAGAAACATCATCTCAGTGACAAAGGAAATAAATAATATAAAGAAGAGATTCTGTTCCTGATGAGGAAGTAGAAGGATATGAAAAATTGTCACTCCCACTTATAGGGGGAGGGAATAAGCCACCAAAATCACCCAAAATTGTCTTTCTTTGTCATAAAGCCAGTGACAAGCTGTATACTCAAAGACTGAAATACTTAAACCTAAAAGGTACATGCTCTTCTCTGGAGGTAAGAATACTTTTAGACCTGATGGTAAATGTAGATAATGGGGACAAATATAGATAACAATTATTCCATCTGAGAAGGATAGCATGCTGTTATGAGAAGAAAGGAGTCAAATTCTTGAAAAATCTATTGGATGACCAGTCTTATCTAAAAATGAAGGATTCTAACTGGCAAGGGTAACCTTCTCTGCCAAGTAGTAATTTTGCAGAGGAATATTGAAGAATAAACAGAAATAAGGCTAGGAAGCAGATCAAGAGCTTAGAGTCTTGAACTATCTAGATGGAGGCCCACAAATCCTCACATTCTTGAGTTCTTATGATTTTGAGGCTCAGCAATTTGATGTATTTGGTCTCAGGGTCCATCTGGTAGATGAAGCCTAAACCCCTAAACTTACTCACCTTCGAAGCATTTGAAGCTAGAGTGACTTGAGTCATGTAACCAAAGGACCATCTAATTCAACTTCTTGTTGAGATATCAACCTCTTTGCTGAGCAGTGTCTGGGATATGAGTTGATTAAAAAACAGAATTTCAGAGGTGGAATACCAAGGCCCTTGGAGACAGGTTGCTTTTTGGCTAAACAGTACAAGTGAACTACTTGACTATACAACTTACTAAAATAAAACAGTGAAAAATAGAAAATCTGAATATTCCTATAGCTATTACAGATTCAAATGTATAGCAATCATTATAAAAAATTCTCTGCAAAGAAATTTCCAGGCCCAGACAATACCATCATCAAACCTTATTAAACTTTTTAATATAAATCACATCAACACTATACAAACTCACAAATGAAGGAAGTTTCCTAACTCATTTTTGAGGCTATACAACTGTGATGCCAATATAACACAAAGATATCAAAAAAGAAATCATAGAACCATATGCCATTAATATAAATGTGAAAATACTCAACAAAATACAAACAAATTGAATACAATAGTAAATAAACAAGATAATATATTACAATGACATGGGGTTCTTCATAAGAATGCAAGTTGGCTTCAAACAACGGCCAAGATAGCTACTCTTCCCGCTTACATTTCAATATTGTACTGGAGACTAACATTACATAGCAGTTCAAAGAAGAAATGAATAGTATAATTTGGAGAAAAAAGAAAAAAATAAAATTGCAGGTAGAATGGTTGTTTAAATAGAAAAAGTTAAGGAATCTATTTTTTAAATTTGCTAGAATTGTCAGACATGTGGCACATACCTGTAACCCCAGCAGGATGAATTACAGGCCAGCCTGGGATAAATGGAAGAATGCAAATCTGTAAAAATTGTAAATAAATTTGATCCATCACATTAACTGAAAAATTAATACAAAAAAATTATAGAATTATTAAGTGAATTTATCAATCTGACAGGTAAAAGGACAATATACAAAAATCCACTGCATTTCCATATGTTAGCTGTGATAGCTAATCTCAATTGCCAACTTGACTGGATTGGAAAACATTTAGAGAATAGTAAAGCACACTTCGGGTGTAACTGTATGGGTGTTCCCAGGCAAAATTAACATTGACAATTGCTGTGAAAATTAAGGGGGGAAGGTCCTGTCCTGAATATGGGGAGTACCTGCAATAGGCTGGTGGCACAGATAGAACTAAAGGAAAAGAGGAGGACTCCTGCTAGCACTGGATTGCTCCTCACTGTTTCCCAGCCACCATGAGGTGAACAGCTCTGACCCACTATGCCCTCTCTACGTAACACTCTGCACTACTGCAGGCCCACAGAGATGAGGATTAACTCCTATGGACTGAGAGCTCTGAATTCATGAGCCTCAATAAATCTTTCCTCTTTAAACTGTTTACCCAGGTGACTGTCACAACAATGAGAACTCTAACACATTAGCAATAAAAAATTGGAAAAGAAAAAAGTTTTTAATTGTCATTTACATTAGTATCATATATATTTAGTAAAAAAAATCAAATCAAATAAAAGATGTGAAATCTACATACAGAAAACATTATAGGGAAATTAAGGAAATCCTAAGTAAATAAAACTAAATACCATGCTTATGTATAAAAATTCTCCTCAAATTAATTTATAAGATAAATAAAATTCTAATCCACAATCCAGGAATTTTTTTAGAAATTAACCATCCGATGTCAAAAGTTATAAAGAAAAAGTCTAGAAATGCCTAAATAATTTTTGAAATTAGGTAGAATATGCCTGATTTCAATACTTACTATGAAGCCAAACACAATGAAGTACTGGCGTAAAGAATAATAAATATATTAAATGTTTCAGATTTTTCAAAACAAAAAAAAAATCAAGTTAATGCAAATTGTGTTTAGCAAAAGTGCCAAAGTTATATAATAGGGAAAGAATAATCCTTTTCAACAGTTTATCATCAGAATATATAAAGAACAACTACAATACAGTAAAAAAAGAAAAGCAAACTTTAAAATGTGCAAAACACTTGAACAAATATTACATGGAAAAGATCTGCATCTTCATTTTCTGAAGGTTTCATGACTGTATACATTTTCCAAAATTCATTAAATTGCACACTCAAAATCCATGAGGAAAAATGACCCTGTAATCCTATAACTGGTGAAAATTGCCTATATTTTTCTGGCTTCTTCTACATATTAGCTACATGTTTCATTTGTTTGAATATCTATAAACTTATTTTCTAACATCATTATAAATATATATTTTGTTTTGTGTTAGTTTTTCTTTTCGTTAATTGAGAAAGTAATATATTTTCATAGTTTTAAATGTCTCTTTTTTTAATTTTTATTTTTATTATTATTCATATGTGCATACAATGCTTGGGTCATTTCTCCCCCCTGTCCCCACCCCCTCCCTTACCACCCACTTTGCCCCCTCCTTTCCCCCAAACCCCTCAATACCCAGCAGAAACTATTTTGCCCTTATCTCTAATTTTGTTGAAGAGAGAGTATAAGCAGTAATAGGAAGGACCAAGGATTTTTGCTAGTTGAGATAAGGATAGCTATACAGGGAGTTGACTCGCATTAATTTCCTGTGCATGTGTGTTACTTTCTAGGTTAATTCTTTTTGATCTAACTATTTCTCTAGTTCCTGGTCCCCTTCTCCTATTGGCCTCAGTTGCTTTTAAGGTATCTGCTTTAGTTTCTCTGCATTGAGGGCAACAAATGCTAGATAATTTTTTAGGTGTTTTACCTATCCTCACACCTCCCTTGTGTGCTCTTGCTTTTATCATGTGCTCAAAGTCCAATCCACTTGTTGTGTTTGCCCTTGATGTCCGCATATGAGGGAGAACATATGGTTTTTGGTCTTTTGGGCCAGGCTAACCTCACTCAGAATGATGTTCTCCAATTCCATCCATTTACCAGCGAATGATAACATTTCGTTCTTCTTCATGGCTGCATAAAATTCCATTGTGTATAGATACCACATTTTCTTGATCCATTTGTCAGTAGTGGGGCATCTTGGCTGTTTCCATAACTTAGCTATTGTGAATAGTGCTGCAATAAACATGGGTGTGCAGGTGCCTCTGGAGTAACTTAGGTCACAGTCTTTTGGGTATATCCCCAAGAGTGGTATTGCTGGATCAAATGGAAGATCAATGTTTAGCTTTTTAAGTAGCCTCCAAATTTTTTTCCAGAGTGGTTGTACTAGTTTACATTCCCACAAACAGTGTAAGAGGGTTCCTTTTTCCCCGCATCCTCGCCAACACCTGTTGTTGGTGGTGCTGCTAATGATGGCTATTCTAACAGGGGTAAGGTGGAATCTTAGTGTGGTTTTAATTTGTATTTCCTTTTTTGCTAGAGATGGTGAGCATTTTTTCTTGTGTTTTTTGGCCATTTGAATTTCTTCTTTTGAGAAAGTTCTGTTTAGTTCACTTGCCCATTTCCTTATTGGTTCATTACTGTTGGGAGAATTTAGTTTTTTAAGTTCTCTATATTTTCTGGTTATCAGTCCTTTGTCTGATGTGTAGCTGGCAAATATTTTCTCCCACTCTGTGGGTGGTCTCTTCAGTTTAGAGACCATTTCTTTTGAAGTGAAGAAACTTTTTAGTTTTATGAAGTCCCATTTATCTATGCTATCTCTTAGTTGCTGTGCTGCTGGGGTTCCACTGAGAAAGTTCTTATCTATACCTACTAACTCCAAAGTATTTCCTACTCTTTCCTGTATCAACTTTAGAGTTTGTGGTCTGATATTAAGATCCTTGATCCATTTTGAGTTAATATTGGTATAGGGCGATATACATGGAGCTAGTTTCAGTTTTTTGCAGACTGCTAACCAGGTTCCCTGCAATTTTTGTTGAAGAGGCTGCTTTTTCTCCATCGTATATTTTTAGCACCTTTGTCAAAGACAAGTTGGTTATAGTTGTGTGGCTTCATTTCTGGGTCCTCTATTCTGTTCCACTGGCCTTCATGCCTGTTTTTGTGCCAGTACCATGCTGTTTTTATTGTTATTGCTTTGTAATATAGTTTGAAGTCAGGTATTGTGATACCTCCTGCATTGTTCTTTTGACTGAGTATTGCCTTGACTATTCGTGGCCTCTTGTGTTTCCATATAAATTTAACAGTAGATTTTTCAATCTCTTTAATGAATGTCATTGGAATTTTGATGGGAATTGCATTAAACATGTAGATTACTTTTGGGAGTATAGACATTTTTACTATGTTGATTCTACCAATCCATGAGCATGGGAGATCTCTCCACTTTCTATAGTCTTCCTTAATCTCTTTCTTCAGAAGTTTATAGTTTTTGTTGTAGAGGTCATTCACATCTTTTGTTAGGTTTACACCTAGGTATTTGATTTTTTTTGAGGCTATTGTAAATGGAATTGTTTTCATACATTCTTTTTCAGTTCATTCATTATTTGTGTATAAAAATGCTAATGATTGTTCTATGTTGATTTTATGTCCTGCTACCTTGCTGTAGCTATTGATGATGTCTAGAACTTCTGAGTAGAGATTTTTGGTTCTTTAAGGTATAGAATCATGTCATCTCCAAATAAGGATATTTTGAAAGTTTCTTTACCTATTTGTATTCCTTGTATTCCTTCTTCTTGCCTAATTGCTCTGGCTGGGAATTCCAGTACTATGTTGAATAGGAGTGGAGATAGTGGGCATTCTTGTCTAATTCCTGATTTTAAAGGGAATGGTTTCAATTTTTCTCCTTTGAGTATAATGTTGGCTATAGGCTTGTCATATATAGCTTTTATAATGTTGAGGCCCTTTCCTTCTATTCCAGTTTTCTTAGAGCTTTTATCATGAAATGGTGTTGGATCTTATCAAAGGCTTTTTCTGCATCTATTGAGATGATCAAGTGGCTTTTGTCTTTGCTTCTGTTAATGTGGTTTATTATGTTTATTGATTTTCATATGTTGAACCACCCCTGCATCCCTGGGATGAAGCCTACTTGGTCGTGGTGAATAATCTTTTTGATGTGTTCTTGAATTCTGTTTGACATTATTTTGTTCAGGATTTTTGCATCAATGTTCATTAAGGAGATTGACCTATAGTTCTCCTTTTTGGAGGTGTCTTTGCCTGGTTTTGGGATAAGTGTAATACTGGCTTCATAAAATGTGTTAGGCAGTTTTCCTCCCCTTTCTATTTCATGGAACAGTTTAAGGAGGGTTGGTATCAGTTCTTCTTTAAAGGTCTGATAGAATTCAGCAGAGAATCCATCAGGTCCTGGACTTTTCTTTTTGGGGAGACTCTTGATTGCTGCTTCAATTTCATTTTGTGTTATAGATCTATTCAGGTGATTAATTTCCTCTTGGTTCAGTTTTGGATGATCATATGTATCTAGAAATCTGTCCATTTCTTGAAGATTTTCAAATTTATTTAAATTTAGGTTCTTTAGGTAGTCTCTGATGAGTTCCTGCACTTCCTTGGTGTTTGTTGTTATCTCCCCTTTTGCATTCCTGATTCTACTAATTTGGGTTTTTTCTCTCCTCATTTTAGTCAGGTTTGCCAGGGGTCTGTCGATCTTGTTTATTTTTTCAAAGAACCAACTTTTTGTTTCATTAATTCTTTGTATGGATCTTTTGGCTTCTATTTCATTGATTTCAGCTCTTATTTTTATTATTTCTCTCCTTCTATTTGTTTTGTGATTTGCTTGTTCTTGTTTTTCTAGGAGTTTGAGATGTATCACTAGGTCATTGATTTGGGATCTTTCAGTCTTTTTAACATATGCAATCATGGCTATAAACTTTCCTCTCAGGATTGCCTTTGCTGTGTCCCATAGGTTCTGGTAGGTTGTGTTTTCATTTTCATTGACTTCCAGGAACTTTTTAATTTTCTTTTTTATTTCAGCAATGATCCATTTTTCATTAAGTAATGAGTTATTCAGTTTCCAGCAGTTTGCATGTTTTTTGTCTTTACTTTTGTTGTTGAGTTCTAGTTATATTGCATTGTGATCAGATAACATGCACAATATAATTTCTATTTTCTTATATTAGCTGAGGCTTGCTTTGTGCCCTAGGATATGATCTATTTTGGAGAAGGTTCCATGGGCTGCTGAGAAGAATGTATATTGTGTAGAAGTTGGATGAAATGTTCTGTAGACATCAAGTAGGTCCATTTGATCTATTGTATATTTTAGATCTTGGATTTCTTTATTGATTTTTTGTTTGGATGACCTATCTATTGATGATAATGGGGTGTTAAAGTCTCCCACAACCACTGTGTTGGCGTTAATATATGTTTTTAAGTCTTTCAGGGTATGTTTGATGAAATTGGGTGTGTTGACATTGGGTGCATATAGGTTGATAATTATTATTTCCTTTTTGTGTATTTCCCCTTTTATTAGTATGGAATGTCCTTCTTTATCTTGTTTGATCAATGTAGGTTTGAAGTCTACTTTGTCAGAGATAAGTATTGCTACTCCTGACTGGTTTCTGGGGCCATTGGTTTGGTAAATCTTCTTCCAGCCTTTCATCTTAAGCCTATGTTCATTTCTGTTGGTGAGATGGGTCTCCTGTAAGCAACAAATTGTTGGATCTTCCTTTTTAATCCATTTTGTCAAGCAATGCCTTTTGATGGGTGAATTAATTCCATTAACATTAAGTGTTACTACTGATAGGTATGTGGTGATTCCTGTCATTTAGTTGTCTTAGTTGTTTGAAGGTTTGATTGTGTGTACTTAAGTTGAGGTTATTCTCTGCTTTCTCACTTTTTCTTTTCCTGTGGTTTGGTGCTACCTGTCTTTTCATGGTTAAGTTGGGTTTCACTTTCTGTGTGCAGAATCCCTTGAAGAATCTTTTGTAATGGTGGCTTTGTGGTCACATATTGTTTTAGTTTCTGCTTATCATGGAAGGCTTTATTGCTCCATCTATTTTGAATGATAGTTTTGCTGGGTAGAGTATCCTGGGGTTGAAGTTATTTTCATTCAGTGCCCAGAAGATTTCACCCCATGCTCTTCTTGCTTTTAATGTTTCTGTTGAGAAGTCTGCTGTGATTTTGATGGGTTTACCTTTGTATGTTACTTGTTTTTTCTCTCTTACAGCCTTCAATATTCTTTCCTTAGTTTCTGAACTTGTTGTTTTAATGATGATATGTCATAGGGTAGTTCTATTTTGTTCTGGTCTTTTTGGTGTCCTGGAGGCCTCTTGCATCTCTATGGGAATATCTTTCTCTAGATTTGGGAAATTTTCTGTTATTATTTTGTTGAATATATTACTCATTCCCTTTGCTTGCACCTATTCTCTTTCTTTGATGCCCATGATTCTCAAGTTTGGTCTTTTGATGGAGTCGGTGAGTTCTTGCATTTTCTTTTCACAGGTCTTGAGTTGTTTAATTAATAGTTCTTTGGTTTTTCCTTTAATTACCATTTCATCTTCAAGTTCTGAGATTCTATCTTGTTTATTCTATTCTGCTGGATTGGCCTTCCATTTTGTTTTGCAATTCTGTTTCATTTTTTTTTCTGAGGTTTTCCATATCTTGGGTCATTTCCTCTTTAATGTTGTCTATTTTTGTCCAGAGTTCATTTATCTCTTTATTAATCATGTTCTCTGTTTATGCAGTGTTTCTATGGTTCCTTTTATTTCTTTTTGTGCTTTTTCAAATTCTCTATTTTTGTAGTTTTGGAGTTTCTTGAGGGTCTCCTGTACATTTTGATTGACCATATCCAGTATCATCTCTATAAAATTCTCATTGAGTACCTGTAGTATTTCTTCTTTTAGATTATTCTTGTGGGCTTCATTGGGTTCTTTGAAAGAGTTTTTCTTCATTTTGTTGGAATCTGGATCTGAGTATCTGTTTTCTTCATTTCCCTCTAGTTCCTGTACAAATTTTTTGCTGTGGGGAAACTGGTGTCCCTGTTTTTTCTGTCTTCTTGTTATTGCCCTTGATGTTGTTATTGTCCCTGTACTGTGTGCAATTAAGTATTTTCTGGCTTGTAATAATAGGACTAGTGGTATTTAGAATGGAAGGGTGAGAGGGGATGGAAAGCAAAGAAGTTAAAGGAAAAGGGAAAAACAAATAATCAAGTAGAAAAGAAAAACAAAACAAAGAGATAAACAAAAATGTTTCAAAGATATAAACATGGAGAGACAGTTTACTAATCAACCATAAGCTGAAAAGGCATTAGAGAGACAGAAAGAGGATTGAAAATAAAAAATAAAAAGAATAAAGATAAGAATAAAAATAAAAAATAAGTAAATGAATGAAAAATATATATATAAATAAAATAAAATAAAACAAAATAAAAACAAACAAACAAAAAACCTCCAAGTTCAGTCTTAATAATTTTGGTCTTTGTCCCTTAGCCTCCAATCCTATAGATGGTGCCTCAGATGTTGTTCTGTATTTATCTCATCAAAGGGGAAACATAAAGTAGAACAAAACCGCACAAAACAAAAAAAAAACCCACAAAGTGTCCCAAGTTCAAATGCAATACAGTTTCAGTAAGTTTTTCAGCATGCTGGTGTAGTTTGGTTGTTTTCTCTTCAAAGGTAAGGAGAATGAAAAAAAAGAGTCTGGAGACAGGTCTGTGAATGGTTATCTGCAGCTGTGGCTTGCCTGCCCACTGCTGGTGGCATTATTTATGTAGATCTCTGGGGTGAGCTTAGCACTCACCTTGCCCCGTAGGCTTTGTTGACTCAGAGTTCTCCTGTGCACAAGCCGCTGCTACAAGCTTTCCCTTTCCAAGCACATTGGGGGAGGTGACACTGCACCCACTTTCTCAGGCCTACGTGTTTATTTACAGCTCACATGGGAAGTGGGTCTTCCCCCCTCTCCTGTGGAGTTTTCCTCCCACTGCTGCTTTTAAAGCTTTCTCACTCCTGATTGCTAGGTGTGTGCTGCTGCTCCCACACTCTCCAGCCAGGCCCGGCTTGTTTATTTACAGTTCCGGGAGGGATTCCCCTCCCCCCTCTTTGGCGCTCAGGGAGCCCCACCCTTTTTGCTATGTGTCTTTATTGTTCTTATTGCTTATTACTCAGTTTCTCTTTTTTCCCCAAGTGGGGGTTGGTCTGTCCAGGGGGTTATGCTGATCAGGCCCTGGTTGTCTGTCGAAGTACCGCGTACTGCTTATCTCACCTTGTCCGCATCTTCCCAAGCTGGCTGGGTGCGGGGATCTGGCGGCCTGGGGGCCCTACTGGTTTCTCCGTTTAATGTGAAGTGGAGATGTTCTGTGCAGGCTGGAGATGTGGAGGGGTCAATGTTTTGCCTCTTCTCAGTGGCCTTGACTGCAAGGTGTGTCTCCAGCGTCTCTCCAAGATTTTACTTTAGGAGGCATGCTTTCTGCTTCCTCCCTCTAGCCACCATCTTCGAATCTCCTTAAATGTCTTTTATGGTAATGTTTTACCAGTATTTTTACTAGTAGTAATAATAGTAGCCTCCATTTATGGCAAACTACTAATTTTCTTCACATTTTTGTGCCAGTTTTAATCTTATATTTTCTAAAAGCCAAAAGAGACAATTTCTTTTTGTTGTATCAAATTCAGATTGGTGGCATGTTTACTAGAATTTGTTCTTATAGGCAATAGAATTTACCTTAACTCATTTTAGAAGACTGAGATAGGTGAATAAAAATAAATGATAATATTATTGGGGGAGATGAAGACGTAAACACTAAACTGAGCTGCTGGAGAAATGATTCTTCATAGAACTGGTCTGCTGAGAAACTGCTGACTGTCCCAAGAAGCCATGGGTTTGGGTAATGGTTTGCCACTACATCAGGCTTCAGGTGCATGGCCTCTGTCCCAAACTGGAGACTGCCACTGCTGCTATGGGCTGCAGAAAATCACCGTACAATGAACACTTGTCTCCCTGGTGGGATTTTTTGTTTGCTTTGTTTCCACATCAAAGTGAATGAGCTCCATAAGTACAACTGGTTGATAAATATGCATCCTAATGACAAATAAGACTGTAAATACAAAAAAAGGTCTTTGTTTCTTTTATTTATTTATTTATTCCCTTACTTATTCTTTCACTCATTCACTCACCACCCATCCAGTTCATTGTACTTTCCAGTGAGAAATTAGAATACATATGGGTAACATTCAAAATGCAGTAAAAAAGTTTAAAAAAACAATTGGGGCCCAAGTGAAGGACAAATGTTGAGTAGAGTTAGATATTTATTTTAACTATTTTATTTTCTGTTGTGGCTATACTTCTTCAGATTTTTTCCCATTCAGTTCATTTCATAATTTAGGTCTCAAATGTGAATAATCATAAATTCTTCAAAAAATGATTTTTTGAAACTAGATAACATTTGTTGCCCTCAATGCAGAGAAGCTAATGCACATACTTTAAAGTGACAGAGACCAATAGGAGAAGGGAACCAGGAAATGGAGAAAAGGTCAGTTTGAGAAGAATAAATTTAGAAGGTAACACATATGTATAGGAAAGCAATGCAAGTCAACTCCCTGTATAGCTATCCTTATCTCAACTAGCAAAAACCCTTGGTCCTTCCTATTATTGCTTATACTCTCCTTCAACAAAATTAGAGATAAGGGCAAAATAGTTTCTGCCTGGTAGCAAGTGGGTGAGGGGAGAGGGGGGGTACGGAGGTAAGGGAAGGGGGAGGGGGAAGGGGGGAGAAATGACCCAAATATTCTATGCACATATGAATAAAAGAAAAAATAAAAAAATTTTTTAAATGAATTTTGTAGAAATGACCCAAACATTGTATGCGAATATAAATAAAATAATTTAAAAGCTTTAAAAAGTTTTTTTAAACGCATTTTTGTCAGATATAAGTTTTTACACATACACTTACAGCTTATTATTATTATTCTTTTTTTATTCAGAAAATCATATTTAAAAATTACCAGAGATGGGAATGGTGGCAAATGCCTGTAATCCCAGCTGTTAGGATGCTGAAGCAAGAAGTTTGAAGCCAGCAGAGACTACACAGAAAGTTGATATATAGGAAGACACTGTCTCAAACAGACAACAACAATAAAAAAGTTACTTAATCTCACCAATGCCTTCATGGTTCCTAGTGTTTTTTTACAGCTGCCTCAAAATTTTATTTCCTCTTTATCATGTCTAGATTCTGTTTCTTACCTCTAGATCCCATCTTCACATACTTCCTCTACTCCCTTGTACAACTTTTTATACAGTTTATTCACATAATAGAATCCAAACCATGGCTAAACCCATCTCTCTATTGATTCTAGAATTGTCCATACCCAGATGAATCTATCCAGAGAAACACACTAAACCAAATGCCAGACCTCACATTAAATTTATGTTCATAAACATCAAGGGGGTCCTTAGCATGTTCAAAAATTGCACTGTGGATTCTTTATCAGCTCATTCTCCCAGTGTCCTAGATTCCTGTTTCACAACTCAAGATCCTCAAATCAGTCAAGGCTTCAGTATAACTACTGTGATACCCTATGTGAAACAGGGGGTAGAATCTAGGATCTTAAGAATAAGAAGCTGAAGGGTTTACTATTAAGCCACTACATCTCCATCTAGAGATAAAAAACACCAGAGCTCAACCACCACCCAGTCCTGCATAATCTTTCAAAAAACCCTAATCAAAGGGGCCCAGGGGATTGGAAACCTTCAGCCAAAAATGACCCCAGATGCATAAATCTCAATGCAGAAACAAGAAGTAAAAAGGCAATATCTCTCCCTTGAAAGCCAACCCACCAATAAGGAAGAAATGTCAAACACTGAATTACAAAAAATAATAGTAAGAATTATCAGTGAGCTCAAAGATGAGACACATAAGCTAGTGACTGAACTCAAAGAGGATTCAAATAAACAACTAAAAGTCTCACAGGGAGTTCAAACAGACAGATGAAAAAAATTAAAAAGACCACACAGGTTACGAAAGAGGATCATGTCTCAAAAAAAAAAAGGTCATAAATTCCTACCATAAACAATCTGTAGGCTCTTTGTTTAATAATCAATCAATGAAGAAGAAATAATTTTTGAGTGGATTAAGACACCATTATAACTTCTGAATTGTAACAAGTACCATTGGATTTAGCATAAAACAAAACTAAAACAGTACAGTGGGAACATTCAAAACAAACTGGTTAATGAATGTGCTCAATTCAAAGAGTATTAGTCCAAACACAAACCCCTGACTTGTCCTGAAGCATGATGGAGTTTTTCCAAATTTAGCAAGGATCTAGCAGAGCTTATGACATTATCAACAATGGTTTATACAACTGAAAGAAACATTTTTAACATCTATTGATAATAATTATATTTTTATCAACTAAGCTATTTGAAAGAAATTATTATTGTATTTCTAGATGATAAATGTTGCCACATGAAATACAAAAATATATAATAAAAATGTATGGCTGCATGGAAAAATTATATGTAATAATGATTACTCAATTATCATGCTAGATTTTAGTATGCTTTTTCTAAAATTTTCTTCAGCCTTTTAAAATATATATTGCAGGGTGTGGTTGTGTTTGCCATTCTATAATACAGTACTCAGGAGGCTGAAAGGATCACAAGTTGGAGGCCATCATGTGCTACATAGTGAGACTCTGTCACAAAATAAAATAAATATATAATATACTTTTATTCATTTTCTCAATGCATATATTAACTAGTTTATACTTAGCATTTCATATTCTTATTTATAGAAATCCCCATAAATTATGTAAGCCTCAGATATCTGAAATCTCAAGCTTACCAAGACATGTATTTTTCCAAATTTAATGTACTGTTATTAAGCAGTACATTACTCATCTTCTCAGCAACTGTGGATTCCTTCTTCCTATTTGCACTCTTTATTCCATTAGGATTCTAGACCCTACATGACCTAGGTTTCCCTTCTCATTAACAACACACTCAGTGTCCTTTATGGAACATTTCTTCTCCTGTACCTATGACAGTCTCTTACCTTTTTTCTGTCCCTCTTTCTTCCCTTTCTCTATTTACTTCACTACATAGAGTGAGGGCACAACTCTCTCTGTTTCTGACATTCATGCCTCCCTACATACATAGGGTATCTCACTACATAGAGCATCTTAGCCTTGTGGCTTCATGTATCATCTCTATGTAGAAGACAACCAAGTTAAATTTTTAATCCAATCTTCTTCTTATTGATCAAATTTTCTATCTTACATCTCCCTTTGGAAAAATATGAAATATCACAATTTTTTCATGTCAAGATAGAATTTCCATAGACACCTAAAACCTGCCTGCCACCAATTTTTCCCAGTTCAGTTAACAGTATTGCTGTTCTCTCAGTCCTTCAGATCATAGCTCATAAGCCATCATTACTTTTTTCTCTCACACTTCACGTTAATTCCATAACTTAATTCAGTCATCATAATCTTTAAATATATTTAAACCTAACCACTTTGCAGAATAGTGTATTACTGCTATACATAAGTCCTTATTTTTAATAGTCAATCATTCTAACAGGTCAATCATTAATCAAGGAAAATATTTTGGCCTCTTTATAGTTCTTTGAATTCCTGTCTACTGCTTTTCATAAAAAATAAAAATAAAAAGTTAATATTATTAGGCATTAAAAGTTTTATGGAATTTATTCTTGTATGTATTTCAGTTGAAATTTTTAATGAGAGTACAAACTCTCATGATGAAATTATGAACACATGAAAATAACTGATTCCCAACTGTGCATATGGCAAAAATATATGAGAACATGGAGACTTCGAGTGCATTTGGAAATTGGGGACACAGCTCTCTTTACCTCACTGTAGCATGTTGAATAATAGTCTGTGTTCTAATACCCATGTTTTGACACCCGGGAACCTGTTATACATTATACAAAAACTGATTAAATTTATTAACGTTGAGATAGAGAAGATTAACCAAGATTATCTGAGTAGGTTCATTCTAATCCCATGAGTTCTTACAAAAGGGAGGCAGAAGTGTCAGAGACAGAGACAGAGCTGTGTGTGTTGGGGGGCGGGAATTAAAAAGTGGTACCCTTATGGGTTTGAAGATGGAGGTAGGGAGGAAGGGGCTACAAAGCAAGGAAGGCAGAAGGTTTCTAAACACTGAAAAGGAAAGTGAGCACATTCTTGTATAGAGCCTTCAGAAAGAGCTCAGTCCCACTTTTATACTGACTTTGCCCATATCAGTTCCATTTTCACATGTCTCTCCTCAGAACAGTAAAATAATAAACCATGTTGTTTTAAGCCATGTTAAATTTGTGGTAGTTTTTTACTATCATAATAAAAAGAATAATACAGTTACATAAGAATACTGTATAAAATGGTTTTTTGAAAATGCATGTTGTCAGAAGACATGGTAGTACACAGCTGTCACCCATCATTTCAGAGCAGAGGCAGAAGGATAAAAAAGTTCAAGACCAGCTTGGGCTACACAGTGAGTTCAAGGCCTTCCTGCCTCAAAAAGTAAGTGCACACTATCTAGAATTGTAATCACTATTGATAGACGGTGGCTCCAATGTTCTTCCTCTGCCTGCTCCCACTCCAGTGTGTTTTCACTGGCTTTGCTCATCCACTTACTTTGAATTTTCCTCACTGTATGAGAGAGCTGTCTGTTAGAACACCTCCATTTTTCTTTCCAAAAGTAATTTTTAAAGAAAAAGTCCATTTATACTTCATTATTCTATGCATATATATGTATGTATGTATCCTTTTGCTTTAATTTTCTTTTTTTCCTTCTTTCAGTTCATATGTAACGTTAGCCTCAGCTCATCTAATTTGAACATCTAATTTGAACATCTATTTTTTTGTAGGGGTTATTCTTGGCTTTTAATTCAAGGTCTTGTACTTGCTAAGCAAGTACTCTAACAATTGAGTCCATCTTCTAGTCATTTTTGTTTTTAGGTTATTTTTCAGATGGGGTCTCTTGCATTTTGCCTGGGCTGGCCTCGGACCATGATCCTCCTTCTATGCCTTTCAAGTAGCTGGAATAGCAGATGCACACCATCACACCCAACTCATTAGTTGAAATGGGGCCTTACTAACTTCTTGCCCTGGTTGGCCTCAAACCTAAATCCTCCCTATCTCTGTCTCCTGAGTAGCTGGGATTACAAAAGACATCATACCCAGCCAAATCACTTTTGGTATATATCAAAAATCTCTTACTTTTCCATGGAATAATTATTTAAAAATTAAAGATTTATATTTTCTAGAGAACTTTTACATATATTATTTTACTTGTCACTCACAAAAATCCTTTATTACAGGTTTGGAAATCTCATTTTCCCCATTTCATAGACTACTAGTATTCTTAAGCTTTATCAAACTCTCTTGCTTACCATCACTGCCTTTACTCTCAAACAATTATGTCAACTAAGAACAGAGAAAAATGATGGTGAAATGCTATCCATGGAAAAATCCTTCCTTAATTTATTGTACTGTCACTTAGACAGTCATATCTGTATTAAAATTTGCTAAAGTATGTCAGCTCTTAGTGGTAGTGCCTCATCTAATGTGACTTGAGTTTGAGGGTTGGTAGAGGACATTACATAATCACAGTGAAAAGGTATCACAAATTAAATTATGATGGAGTGCTCAGGGAATGTAAAAATAGGGCTGATCCCAGAGGTTGATAATGGATAATTTTGTCATTAAGTCATTTTACTTACTTACGCTGCCACATTCTCTGACACATAATGCAAATTGGACTTCAAGTTCAACATATTTAACCAGATAAGAGTGTCAGAGAGGATTTGAAGGGAAAAAACCCATGTCTTAGAGACAGTGTTTTTAGCATAATTTTTAGTAAACTCTCATATTCCAATTTTAGATGATGATACAATTACAAATGGGCCAAGACTGTAATAACTGGGGTCATATCAACAATACCATTTTTATTCATTTTTCATTTACATAAGAAGGAAATAAAACAGCATTTATCGAGTGCCTGTAAAGCCAGGTATATACTGCTAAGTATATTTGTGCATGTTTTGTCCAAATAAAGTGCATATTTTATTATATCCAATGTAAGGTGGTAAAAGCTATGATGGAAGGACATTTATAAATAACTAAGGACAGAACACAGAGCAAGCATGGTACTTCAAATCACTCTATCTTCAAGCATCATACTAATATAGAAGCCAGAAAACTGACTTCTGTCTGTCCTATTACAATACAAAATTCAATTTTGAAAAATATAGCTACCCCTGGTGTAATTGTTTTGAAGTTGTGATGTTAGGTCAGCAGGGTGAGGACCTCAAAGGAACTGTTAGATATATGCATTCTTGGGTCCCATCTAAGACTTAGCTAGTAATCAATCCTACAGTCCCTTGCAAGTTGTGTCAGCAGTGTTGGATGTTCCCTTAAGTTAAAGAAGCATTGCCAAGTCTGCCTCCATGCATCACATTTTCTAACCTTCCATAGTTCAAGTCTTTTCTAAGGAAATTTTATTGTTTTGTTTCTTGAGTTGTATTTCTTTTCCTGGAATGGATCCTTGATATTTTTAGTCCTTCTTTTGTTCTCAATATATTGGATGTAAGTCCCTTTCTCTCCATTTCACTGAGTACTATTTTTCTTCCTCCTAATAGTCTCATTTTCCAGAGTGAGTAGGCTTGTTATGCATACCTCTGTGGTGCATGAGAAAGGAGAGAAGACAGATAAGAGAAAGCTCAACTGGATCTATAAACTGTCATAATTGTTTGATATGATTTTTTCAATTTCTTTAATTGGATGAAAACGTTGACTTTCTTATGTGTTGCTTGGCAGAAGTATCATTTGCCCAATTCAGTGTGGAGTTTTGTAATCTTTTATAAATGGAGTTAATTGTGGCAGATGGATATGCTAAGATAAAATTTAATGGTTTCTGTTCTGTGGTATTCACACAATTATGTGATTACCTTCCCTTGATTTTTGGCAGAACCTGTTACTGACCAAATGGAATATGGCAAAATGGTAAAATGTCTCTTCCAGGATTAAATTTATGATACAAATTTCCTATTAGCTAACTAAAGTTAAAATCTCTCCTTGCAGGATTGATGTGGCCATGTAGAAGAGCCCCCATGCCAAAGAACTACAGGTGACCTAAAGGCAGAAGCTTGCCAAGGGGCAACCAAAAGCTAGAGTCCTCCACTACACCAAAGTAAAGAAATCAATTCTGCCAACATCACTGAAGCAGATTCTTCCTCAGTTGAGCCTCCAGATGAGAATGTGCCAAGTCTACAACTGCTCTAAGCAGAGAACCCATTAAAGCTGTTCTCAGATTCCTGATCTATCATTACCTCTTAGGTAATACATCCAAATTATTTTAAGATGCTAGGTTACTGTCTATTTTGTTACACATCAATATAAAACTAGTACACAACAATTCCCTGATTTTTCACTCCCATTTCTCTTCTTCACTTTCCTTGGAAGGTACCTACAATGTGAAAAGACACAAAGAACTTGAAAGTTTAGCCAAGTAGTTACTAATGGGCTCCTTGTCCTCTCCTTCCTTGAGGACACGCTATTCTACATAGGTCATGTTTTATCCAATTTGTAGTTCCATTTGTAGTCAAAATATTTCTGGAAGATCATAGCTACACTAATTGTTCTCTCTCATTTTCCTCACCAAAAAAAACGACATCTTCAGCCTTTGGAAGGTCCTACCTGGTATATTCTGTAGTGAGCTTTTTTATTTGGGGAGGATCTTTTTTATTGGGTATTTCGAGGTCATTCTTTTTGATTTCGTGATCATCTATTTAATCTATTTCTCTTCACGTACAAAGAAATTATGTAATTGGAACAGACAAGCTTATCTAAACTGTTCCAGGGAAGGCTGAAATAGAAACTTGAGACTTGATTATTAATTTTCTCTTTCATTCCCTAGTCACCACTTTTTTATGGCATAAGATTATGACCATTCCTTAGTTTCAGTAATGTAGGGAGAGGGGTTTACTAGTTTCCATCTTATTTTGTATTCATTTTTCAGAAAGGATGTTTTCTGAAATATTTCATGCCCAGAAAATCTTCTTGCCCTTTGACTTTCTTCTGTTGAATCAATGAGTTTTAATGCTGCAAGGGAAGGATGAATTACCAGCTAGAAAAACAAAACCATTTCTCAAATTTGACTGTTATTTCTTCTTTATTCCTTTTGAAAAGCCATACTTTTGAAAGCCATGGTTTTGTTTTTGTTTTTGTTTTTGTTTTTAGAGAATTTTACAGATTCCTTGGGCTATCAAGAGCAAAGTTTAAGAATTTGGATTTATCCTTTTCTGTAAGTCAATGCTTCTCAGTAACTCTTGTTTCTGGGGCCAGTGGGATAAGAAAGAGGACTATTGTGGTCCCTGAACCCAAATCATTAATAGCACCTTGGAACACGTCAGAAGTATAAATTATTGGATTCCTTCTTAGAGCCAGTATGAAATGCTAGGAGCTGTACTTAGTGATCTGTTTCATCAAACTATCCAGGTGACTTTGATACACAGTAAAGATTGAGAACAGCTTCTATGCAAGTGATATTAAGTGAACATAATGAGAAATAATTCATATTATGACATAGATAAAATTGCTTAAAACATGAAAGACTCAAAACTTGTACATTTCCAGCCTCCAGGACAACAGAGAAGAGAAGTTCATCATTTTTCAACATCTGGATGCATATGCAGATTCTGAAAATATTGGAATAAGACACTAGCTGTCCTACATATAACCTGGAGTTTGGGGGAATATGATTCTTAGGATCAGTACCATATTTACATAGTCATATTTAAAATGGAGCCAGAGCAATAGAGCATGCTTGGCAGGAGATTGGTGAGGAAGTTCACCTAGGAAAATGTGCTCCATTCTCAATGACTTGTAGATGTTTTGTAGGACACTCTGATTGATTTCTTGTGCCTCCCATAGGAGACAAAGAAATATGAAGTGAACTGGCAGGGAACTGGGATTTGGAAGAATATGCTGCTATATGTAGAAAAATCAATGACAAGAGAGAATTGTCAGCAGCATTTGGCACAAGTAGTACCCAATGGCCAGGCGGGCCTTTGTTGGTTTTATTTTGTTTTGTTTTGTTTTTTTAAAGGCAGTGTAGATAGAGGCTATTGCCCAGAGCCAGACCCTGTGTTTTTACTCCCTCCACTCTGCCAACCATCACTACAAGGATTCATATCCCTGCTTGCAGATTCCATATTGTGAAAGAGGAGAGGAACGTAGGGAGAAATCTGTTTGAAATGTTTACTTTTAACTGATGTTTTACATGTATAAAGTGAATGATTTCAACTGAAAAAGATTTTAGCCAGTAGTCAGTGATTTACTACTAAGTGGCAAGTTTAAATATTTACCTCATAACCTCCTTCCCTGCTCTCTATACTAGTGTAGACAGATAAAAACAATTGCTAGTTTTTAGACACTTAATATACTCATGAGTTAAAATCATAACCCTTTCAGAATTAGTTAATTTTTAAGAAAGGACTGAACCTTTGGATTTAATTTCCTTCTGCTATCATACAACGGCTATTCAACTATTTCTCTTAACTCTGCCTCTCAGGAACCAAACATAAAGATGATTTCTTTTGCAATTTAGCTAAAGTGTTTTTACTCTTTGCCAATGTGATGAGATTGATTTAGTTTTAAAGATAAAGATTAGCTTAAATTACATACTCTGTCAATCTGATGATGTTTATCAAATTATTTTAAGATATACATCATTGAAAAAAAGGAATGTTTAATTAAATTACAGATGAAGTTGCATTTATTTCCTTTGGACATTTTAGTTAATTTTAGGTAATTTTTCTCTTGAAGAAATGATGTACATGTTATTACATTCTCTACCTGTAGATTCCTTTATGACAGAATTAATTTTGATAGAGGTATTTGTGGACAACGGTGATTCTTCCATCTCCATTGATAGCATCATTAAATGTTTTCAGGCTTACCGTAGAAATTATACATATAACTTTTGAGTCTTCGCTATCTGTATGTAGACATATGAAGAAAATATAGCAGAGTGTGAGAAATTCCACATAGCATTATGGAAATGTGGAAAGAAAGGAATGCTGAATTCATGTGCTACATTCAGTAAAAAAGATCTTAAGTGAATACTTGATCCTATTACAAGGCTTAGGAACTCCAAGATAAGGGTGTGGGGGCAGGAAATCAGAGCTACTCTCAGGTAATTTGCTAGCCATGTAGTTCAAAGGCAAATATGTAAACAACAATATAATAAATGATAACTTCTAAAATGGCAATACATAAGAAATATAGTTGTGCCATAAGATGGAAATATGATAAATTAACCTGTAAGTAGTAATGTGGACTTCATATAGGAAGGAACATCTGAGATAAAATTTTAAGAAGGCATACTCAAAAAGGATAAGGTACAGAAAAGTTCCAGAAGGAATGCCAAGCTTTATTTTGAATATACTTCTGGAAAAAGCTAGAAATTCAGGGCACTATACTCGCTAAGCTATAGTGAGGAAACTAAGAATTACAGTTTTAAATCAGGAAAATAAAGGCTAAAGGATAGACTGGTTGTTCACCATCACTAAAATACAGACATAAAGTTGTGATTAGGGTTAACTAAAAAAGAGAATGTAGTCAGATGTGATTCTTAAAGCCTGGAATGGATTGTGGGGTCTACACAATCTCTTTGCTAAATATAGACCAGGCTGTCTTTTTGGCTACTCCATTATGGAGAAAAGAAAACAATAAACACAATGATTGGTAACAGAGCCAGAATTTGAATTTCTGTACTAACCATGAACCCAGAAGATAAACTACCTTCTTCTGATCATTAAACAGTAAAAAGAAAACAATAGTCCCACCACCAACAGAATTCATAAAGTACATATCAGAATAATAAGCAGACTACAAAAGTAGACTGCACATTCCTTCTTTCCCTATATTTTTTCTTTTTTCTATACATATGAAATAGTTTTGTTTATGTATTCTAAGTGAACTCATTTCTTAATAGCATGCCTTTTCCAAGCTAAATGACTAACAAGCATAGAACAGATACGAATATATCACAATTCAAGTTGTCATTAAAAAAAACAGAGAAATTATTGTAAAATGTCTCTTGTGGTGTTTTCTTCTTCTTACACCATATGAAAGTATATAAAGAATCTGATCTGGCATGATCTAGAGTGAAAGATATCTGTCCTTGCTTAAAGGGATAACTCCATCATCTTTTCCTCTTATGTAAAAATGGATTTATGAACATCTTTGACTCCCAAAATGCAAATCTCCTTGTTGATAACAATATTTGCTTTAAAATTTATATAGATTTTATGTATGCCATAAGTCTTAACAAGGAAGGCCTTTCCCATAAAGTCTAAACAAAAATAAATTATGCATCTATATTCTGACTACACTCTAATACCTGTTATATTTCAGACACTTTTCATGTGGCTTCTTATACAGTTACTGCCTGTGAATGTTGCATGTGGTTCAAAATTATAGTGCTCTGCAGGCATGGTGGCACATGTCTATAATCTTAGCTACTCAGGATGGCGGGTAGGAGAATCTGAAGTTCAAGGCCAGACTGGAAAAAGATAGCAAGACCCTGTCTGAAAAACAGAAATGAGAGAAAAAAAAAAGCGAGAGCTAGAAGCACAATTCATGTGGAAGAGTGCTTCCCCAGCATGTGTGAGACCCTGGGTTCAATCTCCAAATCCCCAGTACCATTATATATATATATATATATGTGTATGTATATGCGTGTACGTGCATATATACATGTATGTATAGATAATAAAAATATGCTTGCTCTGTATCTCATGCAAGATCTATCTACCTTTCTAACTACCTATTTGCTGACAAGATCTTATTTTATACACATACACAGCACACCCAAACACACGTGCATATAAAATCCTTTGTTTGTATTTTCTTTTTGCTTGAACAGTCCTTTTTCTGACAGTGATTGTGATTGAAAAATTCAACATAAATGTTGATTTATAGGTTTCTTTCCATATCTTTGACAGTTATTGTTTCCTGTGTTTTGGAGGAAGCCTGTAATATCATTGCAATACTGTCTTCATCATTTTTATTTTATCAGGAAATAATATTACTCCTTATCCATTACATAGTGCTTTTCACTTTAAATTCTACTTTGTTCTGAAATTAAATTTGTTATCCAGGCTTTCATCTCTATCTACAATATGCTACTTACTAACCGTTTATTTTGAAACTTCTGAATCCATTTTACTCAAACTGCAAAGTATTCAATGTTGTGTGATTATCCAGTCTGAGGGTATCTCAACTTTGATTGTTAAGTTTAATCAACTTAATTACATGCGATTATTGTTTTATTGGGTTATAGCTGCTTTTTAGTTTCTTTTTTTATACTTTTTATATTTACACTTACTCCTCCTTCTTTTTTGCCTTCAATTAGACAGAATGAATTGGTGGACTGAAAATTATTAATGTTATCTCTGGTTTTTCTTTTTTCCCTACCAAATTATGTATACATTTACTTTTTCTTTATCCATGCTTCAGTATCTGTATTTTCCTACACAATCCATTTCCTTTTGGACACCATCAACTCTGTTTCTCAGTCCTTATTGGTAGTATATTAAACTATTTCTTCATCACTGATGACAGGAGGGTGAGAAATGGTTATAAGGTTCCTTATTAGGTTTCTTTTCTTCCTTTTATTTTCCTGTTCTCACACCTTCTCAATATGTCTGAAGTATCACTGAAGTGGCTGTAAAATTTTAGGATACAATTTATTTCTTTCAAAATTTTTATTAGTCGACAGTAGTTATATAGGAGAATTCATTGTGACATTTCTGAATATGTTTACATGGTATATTGGTTAGGTTCACCCCCACCATCTCTTTCTTTCCTCCCCCTTCCTCCTACCTAATACATGAAAATACATGAAAAATGAAAAGGTTCATTGTCCTATTTCATTAATGTATATAAATCACATCAGCCATATTCACCCTCTTTCATCCTCTCCACTTATTCTCCCAGCTCTTCCCCTTACAGGACATATTTTACAGTCCTGCTGAACCTACGGTTTTTATTAAGAAGTCTGATCTTGCGCTGGGATGTAGTTCAATAGTAATGTGTTTGCTTAGCACATGCAATGCCCTGGGTTTGATGTCAAGCACAGAAAAAGTCAAATGTCATTTCAAATCCTGTTTCCTTTTTTAAATCTCTACCCTTATTTTTAGAAAATTTTAGTAATTTCTTTTTTTAACTTTGATGTTCTTTATTTCACTATAGGCTACAAATGTGAATTTTTTTCTTCTGTAAGAAATTTGGCAACCTATAAACTTTTAAAGTCTGATTTATGTATCTTTGTAGAAAGTTTAATGACGGTCATCATTTCCTCAAGCCTATTTTTCCTTTCAGTAAAATTTTTCATAGTATTTTCATAATTACAATTCTTCCCTCTATGTATCTTATTTTTTAACTTTTTATGACTTTCTAAAGTTTTAGTAGTGAAATTCCTCATTTTGTCAGTACAGCAGACTAATTAAATCTTTGGTTAAATTCATTCTGGTGTGAGTTCTTATTTTTAACTACAAATTTTTCATGTTTTGTATTTCCATATGATTTTTGTCTGTAACTACTTGATCCCTTTCATTTTTCAAAACAGAATCTCACTATGTAGCCTATGATGACCTCAAACTCACTGCCTCAGCCTACCAATTGCTGAGATTCTAGGCATGTACCATTAAGCCTGGCAATCTCTATGCTTTAACAAAAGAATTCTCAATCATTAACACTTCTCATTAAATAGACTTTATCTAACATTAATTATGCTCCTTGCATTCTAAAACTTGTTTTCCCCTAGCAGAATCCATTTTTTCTTGACCAATCCGTACCTCACCCACATAGTAGATTTACTTTTAATTTTGTAAGATAATGCAACAAAAGGCTGTATAACAAATAGCCTTTGAAAATCAAAGAGAATTCTAATTCTTCTGCATACATGTCAGCACAATGGACCCTTGGTGTCCATTGGAAATTGCTTCAAGGACCTCTTACTAAAGTCCATGACCACTGAAATCCCTTATATAAAAATGTGTAACATTTGCATATAACCTATGCATATCTTCATATATTTTAAATCACCTCAAAATTACTTATTTTATATATCATCTATTCTAAAAGATACACAGTATGCTGATACCTTGTTATGGTAGTACTTTACATTTCCCTAGTGACTAATATTCCAGGGCATTTCTTCATATGCTTAATTGCCATCTCCTTTGCTAAGGTGTTCATTGAAATCTTTTGTTTGTTTTTTACAGGCTTGCATATTTTCTTGGTGCATTTGGAGAGTTCTCTGAATTTTCGTGTTACAAATCCTTTATTACTGTGCTGGTTAATCTTGATTGTCAACTTGATTGTATTGAGAAATCCCAAGGAAATTAGTTAAGGACACCTCCAGGTATGTCAGAGAGGGAGTTTCCAGAGATTCTTTTATTATCATTATTATATAATAATGGTAATAAATAAAATTAAATAATAAATAAATAATTATAATTATAATAAATAAAATAAAGATAATAATAATTACTATTTTATTACCATTTCTTGGAAAGATTATTTTTTTTCTCCATTGGATTTCAATCTTAAATACTCTTAGAAAGCGTAAGTCTTCCATCTGTATAATTATTTTTCAAAATCATGTTGACCGCTCTCAGTCTTATACCTCTCTACATAAATTTTGGAATGTTTTTCTCATTTCTGATGTAAGTTTTTTGGGGGCGCGTGCTGGGTTTGAACTCAAAGCTTTGTGCTTGTGAGGCAGCCACTATACCCTTGAGCTGCATGCCTCCGACCATTTTCTCACTGAAGAATTATTTCTCTCTGACAAATTGTTCTAGAATTTTTATGAGGATTGGCATAAATCTATACATCAATTTGGGGGAATTAGCATCTTAGCAGTATTGGTTTTAGAAAATATGAATATGGCATATCTCTGCCTTTATTCAATTAGTCTCTGATTTCTTTCATAAATACTTTCCAGGTTTCTGCTGACAGACCTCACATTTTATTTTAATAGTATTTATCTAAGTTTTCAATTTCCTTTTTTTTTCATTTATTTATATGTGCATATAATGTTTGGGTCATTTCTTCCCCCATCCCCAGCCCCCTCTCTCCACCCACCTCCTTCTCCTTCCCTACCCCCTCACTTCCAGGCAGAAACTGTTCTGCCCTTTTCTCTAATTTTGTTAAAGAGAGAGTATAAATAATAAGAAAGACAAAGCATTTTTCCTAGTTGAGATATGGATAGTTTATACAGGGAGATTCCTAGCATGGCTTCCATGTGCAAATGTGTTACATTCTAAATTGATTCTTCTCGAACTGACCTTTTCTCTAGTTCCTGATCCCATTCTCCTATTGGCCTCTGTCACTTTAAAGTTTCTGCATTAGTTCCTTTGCATTGAGGACATAAAATACTATCAGGTTTTTTGGGTCTAATTATTCATTGTTAGTCATATAGGAAGACACTTAGTTTTTGCACATAGAATTTACAGATTACAACTTTGCTAAACACAAATACTAGTTCTAGGAAATATTCTTACAGTCTTTAAATTTTTCTAAGGAATCATTTTGTTTATGAACGTAGTTTCATTTCTTGTCTTAAACTATATGCATTTCTTTTTGTTTTCCATATACTTATTTATCTTTATTTATTTACTTATTGATTTCTGTACTTTGGTGGTGTTACTGGGATTTGAAGTCACAGACCTGCACCTGTGAGCCAAGTGCAATACTCTACCAATTGAGCCACACTCTCAGCCTTTTTTGCTTTAGATTTTATTTTTTAGATAAAGTCTCTTGCTTTTGCCTGGGGCTGGCCTCAGCGAGGGGGTGAGGGAGAGAGGGAGGAGGCAGGGTGGAAGGGAGGAGAAATGACCCAAACATTGTATGCACATATGAATAAAAGAAAAAAAAAAAGAATTCCATCTTCCTACCTCCCCCAGGAGGAGCTGGAATTACAAGTATGTTTCACCATGTGTCTTCTACTTTAAGAACATTATTTCCCAGACTGACCTTGAACCATAGTCCTCCCATCTCAACCTTCGACATAACTGGGATTATAGGCATGAAGCAACATACCCTGCTGCATTTCATACTTTCATTTGCCTTTATTAAGCTGTGAACTCAGTATGCTGCTGAATAGGAGGTAATGAATGTCATGTTCTTGATCTTAGGGTAACATTCAGTATGTAACCATTAAATATGACCCTAAGTAGGAATTTTATAACTATCCTTTACCAAATTGAAGGAGTTTTTCTAGTTCTTCTTGAAGAATTTTGTTTTACTTGAAATTCTTAGTTCTCTGCTGATTAATATCTCAGATTATGTATGGTGTCCAGTTGCCCACAAAATGGCAAGAATGAGTATCTCCCTATGGCTTTGCAATCTCTCTTAATTTTTAACTCTGAAAATTGGCACCTCCCCTAACTTCATGCACATATATTCTTTTGTTCTTGATGTTGTTGAGCTTTGTCGCACATTTTTAAATTGTTAAATTTTCCCAGTGTTCCATGGATATGGTACATTAATTCCATATTGCTGAAATCAGAAGCTATTATTACCTTTTGACAGGTTAGGAATTAAAAGTCTCTATTACCTTCTTTTGGGAGGAAGAGAAACTGAGTTCCTGAGAAACATATCAAATCCAAATCTAGCTGATCCTAATATAGACATACTTCATTAAATCAATGCAAAAGGTATGGCTTAGGAAGTATGTATAATTTAATTAGAAATTATAAAATATCTTAGAGTTATAAATAAGTAAAAATTAAGATTTTGTTAACTTGAAATATTTTATTAATTTCCTAGCAATTTTTATAATTTCAATCATAATTAAATTACTTTAATTCAAGGATAGTATCACAAATATACTGAAGGCAAAATGATTGGCAGGGGTAATAAGATTAATGAATAAATGGATACTTGTAAATAAGGAAAGTTGTGAACATTCATAGGAATGTGGGAAGGTATGTGCCCATGTTCACCTCTTCTGATATTTACTGTCTTATCATGTGCGATGTATGGCCCAGTGATTTTAACTTTAGTCAGTACTCTGATTGACTCTGTTGTTTAAAAGGACCAAAACTTAGTTAAGTAATGGTAAAGAAACAAATTGCTTTATTTTACTTTTTTGCATGTGTCTACTGCTAAGTATTTATCACTTAGATTATTAAATACATGTTATTTGTTACTTTTTGATGATATTCAGTGACATTCCATTTTGTATTGTGACATTTAAGGCAATATAAATTTCAAACTGTCCTTCTGAGGACTATACTTCTAAATACTGTAACATCTTAATGACTTCATGCCGAACCATAAAAATATTTACACATTCATATTTCAAGGCATTTAGACTATAAGAGTCTCATAATAAGATGCAAAAACAAATTATGATTACTAGAGCATAATTTTTGTGTATGTCTATGTATGCATAATGAAGGGAAGGAAAAAGTGCTCTACCAACGTGACTTCTTACAGGTAATCATAAAATGAACGGAAGGGAATTAATTAATGACTTCCTCCCAGTGTGATATTAATACAAACCTTTTGACAGGATGAAGCAACAACTACCTGGCCTCAATTTGTGCTAAGTGTTTTCATATGGTAATGGATGAAATAACTCTGTATTTAACAAATTTTCAGATCTGCTACTTTTTATGTCTCCAATATTTTCCAATTGCTATAGTAGTCATCAATTTATGTTTTATCATCCCAGTGATTAAAGCTGGGCATTATAGTTAATCACATTTACCTCACAGACTATTCAAATTGTCATTATAAACATCAAAATGGCTTCATGTAGCGTCATAAAAGAGAGCCAAATGAGGATACAGAAAATTTACTTTGTGATATAAAGGCCAAGGTGAGGCAGTCACATATTAACATGGACTAGGTAATCACCTAAGAGACACGTAGGAAATGTTTCTGCTAGTAAAGAGTTTGTCCATTTTTTGACACAATGCCAAATTCAGCATTCGATGTTCTAAAAATCTCGTTTTTAGGATGTACATAACCCTGGAAATTAGGAGAATAGTTCTCGATACTGTTGTTTCTTTATTACTATGTACACACCAACTGCTTTTGTCATCTATGTTCAAATTACATTGCTTTTCAAACATTTACCACAGGAATATTGTGGCTATCTGTGACTTGGCTCTTTTTGTTTTGTTTTGTTTTGGCTGCACTGGGGTTTGAACTCAGGACCTTGTTCTTGCTAAGCAAGTGTTCTAGCATTTGAGCCGTGCTCTAAGCCCTTTTAGCTTTAGGCTATTTTTCAAATAGTCTCACTTTTGCCTGGATTGACCTCAGATCACAATCTTCCCATTTTCATCTCCCTCATAGCTGGGATTACAGATGTGAACCAACACACCCAGCTTGCTTTTTGAGATAAGGTCTCATTAAATTTTTTCTCTAGGCTGGCCTTGACCTGGGATTCTCATATCTACCTCTCAAGTAGTGGACATTACAGATGTGTAACACAATACTCAGCCCCTTATTTAACTCTTACAGCTCTCTTAGTTCACTGACCCCACCCTTATAATGACAGAAACTATCATACTAGAAGTAAATCTTAGGTGGATCCTGTGAAATATATTGCCTTTTCATCTCAAATCATATTAATTTCACTTAGGAAAATTATTTTTTCCACATTCATTTCTTTATCTAATTACAAAAATATAAGCACAAACATTCATTGGAGGTACTTAAGCATTTAGTGAAAATCTTAAAGTTGAATATGTAGAAATGAAGATAACTTAGTTCCTAAGTAGTTCAATGATCACCAGACCATGATTTCCCTTACAGTGAAATGTGTGAGTTTGGAAGAAGGTGTCTTTTATTAGGCCACTAGAAGTCATTGTACTATAAAATTCACTAGGAATGCCTCATCATTTGTAATATGGAACTGCTGATAAAAGATGGAAATTTTCCATAAATTTTCATTTTATTTTATTTTATTTGCAGTAGTGGGGTTTGAACTCAGGGAAAACATGTGAACCACTCCACCAGCCCTTTTTTGTGAAGGGTGTCCTTGAGATAGGTTCTCATGAACTAGTTCCCCAGGCTGGCTTCAAACCAAGATCCTCCTGATCTCTACCTCCTGAGTAGCTAGGATTAGAAAAATTTTTAAATAAGATCCCCTTACAACTGTTTAAGGCTAGTCACCTTTTAGAGGTAACTCTTTGACTGTTTTGTTTCATGTATTCTGTGAATTTTTTCATCAGATCAGCAAGTTTTCTTGTCCTTGTTTTGATTATTATGTGATAGTATATTTTATTCAAATGTGTATGCATTCTTCTTTCATATATTTTAATCTCTTGTACAACTAAAGCAGTCATTTTGCCATATGAATTTTCTTATCACATGTATTGCATTTATGTGATTATATGTTACCTCACCAAGCTCTGAATTTCATATTAGTATCAGCTGATATACTTCTTTTTCCTTGAGTTTAAAGTTGCTTAGTTATTTCTTTCCCTCCATATTAGCAGTTACATTTGCTGAAAGCAAGGAACATGCCAAAATGTTAGGCTACAAGAGAAGAGGGGAAAATGCTAATAGGAAAAGGGTAAAGCATGGATCCTTTCCAGTTTAATTTTCCATTGTGCTGCCATCAAACTGAGAATTCTGCATACTAGCTGTCTCACACAATTGGGCCAAAATTGGTACTTGATGAATAACAACATATTCAAATGGCAGATACTGGAAAGGAAGAACTTGCAAATGAAATGAGGACAAATGTTTTTAAGAAAGCCAAATATTCCAAGGACACCTCGTTTGGAAAATTATTTTTAAAAATATACAGCATTTAAGTCAGAGATCATTTTATGAAGGGTAAAAGAAGCAATTTCACAGCCACATTCTTTTTATCTGTATTTCCTTCTCTTATAAGCAGTGTGATTGTAAAGATAAAGGTAACTGTCAAAAAATTCAACTTTTATTCTACCTTCAGTTTCTTAGGGGAAAAAACAAAATGCTCTTTTAAAGTTATGTTAATAGAACTAACGGAAATCATAACAATATAAGGGCATAAACACTAAAAACAAATTTAATGGATTATTACCTCCTTTTTTTCCCAAGAAAATATCATTATTCAAGAAGTGTTATTTAAAATTACAAAGAATAATTTTGGGATAGTTGTTTTCTATTTAAGTCCTGCCATGTTCTTGGAGCTCTTCCTGGGTCAGCTATCTCATTTACTCTTGACATTTTTATGATGTTGACATACTGTCACAAATTAAACATACAAACTTTTCATTCACTCAAAAATATTGAAGACTCCCAAAAAGCATGTGACTTACCTAATGTCACTCTGTAAGCCACTAGTCTGATCTGAAATTTAAGTCCAGTTTTTGCTGTTGCTTTGTTTTTTGCTATTGTTATTGTTGTTGTTTGAGACAGTGTCTCAATATGCAGCCCAGGCTGGTCTTGAACTCCTGAACTTCTTGTTTCAGCCTCTTGAGTATGGGGTTACAAGCATGCACCACCATGCCTGGCTTAAACACATTTTAATTATAAGCACAAATCTATGCCACTTCTGTCCTTAAAATACATACATACATATACATGTTTGTAAGCTATATATATGTTGTATGTATTGCATGCAATTCACATAGTTTATGGCATTCAAATTGAAGCTTCTCCTCAGCTCTTACATTAACATCACCATCATTTTTATCACTTGTACATTAACGGTAGAACTTTTAGAATATAGAAAAATTAAAGTGGTATAATTAATATTCAATGTAATCTCAACACACAAAGAACTTCCTTGCTCCATTTCTCTTTAGGTGAATTTATTCAGAGAACTCTATCTACCTTTGGGCCAGGCCCTGTTGTAAGCAATTTACATGTAAGGAGTATTTTACTCTGTTTGTCCTTAGTGACTCTAAGAAAAAGGCATCATTATCGTTCCCATTATACTTTCTAGTTTTATCTTATATGTTTAGTGCCTTCACACTTGGATCTACAGAACTTTTGGGTGCCCAGTTTACTTTTAGTGGGTCGTGGTGCTTGGAGACTATAATGTGATCATTAAGGGTGATCATGACTCCTGAACTGGGCACAAATTCTACTGAAGGGCTCTGCTGATTGAGCCCAGAGCCATTTACATACTATACTACTGAGCATTCTGACTGGAGTGATATGGAATCTCAGTGTCATTTTGATTTGAATTTCCTTTATGGCTACAAATGCTGAATGTCTTCATCTATTATATTGGCCAATAGTACTTCTTTTGAGAACTGTCTGTTCATATCATTTGTCCATTTATTAATTGGATTATTTGTTCTTTTAGTGCTTAATTTGTTGAGCTCTGTATATTCGGGATATTAATCCTTTATCTGTTGAGGAGCTGGCAAAGATTTTCTCCCATTCTGTGGCTTTTCCCTAGATTCTGATAATCAGTTTCCATGCAAAAGCTTTTAAGTTTGATCCAATTCCATTTGTCAATTCTTGCAACTATTTCCTGGGTAATTGAGTCATATTTGGAAAATAATTGCTTATACCTATATCTTCCAGTGTTTTCCCTAATTTTCCCTATAGTACTTTGTAAATTTCAGGTCTTACATTAATATCTTCAGTCCATTTCAAAGTTTTTCTTGTACAGAGAGAGAGAGATGGGGATGATTCAGTCTGCTTTATGTAGATGAAAAGTTGTACTATCACTATTTGTTGAAGAGGCTGCATTTTCTCCAAAGTAGGCTTTTGGTTCTTTTGTCAAAAACGAGTTGGCTATAGATGTGTGGTTTTATTTCTGATTCTTCTATTCATTTCATTTGTTTTTCTGGCTGTATTTGTGCCATTTCCATGCTGTTTTTGTTTCTATGGCTCTATAGTTTAATTTGAAGTCCAGTATTGCCACACCTCCAGCATTGTTCTTTTTTGCTCAGGATTGCTTTTCCTATTCAGGATTTTTATGTTCCCATATGAATTTTATGATTGTTTTTTCTATTTCTGTGAAAAATAACATTATAGTTTTGGTGGGAGTTGTATTGAAACTGACAGTAGTTTTTGGTAGTATAGCCAGTATCACAATATTATTTTGTCAATCCATGAACATGGGAGGTGTCTTCTTCAATTTCTTTCTTCAAGATTTGTAGTTTTTATTGTAGAGTGCTTTCACCTCCTAATTAAGTTCATTCCTAGGTATTTTAGTTCTTTTGAGGTTATTATAAATAGAATAGTTTTCATAATTTCTTTTTCAGCCAGTTCATTATTGTCATATGAAAAGTACTAATTTTTTGTATTAACTTTGTGTCATACAACATTCCTAAATATGTTTATCAGAACTAGCCATTTTTTTGTTGAAATCCTCAGGGTCTTTATCATTTGCAAATAGGGATAATTTTATTTCTTCTGTCCCAATTTGAGTCCCTTTTATTTCTTTCTCTTGCCTTATTTTACTGGCTAGGAATTCCAGTACTACATTGAGTAAGAATGTGGAGATTCCCACCCCCCACCACCACCCCTTGTCTTATTCCTGGCTTTAGAAGACATGATTTCAGTTTTTCCCATTTAGTATAACATTGGCTATGTTTGCCACATATAGCCTTTATTATGCTGAAATACATTCCTTCTATTCCTAGTTTCATCAGAGATTTTATCATGAAAGAATATTGAATTTTTGTCAAAGACTTTTTCTGCATCTATTGAGAGGATTGTGTGAATTTTGCTCTTGATTCTGTTTATGTATGGATTTACATTTATTGATTTATGCATGTTGAGCCTTCCTTGCATCCCTGCAATATAGTCAACTTGATCATGGTGTGTGATCTTGTTAGTTTATTGCTGAATTCAGTTTGCAAGCATTTTATTGATAATTTTTGCATCTATGTTCATTAAGGAAATTGGTCTGTCTAATATTCTTTTTTCTCTGTGTTCTTATTAGATTTTAATGTCAGGGTAATTTTGGCTTCACAGAATGAGTTTGTTAGCAATTTTATGGAATTTTCCCCTTTCATTTTTATGAACTAGATTGGGGACCATTGCTGTTAATTCTTTTTAAAACACTATTTGGCAGTGAGTCCATCTAGTTCTGAATTCTTCATTAAAAAACTCTATTACTTCTTCAATAACATTGCTTGTTATAGAGCTATTTAATTGGCTTATATCCTCTTGGTCCACTTTTGGTAGGTCAAATTCATCTCAAAATTTATTGATTTCTTCTATATTTTCCAGTTTGAGTATAGTTTTTCAAACTATTGCCTACCGATCCTCTGAATTTCACTGATATTTATACTGATATCACCCTTTGCACATCTAATTTTATTAATTTGATAAGCTTGATTAAGTGTTTATTAATCCTATTTATGTTTTCAAAGAATCAACCTTTTTGTTTCATTGATTCTGTACATTTTTAGTCTCCATATCATTAATTTCTGCCCTAAATTTTATTATTTCTTTCCATCTGTCAGTTTGGGGATTGGTTTTTTTTCTTGTGTTTCTAATAGCTTGAGGTGTATCATTATGCTATGTATTTGAGATCTCTGTTTTGCTTTTTGTTGTGGGGAGTCTTTTTATATAGGTGATCAGAGCTATAAACTTTCCTCATCACTGCATTTGTTGTTTTCCAAACGTTCTGGTAGATTGTGTTATTATTTTCATTAGATTCTAAGGATTTTTTTATTTCCCCCCTTATTTCTTTGATGACTTACTGGTCATTCAAAAATATAGTTTTCAGTCTCTATGTGTTTGAATATTTTCTGTACTTTCTTTTGATATTGATTTCTAGTTTTATTCTACTGTGGTCATAAAATACAGGGGGTTACTTCAATTTTCATATTTATATATGTGTTTATATATACACACACACATACATATAGTAAGATTTGCTTTATTTCTTAAAATAGAACCTATTTTTGAGAAAGTTCTATGGACCACTGAGAAGAATGTGTATTGTTGTAGACAACAAATGGTTTGGTAGTACTGTTTAATCCAACCTACCATTCTGTCTTTTGATTGAAGAATTGAGACTGAATTACATTCAGTGTTAATATTGAAAACTATGTAATGTTTCCTGCCATTTGTGTTTTGTGATGTTTGATTCTTTCCTAATTCTCATTTGTTAATTTACTCCTCTAGTGGGATTTTTCCAATATATTTTTTCTAATTTCATTTATCATCCTCTTCTATGTGTAGGAATCTTTTAAGTGGCAAGCACAATGCTGGTTTAGTGGTCATGAACTCCTTTAGCTTTTGTTTCTTGTGGAAGGTATTTATTTCTCCTTCAATAATGAAGGATAACTTTGCTGGATATTAATCTAGGTTGACATTTATTTTCCTTCAGAGCTTGAAAAAAAAACAGCTATTTTTATGGGGTTGTCTTTAAATGTGACATATTGTGCTCACTTTGGCAGCACAGATAGTAAAATCAGAACAATACAGAGATTAGGATGGCCCCTGAACAAGGATGACACACAAATTCATTAAATGGAAGAAAAAGAAATGTGACTTTTTGCTTTTGTCTTTCAGTATTCTTTCTTTGTTCTATATTTTTAGTGTTTTAACTATAATATACCTGGGAGTTTATCTTTTATGGTCTTGCCTATTTATTGTTCTGAAAGCCTCCTATGATTGGAAACTCTCTTTCTCAAGATTGGAAGTTTTCTGCTATTATTTTATTGAATATATTTTCTATGTCTTTCACTTTTATCTCTTCTTCTTCTATACTCATGATTTGTAGGTTTGATCTTTTGATGGTGTCTCAGCTGACTTGGGTATTTCATATTTTCTTAGTACTTTTTCTTTGTATTTGATTGATCTTTCTACTTTATTTTTGATCCCTCTTGCTCTACTATCAACTTTTCTATTATGTTAATTAAGCTTTCAACTAGGTTTTTAATTTGGGTTTTTGAGCTTTTCATTTCCAGGATTTCAATTTGATTTTTTTCAGGATTTCTATATTTTTATTGAATTCATATTTCATATTCTGCATTGTCTAACAGTTCATTCAACTATTTATTTGAATTCTTTTTGAATTCAGCTAGCTATTTGTATCCTCTTTGAATTCCTTCAGCTGCTTATACATGTCCTGTTTAATTTCTTTGGCCATTCTTAGCATTGTTCTTTTCAGTTCATTGTTTGAAATTTCACCTACATCATTATTGTTCAAGTCCTTTATTATAGAATTATTGACTTCTGGAGAAGACATAGTATCTCACTTTTTTGTTGTTATTATTGTTTTTTCATATTACTTGTGCTTTTTTATTGAAATTTACACATCTGTAAGTCATTAAGTGGAAGTTTTGATCATCTGAAGTCTTTTTTAAATACATAAATATATATGTATATATGGGTATATTTGTTGTACAGGAATAATTCATTGTGACAACTCCAAATAAGCTTATATTGTACCTTGGTTAGATCACCCCTGCCATCTCTCCCCCTTGATCCCTTCCCATCCCACTTAAAGCAATTGCAAGAGGTTTCATTGCTCTATTTCACATGATTATGTGAAATCCATCAGCCACAGTCCCTCACCTTAATCTCCTTTGTTTGACTATAGTCTTTCAGTTAAAATAGTCTCAATGTTCAGGCAGGAAAGTATATGGCTGGGTTGTGGGGCAATTTCTCACCACTGGACTTGTTACTGGCAGATGGTTTCAGAAGATTTTTAGACACTTGCATCCCAAGAGGGAATAATTCAGGCAGAACAACAAAAATGTAGTGAAAGTGATAGCAAAGTTTATTGACAGTGAGGGGAAGGCTCTGCAAGAGAAAGCAGTTGGCTCCAGACAGATGGCATAGAAGCCCCGATCTTTCTTTTAAAGGGCCTTTATAAATTAAAAGGGCAAAAGACAGGAAAAATCTAGGCAGTTTTTGCAGGATGGGCCACAGTGATTGACAGGTTTGATTGACAAGGTCTTGTCACAAAACATGGGGCACTCTGTGATTGCACTTATTGCTAACTCTTAGATATCTTAATTGCATATATTAAGTTTGACCAATATTCATGATTTAAGAAGAGGGCTTTTACCTGAGAGGTAATCAAGGGCAGAATTTGCCCAAGGCTTCCTGTTTTTGGTGAAACTTACAACTGAAAAACATTTACAGTTGAAAAGAACTCTCCAACTGCTAAGAGTTTACAATTGAAAAGAAATTTAAAAATGCAAAGGATGGCCTTTAGCATGAAATGCACTTAGGAGGGTCCCCACAGTGCCCAAGGAGAGTCCCATTGTGATTTCTCCTTTCCCTACTTATAGTCTGCCTCAGACTGAAGTTATGGCACAATACCCAAGCACTCACCCTCATGCTCAAGACACCTAGCCTGATCCCCAGGACTGCTCAGATTAAGGTAAACTAGTTGGAGTCTCTTGTAGAAGAATCCATTTTCTGCTTCTGGACTGTTTTCACTATAGATCCCTCATTTCTTTATATTCTGGGAGCTGCTATTTATTGCAGAGCCTGTGGGGTTTGGCAACTTCACACTTGCTACACATGGTTCCTATTTGTGGCCTTGGGGTCAGCAAGCATACAAGCCTGGTGTGGCCTTGAATGCATCAGAAAGTAGGGGGAACAAACAGAGCAGTGAATTATGCATTGCCACCAAAGAGCTAAGGGACCTAGTCATTCTGCTTGCTGGTTCCAAAGCTTATATATACCTCATTCAGCATATTACCTCCCTAGGTGGAGAAGGAGGCTATGAAAATTTTGTGAATCAGAGTCTGAACTCTAGGTCATTAGTCCTGACTGTCAACAAACACACATCAGGATGTTAGTTCACAGGGGTGCTTTCAGGCTTTGCCTAACATTTTAGGCATCTTCAGTTCCCTCTCCCAGTTCCAGAAAGCTGGGAATGGGCTTATAACTGTTGTTTCTTCTTTTGCTCCTATTTCTCCAATTGATTTTAAAATAAATTAAAATATTCCTCAAAAGCATAATTTTATTTTTATTCTCATTAGATAGATGGATAGATAGATAGACAAACAGACTTATACTCAGTAACATTTTTTTTCTAATTTTTACAGTGTAATTTACCTGTTTCCCCCCGTGAATGTTTTTCCCACATCCACTTGATAGAGGAGTTCACCTGTTTTTCTTATGATACTTCTATGATATTACTTGTTACATTTAAGTTTCCAGTGAATTAGAATTTATAATTACAGCCTGTGCACATAATGGATCCACTTTATCTTTTTTCTTATGTCTGTATAATGAAAACCTTATCTTTCCCTCATTGGTTTGATAGAAATTCTATCACTTACCAAATTTGTGTATGGATCTCTTTCCAAATGTTCTGCTGTCTTCCATTGGTTTGTGTGTGTTCCAACTGTATTTATGTGCTAATACTAATACCACTGGTTTTGCTTGTGATGTAATATATGATAGTGGCAGATGCCCTCATGCTTTCTTTGTTCTGAAAGCTTTTCTGTCCATTCTTTCTTGTTTGTCCTCCTAAATCAATTCTGTCTTTAACTCAGCTAACTCCAGAAGGAAGAAAAGTTAGTAGTTATTTTAATTGGCATAGAGTTAAATCTGTAAGTGGCAGAATTCCAAATAACAAATTTAAAATAAATGACAGAAATTTAAAAATCACCATTTTTTGAGCTCTTCATTAATAAATCTTTCAGCCTAGACTTTCAACCTACACTGAAATTCATGACTACACATACGAGAAGCAGGACATTTGCATAGTTTCAAAGTATCTCCTCAGAAACTACTTAATATTTTTCAAGGGAAAAGTAGTAATATTATAATAAAGAAATGTGTAAAACATCTTAACCAAAGTTAACACATTGGAAACAGCACATTTTTGGAATATTATTTGCCTCCTGATGTAGTAAACTAAGAGGACACAGTGTCACTTCTTTATTGCTCCTGCCAACTGGGGTTGTGTGATTCTAATAGTGTAGACATCACTCATAAACTGATACTCACAAACTCTCAAAATAACTGGTCTATACTCTTCAATCCCGTCAAAGTCATGAAACATAAAGGCAAACAAAGAACAAGTCCATGTTAAAGGGAACTAAGCAGATTTGACAACTAAATGCAGCATGTGATCTGAGTTGGATTTTTGTATCTGTGAAACAGTGGTGTAATTGCTGGAAATAGGATAGTCAGACTGGATCAAAGTTAGTTCTCAGATTTTGATTTGGCACTTGGGAAATCTGCCTAGAGACAACATTGGAATTATTTAAGTAGGTGATAGATATGAAGAGGAAGATAGCCTTCAAACAGGGTTGTAAAACATGGTAAGCTGTCAATTAAAAGCTGTAACCTCGGACAGAGCTGTGAGGAATTGCCCGTTAGAGCCATGCAAAAGTTTGGGACTGAGATGAAAAGCACCATGCAGAGATAAGCACCCATTCCTGCCTTTCTTTGTCTCCACTTGTAAATAAACTTTCCAAAGCAGGCCTCCCCTGCTGTTCTTATCTAAACCTTAGGTCTCTAACCAGCTACTAGCCCTACTTTATGGGAGAGCACATTCCTTGTAACCTGATACTCTGCACTGCCTTTTAAATATCCTGTGAATCCTTTGTTCGGGGCTCAGACATAGGTACACGTCTGGGCCCGCTAATGTAAAAATTAAAATCTGAGTTCTCCACTCCTCCGAGTGTTGCTTGGTTTCTCCTCTGACTAGATTGCCATAACAAATGGAGGCCCCAGCGAGATTCCAACCGACTGGCCCCTTGTGCCACCAGCCGGCAGCTGGGCTGCATCGGAGTAGGGAGGGACACGGGACTGAACGAGGTGGCACGCCACCCGATGGTATTCCAGGTTCTCCTTCACCCTGGTGCCCCAACTCTCTGAGCAGTCTTGACCCGGCTTGGACTCCAAGGAGAAGTGGACCAACTCATCTGGCAGTCCCGTCCAGACTCGGTAAGCAGCACCCCCGGGGAAATCATTCCTAAGTCAGGTCCCGTCCCACTGGACAGAAGGGGAGCTTGATCCACTCCCTGGAACCTCCAAGAGGAGTTCCACAGGTCAGGCACTTCTCCCAGAGGGGGGAAAGGAAGGTGTTATAACTTTGGTGTGAATGTGTGTGTGTGTATGTGAATTTGTTTAAAGCATGGGCAAAATTTAATTTGCTCCTGGAATTCCAGCTCATTTTATGCGTGCTTAAATTGACAGTTTTTCTGGCATGCTTAATTTATAAAACTTTTTGTGTGTGCATGTAAACATCTTAAAAATGGTTCTTAAATTGATACTATAAGGTTAATATGATATTCAAGAAAAAAAAACAGGATATTTGTTTTAAAGATCTTTGTTATAAACTGCTTAGACTTTTACATTTAAATATGTAAACACCTTAAGGACGATTCTTATTGTAGAGTAAACGTAAAAGTTATTACTCTGTTCTACTGCTACCTTAAACAACAACAACAACAAAAAACAAGCTTTCAAACTTATTTCAGTCAGGCCTCACTAGGATGCAGACACTCAGGGGTTAACACTCTGGCTTAGCTAGGAAGAAAAAAAAAGAGGCTACAGTCTGCAACAAAGTCTTGGAATTTAGGTAGTTAAAATGACCTTAGCCTGTTTCATTCTGTCATAAATAAAATCTGGGATTTAATTCTCTCTTATAATATATGGGTCTATTAACAAATGAGTTTTCTATAAATTGCTTTTATACAAAAAAAATAATTTCAGAGTTGCTTTCTTTCTTGTTTTTTTTCATACAAATATAAGGCTCTAAGTTAAAAGATTTTATGAGTTACTTTCAACAAGTAACAAAATATATAAAAGGTATTAAGAATATGGTTTTTTTCAAAATAAATAAAGGGTTAAAAAAATACTTTTAGATAAAAAAGAGGATAAAGACCAGCTCCCCAGAGGATACAAATAAATTGTCACAAAGATACAGAGTAAATTGTCATAAAATGATACAGCTTATAGATGGTATATAACTGGTTAAAGTTAACTAAAATCCAGTTACATTAAAGATTTTATAACTTCAAAGTTTAATGTACTGATGTTAAACTAAAATTTAATTCTCTAAGCTCATAACAACAAGGCTACCTTAAAAATATTATATTGGTCTAGATAACATTTACAAAAATTGTCATATAATTGTTTTGTTTTGTCAAGATAACTCAAAAATTTTTGATACTCCAGGTTAATCCATAAATTTGTCAAAATAACAAGAGTTTATTAAAACACAGAGAGACAAAAGGCAGCTAAACACAGGGAGTACTGCTGCACTGATATGAGGGTTAAGACAGATTTACTTATGTAAAGCCAAAGTGCACCTTCCAGATAAGATAAAAATAAATAAATAAATAAATAAAAACTCCAAGAGGAGCACTACACTGGAAGTCAAGATCTCCAGTTTTTATTAGACATAACAGAGTGGAGATGTTAGTCCTACTCCTTCCACATGGCAGGTGGAGGAAATTTTTCCCTGAGATGACCAGATTGGGGCTGTTATTTTAGGGGGGGTTCCATTGACTACAGGTTGATGGGATTCTGCTATATGTCAAGAGCCATCTGTTAATGTCAACAATCTGGGATATGATTTCTTATCAACATCTGAGCCATGGTTCTTGGCCACTATGTTTCCTAACTTCACACTTAGTCCCCATAAATATTTACCTGTGTTCTCTGGTGATTTTTGTCAGGGTTTTAACTACTAAGGTAACTGAGTCATGTTCATTTAAGAGTTGGTTTATGTTGGGGTTAACAATGAGGACAGCCATGTTAGGACCAGACCCTCCCCCTTGCAGCTGGCTCACCTTTGTCATCCTGGATATATGCCAGGGACAGCTCAGCAGACAGTGACTTTCCTGGTACTTTTCCACTAGTCCCCTATGTCTAGCCCAAGCCTGTATATGGCAATGGGCTCTTGCTGTCTTGCTGGGGTTCCCCTCCACAAGGCTCCTGCCTAAATAATAGACCCTGTACCAGTGTTTCAGCTGTCTCTGTGCCTATTCCATGCCTCTTATTTTCTAACAGTTATGTAAAACTTTCTAGATGACCTCATGGTTAAACAACTGTTGTCTTGGATGATTCTAATACAGTTTGTACCCTATGCTAGTTTGTGACTGGGCTGTTTGGGGTTGCTAAAACTGTTCTTTCCCCCTACAACTGATAAAAATCTTAAGTTTTACTTCAAGAGCAACAACTAAATTAATATGTGTATTAACCTCTATAGAGTTGTGATGCTGTTGCTGGTTCCTGTGTATTAAGTATATTTGTATTTTCAAGTATATCAAGTCTTCTACAATACAAAATTTAGATAAACATGGTAACAAAAAGCTAGTGGTACTGATGTACTGTTCTGTTGGTTGCTAAATTGTCCATCAAAATTTTAACCATGGCTCTTTTAAGTTTTTGTCATTTCAGTTCTGATCCTCCTGGAACATTTATAATCAAGTCCATAAAAATGACTAATGAGTGCTTATGTGTCAACCAAGCTAACTACTTAGACATCTGCTTTTGTTAGATTTTGTTTTGTATTGTCCTTGTCTAAAAGTGCACTGCCTAAGAGCCATTCCTTCTAAGCCTCTTTGTTGCTTAAATTTGGCCAAAAGGGTCTAGTTGGCACTGACTCCCACCTGATCTGCTCATTATTCCCTCCCAACGTGGGACTGAAACCAAACAAACAGAATCCAGGAAAAAACAGCCAATCAAGAAAGATCTTCAGTCTACAGCCATACCACACTGAATGCACCCGATCTTGTCTGATCTTGAAAGCTAAACAGGGTCAGACCTGGTTAGTACTTGGATGGAAGACAGATCTTCAGAAGAGACTGTTCAGAGACTAACAATTTGGAGACAAAGGGGGGAATGCCATCAAAGTTCCAATGGAGTCATTGGTGTCAGACCTCTCAAAGATAACCAAGGCTGAGAGGATTAAAGAAATGGTTCTTCTACATGTGTGGCTATCTGACATTAAAGCTTTTCCAGACACAAACTCATATTTTTAGACAGGGTCTTCTACTTAAATAGAGACAAAATAACTATTTTTACTGGATCTAAATATGTCCTTTAATACTTAAAGATGGTATTTTTAACTTTAAAAAAATAAGTTTTCTTGGACATATATACTGACAGTATATTGTTGCCAAGGTAATTCTACTCAGTTAAAAAAAGAAAAGGAGAGATACGATACATAAAAAAAAAATTAAAAAAAAACTACTCCAACCCAGTTGTTCGGGTACCCATCTAGTAATGTTGGCAGCTCTTAGGACTGTTGAAGTTACAGGAGTCACTCCCGGGACTCATCACTCCTGGATAAAAGGACAGGAGCCCCTGCAGAGCCCAACGTCTGACAGGCTCTCCATGACTCAACTAACACCCCTCAGATTAAGGTTCCAGAGAACTTCACGACAGCATGCCATCACTGGAGAGATCTCCAGCCCTGCCCCAGCCACATCCCGGAAGCTGGTTGGTCAACGCACGGCAGAAGCTTGAGGATTCATTCACTAGGACACAAATGTATCCTCTTCTCTGTCACCCATACCTTATCCTGCTGATTAACATTGTGCAATCTGTTTGCCCTAAGACTGGCTGTCACTTCTCCCCAAGTTAAAATATAAGCCAGAGGTTACTGCTGGCCTTCTGTTATCTCCTCATAGTAGGAAGCCTTACTGCTGTTTGGTGTCATCTGTAGCCCAGACCCCAGTCTCAGGCATGAGGTCTCTGATATGTTATTGCCTTCTGACTCTGCTACATTTTGAGGTTGTCCAATTGGGAGGCTGGGATGACTGCTCGGCCTGCATAAGGCCGCTTTCCTTCCAGGAAAAACTGAGGTATGCCTTCACATTTTATCAGTATCTGTCACTCGTGTGCAGCAAATCAATCTCTGAATGCACCAGGAGAGGGATGATTTACTATAAAGAAAGCTGATAGCCTAACTGGGTTACAAAAACAAAGACATTATAGGGCATATGGGTTGCTGGAAGAAAGACAAGGACACCTTAAAGTCATAAAACAATGGAGAAAATAAACCTCCTTGTGCCACCCTACCCTTCTACCCCACTCCCATATCAGTTTACTAAAGGGAGAGCCACAGATCTAGAGAGCCCACCCAGAGGTGATTACCTAGGTGGACCTGGGCCAATAAAAGACATTGATCTGCCACCACCATGACCCTCGTTAAGGCTTCCTTTTAGGACAGGAAACCTTAACTTGGAATCTCAACTGTACAGCTACCACCATTAGATGTACAGTTGACAGGTTATGGTGCACCAGCCTGGGATTCTTCCTTGTCTGAGGGACCCTTGCTTACCAGTACTTGCCAGCTGACTGGAAGGGCATTTACACATTAACATTCCTCACCCCAGATAAACATAGTGCCTAACAATCAGACACCCCCACCTTTAATGGCTCATGTGCAGTCAAAGAGAGCTATCCAATTTGTACCTTTATTAATCAGACTGGGGATAATGACTGGGAAAGGAACAGGCATAGGAGGGACTGTCTCATCAGCCGCCTACTATAATCAATTATCTATGAACCTAACAAATGACATAAAACAAGTGGCTAGGTCTATGGTGACCATGCAGGACCAGCTAAACTCTCTAGTATCAGTGGTCCTCCAAAACAAGAGTGGGTTGGATTTACTCACTGCCAAGAGGGGCTTTGACTTTTCTCAAACACAGAGTGTTGTTTTATGTGAAGCAGATGGAAATAGGCAAAGATACAACTGACTCCATTGTCTGGCCCTCTCCTTATGCTTCTATTGACACTTGTGTTTGTATGTGCCTTCTTAACGTCATAACTAACTTCATTAACTCACAAATGGAGGTGATAAAGTTACAGCTCCTGGTAACACAATATAGGTCTTTGGGACAAAAAAAACCTTATAAGATTTCTAAAGTCTATTGTTGATGCTTGTCCACAAGTGGAAAAAACATCAAAAGGGGGGAATGAAGAGGAAGATAGCCTTGAAACAGGGTTGTAAACATGGTAAGCTGTCAATTAAAAGCTGTAACCTCGGACAGAGCTGTGAGGAATTGCCCGTTAGAGCCATGCAAAAGTTTGGGACCGAGATAAAAGGCACCATGCAGAGATAAGTACCCATTCCTGCTTTCCTTTGTCTCCACTTGTTAATAAACTTTCCAAAGCAGGCCTCCCCTGCTGTTCTTATCTAAACCTTAGGTCTCTAACCAGCTACTAGCCCTACTTTATGGGAGAGCACATTCCTTGTAACCTGATACTCTGCACTGCCTTTTAAATATCCTGTAAATCCTTTGTTTGGGGCTCAGACACAGGTACACATCTGGGCCCGCTAGCATAAAAATTAAAATCTGAATTCTCCACTCCTCTGAGTGTTGCTTGGTTTCTCCTCTGACTATATTGCCATAACAGATAGATAGATGTGACATATTTATGACATCAAAATATGTCTATATATTTAAATGTTGTTTATATTCTTCCTTTGATTTTTTTTTTGCCTTAAACTATGGTAATATGTTGTTCAGCCAATGATATAACATGTGACCATGTATGAGACAAGTTGTAACCTGCTGTAAATGGGATATAAGGAAAGCCCCCTTTGTTCTAGGGGCTCAGTCCTTGGACTAGAGTCCACTGAGTCACTTGCTTCCCCAAAACTTTGGTGCCCTGTCTTTCTGTCTGAGCCCTCCTACAACATTTCTGGGGAGCTTATCTGGGATTCAGAGGGCAGTGTTTTCACCTCCTTGTCTCCTGTTCAGCTTCTCTGGCCTGCCAGGAGGGCCACCACCAGACGTGTTGGTCTAAGGGGAGGGAGCCTCTCTCCTGGCAAACCAAGGAGGCACATTTTGGTCACACAAAGGAAACTGAAAAGGTTCAGGAACCAACTTGGGAGCCCCACTTATCAAACTGCTAAGAACCTGGGTTTAAATTCAAGCTGGCCTCAGGAGGCAGATCCACTCCCAGCAAGACACCTTAGTAACTGACTTTCAGGGTGAACTGTGTCTTTCAGATTCAGGGAGTAGGGTGGAAGTACTGTGCTTTGTGAGAGTGTATGAAAGTGTGAGCCTGAAATGCAGCCCAGCTGTGAAGTGAATGCAGAGTCTGGATCCATGGGTTTGTGGAGAACTCATATGGTCAAGTGTGAACCCTAACAGGGCCTCCAGTCCAGGGTTTATACAGACTCACTACAACTAAAAAACACCTAAATCCCCCATGAGGGGAACAGCTGGAGATGGATGAAGTGAGTGGTGTTATTGGCTTTCTGCTGTGTGCTAGAGAGGACCCTTTAACTCCTCACCAGAACCCTCAACACTTCTGTCTCTGTCTTTGTCTCTATCTTGATGTCTGCTAATGGGAGGAATGGGAGGAGGACAGAATAAAACCAACCCCCTCCCAGACTGTATGCTTAACAACTTTAAAAGGGAATTTAATGGAAATTATGGGGTCAAGCTGACTCCTGACAAGCTTAGGACATTCTGTGAAACAGACTTACCTGTTTTTGGTGTAGGATGGCCCTTGGAGGGGTCATTAGATAAGGTCATAGTCAATAGAGTTTTTAAAGTGGTTATGGGGGAGCCTAGACATCCAGATCAGTTTCTTTACATTGACTACTGGCATGATGCAATCCTCAGCTAGCCACGTGGTTAAAAGCCCACCTAGAGAAAGCATGTAGGGTCATGGTAGGCAGGGTGACAACAGCTTGTAAGTGCAGGCAAAAATGTAAAAATCCAGAGAACTCCATATTAGTAGAGGACCCTGAGGAAGCCCTACCCCCCCTTATGGGTGCCACTGTACCCACCTCCTACTGCCCCTTTGCTTTCACCCTTGGAAGGGGAAGCAACATCAGGTGGGGAAGCCCTTGCAGCAAATATGCCTAGAAGGCTGGGCCCAGAAGTCCTTGAAACTGCAACAACCCCACCTTCCTCAGGCCCCATGAACCTCATGCTCACTCTGAGCCCACAAGTCCTCACTCTACAGCTCCCTGTGAGCCTGGCCCTGAGATTCAACCAGGAACTTTTTTTTTTTTATTTTCCTATCAACATTTTTCCTTATAACTGATAGGACAGTCACATGTCACACACAGGTATTGCTTAAGATGTATTCTTACAAATGTATCTCCTGGGATAGCCTTAAAATGCAGTTTTCCTAATCTCTGTCTCCTGAGTGAATAGGAATACAGTGTAGCCACTGAGTAAAATTTATTTGGATGTAACACAGTTTGTATAACCAAACATACATAAAAGACTTTTTTTGTTGTTGTTTGTTTGTTTTTTTGTTTTTCTTATTCTTTTATTTTTTGGATTTAGTTACTTTTTTTTTTCATTTTTCTTTTATTATTCATATGTGCATACAAGGCTTGGGTCATTTCTCCCCACTGCCCCCACCCCCTCCCTTACCACCCACTCCGCCCCCTCCCTCTCCCCCCCTCAATACCCAGCAGAAACTATTTTGCCCTTATTTCTAATTTTGTTGTAGAGAGAGTATAAGCAATAATAGGAAGGAACAAGAGTTTTTGCTGGTTGAGATAAGGATAGCTATACAGGGCATTGACTCACATTGATTTCCTGTGCGTGGGTGTTACCTTCTAGGTTAATTCTTTTTGATCTAACCTTTTCTCTAGTACCTGTTCCCCTTTTCCTATTGGCCTCAGTTGCTTTAAGGTATCTGCTTTAGTTTCTCTGCGTTAAGGGCAACAAATGCTAGCTAGTTTTTTAGGTGTCTTACCTATCCTCATCCCTTCCTTGTGTGCTCTCGCTTTTATCATGTGCTCATAGTCCAATCCCCTTCTTGTGTTTGCCCTTGATCTAATGTCCACATATGAGGGAGAACATACGATTTTTGGTCTTTTGGGCCAGGCTAACCTCACTCAGAATGATGTTCTCCAATTCCATCCATTTACCAGCGAATGATAACATTTCGTTCTTCTTCATGGCTGCATAAAATTCCATTGACTATAGATACCACATTTTCTTAATCCATTCGTATGTGCTGGGGCATCTTGGCTGTTTCCGTAACTTGGCTATTGTGAATAGTGCCGCAATAAACATGGATGTGCAGGTGCCTCTGGAGTAACAGTCTTTTGGGTATATCCCCAAGAGTGGTATTGCTGGATCAAATGGTAGATCGATGTCCAGCTTTTTACGTAGCCTCCAAATTTTTTTCCAGAGTGTCAACCAGGAACATTTAAACAGTCTGACTAAGGGCCTGGCCTCTCCCCCAGAACCCACCTCCTTGAAGATGCCCCTGAGGGAGGTCCAGGGCCCAATATATTATGACCAGCATGGTCAAATACAAAGAGGAAGGTGGACATTGGTCTACAGGCATTTTACCATGACAAACCTCCTAAATTGGGAGCACCATACCCCCTCCTTTATGGAAAAGCCTCAGGCTCTGATTGATCTAATGTATTCCGTCATCCAAACTCATAAGCCCACCTGGACAGACTGCCAACAGCTTCTTCTGACTCTATTTAATATGGAGGAGCAATGCCATATAACCTTGGTAGCTCTAAAGTGGCTGGAAGATCATGCCCCTGAGGGTACTTTAAATGCCCAAGCCTATGCTCAGGGCCAGTTCCCCAGCAAGGACCCCCATTGTGGTCCTAATGAAGACCAAGATTACCAGCAGCTTGAACAGTATCAAGAGGCACTATTAGGAGGCATGAAGGAAAGAGGGGAAATGCCATGAACACGAGCAAGATAACAGAAGTCTGCACCAACCAGATGAGAGCCCCAGCCAGTTTTATGAGCGGCTATGTGAGGCCTTTTGCCTGTACACCCCTTCTGACCCAGAGGCAGCTGAAAATCAGAGGATGATTAATTCAGCATTTGTCAGCCAGGCACAGGGGGACATAGGTTGAAAATTACAAAGGCTTGAGGGGTTTGCTGGTATGAATGCCAACCAGCTTCTAGAGTTAGCCACAAAAGTCTTTGTGAGTCAAGATCAGGAGGCTAAATGGGAGGCCAGTAGAAAGATAAAAAGGAAGGTGGATCTCCTTGCTGTGTCTGTAGCCAAACAGTTGCACAGACCCAGCGTGCAGGCCATGGCAGAGGAAAAGGCAATCCCCATAGATGGTGGTCAGTGCCCCCAGAATGGCCTCACCTTAGACAGTAACTAAGGCAAGACCATTGTGCCTACTGTTGTCAGGAAAGACACTGGAAAAATGAATGTCCCCAATGGCCCAGGGGCCCTCAGAAAGCCCCCTAGACCAGAGGCAGAGGCCAAGTTGTTGAATGAAAGTATTGGCCTGCTTAGGGGAGAAGCAGCCACTGGGAGGAAGACATCACCAAGCTGGCCACTTTTGAGGATTATGAGAAGGACTAGGATGAACTGGGCTCCAATCTACTGGGCCCCCAAGACTCTATGGTCCAAATGAAGATAGGGGGCCATCTTGGGTGGACACTAGAGTGACCCATTTGGTTGTAACCTAACCTGTGAGCCCTCTCTCACAGAGACATGGAACAATTTTCAGGGCCCCAAGAGATCACACTCACTGCCTCTTTCTCATATCTAGAAAATGCAATCTTGGAAAGCATGAAGTAAAGCATAAGTTCTTCTATCTTCCTGATTGCCCTGTGGCTTTGATGGGCAGAGACTTGTGCAAACTAAGGGCACAGGTAACTTTTGACTCTGATGGCACAATAGCCTTAAAGCTAAGAATGCCTGAAGCCAAGATTCTAACTCTCATGGTTGTGTAGGAGGAAGAATGGCAACTCTGTGCCTCTAAGAAAGAGATTCCTGAGTTTTCCTTTAATATTCCAAGAGTATGAGCTGAAGACAACCCCCTACCACCAACACCAGACTGGCCAGGAACGTACTTCTGGTGGTGATAGAATTAAAGCTGGGAGCTATTCTTGTTAGCCAGAGGCAATACTACATTCCTCTCAAGACCCAAATTAAGATCAAAAAGCATCTTGACAGACTACCTCTGTGCAGTCAACTCAACTACTGTTACTTTACACCCTGTGGTCCCAAACCCATACATGCTTTTGGGCCTTATCCCAGCTGAGGCAAAGTTCTTTACCTGCCTAGACCTTAAGGATGCATTTTTAATTCATCTGCCTGTCCCTACAGAGACAACTAATCTTTGCCTTCCAATGGGGAAGTCTTAGTAATGTAGAGAAGGGACAATTGACTTGGACTTGGTTGCCACAAGACCTCAAAAACTCTCCCACCATCTTTGGGACTGCCCTGGTGTCTGACCTAATGGATTTCTTGACCGACCAGCATGGCTGCACTCTCCTCCAGTATGTAGATAAACTTCTGTTGGCTGAACCAACTCAGGAGGATTGTATGGAAGAAACTCACATCCTTCTTTCCCTCTTGTGGAAGACAAGATATAAGGTTTTCTGAAAGAAAGTCCAGGTTTGCTAGGATATTGTCAAATACCTTTGGTTTCACTGGTCACAAGTACTGTGTATACTGGATCCTGGGAGGAAATAGGCCATCTGTTCCATTCCAGCCCCCAAAACTCAATGACAGATTAGACAATTTCTAGGAGCTGCAGATTTCTGCCAGATCTTGATTCCCAATTACTCTCTCTTGACAAAGCCCCTTTATGAAGCCACAAAGTGGGGAGAATGGGAACCCATGGTATGCAGAAAAGAGCAAGAAAAGGCCTTTAAAAAAGGGAATTCACACACACTGCTGCTCTGGGACTGCCAGATGTGATGAACCCCTTCTTATATGTACATGAAAGACTAGGAACAGCTGTGGGAGTCTTGACCCAGCTGCTAGGATGCAGTTTCCTGAGGGTGGCCACCTGGCCTATTCACCTTGGCAGCCACTGCTATCTTGGTGGCTGAAGCAGAAAAACTACTTTGGAACAAGAACACACAGTCCAGAGTTCTCCTCTCTGTTTTAAAGTATGGACAAGAAATTCTGGAGTTTCTAGAAGCTGTATGGGTCCCTAAATGAGTAGCAGTCATGCACTTCAAGGGGACCAGAAGGGGAAGACAGCAGTTATTCAGGGAAACCAAAAAGCTGATAGGGAAGCCAAGCAAGCAGCCCTCATAAAAGGACAAACTTCAGCCTCACCAACAGCTGCCTTGTTCCCATGTCCCTTATCTGAATGGAATCCATGGTATACTTCACAAGAACAGGCTTGGTTTGAGAATGAAGGAGGTGGGTGGTGGAAATTTGCCAATGGCTGTGTTACAATTCCAGAGTCATTAGCTCTCACATTTGTCAAGCAGTTTCATGAAGGAACTCACTCAGGATTTAGGAATAACTTGGAGATACACACAGCGTACCACCCCCAGAGTTCAGGGAAAGTAGAATATATGAACAGGACTCTAAAATTGCAATGGGAAAAACTATGCCAGGAGACCCACCTACAATGGGATCAGTTACTGCCCATAGCCTTGCTCAGGATTAGGTCCAGCCTCACCAAACAGATGCGTCTTTCTCCTTTTGAAATTATTTTTGGGTGCCCACCCTCTTTAGTCAAGGGCCTGCAAGGGGACCTTAAGGAAATGGATGACCTCACCCTGAGACAGCAGATGTAAGCCTTGGGTTGACTCTTTCAGAAATCATTGACTTGGTAAAAGAGAGACTCCATTTTACCCCGACAACTCCAACACACCCCTATAAACCAGGGGATGCTGTTTGGGTAAAGAAATGGAATGTCAACCACTAAAGCCCCACTGGAGGGTCCCTCTTGTTATTTTATTCACTCCCACCACCATTAAGGTAGCAGAGATCGTTCTGTGGATCCACCACAGCTGAGTAGCTCATGGTTCTCATGAGGGTGTTCCAGCTCACTTCAGGAGGGCAGGACACTGCTCCCAGGAGACAACAAGAGACCATGAATGATGAGATGTCGGTCCTGCTCTAGTCACTCTGGAAGCTGACTAGTCTATGTGTGGCAGAAGCTTGAGGAGTTGCCCATCTCACCTTTGAGGATGAGTCACTTCTGCATTTTCTTCTTGCTAAGCTTGGTCAGCTCTCTACTTGGGGATGGCAGACCTTGAACTGTGACTCATGTATATGCACTACCTGAGTGGGACGTGTTGTTACCAAAACTCTGGTTTTGCATACTTATTATTCTTGTGCAGGCATAGTTCTTGGGTCATGCACCCACAGCCATACCACTTACTCAGTGTGCTTGCATGATAGCATATCTGTTTTAACCCCATCTATTGCCCTCAGGAGCAATAGCTAGAGGTCTGAAGCTTTACCAGCACTGGGGAGCTTATTAGCTGGACACAGGTTTAAAACCCCAAAAGGCCAATATCTATATACTTTGATGTGTGTGTCATGATAGCTAAAAACTCCATCAACCTCAGAGTATTTGAAACACCTGCAGAGGCCTAGCCTGGGAGAAAACTTGCATGTCAAATGATACATATATGTGCCAGGAAGACAGCTGCTCATGTAATGATGCTGTGAAAATATAAACCACTAAGGCAAGATGTTGCTCTTAAGAGGGGAATGTGGAAGGAAGGCAAAGGGAGAGACCATGAGGGAGATAATGAGTGCTACAGTAAAGCAAACAAACAAAGAAAAAAGGGATTTGATGAATGTCAAGTAGCCCCTGAGGCAAGACCACAGAAGGGTCACCTTGCCCTAGAAGTTAAAATAGGCAATGAAATAATATGTGACTATTTATGGGACAAGCTGTATGCCCTCATTTCTGTAACCTGTTCTAAATGGTATATAAGGAAAGCCCGCTTTGTTTTTGGGGCTCAGCCTTTGGACTTGAGTCCACTGCATTGCTGCAAGCTTGCTTAATAAACTTGCTTCTGGAAAGCTTTGGTGCCCCATCTCTCTAAGCTGTCCTACAAGAATGTGATAAGATATACAAAATTAACTTGATTTGGAAATACAAGGGAAGAGAGAATGGAGACCACTTCTGCATACCTAGATAAAAGGTGAGAAATGTTTTAAGAACTAAAGTGGAGAAACAGGCCACCTTGGTTATCTAATTGGCTTGTCCCAAAGAAAAGTAAACTTTTCTGTCTTCAATACTAAGATAGTTTTAAAACTTGAAGCAATTCCCCTGTTCCCAGGGAAGGTCTGGTATGCAAAATGACAACCATCAGGAATAGAATCCTGTTGACTTCAGTTAATGAATGACTTTAGCATTTTATATAATCCTGCTACACTGTGTATATTAGAGAAGCGGTTTCAGGGGAAACTAGTCATATGAGTGATAACTAGTAGCTGTAGTTAATGTAAAATTCCCAGAAGTCCAACTGGCATATAGGAAGAATTTGATAATTGTTACTTTGTGTTCTGAAAAATACAAATACAATGACCTATATGCAATGTATGTTACATATTTTCATTCACCTTTAATATACTTATGATTAGTTTCATACAGTGAAGTTAAAATAAATGACATGAAATCAAATATGCAATTTCTTTGCATGTAGAATCATGCTTGAAAAGATTTGGACTGTGCAAAAATAAGCAGATATTACAAGTGAGATTAATTTCTGCTGTGATATTATTTTATATATATTTTTTAAGTTTGAAAATATTGGGGTTTGAACTCAGGGCCTTGGTTTACCAACTGAGCAGTTGGTTTACCACTTGAATCATGCCACAGCCCTATTTTAAATATTTTTACACCTAAAAATATTAAGATCTGAAAGCAGAATTCAAACATTTTTACAAATGATGTCATTCCTTTTAACATTTTTTGTTAATATATGCATATATATGTACATATACATATAATTCACAATATTTTCAAATGAAAAAGATCATATTGTACTAAATTTTTAGATACTTGAAATGTCTGCAAATTTTCCATTATGAACTGTGAAACTATTTATTTTTAACCAAAGAACTATAATTTTATAATGTACCTTTCTATTGGGTAGAAATAAACAAGAATTTTCAAATACTCCCAATACATCCATGGTTTAAAACCACAGACACCAAGTTCTTATGTAGCTGAGCCCTAAAAAGTGAGGACAGTTTTTAAAAACTGTCTTTTCAGTTCTAGCTCCCTATAGGAAATATAATGGTAACACCATGAGAGTGAAAAAGGCCCACCTCCAGAAGCCCAGCCTAACCTACCACCATTACCACTACCAGGCACCAAAGAAAATCTTATCTCCCATGTTGGAGCCCACTGCTAAATGACACATACATATTTCCTGGCCTTTGTTTCTTCCTTTCTGTAAATTGTAACTTTGCTGGTAAGGTAGAGAGAAAATGAAAATGACCATTTCCCCAGTTTTGAGGAAAACTAAATAAATTCATTTTTCCATTTTTTCTGTGTTTTATATTATTATATCTTAATGTAGGCAAACCTTAGGACCTTATGGCTGTTGTCTCAGGTAATGCTTAGAGATTTGATCAGCCTCTACCCAACCACTGTCCTCTCAGAGAAATAAAGCTTGTATCTGACTGAGGTATGCTGTGTTACTATTTTTCTATAGTAAAAATAAAATATATATACATATATTGTTCATATATATATATATAAAATTTACTATTACCTAAGTTAGGATTTCTAAATCAAAAATTTATCCAAAAATCATAATGTTATCCTGGTTAAATTTTATAATGTTTAGTTTAATAAACTACACCGTGAAGGTTTTCTGTGTTTATGTAGCTTATAAATGGTATAAACAATTTCTATTCTCTTCTTTAAAGTCTTGATAGAATTTTCCATCAAAACCACCTATTTCAATGACAGTTCTTAAAAATTAATGATGCCCATAAAATAGAAACTTTCAAGAGTGTTATCTGGATAATGATAATAATAATAGCAATAATGGGGAGACCAGTGTTAAGGGGATTGGGGGAGAAGAGGGTACTGGAGATAAAGAGGATAGATGTACATTATATGAAGACTGCATAATGAAACCCACCAAGCACTGTTTGAGAAAGGGGGAAGAAGGAGAGGTTAAGGAAATATAATAGAGTGGCTGAACTTGTGTAAAGGATAGTGAGTACATCCCTGCATCTATGGAACTATCACAATGAAATCTTGTTGTGCTATTAATGTTTGCTTACAAAAATTAATAAGAAAAGAAAGTAAAACAAATTTTTGTGTTTTAAGAAAAAAGTGCTACCTGTTCACTGATAAAAATCTATTTAATAGAAATTTTCACAATTATTTTGAAGATCTATATTGTGGTTGTACTTTATTAAATCAGATTTTAAATGTATGGCTAATTTCTAAGATCATATTTAAATTTAATTTTATTTTTTGTTTGTTTGTTTGTGACAGGTCCTTGGTATTTAGACCAGGCTGGCCTGGAACTCACAATCCTCTATCTGCCTCTCAAAGGCAAGGATTAAAGGTGTGTGGTCCCATGCCTGCCTTTAATTTCATCTCTCTTTTACCTTGACAATATGTGAGGAAATATTCATTTTATTTAGCTACTACTATCTTTTAAAAGAATAACTTTGTTTTATCAATTAATTTTCTTAATTTCTAAGTAATTTGCTTTAATCTACACCATTCCTCTGCTTTCTTTAGAGTTTTTGACTTGTCTCTTCCTAAATTCTTATGTTTATTATATAACTAAACATAAAGTGTTCACATCCTGGTAAGTGGAAGGCCAAAACAATCATGGCCAAGAAATCAAAGAGTGGGGAAAAACTTATTACTACAGCAGGTAAAGAGAGCAAGAGGAGTTATTTCCAAAGCAGTGCTCTCTTGGGACAAAGGGAGAAGAGGGAATTTTATTCAGGGAGCCTATACATACTCATAAAGGAAAGCACGTTAGGGATGGACACATTTCTGACCATGCTCATTTTAAGGTCATAGTTCAAGAGGGAAAGATGACAGAGTTTGGTGTGTGCTTACCTGAAGGTCAAAAAGCACATGTTTGAAATGATGGATAGTTATATTTTGGGGCATGCTCAGTTTGTGTCATAAAGATGGTAGACAAAACATCTCTCACATGTTCAGCTTTCATCATAAAAGTTTAGCTGAAAAAAAGTGAAAGGACACTTTGAAAGTTCAATATTATGGGAGTTTTCCCCTAATGACTAACAATTTTTTTTTATTCTGTTACTGATGACAATATTCACTAGTATATGTATATATTGTTCCAAAGGCAGTTTTTATTCTAATAAAGTTTCCTTCATTATTGTAAACTTGCAAAATTTTAGCATTTACAGTACTGAATTATTTTTTTGAAAAAAAAAACTGTTTAAAAAGAGGCATTCCCACATACACAGCTCACAAACCAATTATTCTCATCACGCAATTGTTTCTGCCATTTTTTGGTTTTGGTTTTGGTTTTTTGGCAGTACTAAAGTAGAACACAGGGTCTCACACTTACTAGGTAAGCCTTGTTTCTGTTCATTAATTGCATAGTGTTGGGGTCCGAAGTTGACCACCCCTCAGAGGAACAAAAGACACTCACGATAATGTAAGCCACAAAGCGAGGTTTATTTCCAGTCAGCTGGGGTCTGGGTATCTGCCTGATGCAGCGGGTTTCAACGAGGACCCCAAATACGAAGTGCAGGCTGCTTTTATATTTTTTAGACATTAGTCACGGTCACACAGCAATTTTTATGGTCCCTGGGGTCACATATTTCTGATATCACCCACATCCTGGTGGTGGGGCAAGATTACCTGAAGATTATTTATCAGGAATTTGGTAAACACCAGGTGTCTTAACTCATTGACTCACATACAGTTCTAGCAAGATTAACCAGAAACAGTCCCTGTTCCCAGAAACCGTCCTGCCTTCCTTAGTTCCAGTAAGTGGAAGCAGGTTTGCTTGTAGGGCTGGTGAGGGTTGGTTTCTGAGAGGCTCCTGCTCTGGGCGTTGAGCAAGATCAGAGCGACCAGCCAACCCATCTGTGGCTGCTCCTGAAGACTCTGCATGTTACCAGGGGTCGCAGAAGCTTCAGCTTCAATGGGTTATCTGGGTGCCGCCACGCAGTCCACTCTCTAGCCTCTTTCTGTTTCTGCTGATTGGCTTGATGCATGTGGGAGTGATGGACCCAAGGCCCGATGCTGTCAACCTTAAGAGCAGTGGGGGTAACCAGAATGACAAGGTAAGGGCCTTTCCATCTTTCTTCCAGAGTGCAGGCTCTGTGCCTCTTTACTCATACCCAATGCCCTGGGATGATGCCATGTTCCGGATTCAATGTGTCCTTTGTCTCATACAAGGTGCACACTATGGGCCAGATTTCACGTTGGACCTCCTGTAGGGCTTTTAAGCTGGCCAAGTAATTTGGGGCCATACTGGGGTCTTGGTCCGGTAGGGTTAGGACAACAATAGGGGGTGGAGCCCCGTATAGAATTTCAAAAGGTGTCAATCCATGTACATATGGTGAATTTCTAACCCGGAAGATGGCATAGGGTAGGAGGGCCACCCAGTCTCTGCCAGTCTCGATGGCTAATTTAGATAAGGTCTACTTTAGGGTCCGATTCATTCTTTCTACCTGCCCTGAGCTCTGGGGGTTATATTCACAATGCAGTTTCCAATTAGTCCCCACTGCCCGGGCCAGCCCTTGTAGGACATTATTGATGAAAGCCGGACTGTTATCAGAGCCTAGAGTTTCAGGGATGCCATATCTGGGTATGATTTCCTCCAGCAAAACCTTAGCTACAACCTGAGCAGTCTCTCGTTTTGTAGGAAAAGCCTCCACCCAGCCTGAGAAGGTGTCTATCAGAACCAACAAATACTTATACCCATACCTTCCCCGCTTCACTTCAGTAAAATCCACTTCCCAGCTCCGTCCCGGTGCCCGCCCCCATACCCCTGTACCTGTATGTAGGAGTCCCCTTTTGCTGGGTTTCATAGCCTGACACCCAACACATTGGTCCACAATCTTTTGAATCTGGGCTGTTTGATGCGGGAACCGGAGGCAGGCTGACTCGAGGAGGGTGAGTAGTTTATTCTTGCCTAAATGGTTGGCTCGATGTAAATTGGAGAGGAGAAACAGTCCTAACTTTTCAGGAAGGATCAGCCACCCTTCAGTATCACTATACCAGCCTTGCTGATTGGGCTCTGGGCATCGGTGATCTTGGATCCACTGTTTGTCTTCCAGGGTGTACTCGGGTCGCTGTGGCGAGCGTGGAAGCTCGGGCACAGGTAAGGTTAGCGCTAGGGTCGTGGAGGCCAAAGCAGCATTTCGGGCCGCTTTGTCCACACACTGGTTCCCCATAGCTTCCAGAGTCTGGGCAGATTGGTGACCAGGAACATGTACTACCGCAACAGCTTGGGGCTTCTGCACCGCAGTCAGTAGTCTCTGGATCACCGGGAGGTTACGTAGCTCCTTTCCTTCTGCTGTAATGAAACCCCTTTCCCGGTAGATGGTGCCATGTACATGGACGGTGCCAAAAGCATAATGGCTGTCAGTATAAAGTCACTCGTTTTCCCTCAGCCCGCTCGAGTGCCTCTGCCAGCGTGATCAGTTCAACCTTCTGGGCTGAGGTCCCTGGGGGCAGCGGGGCACTCCAAATTATGTTCCCACCTTGGTCTACCACCGCTGTGCCCGCCTTACGCACCCCATCCGAGACGAAGCTACTCCCATCTGTATACCATACCAGCTCACTGTTGGGTAGGGCTGAGTCCTGGAGATCGGGGCACACTTGGGTGATTTCAGCTATAATCTCCTGACAGTCATGTAGAGGGGCTTCCAGGTCCGTATTTGGCAGCAAGGTGGCCAGATTTAGAAAAACCGGTTCGGAGAAAAAGATTCGGGGAGCATCCAGCAAGAGCCCTTGGTAATGAGTCAGTCGGATGTTGGTCACCCATCTACCTGGAGGGTGCTTTAGGACCCCCTCTACTGCATGGGTGGTTACCACCTTCAGATGTTGCCCAAAAGTGAGCTTATCTGCATCCTTTACCATTAGGGCAACTGCTGCTATGATCCGCAGGCGTGGGGGCCAGCCTGCTGCAACTGGGTCTAACCTTTTGGATAGATAAGCAACTGGCCACTTCCAGGGCCCTAGGTGCTGCATTAGTACCCCTTTCACTATCCCCCTTCTTTCATCTACAAAGAGGGTGAAGGGCTTTAGAGGGTCTGGCAGTGCCAGGGCCAGGGCTCTCAGGAGGGCAGTCTTGAGCTCCTCAAAGGCATTTTGTTGATCTGGCCATCAGGCCCAAGGGGCCTTGTCCTTAGTTGCCTCATATAAGGTTTTGCCAGTTCAGCATACCCCAATATCCACAGCCGGCAGTAGCCCGCTGTCCCCAGGAACTCGTGGACTTCTCGAGCCGAGGTGGGGATGGGGAGTCTGAGAATAGTTTCTTTCATAGCATTCATTAACCATCTGGTTCCCTCTTTTAGTTCATAACCCAGGTAGGTGACTGTTTGTCTACAAATTTGAGCCTTCTTTGCACTGGCCCGATAGCCCAACTTCCCCAGTTCCTGGAGGAGGTCTCCAGTGGCTTGCCAGCACTCAGTTTCAGATGCAGCTGCCAGAAGCAAGTCATCTACATACTGCAAAAGTGTGATGGAACTGTGGCTTTGGCAATATGAGTCCAGATCCTGATTAAGAGCCTCATTGAACAGACTAGGGGAGTTTTTGAAACCTTGTGGAAGTCTAATCAATGTTAGCTGTCTGGGGGTTCCCATATTTTCATCATGCCATTCGAAGGCAAAAATGTGTTGACTATTGTGTGCCAGGGCTATGCTAAAAAAAGCATCTTTCAAGTCCAGAGTGGTATACCAAACATGGAAGGGGGGCAAATGGCTCAGCAAGGTATAGAGATTGGGGACTGTGGGGTGGATGCCCTCGACCCTCTTGTTTACTTCTCTTAAATCTTGGACTGGCCTATAGTTTTTTTCCCCCGGGTTTCTTAACGGGGAGAAGTGGAGTGTTCCAAGCAGAACGGCAGAGCCATAATATTCTGGCCTCCAGGAGACAGTTTATGTGAGGGGCAACCCCCCTCTGTACCTCGGAAGGCATGGGATACTGACAGACTCGGATGGGCTGAGCCAAAGCCTTGATCTCTGCTATTACTGGGGCTTGATGTTCCACCAGCCCCACACCTGCTATTTCTGCCCAAGCCTGGAGGTAGGATTGAATCCAATAAGCCATTTCAGGGGACCACTCAATAGGTTTCGGGGGAGGGTCCCGCAAGGAGAACAAGCGATGTTCATCCTCGAGAGACATGGTCAAGACTTGGAGGGACTGTCCTTGTCCATCTGTCACTTTGATACCATCCAGCTCAAAGTCAATGTGAGCACTCACCTTAGTCAGCAGACAGCTTCCCAGAAGGGGGGCAGGGCACTCAGGAATGACCAGAAAGGAATGGGTCACCTGATATCGGCCCAAATCCACCTGATGTTTGCTAGTCCACTGATATGCCTTGGATCCAGTGGCTCCCTGCACGAGGCTAATTTTCTGGGACAGTGGCTCAGTAGGTTTATTAAGGACTGACTATTGGGCCCCTGTGTCCACCATGCATCTCAGGGGCTTCCCCTCCACATATATGGTTACCCAAGACTCGAGGAGGGGGTCCAAGTCCCAGGACCTCTAGTCACTGTCCATTCTGGCTAACAGGACCCGGGCGTCATTATTGTGCCTGCTATTTGGTCCTGGGCAACCCTGGAGTTTGTTACATTCCTTCTTCCAGTGTCCATATTCCCTACAATAGGCATATTGTCCCTGGTCTAGCCTGGGTCGATCTCTTCGGGGACGTGAGGGGCCGGTCTGTCCAGAACTCGGTCCGGCCAGACCCTGGACTCCTGCTAGCAATATCTTAGCCATCTCTTTTTGCTGTTTCTTGTTTTCCTTACTCTGGTGTTCCCTGTCCTCCTTCTGAATCCTTTCTTGTAGTTCCTGATTCTCCTTCCTGATTCTATCCTCTCATTCTTCTGGGGTTTCTCGGGTGTTAAAAACCCTTTCAGCTACTTTCATAAGATCCTGGGTAGTCATCTCCCCAAGCCCTTCCTGCTTATATAGTTTCTTCCTAATATCAGGGGCAGCCTGATTTATGACGGACATTATCATGGCTGACTGATTCACCTCCATTAGTGGGTCTAGGGGGGTATACTGTCTGTATGCATCGTAAAGACGCTCAAGGAACGCAGCCAGGCTTTCATTTTCCCCCTGTATTATTGCCTTTACCTTAGCCAAATTGGTAGGGCAGTGGGCTGCTGCCCAGAGGCCTGCCATAAGAGTCTGGCGGTAGACCCGGAGACGCTCCCTACCTTCTGTGGTCCTGTAGTCCCAGTCGGGTCTGTTTAAAGGAAAACGATCATCAATCAGGTTTGGCAGGGTGGTTGGTTGCCCATTGTCGCCGGGGACATTCTTTCTGGCTTCAGTGAGAATCCACTTCTGTTCCGTGGTGGTGAATAGAGTCTTAAGGAGTTGCTGACAGTCATCCCATGTGGGACTGTGAGTATGCAAAATGGACTCGAACAGATCAGTCAGGCCTCTAGGGTCCTCAGAAAAAGGAGGATTCTGGGCTTTCCAGTTGTACAGGTCACTACTTGAAAAAGGCCAATACTGATAGGTGTGTCCCCCATCGGGACCAGCACCACCCAGGGCCCACACTGGGAGGATGGGGGGCCCCGTAGAAGTGGAGGAGGGCTCCTCCTCTGGGGCTTCTTCTCACTGCCTACAGGGCCTGAGTCCCCTTGCTAGTCTGGAGACCAGGGCAGGGGGTGCAGACAGGGAGGCTGACGAGTTGGGAGGCTCAGGGGAGCCATCTGCCTCTGGCTGGAGTGGCGCAACAGCGGCATGTGGCGGGGGATTTACTTCACAATCTAAGTCTATCAAGAATGGATGGAGAGTTGGGTCTTCCTGAAGAATAGGCTTCTTAGGGGAATTAACGGGAGTGGGGGTGTTCCCCGACACGGCCAGTATTGTGGGCCGGTCTGTAGGTGCCCCATGGATAAATGGCCGCAGCCATGAAGGGGGGGTCTTCTACTAAAGTCTGCCACATAAGGATGTAGGGATATTGATCAGGGTGGCCATGAAGACCGGGTCTATTAATGACATCTCGGACCTTCTTAATCGTGTCCAAGGAGAAGGTACCTTGAGGAGGCCAGCCTACATTATAGGTTGGCCATTCTGCTGAGCAAAGAGTGTCAGACTTACCTTTCTTAATTTTCACGCCATAACTGTGTCCCTTAGCTCGTATTTCTGAAAAATGACTCAGAAGAAGGGTCTTAGGAGTTACCTGAGCCTGTCCCATGATGATCAGGAGAGATGGACAGAGGAGACAGCAAAGAACAAGAGAGACAATTCCAGCAGACAAACAAATTCCACAGGACTCTCTAACATACACAAGTACCGGCTGGTCAACCAGACCACTCTCACAGGCGCAATTCCATTCACACCAGACTCAGGATCCTTACCCAAAGACCGCCCAAATAGCATCCACTGAGGACGCCGGCGTGTTTCCTGACCATCGGGGATGTCTCCCACGACTTCCAATAGTGAAGCCTCCAGGGCTGTAACCCCTTCCTTCCACTCAATAAGAATTCTCAACAAAATTCAGAAGGGACCCTAAGTCCCTCCAAACGGAGGTGGCCAATCCTCCTTCCGCGGTCTTTCCCAATTAAACCTTGGTATCAGACGCCATTTGTTCCTCTCAGGGAGGGGCTGAGATCTCTCTGGGGCCTCCAGATGTTGGGGTCTGAGGTTGACTACCCCTCAGAGGAACAAAAGACACTCACGATAATGTAAGCCACAAAGCAAGGTTTATTTCCAGCCAGCTGGGGTCCGGGTATCTGCCTGATACAGCGGGTTTCAACAAGGACCTCCAAATACAAAGTGCAGGCTGCTTTTATATTTTTTAGACATTAGTCACGGTCACACAGCAATTTTTATGGTCCCTGGGGTCACATATTTCTGATATCACCCACATCCTGGTGGTGGGGCAAGATTACCTGAAGATTATTTATCAGGAATTTGGTAAACACCAGGTGTCTTAACTCATTGACTCACATACAGTTCTAGCAAGATTAACCAGAAACAGTCCCTGTTCCCAGAAACCGTCCCGCCTTCCTTAGTTCCAGTAAGTGGTGGCTTGGGTCATGTTAGCCATGGCCGGTTTCAGGCTGAGTGGGCTGCAAGCGTCAAAGGTACCCTAACATTTGTACCCTAACAATAGTGAGCAACTTTCCTTCCAAACTCTGTCCTGAGAGAAATTAGGAATGGTCACAAATCACCCCACTCACAGGTTTTCATCAATTTTCCTTTCATTTTCCTAAGGATATCTTCTATCTCTCCAGCACTTCAAAAAATACAGCAAAGTAGTCAACATAAAGGACTGTCTTCAGTCTTCTTCCAGTTGTGTCACCCATAGCTTTTTATTCAAGGGTAGAACTTCTCAGGATATGTAAAAATCAGTACTCTCCAATTGTCTACCTCCACTGCCTGAAATTTGGAGGATGCATAAACAGTATGAGTGAGTGTGAGGATGTACTTCTGAGGGTGAAGCGGGATAAAGGCAGCAACACTCTCCCCATTGCCACTGTTTATATTAGAGCGTCTCAGGTGGCAGATAGAAATAAGGCACCTACCTTTTGATTACTGCAGGCCCTGGTGATTTGCAAACCCAACATCGTGGTGATGTCTATCCATGCAATCTCAATTTCAAGTAATAAAGCCAGGTAGTACCAAAAGCAGAAGACTTAATGGCTCTATTCTCAACTCTGCTCAGTAATTAGCAGCAATTTCTTTTGTCTGTGAGTGTTGTTCTCTTTTGTGTTCCATTCTTTCAGTGTTATTCTGGATGAGCCAGTGTGATGTGAATGAATGCCACTGGTGATCACCGGACAGATACTATTTGAATGCATAAATCAGCACTTGTCTTTTAAGAATAGAAAGCAATGATCACATTACTCTAGGAAGCCTTCAAATGAAGCACATTATTTTAATTGTTAATATACAGTCAACATGACCTTAATTAAACCATTTGCCAGGAGTTCCTCCTATGAACTACACTCATTTTATTCACTGGCTTTTTCAAAACCACAGAGTAAAACTTCTACATTTGAAGTTTTGATTTGATGTCTGTGGTTAAATTTTTTTCACCCTGAAAATGATTATAGCAATCTTCAGTGTTCATAAGTGTAAATTTCACTTATTTGTGGCTCAGTAACTCTGGTTTCAGTTTCCTACCCAAAGCTACAAAATCACTTTGAAGAGTACCATATAAGTAAATTAAGCCATCAAGTCATCAAGCTGGGAATGTCACACCCAGGAGGGTACTTCAATGCTTATAGCTGCTATTTTGGGGCTCTAACAAGAATTTCCCAAAGCTGAAAGCATTCTGAGGCTTAGAGAATTCATGGAACATAAACCTTTACTTCAAAAATAAACTTTTTATTTTGAAAACAAACCATTTATTGTTTGTATAAAACGTCCTTGTGTTTTGTAGGGAAACAATTTAATGAGTCCAGTTTATAAAAGTACTATGGGACAATGGTTACAAATGTAACCTTTACTTTAAAAGAGCAGAAGCAGTCTAGCCCCTCAGTTTTCACATTGTGTTTGTGTTGCTTGACTGCTTGCATAAAGCACCTATTGGCCACAACTTCTAGAACTCTAAAATTTTTAAAAAATATTTTCATAGACTTTTGTTAATTGGAAAATAGCTTTTTCTTTCAACAGAGGAAGTATTATAGAATATGTGCACATGCACATATTCAGAATAAACTTGTAAGTTAAAATCTAAATGCAGTGCATTACATATATGACTGCTATATCTCATAATGGATAGGGGTCAGGACATTTCATCCCAAAATATCACTGTGGAGATCAAAATATGGCACCCCAATATGTGTCTTTGGCATATGGATTATTTAAAGTGGGTTATTTTGAGAAACTACAGACATGTAGTTTCTGAGAAAAACATACAGCTAGAGGATGACAGATGTGGCTCAAGTGGTGGAGAACTTGTCTTGAGTTCAAGTCCCAGTATAAGGAAGGAAGGAAGGGCCTAGAAAGGAAGCCAATCTCCATTTATAAAAGAATCTCCTTCTGTGTACCAGAAAGAGAAGGATAGCTAAATGAAAATGTCATAGATTTTTAAATCTGCATAACAAGCTTGTTCTAATTACCATACTCTTACATCCCTATTACTGAGCCTTTCTCTATGCCCTTCTTTCTTTGATCCAGGGGTATTTAAGCATGAAACCTCAGACATTTCTTTGAGATTTACCCTAAAGACTTACTCATTTCTCTGGGTTACCTCCCTGCACACAGGAAAATCCATATTATTAAACTTCTACTTGCTTTTCTCTTGTTAATCTTTTTTAAATCAATGCGTTCCAAATAAAAAATGACAGACCCTCTCTTTTGACCAGAACTTTAGTCAGGTTCCTGAGTTCTTTCTAACTAGGCCTGCTTGAAACCAGGGTTTTGGATCCCAAGCCCAAACTCCTGGCTTTCCATTTGTTAGGTCTGGCACTAACCCCTATATGCTAAATTAAGAGATATGGTGAACGTGTTAGGTAGTAGGTAGCCATTAGTGATGGGAATATGCAATGATAACCTAAAATTCAAGGTCTCTGAGAGAAATACATTGTAATTCAACTTTCCTACTTTCTTTTTTTTTTTTTTTTTTTTGTGATAATAGGGTTTGAACTCAGGGCCTGCACCTTGAGCCACTCCACCAGCCATTTTTTGCGATGGGCTTTATCGAGATAAGGTCTCACCAGCTATTGCCTGAGCTGACATTGAACCGTGATCCTCCTGATCTCTACCTCCTAAGTAGCTAGGATGACAGGTGTGAGCAAACTTTCCTACTCTTAACAGCCTCTGTTAAGATCAAAATAGCCCACTGTTAGGTCCCTGGCATTCTTGGGGCGGGCAGAAGGTCCTGAGGCTAGCTCTTTAAAACCAGACCCTCTGATTTATGACTGCTTGTTTCTCCTTGCCTGATGATTTCTCAGCTTGCAAAACAACTCAGGAACTTCCAGTTACTCAACTAGCCAGGCACATCAACTGTTCCATCTGGTGATCACAGATAATCAGAGAACAGACTCTCTCCTCCTCCCCCTGGCTTGGCCCCCTCTTATAAGGCCCACTACCCAATTCACCCAAGCCGCCTCACTTTGAACCCAAGAGTGATGGCCCTTTGGTCTGGACCAATAAACCTTTCCTTTCCACACATGGCATGGTCTTTATTCAGCAGTACCTTATACCCACAGAGTTCATTGGAGATCACAAGATTTTTTTTTCCATTCATATATGCATACAATGTTTGGGTCATTTCTCCCCCTTCCTCCTCCCCCTTATCCCCTCCCTCTCCTCCCCACCCCCTCACTATTAGGCAGAAACTATTTTACCCTTATCTCTAATTTTGTTGAAGAGAGAATATAAGCAATAATAGGAAGGACCAAGGGTTTTTGCTAGTTGAGATAAGGATAGCTATACAGGGAGTTGACTTGCATTGACTTCCTGTGCATGTGTGTTACCTTCTAGGTTAATTCTTCTTGATCTAACCTTTTCTCTAGTTCCTTGTCCCCTTCTCCCATTGGCCTCAGTTGCTTTAAAGTGTATACCTTTTCTAATAAATTTTGTCATCACTTTCACATGTCTGCCAGGTAGAAAGCTGTGCTAACTTTCAGGGAACAAAGGGCAGAGAAAGGAGATTTATTCTGGAGTCCAGGACACACTGTGGGAAGAGGCAAAGTAAGTATAGTCCATCTTCAGCCATCCTTGGGGTATAGACATAAGTGTTAACTTTAAATAGATAAAGAATTAGAGCAGGAAGCAAAATATATGCACAAACAGTCCCAGTTACATGTGTGGCCTGGCTGGTCACTATCTCAGTTCTGGTTCTCATTCCAAACTTGTTATTGCTGTCATCACTTGAGAGGAGTAATCTGGTTCCTGAGACATGATTGTTTCTCTTCCAGGGTACAGCCTCATTATTACAGGTAATTGTCCTCATTTGGAGGGGTGGTCTGTCCTGCATGGCTCTGCTGTTCCTTAGGGGTAGTTTCAGTCCCTTGTCATAAAGGTGTTATCAATCATTCCTGACCTTCTTTGATTGGCTGTAGGAGAGAATGGCTCAGAGCAAAGGACAATAGATGCAAAATGTAGACAGAGGTGTTTTTTTCCTGTTTCTAGTTAATTAGTGGGTCAAGTAAGAAGTTAGTACTTTTCAGCAAAAGCAGTTAGTTAAACACTTCTTTCAATACTGGACTTTGCTCTTCTCCAGCTGGTTAACTAGAACCTAAGGAAGGGCTTCTCTTCACCAAACAGGATTGGGAAGGGTAGAATATATACAGAAGGGAGGGGGAACAAGGGTTATGTTCAAATGAAGCCTTATTAGATCACCATCTTCAACACTGTCACTCTTTTTGTTTGTTTGTTTTGTTTTTTTACATTAATGGAACTATGCAGGATAGAGAGAAAATTATTTTATCTGCCCCTTCCTTATACATAGTATATTCAAAATTGAGAATAAAACTTAAATTTTATCTTATGGCCTTTGATAGTAAGAAGCAATTAGCCTTTAAGTAATTGTTCTAGATGGTTTATACTATTTCTACTGTAATTTCTATAACCTAAACTATTCCAGTCTAAAGCTCAATGCTTTTAAATCTGTGCAGTTCCTATGCAAAGACCTTGTCTTTGTCCTTCTCCACCCAAAATTGTTATGTGTTAAACCAACTCTGAGAAACATTTCCTTCAGTAATATTTGAGAACACATTTAAATAATGTTATTAGTCACACATCATTTAATTTTCAGAACATATGCACAAATGTGATATATGAACTTTTGAAAATGAATAATAATAAAATTAATTATCATGCTTGTAAAGAAGTGTAGAGATATACCCATAGCCTTTATCTTATGTTATTTACTAAATAATCATTCCTGGACACTAATATCTTCAGGAACTTTATAACGTAAAGACATTCTTAACTACAAAAGTGTAGGTTATACTACATTCATAATTTCTTTAAAATTTTATAAAGCTTTTAAATGAAGGCCTTCAATATTGTCTATATGGCCTTCAAGATGACCCCTTGAATGATGGAGAAAGGGGTGTTTCTGACCTAGATATTCTCTCTGAGGGAGTTCTGAGAAAGAAGTAAGAAATTTATGATGTCAAAGCAAAAATCCAAGAAAGTTTTAATCAAGTTTATTGCAACAGGTTAGGCAGTTTTAAATCTTGGAGCAAAGCACCCTCTGAACTTAGACTTCTACTCTCCCACAAAGACTGGGAGATCCAGGCATGCTAATTTGCTTGATGACTGCATTTCAAAAAGATGGCTTCCAGATCCTTGAGAAGACATTAGTGAGTTGTAATACTGGCAAGGAATTTTGTTTTGTTTTGTTTTTTTGTTTTTTTAAGAGATTTATGATTTAAAGGGGTAGAGAAAGGATTTGCAATTACAAGTTGAAAGTCAATGCTTTAAGAAGAGTAGTCAAGTGCCTAGAGTCAGAAAGAAATTTAGCCAAGATGAGGGGAATAATAAGGTTATCTTGGACAATGAGATATCTTTTCAGAGGTAATAAAAAGTTATCAATCAGAGCTAAATCATATTTTAAACCTACCTCAGGAAGGATGCAACAAAACATGGTATTACATATTTCAGATAATTTTAAAGACTGCGGAATTATTTATGATGTTAATAAAAATGAAAGCAACTCTCCTTTGGTAGTAGAAGAAATAAACAAACTGTGATGTACCCATACAATGGCACATTAAACAGGTATTAAAATCAATGTAACAGATTTATATCTATTGTCCTTCAAGTGAACTCCAAAAGGTATACTTCAGTAGTTCAGACCAAAATCCTTGAGGTTATTGTTGACATCCCTCCCATCCCATTCTCAATCCTTCAGCAAAGACTACTGGCTCCCTCTTAATCTGTCCTTTCTGATTACTTCACATTACTTCTGCTGCCACCATCTTTCTGGCCCAGCCAGACTTACTATAGTAGCAACAACTTTGGCATCTTTGCCCTACAGTGTCCCCTCCCCAATGTGTTCTCACACTGTGGTCAAAGTACCCTTCTAAAACTTGAGTCAGATCAGGAAGTCACATCATTCTGCTTCAATTTTTAGCCAATTGTGTATAATCAGGTCCGTTTCTTCTGTCTTCATCTCTTCTGCACCTTTCCTGGGATCCTACCACACTGGCCTCCTCTCTAGTCCTCAAACATGTTCAGGCCCCAATATTTTGATGTTTTCTCCTTGAACGGCTCTTTCCTCGGACAGCAAACTGCACCCCAATAATGACTGATATAATGTGTCTTGTCCTTGAGATCATCTCTTACCCATTTTAAAGTGCAACCTGTTCACTCTTCCGATGCAATACCAATTCTCCCTCTCTTGATGGCTTTTATTATCCCCTAACAAACTTATTATTTACCTGTTTATATGCTTATGATTTATTGGCTGTCTGTCCTCATTAGAATGAAATATTCACAAGAACAAGGCTCTGTGTTATTTTTCATGGGATTATACAGAATGGAGTGTGGCACAGATGCCACCTATTAAATATTTGTTGAATCCATGAATGAATGAGAAATAAAGTCTTTGTCACCAGGTGAATTGCAAATTCGAGACCAGCCTGGCTGCACAGTTTCTTAACAAAAAAAAAGGAATGAGCCAGTGCACTGGACTGACTTGTACTATTTTGAAATTCTTGGGTGATCTCATTAGAATAAAAATATAAAATATGGAAGTTAAGTTTCTAAAATAATTCTATTAGGCTGAACTGACTCCCTTTAGAATATTCATTTTTGGATATTCTGTGATTATCTGTAATTTGATTTAAGAATGTCCTAATATAACAAATAAATGTTATTATACATTTATCAGAGTAAAAGAATAAACATGTTTTACACTTTCTCTTCTCTTTGTTTTGCTTTGTTTTGAAATTATTCATATAAGAGCTAGTTGCTCTAAAAGCATGAAGGGCCAGGTACAGTGGCTCACATCTGTAATTCAGCTACTTGGGAGGTAGAGATCAGGATGATCATGATTTAAGGCAAACCAAGACAAAAATTTCACAAGACCCCATCTCAATAAATATCTGGGCATGGTGGTGAGTGTCTATAATGCCAGCTACTCCAGAGATACAGGTAGGATGATGCTGGCCCAATGCCAGTCCAGGGCAAAAGTAAAAGATTGTGTATGTAAAATGATTAAAACAAAAATGGGCTAGGGGCATGGTGCAAATGGTAGAGTGTATGCCTAACAAGCACTAGCAAGGCAATATCTCAAAACATGCAGTAAAAGTCTTGAGGAGATAATGATGGATCATCTCTTCTTCAAAATGTAAAAGAAGCCAAGTGTAGTGGTTCATGCCTGTAATCCTGGCTACTCATGGGGCTGAGATAGGAGGATCACAGTCTGAGGCTGGCTCCAAACAAAAGTGCAAGACCCTATCTGAAAAATAAACTAAACAATAAAAGGCAGGCAGTACAGCTGAAGTGGAGAGTATCTGCCTAGGAAGCTCAAGACTGAATTCAAACCCCAGTAGTGCCAAAAATAAATAAAGCAACACTACCAACCAACACTATCTAAGGCTTATTTTTTAAAGACTTAACCATTCTAAAACAATTTTGTCTGAGGTAAGCCAACAAAAATTTCTGATTGAGACCTCACCAGCTCCCCTACAATTAAGAAGGCACCAAACATAAATATTTTATAATGCACTAGAGCAATCTTCTGGAAACCATATATGAAAATTATAAATCTTATATTTACCATTGCATTGACAACGGAGAAAGCCAATACCTTCCAAAACCTAAGCTCTAGATACCAAGTGTTAGACAGAGGAACCCTAAAGCCATATCATATGCTAAAGATTATTCACTAAGCAAGTACAATATCCCATGTACCAATCCTAGGTCTTGGTCACAGAGAACAGAATTTTACTCTGACTATTCTAATGAGAAAGGTAAATTTGGGAAGAGTGTTGGGTATCTCTGCAGGATGGTAGTACATAGCTGGAATTATACTGCAAGAAGTCGGTCAGTTAAGAAGGATTGTAGACCAACAATAACATCACAAATGATGGAGGAGTTTGACCTGTTTTTTTTCTTTTTTTTTGAGCCATTCTCTCTGCATTCAGCATTCAAGCCTGCAACATGGATCAGTGACTGTATAATAAGTCTATCGACTAACTACCAGTCATCAGTGAAAAAAATGCCCTGACTTCTATGGCTATGCTTGTGGGATAGGACACTACTTCTCACTAAATCACCTAAACAGAAAATTCTGCAAGTAGAGGAAAAGGTATGAGATGATAGAAATCTTTAAAAACACAAAAGTCTTACTGGGTGCTGGTGGCTCAGGCTTATAATCCTAGCTACTTGGGAGGCAGAGATCAGAAGGACTGTGGTTTAAGACCAGTCCAGGCAAAAAGTGAGACCCTATCTCAAAAAAAAATCCATAAATACTTTCATTAAACATAATCTAATATATGATTACTCAGTCAAACACTGTAATGAAGACAAATTTTGACATATTAATCTTGCCTCCTATAGCAATCACTGAAATAGAAATTATTTCTTACTCCTGAGCCAGGCAAATGGTGGATAACTGCAATCTTAGCACTTGGTAGGCTGAAATTGGAAGATCTTGAGCTCAAGTCCATCATAGCTACATAACAAGAACATATCTCAAAAAAAAATGCAAACAAAACAAAAAAATTTTTATTTTCTTCTTAACCAAATAGCAGCTAATATAAAGACTGCTTCAGATGAGACTGAGTTCAATTCCTGGATCTAGTTCATACTTGTGTTTAAATTTGAACATATGTCTACCCTCTGCAGCTTAGCTTCCTCATTTGTAAAATGAGTTGAATAATAGCACCTGTCTCAGGAGACTGCTGTGAGGATCACATTTATGTGCGTTAGAGTGTACCATCATCATGTAAGCACCATGAACCCATGATCCACCATCACTGTTTGCTTTTGTCAAGTGACCACAGTCCACTTCCTGTGCTGGTATGTGCTGGAAGTGCGAGACAGCACTGGTGTGACATCATGTTCCAGAAGTCTTGGCTATCTGTTGTATTGGATTTACCCTAGACTGGAACTGGGGTCCCTGGGTTCTAGTCCCATCTTTGTTACAACTGGTTATAATTCTGTGCAAGCTATTGACTTCAGTTTTCTAATTTTAAAAGGAAAAATAGTAAAAAACCTGATCATCTTTTTTATTGGTACTTTCCTTTGAACTCAGGGCCTTAGGCTTTTCACTTAGGTACTTTACCACTTGAACCACTGAGTACTTTGAGATAGGGTCTTGAAAACCATTTGTCTGGGGATGGCTTGGAACCACAATCTTAATCTCTGCTTCCTGACTAGCTAGGATATAGGTGTGAGCCACCATCACCCAGGTTAAAAAACTTGATCTTGAATCCGCAGGCATTTCTTACTGATAACTATGGCCCAAAAACGTCCATCTGAAAAGTAAGACAATAAATTCCAAAATCTGATTTGACTACCCACAACAGTGGATTCAGATACATTAAGAAAACTTTATTCAGGATTTGTTTTCTGCTTTTCCAACAAACACCAAAATTAAAAATGACAGATTCTAGGAAATAGGTGCCAACATAAAGTGTGAGGATATAGTGACATTTCAACAAAAGCAATTGGTGGGAAAAAGCAAAGCCCAGTTAATGAAAGTACCTGGAGAACTGCAGACTTCCAAGAAACAGACAGAATATATGTCTCTGAATTACTTCTTCACATGTTTAAGGCATTTCTTAGGATAGAGTTTCTACCAATCTTTAAGGTAATGTTCACTTTTTGTTCCAAGATCACAAATACAGAAGAAAACAATTGAAACAATTCACCCTAGAGGAAATTGCCTACTTGGCCTGGGCATCTTGTCAATTTACCACTTCTAGAGGCAAAGGCAAGAGGAATAACCAGCAGCAGTGCCCAGGAAAGAGAAGTAGTAATGAACATTGCCTCTGCTGGAACAAAGACTTCTAAAACTGAACAGGATTTATAACTAATTAATTTTCTGAGAACAGAGAGGGAATTGAAAGTGTCATGGATTAAACTTTTCAAGATTACTTGACTATCTAAATCCCACCACAGGCTACAAAAATGTTTAAAAATGCTCTTAAAAAGTTACTTGGCAGGTGATGGAACTGATCCAAATATAAGGAGAAAATCTCAGAGACGGAGAGTGGAAATGAGAAAGTGACAAGAAAGAGACCAAAAAAGAAAAAAGGAAAAAAAAAGGCAAGATAAAGGGGATGGAGAAATTGGATTCAATCAAAAAGATAATAGGGAAAATAAGTAATGTCATTTACTTTCTTGGTTAAAGTTGTCACCCATATCCTCATAATAAATGTCCTGATGACTCAGATTTATATCTCTAGCTAGAATGTTTCTGTTGGACTCTCCATCACTACGTCCAAATGCTTTTAGAATATCTCTAACACAAACTCAACTTACTTCATCAAGACTAAACAAAATTCCTACCTTCCCAATTTTCCCTGGGTTTTCTATCTCAGGGAATGCCAGCCTTCCTGGGCTAAGTTGGTTGCACCAAAACTGTTTTTCTTCCTGTTTGCTTTCACTCTCCCTCACCCTGCATCTAATCAAACATCAGATCCTCTTGTTTCTCTCTTCCTCCTAATTGCCAAGGCTTTGCCTCTTAGGCCATCCTTCAGGCTGGTTCTCCAGCCCAAACTTCTACAATTACAATCTCTTCAACCCAGACAAACTGCCCTTTTATTTTTTTTTTCCAAGGGACAGGGGCAAGGGGGATACTAGGGTTTGAGCTCAGAGTCTAAGCACTAATTAGGCAAGCTCTCTACCACTGTAGACACACCCCAGCCTTTTTACTTTAATTAGTTTTCAGATAGGGTTGCATGCTGTTGCCTGGGGCAACCCTACCTAGACCTAGGATCACAAGCTTGGGCCACCACACTCAGTTTATTTGTTCAAATGGCATTTTGCCAACATTTTTTTTTTTCTCTTAGGCTGGCTTCAAACCCTAATTCCCCTGATCTTTGTCCCTTTAGTAGCTGGAATTGCAAGCATGAACCACAGTGCTTGGGCTTTTTAAAAAAAATGTTTTTTGTAAAGACAATGTCTCACTATGTAGACAGGCTAGCCTGGAATTCATGACCCTCTTACTCAGGCTCCTCTGAGTGTGCCACCAGCCATGGCTGGACTGATTTTTAAAAAACAAATATCTGACATTGCACATCCATCTCATTCAGGTTTAAAAAAGAAGCCCCAAATTCCTCAATATAGCAATATAGACCCAATCATGATGTGACCTTCCTTGCTGTCCAAGCTTCACTTCTCACTCTTTTCTCTTTCAGTCTCAATAAACTAATTGGAAATTTTTAGAAGTACAACCTTAATCTTTGCAAATAATTTGTTTATCTTAACCAAAGCCTTGCATCTTTGTCAAGATAAAGGCAAGCTGCTGCTAGGGTCTTGGCATAGATGTGATTTCCTCTATAGTTCTGTCTTAACTTCCCTATACTACATTAGGCACCATGTCTGTGCCCATCACTGGTTACTACTCAGCACATTGCTGTTAATTTCTGTCTTTTCCTTAAGACCACACTTCCCTGGTGGGCTGGGACAATGTCCTATGTGCTTTATCCCTTGGCATAATGCCTGCTTAGGGTGAGTGAAATTAAAAAGAATAGCAACAAAAACTTGAATGAATGAAAAAATAATGTAATTACATTACATTAATTAATTTCTCCTGTGAAGTGAGGAAGCACTAGATCAATCCAAATATGGGTGATAAAATTATATTCAAGTGAAATTTGTCATAAGAGGCTGTGAAATTAAAACAAGAATGCGATAATAACTCTTCGTCTACTCAGATCAAATCAGCAGCCTCTCTCCCTTTCTATCAGCCAAATGCAAAGCAGTATTCACAGCCATCTTTTTCTTGAAATCCAAATAAAAGAACAGTTTTTTCAGCACTAATTCACCGATAATTGGGGATATCAGCTTCTAAAGGAAAAAGGCTGATCATCAGATTAAAACACTTACAAATAAGATTGGAGAACCATGGAATTAAAAATATTCCTTAGTAAACTATGCGGCCAGACAGAACTGAAACCTCTGATGATTAGATCTGAGTAGTTTATGATGGAGGGGATGCACTGGATAAAAAATAGAACAAGCCCCAGTCTCCCTTTAGAATTAAGGGATCTTATCATGACTCTGAAATTCTTTAGTCACATGACCTTTGACAAGTCACTTTATCTTCCTCCTCTTTACATTGGGAATAAGAAAATCTCTTCTGCTAATTGCCTGGATGTTTTGAGGCTCAAAAGAAGGCAAGGCAGAGTTCTAGATAAAGTCCAGGGTCTGCCAATGCATATGATGACATGGTTTAGAGGCAACCAATCTCCTGTGAAGATTAAAAAGCAATGGTTCTCCGTGAATGTGTTACTACTTGGTGTGCTTTAGACTTGTGTATTGTTTTTAGTAGATGATGACAGGAGGAACTATTGGAATTGAAAGTGCAGAGAGGCCGTGGATGCTAGTTGCCCAACAATGAGCAGAACAGTCCAGTGTAATGAAGAATTTTCTAGCCTACAGCAAGAAATAACAAAAAATTTCCAAGCCTATGACCAGACTTTATAATATCTGAAATAAGTTTTGAAAAAAATCTGTTACAATGACCAAAAGCTAGAACAAGGGCCTCTGAAAATATTGGTTCACTACATGAGGGAGTCTGGTCATGGAGCTTGAGTATAGTCAAGCCCTGTGCCCTGGCTGAGGGCTGTATCTGGAAGGAAGGGGTGTTCATTTTTGTTTATTTATTGATGCAAGGTCTCGATATATAGCATAGGGTGGCCTTGAACTTGAGGTCCTCCTATCTCAACCTCCTAAGTGCTAGGCATACAGGTGGTATCCACTGTGCCCAGTTTGAGAGCTTGTTTGGAGGTTCTAGCAGGGAAGTGCAGCTACTCATATACCCTCGACCCAAGAACGGTCCTCCTCTATTGGGGATGGTCGTCCTCTTCCACCTAGTGAGCAACTTCGGGAGGGACACACATGGAGTGGTGAGGGAGGAAGGGGACACCCACCTAGCCAGCCAGATCAGCCGAATCAACCCTGGAGATCAATGGGGTGACAGATGTCGCAGCCAGATCGCCCTCACATCCATGTGCCCAGTTTGAACAGTACTTTCCAAACATGAATGCTTAACTCCATTATATATGCAATAAATACTTTGACACTATTTTAGTGTACTTTAAACTTTCAAAAAGGTGATTTCCATGAAAAATTAGAGAATATTATATTTTGGTCTTTGAAAGCTTTAATAAGATTTTTTTCACCATTTTAACAAATCATGTTTTAATGGTAATTCTAATCATGGCATTTGAGATATAATGCTTGTTTTTTATCTGTCCATATGTCTATCAATCAAAATATCTATTATCTATTTTGTGTTTCTACACATACACAAAAAACTGACCATCATTTATGATATCCAGTAATTATTCAATAATTTTTTCTTTATTTCTTCCTTTACTGTTCTAAATGCTTATGCAAAATAATAAAAAAGATACAAATACTTTTCCACCTGATTTCTATTCATTAGAAATAATTCTTTGTTCTACAAAGGAAATAGACTCTATTTCAGATAGTCCTGGGTTGAAAGTGTATTTGAGCAAAATCAATATGATAACAAATCCTATGCCAGAGCCTTGGCAAAAAATATGACATATGCCCAGAGCTAAACATTCCATGCTTATTATTGTGAGAGTGATTATTTTTCACAGGAATACTGCCAGTATAGAACAAGTGATTTGGCATTTGTATTTGTGGATAATAGATATTTATTACGAAAGATCTCCAAAAAAATATTTCATAAGGCATTGTTAAAGTAACTACAAAGCCCAGTTTTATGACATTAATTCCCTTTTAGGATAATTCAAAACATTGAAAAAAGAAGATTCACACCAACATCAATGAAATATGTCTACAATGAAACTACCACATACTATGCAGAAAACACCAAATCAATAAAGGATTAAAGAAAATTATCAATAAAGAAAAAAAATAAAAGAAAGTTTACATTATATTGGCTAGAAACATACTTTGTACTTATCATTCCTAAAGGTAGACCACTTACCTCTACTAAGAGGCACTGAAAAACTGCTAAGGGAGTTTTGCATTTACATAGAAAATTGTAACATATCACTCTATGGGATATAAAATAGCAATACAGAAAATGGCTAAAAGTAAAATTTGGAAATGTGGAAAAGTAAGATTTCTTCTGAGTTTTAAAGAGGCAAGGAAAATTTCCTCAGCAAAGCAAGGAATGTATGAAATTAATTTACAATCATAGCCAAGGTAACCCAGAGATAAAAATTTTCAGTATATAGCTCATTCTAATAACAATAGCAATCACATAAAACATCAATCACTACCAACATTCATTAAGTAATAATAGTTTTCTATAGGCTATGCAGTAGAGATGGAAAGCAAAAGCTATATGTCTCAAAAAGAAAGAAAGAGAAACAGACTCTATTGAAAAAAAAATACAGGGTTAGCAAGATGAAGCATTCTGAAACTGGCAAAATCTAGCAGAAAGGCATTCCGGAGCCAGGGTAGTCTAGATGCTCTGTGAGTTATGCTACTGGAAACTGTCCCTACACTCCTGCTTCTCAAGACTTTTTAGAGTGTGAGCATTGCAAGAAGTTTTGTGTGTCTGAGATTAGGTGAAGTATGGCAAACCTGCTCTGTTATGGTGCCTGATACCTTTCATAAAGAGAAGGTGTTGGGGAAAAGAGGAGCTGTAAATCTCAGCTTGACTTTGTGCCAACCATTCTTGAGAGAGCTACTAATGCCAAACCTCCACTGTATCATTTAATACCTATCATAGCCAATTCTCAATTAAGGAAAAGTATCACATGTATGTAAATGCAACTATGATACCTGTTGAAACTGTTCCAGGAGTGAGAGGAAAGGGAGTTAAAGGAGAGTGGTGGCTGGGGTGGATTTAAGTATATATATTTGATACATTATAGGAACTCTTGTAAATGCCACAATGTACCCCCATCAGGCACAATAATTTTAAAAAACCATAAATAAAAATCCTTATTAGCTCTCAAAAAAAGTCTCACTTCACAGCTCTGATACGTGTTATCTTGAGCAATGTATTAAAGTCTGTTTTTCTATCTATGAAATAGTAATATTGCTACATAATCACAGGACTAACTTGATGATATTAGATCAATTATAGTGAAAAAAGTATTTAATTTTTAAAATGTGAGATATTTTCTGGTACTCATTCCCCCCTGCCCCCAACTACTTTCTCAACTATGCACCTATACATTTATTTTTAGACAGTGAGGAATGCTAAGTTAGCTTCATGATGAAAGGTTGAAAGGTGGCAAAGAGAAGTTAGTCAATACACAAATGTTGGGAGAAGGAAAAGGATATTTTTGAGTTTTGTTTTGAAAGAGAAAACAAGGAAAGAGTTTTAAAAGGAGGCAATGATGTGAAACTAAATATTTCCCTGACCTCCACAATGTGCAGAATAAACTGGTATATATAGAACATCAGAGAACTTAGGACTACTAAGGCAGCATCCCAAGTAAGATGATGAAGCTGTGGTTTTAGAGGGACTATGATACTCAACAGAAAACCTGGCAGATACTGAAGAGTACGATACACAGATCTCCTAAACTGGTGGCAGAAAACAGAGCAATAGTCTTAGAGACTGAGACTAAATATCCATGCCTGCACAATGGTGGTAAGCCACACAGCTGCATATTTTCAAGGATTTGGAATCTTTAGGGTTTTCATTGCAAACTGGAGACTATTTTTTAGAATTTTTCCTTTTTTTTAAAAAAATTTTTCAATTAGTTTCATCTCTTTCTCCAGACTTAGGTAGAATGATTCCAAGGAGCAAAATTTGGGTTGTAAAATATCTTCCTTTCTATAGTGAGAACTGGTTGATGGCATATGAGACAAAACAGCTTGAAATGTTACCAAGGCTTCCTCTTAGATGAGTTTAATTACTCATCTCATTCCAATACATATGACGTTCTGCCACAAAGTGAGGAAGGAAAGAGATTCTCTGGAAGTTTTCTTTTTTTTTTTTTATTCACATGTGCATACATTGTTTGGGTCATTTTTCCCCCCTTCCCCCCTCCCCCACCCTCTCCCCCCTTCCCCCCTCCCCCACCCTCTCCCCCCTTCCCCCCTCAATTCCAGGCAGGTCCTGTTCTGCCTTTGTCATAATTTTGTTGAAGAAAAGAGACAAGCATAATAAGGAAGACAAATCATTTTGTCTAGTTGAATTGAGGATAGCTATACAGAAATATTCCTAACATTGCTTTCTTGTACACATGTTATGACCCATGTTGATTCATCTCTAATTGATCTTTACCCTGGTTACTGATCCCCTTCTCATGATAACCTCTGTTGCTTTAAGGTTTCTGTATTAGCTCCTCTGGAGTGGGGCATCAAAGGCTTTCATGTTTTGGGTTTTCTGCCTATTTCTATATCACCAAAATGTGCTCTCCCCTTATCATGTGATCCAAGTCCAACCACATTGCTGCATTTTCCCTAGATCTAAAGTCCACATATGAGGAAGAACCTACGATATTTGGTCTTCTGAGTTTGGCTGACCTTACTCAGAATGATGTTCTCTAGTTCCATCCATTTACCTGCAAATGATAAGATTTCATTCTTCTTCATGGCTGAGTAAAATTCCATCGTACCACATTTTCTTGATCCATTCATCAATAGTGAGGCATCTTGGTTGTTTTCATAACTTGGTTATTGTGAATAGCGCCACAATAAACATGGGTGTGCAGATGCCTCTGGAGTAATCTGTGTTGTATATCTTTGGGTATATCCCAAGGAGTGGGATTGCTGGATCATATGGCAGGTCTATGTTTAGATTTTTAAGTAGTCTCCAAATTTTTTTCCAGAGTGGTTGTACCAGCTTGCATTCCCACCAGCAGTGGAATAGGGTTCCTTTTTCCCCACATCCTTGCTAACACATGTTGTTGGTGGTGTTTTTGATGATGGCTATTCTAACAGGGGTAAGGTGGACTCTTAGTGTGGTTTTGATTTGCATTTCCTTTATGGCTAGAGATGGTGAGCATTTTTTCACGTGTTTTTTGGCCCTTAGAATTTCTTCTTTTGAGAAAGTTCTATTAAGTTCTGTTGCCCATTTTTTAATTAGTTCATTGATTTTAGGAGAGTTTAGTTCTTAAGTTCCTTGTATATTCTAGTTATCAGTCCCTTGTCTGATGTACAGCTGGCAAATATTTTCTCCCACTCTGTGGGTGGTCTCTTCAGTTTAGGGACCATTTCTTTTGTTGTGCAGAAGCTTTTTAATTTTATGAAGTCCCAGTTGTCCATCCTTTCTCTTAGTTGCTGGGCTGCTGGTGTTCTATTGAGGAAGTCCTTGCCTACACCTATTAGTTCCAGAGTGTTTCCTGCTCCTTCCTTTAGTAACTTCAGAGTTTCAGGTCTGATATTTAGGTCCTTGATCCATTTTGAGTTGATACTAGTACAGGGTGATAGACATGGATCTAGTTTCAGTTTCTTGCAGATGGATAACCACTTTTTCCAGCAATATTTGTTGAAGAGGCTGTCTTTTCTCCATTGTATATTTTTGGCAACTTTGTCAAAAATGAGGTGGGTATAGTTGTGTGGATTCATATCTGGATCTTCTATTCTGTTCCACTGGTCTTCAGGTCTGTTTTTATGCCAGTACCATGCTGTTTTTATTGCTATTGCTTTGTAGTATAGTTTGAAGTTGGGTATTGTGATACCTCCAGCATTGCTTTTTTTGCTGAGTATTGCCTTGGCTATTCGTGGTCTCTTTTGTTTCCAAATGAACTTTAGAGTAGATTTTTCTATCTCTGTGATGAAAGTCATTGGGATTTTGATGGGAATTGCATTAAACATGTGGATTGCTTTCAATAGTATAGCCATTTTTGCTATGTTGATTCTACTGATCCATGAGCACGGGAGATCTTTCCATCTTCTGTAATCTTCTTTGATCTCTTTCTTCAGGAGTTTGTAGTTCTCCTTGTAGAGTTCATTCACATCTTTTGTTAAATTTACTCATAGGTATTTGATTTTTGGGGGGCTATTGTGAATGGAATTGTTTCCATATATTCCTTCTCAGTTTGTTCGTTGTTAGTGTATAGAAAAGCTAATGATATTTGTAGGTTGATTTTGTATCCTGCCACCTTACTATAGCTGTTTATGGTGTCTAAGAGTTTTTCGGTGGAGTTTTTTGGGTCTTTAAGGTATAGGATCATATCATCTGCAAATAAGGATATTTTGGCAGTTTCTTTACCTATTTGTATTCCTTTTATTTCTTCTTCTTGCTTAATTGCCCTGGCTAGGAATTCCAGTACTATGTTGAATAGGAGTGGGGATAGTGGGCATCCTTGTCTCATTCCTGATTTTAGGAGGAATGTTTTCAGTTTTTCACCGTTAAGTATGATGTTGGCTGTAGGTTTGTCATAAATAGCCTTTGCAATGTTGAGGTACATTCCTTCTATTCCTAGTTTTCTTAGAGCTTTTATCATGAAGTGGTGTTGGATCTTGTCAAATGCTTTTTCTGCATCTATTGAGATGATCAAGTGGTTTTTGTCTTTGCTTCTATTCATGTGCTGTATTATATTTATAGATTTGTGTATGTTGAACCATCTCTGCATCCCTGGAATGAAGCTGACTTGGTCATGGTGTGTGATTTTTCTGATGTGTTGTTGGATTCGTTTTGCCATTATTTTATTAAGGATTTTTGCATCGATATTCATTAAGAAAATTGGTATAATTCTCCTTTTTGGAGGTGTCTTTGTCTGGTTTTGGAATGAGAGTAATATTGGCTTCATAGAATGAGTTAGGCAGTATTCCTTCCCTTTTTATTTCCTGGAACAGTTTAAGGAGAGTTGGTATTAGTTCTTCTTTAAACATCTGGTAAAACTCAGCAGTGACTCCATCAGGTCCTGGACTTCTCTTTTCGGGGAGACGCTTGGTTGCTGCTTCAATTTCTTTTTGTGTTATAGATCTATTCAGTTGATTAAGATCTTCTTGGTTCAGTTTTGGGTGGTTGTAAGTTTCTAGAAACGTGTCCATTTCTTCAAGATTTTTAAATTTATTGTGTATAGGTTCTCAAAGTAGTCTCTGATGATTTCCTGGATTTCTGTGGTGTTTGTTTTTATCTCCCCTTTTGCGTTTCTGATTTTACTGATTTGGGTTTTTTCTCTCCTCATTTTAGTCAGGTTTGCCAGGGGTCTGTCAGTCTTATTTATTTTTTCAAAGAACCAGATTTTTGTTTCATTGATTCTTTGTATGGGTTTTTTTTTGTTGTTGTTGTTTCTATTTCATTGATTTCAGCCCTTATTTTAATTATTTCTTTCCTTCTGCTTGTTTTGGGATTTGCTGGTTCTTGTTTTTCTAGGAGTTTGAGCTGTAGTATTAGGTCATTGATTTGAGATTTTTCTGTCCTTTTAATATGTGTACTCATGGCTATAAACTTTCCTCTTAGGACTGCCCTTGCTGTGTCACATAGGTTCTGGTAGGTCATGTTTTAATTTTCATTAACTTCCAGGACTCTTTTAATTTCCTCTTTTATTTCATCAATGACCCATTCATCATTGAGCAATGTGTTGTTCTGCTTCCAATTCTTTACATGTTTTTTACTGCCATTTTTGTTGTTGATTTCTGGTTTTAATATGTTGTGGTCAGATAGAATGCATAGGATTATTTCTGTTTTCTTATTTTTGCTGAAGCTTGCTTTGTGCCCTAAGATACGATCATTTTTTGAGGTTGTTCCATGGGCTGCTGAGGAGCATGTATATTGTGCATAAGTTGGATGAAATACTCTGTAGACATCATCTAGGTCCATTTGATCTATGGTGTAGTTTAGTTCTAGAATTTCTTTTTTGATTTTTTGTTTGGATGACCTATCTATTGGTGATATGGGAGTATTAAGGTCTCCCACTATCACTGTGTTGGAGTTTATATATGTTTTTAGGTCCTTCAGAGTATGTTTGATGAAATTGGGTGCATTGATGTTGGGTGCATATAGGTTGATAATTGTTATTTCCTTTTGGTGTTTTTCCCCTTTTATTAGTATGAAGTGTCCTTCTTTATCTCATTTGATCAATGTAGGTTTGAAGTCTACTTTGTCTGAGATACGTATGGCTACTCCTGCCTGCTGTTGGGGACCATTGGCTTGGTAAATCTTCTTACAGCCTTTCACTTTCAGCCAGTGCTTATTTCTGTCAATGAGATGGGTTTCCTGTAGGCAGTAGATTGTTGAATTCTCCTTTTTAATCCACTTTGCCAGTCAGTGTCTTTTAGTGGGGGAATTTATTCTTGATAAATTCTTCTGGCCAGGCTAGAACCATTATTAGATAAAAATGGGCTCAAGTTCACAAAACAGACAAATAAGGTTTAGCTCCCTGAGTTCATTTTATTATACCCAAAAGACTCACATGCATTTTTATTTTACTCTTAATTTGATATGTTACATATAGAGAAATTTAGCAGCAATAAAGTGTTGAAATGCACGGCCTCAGATTCTGCATTGTGGCTATGATTCAGTTTTCAGCTATTCATTGCTGCAAGTATAAAGAGAATTCTTGAGGTCAGGCCTGTTTATTTGTCATTGTTTTTTCTTCACTAAAGTCATATAATGAAAACCTCATAAATATATGGTAATGGTTAGTAGGCATTTCTAATTTGGTTGTTTTTTCTGACTTTTGCTTCCTCTACCTGTATTCTGCCTCTTCACTCACAATCTAACTGTGGTAGCTACCATTAGGGCAAAGAACACATTAGGTATCAGTGAACTCTACCCATGTGGTCAAGCAGTTAACAGGACTGTTGATCAAAGTTGCTGTGATGATCAGCTATAGGAATAATAGAATTAAGAAAAAAGTCTGTAAGTTAAAATTATCAGAGAAAATGTTACAAACACAATATAAGCTCATTTATATTCATACATGTTTGAATTTTGCTGATAGAAAACTTGAATGATAAGCCTCACAAGTTTTAAAGCTTTAATTTGAAGTCTGTGCAATTTTTCTATGTACTAAATGCTTTATCAAAATAGTAGAATTTTCATGAAATTATTTAGAGAAGTATGAAAAAACCTAAATATTAACATAGTGAGTCTCTCCACTAGTTTTACCTTTTAAAATATCTTACAGTAAAGTTTAGTATCTTCTTCACATAAGTCTTGAATGTATTTTATTATATGTATTCCAAAGTACCTTATATATTTTATAACTATAAAAATTTTGTTGTACAAAACCAACAAATTAATTAATGGTAATATTCAATCTAGAAATTCATTTGCATACTCTTTTGCTGTTTGTGCAAAACGTATTTTGCAATTTGTGAGTTATTTTTCCTTTACTTGCTTGTATCTTCTGTTTTGTCCTTTATTTTATTTTCTTATGGTTCTAAATCCTACAATAACACATTATTGATGAAAATCAGATTTTGTAGGCATCTTTGTCTCATATTTCACTCATAAGTTCTTACTTTCTGGAGATTTTGCTAATTGCACATCATTTCTTCAGTGATTTGTAATGTCAGCCCTGTTATATATTATTTTCATACATGTTTGGATCTGATTCTTATTTCAAAATTCTGTTTCATCAATCTATTTGTTTTTGGCTGTGTGTGATAATTGTTTTTGGGTGCCAGCTTAACTGAATGAAGGGATACCCAGATAGCTGGTAAAGTATTATTTATTCTCATTCAATACATTAACTTTTCTCAATGACTCAATAGGCACTGAAACCATCCCCCTTCTGCTGAAGGAGTTACCCAAGTTTTTGATATTTGATTAAAATGATTGGGATTCCCCAGGTATGTCTGTGAGAAAATTCATATTTGAGTGTGCAGACTGAGTGAGGAAGATCTCCCCTCTGTGTGATTGGAATTCATTCACTGGATCAGAGGCCTGGATGGAGCAAAAGTTGGGAAGAACTGATTTGATGTCTCTCTTTTCCTACTCTTCAGCATAAGAACTCTCAATTCTTCAGGTTTGGACTTTGAAACTCACACCAGTTACCCCAGGTCTCTCTGGCCATCAGTCTTGGACTGAGAGATTCACTATTTGCTTTCTTGGTTCTGAGGCTTTTAGACTTGCACTGAGCTATGCTAAACATCTTCCTTGATTTTCTAGCTTGTGAGTGGCCTATTGTGAGACTTCTCAGCTTCCATAATCCAGTGAACCAATTCCCCTAATGAATCCTTCCTCATATTGGCATTAAATACCCTCCAGTACTGAAAACAGACACATGAGAGACAGAGAAAATCTTGACAAGGCAATATCTTTTGATCAAAAGGATGCAAGCACATATTCACTCCAGCTAAGTAGACACATGAGTACAAAATTTCTCCTTATATCTCTGATACAGTTGTACCTGCCCTTCACCTGAGATTTGTCCAGGTCAAAGGTTCACAATCTTTCTTGATTTGCTGAAAGGCATGGGGGATGGCTTAGGGCATGTAATTTAGTGGACAATGGGGCTGTACAAGAATCTGGAAGAAGAAACAGGAACCCTTTAAACAATGCATGTCACCTTAGATGGCCACCTGAGGAATTTTAAGTAATCTAAGAGGGTGACATATACTTTGATAGAAAAGATCATTTTTTGTACAATTTCCCCCTTTTTTAATTTAAATTCTTTTCTTCAAACTCATTTAGGAGCCATTGCCTCTCATGTTTCTGCATTTCTAATAGGAACAAATTATTTGGGTAGGGCGGGAGTGATTGCTTGGTGAAGACTGTCTCAATTAGCCACTATATTAGTCCTCAGACACAAGGAATTATGTAACATCCTACTGAAATTAAAACTCCAGCCACTAACACCAAGGAGATTAAGATTGAGGTCATCCAGTCCTTCCATCTCCCAAACCATTTCCCCATTAAATTAGTGAAGGGATCATTTATACCTGAATTTTCAGCTAGTTCATTGGATAGGGTAGCTAATCCCTGTAGGGCCTTAGTAATAGTTGCATCAGTGGCTGTATTATTTGGTATATATGTGCAACACAAAACTCCAGTCATTATTGAAACTCTTCCCTTTTGGCCAACATCATGTCTAATGCTAGCCTGTTCTCCCAAGCCATCAGATTAGTTGATCCCAGTTGCTCTGCTATTCCTTTGATAGTGCCCCTGGTATAGTTAACAAACCTTTATTGGTTATAATAAGTATAATTAATCTAATTGACACTTTTATTTATGGTGGACTACTAAAAGAGTACTGATTCAAATCCTGCTGCAATTTGATTTCTGGCTTTAAATTTACTTGGCACCCTTCCAGGAACCCAATGGCATCAATGTAAACATGGGGATCCAAAGAGCCTCTGTGGCTGGCTGCAATGTCAATTTATGCCCATGTCTCTCCTTTTTCTAAGTGTTGTGGCATGGGCTGGTGATCTAAATGTGAGGGTGAAAGGGATTGCCAACTGCCTCAAAGCACAGGTGCCTTCCCAGTTACTTAGGAGAGTCTCAAGTAAAGGTCCTCCACAGTACCACCAGACATCCGCTGTATCCACTGAGAGTGTGAACTGGTTTGTGAGACTGTTGAAGGACCAGCTTTTACTGTATCCAGTTAGGTTTTCCACATTTGTCAGTCATCCCCCCTGCCTGGTAAGACATGAGATATAATTAACATTTGAGGTAAGTGGTTAATAGTCCTCTGGGGCTGACCCACAGGACCTCTGACCTCTGGGAAGAGTAGTGATAATGTCTGGCAGGATTCGTTACCCCAAGCCATGATATTCTGAAACAGAGCCAACATGCAATACATTCCATCTGGATCTGAGTACCATCCTAATGGAAACAGGACCACCTGAGACTCTGGCCTCCCAGTAGTAACAATCACTCTTATTTAATGTGCAGACAGAATATTTTATCCATTCCATCTATGCATTTGTATCCCCATACCCGATTTCAATAGCCACAGTTTGTCTTAGGTCCTTAAGTTCAGTTACCTGAGTTTGATTATTGTATAAATATGGAGATAACGTTGAAGCTCAGGTAGAACTGGGTCTCCCCTGAGAAGGTTTGGGAGCTAGATGGAGCTCAAAGGCACTTAAAGGGTATGTTCCTGAGACATTTGCCCCCAATCCATATTTATGGATGGTTCTTTTGTCATACTCCAAGAGCTTTCTATGACCAATCTAATAGGTTACACTGTTTATCTTTGCAAAAAGGAGAGGGGTGTGTCCAAAACAGCTGTAATTTCAACTGTAGTCTGTTAAAAGACTGTCAATTGTTCTGGATGGGGGAAATTGGAGTCTTACCAGTGCCTGAGGGTCTGGTCCAGCCCTTAGGCTTGTCATAAAAAAGAGAAGTGTATCCTTAGAGCTGGAGTTGTGATGTAAGTTCTCCACAAGAAAGGATCTGACATGCATCGAATTGAAGAGTTAAGGGAAAAGTACTCTGAGTTACATTAATAATAAAGATACCATTTCTCAAGTGAAAGAGAAAGAATAATTTCACTATAGTCTTTTTGAGTTTACTCTGGTGTCACCTGGATGTGAAAGCACAGTCCATTGTTCCTTCTGGTCAGGTGGGGGCTCCTTCTTTACCCATGTGTGATGAGTCCACTCCCTCTCTGCAGTCTGGAAGGCTCTTTCCATGGTCAGCAGGACCAGGAAGGGTCCTTCCCAAGCTGGCTCACACTTATTTTATTTCCAGGTCTTGATCACCACATAATCACTAGGCTGATGTGGGTGAATATGAAAGTCAAGTGGAGGAGCCTATGCTAAGAGAAAATAAGGTAAAGGACAATCCAAGTACATAATTTTGAGGAAGTAGTCTTTGGTTTCAAAGGTAGGCACATCAGTAACAGACCTAAGGTAAGGAAGCCCATAAAGCATTTCATAAAGGGAGAGGCCAATGTTCTTTCAAGAGGCCATCCTAATCCTAGTAGTGTTATGGGAAGGCATTTACCCATAAAGCATTTCATAAAGGGAGAGGCCAATGTTCTTTCAAGAGGCCATCCTAATCCTAGTAGTGTTATGGGAAGGCATTTAATTCAAGGTAATCTGATCTCTAAGACTAATTTAGTGAGCTGATTTTTAAGAATCTGATTCATTCTTTCAACCCTCCCTGAGGAAGGTAGATGTCAGGGAGCATGGTATTCCCATTGGATATCTAGAGCCTTCATAAGTCCCTTAAGGACATTGGTGGTAAAGTGACTCCCATTGTCTCAGTCTATATTTTCTACAACTCCAAACCTTGGGATGATGTGTTCTAGTAATGTCCTAGTTACATTAGTAGCAGTGGCCCCTGGGAGAGGGATGGCCTGGACCCCATGAGTGAGATGCTCTACAATAACCAGGAAGTATATAAAATGACCAATTTTGGGCATCTCAGAGTAATCTACCTGAATGCTTTGGAAGGTCACAACTCAGGGTTTCTAACTCCAGCTGATTCTTGTGTCAGGGCTTTCTTGTTCATTATTTGACAAGTAAGACACCCTTCTGATACTTGTTTGGTTAGTATATAGGTCCTTATATACCAATAGCTCACAAAATTGCATCATACATGGCCTGGGGTCACCAATGGCTCCCCTGATTGAGATAGGTAAGGAGTTTATGGGCTTTGAGATCATCTCCCTCCCATCAGAGAGAACCCATTTTCCCTGTTTGGTCCTAATTATCCCAAGTTTTTTTTAGTTGTCCTTTCTCAAGAGGGGTAAAGAGAGGTGTAATGGGAGGAGCAAGAAGGTGTGAGATAAGACAGACCTTGGGGGTAAGTGCAGCTTCTTTCAATGTCTCGGCTGCAAAAGAGTTTCCCCAATCCTCAAAGTTTATCTGCTTTTGGTGTCCTGGCACATGGACTATGGCTATTTCTTCCCATCATTTTAGGCTCTCTAGTGTTTGTTGAATTAATTCCACATGCACCAAGTCTTGGCTCTGCTGTTGATTCAACCCTGTTCCATCCAGGTCCCTTCTTGGTCCCTTCTTGGTCCTTTAAGTGTTTTAAGGCCTGATTTAGAGCAAACAATTTGCAAGTCTGTGCCAATCATCAGGGAGTTGGCCTGATTTTATTATAGTCATGGCCTTTCTGTCTATGATAGAATATCCATTATGTCTTTTTCCCTCAATTACCTGAGATGATCCATCCATAAAGAAATGAGGACTGGGCTGGAAAGGAGTTTCTCCAAGGTCTGGCCTTACTTTCATTTGGTATTCAATAATATCTAAACATTTATGTTTGGGGGCTCCTCCCTCCTGCTTCCCCTCTAAGAAAGTGGTTGGATTTAGGGCCTCATCTGTAGGTAAAGTCAGGTCATCTTTTTCTAGTAGGATAACCTCATACTTTAGGATCCTGGAATCTGTCAGCCATCAAGTTCTAACTTGATGGGGAGTGCTAGTAACTAGACTTTCCCCAAAGGTGATTTTTTTTTTTTGGTTAGAATGGCTGTAGTCACTATTGTCTGAATGCACTCAGGCCAACCTTGGGTGACAGGATCTAGGAATTTAGATAAGCAGGTCATAGGTTGACATTGACTCCCAGTATTTGGGTTAGCACCCCAAGGGAAACTCTCTTGTTTACATTTACAAAGAGGTGAAAAGGCTACTCAAGAGAGGGCAAGGCTAGCAACCAGGCTGTGATAAGGGCTTGTTTTAACTCATCTACTTGTTTTATCTCCTCAGGGATCCAAAGAAGGGGGTCTGGTCCCTCTTAGGTCAATATAAGATATAAAGATTTAGTTTTAAGGGCATATGAGTCTATCCACAACCAGAAATATCCCACTAAGTCAAGGAATTTTCTTAATTCTTGTTTTGTTCCTGGGAGTGGGAGACCAGTGATTCTTTCTATTCTTTCTGGACCAGTCCTTCATTGGCCCTTACTGATCAAATGTCCTAGATATTTTACTTAAGTCTCAGCAAATTGTAACTTATTCTTTGAAATATGAAGTACCCAGCTTCCCAGAAAATGTGTAAAACTAATAGTTGTCTTAATCATCTCCCCTTGGTTATCTCCTGACCGAAGTAAATTATCCTCATATAGGAGAAGGCATATGTGGGGGTCTAACTTGAACTTTTCTAACTGGGAGGGGGAGGTGGGGAAGTAGCAGCCTGGGGGAGCAGCAAAGGGGCCAGCTCCTGTGCCTTGGCTACAGGATTAGAGGGGTTATGGAGGGGTAGTGAATCTCAGTTAGAAGGAGTTTCTTTTCTTTCTTTCTTTTTTTTTCTTCAAGTGGAAACAGGACTATGGGACTCTGTCTCCAACAGAGGGCATATTCCATCTCCTTTTGAGTGACTGGGCTGTTGTCGTTTACATGTTGAATTAAGAATTGGCAGACCCAGTCCTTGTCAGACCCAAATTTGGTCAAAAAAACAATTGCTTTAAGACCAGTTCTAGGGTCCAGATAAAACAACAGTATTTGACCATTCTTTGTTTCTTTTTCCCTTTAGTACAGAGGCTATCATCCCAATATCTTAACATCTTTCCTAGGGGACTCTCAGAGGGTATTTTATCCTGGGCCTTTATTTGTTGAACTCTCCCTTTGCTGCCTTTATTTCCCATTTCCCCCTTTTGGTTGACTGTGTTCTGCCTATCAGGAGCTCAACCCCCCTTTTGTCTTGGAGGTTTCTTGCACTCTTGAATCTCTTTCACTTTGTCCATATCTGGCCACATCCCTCTTGGGAGCTTGAGGCACCTCTTGGTAGTTAGCAGGTCAGTATATACTTCTGACCTGAATTAGATTCAAGAATTTAATTCAATCTTAAATAGTATGAGGTTGCCTAGGAACTGCAAGTCAGGACTCCACTTTCTCTTTGTGTTACCCAACACGTCTCATTCACACATCACACAGCCTCCAATATCCTGACCACTAAGACATTACTTGGTCACCCTCCTGATGTTTCTTGTCTTGGTTTGTGCATAAAACTTGCACGGTCATTGTGGTCCCTGTCTTCAGAGCTCTTTTACCTGCACTGTCAAGAAATTCTGGAGTCCAAGTTCATTTGCAGATCTGGAAAATTGTCACCAGCCAAACCTCGGGGCAGCCACAACCAGGCAGCAGGATACATCTCTCAGGGGAAGGGCTGGGGTCCCCCTTCTTGGATGGTATGCAAAATCCCAGACTGAGCCCCCAAATTGTAGGAATTAAAGACCCTCCAGTGATGAAAACAGATACACAAGAGACATAGAAAATATAGACAAGACAATTTGTTTTGATCAAAAGGGTGCAGGCATTCATTCACTCCAACTGAGAAGACACATGAACACAAAATGGTCAACAGTCACTTCTACTTATATCCCTGACACAGGTGTACCTGACTCTTACCTGGGATTTTTCCAAGTCAAAGTCTTACAATCTTTCTCAATTGGCTAAAATGCTTGGGGGATGGGTTAGGGCACGTAATTTGGCTGGCAATTTTCATGGCCAATGGGGCTGTAGAAGAAGAATCAGGAACTCTTTAAACAATGCAAGTCACCTAAGATGGCAGCCTGAGGAATTTTTAAGTAAACTAAGAGGGTAACATATACTTTGATAAAAACCATAATTTTTCTTATACTCATCTCTCTCTCTAAATGCGTCCTATTCTGTCCCTCTGGAGAACCCTGGCAAAAACACTGTGACAGTACATAACTGTATAGTTGCAATAAATAAAGTATTAGTTGCAATATATAAAGTATATAGTTGCAATAAATAATAGTCTGTTTAATTATCTGATTTTCCTACTTTTCTTTTTATTATTTTTATTTATTTATTTATTAAATGTTTTTATTTTTTGAGAGAGGGTCTCACTGTGCTACTCAGGTTGGTCTCAAACTCACAATCCCCTGCATCTTCTTCCCAAGTGCTGGGATTACAGTTGTGTACCACTATGACTGGCTCTAAGCTTTTCATATTAGGTGGGATATTTATTATGTTGATGTTAGATTTATTTTACTATGTTAAAATTTTCTTATTGTAAAAGAAGAAGTAGGCCTACTAAAAATACACTTTATCAGTTCTCAAATATATATGTTTTTTCTTCACATTATACCATTCTTAAAAATAGGATGAATGCTATAATGGTTGTGTCAGGAAAACTGTATCCTTATTTAATTAGCAGGTATGTTTTTAAAATCATAGCTAGAGTTAAAATTTACTGAATATATTCTTTGCATCAATTTAAATTTACATGTATTTTATTGATCTATTAATGGTAGAAGATTATATTATAAAGTTTATCATTTAGCCCCTTTCCATTTCAAAATAAGCTTTCTAGTTATTACATATATATATATATATAATATAAACTCACAAATTCATACATGTATATGAGTTGTATATATATATATATATATATATATATATATATATATATATATATATCTTATAGTCTAATTGATTTGTTAAGATTACATTTGCTTTTTTGTACCTAAATTCATACAGTATGAATCCACCCTTTCTGATGCTAGCCTTATTCAGTTTGAGTATGTGGTATTTAGAACAGTGGCTCCACCCAAAGACGTCCATGTTCTAACCTTCATAATGTGTGCATAACATACATTATATAATAGTGTAAGAAAGATCTAAGGTTACAGATGGAATAAAGTTTGCTAAGCAGTTGACTTTAAGATGGGAAGATTATCCTGAACTATCTAGGTTGATTCAGTGTAATCAAAATGATTCTGAAAAGGCAGACAGTAAAAACCAGAGGGTTAGTGTTGTAGTGAAATGACATAGAGAAAAATTCAACCATATTTTCAGACTTTTGAAATGGAAGGACACCATTAGCTAAGGAATATGGGTAGCCTCTAAATCCTGGAGAAGGCAGGAAAATGAATTGTCATTCATAGCCTCAAAAAAAATATGCAGCTCTATTAATTCATGATTCTAGCCTAGTGAGAGTCATTTTGGAATCCTTACTTCCAGAATTAGATGATACTAAATTTATATTGCATTAAGCTATATGAGGCTGCAGTGACTTGTTAAAACGACAACAGGAAATAAATGCAGATGTCAAAATTATATTAGCTTTATGACATTGTGATATTTCATTGAACCTAATATGTTATTCACTTGAACAGTGTGCTATTATTTTATTACTATTAAAAATAAAACTATGTCATTTAAACACTTAGAGAATGCTTTCCTATCACATTAAGTATGTAGTGCAACATACTTTCAAAAATGTTAGCATTTGAACAAAAATAAATCTTAGAGTATTTGAAACTTTCCTTCTTTTTCTATTCACTAAAACAGTTTACATAAAGAGATTCTCAACTTTTGAAAGTTTGGTAAACTTGAAACCAAGTGTTGAAAGCATATGCTTGCTTATTAATTAATCCTACTTAAATTTTAAATTAATTTTTATCAGGATACTGGATACTCATATGCATTTATGAGTATATTTATGCATAAATTTTCATACATATAGTTAATAGAAAAAAACAGAAAAAGAGGTGGAAGAACTAGTCATATATTGAAAAGCACATTCAGACATCAAAAATATCAGCCCAATTGTTCTTCCAAAGCACAAACTAAGAAGACAGTATGTTGAACATTAGTCACCGATGACTAATTCAACTGACAGTTTATACACAAAAGTTGTTCATTTCTTAATTCTAGAAACCTCCCCCAGATTCTAACACAATTTTTGCCTACAATGGATTCTTACTAATCTTTGTTAAGTCACTGAGTAGTTTGCATATTCTATAAATTAGACATTGTCTATATTAACGCTAATTTCAGGTTTCTTCTTCATTGTATAGATTTCACATCAACAGGCAATATTGACTAAAATAGAAGTTTAATTTGACTTTATAAATGTTAGAATCAATTCACAATTTTTCTGGTAAATGACTGTATCCTACCACAGACTCTGGAGATACTGGAGTCCTTTATCTTTGAACATTATGGAGTACTGTCTGTCTTCTGAGTCTGAAAAGCTCATGAGATTATACTGCCCTAATAAGTGAAATTGTTCTTAAGGATGGCTCTTTAAGGTCATTATCCTCTTTGTTATATGAATACTCATTGTAGGGTTTCTTTCTTATTTTTTTTATGGGACTGGGGTTTAAATTCCAGGCTTCAAACTTGCCAAGTAGATGTTCTGCTGCTTGAGCCACACTTCATTTTTGCTCTGGTTATTTTGGAGACAGGATCTCAATGCACTCTTTGCCCAGGCTGATCTTAAACCATGATTCTCCCGATCTCAGCCTCCCAAGTAGCTAAGAGTAGAGGTGTAAACCCCCAGCACATGATCTCATTGTAGTTATTATATATCCACACAGTCATAGATAAATTGCATTGTTGATTTTGGTCTACATAAGTCTTTGTCATAGGAGTTGTCCTATACATTATAAAATGTTTACTATCATCACTGGATTTACCTGTTACATATCAGCATCAATAGCTATGAAAACCAAAAATATCTTCAGCCATTGCCAAATATTCTTTAAAGGTGAAAATCACCCCAAATTAAAAGCCACTTATAAAGATTAATTGTAAATTAAAAGTACTTACATGATTTTCCCCTATTTTCTTTATCCTAATTCCCAAACATATGATAAAATTATTTTTCTGTTTATATTTTAATTTTTGGCAAATAATAGCTAGAAAACATCACCAATTCAATGGTTCTTTATTTTAGGCCACCTTAGACTAAATCATTTGGAATGAAGCATTTCATTACTGGAATGATCCATAAATTAATTCAGGCAGCAAAACAGGAATTCATATACACTGTTGGTGGGAATGTAAATTAGTACAACATTATGGAAAGCAGCATGGAGACTCCTTAAAAAACTAGAAATAGAACTGCCATACGATCCAATGATACAATTCCTGGGCATATATATGAAGTGATATAAGTCAGGATATAACAAGAGACACTTGCACACCAATGTTTCTTGCAAGACCATTCACAATAGTCAAGCTATGGAAACAGTCCAGATGCCCTACATCTGATCAATGCATAAGAAATTGTGATATAAATATTAATATTTATGCAATGGAGTTTTATTCACCCATAAGAAAGAATGAAACTATGTGGTTTGACGAAAAATGAATAGATTTGGAGGACTTTACTCAAGTAAAGTAAGCCAGGTTCAGAAAGACAAAGGTTGCATGTTTTCTCTAATGTGTGGAAGATAGAACCAAAAGATAAACATATACAGAAAAACAAACAAGATAATATACACATCTACATACAGAACATGTTTGTAATAGTGAAACCATGCTATGGAACTTGGGAAGGAAGGAAAGGAAAAGAGAATGATGGAGAATCAAAAATAATAAAGTACATAACATCTTTGCAGGTAGAGGGCATAATGATATGTACTGAAAGCTGTCGAATAACAGGGATTTGGAGGGAAGGTGTAAGGGAGAATAATGGAAGGAACTGAACTGACCAAAGTAAAGTATAGTCACAGTGGGGATACATGAAGAAATCTCTCTGAACATTAACTTTGGAATTAACAATGAAAGACAGGACTATAAAATAGGTACAGTATGTGGGTGGGAGTACTCTTGAGAGGGGGAAGGGTGAATGAAGAAAATGAAAGTGAGGGAATATGGTTGTTGTGTTTCAGAGTAATGAAACCTTTTCCAATTGTTTTAAATGGGTGCAGTGGTCAGAGGGAGATAGTGGGGAAATCTAACCAATGTACAATGTAAGGCTATTTGGACTTGCCCAACAAATCCCCCCTGTACAATGAATATATGCTAATAAAAACAGAAAAAAAGAAATAACCTCAGTTTTAAAGATAATTTGATAAAATCAAACTATTGCTCACAAATTATGCCTAAAGCATACCACTGATGTTTAGGGTCAAGTTAGCTGATTTAAAATTTAATGAAACTAATTTTCATATTTAAAAGTTATTTTGGAGTCAGTTGTTTTGGCATGTCAGTAATTCTAGCACTTGGGAAACTGACACAGAAGGATTGCAAGTTCTATGCCTGCTGGGCTTCATAGAAAGTTTGAGGCTGGTCTGGGCTACATAATGAAATTCTGTCCTAAAAATAAAAAAAGTTGGTTTTTGTTTGTTTTAGAATTTGTTTTTTGGTTTTTTTTTTTTTTTTAGACAGGTTTTCACCATGTAGTTCAGGCCTGAACTACATGGGATTACAGACATGTACCACCATGTCCAAATACAAAAGTGATTTTTACAAGGCATTACCTAAATAGAGGCAAGGGGGAAGGTGAAAATAATTGGACACTATATAAAATATGTTCTATATTGTATGAGAAAAGATTCACTCAGTTAATCATATTCACTATTTTTACCACAATGTTTTTGTAATTTGCTTGATGCATAATGACTTTTAACTTTTCACAGAATAGAAACAAAGAGAACTGGAAAAGTGTAAAACTGGAAAAGTGACTATCTTAATTCATTACAAAAAGAGGCATTATAATGATTTGTGATTAATGCCTTCATTCACTGAGTAGGTAGCAAATGAATCACATAACTTCAATTCCACTGTTAACTTCTTAGCAAGATGGAAATAAAAATACCAACTTCACACTAGGAAGATTCAATTAGAAAATAGCTGTACAAGCAGGAGATGCTTCTCCAAACACAATGGTGTGATTAGTATTGTGAACTGTAGCTAAGTCAGAATCTTAATCTGAAGAAGATAGACACCATGTGACCATGAAGAAAAGTGGTAATTCTATATTTGCTTTGATTTTTCTATAAAAAATAGCACAAACACAATCTTTATGAAGGCTTGTGCAATTGAAAAAGTGATAATGTACACAGAACTTAAAGTTGGATTAAAAGGCATAGGTAGCCTTTTTAAAAATGTATGTTTTTGATACTGTTCCAATAGTGTTAATTTGAACATTGCGATAAGCAATAATAGACATAGTATTCTGGCATAATTTATTTACAGTTAAAGAATACCATATTCTTTCTTCATTGCTGCTTATTTTTAGTGGAATTTCCACAGGAATTAATGTTAAGGCTTATTTAGGTCAGCGCGTAGTCTTTTAGTCTTAGTATCCATTATGTGTACATCAGACACTGCTAGGACCCATGGAACTGTGATCTATTTCAACCCATTAATGTATGATTCTTGGACAGCTTAATGCATATGAATTCTTAGTAGAAATTTTGAAATCTAAGAGTAGTTGAAGAGAAGATTGTCCTTAGTATTTTGAATGATGCCTAAAATGGTATGGGAAAAATGATATGAAATTTCATTTTAAATCCATTACTTGATATATGTTACATATTATATAGCTTCTTGAATTTTAATCTATAAATTTGTATTCATATACAGAGGCTCTTCTAGCTTGACAAATTCCTAAAATTTCTGAATTTCTGCAACTTAAAAATAAAAAGAACCCAATAATTGATATTTACTCTTTAAACACTAAAGCTTTAAGAAAATATACCCTACTGTCATCATAACCATAATAACTATCACTATCATCATCTAGCATTCCCAGAGTATTGTTTAACAGGTCTTGTGCTACATTTGTGGAAATAAAACATCCTCAGTAGACAGGCTGCAAATGAAAATGCAAGGGCTTCTATGTGGATGTCAAATGGGGAATGTAGAGAGCTGGTGCAGCCAATCAGGGCCAAGAGGGACAACCTAGACTCCTGTGATGCTGTGAAGCCCTGCAGTGCATTAGGCAGGGCTGAAAATATTTTCAATAACTCTTGCAACAAGCAAATGGAAAAATTAGGTTTGTTTCCTTCCTTAGACTCTTTGACTTTATACTTAAATTTGTAATCCAACATTAAAATATACAAACACATGTATTTATAAAAAATACCTTCTGTCTTCACATCACAATGCTGTTATTTTTTAGTGAACCAGTAATCTGGCAGGGTCCCAAAATTGTGATGTATTCATAACTGTAACAGGCATAATTTAAGGTCATAATTTAGGATCCTCATTCTGTCCCAGACCTTGAAACCTGCACATACTGAGGATGGTCATCTCATCCTCTCCTAAAACTTTAATGTGAGAAGAAACTTGGATTATGTAACCCAGGAAGTCTTTCTGTGATTTAATTGCTTTATTGGCCTAATTAATTTTAAAAGTTAATTATGAAGCCACAAGTGCTGTGCAAAGATGGAAAGTTCCACTCAATGATGATCAGATGCAGAATGCATCATTAGCTTTTTTTAAACCTAATTAACAAAATAAACCAGAGAGATTTATAGTACAAAGTATGAACTCTTAAAAAAAAAAAAACCTCCACTCCTCCTAGGTCTCCACTGAAATGGTAATAGAAAGTACAATTTTTTTTCTAAAAAATTGTTGCATCCCTGCATGACCATAACTTACCATCTGCTCCAGTTAACTATTTGTTCATAAAAGAATTCCCTCCAAATTTAATGCTTCAAAACAATATTGAACTATACTTGCTTGAGATACGGATTTGACACTTCTACCTAGCAGTGCTGGGCAGTTTTTTACTCAGGGCTTCATGAGTTTGCAGTCAAACACTAGAGGAGCTGCAGTCTCGTGAAGCCTCTCTTACTCAGGTGTCTGGTACCAGATGGAAACTGAAACAGCTGGCCAAACTGGAACAACCTGAGACCCTTCCTGCCTCAGTGTTCTTTCAATATAGTCTCTCCAGGACAGCAGCTTCAGGGTATCTGGGCTTTTATGTGCTGTTTCAAGGCTTCAAAGGCTCATGACCCAAAAGGGAGTGGTAGAAGTCCTATCACCTGTTATGTTCAATCCTTTGATCTCACACAGAGTGGCATCTGATGCATTTTTTCCATAGGAATAATCACCAAAATCAATTCAGAGTCTTTTGGAGGGAAATAAAACCTCCTTCTTGTTGATCACTATGACTCCGAAAACTACTGAGAGAAAGAACTTGGAACATGCAGGAAAACTGGGAACAATTGTGTGGCCACTTCAGGCAAATGCCATCTATCATACCACCCTCATGGCAGAAACCTCACATTCATCTTTGCAGGCAAGTATATAGACAATACTGCATGCAAGACAGAACCAATCAACATGTGCTTTGGCACATTTGAAGAAAACCAAAAATAGCCAGTGCCAAGATGTCAGGGAAGGATCCCAGCTTAACACTGTACTCCCATAAAAAGATAAAAGTCTATAAGTCAGTCATGTTCAAGGAGATTGAGTGGGAAAAGGAAATGGAAGAAGAAAAATAGAAGAAAGATGAAGAGTAAAAAACAAGAGAAAATGAATGAAGTCTATACTTAAAAAAAACTGAGTAGCCTACAAAGGGTCAGAAATCAGGGTGTGCTAGACTTCTCTTCAAGACATTAGAAAAACATCTCACTTTTTTCAGAAAACAAAACTCACTACAGAAATCTGGGTGTGAATCTTGGCTCTATCAGAAAGAGGATGAGGTAGATACTAGGCCTTTCTAAAGTTTTTCTCCTGATCTATAAATTAATATTTGTATATATATCATATAATCATCATGGAGATCAAAAACAATATACAGAAAATGCCTGGGCCAGAATACAAGGGCTCACTATTGCTCACTGTTCCAGTAAAAGATAACTGATATTAAAAATCCATCTTATCTTCATAGACTCAATATGCTAACTTTATTATATATTAAATTCATATGGCACTTAGTTTGTTTCTTGGCTATTCATTATATTTTCTTAACTTACTATCTACATACCATCCTCAAACATATGATTTAAAATACTGCATTCAATGTATATTTATACCTGTTATTAAAATATTTTCCTTATTTGCTTTTGATATAATTTAAGTTCATTGTTAAATTAACAAATTGAAGGACAGTTCTACTATTAGATAAGTAAAGTAAAATGAATTTTTAGATTGTTTTCCCTTCTGGCTGTAGAATCCCTTCTATGATTCTAGAAAGAAATAAAATATCTTGATGCAATTCTTCTCTGGACAGGAAAAAGCAATATGACAAAATTTAAACTTCACAAGCTTAGAGACAAACAGACTATGCATAAAACTTTCAGTGTTTGTAAAATTCAATTTCAAGATAGTAAAATGAAAAAGCAATATTCATACCACCATGATTCATACCACCAATCATTCATGTGATTTGTGAATCAAATATTGTGCCCAAAGAATTCCTAATATGGAATAATGAATTTTTATGTATGTAGACAGGTAAACAGGTAGACATATACATCTTCAATTATACATAACAATTAGTTAATAGTATCGGTTATTACTATTAATTTCTCTGCCAGTTTCTGAAATTAGCTTGCTGATATAATTACATATGTTTTTATTTTTAAATGAATAAACCCCTCCATCCCTTACAACTATGAAACAAATGTTCACTGCACTGTTGTGCTTGATACTATACTTTTTAAACTATGCTTAATATCTCCATAAGTAGTTGTAAGATCCTGGAATGTTTCAATGACAAAATAAAAAGCAAGATATAGGAGAGTATGGTGATGACAAGAGGTCATATTTGAGGACAATGTTTTATTTATTTATTTTTCTGTATTTATTTATTTGTATTTGCATACATTGTTTGGGCCATTTCTCCCTCCTCCCCCTGAACCCCTCCCTCTGCCCCCATGCCCCTCACTTCCAGGCAGAACCTGTTCAGCCCTTTTTCCAATTTTCCTGAAAAGTAGACATAAGCAATAGTAAGAAAGGCATAGTGTTTTAGCTAGCTGAGATAAAGATAGCTATACAGAAAGATTCCTAGCATTGCTTGCATGCACAAGTGTGTTACAACCCGAATTGATTCATCTTTACCAAACCTCTTCAATACTTCCCGGTCACCTTCACATATTGACCTCTGTCATTTTAAGGTAACTGTATTAGCTCCTCTGCAGTGGGCACATCAAACACTTTGAAGTTTTGGATTTCCTACATTTCCCTATTTCTCCTGTATGTTCCCTTCCCTTAGCGTGTGACCCATGTCTAATAATATTACTGCATTTGTTTTAGATCTAAAGTCTGCATATGAGAGAGAACATACAATTTTTGGCTTTCTGAGTCTGGCTAAGTTTGCTTAAGTTGATGGTCTCCAGTTCCATCCATTTACTTGCAAATGATAAGATTTCATTCTTCTTCATGGCTGCATAAAATTCCATTGTTTATAAATACCACATTTTCATAATCCATTCATCAGTAGTGGGGTATCTTGTCCATTTCCATAACTTGGCTATTGTGAATAGTGCTGCAATAAACATGGGTGTGCAAGTGCCTTTGAAGTAACTTGAGTCACATTCCTTTGGGTATATCCCTAGGAATGGGATTGCTGGATCACATGGCAGATGTATGTTTAGTGTTTTAAGAAGCCTCCATATTGCTTTCCAGACTGGTTGGACTAGTTTGCATTTCCATCAGCAGTGTATGAGGGTTCCTTTTTCCCCACATCCTCACCAACATTTCTTGTCAGTGTTGTTTTTGATGATAGCTATTCTAACAGGGGTGAGGTGGAATCTTAGTGTGGTTTTGATTTGCATTTCCTTTATGGCCAGAGATGGTGAGCATTTTTTTCATGTGTTTTTTGGCCATTTTGGATTTCTTCTTTCGAAATGTTCTGTTTAGTTAAGTTGCCCATTTCTTTACTGGTTCATTGATTTGGGGGGAGTTTAGTTTTTTGAGCTCCCCATATGTTCTAGTTATCAGTCCTTTGTCTGATGTATAGCTAGCAAATATTTTCTCCCACTCTGTGGGTGTCACTTCAGTTTAGAGACCATTTCTTTTGTTGTGCAGAAGCTTTTTAATTTTTTTGTAGTCCCATTTGTCCATTCTTTCTCTTAGTTGCTGAGATGCTAGGGTTCTATTGAAGAAGTCTTTGCCTACACTTACTACATCCAGAGTATTCCCTGCTCTTTCTTGTACTAACTTCAGAGTTTCAGGTACTTGATCTATTTTGAGTTGAGTTGATACTAGTACAGGGAGATAAACATGGATCTAGTTTCAGTTTTCTGCAGTCAGATAACCACTTTTCCCACCAACATTTGTTTATGAGGCTGTCTTTTCTCCATCATATGTTTTTGGTGACTTTGTCAAAAATAAGGTGGGCATAGCTGTGTGGATTCATATTCAGGTCCTCTATTCTCTTCCACTGGTCTTCATATCTGTTTATGTGCTAGTACCATGCTGTTTTTATTGCTATTGCTTTGTAATATAGTTTGAAGTCAGGCATCGTGATAACTCCAGCCTTGCTCTTTTGATGAGTATTGCCTTTGCTATTCGTGGTCTCTTGTGTTTCCAAATGAACTGTAGGGTAGAGTTTTCAATCTCTGTGATGAATGTCATTGGGATCTTAATGGGAATTGCATTAAACATGTAGATTGCTTTTGGTAGCATAGCCAGTTTTACTATGTTGATTCTACGAATCCATGAGCATGGGAGATCTTTTAATCTTCTGTAGTCTTCCTCAATTTCTTTCTTCAGGGGTTTGTAGTTCTCCTTGTAGAGGTCATCCACATCCTTTGTTAAGTTTATTCCTATGTATATGATTTTTTTGAGGCTATTGTAAATGGAATTGTTTCCATATATTCTTTCTCAATTTCTTCATTGTTGGTGTATAGAAAAGCTAATGATTTTTATAAGTTGATTTTGTATCCTACCACCTTGCTGAAGCTGTTCATGGTTATAAGAGTTTTTGGGTAGAGTTTTTTTGGGTCTTTAAGATATAACATCATGTCGTCTGCAAGTGGGGACATTTTGACAGTTTCTTTACCTATTTGTATTCCTTTAATTTCTTCTTCTTGCCTAATTGCTCTGGCTAGGAATTCCTGGACTATGTTGAATAGGAGTGGGGATAGGAGACACTCTTATCTTCTTACTGATTTTAGGGGAAATAGTTTCAGGTTTTCTCCATTAAGTATGATGTTGGATATAGGTTTGTCATATATAGGCTTTACAATGTTGAAGTACATTCCCTCTATTCCTACTTTTCTTAGAGCTTTTTTCATGAAGGGGTGCTGGATCTTATCAAAGGCTTTTTTTGCATCTATTGAGATGATCAAGTTGTTTTTGTCTTTGCTTCTATTAATGTGCTTTATTACATTTATAGATCTGCATATGTTGAATCTCCCCTGCATCCCTGGGATGAAGCCAATTTGGTCTTGGTGAATGGTCTCTCTGATATGTTGTTGGATTCGGTTTGCCATTATTTTATTGAGGATTTTTGCATTCATTAAGGAGATTGGCCTATAGTTCTCCTGTTTGGATGTGTCTTTGTTTGGTTTTGTGATGAGTGTAATACTGACTTCATAGAATGTGTTAGACAGTATTCCTTGACCCTTTCTATTTCGTGGAAAAGTTTAATGAGAGTTGGTACTAGTTCTTCCTTAAAGATCTGCTGTAGAATTCAGCAGAGACTCTATTAGGTCATGGACTTTTCTTTTTTGGGAGACTTTCTTGCTGCTTCAATTTTATTTCATGTTATAGCTCTACTTAGGTGGTTAATATCCTCTTGGTTCAATTTTGTATGGTCATAAGTATCTAGAAATTTGTTCATTTCTTCAAGATTTTCAAAGTTATTGGAATCTAAATTCTCAAAGTAGTCTCTGATGATTCTGATGATGTTTGTTGTTATCCCCCCTTTTGCATTTCTGATTTTACTGATTTGTGTTTTTTTCTCTCCTTATTTTAGTCAGGTTTGCCAGGAGCCTATCAGTCTTGTTAATTTTTCAAAGAACCAGATTTTTGTTTCATCTATTCTATATTTTTGTGTCTATTTCATTAATTTCAACCCTTATTTTTATGATTTCTCTCCTTCTGCTTCTTTTGTGCTTTGCTTATTTTCATTTTTCTAGGAGTTTGAGATGTAGCATTTGATCATTGATTTGAGATATTTCTGTCATTTTAATGTATACATTCATGCAAAATCCCCCAGCCACCCCCAGGATAAACCAGCATAGCCTACTGGGCAGACTGACTCACCCCCCACAAAAGAAAAAAGAAAAACCTGAACAATAAACAGCAAACTGAAATCTAGCACACAGAGGAAAGGGCAGGATTGCTGAAAGTGCGCTGGAGAAGGAGGGTGGGGCAAGGAGCTAATCTCTGCAAACTCAGTAAACAAATGGATGGAAAAGCAGGATGCTTGGTGCTCACCTGTTTCGTCTGCCGAATGTCTTCCCAGCAGGTTTGGAGCCAGCTGTGGGGGCGGTTGGGGATGGTGGCAGCAGCAGCCCAGCTGTTTTCTCAGTGTAACATGGCATAGAAAAACTTTCTACGGGCTAGGGGTTCAGGCTGATGAACTTTTGATTCTCCTTGATGTTTTATTTCTGCCAAGTGTGGCTCCTGCATCTCAGCAAAGTTTTGGAGTCACGGAGCTCACACTATCTGGTTCCGCACCCTAGTCATGCATCTTGGATCTCTTGAGAACAATGTTTTATATGCTGGTTAATCAGTATAACATACCTGCATGTGAATTGTCATCTTATTTTATAGAAAAGGAATAATATACATGAAAGACATACATGTCTGTATACCACTTATAAGCACACTTCCTACATGTCTTAGTCTGGTCTTGAATCAAGACTTTCAAATTTTAAGGGGATGAATTTTATTACAATACATTGTAAGCACTTTTTAAAATGTCACAATGTACCCCCAATACAGCAATAATATGATAACTTATGAAAAGAAAAAAAGACTCACTATGACAGAACATTCTAAGGGGAAAGAGCAGTGCCATGTGTCTGGCTTAGAAGAAGTTCTCCAGGTAGTACTGACATTCAGGCTCTGGGAAGGTTTCTGTCATTTCAACTCTTTCTCTCTCCATGCCCCTGTTCTAATAAGTTCAAAAGACTTTGTTACTTAGGAGTACACATTTAAACAAAATATTTCAAAATAAATTAACAGTAAGTTTTTCTTATACATGAAAAAAGAGAATTACAGAATTTAAAGTCCAACTTCCATCTTCTCTATTTCTCTGGCCCCTCACTTTGAGGGAGTGACATGATATATGTACATAATTTAAAAACTAAAACTCCTTTTTTATGATTTATATTTATATTTTTCCTAGTTTTGTGTTTTTGAAAGAAGGTTTTTCTTTTTCATGCTAAGAGTAATATATGGTCTAAATAAAACAAAGCAGACCATAAAATGAGATATAATACTCAGCATAATTATCTGTTTGGCACATTCTGATAAGTTATGAAACTACCTTTGGAAATTCACTGTCTAAAATGGTAACGACTAGCCACATATAGCTAATGAGTATTCCAAATGTGGCTCAACTAAATACAAAATATAAACCAGCTTTTAAAGGCATGGTATAATAAAAAGAATAGAAAATATATCACTGATATTTTCTTATTTATTACATGTTGAAATGACAATGTTAAATATCTTATTAAATTTAATTTCACCTGTTTCTCTTTACTTTTAATATAGCAACTAGGAAATCAAATATTACATGTATAATTCACATTATATTTCTCCTGAACAGTACTAAGCTAGAAGAATGCAAAAGATTATGTTTACTTCCCACACTCCATACCAGAACACTCACACAGGTGTGTTAAATTACTTGTCCACTCTCATTTAAAACTTGAGCAATGAATTTGCTATTGGAACATAATTTTTTAAGCAGGAGGTGACTTTAAATGTTGTCTACTTCAATTTTTATACTTGGTTATTTGAATAAATTTAGACTGGAGAGCATTAATGATTATATTACAGGGAGAACCAAAATTGGAATTATCAACCAAATGCTATTTCCATACCATGATTCTACCATGAGATACCACAATCCCTTTAGCTGTCCCCTTTAATTCCAATAAATATAAGGTTTGTGTGGGAGGTATGGTGATAAAATTCAGTCTGCTAACCCTTGTAATGTAGAACCACTTCTTAAGTTACCAAATTCAGTGGCAGCACATTAATAACACAGGGTTGTTTGGACACTTCAGCAACTTTTCTTCCAAATATTATGCTTCTTTTTTCCAAGTTATACTTGCAAAAACTGTCTGAAACCTAAAGAACAAACCAACAAAACACTAAAAAAGAACATTTTGACTTTCTCTATAAAACTGAGATTTCCTAAGGGCAACACATTTAGTATATTGAAAAATAAACTCACAGAACACAATCTGAGATTTTATTTTCCTTCCTAACATTTAAATTGTACAGCAATAATTCTTCACAACGAAGAGAACTGAAACCTTTGTCCTCTTTTAGTACTGCCAGGCAGAGTTCAGTGGGTATGCCATTAAATACTGCTGAATATGACCTCAAGATAACAGAGATGTGAAAATTAATGTTTTATTACTTTGGAAAACCCAGAACTATTGAGATATAGAGGGAACCAACATACTAATAGGAATCTGTGCTTGAGCCTGGATGCTATTTTCAATTCCAGCTGGTCTTTGTTGAGTGAGCTGCTTACATGTTTGCGTAACTCATTTTCTTCTTTACAAAAGGCAGGATTGAAGTTCTCGCGCTTACAGATCTATTGTGAGGAAGAAGAAAAGAAGGAAGAAAGAAAGATAGAGAGAAAGAGACAGAGAGAGAAGATGTTAACTTGGGTGACATTCTTCCTGACAAAACATTGATACTCAAAAATGTTCACTGGAATATAAGTGTATTTTCATACATACTATGCAGCTGATTGATAGACTACTGAAACTTAGGGTTTGTCTACAAAGAATGAGGATAATGGTCCTTTCACCATAGTGTTATTGTGGGAATTAAGTGATTTAATAAATGCAATGTACTTAGAAGAATGTTTAACAAATGTGTATCTTTTACGCATTAACTAGGGCCATGTAAAGATTGACACCATTTCCATATCTATCATAAAAATGTATATACCTACAATCTCAGCACTTGGAAGGGGGGAGGCAGGAAGACAGAAAGTTTGAGGCCAGCCTAAGCAATAGACCAATACCTTCTAAATGGTTGTTGATTTAGAGCACTTACCCAGCACTACAATCAAATAAGAATTCATATAAATGTATCACACAAAATGAACAAATTGACTTACTGACTGATTGATTGCAATATCAGAGATAAAGCCAGAGACTTACACAAGCTAGACATGCATTCTACCACTAAATTATATCCCCAGCCTTATAATTATTTTCATTTTATTTTGAGACAGACTCTCACTAAGTTGCCATGGCTGGCCTCAAACTCTACATCTTCCTGACTCAGCCTCCCAAGTATCAAAATTGACATCTTAATTATCTTTCTGTTTATTAGTGAAAGAAAAGTCAGAAGAGAAAGCAAATTTTTCCTAAATTTAGGAAGAAAAACTAATTTGCTTTCTAATAGAACAAATAATAGAGTAAGGGTTTCCTAAATTTATTTCAACCACTGATTTACACTATAGTGCTGGAAAAAAATTTCTTCTTTTAATTTACTTGTTGCAGTTTCGTATTAGAATATTTCAGGTTTCTTTGGTTCTTTATGTTCCTAATAATTCTATAAGTAAACCATGCTTTACCCTTTTTTCTCATCAAATTGCCACCACAGTTCAATTTTCATTTTAAAAAGACATTACTGACTTCACTATGATAAGACTTTCTAAAGCCATTTTTTAAAGCAAGAAAATGACCACTTCATTGTTAATGGTACTTCTTGAAGCTGGAGTTGTTAATAGTCTTTATACTGAAGCAACATCAATTTAGAAGATATATTATTTATGTCAAACTAATCTATTTGGAGAAGGTGAAACCAATGTTCACAATTTGGTGAAATTAAAACACAAATTGTTTTTAACTGAAAATCAAAGAAATGAGGAAGAAGTCACTTTGACTTAATATGTAAATGGTATAGATTGATTAACATTGACTCTTCTTTAGATACAATTTTTGAAAATTTAGTATTGGATAGTGAATAATTCTAGGTATGTGGGTTATTTTAAGTACAATTGGATTTCAAATAACTTGATTATAAATAAATTTGAAAAAGTAATGGAATTGCTTTAAGTGTTTTAAGTAATTAAGTCACTAGATCATATATTTCAGTTTGCTTACAACTAAATAACTGTTCAACAACTAAAGTCCCATATATTTCTAGCTTTCCATGTCCACAATACACTTTTTTTTTTGGCTAAAGGAAATTAACTTTTATACTGACTAACATTTATGAAAAAAAAATTAAGCTGAGCTATCTATGATAGAATTTATTAATAAGTTGAAGTAACAGTAAAAGATCATATCAAGTAATGGTAGAATGATACCTTAATAATTAGACTGAATAATTGGATATTAGTAGGAAAACTAGCTTTTGCCTAAGGGAAGAATAGAAGGCATATTCCAGAAGGTTGAGAGATACTGCTGGTCCCTATGGTGCTTAAAAGTGAGATAACAAGGGCTCTTTTCCAAACTATATAATTTTCATTTCTAAAAATACACATCGCATACTTTTTGTCTTCTAGATACCATGCCATTTTAAGCACTGAGGATATACCCAGAGAGGATTTTTTTAATGCTGTTTATATATCTCTTAGTCTAAATATAGAAACAAATACTAACCAATTGTATTTAATCAGAGTTGTGATTATTAATCGTAGTCATAGGGTGTAAATGGAAAGTATAGTGAGAAACACTTATCTAGGTAGGATGGCCAGAAAAATGCTGTCCAAATATTTGAGGTTTTTGAATTAAGATTTAATGAAAGGGTTAACTTAAGTTGGTGAAGGGAAGTGATAAGGGGATTTGATCCTGGTATATATTAAGTGTGGGTAGGATGAGAGCATTGTAGGCATGAGGAAGAGTCTATGCAAAGATCTCAGGAAAGGAAAAAGGATGCTGTGATAGATGAACTGTAAATGGGAAAAAATAAGAGAATAACTAACATAGGATTTGAAAGTCAAATGTGGCCAGGTAGGCCAGGGTCTTCTGAGCATATTATATGTTCATTTCTTCACAAAACAGGTAAAAAATAAAATAATGAGTGTGATATCACAAAAGTCAAAAAAAGAAAATATTAAGAAGAGAGAATGGAAAACTAATCTGCTGCTTTTGAATTTAATAATATGAAAATTTGCTGATAACATTCAGAAAGACATTTTTGAACATACCATCGAAGGCAGAGCCAGATTATTACAGTTTGGTGAGTAAAAATAAAATAGGGAAACATATATGATATAACTATACATTTCTCTGAATAAATCTGATTTTGAAAGAAGTATATAAGACTGAAAACTAGATGTTATGGCTGCATGCGAATGTAAAAAGAAGAAGATGTGAAGCAATAGATGCTTTTGTTGTATTTTAAAAGTGGAAGACAATAGAATATATTTCAAGAATGATACAAAGGATTTCAGATAGAATACAATTTTTAATAATGGTAAGGGTAAGCATGCATAAGTAAAATACTTGAGATAATAGCAACATACAGTAATGAGCAACAATATAAATGGAGGACCCTTAGAAGATGCTCTTCTTACATCATAATGGAAATACAATTGGAGAAGGGAATTACCATCTCATAGCTTCTGTCTCATAGCTGGAGTAGAAAACCAAAGAAACACTTCGTGTAAATGAAGGAGGGACAAATAGGCAGTGCAAAGACAATAGGGAGTTCTTTAACTCTGAAACTAGAAGATATTTTACAGAGAACAGAAATAAGCACTCGAATTTAAGATTAGGAAATTATACCCTCCCTTTAAAAGGGAATTTGAAAATGAAGAAAGGAAGAAAAAAACAAAGGTGATAATTAATGTATTTAGAATATATTATGAACCAGTGGTAGGAAGATTTATCCCTATGAACATCGTATTCTTTTCAGGAAATTAATAGGAATATGAATTAAATGTTTAAATGGATATTAAGACTGAGATCATAACAGCAAGAGACGAAAAGAGAGAATTAAAGCGAATACTGTTATCAACAAGTTGGAAACAGCAAATACATTCAAATCACAGGAGAACAGATCTGACATATCAGGTCTAAATATTGAATTTCTTACATAGAAAGAATGCTTGTCACAAGTACAGTGAGATTATTATAATAGACATAAAATTGAAATAAAAGAAATGAGAGAATAAACTAATATACATGATCCAGCAAAAGTAAACCAGGTATACATAGATTATTTACCAAAGAACTGGCACTTTAAAAGTATTCATATATAATGGAAAAAGAAAACCCCCTGAAGTTAAAGGGAAAAAAACTAAATGCAAATAAATAGGGTACTTCAAATTTCAGGAAATTAGTAAAGATCAATTTTCACAGTTAAATAATTTGGCTAAAGCATTAAAATCCAGAGGAATAAAATAGAAGGCAGCTAGGCGAAAAAAAACAAGTCATTACCTAAGGAAAATACTTGGTTCACTGACATATTCAAAGGAATTCTAAAACTATATAAAAATGGAACAGTATGTACAAAGTGCTGATGGAAAGAAAATGTGGTCAAGAATACATACTAGATAAGTTATTATTTAAGTTAAATTTTAAAAAGAGACATGTTGAAAGAATTCAGGGAATAAATCATTCATATTAATAAGCCCACTCATCAATCAAACCTAGTAAGGGAATATGAAATAGAGAAGCAAGGGTCAAAGACCAAAGACAATAGACTGAAGAATCCTGAGTATGATGTTGGAGTGAAGAATATGTCAGAGGTCCTTCATGTATAACAATAGCAGACATGATTCATTAGTATAAAAAAAAAACTTACTACCTGTAGGTCCCTCCTAAACGCTATCCAACAATAAAATACAGATATTCAGCAATGGATCAAAACATAAGGTAATGAACTTGAACTACAGGAACTTGGTAAAAGGACTGGGTATAAAAGGGATAAGTATACATGAAAACAGAAACAACTAAATGTTTGTGGTCAGTATGGCTACAGAGTAAACATGAAAAGGTATAATCTTCAACAAACAAAAAATAATAATGTAAAAGTTTTTTTACAAAAGACTAGATGGGAAGAAGAGTGGGAAGACTTGTAAGAGTGCTCATTTTTTTTTTCATAAGAAAGGCATTAAGTGATACAAACATTAAGAAATATGAACTGAACAAGGAAAAATAAAATCATAAGGATTCAAAACATTTAAATAGCTTTAAATTTAAACTGTTAAACTGTTTTGTAGTTTTAAAGGAATATTTTAGAAGTTTATCTCTTCTAACAAATATAAATATTTATATACAAATATGCACATGTACATTCACATATACATACACAAAAGTTTAAGCAATTCTTTTTTTATATTTACTTCAGTTCATTTTGCCACTTGAGATTTAAGCAAAAGGAAACTTAAAATTCTTCCTGAAAATATGTATGGACATATGTTTCTATTGCGGTATGAATAAGCCTGTTAATTCAAAAAGTGTTCCTTTATATTTCTTTGAAATGGAAACCTTTCATTAATTAAAATCTCTAATCTTAAATCTGTACTTTAATTAAATCTATTTAATTTAAAATTTCTATTGATCCAAAGAAAATTTTCCTTCTTTTTAAATAAATTCAACATATTCCTAAAATCAAGATCTACAAGCACAGGATGCTGGATATATCTTATGATACAGGATGCAGAAAATATTCTGCATCCTGAATACAAAAACAACACTTCACACTAATTTTGAATTGGGCTTGTAGGGTAAGGGCTCTTCCTTGAGTTTTTAAAAATCATTTCCAATACCCTACTCCCTTGTCCCCATTCCTCTTGCTCCTACATTATTCTTAACTTTGTCAGTTCTGTATCATCCTGGCTCCCATCCTGGAGACAAGATATCTGCTAATAGAGTCTAATTCACCATCTCTCAGAAAGGATACCATTTACCTAGTCACCTCATTAAAGTCTACAATTTCTTATATTTCTATCATTTTCTCTTTCATTTGGTTTTTGTTTGTTCTTTGTATGTTTGCTTATTTGTTTTGTTTTTTTGTTTGTCTGTGGTGCTAAATCACGATTAGGGCCTCACACATGCTAGACATGCACTCTACCACTGAGCTACACCTCCAGCCTCTTCCAGTAGTTTTTACTTTCTATATTCTGATTTTCTTTTTTTATTGCATTGTTTGTTTTGTTTTGAAACAAGGTCTCACTATGCAGTTTGGCTTGGCCTGCATCATGCTATATAGTCCAGGCTGTCCTGGAATTCTAGATTCTCCTGTATATTACAGGTGTTCACCATCATGCCAAGCTTATTCTGATATTTTTATATGGTAGATAAAGATTAGAGAGACTACATCATCTTCATGAAGATGGTTCTTTCATGGATATGAGCATTTTGGTTGACTCTCCTATGTTCTTTGAGTATGCTTATCAATATCTTTTACATGTTTATCTGCTTTTATTTTACACATTTTATTGGCCAAAATTTCATTAGTTTATATCTATAGTTAATAAACTGTATTACCTTTTTCACCCTGTATTGACCATGAGTTCTACTTTTATTGTTTATTTCTTATTGTTAATGAATGGCACATGACACAGACAGCAGAATATATTCAGAAAAATGTAAAAATATCTGTATGTTTATTAAATTCATGCAGAAAATTATAGCCTTCATTAATTTATTCATATACAATTAAAGGGCATAATATCTTATTTCTTTTTATTCAAAATTTTTCGTATTCTGTATTTCTTTTCTTTTTTTGTTGTGATGGCCGCAGGGGTACATTGTGGCACTTATGAAGTTCTTACAATATATTAAATATATCATACTTGAATTCATCCCCTCCCTCATTCTGCTTTATCCCCCCTCCTACCATTTCTGGAATAGTTTCAATAGGTATCATTTTTTCATTTACATACATATGTGCATAGAATTTGTACCATATCCACTCTCCCATATCCTTTCCCCAACTACTTCCCCTTCCCACTGGTGCCAACCTCCCTAGTCAGGACCCATTCAGCCCTCCTGTTCTCTGTAAATGCTTATTTCTTATAGTTGACTTTTTCTAACATGAATTTTACTTTCTTGATTTCTTTATTTTTATTGGTATATCAGTTAGCTGGAGTACTTTGAAGGGTGATCTATTTTTCAATGAGTATGGTCTAGTTATTTGTGTTTTGAGGCTTGAACACCTGAAAATTTCAATCAGGTGTTTCCATACATAATTGATAACTTGGGTAGGTAGGGAATTCTTTTTTTTTTTCATTTTTCTTTTATTATTCATATGTGCATACAAGGCTTGGTTCATTTCTCCCCCCTGCCCCCACTCCCTCCCTTACCACCCACTCCACCCCCTCCCGCTCCCCCCCCTCAATACCCAGCAGAAACTATTTTGCCCTTATCTCTAATTTTGTTGTAGAGAGAGTATAAGCAATAATAGGAAGGAACAAGGGGTTTTGCTGGTTGAGATAAGGATAGCTATACAGGGCATTGACTCACATTGATTTCCTGTGCATGGGTGTTACCTTCTAGGTTAATTCTTTTTGATCTAACCTTTTCTCTAGTTCCTGTTCCCCTTTTCCTATTGGCCTCAGTTGCTTTAAGGTATCTGCTTTAGTTTCTCTGCGTTAAGGGCAACAAATGCTAGCTAGTTTTTTAGGTGTCTTACCTATCCTCACCCCTCCCTTGTGTGCTCTCGCTTTTATCATGTGCTCATAGTCCAATCCCCTTGTTGTGTTTGCCCTTGATCTAATGTCCACATATGAGGGAGAACATACGATTTTTGGTCTTTTGGGCCAGGCTAACCTCACTCAGAATGATGTTCTCCAGTTCCATCCATTTACCAGCGAATGATAACATTTCGTTCTTCTTCATGGCTGCATAGAATTCCATTGTGTATAGATACCACATTTTCTTAATCCATTCGTCTGTGCTGGGGCATCTTGGCTGTTTCCATAACTTGGCTATTGTGAATAGTGCCACAATAAACATGGATGTGCAGGTGCCTCTGGAGTAACAGTCTTTTGGGTATATCCCCAAGAGTGGTATTGCTGGATCAAATGGTAGATCGATGTCCAGCTTTTTAAGTAGCCTCCAAATTTTTTTCCAGAGTGGTTGTACTAGTCTACATTCCCACCAACAGTGTAAGAGGGTTCCTTTTTCCCCGCATCCTCGCCAACACCTGTTGTTGGTGGTGTTGCTGATGATGGCTATTCTAACAGGGGTGAGGTGGAATCTTAGTGTGGTTTTAATTTGCATTTCCTTTATTGCTAGAGATGGTGAGCATTTTTTCATGTGTTTTCTGGCCATTTGAATTTCTTCTTCTGAGAAAGTTCTGTTTAGTTCACATGCCCATTTCTTTATTGGTTCATTAGTTTTGGGAGAATTTAGTTTTTTAAGTTCCCTGTATATTCTGGTTATCAGTCCTTTGTCTGATGTATAGTTAGCGAATATTTTCTCCCACTCTGTGGGTGTTCTCTTCAGTTTAGAGACCATTTCTTTTGATGAACAGAAGCTTTTTAGTTTTATGAGGTCCCATTTATCTATGCTATCTCTTAGTTGCTGTGCTGCTGGGGTTTCATTGAGAAAGTTCTTATTACATCTGTATTTCCAGTTAAAAGTTTCAAATGTTTGCTGTATATATGTATAGTAAATATGAAAGTAGAAATAATTTTTTGGAAACAAGTTCTTGTTTTGTAGCCCATTCTGACCTGGAACTCATGCTCCTCGTACCTCAGCATTACAGATGTGTGCCACCATACTCAGTATAGGAACTGGTAATTTTATAAGAGTAATCAGTTGTCCTAGGACCATGACATATCTGCAAATAACACATTTCCACTTTCCAGGTGTGTGCTTTGGTTCAGGTTTTTGTTACATTGATCTATTTATACCTTATGCCACCTTGATTACAGCTTAATATAGCTTTCTAAGATGGCATTGTGCCTGACAGGGCAATTGTCATTCATTCTTCTTCTTTTGGCGTATCATGGTTATTCTGGGCCCTCTGAATTTTCCTATTTGTTAATATATCAGATTATGAAGTTATCAGTCCTTTGTCTGATGTATAGTTAGCAAATATTTTCTCCCACTCTGTGGGTGATCTCTTCAGTTTAGAGACCATTTCTTTTGATGAACAGAAGCTTTTTAGTTTTATGAGGTCCCATTAATCTATGCTATCTCTTAGTTGCTGTGCTGCTGGGGTTTCATTGAGAAAGTTCTTACCTATACCTACTAACTCCAGAGTATTTCCTACTCTTTCTTGTATCAACTTAAGAGTTTGGGGTCTGATATTAAGATCCTTGATCCATTTTGAGTTAATCTTGGTATAGGGTGATATACATGGATCTACTTTCAGTTTTTTGCACCAGTTTTCCCAGCAGTTTTTGTTGAAGAGGCTGCTATTTCTCCATCATATATTTTTAGCTCCTTTCTCAAAGATAAGTTGCTTATAGTTGTGTGGCTTCATATCTGGATCTTCTATTCTGTTCCACTGGTCTTCATGTCTGTTTTTGTGCCAGTACCATGCTGTTTTTATTGTTATTGCTTTGTAATATAGTTTGAAGTCAGGTATTGTGATACCTCCTGCATAGTTCTTTTGACTGAGTATTGCCTTGGCTATTCTGGCCTCTTGTGTTTCCATGTAAATTTAACAGTAGATTTTTCAATCTCTTTAATGAATGTCATTGGAATTTTGATGGGAATTGCATTAAACATGTAGATCACTTTGGGGAGTATCGACATTTTTACTATGTTGATTCTACCAATCCATGAGCATGGGAGATCTCTCCACTTTCTATAGTCTTCCTCAATCTCTTTCTTCAGAAGTGTATAGTTTTCCTTGTAGAGGTCTTTCACATCTTTTGTTAGGTTTACACCTAGGTATTTGATTTTTTTTGAGGCTATTGTAAATGGAATTGTTTTCATATATTCTTTTTCAGTTTGTTCATTATTAGTGTATAGAAATGCTAATGATTTTTCTATGTTGATTTTATATCCTGCTACCTTGCTATAGCTACTGATGATGTCTAGAAGCTTCTGAGTAGAGTTTTTTGGGTCTTTAAGGTATAGGATCATGTCATCTGCAAATAGGGATATTTTGACAGTTTCTTTACCTGTTTGTATTCCTTTTATTCCTTCTTCTTGCCTAATTGCTCTGGCTAGGAATTCCAGTACTATGTTGAATAGGAGTGGAGATAGTGGGCATCCTTGTCTGGTTCCTGACTTTAGAGGGAATGGTTTTAATTTTTCTCCGTTAAGTATAATGCTGGCTGTAGGTTTGTCATATATAGCTTTTATAATGTTGAGGAACTTTCCTTCTATTCCTAGTTTTCTTAGAGCTTTTATCATGAAATGATGTTGGATCTTATCAAAGGCTTTTTCTGCATCTATTGAGATGATCAAGTGGTTTTTGTCTTTGCTTCTGTTAATGTGGTTTATTACGTTTATTGATTTTCGTATGTTGAACCACCCCTGCATCCCTGGGATGAAGCCTACTTGGTCGTGGTGAATAATCTTTTTGATGTGTTGCTGAATTCGATTTGCCATTATTTTGTTGAGGATTTTTGCATCAATGTTCATTAAGGAGATTGGCCTATAGTTCTCCTTTTTCGAGGTATCTTTGCCTGGTTTTGGGATAAGTGTAATACTGGCTTCATAAAATGTGTTTGGCAGTTTTCCTTCCCTTTCTATTTCATGGAACAGTTTAAGGAGTGTTGGTATCAGTTCTCCTTTAAAGGTCTGATAGAATTCAGCAGAGAATCCATCAGGTCCTGGACTTTCTTTTTGGGGAGACTCTTGATTGCTGCTTCAATTTCATTTTGTGTTATAGGTCTATTCAGGTGATTAATTTCCTCTTGGTTCAGTTTTGGATGATCATATGTATCTAGAAATCTGTCCATTTCTTTAAGATTTTCAAATTTATTTGAATATAGGTTCTCAAAGTAGTCTCTGATGATTTCCTGGACTTCCATGGTGTTTGTTGTTATCTCCCCTTTTGCATTCCTGATTCTACTAATTTGGGTTGTTTCTCTCCTCATTTTAGTCAGGTTTGCCAGGGGTCTATCGATCTTGTTTATTTTTTCAAAGAACCAACTTTTTGTTTCATTAATTCTTTGTATGTTTTTTTTGGTTTCTATTTCGTTGATTTCAGCTCTTATTTTTATTATTTCTCTCCTTCTATTTGTTTTGGGATTTGCTTGTTCTTGTTTTTCTAGGAGTTTGAGATGTATCATTAGGTCATTGATTTGGGATCTTTCAATCTTTTTAATATATGCACTCATGGCTATAAACTTTCCTCTCAAGACTGCCTTAGCTGTGTCCCATAGGTTCCGGTAGGTTGTGTTTTCATTTTCATTGACTTCCAGGAACTTTTTAATTTCCTCTTTTATTGCATCGATGATCCACTCTTCATTAAGTAATGAGTTATTTAGTTTCCAGCTGTTTGCATGTTTTTTGTCTTTACTTTTGTTGTTGAGTTCTACTTTTACTGCATTGTGGTCAGATAGTATGCACGGTATTATTTCTATTTTCTTATATTTGCTGAGGCTTGCTTTGTGCCCTAGGATATGATCTATTTTGGAGAAGGTTCCATGGGCTGCTGAGAAGAATGTATATTGTGTAGAGGTTGATGAAATGTTCTGTAGACATCTACTAGGTCCACTTGATCTATTGCATATTTTAGATCTTGGATTTCTTTATTGAGTTTTTGTTTGGATGACCTGTCTATTGATGATAATGGAGTGTTAAAGTCTCCCACAACCACCGTGTTGGCGTTTATATGTTTTTAGGTCTTTCAGGGTATGTTTGATGAAATTGGGTGCGTTGACATTGGGTGTGTACAGATTGATGATTATTATTTCCTTTTGGTCTATTTCCCCTTTTATTAGTATGGAATGTCCTTCTTTATCTCATTTGATCAATGTAGGTTTGAAGTCTACTTTGTCAGAGATAAGTATTGCTACTCCTGCTTGTTTTCGGGGGCCATTGGCTTGGTAAATCTTCTTCCAGCCTTTCATCCTAAGCATATGCTTATTTCTGTCAGTGAGATGAGTCTCCTGTAAGCAACAAATTGTTGGATCTTCTTTTTTAATCCATTTTGTCAAACAGTGTCTTTTGATGGGTGAATTAAGGCCATTAACATTAAGTGTTAGTACTGATAGGTGTGTGGTGATTCCTGCCATTTAGTTGTCTTAGTTATTTGAAGGTTTGATTGTGTGTACCTAACTTGATGTTACTCTCTACTGTCTTGCTTTTTCTTATCCTGTGGTTTGGTGCTCTCTGCCTTTTCATGGTTAAGTTGGGTGTCACTTTCTGTGTGCAGGATCCCTTGCAGAATCTTTTGTAATGGTGGCTTTGTGGTCACATATTGTTTTAGTTTCTGCTTATCATGGATGACTTTGGTTGCTCCATCTATTTTGAATGAAAGCTTTGCTGGGTAGAGTATCCTGGGGTTGAAGTTATTTTCATTCAGTGCCCAGAAGATTTCACCCCATGCTCTTCTTGCTTTTAATGTTTCTGTTGAGAAGTCTGCTGTGATTTTGATGGGTTTACCTTTGTATGTTACTTGTTTTTTCTCTCTTACAGCCTTCAATATTCTTTCCTTAGTTTCTGAACTTGTTGTTTTAATGATGATATGTCGTGGAGTAGTTCTATTTTGATCTGGTCTGTTTGGTGTCCTGGAGGCCTCTTGCATTTGTATGGGAATATCTTTCTCTAGATTTGGGAAATTTTCCATTATTATTTTGTTGAATATATTACGCATTCCCTTCGCTTGCACCTCTTCTCCTTCTTCGATGCCCATGATTCTCAAGTCTGGTCTTTTGATGGAGTCAGTGAGTTCTTGCATTTTCTTTTCACAGGTCTTGAGTTGTTTAATTAATAGTTCTTTGGTTTTTCCTTTAATTACCATTTCATCTTCAAGTTCTGAGATTCTGTCTTCTGTTTGTTCTATTCTGCTGGATTGGCCTTCCGTTTTGTTTAGCAGTTCTGTTTCGTTCTTTTTTCTGAGGTTTTCCATATCCTGGCAGTTTTCCTCTTTAATGTTGTCTATTTTTGTCCTGAGTTCATTTATCCATTTATTCATTGTGTTCTCTCTTTCACTTTGGTGTTTATACATTGCTTCTATGGTTTCCTTTATTTCTTCTTTTGCTTTTTCAAATTCTCTATTTTTATTGTCTTGGAATTTCTTGAGTGTCTCCTGTACATTTTGGTTGACCCTATCCAGTATCATCTCTATAAAATTCTCATTGAGTACTTGTAGTATGTCTTCTTTTAAATTATTCTTGTGGGCTTCATTGGGTCCTTTGGCATAGTTTATCTTCATTTTGTTGGAGTCTGGATCTGAGTTTCTGTTCTCTTCACTCCCCTCTGGTTCCTGTACTAATTTTTTGCTGTGGGGAAACTGGTTTCCCTTTTTTTTCTGTCTTCCCTTTTTTTTCTGTCTTCCCGTCATTGTCCTTGGTGTTGTTACTGTCCCTGTACTGTGTCTAATTAAGTATTTTCTAGCTTGTAATAATAACAATGGTAATATTTAGAATGGAAGAGTGAGCTGAGATGGAAAGCAAGAAGTTAAAGAAAAGGGGAAAACAAATATACAGACAAGAGGGAGAAAGCAGAACAAGGTATCAGACAAGAGAGTTTCAAAGGTATAAACAGGGAGTGTTAGTGTACTAATCGACAGTAAGCTGAACAGACATTAGAGAGACAGAGAGAGGATTGAAAATCAAAGATAAAAAAATAAAAAATAAGTAAATGGAAGTAATATCTATATATAAAATTGAATTAAAATAAAATGGAAAATAGAAAATTAAAAAAAAAAAAAAAACCAAAAAACTTCCAAGTTTATATGCAATGCAGTTTCAGTCTTAATAATTTGGGTGTCCGTCTCAATCTCCAGTCCTGGAGTTGGTGCCTCAGATGTTGTTCTGTAGTTGTCTCATCAAAGGGTATGCATAAAGTAGAACAAAACTACACACTCACACACACACACACACACACAAAAAAAAAAATGCCCCACCAAGTGTCCCCAGTTCAAATACAATACAGTTTCAGTAAGTTTTTCAGCTTGCAGGTGTAATTCGGTTGTTCTCTCATCAAAGGTAGGGAGAAAAAGAGAAAAAGAGTCTGGAGACAGTTCTGAGAGTGGTATCTGCAACTGTGGCTTGCCTGCCTGCTGCTCTCAGCCTGTAGCTGGCGGCGTTATTTATGCAGATCTCTGGAGTGAGCTAGCACTCACCTGGTCCCACAGGCTTTGTTTGCTCAGAGTTCTCCTGTGCAGGAGCCTCTGCTACAGGCTTTCCCCTTTCCAAGCACTGGGAAAGATGACACTGCCCCGCGTTGTCAGGCCTACGTGTTTATTTACAGTTCATGTGGGAGGCCCTCTCCTCTGAAGTTTTCCTCCCACTGCCACTTTCAGCAGCTTTCCTGCTCCTGCTTACTGGGCGGTGCTGCTGCTCCTGCCGGCCGCCATGTTTGTTTACAGTTCACGTGGGTAGTGGGTCTTTCCTCCTCTCACAAGATTCCCTGCTCCTGGTTGCTGGGCGCGCGCCCCGCTCCCACCAGAGGCTCTCTGGCCCGCCCGGCTTGTTTATTTACAGTCCTGGGAAGGATTCCCTTCCCCCAAACTTCAGTGCTCAGGGCGCCCCACCCTCTTTCCAGCGTGTCTTAACTGTTCTTATTGCTTATTACTCAGTTTCTCTTTTTTCCCCAGGTGGAGGTCAGTCTGTCCAGGGGGCTATGCTGTTCTGGCCCAGGCTTGTCTGTGGGAGTACCGCGGTACCGCAAAGCTCACCTGGTCTGCATCTTCCCAAGCCGTATGGGCGCCAGCCACTGGCAGCCCCAGGGTCCCTCCTTGTTTCTCCGTTTAATGTGAAGTGGAGATTCTCTGCACCAGCTGGAGATGTGGAGGGGTCAAAGTTATGCCTTTTCTCGGTGATTATGCCTGCAAAGTGTGTCTCCAGCGTCTCTCCAAGATTTCAGTATAGGAGACTCGCTTTCTGCTTTCTCCCTCTAGCCGCCATCTTGGAATCCCCCGGGAATTCTTAACTCATTATTTTTTCCCCAAATTCTGCTGATGGCCTATTAAACAGAAATTTGATTCTAGTTAATGATTCTCTCCTCATAGCCCTCAAAACTTCTGAGATCACAATAGATAAATTTGGGGTGAAGACCAGGTCACATGGTTAAGATTTCTTCAATTTACTGTGTCCAAAGTCACACTCCTTTTCAAAAGATTGATTATATTCCAGTCATGACAAGAGTTTCAATAATCTGTTCCTGTCAGCAATAACAACTTTCTGAAAGTTGATGCTTTTTAGATGGTGCTCTTACCTGTTTATATCACAAACAAATTTTCCTGAATGTTCATATTTAATAAGAGGAACTGGGACTGAGGTGACAGATATGTATCAAATTCTTTCTCTCTTAGGAATCTCCAAAATTATTTTTACATTAAATATAGTAATAAATACTTACAATTATTTCTATTATAAATTTTATTGTGCATATTTGAGGTTTGCAAAATAATGTTATGGGATGCTTATAGGTAGTAAAATTGTTCCTATAGTGAAACAGGTTAATTAGAATTCTTTCTTTAAGAAACATTAGAAAGGAAGACAAGTCTGCAACTTAAAGCAATTCTACAATGGACTCAATTAATACTATCATATGGACAATCTTCAGTTGATCAAAAATTATAATTATTTTTATAGACAAGCATAGATTCTTTACATTTTCTTCATAGATTACTTTTTTTCAGCTAGACTTTTAATAGGAGAGTGTTGGATGTAATTTTTTCTGGCAAGAGCCACTAATGCAGGAATTCAGTATGGTTGATTTAGAGTAAATGCAAATATCAAGAAAGCAAGATAAGAAGCTGTCTGTAATGAATTTTTTTTTCATTTTTCTTTATAAAAGTTGAGGATCTTAGCCAGAATTCTCACACAGATGGAGTGCGGCCCAGGACTGCATTGAAGATAATTCTGATTCAGGCAATTTTCTTTGCTCATCTCTTCCTTGCTTGCCATCTTTCCCTTGCAACAATCTCACAGCTCTTATCTTTCATCTGCTGCTTCAAACTTAATGGCTAAAGTAATTTCCTAATGACTGCACACATGAGTCTTTATAACAGACTTCCAAGGTGTCTGTCCCTCTGTCTCCTTCTGCCCCAGGGTACCTGTTCATCAAATTACAATAAAGACCTTCAGGAGCCCATCCTTGGTGGTAACCTTTACATCCACAAAATACTTAGTCATGCAAAACATAGTTTGCAATCATGGGTGAGGACTTAACTTACTCAGAAGTTACCAAAAGGATTCAAAAATAATGAGAATGTGGCATCCAGGAATCACTGGAGGAGAAAAAGACAAAATACAGAGAAGGAAAAGGGTTAGGAGCCTTCTTTCAATGTTTAGTGAGTTCTCAAAGCTAATATTTATTGAAATAGTATCTTTAATTATTCTCAACACTGATGATATTTCAGAAAAAATATTTATGCATACCTTGTGAAAGCAATTATGTAGCCATATTTCACATAAGGAAACAGAGTTCCAGAAACATATTTTGGAATTAGGTTTTCTGACTCCTAAATTCAAAGCTTGTTTTTCCTCATTATATAAGCAAGTACCTTCCAGCTTTCACATTTTGCATTATATAATAATTAAAATATTATAATTACAAGAAAACATGCATCCCTATTCTCTTTGGAAACAGTAGGGTTTTTTTAATTGTTGTATGTATTCAGAGCTTCTCGCTTGTTAAGCAGGTGCTCCACTTTTTAAACCACACATCCAGCCCTTTCTGCTCTGCTTATTTTGGACAAGGAATATCACTTTTTGCCTGTACTGGACTGGACTGCAATCCTCTTTTTTTATGCTTCCCACAATTAGTGGGATGACAGGTACACACCACCACACCCAACTTTTTCCCTTTGAGATGGGATACCAAATATTTTTAGCCAGGCTATCCTGGAACCTCTAATGTCCTGATCTCAGCTTCCCAAGTAGCTAGAATTAGAGAAGAGAGATGCCCCCACCAGCTTGGAAATACTAGTTATTACAGGAGATCACCTGGAGCACTAGTCATATGAGATGCTGACACTGACTTACAGAATCTTCAAAGCAGGGAAGGAAAAACTCAACCAACCTCTTCACATCTATGTCTTAAAACCAGGTTACAGGAGAAATGTTGTTGTAGTGGGTTAGAATTCTTGAAATATTGAAAACAGAGTTGCCTCATGTCAATTTCTGTCATGTAATGAAATTGTTCTGGTTCCAGAATGAAGAATTATTGTTAGAAAGTGGAAATGAGAAGCCCTAAATATTTTTTTTAAATGTGTTTCTCCCTGTACCCAGCAGTGTATTTCTCACCAGCATTTAAAATCCATTGTGGTTATTGTGGTCAGTTCTTAGCTACATATTTAAATGGTTTAATTTTGTTCATTTTTTTTTTTAGAAAATAAATGCCACCATTTACAATATTATGATTATTTTCATCCCTCTCAATTCCAGGAGCATCTCCACCCCTTCCTCTTATTTTGCTCATGTTGGTATGTTCACATTACATTTGTATTACATATGGATTTTCCTGGACCACATTTTATAGAGAATGACAGTAATATAAATGTAAAAAAAAAATCCCACATTTTAATGGTTGAATTGTGGTAGAAGTGGTAGTGTGTGATCAAAAGACTTCCAAAGTCCTTGTGTCCCTTGGGGAAGAATCCATGGCAGGATACATGGGTGTCAATGGAATTTATTAAAAGTTAGGGAAGGAAAAATACAAGTGGAAGCTGGGAACCAAAGAGCATGCTTCTCTTCTCCAGATGCTTATAAAACTTACACTAATCTATGGGAAGGGCATGAGTGAGCCTCAGGCCAGGTGAGTGCACTCCCTGAGCCAGAGCATGGTCAATCTGAAATTCACTATTAAGTCATATTTTTTTATAAGTCCAGAACTTTCCCTCATCCTAGCCTGCCTCAGAGTGAGGTTTTAGTGTGGTGTAACTGTGTATACACCACAAGAGAATTTTTGATTAAAATTCAAGAAGCTTCTAGCACTTTCATGTACACCTGTGCCTGCAGGTGGAACAGTTATGTCTTCACTTGGGTACCTGCTATATTGCTGGGCTTATACCATGGTGGCAATCCAAAAGAATTCTAGGAAGTAACATAAAAAATAACTATCAATGACTTTGAAAACTACTATTTTATGTTTGCAAAGTGAGAGTGAAAAATGCCTCAGAGATACTTTTAATTATTTATGAAGTTAGCAATAACTTTTTAGGTGAAAAGTAAGATTTATATATTTCCTGTTACATAATTACTTTCCTTTTGGCTCAGTTCTCACTTTTTTTCCTTTCTTTTATTTCATCATTTTTACATTCACTTACATGTGTATACATTGTTTGGGCCACCTCCCTCCTTTTTCACCTCACACACCCCAGGCAGAACCTGTTCTGCCCTTTTGTTCTCCAACTTTGTGGAAAACATAAAAAAACATAGTGTTTTTGCTTGTTTCAGATAAAGATAGCTACATGGAGAGATTCCTAGTATTGTTTCCACGCACTTTTGTATTGCAACCCACATTGGTTCATCTCTACCAGACCTCTTCACTACTTCCTGGTCCTTTCCCATAGTGACCTCTGCCAGTTTAAGATTACTTTATTCGCTCTTCCACAGTGAGCACATCAACCACATTCAAGTTTTAGTTTTCCTTTCCTATCCCTATTCCTCACATGTGTCTGAACCATGTCTAATAATATTACTGCATTTATTTTGGATCTATAATCCACATATAAGGGAGAACATGTGATTTTTGGCCTTCTGAGCTTGGCAAACTTTGCTTAAGATGATGTTCTCTGGTTCCATCCATTTACTTGCAAATGACAAAATTTCATTCTTCTTCATGGCTGAGTAAAATTCCATTGTGTATAAATAAGACATTCATTGTTAGTGGGGCATCTTCACTGTTTCCATAAGTTTCCTATTGTGAATAGCACTGCAATAAACATGGGTGAGTAGGTACCTTTGTAATAACAGGAATAGCATTCCTTCAGGTATATCCCCTAGGAGTGGGATTGCTGGATCATATGGAAGATCTATGTTTAGTTTTTTTAAGAAGCCACCATATTGTTTTCCAAAGTGGTTGTACTAGCTTACATTCCTACCAGCAGTGTATGAGGGTTCCTTTTCCCCCAAATCCTCACAAACATTTGTTGTTGGTGGTATTCTTGATGCTAGCTATTCTATCAGGAGTGAGGTGGAATCTTAGTGTGGTTTTGATTTGCATTTCTTTTATGGGCAGGGATGTTGACATCTTTTTGTGCTCGCCTGTTCATTCTGTAGTTTAACACAAACAACTTTGGAGCTGACTGGTGGGGAGAACTGGCCCTGCTTTTCTTTTGTGCAGAGTGGCATAGGGAGGCTTTCCATGGGCTAGGGCTCTGGGATCTCACTGAGTTTGATTCTGATTAATACTCTGTCTTCTGCTTTTTGGGAGAAAAAAAGAAAGAGAAGAAAGAAAAGGAGAAATGGCCAGGGGGCTTTTTTTCCCCAGGGCCAGACACGCCTTGCTTGCTGTGCTGCAGGATTTTTGTGGCTGTTAGGTGCAGTTAAAGGCTGACTTAAGGATCAGTCTTTGAATTTTATCTACACCTAATGTGATGGTGGATATTATTTTAGCTAGGAGCAATCAGAATTACCCAAGTGTAGCTCAGAGTCTCAAGAAGGTTTCTGGTGTCGTGGAGCTTAGGAGTTCTGATTGCCTACCCTAGCTGCCATCTTGGATCTCCCTCAGTTCCTCACTTAATCTTGGTCTCAGTTTGAATATTATCTCATCCAAATGCTCTTTATGTTCTAGTCTTCAGACAGGCCTTTCTTGATCATTTTAGTGGATCAATTGTTGTACTCTTTCCCAAAGAATATATCAACATACAACCCCCCCCAGAAACTATGAATGTGATTTCACTTGTAAAAAAAAAAAATCTTTGTATATATAATTAAATTAAACATTAGTAAAATTAGCCTGGTTTACACAATCAGCCCCACATCAATTGATAAGTATCTTCATATGATACAGAAGAAGATAAAACAGACAGAAATGGACAAGACCAGGTGAAGAAGACTATGTGACAATCACACTCTTTTTCTCTCACCAGCTTTATTTTGCTCCTTAGTATATATCCTACCTATCATCACATCTTTTTGTTTGCTAAATGCTTTATTTCCCATCACTAACTACAGGTGGAAAAGGGGTTGTGTTATTCACATCTTTGTGTCCTAGGTTTTTTGTTTGTTCGTTTTGTTTTTTGCTACTAGGGATTGATCTCAGGGCCTTGCATATACTAGGCAAGTGTTCTACCACTGAACTACATCTCCATCCCCTTGGTTTTGCTATGTAGTCCAGGATGACTTCAAATACCTCAAATTTGTGATCCTCCTGTTTCTATCTCCCATGCTGGAGTTATAGTATGCATGACTATGACTAGCTATCCCTACCTTTAATAATGTCTAATACATTGTAGTAATTCAATAATTTGAATGTAGGAAGAATGAAAAAATAAAAGGAAAAAAGGTAAGAAGGAAAGAAGAAAGAGAATAGCAAGGAAAAGAGAAAGAAACAAGGACAAGAAAGAAGTAAGCAAAGAAGGAAGGAAATAAAGGAGAGAGGGAGGAAAGAAAGGGAAGACACATGAATAAAGTTCTTGCATAATTTACAGATCTCCATTTAGAGAACTGAAAGAAATAGGAAACATTTCCCTAACAATAGCCCACTGAACCCCTGTAGAAAAACTGTCTAGAAACTGGACTGCTCAGTCTTATACTATCTGAATTACAGCAGGCAAGGACTGACATTGACCAATGACTCAGGCACTGCCAATAAGATCAAACCCAGCTGCTCTGCAGTCACTGCTGTTCTGTTGTTTTCTTCCCAGAGTCCAAGTCACACCACAAGGACAGTATAACTACATCTGCTTACTCAGTGCCTCATTATTATCTCTGTTATTCCTATGGCTATGGTGACAGCATAACTTCTCAGGACCACTTCTCCAGTGGATTCTTCAGTTTACCAATGCTGGTGCATATAATCCATGCTAGTGACATCATTCTTTAAATTGTAATGTCTACTCCCCTTCACAGCATGGAAAGATGGGGAGCACAGAAGTTCCCTGGGGATGTGGGGGGTGCCAGATTTACCAAACATTCCCCTCACTCAACCTCCCTTACTCCAAATTCTGCACTCCAGACAGTTACAGTTCATTCATAGCCTGAAGGGTTTTAATTGACTTAAGACCAAAATAATTTCTTTCTCTTTAAATCAAAAGGGTTTATTGCAAGTGAGAGAGCTTTGATGGAAAAATTGGTAATTATTTAAAACTCTAAAACTCACTGATCTTAAGATCAAAGAACCACTCCTGATATCCCTGATGACTTCTTTTTAGTTGTAGGTTTTAAAATTTTAATCATGATAGGTTAAGAGTATTTATGTTGATGTACACTATGTAAGCTTGCTGATTTTCTTTCCATTGTCTTAATTTTTTTCTATTATAACCCATTTGTAACTAGCTTTGCAATATGTATAATACTTGGTTAAGAAAATTAATTTTCTAAACATTAAATAATTCATAATATTTTCTAGTTGACAATTACATTCTAGTGGTTCTAATTTCCTCTATTAAACATTAGAAAAGAGACCACGTAGAGAGGAATCATGCTGGAAAATTATTTTATGGAAACAAACTAACAGATAATATGTTAGCAAGTGCTACTGCTTGAGTGATATCTTTCAAAACAAAATAAATTATTCTGTCAATTTGTTTCTCTTTCTTGTTATGTCTGAACAAGAGTAAAATCTACAAAACTGTCCATAGCATGTCCATTTCTAAAAGCCCCTATTGTGCTTATGATCTACAGAGGGATTCGATGATAATGGGATATATTTGGGGATTTGTAATCAGTACATGTTTGACATATCCTTCTTCTGGGTTCATATTGCATTCAACTAAAATAATAGTACATTTATAATTCTACTGTTATGTCTGAAACTTTAAAAGGTGGGGCTTAATTATAGGAAGTAGGTTTTTGGGAAGTGAGCCTTGGAAGATTATACCAGGTCCCAGACACTTTCTTACTCTGCTTCTTATTAGGGATGAAGTGAAAAACCTCTTTTGCCACATACTCCCATTGCCATGATGTTCTTTTCAAGAATATGGGGTCAAAAAACCACGGAATCCTCTGAAACATGAACCAAAATAAATCTTTCCTTCTTTATGTTGTTCTCTCAGGTATTTGTTCACAGCAATATAAAGCTAACACTTCTATATAAACATATTCACAAAATATGACGGCATTATGTTGGCTCAGAAATTTCCAAATATTTTCTCTCTGTTCCTGCTTATATTTTTTCCTAAACTCTCTATCGATGGACTATAGTACAGTTTCACTTCCCCTGTCTCACATAATATATGCAAGATAAGTGCCAAGTCATGGCACCTGGAGTTTTATTGATTGCTTATATCCACAATTGGCTCCATCAAAGGGATGCAGAGGGTGAAAAATGACAAAAGGAGTGATAAACAATCAAGCAGCCAGAAACCATCATTAGCCCAATCTCTTCCTGTTGACTAAAGATCTTACTCTAGTTAACGAGGATGCAGATTAATGACACACAAACAGCTCATCCTTTGTCATTTTTCCAACTAAGCTTGGAGGGAAAAAAGCCAACCTAATTATAAAAACTAATGGAAATACATAAGTATTTGGCCAATTATTCTAAGCCTCTTTTAAAAACCTTAGATGTCTCTTGCCCAGATGAAACAAGAGTGGAGGCAAAATAGCATATCACAATGCACAGTAAGCCACCTTGGTTTTAATAAGGACCTGAAACTTCAAGGCATCTGATCAACCCAGAATATAAGACATGGAGCAGAAAAACTGGTATCCTCTTTGTTATTAGACCTGGTAGTTGATACACGTTTTCTAGGTACCTGCAGGTCTTGAGAGCTGCAATAGGTTATATATGCATTTATGCACAGTAATTTACTTGCTTAAAAATCCTACTAAGGGAACCCTCTTAATAAACTGATTATTGCCCTAATGCCTCAAGTGTCCTTCCTGATAAGCTACTTTTTTTCTACTAAAAAATATATTTTCTGTAAATGTCGTAGTTACTTCTGTGAAACAACATGGAAAAGCTTACAAAATATTTTTTGGAAGGGATATAACCCAGTAGAACACCTGCATACTCAAGCCCTGGTTCAATACCCAGCATCAAAAACAAAAACAAAAAATAAAAATAAAAAGCAATTTTTTCTCATCATGTTAGTGATTCTGATTCATTTTTATTTATGCAAACATAAACACAAAATAGATGCATTCAAATACATACAGAGTCTTTTGCTGAAATCTTTCATGTAATAAAGGAGAAAATTAAAGAAAGCAAAACCACCTTTTCCTTTATAATGAAGTCAGATGAGAACCCAAAGACTTTCCCAATCTGGCTTCATCTGCTTAGGCCCACCAAACACCATCTTTTCCATGTGTTCCCCCAACCTCTGCTGATAAAATCACATTTCTAGTCTCACCATTTTTTTGTAATTCCATATTTACCAAGAGTCTGCTCTTAGAGAGCACATTACCCTGACCTCTGTTATCTTGTTGGATACAGCCAGTGAGAGGTAGCAATACAAAATCAGATGCAGGCAGAGAGAAAAATTAGGGCATTTATTCTGCACACCTCCACCTTACCCAGGAACACAGTTTTAACAGTGCTGTGTTACTCTGATCTTCCGTCCAAAACTTCAGATACTATAGACAGCCCTTCTCCCATGTCTGCAGTGTTTCTGAATACAGTAGCATTGGTCTACTCTTTCCTCTTCACGCCCTGTGGCTTCCTCTGTTTCTAGTCCCTGGATGCCTCCTCACTGTTCCATTCTGTTTCCCCTGGTAAACAGTCTCTTCACTAAGTTCTTTTCAGTAAATTCTTTGGATTTGTCCTGTTTCCTGCTCAGAACTGAACCTTAAATTGCTTTTAAAAGTACACTGCATCAGTATTCTTATAATACTTTTTTCATTCCTCTTATAACACTATTTAGAACCTACCTTAATCATCTGTCCACACATTTTTCTTCCCTATGAAACCTTGATTTCTTTGACTTTTGATACTATTTTTTAATCATAAATAAATGTGTGATGAATGAATGAATGAATGAATCCACAAATTTGGAACTTCATTACTTATAAGCTAAAACTTTAAATCATGTCAATAGCCTCTTTCATCTAAGACTGTTGCTCATTATGTTAAACAAGCGACAGTAAGACCAGAGGAAAGCAGCTTGATTCCTATATCTGTTAACATTAAAACAGAAATCTGTGCCCCAGGCATCCAGGCTGTGCCCAGGAAAAACTCACACACACAGAAAAAGATTATATTCTACATGCTGTCAGTTAAGTTTATCCCAAACTATGTTCCAGCAAACTCCAAATAATTAACATTTACTTTTTACTTGTCATTTTCATAGTGAAGCAATTTAGAGGACATCTTCTGTATCAGTCATAGGTTCCTCAGGAGTGGAGAATGCCCTTGAATGTAAATGGGGGGTATAGCCACATTCAGAATAGTCAATAGTGGTAAGCTAGCACTCACCACTGGTTGTTTCAACAGATAGATATATACAAGGTCAGGTCAATTTATGTGTGAACAAATGATCAAATTTGTTTAAAGAATGCAAAGTGTGCTACTTTTATCGCAAACAAGCTAAAATGTCATGTTTTTCATTTTCTCTTTTCTCTTTTTTCTTCTACGAAATCAAAGAACAGGAGGGTGGAACAGGTACTGTCTAGAGAGGAGGGCTGGCACCAGTGGGAGGGGAGAGGTGTTGGGGAAAGGGGATAGGAGGGTGAATATGTTGCAAAAAATGTGCACACATGTAAGTAAATGCAAAAATGATACCTGTTGAAAACTACTCCAGAATTGGGGAGGGGAGGATGAAGGAGAATGGTTGAGGAAGTGAATTCATGTATGATTTATTTGATACATTGTAAGAACCTCTGTAAATGCCACAATGTACCCCCACCCAGCACAACAATAAAGGAAAAGAAAAGTTTGTTCCAATGGTCCACAACTCACATCAAATGTTCTGAAATGCTGCAAATGTTGTCAAATCTGACACACTGTCAGCGATGTTCTAGTGTCCTTTTTTGTGTGTGCTACTTCTTTTTTCTATGAAAAGTTGTAAGTTATAGTCCCATAGAACAACCATAGCCAATGGCAGAAAAAGAACTTGCATATGAGAAAGGCTTCTTTCTTCCAATCCAGACATTCCCTTGCCAGTCAGAATGGATAGCAACCTAACTGAGCAGTGACTTGGTAACTCTGGCTTAATCATAAATAATATTAATGCAGGACTTGATTGAACTACATAATTTGCTTTGTAATTACTCACATATCACCATTTCTTTTAGTTCGTTCTTTTAAAAAAATGTCCTTGCTTTGGGAAGAGAAGCAACTCCTCTCTCATGTAGGTGGATGTCAGAATGGAAGATCAATTTACGTTTGCATCAAGAATGAGTTTTATTGGTCAAAAGTTATAGTTCTTACCTGGGGGCAATCTTACCCTGTGTGAACATTTGGCAATGTTTAGGGACATTTTGGGTTATTACATAAGTGATGGGATTATGGCATTTAGTAAGTATCATGCAAGGATAGAATTAAACTTCATACCATGCACAGATCAGCTCTCCAGAAGAATTCTCTGTCAATAGTGACAAAGTCAGGAAATCTGTGTCTATAGATAGCCCCATCTTTCCTGCCAGGTATTGCTTCAGGAATGAGTACATAACAAAATTCTGGCCATTGACTTGAGAAGAGAGATTGAGTAAAATCATTAGAGACCCTTCTTCCTCACTCTTAAATAAGAACTGTAGTAGGCAGATGGCAGAGTGGTTAGTTATCGAGGATCTGAGTCTTTAATGGTACACCTCCATCCCACTCTACAGTCTTTCCATCTCTTAATTCTATTTATGTTAGCTATATTTTGTATTTGGGTTTCTGTTACTTGCATCCATCTACATACTAACTGAAACACATGTGCTCCTTGTGATTGTTTAAGAAGATGCATGATGACTCCCAGGTCATGAGTATTAATGTCAAGGTCAGTGACAGGCATTAAGTCCAGAAGCATGAAAGATATGAAAATGTAAATATCACTTGGGTTAGCTAAGAGAATACGGCAATGTGGTAAAGGAAAGGAGAAGAAAGAGGAGTGGAATGTAGAAGAATGGGAAGCAATTAGTCATTCTGTCCACTAGGATATTTAGATATATATCATTTTATTGAGCAAAAGGGCAAGAATAGGCTCTAATACATGCTCAGGATAGAGTAAATATTGTCTTCCTTTGAAAGAGAAACTGAGAGTTGATTCTTAAGACTTATTTTTTATAAAAGTTGTGTGTAAAACTGGTTTTATGAAAAATCTTAGCATGTGGCAACAGAAAAGTGGGCACATATGATTTATTATGAAAATAATAATAATTTGCAGTTCTAATACTTAAATTAGCCTTGAAGAAAACATTTCAAGCTGAAGGTACAAAAAAATAGGACCTAAATTACTGATTACTCACTAAGTAGAGTCTCTCAGTGAGATATCTCAAGAATCAGTTAGAAACAAAAGAACAAATTAATAGGGACCCAGTATTACTTAAAGAAATGTCTCATTTTTTTTGTATGGAGTGGCCATTTAAATATAGAGGCACTAATGAGTCTTATTTTTATACAACATTGGCTGTTCCCTATTGTTCATGTTACCAAAATTCTAATTTCTCTAAAGAAATAATTTTGTCTTATCCAATTGTGGTAGATATAATCTCTCCTCTATTCTCCCTTGTAGTTAGTTCAAAGTGACCCCATTTGACCCCATTTTGACCAATGAAAAACATACTGAAATCACTGTCTCTAAATAATCCTATTCTCTCTGCTTGCAATGCTGATGTGAGAGCATAGTTACAGAGTACATGATGGAGTTGTCCATCATGGACAATGAGGTGGCAGGCACAAGTACAACAAGCTTGACGACATATGGTACAAAAGAGCCTGGATCTTTCTGAATATTCTGGAACCACTGATTCCAGGATGTCTTATTATAATAGAGATGGTTGTTTTCCAATCTGTTACCTGACTTGTTTGCATCCTATGCAATCTAAAATAGTCAACAAGTAAAATCTACAGCATTAACAAAAAAAAACATGCATGGATCTAAGAAGGATGTATGAAAGGCACAGAGTTTTAAGAAATTTCCTGGTGGACATAGGATGGAAGTATTTATACTGAATCTACAGTGAGAAACCAGAAGCATTTCCTTCATATAACAGTGGGGCTCTAGCACACATAAAGAAAAGATTCTTTCACATTTAAAAGGCAAGAAGGGGAGAATGCTGTTCCAAAGACTCAAAAAAGATTATATGAATGAAGGTACATAATTTAAATATAATAACTTTCCTCAAATTAACATTTTATTTTAAAAAGTTCTATCTTTTCTTGAAACTTGTTCCAAAATTTTGATGTCCATTTGGAAAAACAAACATGTTATCTGGGACAATCAAGCAAATTTTTAAAGTACAATATTTTGACTTTATTTCACAAGACATTAAAATTGCTTATATATGAAAACAGCACAGTGTTGACAAGAGTAGTCAGACATTTAAAAAAGAATAAAAAGCATTAAATTCTAACTAAAGAAATCTCAATCGAGTTTGTAATTTGGCTAATAAGACCATGTTAATTTCTTCATTCTGTCAAATATTTCTTACATATCCCTAAGTATATGTAATGGTAACACAAGTGAAAATTACATAGGTTCTCTAATGAGAACCTTCCTGTACTAATTTTGCAACTTTTCTATAAACCTAAAATTACTTCAAAATCAAAAGTTTTTGTTAAGACTTTTTAATATCATCAAAATTATACTTGAAGTCAGTTAAGTCCCTAATCCACAGATTGCCATAGACAGATTTGCTACTTAACAGTAGAAAATTAAACCAAAGAAGTTCTAGTCTTAAGTCTGGATTAATATCACTTATGCAAGTCTTTTTTTATTTTTCTATTTGTTTAGGGTGTTGAAGTTTGAACTTAGGGCCTTGCACTTATTAGGCACACCCTTTACCATTTGGGCCATGCCCCAGACCCTGAAAAAAGCGTTAATATTTTTTAAAATTCTATAAAAAGAAAGAAAAAATATAAACTTGGAAGCATGTTTTATATGAGAATAATTGATGTTACTCTGAAGAAACTCCATCCACATGGGAGGAAAAAAGGCTAAGAATATAAACAGTAAATATCCAATGGAAAAAATGTAAGTACTTCATTTTACACACAAAAATGTTAAAGTTACCAATACGTGATTGAAATGTAAGCACAGTAGTTAAAGTGGTTTGCAAAGAATATGACATTAACAGAATTAAAAAGTTTCTACTACTCAGTAGTGTGGAAGGAAGATACTGTCAGATACTGCTGGAAAGAATCTAAATTAGAACACATATAGCAGATCACATGAAGTAACTTGAGTAGTACATTCAATGCACTTCTATGCAGCAATTCCATTTCTGGGACTGTTTTAATCCAAATGAATGGATTGAAAAAGTAACTGAATGCATTTATATGCAATACACATGTGAGCAGGTATATGCATATGTTTGTTATGTACACTTACATATAAAAGTACATGGTTTAATAACTGATAATATGGATTAGCTATGCTGTATCATTTTATTCTAATGAAAAGAGGTTGTTTAAAAGTTATGCTATAATTATGGACTACTAAGAGGAAAATGCTTCTGTCTGCTGTTGGTTTTATGATGGTTTAGCTGCTGACTATAGGGATAAAGGGGTCCTTTTTGCTTTATTCTCAAGAAGCTTAAAGCCAAAAAAAAACATATTTTATCTTCCCTTTCATAATCCTCAATATGGTAATAATTTATTATTTGGGGACCATAAAACATGTTATATGCTATACTTTCCGTTTCATACTTATTGCTCTAATCAGATATTTTGACTTTCAACTTTAGTATTTTTTTGTTTTTAAGAAATTTATCCAGTTCTTCTAGATTCCCTGGTATATTAGTGAATTATTAGACTTACTTAAATTTTCCTAAAGTCTGTAATTCTGTGCCCTTTTTAATTCTTGAGATGTTTTAGCTCTTCATATTTCTGATAGTTTGTTCAGAACAATTTTATTTTCTAATCAAAGAAAAAACCATATTCTTTAGTGAATAAAGTCTATGCCTTGAACTAAAAAAATATATGGACTACTTTAAACTATTAATAATAAAAATATTAAGTAACACCTATATGGCAGATACAAATATTTTTATCATATACCTGAGAAAAGTGAAGCTTAAAGACATTAATCAAATGTACAGTGATGAACAGCTTATAAATTACAGTTAGACATAGATGATTAGACTATGTGGCTCCAAAGTGAACTTTAAATCTTAAAGAGCTTCTGAGAATTTACAGTTCTTTCTTTTCTTTCATTTTTTTGAGGAAGCATCTGTCCATATAATAGAAAGGCAAAGATAAGTCTATTTGAGAGGAGGCATAATTTTGAGCACATTCTGGAGACCCTCAAACCATGCACAGTTAAGAGCTGCTCGACTGAACTGAGTGTTTCTTGTCACTGACTGAAACCCTTACCTCTTGGCCTTCTCTCTTTCCATTCATGCTGTTGTTACCAATACCCACCCTCATACAGTCCCAGACTTTTCTCTCTGGCTTTCCAAGACCAGATCAAAGTATTTATTTCTATGAGGCCAGGGAAACAATTCATTTTTGCCATACAAAATATAAGAAGCCAGCCAAACAAAGAAAACTCTTTTCATCCCTTGAATTAGGAAAGGCATATGTTGAAGTTTTGCTCTAATTTACAGCAGCCAAGACATTCAGATGTTTTATTTCTTACTGCAAATATTTCAAATTGACTCAGAGAAGTTTACAAAAAGAAAAACCTTCTATAACATATAGTCCATTCTCTTGTAACCCATCCTTTGGCCTGATACCTTTTCTGGGTTTTACATGCAGTGAGAGGGAACCAAATGAGTGATTCTCAGAGTTGCATGTCTTGCTATGTAATGTAAATATGACAAACACAGCCAGGTGAAAGTAATTGAGTCAAGATTCTTATTTCTGTAGAAGTAGTGCTTTTTTCTCCGTTTTTTAAAGCTAAAACCATACTTTCTCTATTAGCTGGAGTTAAACTTAAAACAAACTATAAAATAAGCTCTGTTCTTTTCTAATAATGCCTGTTGATTACAGGAGAAATTAAATGTGTAAGGAGGTGGGAGGAAAGAATTAGGCAGAGAGGACAATGTCATCACAACAGTTATGCAAATGTATTTCTGTTAAATAATATTGTTAAGGTCATTCTGCTAAGTCCTTGAATATTGTTCATTCTAAATACATATTACATTTTAGTCAGCCTACTTACTCCCCACTCTTTACTGGGAAATTTATATTCTGACTACATTTTGAGAGCAGTTAGGATTCAGCCTCAAATATAGTAACTATCAGGAGATTGTCGTGAATTATATCAATTATGCCAAACCCAACACTGTAGATAGGAAAATATATTTCCCACTTAAATATGTTTGCCTTAGAGAAATTTCTAAATTGATCATAGTCTCCCTTTTTAAAGATTAGACCTATGGGCTCTTGGGATGGTCAAAAATTCATTTAACAAATTAATTCTAGACATCACCATGCTTTCTCAGCTCAATCAGCATCATTAAAATCAATGCATTTCCCCTCATTTTTGTAAATAATCATAACTAACCCCCAGTCCAAACCAATTATCAATTATTATAACATACATATATATGAATTATAGAGGAAAATGTTCTTTGTTTGCATTCTGTTTTCATACATACTTTCCATAGAGTATCATAAACTTCCTAGCACCTTAAACATACTGTTTGTTCTTTTTGATTTGTTCATTCACAAATTCATTGACTCATTCAGTTGGTTCAGGAAGTAATTATTGAGCAACTACTATGTGTCTCCCTTACTTCTGATTATCTTTTGTGATTTTCATTTTGTTGTTATTTGTCTAAAAGTTTCCAGGGACTAAAAAAATGGGTAGGCATCATCCTCACGTAATAATTCACTATCATTGTTATATTAATTTTCCTCATCCATTCTCTACCTACCATCCCAATTCTAACCTTACTAATTTACTTATACAGACACATTCTCTTTGATTATTTGCATGCATGTTTTTACTACGTGGAATATTGCTTTTAGTATTACTTTGGGTATGCATGTACTTTAATATAGGAATTGTTACTGTTCTATTTGTCCACTATTTTATTCTCACAATGTGTGTTGTGGATTATTGTAGCTGCTTGTGACAGCTTCATGGCCAAGAACAAGCACTTTACACCTTCCAAAACTGACCTCAACTCTACCAGAATGAACTTGTACTTGTGCAGTACAAGTTTCTTTGGCTTACATTTATAGAGAAAGGTTGAAAACACTGTACTTTACTGTCTGGGAAGTACCAGATCCCTTTACAAATTGACAAGACTCATTAACCTGCCCACCAACATTATAAAAAGAATTTTGATTTCTGTTCTATTTCCCCAGCAATTAACCCTACATTTTTATCCCAATCTAAATTTAAAGTGGTATTTCAGGGTTGGTTGGTTTGTATTTCTCTGATTACTAATGAGAGAGAACATCTTTACAATTTATTTTAGCCTTTCTTGTAATTTCTTGAAGGTGAATTACTTATATTGTTTGCAATTTCAATTGCTTTTTCATTGCTGACTTGCCCAAGTTTCTTGGTTCTTTGCATTCAGTCTATCGTCAACTTGTTTAGTTTTTTTCAGAGAATTAATGATTTGGAAGAGAGTATCCTGAGGTATGGAGTTAAGGAGGGCACATAGAATCTGTTTCTTAAAAAGTCTTCAAATCAGTCTTCCTGTCTTTAACCCCATTTTTATTGCCATTTCCAAAGGTATCTGGTACTTCCAAATTTAACATTTTGGAGGTCCACCTCACTACTGATACTAAATTACTTAATAGCTTTCTCTACTTCAATCTTAGGCTTCAGTTTTCTCAACTTCACTAAGTTATTTCCTCTTTGAATAGATTTTCTATCTTGTGAACATTTTGTTGCTGTGTTACATTCTGTTAACTTCTTGCTTTTTAAAATTCCTTATCCTATAGTGAGTGTAAGAGTTAAATGTCATCTTTATCTAGAACCTCCATCCTATTTTAGCAGTTTTTGAAATTTTGTGTCTCCTACTGAACTTTGTTATTAGTTTATCATCCATTAATAGGTTTACTCCCATAGTATTCCTCAGAAACTAGCTCCATCACATCTTTCCCTTAAAAATGCAAAGAACAATGTAGTAACTCTTGCCACACCAAATTCTGATATTTCACTATGTAGAAGAAACTCTTTGAAGAACAATAACAAATGCAAATAACATAATAAAGAAAGTTATCTAACATAACAGTATAATGGTACAATATACACGATAACTACAATACAAAAAAGAATGCTCACAAACTGAGAGATTTTGAAGTCATTCACTTCTCTCTGTACCTTTCACATAAAGTTATCAAAGGGATGTGTACAAAGAAAAAGTTTTAGTTCCATAATCATAAGTCCTTTTATTGTACCAAGTATATAATAGGCTCAAAAATTGCTTTTTCTATAAAGTGTGACAGTACAAAAATATGCACAGAAATTAAACCATCTAAAAAGGGTAGGTGAATTATACATCAGACAAAGGACTGATAACCAGAATATACAGGGAACTTAAAAAACTAAATTCTCCCAAAACTAATGAACCAATAAAGAAATGGGCATGTGAACTAAACAGAACTTTCTCAAAAGAAGAAATTCAAATGGCCAGAAAACACATGAAAAAATGCTCACCATCTCTAGCAATAAAGGAAATGCAAATTAAAACCACACTAAGATTCCACCTCACCCCTGTTAGAATAGCCATCATCAGCAACACCACCAACAACAGGTGTTGGCGAGGATGCGGGGAAAAAGGAACCCTCTTACACTGTTGGTGGGAATGTAGACTAGTACAACCACTCTGGAAAAAAATTTGGAGGCTACTTAAAAAGCTGGACATCGATCTACCATTTGATCCAGCAATACCACTCTTGGGGATATACCCAAAAGACTGTTACTCCAGAGGCACCTGCACATCCATGTTTATTGTGGCACTATTCACAATAGCCAAGTTATGGAAACAGCCAAGATGCCCCAGCACAGACGAATGGATTAAGAAAATGTGGTATCTATACACAATGGAATTCTATGCAGCCATGAAGAAGAACGAAATGTTATCATTCGCTGGTAAATGGATGGAACTGGAGAACATCATTCTGAGTGAGGTTAGCCTGGCCCAAAAGACCAAAAATCGTATGTTCTCCCTCATATGTGGACATTAGATCAAGGGCAAACACAACAAGGGGATTGGACTATGAGCACATGATAAAAGCGAGAGCACACAAGGGAGGGGTGAGGATAGGTAAGACACCTAAAAAACTAGCTAGCATTTGTTGCCCTTAATGCAGAGAAACTAAAGCAGATACCTTAAAGCAACTGAGGCCAATAGGAAAAGGGGACCAGGAACTAGAGAAAAGGTTAGATTAAAAAGAATTAACCTAGAAGGTAACACCCATGCACAGGAAATCAATGTGAGTCAATGCCCTGTATAGCTATCCTTATCTCAACCAGCAAAACCCCTTGTTCCTTCCTATTATTGCTTATACTCTCTCTACAACAAAATTAGAGATAAGGGCAAAATAGTTTCTGCTGGGTATTGAGGGGGGGAGCGGGAGGGGGTGGAGTGGGTGGTAAGGGAAGGAGTGGGGGCAGGGGGGAGAAATAAACCAAGCCTTGTATGCACATATGAATAATAAAAGAAAAATGAAAAAAATAAAAAATAAAAAATAAAAAGGGTAGGTGATTCTTTAAGGAAGATCCATGTCAGTCTATTTTTTTCTAATTGAATCTGAACTTTCACAATACTCATATATCTAACAAAATCTCTGATTATTCTTTATAGGAATCTCTAAAACAAAATAAATTATACCCCAAGTATAATTACAGCATTCAAAAAACAGAAGTCCTGGTGCTCAGGGCTCATTAAGAGGCCTTCTCTAATTTCACTAATGCCAAGGACTTTAAACCCAAATAGGTGCTATCCTAAATAATCTTATCATTAGGTGCCAACAGTTCTTCAAGACATTTCTAGAGAGATAGCAAAGAAATAAGCCTGTCAGAGCAGGGACACACACCCAGTTCCTGAAGCACAGCTGTTTCCTCCTTCTTGCCAATCTATCAACATTTGATCAAAGAAGAATGATGCTTCAGCATAGAAAATGTCCACTAATTCATGTCCCATTTTGGTCTATAGAATTCCAACAGCTTGATAGAACCCCATTATGATCATATCCTTGAGAATGCCTGACATAAAAGCAAATTACTACCATTGTAGTAAGTACTGCCAGATTTATAGTTCTGCTGAAAACCCTGTTATTTTGATCTAGTTGAAATTTTTGCCACTAAAACAGATTGATATCATGAGAAATCTTAACCCAATGAACACAGGAATACCAATTAAAATGTCAAATCCTTACTACCAATTTCAAAATGTATAGTTTGTGCTTGTTATCTGATAAATATTTCAGATAAATCAGCTCCCTTATATTCCACCTCCGAAATACATGATGGTCACTAAAATAGACCTAATGTCTCAGTAGTGGTGTTCTTTATAATTAAGTATTTAAAGATATCTCTCAGCAACTGATACCTTAGTGAAAGAAAGTTAAGAAACAGTTTAAATATTTAGGAAAAATGAAAGAAAACATCAAATTTTAAGTACAGCAAAAGATTAGCAAGACAACAATATTACTGAGATGGGGATACAGAATATGTGATCTCTTGTATTTGAAGACGCACAAGCATTTTTCTCTACTGAGGCTCACATTGTCAACTCTTATTTCTAAAATGAAAAATGGCTCATTTGATAACATCTTCTTGAGCTTTTAATCCAAGCAATGAAGTTTTGCTCTTTATCAAGTGGTAAATATATTATGAAGATGATCTTTCTGAGAAACTTTCTTAGATATGAGAAGAAACAGTGACGATAAGATTTTGATTAGGATTATTATACCTGAGTAGATGAGAAAGTGCCATAGAGTATCAAGTCTAGGAGTTCTGTTAGGATAGATGGACTTTGGGAGCCTACAGATCATATTGTGACAGTTACTATTTTTTTAAACACAGAGCTATCTCTGATGATTGATGCTGCAGGCCAGTCACTCAAAGTATCAACTGAGCATGACGCCCTATTCTCATTGGCTCAAGAACAGAGAAGGACCCACCAGGCAGAAGAATGTGTGTCTTTACAAAGTTTCCTTACTACAGATCTGCAGGCCAGATAACTTCTGATTCATTTATTAAGATATTATCATTGCTAGTTGTATGGAAAATGGTGACATGACTCTAGGTGAGTCCAAAGTCCAGAATACTATTCTTAAAGTACATTCCAAAGCCTGGGGTAGGTGATTTGAAGGAGAAATGTGTTGCTAGGAAACCAGGCTTTCCCCATTCGTCATCACAGGAGGGAAGAGCTTCTATGAGAGTATGCCAAGTCCCATAAGCACCAGCTTCTTTCTCTTATGTTAAAACTGAAAAATTAAAATTATGGTTGCTTGAATATGTTATTATGAAATACATTCACTTATTCAGTTGCCATAACAAACATGTTAAACAACCACAATTCATCAAGCACTGATCTGGATATTAGGAATATACATAATATATGACTTGACCTATAGTATCACAATTTTGTTGGGGACATTGATTCAGTATATAAAACAATACTTTCACTTATTATATTTATGTAATGTAGTATAAATTTTAAATTTATTCATATCAAATATTAAACTTGGGGAATGTGTAAACTAATAATATAAAATTAAGTATTTGGAAAAATGCTTAATGTATCTGGTAATGCTAGACATATTATAAATTAATGGAACAAATGAAGTCAATGTACATGAAAATTGGGTGCATTGTGGAGCTTATTTCATTTGTTTTTAATAGAAGGAAGGTTTATACATTGTCTTTAGCTCATGTAAATATTTTGTGTGAATAGTAGTAATAACAATAACCTTCAGTTTTTTCTATTATACATTCCATTCCATTATTATTTCCTAGTCTATCTTATTTTATTTCATTTGGTTAAATTCTGTTCCTGGAATACTTGATCAATTTAATGATCCAATAGTGTGTCAGAATCTCTCCTGAACTTGGCCTTATGATCTGCATCATCTATTTAAAAACATATAACCCTCCTTAACAATGTCAAGAATCTCTTCACAACGTGACTTATTTCACAGGAAAGGTACAAGAAGACTGAAAAGGACTAGAATCAGAGAATCAGAGATGCTTGGATCCTGCATTAAGAGCTTTTTCTAATACAGTTCTAGCAGTAAACTCAGGTTTCCTAAGTGTTGTGGGCAGTGATTAGTTTATACCTGGGAGAATGGCTAGGCTTTATCAACTATCCAAACACAACTACTGCAAATACTATCATACTATTATGAGACTTTATCTAACAAAAATTCAGCTATTGGTAGGTTCCATGCCTTCCTATTACATAATCTATCACTGAACGTCTATTCACCTGCCCTGTAGCATAGTTATATCTTTAGAAGACTGATTTAAGCCTGTTTCATATATATATATATATATATATATATATATATATATATATGGCAATTAATGAGATGATTTCATCTTTTTCCCTCTTTTAACAACTTTAAATTAGTTATTCGCCGAGTACTTTGGGTGTTACATTGTTATACCAAATTCCTTATTCTCAAAGTAATACTCACTCTCCTCCTTTTGGTCTCATACTTAGTCTGTTCTTAATTCCAGAAAAGGGATCTATCATCTACAAATTTGTGAAAAAAAGTCTAAGAATTATCCTCGCCTCCTCTGTTACTCTCACTCTTACCTAATTTATCACCAAGTTCTCTGATTCATCCTCCTAAATATCACTCAGTCACCGACTTCTCTCCATTTCCCCCACCACCACTCTGGTCCAAGCTAATGATAGCTCTTGCCTGAAATCCTTCTCTAAACATCCAGCTTGTCCTCTTGCCTCTACTTCAGCTCCTCTCTAACTTGTCTCTTGCTCCAGAGTTGGTGTTATTAACAAAACACACTCATTACCATGGTTATTCCATGCTTAGAACACTTCCCATTCTCCTTGGGATAAAACTAGCAGCTACGTAACATATCCTGTGTGGTGGTTTTTAAACATGGCCATAAATTCTTTGATTCTTCTCCCATCAAGAGCTGGAGTCTACATTCTCTCCCCTTGAATCTGATTGAGCTTGTGACTACTTCACCTAATAAAGTACTACAAAAGTGCCACTGTGGGGCTTTCAAGGATGGAAATCTGTATAACCCTGTTTTTTGTTGGTGAAATAACTGCTCCTAGAGTGCTAAACTGTCAGATACAGATTTGGACAACCCTGAGATTGGACTACTTGGAAGCCCACAGATAGACATTTTGCTTAGCTACCTCAGCTGAATTGTTCTTTAGCCTTCAAAGTTCAATTCTATAAACAGTCATGAAAAAATTACCTTGGAAGTGGGTCTTTCAGTACCAGTCAGTTTTCTCTTCCAACCATTTGAGTCATCCCAGCTGAAGCTCCAGTCATAGTGTAGCAGAGGGGAACTATCCTCATGGTACCCATTCCAAATTATTGGCACATAACATCTGTAAGCATAACAAAATGATTAGTGATGTATGCCACTATGTTATGGAGTAATTTGTTACTCGGAAATATATGATTGAAACAACCTGAAGGTTCCTACAAGGTATAGCCCTTACCAGGCACCACAGGACCATTGAACAAGCTGCTATCTCTGCTTTCTCATTTAGCATTCTTCTAGGTAGGCCTTCACAACACTCAAATCTCAAGTCAAAATCACATTCTCATAGAAACTTTTCTTGGCCTCTTTCACTATTCATGTCCCCAAATCATAGTCTTTAAAAAGCCACAGATCTCCTTTTAGCATTTGTGAAAACTACAGTTTTGTGTATATGTGCATACTTTCAAGATTAATGTCCATGCCCCCATTCAACACTTAGCATAAAGAGCAGAGAGACTATTTCTATTGTGTTAAACATCAGATACTGATTGCTCAAAATTACATTCCCTGCAGCCATATAGATCCAAGTATGTATTAGCTAATCAGCATATATTTTATGAATGCATTGTGTTGAATATTATTTTCATCCCTTTTATGTGTGGTACTGGAAGTAAAACTCAAGGCCTTTTGCTTGGTAGTCAAACACTACCATTGTATTGTAAAATATCTGAGTATATTTAATCAGTAATAACAAAGAGTTGAGATTATTAAGTGTGTTCACCTTAACAAGATTCCTGAACTATAGTTTGCTTGCTTGTAGGACAGTATTCAATAAGAGATTTTAGTTGGTAAATAGACAGAATTATTACCAGGTAAAATACATTCTTATACACATACAAGCAACAATCAAATTTTAGTTGCTAAACTGGATTTCAGAGAACATCACATGTCTGGCATGTAAAGCATTCAGTAACTGTCATAGGGAACTATATATTTGCCAATTTGAGGAGAGAACTTTAGAAAGGAAGAGATACATCAAATATGTATAACTGCTGAGGATAAGAGTAATTACCTGAAGTTTTAGATATGTGCATTCTTGTTTTCACTTCACAGATTTATTTTGCCAATCTCTTTGTGAAGCAAACATACTAATGATGGAGAATAATACAACAGTAGTGATTGTTCTCTTCCAATTCTAATATTTCTAAATCTTTTAGGGCAATGAACTTTTTTCAGATATTCAGGAATCAAAACTGAAAATCCTATTTATTGAAACCTTACTTTTCACTGTCTCAGGGAATCTTTTCATTAGCACCCTCCCAAAAGATTATCTCTATTTTACAGTTGAATAGAGAGACTCAGAAACTAAGGTAGCCTGCAAGCTGAGCAAATGACAGAATTAAAATGTGTTCATTCAGTTTCTTTCTGCCACACTATATTGGCTCCAAATAAAGAGGCAAGCAAAGAAGGTGAAGACGAATATTTTCATGCAATCAGGAGGAATAGGTACAGGATTGTTGTTCCAGAACTAGAATATCCTTCTATTTTCTTGTAGCTATGCAACAAAGTAACAAAAGGATTTGTGGAGGGAACAGGAGATGAAGTTAGCAGTAGTACTCACTGATTACAAAATGAACAAAAATCAAATGGAAATTTTGTATTTCCACAACACCAAGCACATTATTTCCTTAAGTAAATTTAAGGACACCACCAGTTTATAATCACAGCTGTATTAGAGAAGAAGGCACTTCCATCTGAATGCCGTTTAATGGAAATGGTGCACATCAAATTTGAAATTATTTTTACAAGTCAATTCTAACTGAAATGAGATGCAAAGCATTTCAAAAATCTGATAAATCTGTTAACTAAAGAACATTTTGATTTAAAATGGCTTCTAGGAATCAGTTCAGAATCTCTCAACATCTAACATAAATAAGAGAAAGAAGATGCATTGTTAAGATAAAAAACAGAAATAATCATGAACTTGTTATCAGAGTCTAAAAACATCAGTAACTTGAGTGAAGGCCACTGGAAGAAGTTGGATAACTCATTCTATGGTCACCTAATCAGAGAAAAAAGCAAAATCAGCAATTACAATGTACATAGCAAGAATTTTGTTTCCCCATATGACTTTTGGTTGCCCTAATTCAAAAGCCATAAGTATCTAATAAAAATAAAGCTAATTTTTCCCCCAAGGTATGTTGCTTTTGATTGCTGAGGCAAAGTTAATATCCTTTTCTCCATCCATATCTCTCTATTAAAAAAGTAAACAAAACTGAGCTTGAATTGGGCCCTCCTGGTTTGTACCAAGGGTCTCATTTCAGCTAATGTATGTTTCATCCTGATAAGTAATTGTGAGTAGAATGGAAAGTTGGATTTCATCAAAAATACAAGTAAAAACAAACAGTGTGCAGATGAACCTGTGGAGCTGATGATTCCGGCCTAAGCATCAGAAGGAAAGGAGAAAACCCTAAACTGGAGTAGCCATCCACACCCAGCTGGTATTTGGAATTGGAGGCTGAAGAGAATACTGCTCTTGAAATCTACAACAGTATTTGCACTTTCTGTTCCTTGATCTTTCAGCACATAAACCATTTGGGAAGTATCCTCTCTTCTGAGATGCTGTCAGATTACAGTACTGAGACTGTAGGACATGCAGTGGTTGGAGTCACATGGGTTTGTGCTTATCATTCTTCTGTAGGTCCATGAGATGCTGATGATAGCCAGATGTACTGACTTACCCAGGGTACTTAACTAGGGGCCCTTCAAAAACTTGGTTAGATAAAATATATCTTCATTTTTACTAAAGAAAAAAAATGAACAGAAAATAAAGAAACCTGACAATAGTAGTCTTCACAATAAGTGATATGCAGGTGGTGAAGAACGAAGACAAAGTACTGGCAGCAATGCAGAAGTAAAACTAAGTTGTTTTCTTTTATACTTTCACTGCTAAGAGTGCCAAAGAGCATGACTGTAAAGAATAGAGAGAACTCCATCTTGGGTCACTTAGACTATACTAGATGAAAGACTGAACGTTCTGCTTTTTCCAGGAAACTGGCTAGGAGATGTACATTCATCTGGCTGTAATTTTGAGAAGAGGATTAGAATCTGAAATGCATGAAGAGAGAAGCCAACAGCAATTCTCTTGGCCACACAAATTCTTTCAGCTACTTTAGAGTCTGAATAGATTTTGTTTTCTCTCTCTGTGCTGGAGGATGAATAAACAGAAAAAGTCCACATGCACCAAGACTACATTACATGGAAAAGCAAAAATAAACCTGAAGGTTTATAGAAAGAATAGTTCTAAATATGATGATAAATCTTAGAGAATTGTTTAAGACAGTCAGCAGAAAGTAAGCACGAGGCCTCAATAAAGGAATTAAAAAATAAAGAAAAAGAATTAAAGACAAAAATAAACAAGAAATTTGGTAAAGATTTTTTCAGATATTTCTTAGCCATTTATATTTCTCTTACTGTAAATTATCAAACAAAACTACTTTTTAATATTTTTTCTATAGCATGGTATTTTTCCTCTTTCATTGTTAATAACATTTATGAATTTGGCTTTCTTCTGTAAAATGCAAAAATAAAAAATAACAATATATCAAATATATGATCAGTAAAGAGCTCCACTGTTAATATTATGGGTATGTCTTTCACACCCAGGAAGAGCACAGAGAGGAAAACTTGATGTGAATTTTAATTGTGTGACCCTTGACAAGTTAGTGATCTCTGAGATATTATCTGAAAAATACATAATACAATCTATTTCAAAAAGCATTACAAGTATTAAATGATATAGCACACTTAAACATTCTCTGGAAGGCAGTATGATTTGAATATCAGAAATTATGACATTAATCTAATGTTCTCTACATAAGTATATAATCTTGTTTAAATTTTCTTCTGTTTTGAAATTAGCACTTTGGTGTAATTATTTTCTATATAACTAAATATTGTTCAGAGACATCATTTATTACACAATTTGAGCATCCCTTATTTGAGGATAGATGTTATTATTTACTCAGTTCATTCAAGGAATATTTATTGAGTGACTACTATGATCCATGCAGAATATAGCAGATACTTGGGAATTTTTGTTTATAGCCTATTCTCACAGAAATTAACAAAACCTTCTCATAAAATATAAAACATAAATATGTAAATGAATTACAAATCAAGTAGTAGTAAGTGTTATGGAGAAAAATTAATGAAGACAGCAAAATGAATGTAGTGACTGATAATGGTGTGGAATTGATATTGCATAGGGAAAGTCTCACTGAGAAGATGATTCTTATAGCAAAATCTAAAGGACTTGTGGATATCTTGGAGGAAGCAATTTTAGGCAAGTTGAGTGTCCTGAGCTAGAAATACTCTGAGCAATTTGGCCAAAATCATTGGCAAGGTATGAATAAGACGAATAGAGATGTGAGTTCTCAGAGGTAGAAGTCAAGCAAATCATATGGACCTTTGTAAGGATGTTCTTCCTTCAGATGCCATTGAGGGAAATTAAGCAGAACTATAACATGGTTTGATATGTTTCAAAAGAATACTCCAGGTTTAAGGTTAAAAATAGATTTGGAGAAGATAAATGGGTAGAAAAGGGACATGACAAGAAATAGCTACAATAATTCAGATAGAAGGTGATGATAATTTAGAAAAAATTAATTCATGGGATAAATAATTGTGAAAGGCCTTTCATTTGTTAGGCGCTAAATGCTACAGGCTAGAATAAAATTCCAGATTTTAGGGGGTTAGCATTCTAGCCGAATGAGATAAATAATCAACAAACAGAATTAAAATGCTATGGAGAAAATAAGATAGGAAAACCCCTAGAGTGAGAACTCACCAGGCAAGAGTGCAGAAGATTGTATGAGAGGGAAAATAGTAGATTACACTAGGATTGTGTTGGGGAGTGGGAGAGGGATGGTGACATAACAAGTCACAATTGATAGGCAGTAGGGACTTTGGTTATATATTAACTCTTAGGACTTCCAGTCATTCCTCACTCAAGATGAAAAGTCAAATATAACTGGAGAATTATATTTGTTGGGGTGAGATTATGGTCCCAACTCTTTCATTTCTGCTTAGACTCTTAAATTTGTCTGGCTGTGGTGCTTTATGCTTGTGTTCATTTGCTTCTGGATATCATCTCTGGAATTGTTCTAGGTAATATTTTAATCATGTCTTCAACAATTTTATTTTTATTATTTTAATTAATAAAATTATGTAAAGTTATGGGGTACAATATGACATTTTCACATATGTATACAATGTAGAGTGATTAGATCAAACAAATTAACACACCCATCACCTCACTTATGTTTTTATGGTGAAATGTTTGAAATTTTCACTCAGCTATTTAAAAATATACAAGACATTGTTATTCATTATAGTAATCCTGCTATAAAATTGAACACAAAGGCTTATTTCTTCTGGCTAACTGAACTTTGTACTTTTGATCAACAAATCCCTGTTCCCTCTTTTCCATCACTCACCCCTGGTAACCACTATTCTACTTTCTACTTCTATGAGTTCAACTATTTTAGATTCCACGTAAATGAAATCACTTGCTATCTGTCTGTCTGCATTTGTCTTAGTCAATGTCCTCTAGGTTTATCAAAGGCTGAATAGTATTTCATATATCATATAAAATTTATCTATTCACTTATTGCTAGACATTTGATTTCATATCTTGGCTATTGTGAATAATGTTACAATCACTATGAGAATACTGATTTCATTTCTTTGGCTATCTGCCTAGATTGGGATTGCTTGATCAGATGGTAGTTCTATTTTTAAGTTTTTGAGGAACCTCTGTGCTATTTTTCACAATGACTACACTGATTTAGACTCTCACAAACAATGTTAAGGTGTTCCTTTTCTCTGCATTCTTACCAATCACTTGTTATTACTTATAATTTTGATAATAGCGATGAGCTATGATGTGATATCCAATTGAGATTTTAATTCACTTTTCCTTAATGGTTAGTGATTTTCAACATTTTTTCAAGGATCTATGGACCATTTCTATTTTGATGGGTGGGAGGAGGGATGTCTATCCAGGTCCCTTACTCACTTTTTGCCATTTTTTTAATCTACTTTTATTAGTATATATTAATTGTGTAATTTGAGAAGCTTCATTGTGATATTTCCGTACATACATATATTTTACTCATTTTTATATTGAGTTTTTCATTTTCTCATTATTGAGTTGTTTGAACTCCATATTATTTTGAATATTAATTCCTTATCAAATTCATGGTTTACAAATATCTCCTACTCTGTGTGTTGTCATCCACTTTGCTAATTGCTTCTTTTACCTTATTATTATTTTTTTTTTACTTTCCTTCTATTGTGGCCTTCAAACATAAAGTACATATTGCCTGGATGGAGTATTTTTCCTTTATCTTCTTTTTGTGGCAGAGTCTCGCTACATAGCCCAGGCTGGCCTCTAACTCAAGATTCTCCTGTCTCTGCCTTCCAAGTGTTGAGATTATAGGTGTGGGCCATGATACCTGATCTAAGCCTTTTTTTCTATGAGTTCAATTATTTTAGATTCCACACAAATGAAATCATTTAGGATAGCATTTTCTTAGAAGCAAAGATAAGTTATGGGCCAAGGATCAAGTCTCATTTCACTACTGACTTCTTCAGACTCCAGCATAGTCAGGGTGATCATGGTTAGAGAGTTATAAGCACACTTACAGTGTTGCTTAATAATATCACAGTAATAGATCCAGAAAACCTAAAATTTTATGCTGCTTGTCTCCATTCACTTGCCAGGTAATTTCCCAGTTGTATAGACTGTGATATGGGCTCTTCTGATTTAATAGAAAAAGTGGAAAGTTTTACAAGGAACAAATAAAAATATTTGATATCTGTACACACAGAGAAATAAAATACACATTATAAGATATTTTACTGTTTTAGATTAAGATTGGCTTCCAATTCACATAGCTTCTGTTCCATGTTAAATTTGATTGACATTTGATAAAACAATGACCTAGAATGATGTTCCTTTTTGTGACGTGCTGAGAAAGAGACTGAAGTTGGAGCTTCTGCTCCTGGGTTTTGGTTTCTCTGGCCAGGTATTAAGATGCTTGGCTGAACTGCAATAAGAGGAAGTCACATTGTCTCCATGCCTGTGTGAAGAGTCAATTCCAACTTGAAATGAGGGTAGAAAACACACACAGTGACACCTCATGTGGAACACAACTAAATCTTCCACCTGGCTTTTGACCACATTTTAATGATTTCATGCTCAGCATTTGAGCATTAGTCAAAAAAAATGAATGTTCAAAATGACTTTTTTCCATTTTTTTATCCTACTCTTTACATTATAACTGAAGCTGCCACCCAGCTTTGAAGGACTGGTTTTATAATGGGATTTCTCAACAGTATATCTTTTCTTAGTATTGGAAGTATTTGCATAACCACGCAGTAGATTATAGACCCCTACCTGGAATGCTCTAATTGGAGAGCACAGTATAGCAAAATATAACACAACATGTAAATATCAAGCTGTAACTTTAAATACATTTTGACATTAAAATCATGCAGCTGTATACAATTCTTTACAAAAGAGGGACAAAGACTGGCTGTTTCTTCATATTTTGTTATAGTTAAGAAGGTTTTGTGTTCATAGAAAAAGAATAAAGGAAAGAGTATTTGGAATAAAAACTACATATCAGGCATAATGCAATTCATATACATGTGTAGTAGCTTAAGACTTGCAGGTTAAATATTGGAGTCCTATGAGATAGGTATGATTTTGTTCTGCAAATTAGAAACAAGGCAATGGAAAAGAACATATAGAATATAACATATTCAAAGTTTGGCTTTTCACCCCGGAGATCTAAATATTCTCTCCTATATATAGTGAAAATATTCTCCATCTTTACTTACAATGTCATAACAAGCAGTACTTACATTAAAAAACAATCAATTTTATTTTATTTTTATAGCTGAAAACAAGATAATTCCTTTCTTTGCTATTAATCTACAGTGCCAAATTATCTTTTTCCTTTATTGGTGGAAAACTTAATAGTTTTGCAAATAACTAGAGTCCCGTTATGCTGATCAAGTGAGAATAAAATAAAAAATAAAACGTCTGACCCTTATTTATAATCCAAGTCACAATGGCTGATCAGATCAGAATTTTGTGACATAGCATAACTCATGTAGTAATGATCTTAGAGATGGCAACTCCTGTTTACCCACTAATGGACTTTGTGTTTCAGACTTCCCATCAGCAAAGATAACAATAATACAAAATAAGTTCTGAAATATGTCCATCAGTGTATGGAATTCTGCAGTATATGCTATTCTAAAAGTTTCCCAAAGATTTCAAGCCTCTAAATCCACAGAAACTATGAAAGTGATGAGTTATCATTCCCATGTTTTCATTATACAGTATGATATGGTTGACTTTTTAAAAAGTGAAGATTATCCAGGGGTGTCTCGTTTAACCACATGAGTGTACAAAAACAGAGCTTCCTCAAAATGATGTAGGAAAGAAAAGCATAGGAAAAGTCAAAGATATTTGAACTATGAGTGAAAGTCCATAAAATATTGATGAAAAAAAGATGAAAGAGGAGGTAGAAAAGAATGCAGTTTGCCTCTGGAAGCTGAAAATAGCCAGGTGCTCTTCCAGCAAGGAACTGGGTCCCTCAAGTCTGCATCCACATGGAACTGAATTTTGCCAACAACCTCAATAAGTTTGAAAGTCAGTTCCTTTAGAGCATCTACAGATAAAAAACCAGTCAGCCAACATCTTAATGAAGAGCTTGTGATGCTTCAGCAGCAAATCCAGTTGAACTTGCCAGATGCCTAACCAACAAAACTATGATTAATTCATGGGTAATCCTTTTAAACCACTAAGTTTGTGCTAATGTCTGAAGCAGCAATGAAAAACTAGTACAAATTCTTTTCTTCTAACTCTTCGCATGATTGAACTAGCTTTATCTACATTCCTGACCATGCAACTAACAGGATACCCATCAGTTACTCAATATTTTATCACTCTGTTCATTTTCAACATAGTATTTATCAGTCTGTTAATCAGTAATAATCTAATTCATTATCCTATTTCTTTGCTGCTCCATGAATTATCTGTATAATCTATGCAGGCAGGATCTTGTTTTTCTTGCTTTATTCCTGAGTCTTGTAGAACTAGACTTTATTTGCTGAATTAAGTAAATAAACATTGCTTTTAATAAATTGACATCTATCATAAATAGTGATTCTACTTCTATAAGCTGTGTTGAAATCATAAAAAGTAGATTCTACTTCTATAAGCTGTGTTGAAATGACAACTTACTATGTTGTAAGTATTTTGGCAATTAAGATTTCTAAAACAAACATCATCTATCATGTTTTGTCTTGACTTTCTTTGGTTACCTTTTAGTACTTTTTTAACATAATTTTTCTATAATCTAATATTTGCCTTTATTGAAGGAGGGTGATCTGGTTTTTTCTATCCCCATTCCACTTTATCAGATACATAAAGCACACACAAAATACATATTTCAATTTATGAAAAAACATATGAAGTGATACTTATCTCAGAAATACAATATTGTGCTATAAATAGGGTTGTGTTCAGAAAGAAAAATGTACTTGGGTAATTGATTTAAAAGAACCAAATATATACAAATTTATATTTGGTACAAGGTGAAAAATTCAAAGCCAAACAATAGAATACCATACCTTGTATATTGACTGTAAAAGGGTCACATAAAAATTAAAAATTTATTACTATTATTATTATTATTATTATTAGGTGGGATTGGGGCTTGAACTCAGGACTTGGCACTTATAAAGCAGACATTCTACTGCTTGAGCCAGCCTTCCAGTCCATTTTGTTCTGGTTATTTTGGAGATGGGGAGTCTCTCATTCACCTCTCCAATTCCTGAACTTTAATCTCTATGTAGAAATTTTAGATGTAACCCAATGTCTGACACATAATAACTACTGAATAAATTATTTCTAAATAAAATATCCATATCTTTTGCATTCTATTTATGCGAAATGTTTTATATATGTTCTATATATTTTTCTACTTATTCTTGACATTCTTGCATACCTGTGTGCACACACACACACAGAGTTCACTCTTACTTTTATGTAGCCAAATGTTTGCATTTTTAAAATGTGCTTTCCATCTTTGGTATGATGCGATGATGATGTATATGAAATTATACTCAATTTTCACAGAGTTCTTGATTTTCTTGTCTCCACATTTTTTTACAGAGTTTTCCTTTTGCCAGAAATATTATTTTCTCTATCCTAAAGTTGACTTAAAACTCTGGTTTGGCATTAGAAAAACCTAATTCTAATTCCCACTTAATCATGTACTAATTGTAGGATCATTAAACAATGATTTGTTTTAGCATGTGTTTCCTCATCTACAAAATGGGAATGCTGACAGTTCCTGTTAAACTAGTCTGCTAGGGCTTCCATACTACAGGTAACTTAAACTGTAGAAACACATCGTCTCACAGTTCTAGTGGCTAGAAGTCTGAAATCCAGATGTTAATGAGGTTAGTTCTGGCCAAGGACTGCTTTATTCCTCCAGCCCAGCTTCTCATGATTTTAGCAGTTTTTGTTGTTCCTTGGCTTGTGGTTGCAGAGCTCCAATTTTCTGTGGTGTTCCATGTTCTCCCTGATTCTCTCTCTTTGTATCTGAATTTCCTCTTTTTATAAGGATAAAGTCTTATTTTATTAGTAGCCCACACTAATCCAGTATGATCTCATCTTGACATATTAACTATTAACTAATTATACAGTATTTCTAAATAAGATCATATCCTGACATACTGTTGGTTAGAACTTCAACATGTGGATTTGGGGTAGATACATAAAACAATCATAACACTTACTTTGTAAGGTTGTTTTAAAAACTCAATAAGACATTGTTTATAAAGTGTTTAACCCAATGTTTGACGCACAATAATTGCTGAATAAATTACTTACTACAAAAGATATGAAATATTTTATTTGTATAAAACATTACACATATATTTTTCTATTTATTGTGATTATCTCTTGCTTTTTCTCACACACAGAGAGCTCATTCTTTTACTTTTGTGTAGATAAGTATTGAATTTTTTTCTTTTATTTGCTTTGTATCTTTGGTATCATTATCCTGTATTCCTCTGTATAAGGAGTATAAAATACACCTCTGTTTTACCAGCCTCTATTTTATTTCCTACTGCAAAAGAATTCTGTAACAAGGAAATCATTGAAACAGATTATGTTTTACAAGTGACAGAATTCTGTTTGTCTTTCATGCAACATTTTTACTGTAACAACCTCAAAAAGATTCTTTCAAAGCAAAACATACCATCCTAAAAACCAGCTGGATTTATAAAATGAGTCATTTGTTAGACAACAGCCTTGGTCAATAATGTAATATTATTCCACACAGAAAAAGCAAGAATGCTGTCACATCTAAAGGTCCTCAAACTTTCTACTTTGCAAGGACTTGTTCAAAATATTCTCACAAGAAATTGCTTTTGGTAGAGAATTCACGGTAAGCTGTCAAAACAAATGTAAAACTTTCTGGCTTGAAAGTCATGGTTAATACACATCTTGTTGCTACAATGACAGCTGGAGCCGGCAGAGTTGTCCATTATGAAAGGATCAACACTGGATATATTTTAATAATAAAAAAAAAAACCTTGGAGAATCATGAGATCTCAAAGTGATGCATAAATAACCCAAATTAAAATAACAACAAAAATGGAAAGAGATGATATTTCAGATAAATATCTCAGTCAACTATCTAATTGCCTGCCTTTTATTTCTTTACTATTGCTTCCATGCAAACACACAAGAACTGTACAAAACTTAAATAAATTAAATATTTTATTCCTAGACTAGATTCTAAGATTCTAGCAGTCACCATCTAAAATATGAGACAGCAGATTTTCATGAAGATTAAGTGATAGTGTTGAGGAAAAGCTCTTAGCACAGAGCTTATGAAAATTTCATAGGAAAGCTATGAGAATTTCCTATTCAGTGTTGACCTCATCATAGTCAACATCACATCACCATTGTATTAGCATTAATTTTTTTAAACTAAATTCAGTTTTTTTTCTTTTGCTAATTACCCAAGGAGTACACATCAAAGGGAAATTTCTAAGCACAACTTTTATTGTTTTTAGAAATTGAAAACATTTGACGTTCTCTTTTCTCTCATCACTATTTTCACTTTTCCTATACCTTCTAACAAATACTCTCCTTTGTATGTTACTTCAAAGTATACAAAATCCAGCACCATGGGGTTATATTTTGGGGTTATTTGCATTTTACAGATTAAAACCTTGGCATCCATAATACCTCCTAAGGACACTGACAGTAAAACAGAAAGTATTTCAAAATGCAAGTACTTCAAAACCTAATAGAACAAACAGCAAATTTTGGATAGCATAACTAAACACAGAATAAGGGCAACAGTCAGATTAATGATGCTGCTCTCTAACACAAACTTTTATTTCAAGTAGTCTCAAACAGCCACCATTACTTTAGGAGCTAGGGAAATGTTTGGAGTATAAAGGCCAATGAGTTATGAGTTCTTATACTTAAAAACAATGTTTAGCCAAGACCCTTGGCTAGAGTTGGGTGTGATGGTACACACCTGAAAATCAGAATTCAGGAGGCTGAGGTAGATTTGAGACCAGCGTGAGCTATGTAGTGAGTTCAAGGCCAGCCTGGACTACATATAGTGAGACCCTGTCTATAAAAAATGGAAATCTTAAACTAACTGAAACTACCATAAGAAAGGGACTAAAGGAGAATGAAGAAAGTTAGAGGTGATAAGTCAACTTGGGTTATAATACATACACACATGGAAATATCACAAGGAAATTCCCTGTGTAGCTACCTCTATCTCAAGTTAAAGTGTCATGCTTTTCATTTTATCTTTTCTCTTTTTTTCTCCAACAAAATCGTAGAACCGGAGGGCAGAACAACTACTATCCAAGGGAGAGGGATGGCACCAGTGGGAGTGGGAAGGTGTTGGGCAAAGGGACTGAGCTATGTGAATAACATGCAATAAAATGTGTAAACATGTAAGTAAATGCAAAAATGATTCCTGTTGAAACTACTCCAGGAATCAGGGGAGGGGAGATGAAGAAGAGAAATTGAAGAGGTGAACTCATGTATATTTGATCCATTGTAAGAACCTGTGTAAATGCCACAATATATCCCCATTCATCACAACAATAAAAATAAAAACCCACTTTGGCTATATTTAAATATTCAAATATGAGACGAACCAGAAGAAAACATGCTGTAAATCTACCAAGTTTTGAAGAAAAATTACTTCTAAAAACTCTTATAAGCCAGGCTTGTAACATTCTCTTACTGTGAAATTATCAAAACAGTCCCAGGCCTGAAAACATCCCCTAACATGAATGAGTCTACTGAAGCTATGCAGCCTGCAGGAAGGGCAGCCCCACCAGTGCCCATCTTGTGATATGAGAGAAAATAGACAGATACACCTCTCAGATCATAGAGCCAGAAGCCATGGAGGCAAATGGAAAGTGGAATCAGAGGTTGGCAGATGGGTTAATTATAGAACACATTCCATTGCCAAGAAAATATGCTTCACTTTTCCTTCCAATCAGGTTAGGTCATTTGGTCAATTGCTCTGTCTCACTGATGAGATTGTACAGTTCCCATTTTTCCATTTTCTAAATTGAAGTTTTTATTGAAACTACTTATTTTCCTCTTACATTTTTTCCCTTTTATATTAGTGTCCCCAGGTGGAGGAGTACATAATTATCTTTAGTGTATAAGTGGCCAGGCCACCAAAAAGCTGTGCATTATCTGGATTTTGGACTGGATGAGTCACAAGATGCAGAAATTGCTTATTACCTTTTTTGGGTGTGGGTGGAAATAAATCCATTTCATGAATGGAAGAAAGATAAATAAAGATATGAATAAATAAGGACTGTCACAGAGACTGCATTGACTATCAAATATTCCCATTTTTCTTAAAACAGAATTCTTATTTTACTCTCTTCTGTCTTTGTTCATAGGTAAAAGCACATATTTTCCAACATTTTTTTGCAAAGTATATGTCACTAGCAGTTTCTGAGTAGGGCTTCTGGTAATTCTCTTTAAAATGACTGACCTAATTATGAGCTTGACCATTTTGCCTTTCACCTTTTTCTTTCCACCCTGGAATATGAGCTTTGTGGGCTAGAGTCCTGCAGTCTTGTTGGGATTTTGGAAATGGAATTAATGCACTAAAGATATGCTGGCAAAAAGAGAAAATTTTGGATCTTACTTATGTGGTCTTAATGTTCCTCTCAAACTGACTAGAGGTTCCTTGATGAAGATAGGAAGAAATTTACTTTTTCTCTGGGAACAGCTACTTTACAAACACTAGTGGCCTGTTACACCTCCAGCAATCATTTAATACTCTTCTGGTCTCTGTTTCAATTTAGCAGAGGACCTAGACTCTGCTAAATTGTTAGGTTGTTAACATCAAAATAAAAACAGTTCAGTTCATCTTATCTCAGTGGGTTTTCTTTACCAATCTCTGATTAGTTTATGTGACCTCAGGTATACCTCTGTACTGCCTATCTCCAAATTTGCTTGACATGATAAAATATCTGCTACAACTCTGCAGCCAAATCATTGTTACTGACAGCTCAATGTTATTCCTAACTGATGGGAAGCTGTGAGTTAACAAGAGTGAGTGAAGAAACTTTAGGCAACATGTGGAAAATTCTACTGTAGTCTGTAGAATAAATCCTGGGAAGGGGCTGATCAGAGCAAAACTATCCTGATTTTTAATTTTCTGTGAGAAGGACACTGAGCTTTATAAATTTAATTATACATAAAATGATCTCAGAAGTAACTACTAAAACACCAGATATTTATGCTTATATTTTTAAATCTTTAGAAGTAAAACATAATAAGAAAATAGACTCAATTTAACAGAAGGTCAATAATGTAGAAATAAAAATTAAGTACATAAAAAAATGAGAGAAGCCAGGTGTGGTGGTACATGCTGGTGATCCCAGCAACTGGAAGCTGGAGGCTAGAGCATCGTTAGTTCGAGGCCAACCAGGGCTACAGAGTGAGACCCTGTCTCAAAAAACAAAGAAACAACAACAATAAAAATTTATAAAGGGAAGAGACAAGAGTAGATATATCTTCAACAAAAATTGTAAAATATCAGCAATAATACTTATAAAGACTTTCAAATCAGGTATTTTATCTCTTTTTTAATTGCTGTATATTAAATTGTACATAGCAAGAGATTTATGTTCAAACATGCAGATAACGTATTTTTATCACACTTCCTACTTCTATTAGTCTATCTCACCTACCTTCTCCACCATTTTTTCTTTCCTCTCCACGTTGCTTATAGCACCCCTTTTGCTTTTATAACTTTCTCAAATCAGGTTTTTAAAAATCCAACCATATGTTACTTGCAAGTAAAACAAAGATATAGAAAGACTGGAAGTAAAAGAATGCAAAAAATGACAAATCTTATATAAGCCACACAGAAGATCAGACTAGTGACTTCAATATTGAGAAATATTGATTTTGGCATAAATGATGAATAGAAGAAAAGATTACTACAAGATGAAAAATATTTAATCCACTGATAAACTAACAGTTATATATTAGAGGTTGAAAAATATAGTCTCATAACATATGTTAAAATTTTTCTAAAACTGCCAATCAGCATATTCCTCTTACAGTAAGTGAGAAGTTAGGCAAAAGAACACACACACACAAATACACTTGCACACACACATACACACTCACACATGCTCATACACACATAAACACACACACATGCGAGATTTACATAACCCAGTAAGAGTTAATTCAATAAATATATTTAGAAATCCTTATCTGATGATTAGAGAATATACATTTTTTCCAAACACATATGGAACACTCACAATATCAACCATATTCTAGAGTGCAAAAATATCTTAAATTCCACAGAAGCTGTGTCCTAGACACCATATGCAGGGTGTCTAGGACACAGCAATAGTGGAAACTGGGTAGAGTAGTTTTACTTTGGGGGCAAACATTGAATAGTCTTCTTGATTTATCAAAGAAGATACCTGGAGGAGAAAAATATTTTATATTAATTGATAATTAAAACTATTTATTGAAAGTTGTGTTAGTAATTTAACTTTAGTAGTAATTAAGGAGAAATATGCATAAGTATTTTTTGTGTTTTAATGCTTGTATACAAAAAATAAAGGATCAAATTTAATAAACACACTTTCTTCTGAGCTTCACAATAAGAAAAACAAAAGATCTTATAAATCATTACTACCTTGTTCCCAAGTATGTCTTCATTTTGAAAACTACTAAATCTACTTTCTTACTATAAAGACAAAGGTTTACAGTAAAATTTTAAGTAAAAAAAATTTAACTCTTACCAACAGACTTGTCTAAAAGTTTCTATATAGGAGAAGTGACTTAAAATTTGTCTATATCAGGTTGGGGGCCTGGCTCAGGTAGTAACGCATCTGCTTAGCAAGTACATGGCCCTGAGTTCAAACCTTAGCATTGCCCTCTCCTCCCAAAAAACTATCTATAGCAGGAATATGCCAGTGCTGAGAAATACCAGAAGGAAAAACGGTGTTAAATTTACCACTGATTTGCTGCTCCTTTCAATGCTAGTATTTATCATTCTGCCTAAACCTACTGTTTTTCAAATCCTAAAAAACTGCTTCCTGCATTCTGCCCAGGCTTTATAGCTGCCCTTAGTTTAAGAGATAGGATGGAATGTGTTTACTTTACTTGATCTGGAAAGGTCTATGTTCCTCTTTCATACTATGTATAAAATTTGGGGACAAGTATTAAAAGTCAAACCTGGGACTTCCTGTCTTTGAGTCAGAATATTTATTATAGTGGAGATAATTGCCTTACATCAACATTCCAGTCAGAATATTTTTTTTCATTTTTCTTTTATTATTCGTATGTGCATACAAGGCTTGGTTCATTTCTCCCCTCTGCCCCCACCCCCTCCCTTACCACCCACTCCACCCCCTCCCGCTCCCCCCCTCAATACCCAGCAGAAACTATTTTGCCCTTATCTCTAATTTTGTTGTAGAGAGAGTATAAGCAATAATAGGAAGGAACAAGGGTTTTTGCTGGTTGAGATAAGGATAGCTATACAGGGCATTGACTCACATTGATTTCCTGTGCGTGGGTGTTACCTTCTAGGTTAATTCTTTTTGATCTAACCTTTTCTCTAGTTCCTGGTCCCCTTTTCCTATTGGCCTCAGTTGCTTTAAGGTATCTGCTTTAGTTTCTCTGCATTAAGGGCAACAAATGCTAGCTAGTTTTTTAGGTGTCTTACCTATCCTCACCCCTCCCTTGTGTGCTCTCGCTTTTATCATGTGCTCAAAGTCCAATCCCCTTGTTGTGTTTGCCCTTGATCTAATGTCCACATATGAGGGAGAACATACGATTTTTGGTCTTTTGGGCCAGGCTAACCTCACTCAGAATGATGTTCTCCAGTTCCATCCATTTACCAGCGAATGATAACATTTCGTTCTTCTTCATGGCTGCATAGAATTCCATTGTGTATAGATACCACATTTTCTTAATCCATTCGTCTGTGCTGGGGCATCTTGGCTGTTTCCATAACTTGGCTATTGTGAATAGTGCCGCAATAAACATGGATGTGCAGGTGCCTCTGGAGTAACAGTCTTTTGGGTATATCCCCAAGAGTGGTATTGCTGGATCAAATGGTAGATCGATGTCCAGCTTTTTAAGTAGCCTCCAAATTTTTTTCCAGAGTGGTTGTACTAGTCTACATTCCCACCAACAGTGTAAGAGGGTTCCTTTTTCCCCGCATCCTCGCCAACACCTGTTGTTGGTGGTGTTGCTGATGATGGCTATTCTAACAGGGGTGAGGTGGAATCTTAGTGTGGTTTTAATTTGCATTTCCTTTATTGCTAGAGATGGTGAGCATTTTTTCATGTGTTTTCTGGCCATTTGAATTTCTTCTTCTGAGAAAGTTCTGTTTAGTTCACATGCCCATTTCTTTATTGGTTCATTAGTTTTGGGAGAATTTAGTTTTTTAAGTTCCCTGTATATTCTGGTTATCAGTCCTTTGTCTGATGTATAGTTAGCGAATATTTTCTCCCACTCTGTGGGTGTTCTCTTCAGTTTAGAGACCATTTCTTTTGATGAACAGAAGCTTTTTAGTTTTATGAGGTCCCATTTATCTATGCTATCTCTTAGTTGCTGTGCTGCTGGGGTTTCATTGAGAAAGTTCTTATTACATCTGTATTTCCAGTTAAAAGTTTCAAATGTTTGCTGTATATATGTATAGTAAATATGAAAGTAGAAATAATTTTTTGGAAACAAGTTCTTGTTTTGTAGCCCATTCTGACCTGGAACTCATGCTCCTCGTACCTCAGCATTACAGATGTGTGCCACCATACTCAGTATAGGAACTGGTAATTTTATAAGAGTAATCAGTTGTCCTAGGACCATGACATATCTGCAAATAACACATTTCCACTTTCCAGGTGTGTGCTTTGGTTCAGGTTTTTGTTACATTGATCTATTTATACCTTATGCCACCTTGATTACAGCTTAATATAGCTTTCTAAGATGGCATTGTGCCTGACAGGGCAATTGTCATTCATTCTTCTTCTTTTGGTGTATCATGGTTATTCTGGGCCCTCTGAATTTTCCTATTTGTTAATATATCAGATTATGAAGTTTCACAAAAACATTCACTTTTTTAAAACTACAATTGTGTTGAATCTAAATGTCCTTTAAGAAATAATTGAGATCTATAACATAACATGTCTTTCTGTAGCTATGGCTCAGTGATAGAGCACTTGCATGCCACAGCTGAAGCTAGGGTTTAATTCCCAACACTACAAAAAATAAGTTATTGAACATTAATACAAAGATTGGGGAGAACAGTAAGGACACCTTTTCTCTACGTATTCTCAATATTCCTTACAAGTTAGAGAAAGACCAGATGTTGCCTAAAATCAGAATCAATATATTTATAAAGTTTTATTTTCATTTTTCAATAAAACATTTGCCTATTTTTTCAGATAAACAAATACACTTCTATTGACATGATGACATACTATACATTTAAATGTTAACTTTATAGTTATTGATAATTGGTTTAATGTCATTATTGATTTTCACATTTGGAAAACCAATCTTGGAACATTTTCAGAAAGAGCCTGAAATGTTACTTTATTCTACAAATTATCATCATCGTGACTATTACTGTTTTTTTTTATTTTTTTATTCACTTATTCATGACTATTACTGTTATTATCTTAATTTTTTTAAGGCATCTAGGAAGTAATGTGTGTGAAACACAGATTTCACACTATGGTTTCGAACATCACAACCACCAAAAAATTTCAGCATCAAATTTAACTTTTAACACCCTTGTTCTAAGTGAATATTTCAACTAAATTAGAGATTTTTCAAGCTAAATTTTAAAAGCATGAACTTATATGTTATTTACAATGGCTATCACACATCTCCTACATACTGTTCACTTACTGAGATTGAACTGTATGTTCCCAGTAGAACTTGCAAACTTTGCTGGCTATGGGTGCAAATTTTCTGGACAGCTGCTGCTGCTGCTACCCATAATGACTCCTTTGGAATCAAAGACAAATGAAAAGTTTATGAAGCTAAAATTTAAAACTGAAGCTCCCACCACCACCCAAATTAGACAACTAGATAACTCACAAAATAAAAGTGATCCCATAGCAAAATGAAAAATTTCACAATATTGTGGGGCACTGGAAAATTGATTGTTCAGCATTGACTAAATACCACAGAGAAAAAAATAAGATATGTCCTCTTCTTAAATGAGGGTTACCCACATAAGTAGTTTGTCCTCTGTATTCACAGCTACTATCTTCTAAAGGAACAAATACCCATGCAGTTATGGGAACAAAGGACCCTTTCCTAGAGGACAAATGAACCATAATTTGACCACTAGTCCTACCACTATTCTGTCACCTCTTCTTTTGAGTAATTTTACTGGTCAGTGAAAGCAATTTCAATCACTCACTAATTGCCATCTTTATGGACACTCTTTTTCTATTTTGTTAGCCCACTGTCTGATTTAGAATGCTTTTTGCCTCTGTTAATCTTGTGGGATGAGATTTTGTATGCAAATAAAGTCTCTTAATTAAATGTGAATGGGAGGGCTTCTTTCTGGAAATCTCCAGCCATTTGATGGCAATGATTGATTACCTGTTTTGTTTTGGTTTTTTTTCATACTTTCCCTGTCATTATGATAGTCCTTAGATCTGCCCCACATATCCTCTGTTCAAAAACAGCCCAAACATCAGACACATCCACAAGCCCTCTAAAAGTCTCAGTTGAACTGGTTGTGCATTCATGAAAATTAGACTTGATCTAGCTGAAGAAAAAAAAAAACAAGTACAAAATAGAGGCCTATAATGTCCAGATAGCTCCAGAAAGAACTTATTTATCCCTTAGTTATCTCTTGCAACTTTCTTTTCTGTCTGTCAGACAAATAAGTGATTGCATCACTCTGAACTAGACTTAAAAGTTAAGTCTGAAAGTGGTAGCTCACTCCTGTAATCCCATCAATTTAGGACGCTGAGATCAGGAGGATCATGTTTTGAGGCCAGCCCAGGCAGAGCGTTCATGAGATCCCATCTCAACCAATAGCTGGGTATCATTGGCATGCACCTGTCATCCCAAGTCACATTGGATGCTTAGATCAGGAAGATCTCAGCTGGGCAAAAAAAATTGTGACACCCCCAACTCAAGGAAAAAGTGCTGGGTGTGATGGCAAGTACTTGTCATCCCAGTTATAGCAGGAAGCGTAACAGGAGGACAGTGGTCCAGGCTGGCCTGAGCAAAAAGTGAGACCCTATCTCCAAAATAATCAGAACAAAGAGGGCTGGAGGCATAGCTTGTGAAATATTAGTCCAGCTGACCTGGAAACTCAAACTTCCTGATCTCAGCCTCCTAAACAGCTAGGATCACAGGCACAAGCCACTGGTGCCAGCTCCATCTTGAGCTTCCTTAATAGTGTTTAAACAAGGAGACACACGTTTTCACTTGCACTGGGGCCAAAAATGAAATGATCAGTGCTCCTCAGTATTCTTTATCATACCCTTGTACTAAATACACATTATCTATTTACACATCAAGTGGGATATTAATATAGTATGTGGACAGCAATCTTGCAATGCTTTAGAGAATTAGTTTCTTAGTTTTCTTGCATAATTTTAGAGACAATTGATTTCTCCAGATTTTCACCTTAGTATAATGCGTAAATGATTCTCTGGTGTGCACCCCAGATTGGGAGTCTCTTTGAATATATTCTCTCTTCTTGCTGATAGCATTTCCCCCACATGGAACAAGATGTCTTTAAGGACAAACTCCAAGTTTGTCAGATGTAAGTGCATTACCTGGGTCATGACAAGACACAAAAAGAAAGATTGATTGTCAGATGTCCCATATATTTGGAGTTATAGCTACTGTCTATGACATGACTACCATATAAATATGACCAAATTCTGTAAGGATTAATGACAAACTAAAGTGTATAACAAACAGGTGTAGGCAATTTTTGTTAAAAATAAACTGCAGAAACCACTACCTACCCTTCAGCCTAGAGACTTGGTGTACTGTAAATGACACCAACATCAGAATACTTTTGAGCCTCATAGAATATAATATATGCAAACACTGCAAGAAATTTTTAAGAAATAGGATCTTGTCATGTTCCTCAGTTAAAAAGATATTACAGACCTCATCAAAATTAAAAATGTTTGTCCTGTGAAAGATCTTGTGAAGAGGATGAAATGACAAGATGCAGACTGGATGAAATATTTGCAAACTGCATATTCAGCAAAGGACATAATCTAAGATATGTTAAAAAGAAAATTCTCAAAAGCAAAACAATTAGAAAATAGGAAAAAAATAAGAATAGACATTTCACTGAAAAGGACAAACAGATGGCAAATAAGCACATGAGAAGATGTTTAGCATCATTAACCATTAGGGAAATGCAAATTAAAATCACAATGATGTATCATTACACACCTATCAAAATGGCCAAATTAAAGACAGTGGTAACCTAAAAATTGATGAAGATACAGAGGAGCTAGATCACATCTACATTTCTGGTGGGAATATAAAATGGTACAGCCACTCTGGAAAACAATTTGATAGCAATAAAAGGTAATGAACTATTAGTACAAGACATAGCTTGAATAAATTTGGAGACAATTATTCTGAGTGAAAAAAAAAGCCAATATCAAAAGTTGTATATTATCTTTCTCTATATATATACATAATTATACATATATATGTGTATATATATATACACATATATATACAGAGAGAGAGTAGTAAGGGATCTGTGGGTTGGGGAGGTAGGTGTAATAATAAAAAGATAATGACGAGGGGACTAGAGATGATAAATATTTTGTGTGTACTCACATAAAAATCCTGGTTTTCAGTTTGTACTAGAATTTTGGAAGATGTTACTGTTGGGAAAACTGAGTAAGGAGTATACAAGCTCTCTCAGTAGTATTTCTTACAACTGCATGAGATGAACAAGTGCATCAAAGTAAAAAGCTAAAAATTATTCTTTTACATGTTCCTTTCAAATTGTCATAATACTACATATTAGAAATCAATTTATCTGATTTTTTATTTTGCCCATATTCTAATCAAGAAAGCATCAAGCTAGGAATTCAGGATTTTGAAATAAAATGATGGTAAAGTTGTCAACTGAAATTCAAATTCTGGTTGTAATTTCTGCTATGCTTATGGTCCAAAAATTAATGAGAGCTGTTAAGTTAAGCAATTAATTATGTCTTAGTAGCTTATTATTAACAATCTCTGTTCAGTTCCATTTCCTTTCTATGGGCAATGGTGTTACATTTAAATGCTTTGGCTGACCTTCCTTTTTATTTAGCAGATATGAGGTTATGAAAGTAGTTATGAAGAAATACGACATCTTCAGTTGACCTGATAATTGGTATCTTTGATTCTGTAAAGGAATAATTGTGCTGGCTGACATTCAGACCAGTGTAGAAAGGAAGAAGAAACAAGTATCCTCTTGTAAGAAGATAATGCAGTGCTATAGAAACAAATAATCTTGCTTCAGGGCACCATAAATAAAATTAGATGGCTAAGGATGCAGTGACAGCTATGATGTGGTGGAAAAACTGCTGTAAGTTCTACCACTTAAAAAATAGGTTCAGCTAAGTCTCAAACTTTATGAAGGAAATTACTTACATAATGGAAATGCAAAAACCACAAATAGTTTAGGCAGTCTCGAACAATGAAAGCACATGGAAGAGAACTTACTCTACCTGTTAGCAAAGCCACAATTTAGGACATGAGGAATTTGTACACAACTACATAAAATGTGAAAGCCTTTCCCTTGAGGAAAAAAGAATATATATATATATATATATGGTCTTCCATTCTCCCTAACTTCTTACTTTGTTTTCTTATCTTCTGATCTCTCTGACCTTAAATATGGGAGGGCTCTGCATCTCACATTTCAGACCTTTCTCTTTTACAAGATTTCAGAATTTTGACTTTAGATATCATCTATATATTTATAGTTGCCAATTTAAGCTCTCCAGATTTGCCTTCTCAATTGCCCATACAAATCTTCTCCAGACAGTTAAGAGCATCTCAAACTTAATATGTTCAAAATCAAACTCTGATCCTCACTTCTGTGCTAGACACCACTATTCGTCTACTGGCATCCATTCTCTCCCTTCTTTTTTTAATAGAAACTCCTAAGTTTTCACCATGTACATACTAATATAGCTAATGGTAATAACGATATTCTCAGTTTTCTCTCAGCTAACTGCTATTATAAGATAAAATTAGGGTCACAAGGATGTTGATGAAAGTGGTTTTTGCAACCTTCGTGTCATCGCCTCAAAAATGAAGCTATTTTTCCTAGAATTAATTTTTCTCCTTACTATAGACTAGAATTTTGATATAAAAATGAGTCTGCTCTACTTTCAAGCAACAGGACAGCCCCTTGGAACACTGTGCAGTTTTAAGATCAGAAGGAATCCAGGTCCTGAAATAATTCTGGAGCAGAACCATCTTGCCAGTCCAAGGTGGGTCTTCCCTAGAATGTCTTGTGAGATTAAAAATAACCCCCTCACTTGGCTGAACCGCTGTGTGTTTGGCATCTTTATTCTAGCACTGTAGACTGTACTCTACACATAAACTTCACAAATGTGCTTCCATCCCATTTATCCACATCTTTGACCACGCTTACATCCCATCTGCAGCCTTCTGAATATTCTGTTATGTCTGTCTTCAAAATAGAAAAAACAACTGTATTCATTTTCCTTGACTGAGTATTTAGGCATATGAGGGCTATCATAGTGGTTATATATTTAACTTTTGGAAAATTCCAAACTGTTTTCCAAAGAGATTTCTCTATTTTACATTTTCAAAAATGTAAAAAAAATAAATGTCCTTTCATACTCTTAAAAAAAAAAGAAACAACTGACTACTGAACATTGGCTTCCATTTTCTAAAAAGCAAAAGTTTAATCATTCTCAGTTACTTTTGTTTTCTCTTGCTTTACCTCCATAAAGGCATGCAGTAATCAACTGTCCCCAAAATTGTTCCACATAGGAAATTAAACTATCCTGACTCCCAGCTAGCTATAGAATCAAGATTGTAGTTTTTTCTATAGACTCCCACTCCATTACACTGCCTTTACCAAGACTATTGCTCCCTGAGTGTTTTTCCAGCCCACCCCCACTCAACAGACTTATTCTAATAGACTGCAAATAAAATGCCCATGTTTTCTTCTGAGAGAAAGTCCTATAAAGTTGTACAATGATTAAAAGACACCTTTGGGAGGATCTAAGATGGCAACGGGAACACAACCACAGAACTTCTGACCTCCCTGATCCAGGGACTTTGATAAGAAATTGGAGACACACTTGATTGAGGTAAAACATCAAGGAGAGCTGAAACATAAGCACTCCGAACCCCTAGCTCGTGGGAGGCCTCTCCACGCCACCATATACCAAAAGAATAGCAAGCGCTGCTCGCTAAGCCCCGCCCCATAGGCCCAGAGAGCCGCTCCACACGCTGCCATGGGACCTCTGATCTTCTGGCCCTGCTCCTTTGCCCCAACAGGGCTTTGTTGCCCCAAACTCCCACCCCTCAGAAATGCAGGATCTCCGTGGGATGAGCCCTTAAGGATGGAGATCCACAGACATTTAAGATCTCCACCAAGCCATGCCCCCTCAGTCTTGCACAGCCCTGCACAATCTCTGCCAGGCCACGCACCCAAAGCCTGCCCTGCCAGAGATACAAACATGCACAAGCTCCGTTCTGCTGGGCCACAACCCTAAGGCCGGCACAGCCCTGCACAATATTCACTCTACAAGCCTGTGCCCCTAAGGCCTGCCAAGCTGGGGACCCACACATGCATATCATCTGATCTGCTGGACCATGCCCTCCCAAAGCCTGTCAAGCCAGGGATCCACAAACATGCAGGATCTCCACTCTGCCAGCCTGCGCCCTTCAGGCATGCCAAGCCTACGCTCCAAAGGCCCGCTACTTCACCTCAGCTAAAGGCATCCACCCACAGGCCTGTGGGACACCACCCACTGGCCACTTGCCACAGGAAGGCTCCAAACCTACCTAAGAGATACACAGAGACAGATCTGGATGCTAAAGAACTAGCATCAGAACAACTAAGACTGCAATTCTACTGTTCCAAAACTGTTTTTTTTTTTTTCCCCTTCTTTAAGGGATTTGCTGCCTGGTTTATTGTTTGATCATCCAACATAGCTACCATTTTTTTTTTCTCTTTTCCTCTCTACCCTATTTCTTTTATCTTTCCATGTCTCTCTCTTTTGTTATTCTTCTTCCTTGGTTTTGTTAGTATTAATATTGTTGCCCAGCTAATACTAAATTACACATAGTTCAGTAATACAAATGTTACTTAGTGGAAATATGGGAAGATAAAAAGGGAAGGAAACCAATCCCCACAAAGAATAAAGTAGTACAACATTTAGAGCAAAATGAAGAAAATGGATACCCAGATCCAGACTCCAACAAAATAAAGGTGAACTATACCAAGGAACCTAACGAAGCCCACAAGAACAGACTAAAAGAAGAAATCCTAAAAGTAATCAATAAGAATTTCATAGAGATGTTACTAGACATGTTCAACCAAACATACAGGAAGCAATCAAAAAATTCCAAGAGGACAAAAATAAAGAATATGAGAAAACACAAAATCAAATAAATGAAATCGTAGAAGCCCTAAATAAACACCAAACTGAAACTGAGACCACCATAAACAGAGAGATAAATGAATTAAGGTCAAAAATTGACAATATTAAAGAGGAAGTAACCTTTGATATGGAAAACATCAGAAAAAAGAATGAAACAGAAATACAAAACAAAATGGAAGGCCATTCCAGCAGAGTAGAACAAACAGAAGACAGACTCTCAGAACTTAAAGATGAAATGGCAAATAAAGGAAAAACTGAAGAACTATTTGTTAAACAACTCAAGACCTGTGAAAAGAAAATGCAAGAACTCACTGACTCCATCAAAAGACCAAATCTGAGAATCATGGCCAATGAAGAAGGAGAATAGGTGCAAGCAAAAGGAATGCATAATATATTCAACAAAATAATAACAGAAAACTTCCCAAATCTAGAGAAAACTATGCCCATTCAGGTACAGGAAGCCTCCAGAACACTGAACAGACCTAACCAAAATAGAACTACCCCATGACATATTATCATTAAAACAAGTACAGAAACTAGAGAAAGAATATTGAAGGCTGTAAGAGAGAAAAAACAAATAACATACAAAGGCAAACCCATCAAAATCACAGCAGCCTTCTCAACAGAAACATTAAAAGCAAGAAGAGCATGGAGTGAGGTCTTCCAAGCACTGAATAAAAATAACTTCAACCCTAGGATACTCTACCCAGAAAAACTATCATTCAAAATAGATGGAACAATAAAAGTCTTCCATGATAAGCAGAAACTAAACAATATATGACCAGCAAGCCACCATTACAAAAAATTCTCCAAGGAATTCTGCACTCAGAAAATGAAAGTAAACAAAACCATGAAAAGGCAGGCAATACCAAACCACAGGAGAAGAAAAGGCAAGAAAGTAAAGAGTTACACAGATTCAGCTACACACAATCAAACCCTTAATCAACAAAAGCAGCTACAAAACAGGGATCATCACGTATTTATCAATACTAACACTGAATGTTAATGGACTAAATTCTCCCATCAAAAAACACTGATTGGCAAGCTGGATTAAAAAGGAAGATCCAGCAATCTGCTGCCTAAAGGAGACCCACCTCATCAATAGAAATAAGCACTGACTGACAGTGAAAGGCTAGAAGAAGATCTACCAAGCCAATGGTCCCTGAAAACAGGCAGGGGTAGCACTACTTATCTCAGACAAAGTAGACTTCAAGCCTACTTTGATCAAATGAGATAAAGAAGGACATTCCATACTAATAAAAGGGGAAATAGACCAAAAAGAAATAACAATTATCAACCTATATGCACCCAATGCCAATGCACCCATTCACCAATCATACTCTGAAGGACCTAAAAGCATATATAGATTCCAACACAGTGGTAGACCTTAATACTCCCCTATCACCAATAGATAGGTCATCAAACAAAAAATCAAAAAAGAAATTCTAAAACTAAACTACACCATAGATCAAACGGACCTAGCTGATGTCTACAGAATATTTCATCCAACTTATGAACAATATACATGCTTCTCAGCAGCCCATGGAACCTTTTCCAAAATTGATCATATCTTTTGGCACAAAGCAAGCCTCAGCAAACATAAGAAAATAGAAATAATCCCATGCATTCTGTCTGATCACAATGCATTAAAACTAGAAATCAACAACAAAAACAGCAATAAAAAACATGCAAACAATTGGAAGCTGAACAACACATTACTCAATGATGAATGGGTCACTGATGAAATAAAAGAGGAAATTAAAAGAGTCCTGGAAGTTAATGAAAATGAAAACATGACCTACCAGAACCTATGGGACACAGCAAAGGCAGTCCTAAGAGGAAAGTTTATTGCCATGAGTGTATATATTAAAAGGACAGAAGAATCTCAAATCAATGACTTAATACTACAGCTCAAACTCCTAGAAAAACAAGAACAAGCAAATCCCAAAACAAGCAGAAGAAAAGAAATAATTAAAATAAGGGCTGAAATCAATGAAATAGAAACCAAAAAAAAACATACAAAGAATCATTGAAACAAAAAATTGGTTCTTTGAAAAAATAACTAAGATTGAAAGACCCTTGGCAAACCTGACTAAAACAAGGAGAAAAAACCCAAATCAGCAAAATCAGAAACGCAAAAGGGGAGATAACAACAGACACCACAGAAATCCAGGAAATCATCAGAGACTACTTTGAGAATCTATACTGTAATAAATTTTAAAATCTTGAAGAAATGGACACGTTTCTAGAAACTTACAACCACCCAAAACTGAACCAAGAAGATATTAATCAACTGAATAGATCTATAACACAAAAAGAAATTGAAGCAGCAACCAAGAGTCTCCCCAAAAAGAGAAGTCCAGGACCCGATGGAGTCACTGCTGAATTCTACCAGACGTTTAAAGACGAACTAATACCAACTCTCCTTAAACTGTTCCAGGCAATAGAAACGGAAGGAACACTGCCTAACTCATTCTATGAAGCCAATATTACTCTCATCCCAAAACCAGACAAAGACATCTCCAAAAATGAGAACTACAGGCCAATTTCCCTAATGAACATCGATGCAAAAATCCTCAGTAAAATAATGGCAAACTGAATCCAACAATTCATCAGAAAGATCATTCACCATGACCTCATTTGCAAGTAAGTGGATGGAACTGGAGAACATCATTCTGAGTGAGGTCAGCCAAGTTCAGAAGACCAAAAATTGTATGTTCTCCCTCATATGTGGACTTTAGATCTAGGGCAAATGCAACAATGTGGTTGGACTTGGATCACAAGAAAAGGGGAGAGCACATATGGGAGATATAGGAATAGGTAGAAAACTCAAAACATGAAAGAGTTTGATGTCCCTACCCCAGAGGAACTTAAACAGAAACCTTAAAATGACAGGTTATCATAAGCAGGGGATCAGGAACCAATGTAAAGATCAGTTAGAGTTGAATCAACATAAGTTGTAACACATGGGTACATGAAAGGAATAGTAGGAATCTTTCTGTATAGCTATCCTTAACTCAACTAGCAAAAACACTTGGTCTTCCTTATTATACATATGTCATTTCTTCAACAAAATCAGTGATAAGGGCAGAGTGGGACCTGCCTGAAACTGAGGGGGTGGAAGGGTGGGATGGGGGGCAGGGTGGAGGAATGACCCAAACAATGTATGCACATGTGAATAAATGAACAAAAAAATAAATAATCAAACAAACAAACAAAATAAACTTTGGGTGATCTTTCATAATAATATTGTCTTTCTATTTACTTCTAATTTAAAAAATTTATATCAAAATTATCATATATAATTTTATATACATAATTTCTGTTTCTAAATGATTCTACATGCAGAAACATCATAAAGTTTGTATTTGAGTGTGTATGCAACCAAGAGGTAAAGAGAATAACATTTATTTTTCTTTTTAGAGCTATTCAGCTTATTGTTCTTTCATTTCAATTCTCTGCTGCATCTTGCAATGTGTCAGCCTAGCTGACTATGAATGAGTCATGTGTCCGCTAAGGGCATTTTTGGGAAGAGGGCTTGATATACAGAATTTTATGTGCAGATCCAAAAGTGTTTAATGTTTTATTTTGTTATTCTGTAATTGTAAAGATTACAGGAACTGTCTGAGCACAGATGGCTCATGCCTATAATTCTAGCTACTTGGGAGGCTGAGATCAGGAGGATTGCAGTTTGAGGCCAGCCCAGGAAAATAGTTTCCAAGACCCCATCTGCAAAATAACCAGAACACAATGGGTTGGACATGTGTCTCAAGCAGTAGAGCACCTGATATGCAAAACTGAAGCCCTGAGTTCAAACCTGAGTTCCACTAAAAGAGAATTACAGAAAGTAGGAAATTCTAGGTTAAATGTGGAAGGAAGGTAGATGATATGGACAGCATTGAACATCATCTACTCAGCAGCTGAAATCCTGAAGAATAACACATGGAGTAGTAATTCTCTATTATCTGATACTTAGTTTAGTCTGAATGAGTAGTCAGTCATATGGTGATTGCTTTTCCTGTGAGAGAGAATCTGATCAGGTACTCATGGTTACATGGTTGGCCAATGCTTCATACCATACCTGTTTCACATATTGTTCATGCTCCCTTATCATACTTGGTTCATTTAGTTCAAACTCACATCATTAGCTTAGTGACCTGTAGCCAGAGTTGCTACATTGATTTCAGCAACTGTCCATGTAATGAAATATTGTAATATGAAACAGAGTTACTGCTTAGGGAAACTAATTCAGGCCTGAATTTACTCTGGATCCTTCTTGGATTCTTCATTACTGATGCACATATCTGCTCATGGTAATAACATTTCTCAGAAGTAGCTTATGGAATGAGCAGACACTACTTGTGATCTACCCTTCCAGTTCAGGAAAATCCTCAGTGAAATTATAAGATGAAAGAAGGATACATGTGACTATTGGTCACCTACAAGGGAGGGATGTTTAGAAAGAGGAAAAATCATGAAAAACCTAAATTGACAAGGCAGCATTCTGTGCAATGTTCTTTTTAGCTCATTTACTTATACAGAGAAACATAAACCTGATCCCATCATTAATTAATATCAATTTGGTCTTTGTATCTAGAACACTATAGGGGTCTGTTGTATACTTCTTAATACTATCAAGAATTAAAAAAAAAGATTCATATAGAATAATTGATGTCACCATTTGCTGTGATTCATTCAGCTAATAAATATCTATTGAATGACTACCATTTGCTCAGGTGGGAATGCTTATTTGTGGTAATCAAATAGCATGGGAAATATCTTTCTGATCTACATCCATGACCTACCAAATAGGTAGAAGTCTGGGGCTTAAGGAAATCTTCCCTTTTGGAAAAAAAAAATTTCTTACCATGAACATTTTCTGCATGCAATATAGACATATTAACAAAATGAGAACCTGGAACATTCCTTATTAGGACTACTCACCCTGCAAGCAGAGAGCTAGTTATCTTGCCAGTTTCTCAACATAACAGATCACTATTTGCACAAACTTATGTATCTTTCTTCTAACCTAGTCCTGTGTGGCTGAGGGTCTCTTGTCAGAATCTAAAGTGAATAATGGATGCACCACAGTAAGCATATAGTGAAGCTTCTGAATGATAGCCTACAATTTAGCATCAGTTTTTAAAAAAAATTTTCTTATAGCAATTAACAATGATAAAATCTAGAAGCATCTATGTGCTACCCTCAAGTCATAGAACATTTTCATCTTTATCCCATCTATGGTTGAGTTATTAGAAAACAATAGCAGACCACTATTACTAATACACCAAATGAGATAAAATTGATATAGATTATTTGTGCATTAGTTACACCAGAGCTGCATAATCGCAGAGAAATTCACACATAATACAACCAATGAAATAAGTACTAATGGGGGAAAAAAATCACTAAATGAAGATTTAGAAAACCTTGAAAAAAGTACGCTTAAAATTGTCAAATGGCTAGCTGCCCCAAAATACATCCTCTCCCAATATTTTACCAATACATTATCAACACATAATAAGAATTTAAAAAAATGAAATGTCACCAACAGATGAAGCTATATGAAGACACAGCATGGCAGAATTGGAAATATGTAGGACAGGTAGAATTGGAAGTGTGATAAAACTGCAATCTTCAATGCAAGTCTGGTATAAAACACTAATTTATTTTTAAAATAAGGCCTGATTTTACTCTAGGTTCTTCTTGGATGCTTCATTATTGGTATATCTACCTGCCCATAGAAAACATCTCCCATTGTTAAAACTAACTTCAGTGAATCTCTGTACCTAAAGAACATTCTTGCTTTTTTTTTCTTTTTTCTTTCTAATAGCTCTCATCAAATGGCATAAAAATGTTTGACTTTGTTAACTTTAAGTGTGTTACTCACACATAATTCTGCACAGAATTCCCAGCATCAAAGATTTAGGAACTGCCTAAAGACCTACCTTAGGGACTCACTCAGGGGCTCCCATGTTCTAGAAGATGCATGGGAGAATGGAATACACCCAAATGCCCTGTCCCTCTTCTTTTCACTTGTCAGGACTTCTTTTCCATTTATAAGACTCACCTTGAATATTATATTTTCTAGGAAGATTATTTTGACAAACTTCCACCCAACCAGCAAATATGTAGCACACCAAGTCAGCTGTCTTTTGTTTGCACCACGATAGCAATGGGAGTAACAAGATAATAGCTAGCAATATTGAGTGTCTAGTATGCTCTACACACATTGCCACACTCAATCATCACCAAGCCTCATGAAGTGACATGATTTTACAGAAGAGAAAACTCATGTTTCAAACACTCTACTCAGAATTTTACATTTATTGCCTCATTTTATTATCACAGTGTTAGTTTGGAGCTTTTGTAAGTCCCACTCCAAAGATGACAAAATTAATGCTTATAGCAGTTAATTGCCTAATCCTATGCTTTTATCTGCACTTTGCCTATTACAGCATTTATTCAAATGGAAATTTTGTCCCACTCCCCTGTGACATGGTAAATTTAAGGGTAAGGACTATAAATGATTTATTTTTGAATACTAAATACCCTTTTGTCAATGCCAGCTTCCCTGATTTGGTCCTACAATTTTTAAATTTAAAATGTTCTTTAATAAACAAATAAACACAACTGCACTTACTCTGAAAAATTTTCTAGCAGTTTTATTTTGCCACCACATTGCTATCTTCCCTGCAAATTATCCCCAAGGGTCACTCTTCTGACAACCCAGCCAAAGTCACAGTTGACTACAGTTGCTGCTGACCCTGTCAGTCTGTAGGGCAGGAACTCCACTCTGCTGGAGTCCAAAGCATTAGTCCATGTTGCTCTTAAACCCACTACAATTATAGCCGCTAATGCTATTTGTCCCCAACAATGCATGTACAAGAATGTACTATTGGCAGCACTCAATGCTGTGATATGGGGGAAATAGAAAAAGTCTCCTGCTAGTGCCCATTCTAAATCTGCCTGTGAGAGGCTAAAGGAAGCTCACTGTGGACACTGGACTTCATCAGATCTGATTCCAAGGAAGTGAAGAGAAAAGCCTATGCCTCATCAATGCCCTCCAATCAGTTTCTCCACAACATGAAAAGCAGGATCAGAAATCACCCTTTTCCTTCAGGGCAAAAGGATTTGATGTTCCCCATGACCCCTAAATGGGAACCACAAAAGTATTCACAGTCCCAAGCGTTTCCCTTTTATCCCTGCCATCTTTTCAAAGCTATATAATATTAGCAGAAGAGAAAGTAAAATGGCTATATGCTATCTAAGAGCACACAGTGAAAGTTAATATAAAGAATTTGCTGGCAGATGACTAACTACACAGTTGTAATGAAGGAAAGTCCTTTTTCTGTAAAGCACAAATGTGGGTGATAAACCATGCAGTCTCTTCTGTGCTGCACTGTGATTAAATTTTGCCACTGGAGCCAGGCAGCATTAATCCTACTGCTTCCGTGGCAGAAAAAACGTCATCAAACTGTCGGAACGTCACTGAATTTTCCCGAAGTGCTTTTCCTCTCATCTCGATTGAAGATCTAAATCTTTTCTGTACATGATAAACAAAAATGAATGGATGAAAAATAGCTTTAAGTCTCTTTCTGGCAACCAGGAGCATTATAATCTTATGAATGAAGCTAGTTCTCCTGTACTCCCAGAGTCTATAGGGACTGATTTATAAATGAAGTGGTAATGCATTGATCTTTGCTCATTACTTTTTCAATAAATCTCTTTTGGTGAGTTTTCTGCATGCTAAGCCCAGAAAAGTACTTCTCCGTGTCTATAGTCTGGCTCTTTCTACAACGCAGCAGTCAACATCCTGGTATAATGGATGATTATAGGACTTTCTGTCCTTGGAATAAATAATTCCCAAATCTCTTTATACATTGGTCTCATTGTTTGTAGGTTACCAGTGGATAATTTAGTTGGCATCAGAAAACTAAGGTGTTACATTTGTTTTATATATGTAATCAAGCATATTTTAGTTGATTTTGGATTTAAACAATACATTTTCAGTTATTGGTATGTTTATCTTGTTACCACATCAATTCTTTACTGCTGTAAATTATGTAAGGACTTAGGGTTAAACAGATTTTAAATCAAAAGCACTGTCATGTGACAATTACACAAATGGAAAATTCTCCCTTTCTTCCAACTCCCCTTCTCAAAATGACTTTGACACATTTCAATGTCCCATATTCATATGAATGTAGAAAATACTTCAACCATGTTCACATTTTTTTTACCCTCTTCACTCTACCCCCCCATTCCAGTTATTTCCTTTCCCTTAACATGAGCTGTTTTAGATTCCTGTCCTTCACTGTTTTAGTGTTTGTTCATTATTCAGTGGGGTTTTTTTCTTGGTATTTTACCTGTAAATATGTTTTACTTCAGTCAGTCAAATCCTCTGTACTTCTCTTCCTTATCTTTTGTCTCCCACCCTCGACAGTTGTCAGTATGTTTTGTAGTTTCTTATTCCTACACAGATATGATTTATTTCAATATTATTCTCTCCCTATCATTCTTTTCTTCTTTCCCTCCTTCCTTAGTCTCCTCTAACAGTCCCACTTTTGAAAACATGTCCTACAAAATTTAAAATAGAATATAAGCTTTCTTGTTAAAAATTGGAGTCAATTCTGGGTGACACAAAATTTTAGTAAAGAAAAAAAAAGCTTAGAATTTCTGTCATACCTTGATGGATATGTATTTACTCAACATCATCTTAGAATGAAGTGAGAGAGACCATGAGATGTGATTTTGGTGTTAAGGGAAACTTGAACAAAGACACGGGACTCTGAGACAAGGAAGCAAAACTTTATTGTGCTGACACAGACTCAGCAGACTTGTGTCTAAAGGCTGAGCCCCAGAACAAAGGGGTCTTACCTTATGTAGCCTTCCAAGCAGGTTTTCAGAGGTAATAAAATTTTTAAAATAAGGTTTAACCCATATATGATTATATGCTGTTCTATAGGCTACTTCACCATAGTGCTAAGTGCCCCTCTACCCCTAGTGCTATGTGACCTTCACATTTGGATTCTTTAGGTTTTATCTCTCTGCTATGCCATTCTTTCACCCCGCTACTTTATCAGAACACAGGCCTGTCTGTTTCTATTCTGGTCCTCCTCCCTGCTTACATTATTTCCCCCTATGATGCTCAGATCCACCTAGTGTCAAAGAGCATCATCTTGATTTAGGGGTTTGTATTTTCATGGCATCTTCACATGGGTAGATGTTTTTCTCTCTATAGTGGCCTCTATAATGGTCCTAATGGACCACAATACAAAGGGAACCAGGCAGGGTAACATCAGGCATGCTCCCAAGACAAGACACATTCCCCTGCTTTCCATGATGAATGTAGTCTGTATTGTTTTATTTACTCTGGGACTTTTAGTATCACTTACTGGCAATCTTGCAAACCTGGGGAGTATATGAGTTGATGTAATGCACAACTTGTTGGTGGGTGCATGATTCAAAGTATGGCTATGCAGAGGTCCCAACAATGGCTCTCTTGTAACATTTAGTACATAGGGGAAACCTTACAAGGGCCAACCCAAAAGTTAAGAGTCCAAGTGTGTACAGGAAAGCAGGGGTGCATCCGATGTTTGAGTTTCTGCCATGTGTAGACTAGTCAGCTTCTGGAGTGACTACATCAGGGCTGTTGTCCCATTGTTCATGGTCTCCTGTTGTCTCGTGGGAAGTGGGGTCTTGCTGAAGAAGGAGGCAGGCATTCTGGAGGGTGATCTTGCATGGTAAGGCTGGGTCAGGGATGCACTCCCACTTTGGAGAGGCTGGCTTTACTCGGCTGTGGTGGATCCAGGGAATAATTTTTGCTATTTAACTGCAGTGGGCATAGACGAGATAACAACAAAAGGGCCCCTCAATGGGGTTTTAATGGTTGGACATTTTTTCTTTTACCCAGAAGTGTCTTTTGGTATCTTTTTTTTTAAATAGGTAGAATTACCATGGCAACAATATATTATCAGTATATATGTCAAGAAAACACATTGTTTAAAAAAGTTAAAATCACCATCTTCAAGTATCAAAGGACATGTTTAGAGCCAGTAAAAATAGTCATTTTGTCTCTATTTAAGTAGAAGACCCTATCTAAAAAATATGAGCTTATTTCCGGAAAGGGTTTAATGCCAGATAGCCACACATGTATAAGAACCATTTCCTCAATCCTCTCGGCCTTGGTTATTTTTGAGAGGTCTGGCACAAGTGACTCCATTTAAACTTTGATGGCATCCCCCTTGTCTGCAAACTGTTTGTCTCTGAGCAGTCTCCTCTGAAGATCTTTTTCCCATCCAAGTACTAACCAGGCTGGACCCTGCTTAGCTTCTGACATCAGACAGTCAGGGTGGTATGGCCGTAGACTGAAGATCTTTCTCGATTGGTCATTTTCTTTCCTCATCATGAGGATTTGCTCTTTCCTGGATTTTTGTTTGTTTGGTTGGTTTTGAGCCCACATTGGTGGGGGAAGTAATGAGCAGATCAGGTGGGAGTCAGTGCCAACTAGACCCTTTTGGCCAAATTTAAGCAACAAAGAATATTAGAAGAAGTGGCTCTTATGCAGTAGGCTTCTAGACAAGGACAATATAAAACAAAATCCAACAAAAGCTAACTTAGTTGACACATAAGTATTCATTAGAGTAATTTTTTATGGACTTGATGGTAAATGAACTCAGAAGGATCAGAACTGTAATAACAAACTTAAAAGAGCCATGGTTAAAATTTTAATGGACAATTTAGCAACTAACAGAACAGTATATCAGTACCATTAACTTTTTGTTACCATGTTTATCTAAATTTTGTATTTTAGAAGGTTTGATATACTTAAAAAACATAAATATGTTTAATATACAGGAAACAGCAACAGCATCACAACTCTATAGAAGTAATATATACATATAAGTTTAGTTGTTGCTCTTGAAGAAAAACCTTAGATTTTCTCATCAGTGGGTGGGGGGAACAGTGTCATTGACCCCAAATAGCCTAGACACAGACACATATAGGATACTGATTGCATTAGAATCACCCATGATGACAGTTGTTTAGCCATGAGGTCATCCAGAAAATTTTACATAAACTAACTCTTAAATGAATATGACTCAATTACCTTAGTAGTCAAAACCCTGACAAAAAACACCAGAGAACACAGGTAAATATTTATGGGGATTAAGTGTGGAGTCAGGAAACCTAATGGCCAAGAATCATGGCTCAGATGTTGATAAGGGATCTATCCCAGATTGTTGACATTAACAGGTGGCTCATGACATACAAGGAGAATCCTACCAACCTGTAGTCAATGGAGGCCTCCACAAAATAACGGGTCCAATCTGGCCATCCCAGGCCAAAAATTCCCTCTGCCTGGCATGTGGAAAGAGTAGGACTAATATCTCTACTGTTGACTCCAACAAAAACTAGAGATCTTGACGTGTAAGTAGTGCTCCTTTCTGGGTTTTTTAGTTTATCCTATCTGGAGGGTGCACTTTGGATTTGTTTTTTGGTTTTTTGTGTTTTTTTTAACTTTGCTTTATATAAGTAAATCTGTCTCAACCCTCATATGAGTGCAGCAGCACTCCCTGCACTCAGCTGCCTCTTTCCTCTCTGTATTCTAATAAAATATTAATGCCTTGTGGATTAATCTGTAGCACCAAAAATTCCTGACAGTTATCTTGACAAAACAAAAACCATTTTTTGTAAATGTTATCAAGAACAATATAATATTTTTAAGATAGCCTTATTGTTATGAGCTTAGAGAATTAAGTCTTAGTTTAATATCAGTACATTAAATTTGATCATACAAAACCTTTAATGTAACTGGATTTTTGTCAACTCAATCACTTATATAAGCATTTATAAGCTCCATCTTTTTATGACAACTTACTCGGTACCTTTATGAAAACTTAATTTGTATCTTCTGGGGGAGCTTGTCTTTATCTTTTTTTTTTAATTTAAAAGTATTTTTTTAACCTTTTATTTTTTAGAAACCATACCCTTAATACCTTATATATAAATATTTGTTACTTGTTGAAAATAACTCATAAACCCTTTTAACTTAAAGCCTTATATTTGTATGAAAAAACAGAAAGGAAGCAACCTTAAATTTTTTTTGTATAAAAGCAATTTATAGAAAGCCCATTTATTAATAGACCCATGTATTATAAGAGAGAATTAAATCCCAGATTTTATTTATGGCAGAATGAAACAAGCTAAGGTCAATTTTTAACTACCAAAATTTTAAGATTCCTGCTGTAGGCTTGCCCCTCCCTGCTTTTCTTTTCTGTTGTTTTTCTCCTCTGGTTTGAGACAGAGTGCTAAACCCTGAATGCCTGCATCCTAGTGAGACCTGATTAGAATAAATTTGAAAATTGATTTCCTTAAAAGTAGCAACAGAACAGAGTAATAATTTTTCACATTAGCTCTATAATAAGAACCATCCTCAAGATGTTTACATATTCATATGTAGAAAGCTTAAGCAGTTTATAACAAGAGATCTTTAAAATGAACACAGCAGCAGTTTAAGAACCATGTTGAAGATGCTTACACACACACACACACACACACACACACACACAGAAAAGTTTTCTAAATTAAGCATTCCAGAAAAAAATATTCCATCTTAAGCATGGATAAGATGAGCTGGAATTTCAGGTGCAATTAAATTTTGCCCAATGCTTTAAACAAATTTATACACACACACACACACACACACACACACACACACAAATAGAGTGCACTCTCAAAAAAAGAAAAAATTTTAAATTATACCCAGAGGGCTATCTGGCGAAATGGTGGATAATCCTTCTGTTCTCTTTTGAGCCTTCCTCTTTGAAACTGAATTTTTGTTACCCACCCCTTAACTTTGGTTGTGTCTATTTCCTGAGAAAAGCTCAACCTCCCCAATTCTTGGAGTTGTCTCACACATTTTTCCCCTAATTCCTAAACCTGAGAGACCCAGTTTCACCCCAGATGGGGTTATTTGGGTGTCTCTGGGAGGTGATCAGTCTCCCCTTCTGCCTCCCAAAGGCAGGTCTATTATTTGAACCTGGGTTCTTACCATTCTGATGGGTGATGCTCCCATACTGGTTCCTGTGCCTCACTGAGTTCTGTGTGTATTTGAGGCCCTTAACCAAACTTGCTGGGAGGAGGATGAGTACCTCCTCCAGATCAAGCTGTCCTTTGGTGCCTGACAGAATCATGTCTCCTGGTGGTCCAGGGGTCATACCCTAGCAACATGGAAGGTGAAAAATCCACAGTCTCTGTAATCCTGGCAATTAACTCCCATGAAATGTTATGGGAAACTCAAACAGAGACATGGGACTCTGAGACAAGGAAGGAATGCTTTATTGCTGTGGATTTGTGTCCAAAGGCTGAGCCCCAAGAAGAAAGGTGTCTCATCTTATGTAGGCTTGCAAACAGGTTACAGAGGCAATAAAATTTAAAAAAAAAAAAAAAAACAAGATTTAGCCCATATATAATTATATGCAATTCTATAGGCTACTCTTTAGGTTTTATGTCTCTGCTATGCCATCCCTTCCCCACCCCCCGCTACTTTATCAGAATACAGGCCTGTCTGTTTCTCTTCTGGTCCTCCTCCCTGCTACAGGGTTGTTTACCAGAGTGACAGGAGGACAAAAGGGGGTAAGGAGGGAGTCACTAAGTCCTAATCTATTAATAATTTATTATAATTACATCTGGAGTTCAGGAGAAAAATCCTCCTAGTAATATACTATTAATTTGTTCCTTTCTCTCCTGGAACTCAACAGGAAAAGGATGACTATGTCCTAGGATAAGAATCAGGTATTGAAACCCACTGCTTAGGACTATAATGTATGCTCCAAGCTCTGTTTCTGTGCTCTTCTAGCACAGGAAGAGACATGGACTGATTCCATTCACTAATTCTGTATCAGGGACAGATAGGCCAGAGAGACACACTGACAATCAAAAAGAAAATGATCCCTGCATTGGTGTTTTTCCTACTGGCTTTTTACTTTGTGGAATGCTCCCATAACTTCTCGTTAACTATACCTAAACTCTTACTGCTCTGCAGCCTGAAACAAGATGCTAAGAATGTAATAAGAAATACAGAAATGAAATGCAGTCCTCTTCAATCACTGGAGCCTAGCACTACCAAATGACTAAAAGGGAAAGAGAGCAAAGATGGAAAACAACATGCTACATGGAGCCAAACACAACCTTAATGATGGTAAGTGCTAATAGCCTGAACTTGTTCTAAATATGCAATTTTGTCTAGAGGGAAAAAAATGAAGTGAAAGTGGAAATATCAACTCTAAATAAAACAAAATGTGTATTCGAGAAAGCATCACCTACATGTAAACAAAAAGAATAGCACAAAAATGAAATTATGCATGGAATTGTATATTTTTAAAATAAACACAGGAAAAAAATTGATGGACATACTGATGGGAACTGACAAGAATACTATCACAATAGTGACTTTCATCCTTCATTGCTTTACTCACTGTTACATTATTTACTTACTCATTCAACAAATAAGTGCCTGTAAGCTGGTATGTATTAGGTACTAGAGATGCAAGGAAGAGCAAGATATATGTGGCCCACACTTCATGGAGCTCAGAGGCTAGTGGTTGAGGTATAGGATGATTAAGCAAAAGCAAAATTTCTGAAAATGGAAATTATAAAGGAAATGAGAGGAGAGAGAAGAGCATAATACAGGCAATGAGAAATGGCCTTTTTGCAGGAGGATCATGAGTTAGATGCCAGCTTGGGCAAAGATAATGTCAAGACCTTGTCTCCAAAGCAAAAATCAAAACAAAAGGGCTGGAGGCATAGCTCAAGTGATTGAGCACTTACCTAACATGCACAAGATCCTGGGTTCAATCCTCAGTACTTAAAAAAATGTCCTTTCACAGAAAATAAAGTTTAAGTGAGACTTGAATCACATAGGTGCAGAAACAGGGTATATCCAGGAATAGAAACAACTTAAACAAAGGCTAGAATACACCATGTAGCTACAGCGTGGTGCAGAGTGCAAAAGGGACACTGGAGAGCTAAGCAGTATTCAGATCATAATACCTTACAAGGACATGTTAAGAACGTAAAATTCTAATCTTAATTTAACAGGAAGTCATTAGAAGTTTTGAGGAAATGGATAAGTTTCTACACAACATATTTGTTTCATTCTGAGCAATGCAAGAAAAATGGACAAAATTCAAGCAAGAGAAGGGTCAGGGATATCAGATGAGGTTGTTTCAATAGTGCAGGTGAGAGATATGAATAGGAATATGTACATTTTGATGTCAAATTAACAGGACATAATGATATGTCAGATGTACTGAGTGACAGAGAATAGATGTATCACAGCTGCTTATAGATCACTGAGGTAGTTGTCAATGCCACTAATGGGGTGGAAATTATTAGAATACAAAAATGTTCAAACTGGAGATTCAAGGAATGATTTTTTATCATACTATTACTAAGATGCTTGTGTGACCCAAATGTTTGTGTCCCTCTAAAAATTTGAATGTTGAAACTTAATCCCCAGTGCAATAAAGAAGTGAGGTCTTTAATTAAGTCCTCATGAGTGGGATTAATTCCTCCTAAAAGAGGACTAAGGGAACTCATGTACAACTTACTTCCATGGAAAAAATGAAAGCAAGAAGGTGCTATATATGAAGCAAATAAAAAGTCCTCACCAAACACTGGATCTGCTGATACTTTAATCTTGAACTTCCAGGCCTCCAGAAATGTGAACCACATATTCTTATATTCCTATCATTTAAAAGTTATGTAATCTAAGGTATTTTGTTTTAGCATCTCAAATGGACTAAGACAATGTTTAACAAATAGTTGAAAAATATGTATTTCAAATGCAAGGTTAAGCAACAAAGTAAGATAAATTGTTAAGTAATTGCATATATATGGTATGTGCAGACATGGAAACTAATCAGTAAATAGAGAATAAAATTAAAACAAGAAGATAATCCACAATGGAACTGAGATGATTGTTCCAACTTCTAAAATTTAAATAAAGCTGGAGACCACAAAGAAGATTGAGAATGGGGCCCAAGGAGGTGAAAGAAAAGCTGAGAGGCAAGAATATCTCAAGGAGAGATGGTCAATTATACAGAACATTGGGAGAAGTCAAATAAATTCATGAAAGAGAAATGTTACAGCTAATCTTGATTGTCAACTTGATTGGATTGAGAAGTACCCAGAAGATGAATAAAGCAAATCTCTTTGTGTGTTTGTGAAGGAGCTTCCAGAAAGGGTTAGGTAAAGGGGAAAGACACATCCTGAATCTGGGCAGCACCATTCAATAATCTCATGACCTTCATGAAATACAAAAGAGAAGAGGGAATAATCCAGCTAGAATGTACACATTCCACTCTCTTCTCCTCTCTTCTCCTTTCCCCTCTCTCTCCTCTCCTCTCCCCTCCCCTTCTCTTCATTTGCCTTCTCTCTCTCTCTCTCCCCCTCTTTCTTCCTGGCCACCACGATATGAGTTACTATGCTCTGCCAAACCACACCTGCATTAAGGACTGAAAGTATGACCCAAAATAAATAATTCTTTCCTTTAAGTTGTTTTTGCAAGTATTTTAGTCATAAGTATGGAAAGCTAACAGAGAAAACTAGCAAAATTGTTACCTATGCTAACTATACATGACCATATGCTTTGTGGGAAGAATTTGGAAAAAGCTGGAAAAAAAGGCTAAAGAAACCCTAAGACGCTGTAAGTATATCTTAATGAGCAAATCTGGTAGGACTTCAGAAGACCCAAATGCTGATATGAATGCAGACAGTAAAAACTATCTTTATGAGGTTTGGATGGAAATGAGGACTGCATTGGGAATTAAACTAGAGGCCATTCCTATTTTATTTTGACAATGAATGTGGTTACCTTTTTTCTATGCCCTGAGACTGTGAGGGAGACTGAGCTTAAAGTGATGATTAATTAATCTGGTAGGTGAAATTTCAAGGCAGTCCAGAACTGAGACTTTGGTATGGTTAATGCAGGCTGCTTTTAACCAGGTTTACTGTGACAATAGGGTTTAAAAAGAAGAGCATAAAGACTTGAAATTTTCAGTTTGGTCAGAAAAACCACTGCAAAGATAGGGTTAATGAAAACATAGTTTCTGAAGAGATTAGCACCATTGGAAAAAGGCAAGTATTTTGCTTCAGGACAATAGGAAAGATGCCTTCAGGGCATCTCAAGAATTAGTCAAACTTTTCCCATGCAAGCTCAAGGATAGGAAAAACAAAGGGCATTTGAAACTTTTCTTTGAGAAGAGAGTGCTTCTGTGGCACCCAGTTGCTTTCACAAGATTTCTTTCCCTGTACTTAGCTGCCCAGCCAATCAGATGCCACTGAAGCCATGGTTCAAGGGTGCCCAGCCTCCACTGAGGCTGATAGCAGAGTTTAACATCATGCAGATAATGCTGGTTCTGCAGGCATGCAGAATGCAAGAATAATGGGGTCATGGAAGTTTCCATCCAGATTTCAAAGGAAGGCCTGGAGACCAGGCAAAGTGTAGCCACATCAGGATCCCTGCAGACAGTCACTAAGAGGGCAACAGTGAAGCTGTGAAAGCACAATCTAAGACACAATGGAGATCCCAGGAAATTAGTGATACCAGAAACATGGATTGCCTTCCCAGGAAAGCTGCAGGTAGTAAGTAAACCCAGTCAACAGAGAGGGAGTGTGGGATACAACTGGCAAGGATATATTATCAGGGTTTCCCAAGCCCATTAGAGCTCACATCATGGTGTTACATGCCCCATATGCTGTATTTGGAGCTATGTTGAGTTAATGCTTGTCCCGCTAGGTTTTGGTCTTGCTTTGCTCTAATTCTTTCTTTCTGTTCTCTTATTCTTCCCTTTTGAAATAGGAATGTTTGCTTAGCAACATTGAATTTTAGGAGTACATAACTTGTTTTGTGGGGTTTTTAAGATACTTTTATTATATTTTTTAATTAGCATACATAATATATCAGGGGGTTTCACTGCCATAATTACATACATGCATACATACATACACTGTATCCTGAACAGTCTCTTCATTCTCGGAATTATTTCTTTTGATGCATAGAAACATTTTTTTCATTTTTTTGTTAATTGTTTATACATTTATTCATATGTGTATACATTGTTTGGGCCATCTCTCCCTCCTGCCCCCCCCAATTCCCTCACTTCCAGGCAGAGCTGTTCTGCCCTCTTCTCTAACTTTGAGGTTGAAGAGAAAACATAAAATATAATAAGAAAAACATGATGTTTTGCTAGTTTGAGATGAAGATGGCTATATAGGGAGATCCTTCTGTTGTTGCATGCATATGTGTATTACAACCCAAATTGGTTTATCTCTACCAGACCACTTCACTACTTCCCAGTCACCTTCCCATAGTAGCCTCTGCCAGTTTAAGATTACTTTATTCACTCCTCTACTGTGGGCACATCAAACACTTTCAAGTTTTAGGTTTCCTTCCCTTTCCCTATTCCTCCTGTTTATGTTCTCCCCTTAGTGTATGACCCATGTCCAATAATATTATTGCATTTGTTTTAGGTCTACAATCCACATATGAAGGAGAACATATAATTTTTGGCCTTCTGAGCCTGGTTCTCTGGTTCCATCCATTTACTTGGAAATGACAAAATTTCATTCTTCTTTGTGGCTGAGTAAAATTCCATTGTGTATAAATACCACATTTTCTTTATCCATTTATTGGTAGTAGGGCATCTTGGCTATTTCCATAACTTGGCTATTGTGAATAGTGCTGCAATAAATATGGATGTGCAGATGCCTTTGGAATAACCTAAGTCACATTCCATTGGGTATTTCCCTAGGAGTGATATTGCTATATCATATGGAAAATCTATGTTTGATGCAATCCCCTTTGTCAATCTTTTACTCTTTTTCTCTTAGCAATTGGTGTCCTATTCAGAAAATAATTACCTATCCCTATATGATCCAGAGTTTTCTGTATTTTTTCCTGTAGTAGTTTCAAAGTATTAGGTCTTACATTAATATCTCTGATCATTTGTAGTTGATTTTTATATAGTGTGAGAGGTAGGTGGTCTAGTTTATGTTTTCTGCATGTAGATAACCAGCTTTCCCAACACCATCTGTTGAAGAGGTTGTCTTTTCCCCAGTGTATGTTTTTGGCTCCTTTGTTAAAGACCAGATGGTTGTAGCTGTGTAGTTTTATTCTGGGTTTTCTATTCTGTTCCATTGGCCTTCATGTCTGTTTTGTGTCAGACGTAGGGGTTCATAGCTATTTTTCATGAGACTCAGAGGGGACTATCAATGTGGACTTTAGAATAACATTGGAGCTGTTAAGACTATGGGGACTCTTGGAGATGTACTGAATACGCTTTGTACTATGGGATGAACATGAGTAATTTAGGAGTTCAGGGTGAAATGTTATGGTTTAAGGAGACATGTTTGAGTGTCAAGTTGACAAAAGGTTGGCTTGTAATGTTTGATTATCATCTTGATTGGATTGAGATGTGCCTAGGATATTAGTGAAGCATACCTCTGGATGTGTCTTCCAGGGTGTTTCCAGAGAGGATTAACTAAGTGAGAAAGACCCACCCTGAATGTAGGTGGCACCACGCAATAGCCTGGTGTGGGGAAACCAGAAGGAATAAAACAGGGAAGGAGGCTGAAGACAGCTAAAGAGCAGGCATTTTTTTCTCTCTGCTCCCTAACTACCATGATATGAGATGCTCTGCTCTGCCATTCCCTCCCTCTGTGATGGACTGAAACCTCTGAAACTATGAGCTAAAATAAATCCTTCCTCCCTTTATATTATTTCTATCAGGAATTGGTCACAGAGATCAAAAATTGACTGGCAGGAATTATTCATTCCCTGTGTGTTAAGTTGTTGAAAATTTTTAAAAAAGACGTTGTTACATGCTGAGAATGAGGATACCCTCTATGGACTCCTTTAAAAAAAAAAAAAACATGTGGAATAAAGTTTAAAGAAAAAAATATTAAATTCATAACTTGCATGTAAAGGAATGACTATTGTGTTGTGACAGTCCTCTGGACTTCTCCATGCTTAGAGGTAATAGAAAGCCAGAGCAAACCTCAGGAAAACCCCAAATCTAGCTGTTGGGCTTAATATTAACATAATCTTGTTAAGATTTAACTTCTCCTCTCTTGTCCCTTTGTTCCATGAACGAGAAAGCAGAGGCATATGCCTCATTATCAATAGTGAGTATGGTTGATACAGGGATAGGGTTTTGTCCTGGTTACTAACTATTCTAAAAATGCTCCCCCCACAAATATTCCACACCCCAACCATCAAAACCCATATTATGATGAGATATCATTCTAGTAATTGTGCTTAGTATAATTGAATTGGCCTGAAAATAGAGAGATTATCATAGATTATCCAGAGGGGCTCACTGTAATCACATGAACTTTCAAAAAGCCCTTTTCCAGTGGGAAAAGGTCAAGCTAGAAAGATATGAAGACTCACACAAACTATTCCTGGTTTGAAGATGAAGAGGACACTAGGAGAAGCATGTGAGCCTTTGGGCTCTAGGCTGACTGACAGCAAGATAACAAAAACTTTAGATGTATAGTTCCTGCCTGGAACAATTTTACTCCATGTAGGCTATCCAGGCCACTGAATTTAAGCAAAACCTATGAAAGACATGAAGAAGAAAATAGGGTGATGCATTCATCCACTTAGGTTCTTATTTCATTATGTTCTTTGTGTGGCTTGTTTGCAGCCTCTGGGTGAAACAAAGTTCAAACAACCCTGAACTACCTAAAGCATCTGTTTCAATCAGTCATGACCCTAAACTGCATTTTCTGACTTTATGTTTCCCCTCTAAAAAGAAGTACCTAAGAATGAAAATAAGGGTATCAGACATAAGAAGCATGAATGCAATAAATAAACCAAACAATAAAAATCTCAGTAAAACTTAGACTCATGGCCAAACACATGCTCATTATTTAAAATTGAATTCAGAAAAGAAAAAAAAAAAACAAGAATACCATCTGGACTAGATTTGTAGACAATACATTTATGACATAGGGTTGCTTCTTGACAGGAAATTAGAAAAATGTGATTTAGTAGGTAAGCAAGAGAAATTTCAAATTTGTATGTAAGATTTTATGTCACATACCATAAATACAATTATTTAACTATAAACAAAATAATTTATATTTGTATAATCCTTGTCATGGATATTGTCAAAGTAATCTCTACACGTTTTAAGAACAACTTAATGGAGAGATGATTGACATATAAAAAGACGTACCTAGTTTATGTGTATAACTTAACGCTCTTCATATACCTATGAAACCATTCACATCCATGCCGTAAGCCAGTGTGTCACCTCCAACATTTATCTACTGCCATTGTACTTATTGTTATTATTTGCAATAAAAATACTACTAAGCATCAAGCACCTTACAAAACTTTTAAGTATACAATACAGTATAGTTAACAATACGCACTATGCTCTATGGACCTCTTGGACTAAGTCATCATTTATTATCTAAATTTTGCATACTTTGACTAATGCCAATTTCTTATACCCCTGTACCCACATCTTGGCAACCATGATTCTATTCTCTTATTCTATGAATTTTACTATTTAGAGTCATCTTGTAAATTTTAATCCCATACCTTTTGTCTTTCCGTGTCTGACTTATTTCACTTAGCATATCTTCCAGGTTCATCTATGTTGCGGCAAAAGTAAGATTTCCTTCTTTGTACAATGTTGAATACTATTTCATTGCAGGTACCACTTTTAAAAAAATCTATTCATCACTGATGAACATTTCATTTGCTTGATGTCTTGAATATTGTGAACAATGCTGAAATAGACATGATGGTGTATATATCTCTTAGACATACCAATTTCATTTCCTTTGGATATATATCCAAAAGTAAGATTGCTGGATCATATGGTAGTTCTATTTTTAATTTTTTGAGGAATATTTATGCTATTTTCCATAATGGCTATACTAACTTACATTCACACTAACAGTGTACAGGGGTTACTATTTCTCCACATCCTTATGAATATTCATTATCTTTAAATTTTTTGATAGCAGGTATTCTAATACCTACTAATAGATACTATTTTAGTGTGGTTTTATTTTGCATTTCTTTAATGAATATTGATATTACTCATACACTTGTTGGCCATTTGTATGCATCCTGTGGAAAAAGGTTTTTCAGGTCCTTTGAATCTTTCCTGGCAGTGCTGGTGATCAAACCCAGGCCCTTGCACATGCTATGAGGTAAGTAACATACCACTGAGCGGTACTCCCAGCCCCTTTCCATTTAGATTTTTGTTGTGGAGTTGTAGAAAATCCATACACATTTTTAAAATTAAGTTCTGCATTTTAAATTTTTTTCTATGTATTTTTGAATACTTAAAGTAACAAAGTAAAATGTAACTCTTCCTAAGCAATTTACATAACATAGTAAAACATGATGGTTACCTGTTTATACTATGACATAAGTAAAGATTTGAGTAAGTATCCAGAGTTTTAGGTCATGTAGAAAAGAATGTCTGGTACATTAAAAACAAGCTTTTTAGAGGTTAATATATAAATGTTTATCTAAAGACTTAGTAATATACAAACACTTTAATCTAAAAAATCAAATTCTGGGAATTCATCCTAAGCAAATGCACAATGTGTATAAATGAACAACGATAAAAGTATTTACCAAACTGTTGCTATAGCCAGCAAAAAACAGAAATAATTTTAAATGCCCAAAAAGAAGAAAATATTTAACTCAGTAATCACGGCTCACTGATTCAACCTGACACAATATAACCTTTACCAATGAAGTAATGGGAGTTTATGTTCATGCTAAATCTTTATCAAGAAAAGACAGATAAACATGGTAATAAAAATTATCTCTGGATGATGGATTCCTGAGAGCATTAATTTATTATTTATCATTTGTGTATGCTCTAGATTGCCCACAGTAATATATTCTACTTAAATAAATCATATAAAATACCTAAAATATGATTCTTAGCAAAATTTAGCAATTATAATCAAACTCATTTTTGATTAATATAGTTATTTCAAGAAGTTTTACAATTACAAAAGTCTACTGCCTATAAAAGCTAATTTAAATATAAATATTTTATTTAAATAATTCCTTATATTTGAACAATTCCAATTTTTAATTTGCTGACCAATTATTGAAATTTTTGTTCTTTTCTTAGGTTGGCATCATAGAAATAGTTTTAATCCAATGATACTTTAATGGCCATACTAAATTATTAGAAAAAAATTAATTTTATCCCACTTTTTAATGGAAATATCTTGGCAGGGGGGAGAAATGAACCAAGCCTTGTATGCACATATGAATAATAAAAGAAAAATGAAAAAAAAAAAAGGAAATATCTTATCAAAGTCCAGGCCTTTCTGCCTCATTATTAAAGCTCATGAGGTTCAAATTAACCAACTCTCACATATATCAGTTATCCATTCTTTTCCTAGTATAGAACTGGGAGGAATTTGCCAGCAGGTGTTAAATTTTATCCCATAAGGATTCCATAGAGCTCTATAAATGTGTGCAAATTCCCTATATGTATATTTTAAATGCAAATTTCTGTGACAATTTTATGAACAGCTGTAGAGTTCAAAAAAAGTGCATTTCCTAATTCATACTATCTATATGCAAAGTCACAGAAAATATCAGATGTTATACGCTATAGCTTGTTTCAGTAGAGTATAACCATTTGTATTTATGGCACACAGCACCCCTCTTTCCCAAGCACTTCCTAAATCCCAAGAGAAAAGTTACTTAGTCTGCCATTATAAAAGAACCATCTTTAGGATAAAATATTGACTTTCTCTCAAACATGAAGCAATAAGTTGCATCCAATAAAAGGAAGGAAATTATGGCTGATCAACTGCAGGAATTTTTGAGCCACTCGAATGAGCTTAAATTTCACTCAGACACCAATAGCAGTAGAATTGAGTATCAGAGTGAAAATCATAACTGTGCATATGTTCCAGGCTTTGACGGGAGAAATCCAACCAACCATTAGCATATCACTCAGCATTTTGGGGCCTTAAGAAAATCAAGAGAGGACCCTAATCAGTCTCTAAGTTCATGCTTACTTCTGAACTCTGTTGCAGTAAACAAAAGTCTTCTAGTACCAGAATCAATGAAAAAAAAAATAAAGCTAGATAATTTCATGTAAGAAAAGTACAGATGATGCTGTTAATATACACATGAAGATAATCTCCAAACTTTCTTTTTTTTATTTTATTATTCACATGTGCATAGAAGGCTTGGGTCATTTCTCCCCCCTGCCCCCACCCCCTCCCTTACCACCCACTCCACCCTCTCCCTCTCCCTCCCACTCCCTCAATACCCAGCAGAAACTATTTTGCCCTTATTTCTAATTTTGTTGTAGAGAGAGTATAAGCAATAATAAGAAGGAACAAGGGTTTTTGCTGGTTGAGATAAGGATAGGTATACAGGGAGTTGACTCACATTAATTTCCTGTGCGTGTGTGTTACCTTCTAGGTTAATTCTTTTTGATTTCACCTTTTCTCTAGTTCCTGGTTTCCTTTTCCTATTGGCCTCAGTTGCTTTTAAGGTATCTGCTTTAGTTTCTCTACGTTAAGGGCAACAAATGCTAGCTAATTTTTTAGGTGTCTTACCTATCCTCACCCCTCCCTTTGTGTGCTCTTGCTTTTATCATGTGCTCAAAGTCCAATCCCATTGTTGTGTTTGCCCTTGATCTAATGTCCACATATGAGGGAGAACATATGATTTTTGGTCTTTTGGGCCAGGCTAACCTCACTCAGAATGATGTTCTCCAATTCCATCCATTTACCAGCGAATGATAACATTTCGTTCTTCTTCATGGCTGCATAAAATTCCATTGTGTATAGATACCACATTTTCTTAATCCATTCGTCGGTAGTAGGTATGGGTAAGAACTTTCTCAACAAAACTCCAAACTTTCTTATCACATGCTGCCCTTAGTTTATAAAAGAAGGTCATGGGAATTAATATGCTCAAAGTAGTTTACATACATGCATGAAAATGTCACAGTGAAACTTAATTCTTATGTACAACTAGTATATGTGAATAAAAACAAAGAAAAATATGTAAGGACTGGGAACCTAGCTCATGGATAGAACACTTGCATAGCCTAACATGCTTAAAGCCCTGGGCTTATTACCCAGAAAGGAAAATTTAAAAAAAAATCCTTTCCCATCTCACCAAGTTGGAACTGAGCAGAAGTATTAGAAATTGTTCTTAGAGCCAAGAAAACAGTGACTATGCCATCCTGATTAACTTCCTCTCTTGTTTTTTTTTTTTTTTTTGGTGGCACTAGGGTTTGAACTCAGCACCTCATGCTTACTAGGCAAGCACTGGACCACTTGAGCCATCAAGGAAGCCCATCAGCTTCCTTTCTTATCTTTCAGGAACTTGGTAAGTATGAAGGTAATTTATTCTGAAGAACAGGATGGGTCATATCCTATTTCTGGAGTATCATTTTCCCATATAATTTAGTATCTGAGAAACCAAAATTTGTTATCACAATGTTACTTACTGAGCAAAGAAAACAACATAGGCAGAGAAGAGGCTAGTCATAATTTTAAAATGAATACACATTTTAATATGGTGTGTTAGATTGTGTGTGTGTGTGTGTGTGTGTGTGTGTATGTTGGAATGGTAGAAAAGACACGGTTCAGGTGTCAAGGGCCATCCCCCCAAACCCTGTCAGTGTCACGAATCAGTCAGAACACACTTTCTCGGTGTGGCTGGAAGAAGCCTGATAAGCATCCCCAGTGCTCTGTTCAAACTGGACACTAGTTCTCACCAAGTGGTAAAGTACTAAGAAATAAAATTTTTTCCACTCACAGGTCTACAATGATGGGATTGCTTAATTCAATGAAATTCAGCTTCTCTCTTTCAGTACAATTTAAATAAAAACTCATTTTTATTTTCTATTTCACATCACTTTCTGTACCTGTAATCTTTTTTATATATGAATTAATATCACTGATTGTGGTCAAATCAAATTGATATACTAGTGATTTCTGGAAACCCCCACCCATAAGGTGTTGAGTTAATAATTTAACTCTGCTAACGTGACATTAATTGTCCAATCTGGAATGACCACATATTGTTCTCTCTCTGCACTGACTGCATCTTAATGGTCAGGAGAAGCTTTAGATCAAGGTTAACACTAGGAACTGATCCTCTGGAAACTCAATACCCTGAGAAAGATGCATGTGCTCAGTTAAAATTCTCATGAGATTGTCACAATTTGACTGCCTTTGTGCACATTAAGAAATATAATTGCCATGTGGAACATCAGGCTGTGTGTTAATTAGAATTTTCGTCACTGTGGCAAAAAACCTGAGCAAAACAAATTAAGGGAAGAAGGATTTATTTTGACTCACAGTTTCAGAGGTTTCAGTCCCTATTCCTTAGCTTTGTTGATTCTGTGCCCATGGTGAGGCAGAACATAATGGCAGCGGAATCCTGGGGCAGAAATCACTCAATTCATTGCAGACAGGAATTGCAAGAATGAAAGAAGCAAGAGAAGATACAGCCCCCAAAAACAGGCCTATGCTTCCCCAGTGATCTACCCTCCTCCTGCTAGGCTCCAAATCCTAAAGTTTCAGAACCTTCCAAAATAGTGCTACCAACTAGGGACTAGTGCCACCACCTGGGGACCAATATTTCAACAATAAGCCTGTGGGAGACATTGAATCTGTGTTCTTCCCATTGGTGAACCTGCCTTAGAAATTTAAGAAAAAAATATAAGACCATTTAAAAAGAATTTAGATAAAACAAGATTAATTGATGTAACTGGCAAGCATAATCTAGCACAATTTAACCCAATGCTATCTTTGGTTTGGTATCTGTTTTCTTGTCATGTAGTGCTATAATATAAAATTCCTCAAGTTGCCATCTCAAGTCTTTTGGTGTTGAGTAAAATCCTATGCTCTTCCAAACAAAGAGCAAAACTTCTATAGATAACAGCCTCAAGCACACCTTGACCTCCAAGACATCTCCCTACCACAGAATTACGGAAATCCAAGTAAGACAACCAGGAAACAAAAATGCTTGAAATAGACTAGAGATGATGTAATTTCTGCTCCTCCAAGACTGAACATTCCCACTAATTCTTTGCATGTTCTATGTATGCTAAATATGTGCAGCTGGAAGTAAAAAGTCATATTTGCTCTTCTAGCTGTTTATATGACACATTCAGTTGTGCAACTCCTAAACACATTTTCCCTATGTGCATAAAACCAAGTTAGAGGGTTTATTTTTTTGTCTTATTAAGATTAAATTTTAGCCATCTATTCTATTCTAAATGAATAGAACTTTCTTGGTTATTATTCTCCATTCTAAAAGTTACTACTCAAGGAAATCACCCACATGGAGAGTTGTCTTGTAAACAAGCAAAAAGAAACATATATTAATCATCAGAAATTCCCCTCCATAAAAAAGTCACAACATTGTGATTTGTACCAGAGGTTGGTAAACATTTTCTGTAAAGGGTCAAATAGGAAATATTTCACTACATTCTACTTTATATAATTGGTCTCAACAGCAACAACTTAACTCTGTGCTATGATAGCACAAAAACAGCTGAAGAAAATAAATGGACATGGCTATGTTCCAGTAAAACTTTATTTGCCAAAAAAAAAAAAAAAAACCAAAAGTTGGGTTAGATTTAGGTTAAAATTTGGAGTTTGCTCATCTCTTGTGTATATAGAATTTTATGGAATTATTTTCTATGTAAATACATGCATGTACACACACCCATGTACCCACATATATGTGTGTGCACATATATATGTATTATGTACATGTTTACAGATATGTAGTTTCTATTCATATATATGTGTGTATGTGAAGATGTGTGTGAATTTGTATGCATAGCAGCTTTATTCACAATGATCAAAACATGGAAGTGACCAAATTACCTTTAGTAGGTAAACTATAAACTGATAAAATCAACTAGTGTAAAGCCAAGATTTTGATAGTAAAATAAAACTTGGCATAATATTGAGAAAGCCAAAGGCATGTACATTTGAGTGAAATCAGAGAGGACAAGAATGAAAGAAATGAGCAAGAACTTCACATCCTTTAATCCAGGTTTTTTAAAAAGCAGTCTCATAGCCTCTGCCCTTCTACTCTAGGCAGCAGCAGCAGCAGCAGCAACAGGGCAGCCATCTCACTCAGGAGGAAATGAGCATGATTTCCAGGTGGCCTTCATCAGTGGAATAGCATTAAATTGCTATTTAAATTTGCCAGGAAGTGAAACATTTCTCATATAAGAAGCCTATACAATTGAAATTCTGCCAACGCAACTAAAAAGGGAAGATTTGAACTAAAAAGGGTAGATTTGATATCTACCAAGTACTTCTACCATCAAGCATTACAACATTTTTTAAATGAGCAAACTAATGATAATGAAACTAATTTTATCACACCACCCTGGGAAAGGAAGATTTTTTATAAACTTTTGCTATTAACAGCTAGGATATTCTGAAACTATTTACCACTAAGAGATAAGCTCAATGAGAAAGGTAGGTAGGTTTTAATATATAGCACAGAATGTGGAAATAAAATCACTGATATAACAGAATTCCAGTATAATAGCATTTTCAACAGTCAACTTTATAGTTAAGGTTACAACTCAATTTCATTTCCCCGTTTCACTTGCTCATAAAAACTTAGTGTGAAGTTCTTCAACATTAAAACTTTTATACTTGGTCTCCAAGTAAATATGAACAATAAACATGATTTTGTTTTCATTTTTAATAAGGAATTTTTTTCTTTCCCTTTCTCCAAGGGCAATTCCTATACACAGGCATTCACACAAATAGAATGAAAAATCTATTATTAAAAACGCATGATTTTCCTAATTAAACTTCAGATTGTTCTTACGGACTCTTTTGTACTATATAGCACCCGAAATTCAGAGAATTTAAAAACTTCTGTAAAATCACTGGTCCTCTGAAAAAAGTATCTAGGTTACCAAAACCTTCTGAAATATTCACTTAGCTAGAGAGGAGCTGAATGTGATTAGAGAAAGCTTCACAGGCTCTGTGAAGTGCACAGTGCATACTCTAACTAAAATCATAAAGTTATTAAAATTTTGCTAACACATCTGGCCTTAAATTTTCCTTTTTTGTATTATAAGTATATTGCAAATTTTCTACATATTATGATGATGTCTTGATGTCTTGAAAAATCTGTTTGAGAAGAGATTATCTCTCCCTGTGCTACCCATCTGAGAGATCACAAAGGACCTAGCCAAGATCATGCCCTCAACAAACAAACCAGCCAATTCAGAGCTCCAAGTCCTCTACAAGATCCCTAAGGCCTGGAGGCAATGGCCTCCAATAGTCCTTGGCCTTAATCATCCCAAGGGTCTGGTATCAGACAGCTAGGTGTCATCCCTATAGTCCAAGGCTCAACAAAGTTATGAAAATAGCCATTCCCCAACTATTCACTCTATCCTGCCTAGCCTTTTCCAGAAAAATCCCAAAAAAGTTAGTAGCCTAAACCACCTCTCACTACTCTCTTTTGCTTCCAGCCCAACCTGGTTTGTCTACTATGTAAACCTGGGTAGCATGTTGTGCCTCCTATCTATAGAAACTATGAATACAATTAACTCCCCCCATCAAGTCTCTTCCTCTATCTCCTCATACAACCACACCTAACTGATGGTACACACGTGAATGCAAAACATCCTTCTTCTCAGGTTTACCTCATCGGTAGAACTGCCTAGTTGAGTCTGATCAATAGACTAGAGCTATAATATCTGAAAATACTATTTTGTTAGCACCCTCTTCTGTCACAGAAATTCAGAGTTTCTCTGCAATTTCAGGCAAGCATCTAGCTCTCTTCCCTTCAGTGATATCAGATTGTCTTCCAGAAGCTTCCACCCTCAGGACATTTTCATTCCTTGAAGGAGGCCTGCATCTATCCAGCAACACTAACTAGGAGCGAGAGCATATTTATTCCAGGGTGCTAGACAATTGCTTGCTCTTAGTGGGCAGCAGTCAAGGATGCCATTTATCTTGCAAATTGTTTCAGTCACACAAAATGAATTATTCTGTCATAGTCTCTCACTTTAAGAAACTGGTCATCTAGGATGTCATTCATGTTAGACCTCCCCATTCCTACATCTCTTAAGAAAGTAGAGTCATGGTAACATATTGTACAACACCCACCAGGGAAAGTTTATATGGTTGTAGACCCTAAACAGAGCTCAAGAGAATACTCAACTCTACCAAATGAATATGGAACCCAGAAATGCCTCTGCTATATCAAATATTCTTTTTCTAAAGTAATTTGGGCTTTCATAAGTAAGATGAGGCAGGCACAATAAACCCATCAGTCTTGGTCTCCATTAACCCAGGACTTGCAACAGAACATAAAAATAAAAGTCGGCTAAGGGGGGATGTAGGAAAGAGGGTTTGAATATCACAGCAGGCAGGGAGTAGATGAAATCTCTGTACCTTACTCTCAACTTTTCTATGAATTTAAAACTGCTCAAGAAATTAAAGTCTATAGATAAAAATAATAATAATGAACAAAACAGAAAATGACATCTAACTTTTAGCTTGAGTTTTTTTTATATATTTATTTCATTTCAATAGGAATTTTAAAGGAAGCATATAGTTAAATTATTTGAAAAAGCCACCATCTTGAAATTGATATTTTGTAAGATTCCAAGAAATAAAGTTAATCAGAGTTCAGGGAAGGTGTTTTCATTTAGAAATTCTAAAAAGATCTGCTTCCTTTCTTTCTTTTTTTTTTTTTTTTTTTTGATTTCTTGAAATAGCCTGGATTTTTAATTTGTAATTTTTTTTCTAATTTTCTTGTTGAATGCCATCATGATTTTTATTTATTCTAAAAATAAAATGGTAGAATGCACACACACAAACACACACACATATATATATATATGTATATGCACACAAATATATTGCTTCAGTCTTATTTCAGTAGTTACTTTAAAAAAAAAATAGGCCTTGTGTTTGTGCCTGCATCTTACTGTGCATATACCCTTTCCTAGGAGGACAATTTTAATTTTACAAAGAATGTGTCTTAGCAGAGGGTTAGATGACATCTCCCTGCCAAAGTTAGTGGTATAATTAGCATGTGTATGAGGCAGATAGATGGCAATTGACTCCCTATGGTCCCACCTAATACAGGTTTCCTAAATCACAGGCCCAGTTAGGACTACAGCAATGTGTTGCTTTCTCTCTGTTTTCTTCACAATCACATGCACCATGCAGGGGAATGAGTTTGTCTTACCAGCTGCCATAATGTGAGATGTAGTACAAAGCCCATGTGCCATTTTGCACATTTTCTTTAATTTAGCATATACAATAACATGAAAGCTTCAAATTCACAGAAGAAGAAAATGATTTCCCATTTCCTGTGAAGTAAGCTTTAGAAAGTATAATGACAGAATCTTTCAAACAATCTAAGTGTACCTATTTTGCAAAGACAACTTGCTTTGGATATCACAGTTTAATGGGATATTGCCTGAACTGAGCTGTGTCCTTGATATTTGTCAATTCTGTGTAGGGGAAGGCAGAATTGGATGCTGGCAATTGAAGCTGAGGGTTATAAAGAGAGAATAACAAAGACAGAGGATTAAGCTTAGGTCTATAAAGAAAAGAAAACTTTAAGTGTGTCAGTGTTTATTACAGTTGCATAGACACATAATCTAAGACTAAGAATATCCACTCCCAAATACATATAAACCCAAAGCAGCATTATTTAGAATAGCTAAAATACTGAAAACAACTTAAATATGCATCCACTGAAGAAGAGAGAAATAGTAGTATAGCCATGCAATAAAATTATATAGAGACATTAAAATTCATGAATTAGAGGCATATGCAATAATATATATAAATAAACCTCACAAAAATAATAGCAAAGAAAAGAAATAAGACACAAAAGAATCCATACTGGTTCCAGTTACAAAAAAAATGCAACTCAGAGAAGTTCTTAGTTCTAGAATTTTGGATAGCAGTTTTCTTTAGCATGGCTATAGCGTGGTGTAATTGAGAGAGGCTAAGGATAAAGATGCTTTGGGGTTGATACCAATGTCTATTTCTTGACCTGGATGACATTTACAAGGTTGTCCACATCAGTGTACACTCTTGATTTTTTATTATTCTTTATGTCCATTATATTGCAAGAAGAAAAAGTTTTAAAAGACACATGAAGAAATATATTAAAACTTATGCATTAGTAACAGAAATTTGAAGGAAACCCTATTTAACATCAATTGTTGCTAAGCATAAGCTAGAGTGAAAGCAAAAATAATTAAAATCTCTGCTTATGTTACATTAATACAAAATTAGAGAGATAGAAAAGTTACTTCTGACTAGTCACTTTTGCCTGACAAGAGGGTGGAAATTTCTCTCTAAGAAAACTCTCTTGTAGTTGAGAAAGAATTAATTAGCTATTCTTTTTTTTTTTGTGGTACCAGGTCTTGAACTCAGGGGTCTTCACCTTGAGCCACTCCACCAACCCTTTTTTGTGAAGGGTTTTCTGAGATAGTGTCTCACTAACTATTTGCCCAACTGGCTTTGAGCCACGATCCTCCTGATCTCTGCCTTCTGAGTAGCTAGAATTACAAGCATGAGCCACTATTGCCCAGCTAAGAATTAGCTATTTAGAGTGTAGAAAATGAAGCCAGCACTTGGCATAATGTGGTAGAAGACATCAAGAATGGCAGAATTTCTCTACCTAAGAAAATATCAGGAAAGGAATTGGGGAAAATTAAAAGCCTTCAGGTGAGAGAAGGAGATAGATTGAAACGTGCACCTGGGGTCCCCGTCATATCAGTAAAGTTGAACATATACAACTCAGGCTGTGTTTTCCTTTAGTTTTATAAGTATCACAGAAAAGGAAATAGCAATAAGAGTTCAAACACTGAAAATAAATTGAAAACAGGAAATAATAAGAATTCTTGTAGCAGCTAAGAGGGACTTAAACCTTCTCACAAAAACATCAAGAACAGCAACACAAAAGCTAATAGCCCTCATATGTGAGACAGGGTTTGAGTCAGTTTGTTTAAGTTTTACACGGCAGCAGCTGAAGATTTAAGGACATCTTGGTTTCATAAACATATATATAACATCTTTGTTAACATAACACTTTTTACACTTCATCCTCACCGCCATACTTTAAGGTAGTTATTAGTGACTCTGCTTTATGCATAAGGATGCTGAGACTGAGAACAGTAACAAAGTCACCCTTGTTCATGTAGCAGTACATGATGGAGCCTGAGAGCATAGTAATTCTATATTCTCTCCGCTGCCTTCCATTACATCAAGAAAATCAATAGTTACAAAAAGTAATTCCATGTAACTAAGTTTAGTTACCGTTCACTTGTGAATACTTTGTCCTATAATTGTATATAAGTTTGCTCCTAATTCTGTTTCCATCTTCTTAAGAGCATCTTAAAGTTGATTCTTGGAAAAGCCAAAAACAAAAAAAAATGAGAAAGAAAATCAACCCATTATTCTCATAATTCTGAGATATTTTATTAATATACAGAGAATGAGACAGAATATCTTATTCAGTTCCAGGCTCCATAGTAGAGTTGTAAAACAGCAAGAAACCAGATATTACTGCAAGACATACACATTGCTGAGAACATCAGTTCTTTACTTTAAATGTTAAAATATTTAAGCAACTGAATCTCTTTGGAAGTAATAACAGATTCAGTGAACAGTCACCTTAGTAATGAGGGACTCATGAATCACACTTTTTTTTTTGTTTTTTTTTTTTAAAGAATATTGAGCAAGGTCAAGGCATTGGAGCAAACTAAAGTTGGGTCATGAAATCAGAGTTTTTGGCCCCAGGCTCAAACACCAGTGGTTCTACATGTCAGTTCTGATCACTTGCCCCTCATGCCAAATAGAGACAAGTAGTGGTGAACATCAGAAAGGAGCTTCAGTACGGGGCACAGGCATGTGCAGGAAGAAGAAAAGTAAGCACTTCGACCTATCTTCAGGGTACAGACATGAGCTTTAACTTTAAATAGAAAATGAGTTTGAAGCAGGGGATGAAATGTATGCATAATTACTAAACAGACATTTATCAGTGGGTTACAATGTTATTCCTGTCCTTTACTCAAGGAAAGAAATCTAGTCAGTATAAGCAAATCCTGAGGAGACTCTGCTGTTTCTTTTCTTGAGTGCCGTTTCCACTGTCCCTGGTTGTAAAGATGTTATTGATCAGTCCTGTCCTTGCAAGATTCCAAGGTGATTGCAAAGTGACTGTAGAGAGAACGGTTCAGAACAAAGAACATAGACACAAAAATGAAAACAGAGATGCCAAGCTTTTCTCTTGTTTTTAGTTAGCTTATGGGCCCAATTAAGGAGTCAGTACTTTTCAGCAAAACCAGTTTTTGTGTGTGTGTGTGTGTGCCTGTTTTAGTCAGAAGGCCAACCAAGTCAATTACTATGTAATTTTCAGGAAGTTAATTTCTTTTGGCTTCATTATTTCATGTTTCTTAATTATAAAAGGAAAATAATAGTACTTTCTTAGTACATTTGTCATGAAGATTTCATAATGTCATATAAATTTGCTCTGTAGCACCCTAACCCATACCAAGCAAATGAGAAGTGCTAAGTAAATATAGCTATACTTAAACAAAGTCATAATGATGTTAGAGATTTTTCTAGACAGGTAAACTACATTTGCAGGAAAAAAAATCTGTCCAGTTACCTATTGTTATAATTAAAGTTTTGTTAGAAAACAATCAAGACTACTTCTGTATTATCTGTGGCTATTTTTGCATTACAACTAAAGAGCTGAATAATTAAGAAAGCAATCATATGGCCCACAAGACTAAGAATAATTGCTAACAGTTTTCAAAGATAAAAAGAAATTTATTTCTGTGGCCTAATGAAAGGTCCTTGCCTTGGTGGCTGGGCTCTACAAAGATCCGCCTTTGGTGTTATAATTTTGCTTATAGAAGGGACATTGCCACATAAAAGATCAACTGATATTGCCCTTATTTTAAAAAATTAACTTAGAAAAAATAATAATTACTCTGTATGACTTGAGTTCTTGCAAATTTTAGTCACTTGCATAAAATAGTTTGAAAAATCATTCAAAGTCATTATTTCTAAAAGAACACAACTATATTACACATGTAAAATAATAACATACAGCTTTCTTACTAAAAAAAAACTAGGAACTTCATATGAGATCATGGAATTATCAACTAAAAAAAAAATATATATATATGTATATATCATCCAGCTCAAGATGTTTTGTTTAAAAAAAAAAAAACACTTAAAAACACAAATGTTGCAGGCTGTACCAACTTTTTTGTTAATGGTGTTGAGGATCAAATCCAGAACCTCTTGCATATCCAACAAATACTCTCCCAGTAAACTACATCATACTAGCCCTTATTTTTGGAGACAGACGTCTTACTATGCAACTCAGGCTGTTTTTGAACTTGCTGTTGTAGCCTAAACTGGCCTCAAGATCTTCATCCTCCTGCTTCTGCCTCCAGAGCACTGGGATTATAGTGGTATACCATTACTGCCTTGCTCCAACTTTTATCATTATGATTTAATAGCAACAATAATATTAATAATACTAATATTAGCAATAATTAATGTAATTAGAGTTATAGACATAATCACTAATGTAATAAATTATTATTCTATTAATGAAAAGATGGAATATTATATGGCATTTATTTTCTTCATGTACTTTTTGTATTTTCTGAAATTTTTACAATGGTCTTTTTTGGTTTATGATTAAAAATAAACCAAATCACTTTTTACAAGTAGAAAGGAAGGTAAATTTAGCTATCTTTAAATGAGACCTCCCTCTGGTCTCATCAATGAGAATTTTTGGGCAGGAAGGCTAGAAGCAGTCCAAAAAAAAAATTAAAAAGGATTCCAATAGTGAAATTCCCAGTGAAGAAAGAGCAAGAGATAAAAATAAAAATAGCAGCCTAAGGAAACAGAAAATAATACACTAAGTAACAATAATAACAATAACGATAAACAAGCAAAAAGAAAAAGCTCTGAAGTCACACTATCTCAAGGGCAATAAACAGATAGAAAATGAAATGGAAACAAAATTCACACAGACCACAGGGAGTTTGCAAATATCCATGAAAATACAATTGGTTTCATCAATGGGTGCAGCAAGAAGCTAAATGAAGGTAGAATAAAACATTATCAGAAATCATTTTGTAAGAACATGATTGATACAACCAATCTGAAGGTGGAATGAAAATGTATTATTTTTCAGGTTTGTATTGTAAAAAAGAATTGCCCTGAGGCTAGAAGAATGGATACAAGCTGTGTAATATATAATTGAGAGTAACTCTTATATTCCACACATAAGAGCAAGGAATGAGAGAAAAGTAGCTTAGCTCAATAAAGCAGCATCAGATGCTTCACCATTCATAAGTAACCTCATCTTGATTTTTTAGAAGTTGAAAAGGAAGATGAACAGGTTTCCACTGGCCACTTGACCTAAGAGGAAAAAAATTATCAAATACATACTGATGAAGGAAGTGAAAGCAAAAACTTAGGTGGGGAACTATCCCAGCTCTATGACTTAGATCCCCACTAAGCTTTTCAGTCCTGGGCAAACCCTTGGTGGTAAAGCCCTATTGGAGTAACTGAGAAAAGACAACAGCTACTAATACTCATAGTCTTAGCAAAGAGATCTACTAAGTAAATCGTCTGTTCATCATCTGGAAGTATCCAACTGCAAAGCTCCTTACCTTAGTGTCCAAACATACAGATCCAAACCCTCTCCTCTTGTGGATAAATGTGGGTGGGATAATAGGGTAGTAAGTTTTTCCACCCATAGTAATCTGAATGAGGAAGAAAGATGGAGATTGACAGCGAGAATCAGTGATTAAGAAAGACACATCTTAATCAAGATTCTTTTCTAGCACCACTGAGAACCTTTCAGCTTTTTCTTTCTATTCTTGGAGAGGAAAGTAAACACATACACACACACACACACACACACACGTATACACACACAATTATGTTTTAATTTTCTTAACTGAGGAAAGATGAATGGTGACATAATTGGCTTTAGGACCCATTCACACCCAAGGAATTTAAATGTGAAATGCAAAATTTAATCTGAGATTTTCCTCAGTCATCTCAAATATCTTTAGACAATAATCTTAGACACTTCCTAAGATTTTCTGCCCACTTCTCTTTTTAGTTCTTATAAAATCATGAACCCAAGTTGTGTTTTGTTTTCAAATTTCTTTACCTAGAAAATAAAGTTCTGAACATAATCCTCTTCTCCCTGTGATCACACAGAACCAGTGACAATTTCATGAACATTTATTCCCGTATGAGGGCTGTGTTGTATGTACTACTTACATTTCATTGAAATAAACATATACACAAAAGAAAATATTATGTATGTTATTATTATTAATATAATTATACCATTAATTATTAATATCTTATTAATTATTACAATTAACATTATTACTCACTAATATTATAACTAATATTATTAATTATAGATGGGATCATTTGTACTTTACAGTGAAAAAGAAACTGTGACATAGAATAAATAACTTGACCTTCCTTTCACAGAGAATAGAATCAGAATCAGAGTGGTCTTCTCGGATTCCAAAAGCATATGTTTTTCACTAATTCTATAACGTAGTCAAAGGAAAGAAAAACAAAAAGATATTATTATTGCTTCAGAAATAGGGTATCTCAGATATCTGAGTTTTTCCCTCTGAGGAAACTTAAGTTTCTTTGTAAAGTATTAGTGCTAATGGTATTTAGTAATTTGTTTTTTAAAGGCTAACATGGGAGAATTTTAATGCTTTTATTCCATGAGAGGTAGAACTCATTACCTATCAAAGAATATGAAAACCATTATTCAAAAAAACTATAAGCATTCAGGAAAGTAATGAATTCTAATTCAGTGAATTACACCAGATTCTATTTCCTTCACTCAGGAATAATTGACTACCTGATCCATGTTGCAGAAAGACTTATTTATGCTTTCAGTGAAGCAGTTTTGACCTATGATCCTCAGTGCTTTACTTAGTAGGGAGATGAACAAAGGTCATTTGCTTTTACTTCTAAAAAGCCTATTATCTTATTAGGAATTACAAACTAAAGGTAAACCTGAACAGCAATTTTACGTCCATAATATATGCAACATAGGACAATCAGAGCATATAATATAGTCAACATATTAGTTGAAAACATTCATTTAAAATTAATCTTAATATAATTATCTGTGTACTGTGAAATAATATAAATACAATATTCTACTGCTCAACAAGCAAATGAACTGCCACAAAATAAATGGAGAAGAAAATTGACCAGTACATGTTGTGGTTCAAGCACAACAAACCTTAAAACTCAACAGATAAAAAGAAAATTAGCAGTTAAGCCCCCAAAACAAATAAATTCCATTTGTCATGTTTGTAAACTTAACAGTTTACTTTTCCATGTCTCTGTAAATGCACTCATTTTATACAAGCTCTAACTTGTGAGATAATCGCACTGTATTTGTGCACCATTTACTTTAACATGTTTCCACAAATGGTTAAATTATTTCCCCTACAAAGCTTGCCTCCTAATGCTTATTAAAGCTTGTCCTAACTTTTTCATTACAAGAACTTTGAGAGATGTAATGAGGAATCTGAGTAAAATCAATTGTGTGCTGGATGTACAATTATTGGGATCTTTAGCATACATGCAATAAGTAAATAAGCACAAAAAGTCTTGCTGAGAAGGGACTCAAAATAAAATAAATGATGGCACCACAATTGAGGGAGTAGATTATTTCTCACCAGGTGTTTTGGGAATACCAAAACACACTGTAATTTTTTTTTTACAGCTTGTTCTCTGAAACAATTCGAAAATGCCCCAGGAATGACATTAAGACAAATAATTTATGCTACACAAATCATTAAACCATAAGCAACTTCATTAAATAGCTTTCCATTGGCAGCCTGAACTAAAGCAGCTGGCTTGACTGTTGGATATTAACACATACAAAAAAAAGTAAAATTCCTTTTACAATCAAAACCCGTTCTTTCAGATTTATAATAAGTTTTTTTATTTATATTTAAAGTGACCTGAGGAAAATAATGCAGCCTAATTAATGCTAACACTTGGGTTATAAGAAAAATCCAATTTGATATTTACTTGTAAAAGGCTCTGGATGTTTTGTGATAATAATATTAATAATGGCTAGCATTTACTGAGTGCTTACTATGTGCCAAACACTATTAATGTTTCATTTCTGTTAACTCATTCAATCTTTACAACAACCCTGTAAGTACAATTAGGAGTGGCTACATAAATTTAGGAGATCAGTGCAAAATAGCAATGAAAAACCCTTTCTATAGCAAGGGTATAAAAATATTTCTCTTTATTCGGCAATGTCTCAATTAATCATGGTATTTTTTATTTGCTATGTAATATTTTCCTCCCTTGTACATGTGAAGCCTCCTTTTACAGATGAGGCAAGTGAGGACCAAGAATGTAAAACATTCACCTGGACATGACAGCTGGTACAGGGAGGGGCATGTGACACACTCAGAGCCAATGAGATGCACACAATGAGATGCTACTGAACATCCTGGGAAGAAAGTTCACTTTTCTCATTACACTTGACCACTGGAAGGTCTGAGGTCTGGAGGTACTGCTACCATTATTCTCCTGTGTGAGGCTGAGACTAAAAGCAGTGATACAGGCAACAGAACAAAATGGATCTGTGATATTTTGTGACAAGATACACTTCATTTGGGTTTCTCAATTATATTAGCCCATAAATTCCATCTGTGGTAGATTCCAGCTTCAGATATGAAGGCAGAAAAATGATCCTTTTTATCCCCACATGCTACAAAGATGGCCGGGTGCTAAATTCTAAGAATCCATAGCTATGTTGTTCCAGAAATTTTTAGGTTCCAGGCCTAAACTCCTGAGTTTCTTAGGTCAGGTTCAACCAGGTTCCTTATTGGAGTGAGTGAACCCCAATACACTAAATAAAAAGATGAATAATATTGAATGGTAGAGAAAGGACGTTTATTATGTGGCATAAGACCACTGCAGGAAGTGGAAAGGTATGAATTTCAACCCATCCTTTTTATATAGACATTTGCTTTGGTTAAAAATAGGAGGAAGAATTGCAGGTAGGAGGAGAGCCAAACATAATGATTACATAAGTCACAGGGATAGGTGGGTTAGTCATAGGTGATAGCCACTTGTGGTCTGGTCTCATAGTCTCAGGAGGGTCAGATGGGGTCTCGTCACAATGTGTAATTGTTGCCTGGAAGGTGGTCTTTCTCTTCTGTAATACTTCTTGGATTCCAAGCTGCAAAGTGATTGCAGGAGAGAATGCCTCAGAGCAAAGCATACAGGTACAAAGTAGAGGCTGGCATACCTAGCTTATATACAGCTTTCAGTTAACTCATGGGCTCAAGTAAGGAAGACAGTGCTTTTAGCAAAAGCCAACTTTTTAAGTATGTTACAACGTTAACTTACATAGTAAAAAGAACTTTGTAGATGTCATTAAGCTAAGGATCTTGACATCAAGATGTTATCCTGAATTATTCAGGTAGGCCCAATGTCCCTATTAGAGGGAGGCAGAAGAGTCAGTATAAAATAAGGAGATGTGAAGACAGAAATAGAGGCCATCATGATTCAGTCATGAGCCAAAAGAATGAGGGGCAGTCCCCTGATGTAGAAAAAGTCAAGGTAATGGATTTTCCCTAAGAGCATTCAGAAGGAACTCTTCTGATCCATTTCAGACATCAGTCCTCTTTTGTCTTTAATTTGTGTTCTTAGAAGACACTAAATTAGTAAAATTAGTAGTAATTTGTTATAGAAACTGTAGCAAACTAATATATCTTGCAATAAGAGTCCTACCTGACATGTATTTATACCTGGATACAGAGTAGAAGATCATAATTATTTAAACATAAAAGAAGAAAATAAAATACAGAAGAAATAATTTACATTTATATTTAAATGAAAATACAGGAGAAAAAAATTTTGTTATCAACAGAAATAGAAATTTGTTTTTTATTTCTCATGAAAACAGAACCTGCAAGAAGGCAACTATCCTTATTGCCATTTCACTATTAGTATTTGATTACTCATGATTTTCTCTTCTGAAGAATTTATTGACTCTTCTACTGTTAGAACAAGCTGCGATGTCTAGTGAGGAAGTCGCTATGGGAGATACTAAAGTTTTAGAAACAGACTCATTACAAAAGGTATTCTTTACCTTTCTTCTTCTCCCTAGTTTCTTCAGGGACAGTACACACACATCAAAAACAGTAAATTTTAAGCATTCTGAGTGTTATCCCTTCCTGCTTCTATTAGGAATCTCATCATTAACAATAACTACCTTATTGTGGTCTTTGCATCAGCATGAGAACAAAGAGTAGAGTCCTATCTCTAACTTGGCTATAGAAGAAAAATGCCTTGATGTGTATATACTTGAAATCTTATCTTGAGTGATAACCACATCCTCTGCTGGGAATATCTGAAGAATTGTTGCTAGAATCCCTGCTAGGAATATATTTTCATGAAGGATGCAGAAGACTGCTAATAAAAATAGCATCCTCAGGGAAGAGCTCACTATGAGTTGCTAGAGGAGAAAGGCAACTCTGATGATAACATGGAATGTGTCACTCAGGTTTGTGCTGTGGTCCAACCTCATGGGCTAGGATCTGGTCCTGGAAAGGAAGAAGTTATGATTCCAAAAATATTGAAATATCAATAGGTGCCTTCATAAGAAATAAACATAAAGTACTAATGCAAGCCAAGGTATTAGAACTGGCCCTTGGGATTCAGACTTCAATGTAGAGCCTTGCCAATACTCAGTTTTGACACACTAATGACTGATATGACTCTGTTCCAGCAAGGATGGAGCCCAGTTTTCAAGAGAAGAGGTGACAGACCCTGCCCAGAGAAGACTATATTGGGATGCCTGGTAAATATAGCTCCAGCAATAGCAGGAGCCAAGATAATGCAGTTATGGCATGGAAGAAAAGTTTGTTTTTAGAGAGGACTGAAGAAAAACTGGAATGTTCCAACAATATTTAATAGGAAAACATAAGTTGCTAGAGTTCTTGCATCTCAATTTTTACTTCCAAAGGTAGCTTAAACAAAACACTATTACTGATATTACCAATTTTTTCTTGTCTTTTATTACAAGCAGCTCAAGACCCCTCCCCCACACATACTTTTGAGTCCTTGACTTTCAGCCACCTGTACTTGTTTATGATATCAAGAACTGCTTAGACTGCTGACCAATGAAGAGAACTCTTCTATCTGTTTTGAGGATAGGAATGGGTAAAGTTTGTTGATATCAAGACAGGACAATTTGTCCAAACTCAAGTCACACTTTATGCATTTCAAGGCTGATAAAGAAAATGGCAATGAATAAGTGTGTTTTCTTGAAAGCTGGTTTGTGGAGAAAAGAAGGTGGGAAAATATGTAAAATAAATTTATCATCTCAGTAAGAATGAGTTAACACTCTTGCTCTTTCACAGTCCAACGGAGATACAACATCGGATCCCTTAAGGCCAGATCTACAGGAAGCAAAGAGACATCTAATTGTAAGAGATACTAAAACTACCTTTGCCGAAAAAGCACTGACTCCTTACTCAGGCCCACAAATTAACTAAAAACAGGAGAAAACTTGACATCTCTGCCTTCCTTTTGTCTTTGCTTTAAGCCATTCCTTCTGCAGTCACTTTGTAATCACCTTGGGTTTCAGGAAGGACAAAACTGACCAAAAATTATCATTATGACAAAGGACTGAAACTACCCCTAAGAAATAGCACAGACCTACAAGACAGACCACTCACCAGACAACAATGAATTATCTTGACCAGTGATGACAGGGATAACAACTTTCCTGGAACCCCTCCCCCAAACAAGGACTGAGATACTAATCAACCAGGCCACATCTATGACTGGGACTGTTTAACTAAGCATACCTTTTGTCCCTCCACTAATTCCTCATCTATTGAAAGCTAAAGCCCATGTTTGTACCCCGCTTCCCCAAGATAGTTGAAGATGATTTGAAATGCTGTTTTTCCTGTGTCATGCCTGTGCCATGTAATAAACTTCCTTTCTCTGCCCTTCACCATGTCTTTATTTAGTGTATAGGGTCAGTTAGCCAGACCTGACCTGTGGAACCCAGAGTTGGGCCTGGGTTCCAAAACTCTAGACTCATTATTAGACCATGAAGGAAAACAGAAACCCTGAGCCAATGCTGTCTGAGGACTCCAAGATGTATGCATTCCTCTAACTTATTGCTAATTTTTTTTTTTTTACATCATGGGAACTTAAAGATTGTTTTCTATTTAAAAAAAAAAAAGAAAGGAAGGATGGAGAGGAGTAAAATGATCTTAGTATTTCCCTATGTTTGACTAAACTTTAGAAATTCTTTTTCATGAATTCAGGCCTCTGACTTCTTTTTTTGTTAGAGGATTTACTTTAGAAAACATGTATAATTATAAACATTTTGTGTCCTTTTGATATATACATCTTTCACAGCCCAAGAGTATCTTTCTCCAGGACCTGGGAGCCAACCTTTTGAAATATAATCATCAAGAAGAATGGGCCCCTAATGCCTAGTCTTTGTGCAGAGATGAAACTCTATCTTTGATAAAGGGCAATTAGCAAATACAGATGACCCAGTCACTTTGACCTACCTTACACTAACTGTCCTCTAGCACTTTTCCATTAGCTTTCCCTAGCATTTAGAAATCCTGTCTTTTGTTTTAACAGAGTTGAGTTAAATCTTTCTCTCTTGTTCAACTCTCTTGACCCCTATTGCAATAGTCATAAAGTCTTCCTTGAGTATTTAACTGGTGCAGTTTTTGTATCTTACAAAACAAGAATTCAATTAATAGCCTGGAGGTCTGGATTATATTTTCCATAGTACTAACTCTGTCCTTATTCCCTGTGTTGGGTTTGAAGACCTAAAGTGAGGAGTGAGTATCCAATCCCCCATGGAGAGCAATATCATTCCTACATCCTGAGGTGTTAGAGGCCTGCATTCCTGCATCCTGAAGGAGAGATACAGATCTGCCACAGGGCTAATGAGCAAAGTGCTCTCAAGATTGTTTCCCCTCCCCCAATAAAGGTGCAAACCAAACCAGTTCACCTGAGAAAGCCCAAGAATCCATGGCCAATGAGAAAAACCTACCTAACCCAGACTTAAAACATATATGAAAACCCCAGCATTCACCTGTGCAGCGAGCCACTGGCTTCTGGGCTCCACTGCAGTACCTTAGCTGTAGCCTTTCCTTTCTCTCTAATAAATCCTACTTTATATACTAGCATTGGCTCATCATTCACCTGCCTCACAAGCCAGCTCTCTGGCCTGTGAAGGCAAAGACCCTCGACACCGGCACATAACACCTGTATTAAGTCTATTCGCATCTCATTTAAGTGTTGCCTGAGTTCACTTCTGTTTCTCTTAACTCTCTTAAGAGAGCTGTGCCTTTAAAGGGATTATAAGAAATATAATTAACTCAGGAAACATTTCAACCAGTCAGAGCTCTCAAATTATTTTTTCAATTTTCTCAGGATACCTGCCTGGTCATCAGCCCTGTTCAATTTACTTCTTCAGCAAGTATTTCTTAAACATTTACTTTGTAATAGATGCTATGATAACTTCTTTCCTAAATAGAATTACAGTAAGGTATAAACTTTGTAGGATTAAGATTTCCATAATCTCTCATGTTGTGTTTTTTATACATATATGAAAATACAAATATATTGTGCTATCTTATATGGTGCTGAAAATCAAACTCAGGGCCTCACACATGCTAGACAATAACCCTTACATCTGAGCTACATCCCAAGCCCAACAGTGAGAAGTTCTTAATCTAGAAAAATTACAACATAACTGAGTAATTAAATCAATCAAGGAATGGGGATATTTGAAAGGCTGATTGTTAGAGGACTTGCTTAGGAAACATTGGATACACAGCCATGTGCTCAGTCGTCCCACTGAAGGGAAAATACTATTACACATTATTAAAGATGTGCATATTAGTCACACAGGGTCTAGAAGCATTTCCTAGAGTACCCCACTCTCTTGAATTTATTTCTATTATTTTCTATGACAAGGAAATGAGAATGGTTATCACCTTGACATTTTGTTGATTAAATCAAGTTTCCACAGCAATGCAAGTCAAAAATATTTCCCCCCAAAGAGCACCTTTAATAGCCTATCATTCATGTTTAAGGAGAAAAATAAGGGGGAGAAAAAATAAAACTACATTTTGCAAGAGGGAGATAAAACTCTATTGTGTTCAAGTATTTCAAACATAAAACCTTCTGAAATCCACTGTCATCTAATAGCTTGGCTCTATAGGAGTAAACCATTGCCTGTTTGAAAAGCAATTAACTCTTTCAGACCTCAAAGCAGAGGATAATGTTGTTTATCACTCATCTTGAGGATTAAGCTTGAGATGTTTAGGGCTATAATATACCCAATTATCCCTCTTTGGAGTTGTTGTTTTCGATCTTTAGGAAGGCTTTTGATGTTTTATGGCAACATTTTATCCAACAAAAAGAAGAAAATGTACTGTAAATATTTGGATGTTTCACACTGATAGTATCTCTGTGGTTTCAGCAAATGGCACTGGCAAACCTCCCTAGACATTAACTGTACACTACCCATAGTACCAAGGGCAAAGGAACAAGAGCCTTCCAGTTCTGTAATGAACTTAACCTATTGTTGAAACTCTAAAACACTAAATACACAATCTTTTTACCCTTTCTAATGTCTTATTATTACAGGTTTTTGCAACATCACTGAATAAGTACGTGATAAAGCAGGTCAGTATAATAATTAAGAAGATAAGATTCAGTGTGAAATCACATCCCAGCTCCATTGTTTTGTCCTTGTGTGACCTTTGGGGTTCTACTCTCTAAGGCTGATTTATCATCCATAAAACAGGCCTACTAAAACCAAAACTGCCCCAGAGTATTATTTGGGTATCTAGGGGAGTCCCTAACACAGAGTCTGGCACATTGCAAATATTACATAATTTCATTATTCTCAGCTCTTGTTATGATGTTAATTCCAGTAAAGTTGATCTGAGGTTGTCATTAGAGAAACACAGGATTAGAAGATAAGGCAGAATATCCTATTGTTAATAAAATACTGGACTTCATAAGAAAGCAATTTCGAGGTTTACTTCTGTAAAATAAAGTAGAATAAGCTCAAAATTTCAGGTGACTCCTGACAGTAGACCTGTCTTTGAAGAAACTGGAGAACCAACCAGTCTAAGCTGATAATACTGAGAATCCATGACTGATTTTGAGAAAATATATTCACATTAAGATGATATTAGGCTTCATACCATCTTGGCAAAAATCAGCTAGACCAAATATCTGAATTGCAAGAGAAAATAATTGTCTTAAATTGATTATTTCAATAAATAAAATATTGTCTCCATAGCAATAACAGTAGAATGAATGCTGGAGAACAGACTGAGAATTCAGTGGATGACTCAACAAAACAGCACAGCTACACCTTGTGGGTAACAGACTCTGGAAGCCAAGTCCACAATGGTCTCAAAAGTTTCTATCATCACATGGCTAGCACAAAGGACAGTGCCTCATTTCTTTCAGAGACAAATCTTCAACTGTTCTTTTATCCATGTATGTTTAGTTGAATTTATCTGAGAAGAAGCATTAAGACAGAGTCTAGAGAAGCAGTTAAGAACACAGGCTCTAACATCGTATTTGCCTGAGTGCAGTCTTTACTCTGCCAGTTACCAGCTATATGACTGAACAAGTTTCCTATCCACTTTGACTCAGTTTCTTCAATTGTACAGCAAAAAATATAACAACAGAAACAAAAACCTTGTCAGGCATGGTGGACACAACTTTAACTCAGCACTCAGGTGGCTAAAGCAGAAAGATTGCAAGTTTGAGGCCAGCCTGAGTTACATAGTGAGATCAGGTCTCAAAACCAAAACCAACAAGCAAGCAAAATCCCATCAGTGTCAAGTGGCTATTTTGAGCATGAATGAGTTGCTACAAAGCAAACTCTCAGAATTGTACCTGACATATATTAAAAGCTCATTCTATTTTGTTACTTTAACATTTTGGGTTTTTTTCTTCCCTTGGTCCTGGCCTCAATATCTACACAGTTTCCATGGTTTACCATGCAACCACAATCACCACTTCCTTTTTTACCTACAGCAAATGAATAACTCAGACCATCCTCCAAAATCACCAATGATTTTATCAGATAAGAAGTTCTGGACTTCATTTGTGACAACATTCCTATTTTGGCTTATTCCCTGTGCATGTCTAGAATTTTTTTTTTTTTTGGTGGTATTGGGAATTGAACTCAGGGCCTTATGCTTACTAAGCAGGTGCTCCACCGTTGGGAACCATGAGCCATATCTGACAAGGTCATTGTGGCTTAGCAGGATCCTGACAAGGTCAGAGATTGCAAGTGTGCCATGTCTCTCACTGAGGTTTTGAGGGGACATGGAGTAGCTCCCTTTGTCCAGAGAAAAGAAACATTAACCTGAAGGTATTTGTTTATGAAAGACTAGGAACAAGTGACATGTCCTTAGCAACCAGGCCGAGGTTTTATGTTTGTGAAATCAGGCAAAACTAGGTGAAAACAGTGAGGTCTGGGTTTCATTTGTGAAGCTAGGAAGGTCCAGGTTTTGTTTATGAAACCTAGGAGATTGGAGCAAGAACATTGTTTTTCTGGTAGAGGGCATTGTTTCCTAGGCATAGAAACTTTCCTTACATTGTATAACTTCCTACTTTGTACTGCTTATAAGCATGATGCAAAAATAAAAAAAATTGGCCAGTTGGTCATCAGCCTTCTGGCCCTTCAGATATGTGTCCTGTCTGTTCATTCCTTCCCTGAGCCCTTTCAGGTCAAGAACCTCTGTGATCCCAGCACTCTAACACATGAGTCACTCCACCAACCCTGCATGTCCAGATTTGTATTCACATCGCCAGTATTGAAATAAGCTGATGAACAAAGTTAATTTTATATGGAGAACATTGAACTATCTCTGTCTTGGACAATCTCATCCTCACTATGAGACCATTTGACTAAACTATAATCAGCCCCTGCCCAATACAGTCCCAATATACTAATTTATTTCATATTTATTTGCTGATTCAGGAGGCTATTAGATGCTGAGAAATCAGAGAAATATAAGATTTCAGGCATGGCCAAAAACATTGATAGATGACATGAAATTTTATATATATAAATATATATTTAATTGTATGTCCCAGCCTCATAATACTCCCGGAACTATATCTCTTTATAGAGTGAAACCACTTGCTTTGCAGCTCCTGTTTCTTAAGAAGACATGCTTTGCATTGCAGGACTTTGGATCCTTGGCCAAAGACGGTTGCCTAGGGATGGAATTTGGCCCAAGTGCTGCCAATCCACAATCTGATTTAAAAGGTGATCTATGCCATGTAATAAAAAAGAGATGATTTGAGCCAATCATCCTGTCTTGTGTATCTGAGGCAATGATATTCAAGTCCATTAGTGATAGGAGGTAAAGTGGAGGATGCTGTTAAGGAGAGTTTTGGACCACAGCAAGCTGTGTTAATTACACATTAATCACTTTAGGTGTTTGAATGCTGAAAAGACTCACAGGATTCAAGGGTTTTATTACAAGCAAAGAATATAGTCAGCAACAGCAAGAGAAGGATATGCATTGAAAGGGGTCTGCAGAGTTCAAAACACTTTTTTTGTTGTTGTTCTTTTTGTCTGTTTTGGTTTGCACAGGGCACATTATATCTCAAACTATCACTGAAGTGCTTGCAAAGCACCTCGACCAGAAAGCCCAAAGTCATCTAGTGGAAGTCTCTTAGAATGAGCTATCTGACCAGTCTTAACCACTGAAATCTTCCTAACTCAGGTCATAAATCCAATTATTATTACTAAAAAATGCTGATGGGCAGGCACAACGAGGTCATGGATGTATGGTCACAGAACATCATATATTTTATTTAAGCATTCCATACTGTTGGTCAAGGATCAGTAACACCAGAAAGATGTAAGTAATCAATCTGACCAGCTGAGTTTAACCCTTGTTATACACAGATGTAAACTATAGTTGAACAGAAACTAAAAGTAAACAGAGAAAGCTCTTAAGCAGGAAGAGGAGAAGAGATGGAAGCTAAAAGCAAGCAGGAGTAAGCAGGAGGTGAAGACTGAAGGAGACACAAGTGTTTAAGGCTTTTGCCATCTTGAATGATTTTCCAGAGCCCATTCCATTTTCTTTTTATGAAAATGAAGACATAAATGTTCTTTTCAGAACACAGAAGACAAAAACAATACACTGGGTATACCTTTCTAGACATGGTAACTACATTTTCTGATCTGTGTTTTGTTTTTTAACCTTTATTTTATTTTTTGTCTGTTCCAGGATTTGCACTTGGAGCATCATACTTGCAAGACTAGTATTTTATCACTTGAGCCATGCCTCCACCGCTTTTGGCTTTAATTTGTTTTTTACCTAAGGTCTTATATTTTTTTGTCCAGATCAGCCTAGGACTGCAATCTTCCAACTTCTCTGCCTCCTGTCTAGCTGTGATAACAGATGCATACCACCATCTGTCATTGTTTGAGGTGGGATCTCACAAGATTTTGGTCAGGCTGGCCTCAAACTGCAATTCTCTTATCTCTGTCCCCTGAGTAGTTGGGATAACAGGCATGCCCTATCATGTCTAGCTGCTTTAATCATTAGTTTCAAGTAATATTATTTAATTGATAAATCATAATGGTACACATTTATGGGGTATGATGTGAAATTCTGAAAAGACATATATTAAGGCTTAATGGATGCTAAATAAGTCATATCCCTTCCACCTTGTGTTCTTAACTACTTAAGAAAGTCATGGAAGTAAATGAGATAGACATTAAAATTTGTCCTTACTAAAGGAGACAGGGAAGAAGAAGGTTGAATGCACACTCTCTCCAAGCAACAGTTCCAAAAGGGAAGTCCAGACATATTTGAGCTATGCATACCAGTTCCCTTTGTCAGTCTAAACAAACAAATAAATCAAACTTTTTTGGTAAACCATGAGTTAGAGGTTAAAAAAAAAAGCAGTGAAACTGAAGTGCTCTCACTGACACATGAGAATAGGAGACTGATATTTCCCTGAAAAAATAATATAATTGACATTATAGAAAATATTAGCAATTCATTAAAATGTCACAGAAGATGTTTTTTTTGATTGAAGCTCTCTTTGTACCTGTATTCCCTGATAACTGGACCCTAGAGTTTCCTAAAATTTATCCACAGATAACAGTTTGCCCTAATTGAAGGGTAAAGAGCAACCAATACTAACCAGAGTAATTTCCTTTCTATTACAAAACACTGTTCATGAAATTCTGGATAATGAGAGTAGTACTGTGTCCTTTATGGCATCTCAAGCTCTTTGAGTTTAAATAGAGGCAAAGTTTTGCTCATGGAAATCAGCCTGCCACTTTGTACTTTGTAACAAATAAAAAACCTGTTGTGAACTCAATTCATTGAATGTTCAGGAATTAATCAGCTTCCCTTCACATTAGTCTCCCATTTATCTCTGTGCGTCCAAGATTCTTTCTGACACCACAATTAGGGAAGCAGAAATACTGAAATAAAAGCATCTACTACAGTCAATTCTCCCCAGTTACAATCACAAATTATTAAGGGAAATGTAGGAGACTGCCTGCAGAGACTTGTCTTTCAGGGCCTTGTAAGAGTCTCTTTGCATACAAAATCATGAGGGATAATAACTGGTTCTCCTGAATTGCCCTTCCCAGGACTGTGCCAGAATTCTTCTGGTGATGGCCATGTAGAAAACAAAACAAAACAAAGCAAAAGAAGTTTTTGTTTAAAAAAAATGAATGTTTATGTCAAAGAATATCCACAAAAAAAAATTATGTAATGTAAAATACTGAAGACTGAAGAACACTGATCTAATTCCAAATTTCCAGTTTACCATATATTTGGAATCAAAATAGGAAGTATATAAATAAGAGTGCAAATTTCTCATTGGAAGTAGGTAGAAGTCAAAAGACACTATTAAAAATGAATAATTCATAATGCTTGAAAATAGTTTTATTTTATTTAGTAATTAAATACAAATTTAATTTAAAATAAGATATATAACTTGCCAAATGTATGAAGACAGACAAAATATATTCTATACAGCAAATCAAATAAATCAAGTGAAACAACAAATCTGATCTTACTGAATCTTACCTCTTCACAGCACTGGGTGAATTTTAGGTGACCCATAGTGATGGCAGACATCCATTTTCACCTGCCCATGCTTTGCATTGCCTTGCAAAAGCCAGCCTGGTGAGCAAGACTTTCACAGAACAGCACAGTAAGTACACTTACAGTTATGAAATTCTCAGGTCTTACCATTATAAACATTCAGCTTGCATTCTTCACCTGGTAATCATTTCTTTATTTTCTGTCTTGGTTTAGAAATAGTTAACTGTTCTAGGTACTTGCCACTGTTCAATTTGGGGAGCCCATAGTCAAATGTAAGCACTGTTTTTATTAGCCTTGTAGGGTTTTATCCCCATTTTTCCCAGCTATAACCCAGATGGGTTATAACCCTAAGCTCGTCTGACACCCACACTCATGCATTTTGTTCTGTGATAAGCTCTGTTAGTCAACCTTCAGCTGATGTGACAAAATACCTGAGAAAATCAACTTTTAAGAAGGAAAAAATTATTTTGGTTTATGGTTTCAGGTTTCATTTCATGATCACTTGGCCGTGTTGTTTGGACTTATGGCAGAGGAGGCTGCTCACCTCATGGTAGTTTGGAAGTGAAAGAAGGAGACAGGAAGGGGCTGAGTTCCCTGTATCCCTTTTAAGAGAATTTTCCCAATATCCTAACTTCCTTTAACTAGACCTCATCTCCTAAAAGTTCCTCAGCCTGCTTATAGTGTCCTGGACTGACTTCCAAGGCTTAATCATATGGGCTTTTGGGAGACATTTAAGATTCAAACCATAACAATAAGCCAACCCACTAACTTTACATTCTTATATGTTTTCCCTAAAACACTAAAAATTTTACCATACCACCTTCAAAAGCACATGCTTTGTTTTTCTGTCATCAATGCAGCAAACGTGAGATCCCTGATATAGATTTTTTTCCTATCCACACCTTTTTGCTTCTGTTCCTTCAGATATACCATGCTTATTCATTTATATGTGATATAGTAACTGTTGTGGCAAGATGAATGACCTACCAATATTTCAAATACTTTCTCAAGTCCTATCTAACCCAAATCTCAACACCATTCCTACAAGTTACATAATTTTTAGTGATAACATGACTACGTGTATTTTTATTCTGTTCTTGTAGCTAATGTGACACAATATTCCACTCTAGGAAATAACTCTGTGCCTCTAGAAGTTCTCTGGTCCAAAGAGGAATGTTCAATATTTCACAAACCCTACACCCAGGCCTATTATATGCTCAGACTGCTGTGAGTCACCATGCATGTCATACCAGCTGTGGCAGAAAGTTTAAAATAGGATTGCAGTCTCGGCTGGTCCGGGCAAAAAGTAAGACCCTATTTCAAAAATAAACACAGAAAAAATGGTTCAGGGCATGGCTCAAACAGTACAGCACCTACTTGGGAAGCACGTGTTCCCTGAATCTAACCTCCTGCCCACCAGAGAATGAAGTAGCAAGGTATCATCTTGGAAACAGAGAGAAAAACTCTCACAAAACCTGCCTTGATCTTGGACTTCCAGTCTCCAGTACTAACAGTAGAACACAAATTTTGTGGCAAAATTGCTAAGCTTTAAATAATTCTTGCTTTTTGTATTTTAATAGTTTGATATTTTATATAAGCATATATATATTTATATATTTATAATTATATATGTATGTATTTATATATTTATTTATTTATTTTATAATATAAATTATGTACAATATAATATATAGGTATAATAAGTTAAAAGATACATTTAAATAAATACAAAATATAAATAGATACATATTTCTCACTCTGTACTAAAATAGGTCAACACAAGCATAATACAAAATTCATTTCATCATCCCAGAAATTGAGTGACTACATCCTCTTGTATGAACCAGAGCTTTATAAATTATAATTAATTCACTTCTATGATTTTTCATCAAATATTCATTTTTCTTACTTATCAGCATGAAGAATAAATATACTCAGATTTGTTTCTTCTCACCAAAATATAAGATGAATAAAATTCTATCTTTCATCAATGTCATGAAGCATGTCAAAATATATGCATTCAAATTAGTATGATGTTTCAGTCACTTAAACCAAAAATAGGTAGTATCCAACTGAGTAATCTTAACAGAAAAGTCTTTTGAGACGTGGCAATGCTATTAACAGATGCACCCCAACAAAATCCTGAGTTACTGGCTACCCTCTGCTCAGAAGCAAGGCATTCTGTATTGTAATTTTTAATTTTAAGTGAACCAAGCATTCTTCCCTCCTAGGAGAGTTAAAACCAAATCCATCACAGACAATTAAGATGACCAATCAATGCTTCTAAGAAAAATACAATTCTTCAAAATAGGTCAAACCAGCTTAAGGACAAACACCCTGTATTTATTCACTCCTTCTCATTATTTTAACAGGCAAATCTAAATAGTCATTGTCACAAAATGTTTTATAGTTGAAATGGAATGAATAAGTAATCTGTAAAAAGCAATGCAAGAGATGTCTAGGACTGAATTTTAATAAAAAGCTTCAAAAGTGACTTCTAGGTTACACATACCAGCCTTTTTGATAAATTACTGTTCCCAAAGGACAGTAACTCTAACTTCCACCACTAGTGAAGAAAGAAAATAAGGAAAAATAACACTTATTAAAGGCATTACTTATGAATGTGAAGGTAATATTCAAGTTTGTATCTTATGTCTTTTCTGAGGGGGCTCAGAGCAAATTATAAGAGATTGAGAGAAACTGTAAATTAGAAAGAGTTCCCAAAAGTGGTTATCCATCTGGAGAAAACTGAAACTAGATCCATGTCTATCACCCTGTACTAGTATAAACTCAAAGTGAATTAAGGACCTTAATATCAGACTGGAAACTGAAGATAGTACAGGAAAGAGCAGGAAATACTCTGGAAGCTGTAGGTATAGTGAAGGAGTTCCTCAATAGAACCCCAGCAGCTTAACAACGAAGAGAAAGGATAGACAAATGAGACTACATGAAATTAAAAAGCTTCTGCTCAACAAAAGAAATGGTCTCTAAACTTTGAAAAGACCACTCACAGAATGGAAAAGTATTTGCTAGCTATACATCAGACAAAGGACTGATAACCAGAATATACAGGGAACTCAAAAAACTAAACTCCCCCAAAATCAATGAACTAATAAGGAAATGGGCAACTGAACTAAACAGAACTTTTTCAAAAGAAGAAATCCAAATGGCCAAAAAACACATGAAAAAATGCTCACCATCTCTGGCCATAAAGGAAATGCAAATCAAAACCGCACTAAGATTCCACCTCACCCCTGTTAGAATAGCTATCATCAAAAACACCACCGATAACAAATGTTGGTGAGGATGTGGGAAAAAGGAACCCTCATACACTGCAGATGGTAATGCAAGCTAGTACAACCACTATGGAAAACAATATGGACACTTCTTTAAAAAACTAAACATAGATCTGCCATATGATCCAGCAATAGCACTCTTAGGGATATACCAAAAGAAATATGACTCAGGTTACTCCATAGGCACCTGCACACCCATGTTTATTGCAGCACTATTCACAATAGCCAGGTTATGGAAATAGCCAAGATGCCCCACTACTGATGAATTGATTAAGAAAATGTGGTATTTATACAAAATGGAATTTTACTCAGCCATGAAGAAGAATGAAATCTTGTCATTTCCAATTAAATGGATGGAACTGGAGAATAGCATCTTAAGCGAAGTTATCCAGGCTCAGAATGCCAAAAATCATGTTCTCCCTCACATGCAGACGTTAGACATAAAACAAATGCAATAATATTATTGGACATGGATCACACACTAAGGGGAGAACACATACAGGAGGAATAGGGAAATGAACGAAACCCAAAGCTTCAAAGTGTTTGATGTGCCCACTGTAGAGGAGCTAATATAGTAACCTTAAACAGACAGAGGTCACTATGGGAAGGTGACCAGGAAGTAGCGAAGAGGTCTGGTAGAGATGAATCAATTTGGGTTGTAATACAAATATGCATGGAAGCAATGCTAGGAGTCTGTCTGTATAGCTATCCTTATCTCAAACTAGAAAAAACACGAAGTCTTTCTTATTATTGGTTATGTCTTCTCTTCAACAAAATTGGAGAAGAGGGCGGAACAGGTTCTACCTGGAAATTAGGGAAGTGAGGAGGGAGAGAGGAGATGGCCCAAACAAGGGTGTATGCACATATGAATAAATCAATAAATAAACCAAAAAAGCAAGAAAGCGAAAAAGAGTTCACAGACTCAGGACCTCCTCCAATGCTGTTAGTGAATTCTAGGTCCACGTGGCTCCCAAAACTTGGACGTCTCTCCTCTCATTCACTCTACTACTAGGTATTCAAACCTTAGTCATCTTGCAAGACATATGTTAAGACATCTCTTTCCTAAAGCTGCTTCCTAGAACAGTAACCCACAGTGGCCTCTGTCTTTAACAACTCCTTCAGAACCCTCTGTCTATGTGGAAAGATCCTCTGTGCTACCTCAATTTGGTTGCAAACTGAAAGCAAGTACTCTGTTGATATAGTTTTAATTCCTACATTATCTAAAAGACTGAGCATGTAAAAGCCTTTAGCTATATCCATAGTTAAAAGTCCCTCCTTACTCAGCTATTATTATTGTATAATCTTTGAAATATTATCAACCGGCCAGCACATGTTAGATTCTAGATACCCGGAAAATGTCAAGGAACAAAGGAAAAGGAATTGAGGTAACAGCCGGAAGAATAATTTTATTAGACCATTTTCTGTTTCTATCTACTTTAGGTAAGTAATAGCTAAAGTAAACATGTTTATTTAGTTCACAGTTTTGGAGGCTGAAAGTCCATAGGTAGGCAGCACTATGGGTTCAGGTGGTGGTGAGAGCTTTTGCTAAATCCCAATATGCTGATGGGAATGCACGTAAAAGGGAGAGAATGCTCATATGGCAAGATAGGAAGCAGGAGGGATTCAGAGCCAGTATTACTTTATATATATATATATATATATATATATATATATACACTAAACAACTCACTCTTGGGGGAAAAATTGGGATCCCTCAAGAACTGCATAATCCTTTCCAAGGTGGTACTCCAATAACGTAATTGGGCTAACTTAATTGGCTTCTGGGCTCCACCTCTAGAAGATTTCATTAACTCTTAATATTGCCCCAGTCAGGACTAAGCTTCCAGCACATGAATATTCACACCATAGCAGTAAGTCTCACCGGCTCATACAAAAGACTGTCCTCTGTGATAGGGGAGTAGGATTGCAGATCACATTTCCAGAGCATCTAATTTAGCCAGAAGGAGAGGCTTTCTAGTAAAACCTCACAATTTTCTCACCAAAGATGAGGAGAGAAGAGGGTTCGAAAGAGATGTCAGAACTACAAAGCACCGACTTAAGAAAGAAAGAACAACTCTATTCAGGGAATTGAAAGAAGTTTGACATTATTGGAGCATGAAGGAAGTACAAGGAAGGAAGTGAAATGGCAAGGAACCAGATTTGGACTAGTCCTTATTGTCCCACTCATGAAAAAACCTTATGTGCCTTTATGATATTATTCTGCTCTTTTGATTTTTACCCTAAAGGAAATATAAAATCACCATTCTAACAATAGTGTGAAAAACAAATTATGGGAAGCAAAGAAGAACTGGTAGAAGGTTAAGAGAAATAAATCTCAGTTATCTGGTTGGTGAAGATAGGAGGATCACTGTTTAAAGACAGTCTGGGCAAAACAATTTAGCAACAAAAAAAGAAAAAAGCCAGGCCTGATATGGGGGTTCATGTCTCTAATCCTACCTGTGCGAGGCATAGGTAAGAGGATGGTAGACCAAGTCTGACCTGGGCAAAAAGCATAAGACCCTATCTGAAAAAATAAGCAAAAAGAATTAGGGGAATGGTTCAAGTGGTAGAGAACACCCTGAGTTCTAGCCTCACAAACTAAATAAATACACACAAAATAAATAAATAATAAAGGAGAAATAATTCAAGATGAGTAGACAGGTTGGCAGCAGAAGAGTATCACAGGCAGAACCATTAAGAATAACACCAATCATTAGACACTGGAGAAGGAAGATAATTGTTCAAAAGAGATCTAGAAAAGAGCAATTATACAGATGGGAGAAAAGAAAGTACATTGTCACAGAAACTATGACACCTGTGTCTTATTAAAGACGGGCAGAGCAATCATGAGCTTAGAGCTTCATTTCTAAAATCCTTCTCCTATTAAAAGAACCAGGTTTTCTAAAGAAATAGCTGATTGTATGATAGACCCAGGAAATATACAAGATTATCTTGGAGCATTCTATTGTAACAGACAATAAGAAAATGATTTTAAAACAGAACATTGATGGGCAGCATGTCCAAGTGATATAGAAAACAATTCAGAGTTCTCAATGGCCAAAGCTGGAAAAATTTAAGCAAGAAAATAAAGTATTGGATTGCAACTCAAAATACAAAACAAATATACTTTGAGTGCATATTGATATAAACATAATTTTTAAAAATAATAAAATGGTAGAAAAAAATTTAAAACAGTCCAAAGAATTCCAAATAATTTATGTAGATACTTCAGATTAAAGGAGGCTACACAGAGTGACTTCCTTCCAAAGAGTAAAACACAGAAGAAGAAAAAATAAAAGAGTAAGTTTACAGGGCCAGATGATCAAGGTAAACATGAACAGTAACAAGTAATATTAATGGTATGGATCTTTGATGTGATATGATAAAATGCACTTTACCTCTGTGATTTTTCTCCCAAAAATCACAAACTCAGTCTAACCACGAGACATACCAATTGATAGACACTCTGCTAATTACCTAACCTACAATTCTTTTTTTTTCCCCTTTATTCATTTACTCATATGTGCATACATTGTTTGGGTCCTTTCTCCCCCCTTTCCCCCATCCACTCCCTCTCCTCCCACTCTTTTTGTTTCCAAGAAAAACCTGTTCTGCCCTCTTCTCCACTTTTGTTGAAGAGAAGACATAAGCAATAATAAACAAGACACAGCATTTTTGCTAGTTGAGATAAGGATAGCTATACAGAAAGATTCCTAGCATTGTTTCCATGCACAAGTGTATTACAACCCAAGTTGATTTCATCTCTACCAGACCTCCTCACTACTTCCTGGTCATCTTCCCATATTGACCTCTGTACATAACCTACAATTCTTAAAACTTTCAAGGTCATAAAAAACAAAAAGAATTGGAAAACTGTTTCAGAACTAAAGGGAGCTTATGGAGACATAATAACTAAACGTAATGCTGTATTCTGAATGGTATCCTGGAACGGAGCAGAGACATAGGAAACAATTTAAGACATCTGAAAGAAGAATGGACGTGAGTTAATAATAATGTGTCAGCATTCATGTATCAATTATAACAAAATGCTAAGCTAACCTAACATGTTAATAACAGTGGAAATGAATGTGAGGGCTACAGGACTTTGTCTATCTTCATACAAATTGTGTTCTAAATAAAAGTTATTTTTTTAAAAAATAGGCTGTACTCCACCTTGTCAAATACAGCCTATCCAAAAAAAAAAAAAAAGATGGACTGATAAGCTTTCTCTGGTTCTCTGGGAAACAGGTCTTTGTTGATCTTGCATTGAGTCCTTCCAAAAGACATGGGAGAACAAAAGTGAGATGGCAGTAAGAAAAAAAAAAAAAATTCAGATGTCTGAGCCTGAAGGGATAAGGAAAAGAGTAGAATCAGAAGAAGGAAAGGAAATAAGAGAAAAAGGAGCATTTAATATTCCAGGTTGATAAAAAGAAATGTGTAAAGGCTCAGAAGAAATAACTTCTCATGATGTTTTTGGTGTTGGATCTGTTGTACCTTTCCACTGCTATCAGCCATTTTCCTTACTTAGGTCATGGTTTATTCTCCAATCCCTGAGATTGGGATTAGTGTGCAGGAAGTTTGAACTCAGGATAAGTAGATGCATGGAAACAAAGAAAAATGTCCAGTTATGGTGAAGGTGGAACAAAGACTTAGTTAACAATGTAGGAAGCTCTGAAATTTGCATGAAGCCTCAAAGATGTCCCCGCAGTGGTTTGGAGCTAGATTTCCTACCCTCACTCTTGGTCCCTGGATGCCAGCTTCCCTGGGAAAGATGTGTTCTTGAGTGAGGCAGCCAGCCCTGGGCAAGGGCTAACTAAGAAGGACTGAAAGCTGAGTGCCAACTATATAAATCACTCAAATAGGCCCTATGTTCTGAGTGGGAATCTCTGCAGCATATCACAGCATCTAGTATATTTTTATGTTCTTACTACTCTGCTTGATGTTTTTTCAACTTGTCTGACCTTCCTTATATATTGATGTGCATAGTTACCATTGTTATCTAGCTTGTGTACTTACATTTTAATTTCAATTTTAACTTCGGTTTCCTATTCTTGTTTTTGCTTTGTGGCAATTTCTGAGAGCAAAAGTAACTCAGGCCTTATATGGAATGATTCATTGCATTGCCACCACATTGTGCAAATGGGTACAATTGTGGAGCACTATCTGAGTACACAGAAAAAGGATGGAGCCCTTCATTACTTTAAAAGGATCCTACCCAAAAGAACATTTACTCTGAAATCGAAAAAATAATTGGAGATGCTGTATGTCTGTGGTTTGTGGCTTATACGTGAAATCCTAGCTACTTGAAAGGCTGAGATAAGAATGATCTCGGTTCAAGGCCATGCCTGGGCAAAAAGTTTGTAAGACTCCATCTGAACCAATAGTTACGCATGGTGGTTAGTGCCTTTCATGCCATCAGTGGTGGGAAACTTAAAAAATAGGAGGATTTGGTTCAGGCTGGCCTGGGAAAAAAGCCAGACCACATTCCAAAATAACCAGAATGAAAAGGACTGGAGACATGGTTCAAGTGCTAGAGAGCCAGCCTTGCAAGCTCAATGCCTCAAATTCAAACTCCAGTAACATGCACACACACATACACACACACACACACACACACACACACACAGAGAGAGAGAGAGAGAGAGAGAGAGAGAGGGAATTAGAGATATACCTTCAGATACCAAAACTGACGGATGGCAGTGAGGTAGGGCTGACATTTGATCAGCCAAAAAGACTTGACACAAGCTGAGGCATGGTGGTACAGGTCTGTACTCCCAGCTATTCAGGAGGTAAGGTAGTAGGATCAAATGTTCCAGGTCAGCTATGGCAAATTTAATGGAACCCTATCTCAAAAACAAAATACAAACAAAAGGACTGGGGGAGTGGCTCAAATGGTACTGCACTAGCATGTACGGAGCCCTGGGTTCAATCCCCAGTACCATTATGATAAAATAAAATAATTCTCTTACATGGAACAGACTCTTATATGCAAAGTTCCCAGTCATCTTACCGTGAATATTCATCCAGCTTTAGTAATGATGGAAACACTAGAAGTTATCACCATCACCCCCTAAGCAGACACAATGTACCAAGTGAAGGCATTTAAAACAAAGGCTTCACATCCACTCATTGGCACCAGGGGCTCCATTAATTGCACTGAAATAGTAATTTTCAAAATGAGATCACAGAGGCTTTCAGAAGTCTATTGACCTTCAAAAAAAAGAGCCTTCCCTCTCTATTCAATTGTTGATCAGATGTAAGATACTGTATTTCAGCTCATGTTTCAAAAAAAATAGCTGATCAACTCTTAAAAAGTAGCTTTAATGAGTAAAGAGATGTCAAAAAATAAAACAGAAATAAAGGTGTAAGCTAACATACCTTAGAAATACAGAAAATATTTTATCTTAGCAAAATTAGTGGACCTGTCAATACCTCTGCTCAAATGAATAAAAGACTTGTGGTTGAATTAGTACAATTTGAATATCCTTTATCTGAAATACTTGGGACCAAAAGTTCCTCAGATTTTGTATTTTTTTCTGATTTTGGAATACTTACATTTATGTATTTAGATATATTGTGCATATAACCAAAGCCTAAATACAGAATACATTTCTGTTTCATGTACACTATACACACATAAAGCTGAAGATAATTTTATATAATAATTGTAAGAATTTTAAGCAAGAAACAGTTTCATGGGGTAGAATTTTCCCTGTGTCATTATGTCAGTTCTTACAAAACCGCAGATTTGGGAGAATCTCAGACCAGAATTTTGGGTTAGAAATGCTCAATCTGTAATACAGACAATACATTTAGGTCAGACAAATGCTAGTAGCAGTAGGCCAGGAAGTTCAAGAAGCTGAGGTTTTAAGGAATTAAGTTGTCACCTCACCTCTGGTCCCTCCCAAGCAGGCAAGTTTGACATGCAAGTTAAAAATTGAATCCAGGTGAAAATAATTTAAGAAAAAGAAACAATATTTTTAAATCCATAATTTTTAACATATAATTAATGGAGCACAATTTTTAGACCATCAGCAAATAAACTTCAAATAGACAACAGAACTCAAATGAGAAGAAGGACCATGTATTTGAAATATTAATAGGTGACATGCAAAAACTACAGTTTCAACAGACAAGGGTGCAGGTGGCACAAATAATGTATACACATGTAAGTAAATATAAAAATGATAAACTAAAAGGAGAAAATAAAATAAAATAAAAGATTGAAAGATTTTTAAAGAGGCATCTATGCATCCTAAGATTTTTACCAGGTCATCACAGAAGTTTAGAGCTCTGTAACATATTTTTCATGTCTTCCATCTGTTTGACCCTACATATGTATGTCACATTGTACATTAAGGGTTAAAAATTTTGGGGTCACTATTTTGCATGAGGAAAGTGTCAAAGGAAGCAAATGAAGTAGTAACAAGTAAAACATTCACTCATTCAAAAAATATGAGTTTAGTCCAGCATGTTCCATGGGCCAAGCACTGCTTTTTGAACATGACATCTCCCTTGCCTTGATAATCCCGCCTTTGAGGCAGAGTGAAAAACAATTGCAATACTTTGAATTTAGTTTTATAAAATGAGATATTCAGGATGCTTTGAGGATACATGGGGGGGTGGAAGCTGAATAATAGAGCAAAATATTCTGAACATAGAATAAGTTGAGAGCAGGGAGAGGAGTGGAATAAAAATCAATGCCTTTCCATTTTTAAGGAGTTTAAAATTGACCTAAACTAAGAAAGAAGGAAGACATTATGATATTTGGAAGCAGCCCAGAATTAATAGTCCATATCTAATAAAAATTAGATGCTGTGAGCTAAGGCATATTATTTAACTTGTCAGACCTCAATGTTTTCATCAGTAATGAATGAATAATAACTTATTAAACAATGTTGTCTGAAACAAATAAGATAATAAATGGGAAAGCACTGGAAAAAAATGCATAGACATGGTCTTCAGCTATAAGGTAGCATTATCAATTGAATGATTGCAAATTGTGCTTAAGAAATGACACCAAAATTGAAGACAAAGTACAGCAATATCCAAAGGCTGCTCAACCAAGAGGATCTATGCTTTCTTCAGTGCAGTTGATGTATGATTGTGAATGAAGTCTGACAGCGCAGCCAGTACAGTCAGCACATTCCACTGCATCATAGCACATGGCCTAGCAATGCAACAGGGAGTCATTTTAATTCTCAAAAGGCCCAAGGACATTTAGAAGGAATCAAATTGCTGATTCCATGTATCTTGCAATGTGTTTATTTTATGCATGCTGGGAAGGTTGTATGTACAATCTTATGCAGGTCACTTTTAAAAATCAAAGGATTAACCCTGCAGAAACAACACATGTCTGTAATCCCAGGTAGGTGGGAGATTGAGGCAGTAGGAGTGCTTTAGCTCACAAGTTCAAGGCCAGCCTAGATTCCATATTGAAAGGAAAAAAAAGACAGAAAGAAAAGGCACAAAATCACACATCTGCCTAGCTATTTATAATTAAATTTAACACTATAGTGATCCTATAAAAATGAAATAAATATTAGCTCCACTTGAAAAACCTGAAGCTAAAGAAGCTTACCTAATATCATACCACCAGTAAACATTAGAAATTGTGCCTGAATCCACTATTCTTTGTTTCCTGTATCATCCACATCCTTACATAGCAAGATGCCACCCCAGCAAAAAACACAAAAATAACAACAACAAAAAAACCCAGTTGTTCTAATTGCATCAAGTCATTTCCCAGTGGTCACAATACTCTCAATTAGGTCAAAAACATACTACTCAATATAAACATACTATTCTAAACAATACTACAAAAAATTTGGATATATGCACAAGCCAACACTAGAATCTAGGAAGAATAGACACTTAATATAAGAATATATGAATTTTGATATAGAAAAACACTGACCAAAACTATGCCTGACTCAGTCTCATGAAGTTGCATGCAAATCAGCCCAAGTTCAATCAGACTTTACTGCAATGGGTCTCTTTTAAAGTCTTAAAATGTATTCTTCTGTGCCCCGAAGTGCTACAGTATTTTATTTTGAAAGATAGTAAGATTGATAGGCTACTTCTGAAAACCTAAAGCATTTGAATTTTAACCAGAAACCAGACCCACCTCTCATTTTAGTCTTGCAGGTAAGTTGAGGAAATCTGAACACTTTAGTTTAAGCTACAAATAATTTAACCATACACAAGGTAGGAAATATTTAATGAATTGATCCCTACCTGTACAGCTAGTCCATATAACAGTAGCTGGTTTATATCAATATCCTGAAAGAAAAAAATGTTTGTCAAATAGAAAATGGCACAAATGAGGAATCAGAGCTCACTGTTAATTGCAGAATAAGTGCCTTCCAAATCCTGAATAAAATGAAATGTTAACAAAAACAAATGAAAGTTTCTCCTCTGAAATTAAAAAACAGTAGTGAAGCAAAAATCACTAATGGTCGATTATCACAGACTGCACTTCAGAGAAAACAGCTGACAGGAAGCCAATAGACCTCTACAGGCCACAGGGTACAGATATCAAAGCAGGCAATGACAATTCAATTGCTTCAGTGGAATGCAATTCACTGGAATTCAATGGAATTGCTTCAATTCAATGGAAGGACAGTGCCTATGACCCAGAAGCAAGACTCTTACTCTCATATGCCATAGCTTGTTCTGGTCGGAGCTTTACCTCTAAGAACACCAATGTCAAATTAGTCTTAAGAAAACAGGTTGATTAAGGACTGAAAAAAAAGTACATAATTAGGATGTCAAGAAATTCTAGCAAAAAGGTAAGATCTCTAAAACTGAAAACACCAGGTGATTCTTCTACTTCTTTTGATAGTAAATCTGCCTTTTCATTATGGATAAATGTTTGTTTGGAAACATTGAACAATAATAGAGATTGGAAGGACTTGGGGAATGCATTGTGATAATGAGTGAGCACCTCTGTAAAACTCTTTGGTTCCTTCTGTGAATAAGTTTGGGACACACATTACTTGTTCTCAGGAGTCTTATTGGCTCCAAGGGCTCAAAAAATCTGTATGGAGCAGTATCTTTTTCTTCTCTACAATAACCTGAACCCTAACAAATCTTGCACATAACAGAAAATTTTCTTCTTATAGGTAACAAAAGGTATCAAAAAATTATAAATTTGAGCAATGAATGAATGAAGTTACTCATTCAGCAAGGGCAGAGGGGCACAAATATTCTTACCAGGTCTATCTTCAAGTTAAATGGAAATGCTAAGATTCTAGCTGAATACTTGTTGAATATGTTGAAAATAAAATTGATGCACCAAATTAACTGATAAACTAGAGTAACTTTCTATCATGAGAGTCTTGAACATTATGAATAGTTCTACAGACTAAGAGAGGAATTCTGAGGAACAAGAGACTCATACACACATGCATACATGATACACAGTGTGAGCCCATTACGTTACAATTATAGGGAAGATCTCCCAATAGCTCTACATAACAGCCATGGAATCTCTTCCCTAAACACAATCTCAGCTTAGACTCCAGACTTGGCCTTATAATTTTGTTTATCCTTTCTGAAGTTTGAACCTAGATGTGTTACATACTAAGGAATTCTTCAGTACAAGAGATTTCTCCTTGAAAAATGTGTGAAGGTGTTACTGGATTGTTGATCCTGAGTTTGTGTCCTGGCAAAGTTAATGACTGAAGACATCAGAGCAGGGCTAAAGAGTAAAGCAAGCACAAAATTTACTGAAAGAATAGCATGGCACCCTGACAGGTGGGGCTTAGTGAAAGAGCTAAGCCAAAGAATAGCTGAAGTCTAGGGAATAACATAGGTCTCTGTCTGATTTAGGCTCCCCCCACTCTACTTTGAAGATGCATTTGTAAATGGATGTCATCCAATTAACTTTTCACTGAACCCAATAATTTGACTCCCCTCCCCTATCATTATCAAACTGGATATTCCATCCTGTCCTTGAGGCTTGTCATATACATTTTATGACTGCCTCTTGTTACCTTGGTGAGACCCACCATTTACATGTATAACTCCATTTTGTTATCGTGAGGGAAGTTTGCTGTATGACTTTACTTGAGAAGCCAGTTTTCCATCTCTTTAGATGTTTGTTTTTAAAGATGCTACTCTGTCTTCCTTATCTAGGAGAAAGATCACTGCATTTTATTATTTGGGTGAGAGGTTTGCTCCTCACATCTTCTTAGATGTTTGCTTTTAAGGGTACTTTCCTGTCTCTCTTATCTAAGACATAGTTGCTTCTACTATTTGTTCTCCTCCATTCTTCTATTTGTTTTCCCTACATTTTCAAAGTCACTTCTGTCCTTTGCTCCCTTAAATATCAAGACCTGAGAGCTGAATAAAGCAAAAGTTAGGAATTTCAAACAAATTCTCTATCAATTAGAGTGGAAACTAACATGTTACTCAATGTCTTAAGAAATCTTAGCAAGACAATGACCCAAATTCAGGAAACCATCCCAGGAGTTCCTGTTTTAACATCACAGCCATCCAGACCCATTATCTTTGACCATGTGTATTCCCCCAATTCTCCAGTATAAGACTAGGAGATGGGGACCGCCAGTTTTTGAGTTTTCACTCCCATTTCCTGCATGGAGAACAGGAAATGTTTCTCTCTCTTTCTCTTCCCCTTCCCACTTGCTCTCACTCTAAAGACAATCCACTTTCAGTCTGTTGAAATTGTAATCCTTTCGTAATAAACTTTCCTATAGTTTTACTGCATCTTTACATCTTGCTTGAATTCTTCCCCTGCTGGACGCAAAAACCAGGATAATTTTCAAAGCTATTTTTCTGGTAACAGGACACTTCCTGTTTAAAGAACGAGGGATGGGGCTGCTCTCTTTCATGATGCTACCATGCCCCCTTTCAAATTGTGAGGGAAACAATCTTTTCTATCAAATTGTGTCACTGTCTTAGCTGCTTGCAGTTCCAAGTTCTTGTTCACCAAGCTCCATTTTCACTCCGAAATTACTATCTACCCCACCCCAAAATTCCAAGTGTAACATTAGCCACTCATGAGAAGATTGTGCTCCTGAGCTCAACCAATCCAAGTAAAGGATCAGGGTCCACTGCATTAGGAACAAAAAGAGGACAGAATGCCTGCCCCTTGTGCTTGCTGTGCCAGCGTGACTGCACACCCTTCTGCAGAAGTAAATTTTGCCTTGTTGAGACAATTCTCTGATTCTGTGTCTTCAATTGTGACCCTGGGGGTCTTCAGGGATCTTATTTCTAACAATTTGGGCACTTATCTGAAATAATCCCATCTGAGAGAGATGCTCAGAAGCCCCTTCTCCCAAGAGAGACACATCTCACTGCCTTGTTGTGATGGCCTTGGTGTATTGGGCAACCAGAGCTCTTAGACTGAAAATTCATTCCAGGCCTGAATTATCTTGGCAATGCAGGGGAAAAGGGCCTTAGCAAGCACCGCAGCAAGCAAGCAATTCCATGCATGAACCAAGGTAAGAAACACCATCAATTGGCAAAGTATTCCTTAGTGGTCAGGGAGGATCTCGGAGGTTGCATAAGAATGAATTGAAACATGTCTGAGACATGGAGTGAATGTGCATTACCAATCTGCAGTTCTGTAAATATCCTGGTGTATATATGACTTATCGGCAGCTCATGCAGACCTATTCGGGGGCCAAGCAGCACCACCAGCTGTATATCATCTGTGAGGGATTTGGACAGAGACAGACAAAGTGTGTGAGGTAGAATGTACAACACCTCCAGGAAGTTTGGGAGGTTTGGAGCTGCTTCTCTCCTGGATTATTTTCCACCTAATTCTAAGTTTCTAAACCTGTCTAAACTGTCTATTCACAGTTCACCCCTTTAAGTGACCAAGAGAGGAAGAGGTCATATCCAGGTTACTGCAAGCAGTAACCATGAAATGGTCTGTTCCCTCTCCTGACCAAAATACCATGCAGTCAGGGTTATGGACCCATGTCCTTGGCCTCATGTGTGCACAGGCTGGAAGGACCTGAGAAGGAATTTCAATTTTCTGATTAAGCTTTTCTTTATCTCCTACAAATGCTCATGTGTTTAAAATTGAGACTTCAGTATTCCAGGTTGTTCCATTAGCTAAAAGACAACAAGACAACCCCCTTTTTAGGTTCTGTTATAGATTCAATAAGGCATTTGGGTTTTTTTTTTATGATTATAAGTGGCTACTTCCCTGAAATTAACTCTTGATGGGTTAATTTATTCTACCTTTTCCATGCTTACTAAGATAGCCAGATTTTAGCAGTTTCATTGGAGATGTAATCCCTTTTTTCTTGGCTGACATGCAGATTCTGATTTGAAAAACTAATCTAATTATTGGTGTAAATTAAGAGGCTGGACTTATGCATCTTGTATTCTTTTTCCAGAGGAAGATGCATGATGCCAGCTTTCCACCAAAAACTAGGCTTCATAAATTTTCTTTAAAAGGTTTGACTAATAACAAAGTTGCTGTAGCACAAGGTAAACTGTTATTAGAGGTTATTTAAAAAGCACCCTCTAGGTGTAAATCTGAAGTTTTAAGAGGCCATTTTAAGTTAAGATCATGCTCTTAGATCCCAGTCATTTGTCTCAATATACCTAGTAAGGGGTCCCCTAGAGGATAGGGGAACCCAGGGACACAGCAATAAAGACTTGAGAGGTACAATGATTAGAAAGGGACACTGCCATAAAAATCACTGCAGGCTTAATTAATCATGCTTGGTAAGGTATAAGGAGATGTCCTTAAAGATATAGATTAACTCTTTTGAATAAAGGGAGCAGATGCATATATGCACAGCTGCATTTCTGTCTTTTCTTCCTTCTGTCTTTCTTTTCCAGGCACAAATTGAGACGGCATAGGAGAAAACATAGTCCTGGTGATTCTCCCTTAGGGTTTTATAAGCACCTCTTATTGCAATAGGGTACTACTAAATGTGTAAAAATTTTAAAAGTAGGGATTAAAAAATATATATGACAAAATCTAACATTAAGATGCCTCAGAATTGGGCCTTACAAGATTCCAATTGCTACTTTGTATTTTGAGCCAATTGTGTTACTTCTAAACTGATTGTGAGTTTCTTCATTTTTTCTAACAAGGAAATTTGGATTCCATTTTGGTCTTTAGCAGAGAAAGGATGGCACATATTAAAACAGAAGTTTAAAGAGATGTGTTGTGATTTGCATAAAGATTAAAAGCCCTGAGCTTATCTTGTTGCTACCCTAAAAAAAAAAGGTCTAACTTATACATAGTTTAAAAGTGTTTTTCTGTGAGTGCACTCTAGTTGTTTTTATGTGTTTTTGTGTATATGTCTATTAGTTTTGCATTTATGATTGTTCTGGAATTCTGGGTCATCTATGCATGCTTAAATTGAGATTTATGGCATACCTACTTTAAATTTTTTCTTGCATATGTGTGTGTTTAAACAACTTTTAAATGACTCTTTTAGTAGAGTTCATATAAAGGATTTGCTGATTCTGTTTTCTTCTCTCCCTCATCTCTTCTGCTACTACTCTTTTAGAAAAGCCAGGTTTTCAAGGTTTTATTTCAAACAGATCTAACTAAAATACATGCATTATTTTATGGACAGTAATCTTGATCTGTTTCATCCTGTCTTACATTCAACTCTCTTTCATAATTGGATGTGTCTTTAAGTTACTTATATAGACACATAGTATAAAATTGCCTTTCTTCATCAGTCTATATAGTAAAAATAAGGACAATTGAAAAGACAATTTTATTTAAATTTAAAATTCTTATAAAACTTATTTTAAAATACAAGTTACAAAGTCAACAAGTAGAAAGGATATAAAAAGATATTGAGTATGTGTTTGGGGAAAAGTTGAAGGGAGAAAGAGTGCTTTTGGATGGAAAGAATTTTGTAAAGAAAGGTTTGCCCTAAAGATTATTCCAAAAGAAGAGGGATAAGAACAAACCATCAGAAGGTTCAGAATATCATATAAAGATACCAAGTAAATCTTAAAAGTGTATGATAGATGGTGTTTATAAAAGTTTATGTGTGTAATCAAGTTGACTGTAATTTAAGAGTTATCTAAGGGATTTCCTAAAGTCAAAATTTTGCTTGTATAGCTCATCAGGGTTTTAACTCTTTAGGAAACAGAGTCCCAACTAAATGTCTTTTCAGTGATTGTAATACATTTATCATGCTAAAATGTGTGGACTGTATATCTAAATTTCATATAAATATTATAAAAAAGTTTATGGGGTTAAAGCTATAAAAGTTTAAAGTGACCAACACTTGGTCAGTATAAACAAAACAAAACAAAAACAATTCTATCTGGGAGCATCATCTCCCTAAGCTTGTAAGATGTCTAAAAGCTTTGCTAAATCTTACTCTAAAGGTAAAAATTTAAATTAACAGCTCTAGTAAACTTAAGTTTAGATAAGCCTTTGAAACTAACAAGGAGGACATTATATTCAAAAAGGAAAAAGCAATGAAGCCTATTGCTTCCTATGGGTAAGCAAATGTAACTTATTTTAGGGTAAAGGCACTCAAAGCTGTGGAGGCGTTCCTCTTCCCCCTAAAGGCCTATAAGTTTATCCCAGCTGTAAGAAAATGTATTTAAAAGAGTCATAGTTCAAGAGACATCATTTGCTTATGATAAAGGTCAAAGTTTCTATTTGATTGTGATGTTAGTATCGTAACTTTGTGATAAAACCTTGCTTATGGATCAGTTTCTCCAAAATTATGTGCTCAGTCTCTCTTCAGCTTTATCATCCCTTAGGCAACAGGGACTGCTGGCCCAGATTCCACTTCTTGAATTTCCAGTCTGTTCGCATTGGGAGATTACATCCTGATCTGGACTTGGAGTGAAGAGAGGGAGGGACCCTATCAGATGTTACTCACTACAGAGATAGCAGCATGTATTGCTGAGAAGGGATGGAAATAAAATGAGCTCCCAAGGAGGAATGATGGACTATGTCTTCAAGTCATGGTGATACAAAAGTAACCTTAAAGAGACTATAATAGGGCTCTTATGCCTTTTCCATTTGGGAGACTGTCTGACTACTATCAGTATCACTTAGCCCTCTTCTTCTATAGCTAATGAATTTGATACATGTGTTACAATGCCTTGTGGGGAACTTGAGAATTAGTGTGGATATACCACACTAGGGCTGAGACCATATAGATGTGTACAAACCCTTCCCCCCCCTTTTTTTTTAATTCAAAAGGTAGTTATGATAGTAGTTATAGTCCATGTGACACATGGGACATGATAGGATGGATGACTACATCTGGGGAATATATCCCACCATACTATGGGATGACATGGGGAAAGAAAAAATGAGAGAAGATATCCAAGGACAAAATCTAGCTTAAGAAAATTGCTCCCTCTCCCAATTGTCAGTCCCTCCAATGCCACCTCCTTAGGCTGATCATAAATGATCCCCATTCTATGATCACAGAGCCATCAGTCTTAAGGCACTATGGATTAGGAGCTAATCTTATTGGGAACACTGATTCTATGCTTTCATTTCTCTTAGAATTGCTCAAAGACCCTGCTACCACAGCACCTTCTAATGCCCTGTCCCCAACACTATCCGCGAGCTCTTTCATAAGACTGGGATAACTGTAGTGGAAGTTAAAGATCTAAGACAGACTATAGCTATTAAAACTGGTTACAGGGAAATGAATGCCTGATTGGAATGGATTAAATATTCTCTTTTCCTCTGGGATGGATCACTGACTGCTGGAATGGCATGCATGATTATCTTCTTCTAAGAAAGGACAGCCTGGGACAATGGGTCTTGCAGGACTTTGCACTACTGTTTCCCATGATTAATGACCTTGAAAAGCTAAAGCTGCCTCAGTCAATTAGACCCCCATCTCGAAGCTCTAACTTTGCCTCTTGCCTCTCTAGGTGGGGAGAAGAGCTAGAGATTCTGGGAAATACATATGGATCCAGTGAAGGCCAATCCTTTGAAGAAATGAGCAATAAGTCTGCTTTAACTGTCACCAGGGCAGATGTCTGATGGTACTGCAGTGGACCTTTACTTGAGACTCTTCTGGTCAAATGCAGTAGAACTTGCACATTAGTCCAATTGGCTTTCCCTTTCACCCTTGCATTCTGGAAACTCAAACCTTCCTTAACAAAGAAAAGACAGAAATGAGGGATCTTGTTTCCTCTGGAGGGTTGTTTGACTATCACGTCTACATAGATGCCATTGGGGTCCCACGTGGTGTCCCTGATGAATTCAAAGCAAGGAATGAAATAGCAGCAGGATTTGAATCAGCACTATTCTGGTGGTCCACTATTAATAAAAATGTGGATTGGATTAACAATATCTATTATAACCAGCAAATACTTGTAAATTATACTAGGGATGCAGTGAAGGGAATTGCAGAACAACTAGGCCCCACCAGTAAGAAGGCATGGGAAAACTGGATGGCTCTAGAGACAATTCTGGCAGAAAAAGGGGGGGTAATGTGTCCTGACTGGGGATAAATATTGCACATTCATCCCTAACAACACAACTCCAGATGAGACCATAACCAAGTCTCTCCAAGGCCTGATAACCCTGTCAAGTGAACTGGCTAAAAATTGAAGGAAAAATGACCCTCTTACTAACTGGTTAGAACAATGATTTAGAAAAGGGAAGGCAGTGATGACCTCAATCTTAAGGTCCCTCATTGCTGTATTTGGGACAATGGCTTTAATTCGGTATTGTGCTATACCCTGTATATAATTCTTAGACTCATAAAAACTGCCCTAACTAAGCAAACCCCTGTATAATACCAATTGTTGTTGAGTACAACTGAAATAGAGAGACAAATCATGTTAAATGAGTTTGAAAAAAAGAACAAAAAATAAAAAGAGAGGGAAACTGTGAGAGAAGCAGTCTTTTCTATCACAGTGTGTCACCATCTTAGCTGTGTGCAATTTTGAGTTCTTGTTCCAGGCTCTTGTTCATTGAGCTCCATTTTCACACCAAAATTACTACTTACCCCACCACAAATTCCAAATGTAACATTAGCCAATCATGAGCAGATTGTGCACTGGAGCTCCACCAATTCAATTAAGGGTAGGGCCCACTGTGTCAGGAATAAAAACAGACAGACTGACTGCTCCTTGTACTTGCTGTGCCATCTGTAGAAGTAAATTTTTCCTTGCTAAGGAAATTCTGTGTTTTGGTGTCTTCAGTTGTGACCCCACTGGTCTCTGGGGGGCTTATTTCTAATAACATATGATCCTTGGAATGAAAATGCAGTATTATTATTGACAAATCACTTTGATTTGCAGTCTTTGAGTTTCCTTAAAATAGACAAAAGCTAACACCCCACTTTTCTTGTGAACAAAAAAATGGGATGGGGAGTTTTGCATGCAAAAGCATTTCAAGCATTAGCGAAATTGAGGAGAATGTGTGTCATGAAGAAAATGGGTCTTTTTCTTCAACCACTCAGTAAAGGCAGATACTCATGCTACCTGTTGGAACTTGCCTCTGGATAACTTAGTGGCTTCATATTATATACAACGTCAAAAACTTCCATTAAGCTCATATTATATGGCTATACTATTTTATTATTTTCTTTTGTGTTACAAATCTCTGAACTGATTCTTCGGAGTGGAATTGAAATCAAACCTGACATTTGATACTGAACACATTGGCTAAACCTTTCCCCAGGTTACCAGATCAGAAGAATGTCTAGGCTGAAAAAAAATATTCAAAGCTACTTCCATATAAAAGCTTCCCAAGCTTAAGGTCTTTCTTTCAACCTAGTTCCATAGGGATTTATGCTTGCAAGTTTTATCTTCCTGAATAAAAATAACTGTGGAGTAAGCAGTATCTAAACAGGATATACAGAACAGAAAGAGAAGCAAATGGAAATCAGAAGAAGGAAACCAGACTTTCGGAGAAAAGGCTAATGCTCATTTGTTATTCAAAGGAAAAAAGCACTTGATGTGCCTCACAAAAAACCTCTTCAAGAATATGAAAGGACGGCCTAGAGCAGTTTGTCACATCAAGAGGAGTAAAATCTGCCTGATGATTATTAAAGTAAATGTTACCTTTTGTCCTATTTTAAGAGGAAAATTTATTTCATTTTAAATAGGTTTTTAAAAAAATTAATCTAATAACATACATTTAAATTTATATAATATAAGATATTGTTGTGATAGAATATTTGACTTATTTTCAATAATGTTACCAAACATCATTTATTTCTTAAAGGTGGATTTCCTAAGCAATTAAGCATGGGAATATTCTAATTAAAAATTAAATCAGTGTTCATAAAAGCATCATCGAATAGCCACTATAATTCTCTGGAATATATTACCATTTAGAAGAGTATCTGGATTTACCATTTTTTTAAAAATCTCATCATCTCTTCAGTAAAACTATTATGAAAATATACTCAAAAATCACCCATTTGGGGGAACCTATTTGAATGATACTTTGAATCTAAGTGATTGTCATGTGTGTCTTTGTTTACCTCTTAATGAAAGAAAGAAATTGAAGCAGCTATAAATGCAGTATAGAAATAATTCGTATCTAGGACCTGCAAGTGGGATTGGGGTGGGGCCACAGTAGAGGGTTTCTAAGGTTCCTTAAAGTTATGAAGCAGTACTAAGAGCTGTTAACACACCTCATCAGAATTACCAAGACAAAGGTACTTGAAGTGAAACAGACTAGTATAATCCTTGAAAGTGATAGTATGGAGGACTCTGGAACCCTACTACCTGTATTGAAGACCTTATTAAATAAACTACTTAGACAAACTATGCACCATTTGGCTGCTGAATTTGTGGTAATATAGCAATACAAAGCAAAATACATCCAGAGGACCTTGTACCAGGTTGGGAGATTTGTGCAAGATGGAAAGCCTACACTCAACCTTGCAGGCTTAAGTGTTTAGCAAGAGGAAATGTCTGCAGTTTGTCTCACAAAGCTGAAGTTGCAGGTAGAGGTAGGAAAGTTTATTAAGGGAAAGAATGAAAGCTCTGAGGGAATGCAGAGGTGGGTCCTGAGGGGTTTGCTGTTAACTCTGCTGTGCCTAGCAATATTTGTTCGCCAAGATAGGGTGTTACCCAATGTATTAGGTTTTATTGGTTCCTTTTATGGCAATGTCCTGAGGAGTTTAGTTGAAGAATAGTCCTCCTGCCCCTAACCTTCCTTTCTGCATATGTCAACCTCAGGTCATCATGGTTTGTTGCCCCATCCTGGAACACTTGTTTTATGGTGAAAGAGTTGTGAAAAATATTTTGTGACTAACTTTCTTCCTTTGTTTTATTGTGTGTCTCTCAGTTAATTATTGGATCCTTTTTCTATCCACTTATCCATGGTATTATATTTTGGAGTGTGTGTTTGTGTGCGTGTGTGTGTGTGTGTGTGTGTGTGTGTGTGTGTGTTCTGCAGTTGACAGTAAGGTCTATGAGACCAAGGTCTATCTCTCATGCATTCTGTCCATAGCACCTGGCCAAGTGCCCATAATATACATTCTCAATAAATATTTATTAATGAATAAGTGCCTTTATTAACTCTTCCTTTTAAATCACATTATTTTCAAATAAATAAGTCAAAATATTTCTACCATGTGGTTACAAAGGGATGTTGTTTTCATTTCCATCAAAGTATATTGTTGGTTCTGGGGGATCAGAAGACAAAAATGAGACAGTTTTCCCATTCCCCATGAGAACACTGTGAGCTCTATATTCTGTAAAGAGACATGTGGTTTCACAAGTCATGACTCCCTGGGGATGCCTCAAAAATGCCACAAGGCCAATAAACAGGAGGCTTTCACAGGACTGTGTATATGTTCCTGCAGAGATATGTTAAAAGACCACTCCACCCCTGACTCCTGACTCCCCCTCCTCAACAAAAAGGACCAAATAAAAAACCCCTCTATGTAAACAATGGGGAGCTACTGATTTTCCAGGCTCCCTGTCCATCACTAGGGGCAGCTTTTCCTCTCTCTCTAATAAACCCTACTTTGTGTGCTGACCTTGTAGTCTCATGAGTCAATCTGCTTCCTTAAGAGCCATGAAGGCAAGAACTCTCAACACAGGTCCACAACAATATCATTTCCATTTCTTGATCTGATGTCTTCTTTTATTCATTAATGTAAACAAGACTGAGGTTTCTCAGGTGCAAAGTAAAGAGACAGGACCTTTACCTGTGGGGCACAACCTGCCCACTCCTTGTTTTTCTCAGCCCTTAAGCCTTGTATTCAAGTCATGAAATAGCATGGTCAGTGCATAAATGCAAAATAAGTTTACATGGGTGCTCCAGGCCATTTGAATCAAAGTGATACATGATGCTTCTCTTGGAGAAGCCCTCATCTTTCATTTCTCCTTTTCTCACTTCTCTTAATGTTTTTTCCTCTTCTTTCCTATGATTGTCAATTCAATCCTGCCCAAAGCATATCTTCTTGAGTGACTTCCCTGCTATTGCCTGAGTCCACCCCAGACTGTCTTTACCCAGGGGATTATCTTCTTCTCTCTATAGAAAACTTTAACATGTTCACAGCATGAAAAATGTCATCTCACTCATCAAGACCCATATGAAATGCCGACTCTATTTTCAAACTGTCCTGTGCCTTTCTTCTCCATTCTTTTATATATAATACTTAGGTTTCACTGATGCCTATTCTGTAATAGAGTTCTGTTTATACAAATACAAAATTCCCCTGGACCATAAGACCTTCAGGATCAGGAATAATTGCAGAGTGCCAGTTCCAATTAACTATTTGTATATTCACCTATCATTTTATCTTTGTTTATAGTTGAAGAAGATTTAAGATGAGACCTTCAAAAAGCACTGATGTATTAAATAAGAAACCTTGAATGCAGTAAGCTCTTAGTCTCTGTCTTAAGGGAGATATGGAGAATCTTAACAAACCCACATGCAAAAAAACAAATGGTCACTAGAGAGTCTTGTCTGACTTCATTCATGAAATGTGGCTCATCCTCAAATCTTCAAGAAAATGTTTATCATTCCTAGAAATATATTCTTAAAAGCCCCGAAATCCTTCTTATGACAGTCTAGCACATTGCAACATTTCCTTGCTATACACCTGGTAGAGATGAGGAATAAAGTACAGAAACCAGGGAGATAACCTTGATCTGACAGAAACTAACATTAATATATTTGGTTATATGATGTAGGACAAATGTCCAATTTTATGTTTTCCTAAGTAGGCCAAAACTAGTTTATTGAATAATAAAAATTTTTCATCATCAATAACTTACTATGAAAGAGAGCAGAACAGGTTCTGCCCAGAAGCAGGGTGGGAGGATGGAGGATGGAAGGGGAGAGGTGGCACAAATAATGTATACACATGTAAGTAAATGTAAAAACAATAAAATAAAAGGAAAAAGGAAAAAATTTTTTGAAAATCTTACTATGTGTCAAATGTTTTGCAGGCTTTATGTAGTTTAATCCTCATGTCACCTCTAATGTAGAATTATGATTCCCACTCTACAATTGAGTACAATGCTATCCCAAGGTTATATGACTGGTCAACGTAGAACTAGCATCTCAATCCAAACCTGATCCCAACTCCTATTTTCTTACTCACTAAACTATCTACTCATGGGATTTGGAAAGAACAGTTTCTTAGCAGAATGAGCACTGAGACAACATGCAAAAGATCTGGATTTGGGTGCTACTGCAAGTCACCATAATTTGCCAAACCTCAGTCTTCTCTTCTGAAAAAAAATTAGTATATGTTTTACCTAAATAATATTAGTAAAATACCAAAATTAAAATGAATAATGTCTATTAAAGCAGGAAGAGGAGAAAAAATACTATTTTTGCTCCCTCTATATATTATATAGAGTTTAGAAAGAGTTGTAACATGTGATATTGAAAAAGCTGGGTCTTACTCCTAGCTCTGCCTCTGGCTCCTTATATTTCCTTGGGTAGGACACTCCATCCTCCTGAGACTATACTGAAACTATGTGTCACTATTATCATCATGATTGTTGTTGTTATATTATTACTAATTTGCTTTGAAACTTCATTCCTCACATATCAGTACCTCATTTCTTTTATAGAATTATTTCTGCTTTACTAGATGTAGTCATGATGGGAGGGTAAACCTGCTATGGAAGCCCAGCAGCAACTCCCTCCTCTTTCCTCCTCTCCCCTCTCCTCTTATCCTCTCCCTTCCCCTAACCCCCTTCCCTCCCCTCCTTCTTCTCTCCACAGACATGGAGCCAGTTTTCCTTTCATTCTATGAACTCCAAATGTACTTTTGTTCCTGAGTCTGCCAGTTGTCCCCAGTAACATGTTCTCTTTTTCTTTCCATAGTAATAAAACCTCAATTTTTAGTCTAGCTTCTTGTCCCCCAGAAAAAAATTTTTATTTATCATGTTGGATATAGCTAGAAGCCATATGCATAAATTCCAAAAGTGCTTTCCCTTTCCTTTTTCTACTGATTGTAAAATAATCATAATGGGGGCGCTCTAACAAGCATCCTGGAGCATGAGGTACTCTTGGGAATAGAAACTTTGCATGGTAGAACAAAAGGTAGAAGGATCCTGGTTTCCTGACCAGAGCACCCTACCAGATCTAGATTATTTCTAACATTCTTGATCTTGAGAGGAAAAATAAACTTCTGCCTTGATAATTATAGTTGCTATTTCTGTTTCTGGCACTGATTCTAAAGAATTCGACATTTTGCTACAGTTAGTGCTGTTACTGTCTATTGCTTGTGCCTCTTTCAGGTGAAGGTGAAAGAAAATCCAGTTCAAACTGACTTAAACAATAAGAAAAAAAATTATTGGCTTACAGAACTGCAGAATCCTCAGGTAACCCTGGCTCCAATAAAATTCAATCAACATTTCAAACAATGTCACTAGAGATCAAGTTTTTTTCCCATACTGCCTTCTATAATTTCAGCTTGCTTTCAATTTCCATATGTTGATTCCCTTGCAGCTGCAGCAATTCTTTATGAACTGGTGCATATGGCTGATGCAGTGCAAAAGCTCGTGCTTCATTTTCATACCTCCTCCCAAGAAAGAGAAAGAATCCCTTGCAGAAGTTACCAAAGATCTTTCTCTCTTTCTCTGTCTCTCTCTCTCTCTCACACACACGCACACCAAAAAACAGAAATGAAAACGAAACACCCTCACTGGCAGAAGCTAGCTTATAAAACTGTCCCTGAGCCAATCACCTTGAACAGTAAACCAGAGATTAGAGATGCTGATTAGCTTCTGTTAATCAGGCCTCACTCCAGAGATGGGAAAGGGGTCATTCCATATAAGATATCTAGCTTAGAATACAAAGTGGTTCCTCAAAGACAAGGTTGATTCACTTGCTTGTCAAATAAGAAGAGGAATATTTATCCCACCTACCTGCAAAGGTTGTTGTGATGATTAAATCCAGTAATTTAGGTGAAGGTGTTTTTTTAAGGTGAAGGTGTATTGAAAAGTATGAATTGTGACATAAACACGAGATACAATAATTTCTTTCTCTCTCTCTGCCCCTCTTTTGTTTTTTTCCTATTAAATTTCTCAGCATTTGTGGCAACACTTTAAGAGTAGCAGTAACCTACAATTTTATAGGCCTCACTTTTTGAAAGCAAACACTTAAGTTATCATTTAATATTTTGAATTATAACTGAAAAAATCTTCTCAGTTTTCTCTTATTATACTGTCATTACCACAGCCATAGTATGGTCTTAAACTCTTTCCAACATCTTGGAGGTAACTAATTAAAGCATTTTTCAGATAAGAATATTATCAGATATTATCAGAGGAAGTAATACCCTGTGGTATTTTTTTTTCCATTTTCAAGCCATGACTATTGTTTTGACATATAATTCTAATGATATCACACATGCAGTTAGAATTTTCCAATGACTTCCCAACACTTGAGGGGGAAGTCCTTACACAGCTAGTGTGGGCCTGGCTACTCTGTGTGTCCACCTCCTGCCTTTCTCCCCCTGCTGCCTCCCCTGTGGTCACACTGAACTACTCCAGGTTCCAAATTTATACTACAGTTTCTCTGGGGGCCAGAGCTTTGGTCTGATGCTTCCTTTGCCTATAGTACCCTTGCCAATCCTCCAGGCCCTGCCAACAGCACCAGCTGTTCCATGTCATTCATTACTTCTGATGCTTCCAGAGGTGGCTTAGATATCATTTTCTCAGAGCAGCCTTCTCTCTGGAGATAAGATACCTAACTGTGTCACCACTGTCTGGTTCATTAACATATTATGCTTCTGTTTTCATAATCCTGGTAGTAATTTGGTCAATGTCTGTGTTTTCCAATTTTTCTCCCATATTCTGAGTTCACATAGTGTGTCAGTTTTTTCAACACTATATCCTCAAAGCTCAGTATAGTATCTAAAACATAATGGCACTAAATGAATATCCACTGAATTATTCAGTAGTCAATTAATGACTGGAGGGCCACAAAGTTTATTCTTAAAAATGGAAAGAATAAAATAAAATTTTTTAAAAATTCAGCATAAGAAAAGGTAGTATCTCAAATAACCACCTACTAATGGTTAGCAAAATGAATACTCATGATGATAGATTTCAGAGCAGAAGGACTATTTGAATGTTATTATATTTATGTCATATTCAACTTGATGTTTATTTCTATGACACTCATCATCTTTTAAGATTTGAACATGAAAAAATTTGTTTGATTTGATAATTTTCTTTGATTTAAAACTGATTTTTTTCTATTACAGTGGATTTATTATTATTTCTTCTTTTGCTAACACTTATTAGCATTCCCCAAGATAACAGATAATGCCCTGGGCTCAAGAACTTAGAGTTGATATTCACTCAATGGAATCCTAAGATATCTGCAATAAAGCAAACTACACCCAGCCCTAGAAACTGAGGACTGGTGTTTACTTCTATCACTGGCTTCTCTGGGAGATCCCAGCAAGGAGACAAGGGCAGGAGGGTAAGAACAGTCAGCTCAGAACAGATCATAAATGAGCTGTAAGGTAGGAACAGATCTTGAAGTTGTCATCAATTCTAGTTCAAAATAAGACACTTTTTTTTTAGTCAACATTCTGCTTCTAAAATGAGGAATAAAAGGTTTCTAACCATAAGACAGGAATTTAGTTATGATAGATGGATATTCCTGAAAAATCATAAAGGAAAAACCTGAAGTGTAAAGTTGACTATGCTCCTGATCTTTCAGGAGTCTCTTGTGACCCTTCAAATCTACTTTATAGGATGAACATTTTAAGTTGATTTAGTGAGATGGCTAAAACTTAATTAGTTATCAAATAATTGCCAAATGGTCTCTTTTTGGGATATAAGATTCAGCTACTGCTCTAGCTGCAATGCAATTAATTTTAATTTTATAAGCCATAAAAGGTAATCACAGCCTTACAAATCAACTAGGGTATGAAGATAATATTTAGATGCTGCACTGACACCAAGATACCTAAAGCAGGTTAATTGGGTGGCAATTAGTAAGATGAGTGTTAATTTCCATACTAGTCTTATATTATGCAAATGAAATTACTTTTCAATTAATAGTTAAGAAACCAAACAATTCAAAAATGTATGGACTACAGTAGCAATCAACATGTTTCACAGAAGCTGTAAAAAAATACTCTCCTAAGTGGGAGATTTTGATCTTGTCCTCAATTCAATAACCTTGTAATCATTTTTGCACTTGGGCAACTGGGTATTTTAGAGTTGGTTCCTGTCATAACAATACCAATTTGTAACAGTCTGTGTTGGAATTATATGTGAAAGAAAAAGCTTATAGTTCATTTAGTCCCTTTCTCTCTTTTAATACAGGAGGAAACAGAGACTGAGAAAGAATAAAAGATTTGTTAGGATTACCTAACAGCTTGTTGGGGACCAATCTGGATCACTATTTCAAGGTTTCAATATAAAAGGATACAATTTACTTTGTGATTGTCAATAGTGAAACATGACTTTGGCTCGGACAGAAGAACTTAAATTTTAAAAGATAAGCATTTAGAGTTGTACTCATTTGGATCTTTCACTTGCTGTGTGCCTATGGGCAAATTATTCAACTTCTCTAAGGTTAAATTTCCCAACATAAAATGAGGATAAAGGTATTCACCATGTCATTCTATTGGAAAAATTTTTTGAAGTAAAATCTTTCCTTCCCTTGGAAGTTAAATTACTTAAAATTCTCTTAATGAGGATTTAAAAAAATTATTTTTGATTTTTGGGTAAGTGCAAATGCATTGGAACCAATAACACTTCACCTATTTTCAGCTAACACATCAGTAGGAATTCAGATTCTAATGGGAACTACAGTCAGAAGGACCGGTGACTTCAGACTTCTGGGATAGAATGCCTAAGTGACACAGAGAAAAAAATGGAGTAAAGGGTTGTTGCAAAACACAAAGAAAATATCATTTGTCTTCATCATTTTACTAAGGATGTCTCACTGTGAAAATGTCTGTCAAAAGCTTGAGGTATCATCAGTGACAAAGGAACATCAAGTTAAGTGGGTTTTGTTTCAAAGCTATAGAAATGTACAAAAAGATAAACAGTGATTTTGGTAATTTTGATCACTATAAACTACTCAGCTAAAACTATCCATAGCTGAGGCAAAGAACTGGGTTGGTCATGCTTCTGTCTTAGCTGGAATTGCCAGTGTAAACACAGTTTCCACTGTTGGCAGGGGTCTGATATATTATGAAGAACTCTGCCTATGAGTGAAAGTGACAGAGGAGAAATGAGCAGCAGAGTTTTGCAATGTTTTCTCTGAACATTATGAAAATTAATCACCTAAACATCTTGTCGAAATCCTAACTTATATGATGCATTAACCTCTCAGTTTCAAGGAGGAAAACAGGAAGTTGGCATAAGAGCTCCTTAAAGAAAGCAGCACATTTTGAACATGACTTTTAACAGCATTTCTCTTGACATTATATTGCTTAAGACCAAACCAACTGGCAGTTTTAAAAGTTGCTTCTTCCACTATTTCTTTTTCCTTCAAATCAAAACCACACTAAGATTCCACTTCACCCCTGTTAAAATAGCCATCATCAAAAACACCACCAACAACGTGTGCTGGTGAGGATGTGGGGAAAAAGGAACCCTCATACACTGCTAGTGGGAATGCAAGCTGGTGAAACCACTTGGGAAAAAAATTTCAAGGCTTCTTAAAAATCTAAACATAGACCTGCCATATGATCCAGCAATTCCACTCCTGGGCATATACCCAAAGCAATGCAACACAGGTTACTCCAAAGGCACCTGCACACCCATGTTTATTGCAGCACTATTCACAATAGCCAAGTTGGGAACAACCAAGATGCCTGACTACTGACAAATGGATCAAGAAAATGTGGTATTTATACACAATGGAATTTTACTCAGCCATGAAGAAGAATGAAATCTTATTTGCAAGTAAATGGATGGAACTAGTGAACATCATTCTGAGCGAGGTCAGCTAGGCTCAGTAGACCAAATATCGTATGTTCTCCCTCATATGTGGACTTTAGATCTAGGGCAAATACAACAATGTGGTTGGACTTAGATCACATGACAAGGGGAGAGCACATATGGGAGATATAGGAATAGGTAGAAAATCCAAAACATGAAATTATTTGATGTCCCCACTGCAGAGGAACTAATACAGAAACCTTAAAGCAACAGAGGTCAACATGAGAAGGGGATCAGGAACCAGTGTAAAGATCAGTTAAAGATGAACCAATTAGTTGTAACACATTTGTACAGGAAAACAATGCTAGGAATATCTCTGTATAGCTATCCTTAACTCAAAAGCAAAAACTCTTTGTCTTTCTTATTATGCTTATGTCTTCTCTTCAACAATGTTAGAGATAAAGGCAGAAGAGATTCTGCCTGGAAGTGAGGGGGGAAGGGGGAAAGGGTGGGGGGGGCAGAGGGGAGAAATGACCCAAACAATGTATGCATATGTGAATAAATGAATAAAAAAAAAGCCTTCACAGAAAATACACTTTGATGTTATTCATTTGGCTTTATTTTGAGTTGATCAAGGAACATCCACTTGAAGAATGCTTCTGCATTTTCTGTAAAACTGTTAAAGACACTGTGATCATTGATGTATACAAAAGTGGCTCCTTGATACCAGTTGTGTAAGTCATAATTTCCCATTATAATTTTTGTTACAGAAAAAAAAAATCCCACATCTACTCCTTAGTTATTTTGCAGATTCTTCAAGTGTGCCTCATTTCAATTTCCATTGTAGAGATAAGTTTCTGTATCAGACACATTTAATAACTTAATAACTTAAACAAGTTAGCACTGACTGTGGCAACAACACCCTAAGATGACTCCTGTGATCCCTCTTGCCAATACTCATGCTGCTGTCTAGTTCCCTCAGCTTTAGTGTGGGCAGGAGCTATGACTTGTGACTTGCTTCTTAAGTAGTAGAGTATGGCAAAAGTCACTTCTGTGATTGTATAATGATCTTTTTCTAGGAGACTAGTGGCCATGTGGAGAAGAACCTTGATGCAAGGAATAAAGGCAGCCTCCGGTTGGTAGCTGGTAAGAAATGGAAGACTCAGTTTGACATCACTCAATAACCTGATTCCGATCATGGCCACATGACCTTAAAAGTGGATTCTTCCTCAGTTGAGCCTCATCTGAGAACCGACCCTAGAGATACCTTGATTATGGCCTTGTAGAAGATTTAGTTAGTAAGTTTCTCATGACCTACAGAAACAATGAGATAATAAGTGCATGTTGTAAGTCATAAAGTTTGTGATGTATTATTATATAACAATAGGTAACTAATAATAGTGAGTAAATTGTCATTAAAAATCTTATTTTCAAGTAAATTGCTGAGTTCCCTTAAAAAGAGCTCACAGATCTAAAGAAAGAAAGAAAGAAGAAAGTGTTAGGTACCTGGCATTCTTGGGGCAGGCAGAGGGTCCCAAGGCTAACATCCAAACTAGAACTCCTTGATTTATGTCCTCTTGAAAAACTCCCTTGATTGTTTCCCTGCTTGCAAAACTGCAAGAACTTCCCGCTTCTCAACTAGCTATGCACGTCGACCCACTCTATCTGGTGATCACAGACAAATGGGGACCAGCAGCCTGACTGTTCTCTGGGAGGAACACCCTCCCTCCCCTGTGGTGTGGCCCCTCCTAGAAAGCCCACTACCCATTCCAGTCAAGCTGCTGCACTCTGGACCTGACAGAGTCAGCCCAGCAGTCTGTGCTTCAATAAATCTTTCTTTTCTACCTGTGGTATGGTCTTTGTTCAGCAGTTCCATACAGAAAGAAAACAAAAGAAAAGGGAAAACAAAGACCTTTACTGTAAAATACCTTTAAAGCTAAACATTAGAGATTCCAAGATGGCAGCTAGAGGGAGGAAGCAGAAAGCATGTTTCCTAAAGTAAAATCTTGGAGACACACTGGAGATACACCTTACAGGAAAAGCCACCCAGAAGAGGCAAAACTTTGACTCCTCCACACCTCCAGCCTGTGCATAGCATTCCCACTTCATGTTAAACGGAGAAACCAGGAGGGCTCCCATGCCACCACCAGACAGCAGTGCACAGATGGCTTGGGAAGACATGGGCCACAAGTTGAGCTAAGTGGCACATGTTACTCCCACAGACAACCCAGGGCCAGATCAGCATAGCTCCCTGGACAGACCGACCCCCACACAGGGGAAAAAGAGAAACTGAATAATAAGCAATAACAACAAAAAAGACACATAGCAAAGAGGATGGGGTGCCCTGAGCACTGAAGAGAGGGGAAGGGGAAATCGCTCCCGGAACTGTAAATAAACAAGCCGGCTGGAGAAGGCAGGCGTGGCAGCACACGCCCAGCAACCAGGAGCAGGAAAGCTTGTAAAAGTGGCAGTGGGAGGACAACTCCACAAGAGTGGGGGGAGACCCACTTCCCATGTGAACTGTAAATAAATACGCAGGCCTGAGAAAGTAGGTGCAGTGTCACCTCCCCCAGTGTGCTTGGAAAGGGGAAAGCTTGTAGCAGTGGCTGTCATGCACAGCAGAACTCTAAGTAAATAAAGACTGCAGGGCCAGGTGAGTGTTAAACTCACCCTAGAGATCTGCATAAATAAAAACTCCAGCAGACTGACAGCAGTGGGCAGGCAAGCCGCAGCCTTGGATAGCCATTCACAGAACTGTCTACAGACTCTTGTTTTTTTTCTTTCTCTCCCTTCCTTTGATGAGACAACTGAACTACACCTGCATGCTGAAAAACTTACTGAAACTGTATTGCATTTGAACTTGGAACAATTTGTGGTGTTTTTTTTGTTTTGTGTTGTTTTGTTTGGTTTGGTTTGGTGTTTTTCCCCTTTGATGAGACAACCACAGAATTACTTCTGAGATACCATCTCCAGGATTGGAGGCTGAGGGATGAACACCAAATTATTAAGACTGAAACTTTATTGCATCTGAACTTGGAGATTTTTCTTTTTTATTATATTTTTTTCATTTTTATTTTTTATTTTTTATTTTTTCAATATTCTCTGTCTCTCTAATGCCTGTTCAGCTTACTGTTGATTAGTACACTATCTCTCCCTGTTTATATCTTTGAAACATTTTTGTTTGTTTCTTTGTTTTGTTTTTTCTACTTGTTTGTTTATTTGTTTTTCCCTTTTTCTTTAACTTCTTTGCTTTCCATCTCTTCTCACCATTCTATTCTAAATATTGCCAGTGCTATTATTACAAGCTGGAAAATACTTAATTGCACACAGTACAGGGACAATAACCACACCAAGGGCAATGACAGGAAGACAGAAAAAAACCAGGAAACCAGTTTCCCCACAGCAAAAAATTAGTACAGGAACCAGAGGGAAATGAAGAAAACAGATACTCAGATCCAGACTACAACAAAATGAAGATAAACTAGGCCAAAGAGTCCAATGAAGCCCACAAGAATAATCTAAAAGAAGAAATACTACAGGTACTCAATAAGAATTTTATAGAGATGATACTGGATATCATCAACCAAAATGTACAGGAGACACTCAAGAAATTCCAAAACAACAAAAATAGAGAATTTGAAAAAGCAAAAGAAGAAATAAAAGAAACCATAGAAGCACTGTATAAACAACCAAAGTGAAACAAAGAACACAATTCATGAAGAGATAAATGAACTCAGGACAAAAATAGACAACATTAAAGAGGAAATGACTCAGGATATGGAAAACCTCAAAAAAAAGAACGAAACAGAGTTGCAAAACAAAATGGAAGGCCAATCCAGCAGAATAGAACAAACAGAAGACAGAATCTCAGAACTCAAAGATGAAATGGTAATTAAAGGAAAAACCAAAGGGCTATTAGTTAAACAACTCAAGACCTGTGAAAAGAAAATGCAAGAACTCACTGACTCCATCAAAAGATCAAACCTGAGAAACATGGACATTGAAGAAGGAGAAGAGGTGCAAGCAAAGGGAATGCATAACATATTCAACAAAATAATAACAGAAAATTTCTTAAATCTAGAGAAATCTATTCCCATACAGATACAAGAGGCCTCCAGAACACCAAACAGACCAGACCAAAATAGATCTACCCCATGGCATATTATCATTAAAACAACAAATACAGAGACCCTAGAAAGAATACTGAAGGCTGTAAGAGAGAAAAAACAAACAACATACAAAGGTAAACACATCAAAATCACAGCAGATTTCTCAACAGAAACACTAAAAGCAAGAAGAGCTTGGGGTGAGATCTTCCGGGCACTGAATGAAAATAACTTCAACCCCAGGATACTCTACCCAGCAAAACTATCATTCAAAATAGATGGAGCAATAAAAGTCTTCCATGATAAGCAGAAACTAAAACAATATGTGACCACAAAGCCACCACTACAAAAGATTGTTCAAGGGATTCTGTGCACAGAAAGTGAAACCCAACATAACCATGAAAGGGCACCAAACTATAGGAAAAGAAAAAGCAAGAAAGTAGAGAGTAACCTCAACTTAGGTACACACAACCAAACCTTCAAACAACTAAGACAACTAAATGACAGGAATCACCACATACCTATCAAAACTAACATTTAATGTTAATGGACTTAATTCCCCCATCAAAAGGCACCATTTGATGAACAGAATTAAAAAGGATGATCCAACAATTTGTTGCTTACGGGAGACCCATCTCACCGATAGAAATAAGCATAGGCTTAGGATGAAAGGCTGGAAGAAGATTTACCAAGCCAATGGCCCTCAAAAACAGGCAGGAGTAGCACTACTTATCTCTGACAAAGTAGACTTCAAACCTACATTGATCAAATGAGAAAAAGAAGGACATTCCATACTAATAAAAGGGGAAATATACCAAAAGGAAATAACAATTATCAACCTATATGCACCCAATGTCAATGCACCCAATTTCATCAAACATACCCTGAAGGACATAAAAGCATATATTAACTCTAACACAGTGGTTGTGGGAGACTTTAACACCCCATTATCATCAATAGATAGGTCATCTAAATGAAAAATCAATAAAGAAATCCTAGATCTAAAATATACAATAGATCAAATGGACCTACTTGATGTCTACAGAACATTTCATCGAAATTCTACACAATATACATTTTTCTCAGCAGCCCACAGAACCCTCTCCAAAATAGATCATATCACAGGGCACAAAGCAAGCTTCAGAAAATATAAGAAAATAGAAATTATACCATGCATCTGATCACAATGCAATAAAACTAGAACTCAACAACAAAAGTAAAGACAAAAAACTTGCAAACAGCCAGAAACTGAATAACTCATTGCTTAATGAACAATGGGTCATTGATAAAATAAAAGAGGAGATTAAAAAGTTCCTGGAAGTCAATGAAAATGAAAACACAACCTACCAGAACCTATGGGACACAGCAAAGGCAGTCCTGAGAGGAAAGTTTATAGCCATGAGTGCATACATTAAAAAGACTGAAAGATCCCTAATCAGTGACCTAACGATACATCTCAAACTCCTAGAAAAACAAGAACAAGCAAATCCCAAAACAAATAGGAGAGAAGTAATAAAAATAACAGCTGAAATCAATGAAATAGAAACCAAAAGAACCATACAAAGAATTAATGAAACAAAAAGTTGGTTCTTTGAAAAATAAACAAAATCAACAGATCCCTGGCAAACCTGACTAAAATGAGGAGAGAAAAAACTCAAATTAGTAGAATCAGGAATGCAAAAGGGGAGATAACAACAAACACCATGGAAGTACAGGAAATCATCAGAGACTTTTGAGAACCTGTATTCAAATAAATTTGAAAATCTTAAAGAAATGGACAGATTTCTAGATACATATGATCATCCAAAACTGAACCAAGAGGATATTAATAAACTGAATAGATCTATAACACAAAATGAAATTGAAGCAGCAAGAATCTCCTCAAAAAGAAAAGTCCAGGACCCGATGGATTCTCCGCTGAATTTTATCAGACCTTTAAAGAAGAACTTACACCAACCCTCCTTAAACTGTTCCAAGAAATAGAAAGGGAAGGAAAACTGCCTAACATATTTTATGAAGCCAGTATTGCACTTATCCCCAAAACAGGCAAAGATACTATAGGCCAATCTCCTTAATGAACATTGATGCAAAAATCCTCAATAAAATAATGGCAAAATGAATTCAAAAACACATCAAAAAGATCATTCACCACGACCAAGTAGAGTTCATCCCAGGAATGCAGGGGTGGTTCAACATACGAAAATCAATAAATGTAATAAACCACATTAACAGAGCAAAGACAAAAACCACTTGATCATCTCAATAGATGTAGAAAAGGCCTTTGATAAGATCCAACACCATTTCATGATAAAAGCTCTAAGAAAACTACGAATAGAAGGAAAGTACCTCAAAATTATAAAAGCTATATATGACAAACCTACAGCCAGCATTACACTTAAAGGAGAAAAACTGAAAACATTCCCTTTAATATCAGGAACTAGACAAGGATGCCCACTGTCTCCACTCCTATTCAACATAGTACTGGAATTCCCAGCCAGAGCAATTAGGCAAGAAGAAGGAATAAAAGGAATACAAATAGGTAAAGAAACTGTCAAAATATCCCTATTTGCAGATGACATGATCCTATATCTTAAAGACCCAAAAAACTCTACTCAAAAGCTCCTAGACACCATCAATAGCTATAGCAAGGTAGCAGGATATAAAATCAACATAGAAAAATCATTAGCATTTCTATACACTAATAATGAACAAACAGAGAAAGAATATAAGAAAACAATTCCATCTACAATAGCCTCAAAAAAAATCAAATACCAAGGTGTAAACCTAACAAAGGATGTGAACAACCTCTACAAGGAAAACTACAAACTTCTGAAGAAAGAGACTGAGGAAGACTATAGAAAGTGGAGAGATCTCCCATGCTCATGGATTGGTAGAATCAACATAGTAAAAATGTCTATACTCCCAAAAGTAATCTACATGTTTAATGCAATTCCCATCAAAATTCCAATGACATTCAATAAAGAGATTGAAAAATCTACCATTAAATTTATATGGAAACACAAGAGGTCATGAATTGCCAAGGCAATACTCAGTCAAAAGAACAATGCTGGAGGTATCACGATACCTGACTTCAAACTATATTACAAAACAATAACAATAAAAACAGCATGGTACTGGCACAAAAACAGACATGAAGACCAGTGGAACAGAATAGTGGACCCAGATATGAAGCCACACAACTATAACCAACTTGTCTTTGACAAAGGCGCTAAATATATACAATGGAGAAAAGACAGCCTCTTCAACAAAAACTGCTGGGAAAACTGGTTAGCAGTCTGCAAAGAACTGAAATTAAATCCATGTTTATCACCCTATACCAATATTAACTCAAAATGGATCAAGGATCTTAATATCAGACCACAAACTCTAAAGTTGATACAGGAAAGAGTAGGAAATACTCTGGAATTAATAGGTATAGGTAAGAACTTTCTCAATGGAACTCCAGCAGCACAGCAACTAAGAGATAGCATGTATAAATGGGACTTCATAAAACTAAAAAGCTTCTGTTCAACAAAAGAAATGGTCTCTAAACTGAAGAGAACACCCACAGAGTGGGAGAAAATATTTGCTAGCTGCACATCAGACAAAGGACTGATAACCAGAATATATAGGGAACTTAAAAAACTAAATTCTCCCAAAATTAATGAACCATTAAAGAAATGGGCAAGTGAACTAAACAGAACTTTCTCAAAAGAAGAAATTCAAATAGCCAAAAAGCTCACATGAAAAAATGCTCACCATCTCTAGCAATAAAGGAAATGCAAATTAAAACCACACTAAGATTCCACTTTACCCCTGTTAGAATAACCATCATTAGCAACCTCACTAACAAAAGGTGTTGGTGAGGATGCAGGGAAAAAGGAACCCTCTTACACTGTTGGTGGGAATGTAAACTAGTACAACCACTCTGGAAAAAAATTTGGAGGCTACTTAAAAAGTTAAACACTGATCTACCATATCATCCAGCAATACCATTCTTGAGGATATACCCAAAAGACTGTGACACAGGTTACTCCAGAGGCACCTGCACATCCATGTTTATTGCAGCACTATTCACAATAGCCAAGTTATGGAAACAGCCAAGATGCCCCACTACTGACTAGTGGATCAAGAAAATGTGGTATTCATACACAGTGGAATTTTATGCAGCCATGAAGAAGAATGAAATGTTATCATTTGCCGGTAAATGGATGGAATTGGAGAACATCATTCTGAGTGAGGCTAGCCTGGCCCAATAGACCAAAAATCATATGTTCTCCCTCAAGGGGAAACACAATAAGGGGATTGGACTTTGATCACATGATAAAGTGAGAGCACACCAGGGAGATATGAGGATAGGTAAGACACCTAAAAAATTAGATAACATTTGTTGCCCTCAATGCATCGAAACTAAAGCAGATACTTTAAAGCAACTGAGACCAATAGGAGAAGGGGACCAGGAACTAGAGAAAAGGTCAGATCAAGAAGAATTAACCTAGAAGGTAACACACATGCACAAGAAATTAATGTGAGTCAACTCCCTGTATAGCTATCCTTATCTCAACTAGCAAAAACGCTTGGTCCTTCCTATTATTGCTAATACTCTCTCTTCAACAAAATTAGAGATAAGGGCAGAATAGTTTCTGCCAGGTAGCAAGGGGGTGGGGGGGAAGGGATGGGATGGGGGAGGGGGGGAGAAATGACCCAAACATTGTATGCACATATGAATAAAAAAAATAAAAATAAAAAAATAAATAAAGCTAAATGTTACCCTGTGAATTTATTTAATACCATAAATATATTGAGTTTGATTTGACTGTTGCATGGACCATGGAAAGAAGAAAATGCCTAGGGATGTGCCACATTAGGAAATGTAACAGGACATCCTTGAAAAAAATCTATCTGCCTCTACCATGTGAAGAGGAATAAGAATAAAACAGCAATAAATAGGAACATACAATAAAGAAAACTGCTTTTTTTTCAACTTGGCACTAGTAGCATACACAACTAATAATTTCTCCTGAGAACTAAAAACATGCATGTCAATCTCAGATGAATTTTTTTGTCCACATTCACCTTACTTATGTAGTCTGAAAAATATCTAGTGGAAAATTTAGTTTATAGTAATCAAAGACAGGTAGGGCCTCAGGAGAGTGGAAGAAGCAACCTTTAATTCCATTAAGTAAAATTGAATATGAACCTACATATTGAAGTATAATAATACTGCAGATAAAATTCTAAAGTAAACAGTCCCCAAAAAAGAGTGAAAATAGAAACACAAAATAAAAAATGCAAAACAGATAACAGAGACACAATATATTCAGATAAACATCATCACTTTTAGAATATTATATAATGATGTTTAATATAAAAAGAAAATATCAAAACTTGAAAATAACAGCAGAGAAAAAGAAATCATGAGTTAGTTAGTTTGAGAAATAACAAAATAAAATTTCCAGAAATAAAACACATTAAACACCTTACAGAGATTAGCAAATAAATAAGTCTGAGGAAATATTCAGAAAACAATACAGCAAAGACAATACAAGAGGTTAGTGACATGGAAAAAGAGTGAATAAATCTAACATATTACCATGTTATATGTATAAAAGAAAGGTATGAAAATAAATCAATACTCTTTAAAAAAGATGATCTTAAAGTCTTGAATATAAAAGGAAATTTTCAAAATTTGTGAACTAAGCACCTAGTGCATAGTTCTAAAAACTGCTTTAAAATAAGTTCAAGGAAAGTAGAAGATAAAGGTAAAAGTCAAAAGTTAATGAGTTCATTTTTGTTTGCTTGTTTTTCTCTTGAGGATATGACCATATACTCCATACTGATTTTGAACTCCTGACCCTCTTGCCTCAGCATCCTGAGTGCTGGGATTACAGGCTTGTGGTGAAAGTTGGTGAAACAAAGAACAAACTTATAATAAAACAAACAATAAATTCAAAAGTAGGTTCCTTGAAAGATATAATAAGCTTGATAAAAAGTCTTATTGAAATTTATGAAGGAAAAAGATTATATACATACAAAAAGTAGTAACAACAGTGAGAGAATACGTAAGTATAGATGTTTCTAATGATAAAGAATCCATAAAAAGATATTATGGATAACTTTATATGTCAAAATTCTGTACAGTTAAATAAGGTGGAAAAATGCTCAGGAAAATAAAACATCAAGGGCTGGTAATGTTGCTAAGTAGTTAGAGTGTTTGCCTAGTATTAGCAAGGCCCTGGGTTCAATTTGGGCTCAATTCACAACAAAAAAAAAAGTTGATTAATGACATTTTTAGGAATATGTATTCTTTTTAGAGAAAGTACTATGACATACAGATAGGGAAGTATTTCTTAAAACACAGAAAGTATGAGCCATGAAGGAAAATTGATAAATGCATATACAATAACATAAAGAATTCTGATCATCATTAAAAAATAAAGGAATAAAAATGCAGGAAGAAAGCATTTGCAACAGATAAATGAATGTAAGTAGAATACCTATGATTGTAAGAGAAAAACATAACAAGTCAATAGAGAAAAAGAGATCAAAACATTTCACAGAAAGGGAAATACATATTGCTCATAAACACATGGAAAAAAATTTCAACCTAATAAAAAAGGAAAGTTATTCATAATCAAAAAACATCACAAGACTAGACTGGTAAAACATTACCACTAGACTGGTAAAATTTTAAGAAATCAACAATCCAACAATTGGCAAAGAATAAAGAAATAAGAAAACTTACACACTACTGTTAAGCATACAAGTTACTATGACCATTCTAGAAGACATTTACACAGCAAAGTTGAATATGCATCCTAAAATAACTAGTAACTTTGCTCACAGGTGTATTTCTATATATTTCATCCCAGGAGTACATGCCTTTGGGAAAGCTCTCACATATGTGTACTGAGTGATATGTACAAGAATATCCACAGGAGCAGGAACCATAAGAACAAAAACATGAAGTAATTACAATATTCACCAACAGTCAAATACTAAACAATTTGAGTATCTGTTCAATGGGAAAAGAATGAGTGTGTTGCTTACACATGCATTGATCTGGGTTAAAAATGTGCTCATAACTGAATTTTAAACAATTTTCAGGAGAAATAATATCCTAGAATAATATATATCATAAGAGACTTTAAAACAAGCAAAATTAATGTAAAATGAAATAACATGTTTAGGAACATGTACATATATGTAAAGTGTTTACAAAGGAGCAAGAAAATGGTAACACAAAATTTGTGGTTGTGCTTAGCTATGGGAGTTGAGATGAGACCAGTTCATAGGAAGCCTTAGGATAAAAATAATGTCTATCTCTTAATTTGGGTAATTGGAACCAAATAATCATTTTACAGTTATTCTTCAAACTACAAATGCATTTTCAACATATTTTCAGTTTTAAGAAGTTATTCTAAAGTTGCATCCACTACCACACGGGGCAGATAGTATTCTTTCTCTCTTGGTCTTTTCATGTTTGCTTGTAAGTGTTTAGCTCTCTGTGAGTGTGAATAGAGAGAATACTTATCAGGATTCCAAAAGTGAGCTGAGTGTCTTTGGGCATGACTGCTGTCTCCAGGCACTACTACTAGGCTGATGTATGATGTGGATGATTACCAGCACTCCCCTGTGTGCTCTGGGGTCATCCTCGTCCCATCACAATGATGTGTTCCAAAGAGTGCAGATGTTGTCTTTCTTCTATACTTGGTCATATTCTATCTGTTTGAGTAGCCAACAGTGTTGCATTGCCCAAAATTTCAATGAATTTTAGTGAAAATAACTTATGCATTTTGTGCTAGCATCCCACTTCCTAGGGTTCAGCCGCAAGACCATGAGGAGCACTAGAGGAAATAGTTGAATCCAAAGAACATGATTTAGAAGCATTCTCCCTTATCTGCCATGGATATGTTCTAAGACCTCCAGTGGATGCCTGAAATGGTAGATAGTATCAAACCCTATAGACTCTATGTGTTTTCCTATACATACATGCCTACCTATGATAAAGTTTAACTTATACATTAGCCATGCTAGGAAATTAACAAAAATAACTAATAACAAAGTAGAAAAGTATAGTAATGTAATAAAAGTTATATGAGTTTTCTTTCTCTCTCTCTCTCTCTCATTGTACTGGAGCACTGTATTCACTTTATTTTGTTGAACACTGGTAACTGAAGGAATTGAAACCATGGATAAAGGAGAACTACTCTATTCTGAAGTTCCTTGATATTTATCTGAAACATTTAACCTTAGTTGGACCAAACTGATAAACTGACCTGCTTCATTTCCTTTGATCTTGGGACACATTTTCTTCCTGAAGATGTCACTCTCTTTTGACAAGTATGCACTCCTACCACAAAAAATGCCACTACTTACTATTTGGAACTCAGTGCTTTGCTCTTGCTACTAGGGTCTCCACCACTTGAGCCACTCTATCACTCCTTTTTGTGCTGGTTGGTTTTGAGATAGGGTCTCAGTTTATGTTCTGCTGACTTGAACTATAGATCCTCCTATTTGAGTTTCCCCATGTGACTGGGATGACAGGCACATACCACAACAGTCAGGCATTGGTTGAGATGGAGTCTCACGGACTTTTTGCCTGGACTGGCCTTGGACCATGATGCTCTGGATCTCTACCTCCTGAATAGCTAACATTATAGGCTTTAGTCATGTGTCCAAGCCCCAACCACTTTCTTAATTTTAGAGGAGAACGATCTTTTGTTAAAAAAAAAAAACACCCTTGAAATGCATGCAAGATACCTTGAACCATTATTGTTGACAAGAATACATCAAAGATATTCCAAGCTTCAAACAATAAGAAATTAATTATGACATATCCACATAATAGAAATTTCCATACTAACACTGTGTGGGAGAATTTGTTTAAACTAAAGGATGTCAATCGTAAAACTTAAGTGTAACTGCAAATTATGCAGATTTGTTTGAGACTGTGTGACAGTACATCTGCACTTGCACATGCATACACATATTTGGTATGATGTTCACAAGGATATTAGCAGTGGTTGTTTCTGGCTAGTGAGACTACAGGTAAAAATTACTTTCTGTTAAATAATAAGCCATTTGATTTTTAACTTTTTCTAGTTACATTTCTTAAAGATATTAAAAGTTGAGTATCAATTCTTCATACATTAATCTTTAACAAACAATGCTTTGTTTATTAAGCATAGTCCCTATAAATATGAACATTCATTAAATGGACAAAGAGTTGAGTGAAAAACTGATTATATAGAAATTCTAAATTGCTAACCATACTCACACAAATGCTTGAAAGAATATCTAAATTTTACTGTTCTCACTATGTGAAAAAGTATTTTTCATTATTTAGTTAAAAAACAATCCCACTGAAAGCACTGAAATTAGAAAGACAACATCATTTTTTTGACTTTTTGTTTTTTGAAAATGAACAATTGTTCATAAAACAAAAGCATTTTTATTGTGTTAATGGTGATAATCAGTACTGGTCATTATCAAACATACAAAAGAGGAAACAGAAGTAGAAGGAAGACAGAGAGCGCAAACTGCAATTAAACAAGCCTCCTGAATATCAGCCCTGCCAAAACAAGATACTTTATATTATTAATATTGCTTTTCATCTTTTTTGTTTTATTCTTCCTAATTTTTAAAAATTTTATTTTAACAAGATCTCAATCAAGCCAAATATAAAAAACAAAGAATTCTACCACATAAGACACAAAACTCACAGTCAATCACATCCATCTCAGGAGCAGGGGGTCTGGGGAGAATCTGAAAACTGCAATGGCCAGTTTTGCCATCATGCAAATAGAGGTTGCCACATTACAAAAAAAGCAAAATAAAACTAAACAAAACTGAATTTTAGAGCTTTGTTCATTCATGCACACTCAAATAAATATCTACACATTGGAGTTGTATATTTGATGTTTGAGCCAAGCAGGTGACATGAGTTTCATGATCCAGGGTGAGCTCTGCCAGAATTTCCTAATAAACTGTCAGTCAGTCAACACTCTGTGTCAGAGAGGACAAAGCTGCACATTTTGTGTCCTAATTTATTATTCCCCCAAATCATAGCATACAATGTACCCTCAAACTAGAGTGTAATAATCATAATAAAAATAATCAAAATTTGTCAATGTACAGCCAAACATACAAGAGAACTACTTACAATTAGGAAAAAAATTTTCATAGGAAAATAACTTCCATACTGTAATGATTATAAATAATATGTAAATGTTGAAATATAAAAGCAACAAATAGCATTCTTTATCTCCTAACTATAGTGCATTTTCTCACTCTCCTGGTTCTCCCTGACCTAACTGGAGGAAACTGGAGATGCAGAAAGGACAAATGATAGAAGACAAAGCTGGAGCCTGGAGTACTAGGTGCTTGGATGGAGATGTACAACAGCCTTCTTGCTTCTTTCTCTATCTTTAAAACCTTACTTCTAAAGTCTTTCTTTAAAACCTTGCTTCTTTATTATTCCTTAAAGTCTCTTTCCTAAGACTCACTCTGTCCCCTGTTTTCTTTAATCTCTCTTAAAGTCTTGGCCCTCAGACTTGTACTGTCCCATGTTCCCTTTAATCACTCTTAAAATCTTTTGCCCTCAAACTTGCACTGTCCCATGTTCTCTCTTTAGCTTTCTTAAAGTTTTGGTGCTCAAACTTGCACTGTCCCATGTTTTGTCTTTAGCTCTCTCAAAGTCTCAGTGCTCAGACTTGCACTGTCCCACCAGACTTGCATTGTCCCATGTTTCCTCTAATCTCTAGCATAGCAGCTCACCAGTCAATCAACCCCCATCATAAACCCTTCCATCAATCCCCATCAAAACCCCCCCATGGGTAATCCTTCAGCAAATCTTTTATATCCAGTGGTAAACAAGGAAGTGGCATTTCTTGGGGAGGGACATGACATTGTAACAAGAGAAACCTGCATTCCTACTTCTCTGAATGTAAACAACTTAGGAAAAGCAGCTGTGCTGCATTTTGCCTCTCATTCTCTTCTGTGGCTGGGGCCACACCAAACTCAGCCTGTAGATCACTGGGCACAGCTGTGCTTAATGTCAATTTCTCATGGACTTCTCATAATTCACTCCCCACACTTAACAGTTATAATTTGCAAACTGAAATTAATTTAGACATAGGATATGCTGTTTGTTCATAATTTTTATTACCTGATATTAGGAAAGATGTTTTAAGAGAGGATGGAGAGTCATTCCATATGTATTATGTCACTCAACAAAACCTTGTAGTTGTTTGTGGTATGCTATATATAGTGTTTAAAAAAAAAAAAAAACCTAGGGAAGTTTCTTGCTCTGTTGTCTAGTTGGTATTTCAAACTATTTTAAACTATTTTTAAGTAAATAGACTAATGCCAGCTTGGATAAGTAAATATTTAGCACGATGGGATGGTTTTCTTTCTCCCCTCTTTTTTCCTTTCACATATCATCTATACTGCTTTCCCCACCCAGTTAGATTTTTCTTGTAAGAGGATATATTGAGAAGAAAGAAAAAGGACATAGAGACAGAGTTTTGGCAATTTAAGGAAGAAGAACAATGATTCTTTAACAAATGATTATCTCTGAAAAATTCTAGAAGACCTAAAACTAATTACTACAGCAAAATCAAAGACTGCTATTGTTTTATCTTTCTAGAGATAAAAGCAGAGCAGGGGTATAAAAGATGGTGCTGTGCTATGAGAGAAGGACAACTCACCTTAGAGTAGGACACAGAGATACCCAGTTGAGATTTAGGCAACACAAAGAAAAAAGCAACCATTTTTTTTGCATTGTTCTCTGGTTTCCATGCAGTTATTAAATATAATGTTCTTCTGGGGTTTTTTTCCTGGCCTTCTTTTTTTCCAAGGGACAGTGCAGTCTCCCACTACCACAAATTATGCAGTCATGTTTCCCACATTTGGGGAAATAGCAGGGGTCAGCACATCAGGAGTACAATGGATAACCTCACCCTGGGAAAACCACCTTCATGATCATGGTATCTCCCCTGCCAAGTAAGTATTTTTTTCCTGGCTTTGAATGACATATTTCAGGAATATCTGAAGACATCAAATATCTAATCAGATGGTAAATACCAAGAACAGAAATTAACAAGGAATAGCCAAAGAAGTTCCTAAAGGAAAGGATTTTTTTTTTTAATCTGAGACCTGAAAGATGAGATTTCATTAGATAAATAGCACAGAGCATTATCTTGCAAAAGTTAGAAGTGTGAGAGAGGACAAATTCAAGAGGACACAGATACAAAATGAGCAGGGAAAGTCATTCAAGAATATTATACATTCCCTTGATGAATGCATTCAAAACTTCATGATCCCACTGCTCAGGAGGCAGAGGTAGGAGGATTGCAAATTCAAGGAAAACCTAAGTGATATAGCAAGACACTATCTCAAATAAAGAAATAAATACTGCAATACTTCATTCTTCCCTCTGAAAACATAGGAAATCTTGGAAGATCATAGGAGGAGATCTGACAAGATCATCAAACAACATATCAGCCTCATCAAATCTTCATTCCACAAAAGGTGAAGAACACAAGAGGGAACCAGGCTAGAAGCAGGTAAACAAAGTAGAAGGTTACAGTGTTGTCCAGGAAAGGTGAGGGTCACATACACTAAACACATTTGTGGAAGCAATGAAAGAAAAAAAGACCCAAGAGAGAGATGGATGTTAATTTAATCAAAATGTGTGATGAAGAGGGAAAGAAAAGATGCTTCATCACTCCTGCCATGTGATTTGGATGAATGATGCTCATGTTAGGGATAAGAGGGAGAATTTCAAGACAAACTTGATATTGCTGAGTTGAGATGCTATCACATATTTAAATATAAAAGTTGGGACTACCACAACCTTTGGACCAAGTACTTTGTATAGGAGCTAAGGGTAGAAACTGTTAAATGAAACGAGATTTAAGCCACAGCTACTAAGGCACTAAAGAAGAGGCCTAATTCTGTTCTGCTGCCTCTCTTATTCCCTGCAGCCTCCCAATAATTCCAGAAGACCCTGTGCAGTCATCTCAGAAGGAAGAACTACTTATAGACACTTACAGAGTGTTGTCTGATATTTAGAAGATGCTCTCTCTCTCTGCATTCTTTCTTCTAGCTGTAATTAACATATAAGCATATATATATATTTTCATAAAGTTAGAAGCAAGATACATTTATTAAACCAAAAATTGTACAAAATATGTTCAAGAAACTCATTTTAATGACTGTTGGTTATAAAAAATGTAATAGAAAGGATTTGGTAAAATCTTTCTCTGTGATACCCACCTATCTCAGTATTTCAATTCACTTATTTATTTATTTACTTAGTTGTTTGAGACAGGGTCTCACTATTAAACCAAATGTGGCTACCAACTTGCTATGCATTTCAAGCTTGGAAACTCTTCTCCTTCAGCTTCCCAAGTGCTGAGATTATGTTGTGTGTCACCATACAAAGATGGTCTCAATATTTTATATGTGTTAACACATTAATACTTGCAGAAACCCCATGAGGCAAGAATACTTATTCTCTCCATTTTATAAAAAACTAAGGAGTATAACATTACTGTTTACCTAGATGTTGAGTAGTAGATCTGAGATTTGAAACCAGATTGTATCTGGACAATCATCACATACTTTCATCACTGTAACATCATGAAAAATAAGATTTGAAGCCTTCTAATCTTGCTAAGAAGATAATGTATTAGAAAAGAAGATAGAGTAAAATGAAGATACAGTAGAATTAAAACAACTCTAGTTCTTTAAATTTAAGAAACTCAGGAAATTCTTTACACATTCTGAAGTTTAGTCAAGTATCTGAAGATATCTCAGTCAGGACAGGCTAAGATAAACTGCAGAAACAATTCATCTCAACATATCAGTCACTTGACAGAGAAAATGTGTGTTTAATACTAAAACTCTGTCCCTAACATAAGTCAGCAGGAAAGCTCAGCTAGTTGTTACCCCACAAAGATCCACATAGATCAAAGTTTCCATCTTGTCATGGGCTTGCACTGTCTCTCAAAAGGGTATTAAAATGGCATTGTCATGCCCAGAGCACACAAACATCACTATGGCTTCTGGTCATATTTCATTGATCAAAGCCAATATGGCCATGTCAAACTCCTAGAGGTTGGGGAAATAGAACCATGTTATTTACCAATATCCCTGTGAAGTAGGATCCCTATAAACTTTCCTGGTGTTTGCTCCTCACTGTGAGACCACTCACAACAGAAGGAGCAAATGGTGAGTCTGATACCAAGAGTATATGCTCTGATGTTTTCTTCTGCTTAATTACTACAACCACGAGTCTTGAACAGAAGACTTCAGAGAATCACCACCTAGTCGGGAGCCACTGCAGGCCAGAGAAATTCACCACACACAATGAAAAAATGTATTCCAACACATGATGTGTTACTGAATATCAATCCAAAGATATGTAGGAAAGAGAAAGGATAGAGGAAAAAAAATTAATGTACTAAAATACAGGTCAAACTGATATTTCTCAGTGCCAATGACGAGACAGGTTTTGCTGTCATGATGCTCCTTTGGGACACAAAAAGTGGAAACCCAGACTAACTGACACGAAATTTATGAAAGGGAAATGTTGTATTCTACCAGACCACTTTGATACCCATTGATTTTATTTTATAGTGGATGGGTATCAATGATCATATGACTTTTTAATGTGTTACTGAATTCAGTTTGCTAGGGTTCTTTTTTTTTTTTCAGTGGTACTGGAGTTTGAACTCAGTACCTTGCTAGTCAGGTGTTCTACTGTTTGAACCATGGCCCTCACTCTTTTTGCTCTGGTTATTTTGGAAATAAAGTCTTGCTTTTTGCCTTCAATCATGCTACTGTGAAAAAAATGATCTTTTCTATCAAAGTATTTGTTACCCTCTTAGATTGCTTAAAAATTCCTCAGGTCACCATCTTAGGTGACTTGCATGTTTAAAGGGTCCTTGCTTTCTGTACAACTCCATTGCCTGCCAAACTGCATGCCCTAACCATCCCCCAAGCCTTTTAGCCAATCAAGGGAGATTGTGAAACTTTGACCTGGACAAATCCCAGGTGAGGGGCAGGTATGACTGCATCAGGGATATAAGGCGGAGCCACTGTGAGCCATTTTGTGCTTGTGTGTCTCTTAGTGGGAGTGAGCACATGCTTGTGCCCTCTTGATCAAGGGAAAATTGACTTGTCAAGATTTTCTGTCTCTTGTGTGTCTGTTTTCAGCACTGGAGGGTTATTAATTCCAACAATTTGGAGGCTCATCCAGGATATTACATTCCATCCAGGAAAAAGGGCACCAGCCCTTCCCTGGGGAGATGTATCTGCTGCCTGATTGCAGCAGCCCCAAGATTTGGCCAAGGGCAACAACTTTCCAGATCTTCAAATTAACTTGGACTGCAGAATTTCTTGACAACGCGAGTGAAAGAGCTCTGAAGACAGGAACCTCAGTGAACATGTGAGTTTTGTGCACAAACCAAGACAAGAAACGTCATGGGAGTGACCAAGTAATGTCTTGGTGGTCAGCATATTGGGGCTATACGATGTATGAATAAGACATGTCAGGTGACACACAGGGAAAATGAAGTCCTGATCCATAGTTCTGAAGTGACATACTATTTAAGGCAGATTATATTTTTTAAATCTAAACCAGGCCAGGAGTTTATACTGAAGGACATGGGTAGAGACAGACAAAGCGAAAAAAGAATCAGAATGCAAGAAACCTCCAATATAAGGGGGGGGAGGGGGGCTGAGCTCCCAACAGACAGAGCACAGTCTACCAGAAGGCAGAAATGGGAAATAAAGGCAGCAAAAAGGGGGGGCCAGAAAACAAAGGCCCAGGATAAGATACCCTCTGGAAGCCCCCTAGGGAAGATGTTAAAATATTGGGATTATGGCCCTTGTACTATAGGTAAAAAGAAAATAAGATTGGTTAAATACTGTTGTTTTATCTGGACCCAAGAACCAATTTTAAAGCATTTGTTTTTTTGGCCAAAATTTGGGTCTAACAAGGACTGGGTCTGTCAACTATTAATTGAGCATGTTAATGACAAAAGCTCAGTTACTCAAGAGAAGATGGAATATGCACTCTTTTGGAGACAGAGTCCTGTAGTCCTCTTTCCACTTAAAGAAAAGAAAAAAGAAAAAAAACCCAAAATCCCTTCTAACTGGGATTTACTCTCCTCCCTCCGCCCCCTTTAATCCTCCTGTTCCCCCAGTTCAGGTGCCAGAACCAGCATTCATGTCCCCACCCCAGGCTTCTGCCTCTTCCCCTCCCCCTCCCAACCCTTCCACCTCTACCCCCTTCCAACTCCCTGACCCCCACTCCTTACCAAAAACCCATCCCTACAACAACTCCAAAAGGAGCTAGAGCAATGTCATCAGGACATTGAGAATCTACCTTTTCCTCAGTCCCAAGGAGAAAGATCATACTCTCTCTTTCCTCTCAGGAAGGTTCCCCTTAGAGGGGGCAAAATTGGGCTTGTAAGTGCCCCTCTTACCAGCTCTGAGGTCCAAATCTTTCAAAAGGAGTTGCAACCCCTTCTTGAGGATCCCTTTGGGGTTTCAGAACAGGTCAATCAATTTTTGGGACCACAGATATATACTTGGGCTGAGTTAATGTCTATTTTGGGAATTCTCTTCTCAGAGGAAGAAAGAGCCATGATCCACAGAGCAGCAATGGCTATCTGGGAACATGAAGATCCCTTGGGACAGAACGTCACAGTGGCTGATGTTAGGTTTCCTAACCAAGATCCCCAATGGGATAACAACACCCCAGGACACTGAGAAAATATGAGAGATGTAAGAGATTTAATAATAAGAGGAATCTGGGAATCAGTGCCAAGGTAACAAAACCTCTCTAAAGCTTTTAATGTCCAACAAGGGAAGGATGAGGGACCAACTGAGTTCATGAGCCACCTCAAGGATCAGATGAGAAAGTATGCTGGGGTAGACTTAGAAGACCCTTTGGGACATGGAATGTTAAAATTTCACTTTGTTACAAACCACTGGCCAGATATAACAAGAAAATTACAAAAACTAGAAAATTGGAAAAATAGATCCACAGAGGAATTATTGGGAGAGGCACAAAACATGTATGTAAAGAGAGAGGAAGAAAACAGAAACAAAAAGCAAAGATTACATTATCCATGATTGAGCAGGTTAATAGGGGAAAGTCCAATCACTACCCTATTAGACAGCAGATTCATAGGGAAAGTCCAAACCAATATCCTATTGGACCTCAACTGGCCTGGCCATCCACATCAAGGTACAAGATACCAGAAAGTCAGAAGATGAAACAAAAAGAGGGGAAAATAACTACTTTAAATGTGGGGAGACTGGACACTGTAAGAAAGAATGTCCAGAATGGGAAAGACAGCGTAAGGAAACTGTTCCCTTAATGACCTTTGATGAAGAATAAGGGAGTCAAGGGCTCTTTTACTTTGAAGGGTCCCACTCAGAGCCCTTGAGAAATTTAGATGTGGGACCACAACATGAAGTTGTCACCTTCCTGATTGACTCAGGTGTTTCCAGATCCTCCCTCTGTCTTCTGCCCAGGGGCTTAATCTGTTCCCTGGAGAGGGTACTAATTTCTGGGGTAAAGGGAGAAAGCTTTTCAGTTAAAATATTACAGGAAACAGATGTTTATTTCCAAGACAGGACCACTAAGATACAATTTCTCCTAGTCCCTGAGGCAGGTACCAACCTATTTGGAAGAGATCTAATGACCCCATTAGGAATCAGTTTACAAGTAAAAAGGGATAAAATGCAAGCATCCCTAAATCTGCTTATTCCATGGGCTGAGAAACATATTAAGCCAATAGTCTGGGCTAGAGATGGCAACCGGGGTGGCCTCCAGGCTACACCTATCAAAGTTCAATTAAAGAAGATTGGGGAAGTTATTAGGAGAAAAAAAATACTCTATTCCTATGGAGGGGAGGATAGGTTTGAAGCCAGTTATTGAGAGACTGATATGAGATGGGCTCCGTGATCCTTGTACATCTCCCTTCAATACCCCAATCTGACCAGTCAAAAGGACAGATGGTTCCTACTGGTTAGTCCAAGACCTTACAGCCATCAATCAAATAGTTCAAGCTAAACACCCAGTAGTCCCGAACCCCTACACTCTTCTCAGCAAAATTCCATATAACCATGAGTGGTTTATTGTAATAGACTTAAAAGATGCATTTTGGGCCTTCCCATTAGATGTGAACAGTTGGGACATATTTGCCTTTGAATGGGAGGACCCCCACTCAGGATGCAAGCAACAGTACAGGTGGACTGTCTTTCCCCAAGGATTTACTGGCTCCCCTCACCTCTTTGGCCAGATTTTAGAACAAGTCTTTAAAAAGTTCATATTAGATCCCCACATGTGCCTCCTCCAGTATGGGATGATTTACTTTTTGTCAGGGGATAATCAGAAAGAAGTGATCAACACCACCCTTAGCTTTATAAATTTCCTGGGAAGCCAGGGACTTTGTATTTCAAAGAATAAGTTACAGTTTTCTGAGGCTGAAGTAAAATGCCTGGGACATTTGATCAGTAAGGGCCAACAAAGGATTGGTCCAGAAAGAATCGAAGGAGTCACTGGTCTCCCTCTCCCAGGAACAAAACAAGAATTGAGAAAGTTCCTTGGCTTAGTGGGATACTGCAGTTTGTGGATAGACTCATCTGCCCTTAAAACTAAATCTTTATATCTCAAACTGACCCAAGAGGGACCAGACTCCATCCTTTGGACCCCAGAGGAGATAGAACAAGTAGATTACCTAAAACAGACCCTTATCACAGCTCTGGTGCTAGCCTTGTCCTCTCTTGAACAGCCTTTTTACCTCTTTGTAATTGTAAACAAGGGAGTTGCCCTTGGGGTACTAACCCAAAAACATGGGGGCCAACATCAACCTGTGGACTTCTTATCAGATTCCTGGATCCTGTCACCTGAGGTTGGCCTGAATGCCTTCAGGCAATAGCAGCTACAGCCCTTCTAACAGAAGAAAGTAGAAAAATCACCTTTTGGGGAAACCTAATTATTAGCACTCCCCATCAAGTTAAGACAATCTTATACCAGAAGTTGGGTAGATTGCTGATGGATTCCAGGATCCTAAAGTATGAGACTATCTTGCTAGAAAAGGATGACCTAGCTTTAACTACTGATGAGGCCTTAAATCCAGCCACTTTCTTGGCAAGAAGGCAGGAGGGAGGAGTCTCCGAACATAAATGTTTAGATATTATCAAATATCAAACAAAGGTGAGGCCAGACCTCGGGGAAACTCCTTTCCAGACTGGGTTCATTTCTTTGTGGATGGATCCTCTTGGGTAATTGAGGGAAAAAGGCATAAAGGATATTTTATAGTAGATAGGGAGGCCACGACTATAATAGAATCAGGCCAACTCCTTAACAAGTAGTCAGCACAGACTTGTGAATTGTTTGCCCTAAATTAGGCCTTAAAAGGACAAAGAAAAGACCATATACACTGATTCAAAATATGCATTTGGTGTGGTCCACACCTTTGGAAATATCTGGATGGAATGGGGCTTAATCAATAGCAAGGGCAAAGACTTGATACATGGAGAATTAATTTAACAAATATTAGAGAGTCTAAAATTACCTGAAGAAATAGCCATAGTCCATGTGCCAGGTCACCAAAAGGGGGTAAATTTTGAGGCTCGGGGAAATTCTTTTGCAGATGAAACAGCAAAACAGGCTGCTCTCACCTCTGAGGCCCCAGTCTTTTGTCTCATTCTACATCTCCCTGCTCCTCATGTCACCCCTATTTCTACCTCCTCTGAGGAAGAACAACTAAAACAACTTGGGGCAGTCGGGACTGAACAGAGAAAATGGGTTCTCCCCAATGGGAGGGAAATGATCTGAAAGCTCCTAATGAGAGAACTCCTTACCTATCTCCATCAGGGGAGCCACTGGGGACCCCAAGCCATGTGTGATGCAGTTTTGTGAATCTATGGGTGTATAGAGATCTATACACTAGCCAAACAAGTATCAGAAGGATGTCTTACTTGTTGAAAGATTAACAAGCAAACTCTGAGACAGAGACCAGCTGGAAGTAGAAACCCCGGGTTGCAACCCTTCCAAAGCATTCAAGTAGATTACATTGAGATGCCCAAAATAGGTCGTCTTAAATACCTCTTGGTTATTGGAGACCATCTCACTCACTGGGTAGAGGCCATCCCTCTCCCAGGGACCACTACTACAAATGCAATTAGGGTATTACTAGAAAATATAATCCCAAGGTTTGGGGTTATAGAAAATATAGACTCAGACAATGGGAGTCATTTCACTGCCAACATCCTTAAGGGACTTATGAAGGCTCTAGAGATCAAGTGGGAATATCATACTCCCTGGCATCCACCTTTCTCAAGGGGAGTTGAAAGAATGAATCAGACTCTTAAAAACCAACTCACTAAATTAGTTTTAGAGACTAGACTACCTTGGACTAAATGCCTTCCCATAGCACTACTCAGAATTAGGGCGGCCCCTCAGAAGGACATTTGCCTCTCCCCCTATGAAATGCTTTATGGGCTTCCTTACCTTAGCTCTGTTACTGATGTATCTTCCTTTGAAACCAAAGGCTATTTCCTCAAAAATTATATACTTGGATTGTCCTCTACTTTACTTTGTCTTAGGAAAAAAGGATTGTTAGCACATGCTTGTTAGCACAGGCTCCTCCACTTGACTTTCCTGTTCACCCGCACCAGCCTGGCAATTATGTACTGGCCAAGACCTGGAAGGAAAATAAGCTTGAGCCAGCTTGGGAAGGACCCTTCCTGGTTCTGCTGACTATGGAGACAGCTGTCTGGACTGCAGAGCAGGGATGGACTCATCACACACAGGTAAAGAAGGCATCCCCACCTGACCAGAAGGAACAATGGGCAGTGCTCTCACATCCAGGCAACACCAAAGTGACTTTAAAAAGACAGTAATGAAAATATTCCCTTTCATTTGGGAAATGTTATGCTTATTATTAATGTAACTCAGAGTTTCTTTCCCTTAATTGTTAAATTCAATGGACATCAGGTCCTTCCTTGCAGAGACCTTACATCCCAACTTCAACTCCATGGATACTGTCCCATCCAGGGACTGACAGGGAAGCCTGGTATCTATCCAGAGTGGATGAATGTGGAGTGTTAACACTGGATATAAAGGATACACTTCCCCTTTTTATGAAAACCCTAAGGGCTGGACTAGACCCCAGGGCACTGGAAAGACTCTGATTTCCACCATAGAAAATAATGGACAGTCTTTTAACTGACTACAATTGAAGTTACAGCTGTTTCAAACTCACCTCTCTCCTACTTGTAAAAGTAAACAATGTAACCCACTTAGAAAATCCTTGGAGTATAACATGAGAACCATCAATATTTCATACATATGGGTTGGAAGAAGATGTCTCAGGGACAGACTGCTTAGGTGCCTTTGAGTCCATCTAACTCCCAACCCCTCCGAGGTGACAGTTCTACCTCCACTCCAATATTACCTCCATGTTTCTATGACAATTGAACTCAGGTGACCATAGTAGAAGTCAAAGACCTAAGACAAACTGTGACTATTGGAATCAGATACAGGGATATGGAATGCTTGGATGAAATGGATAAAATATTCTGTCTGCATGTTAAATAAGACTGATTGCTATGTTTGTACTACTGGCAGATCAGAGTCTCAGGTGGTTCTGTTTCCATTAGGATGGTCCTCAGATCCAGATGGAATGCATTGCATGTTGGCTTTGTTTCAGGATGCCAAAGCTTGGGACAATGAACCCTGCTAGATGCTATCACTACTGTTCCCAGAGGTCAGAGGTCCTGTGGTTCAGCTCCTGAGGACTATTAGGCCACCCACACTAGACATCAATTATACCCCCTGTCTCACCAGACAGGGGGGACAATTGACAAATGTGGGAAGCCTGATGGGATGCAGTAAAAGCTGGTCCTTCAATAGTCTCACAAACCAGTCCACACTCTCGGTGAGCAGAGCTGATGTCTGGTAGTACTACAGAGGACTTTTACTTGAGACTCTCCCAGGTAACTGGGCAGGCACCTGTGCTCTGGTGCGGTTGGCAATCCCTTTCACCCTAGCATTTGGATCCCCAGCCCATGCTACAACATCTAGAAAAAGGAGAGACATAGACATTATGTTGACCAAAAAGGGAGGAGCTTGCATAATGATTGGAGTTTCATGTTGTACTCATATACTGAATAACACAGCCCCTGATGAATCTGTTGCTAAGACCCCACAGGGATTAACTACCCTATCTAATGAGCTAGCTGAAAATTCAGGTATAAATGATCCCTTCACTGACTTAATTGAAAATTGGTTTGGAAACTGGAAGGACTGGATGACCTCAATCTCAACCTCCTTGATCATAGTGGCTGGAGTTTTAATTTTAGTAGGATGCTGCATAATTCCTTGTGTCAAGAACTAATACAGTGGTTAATTGAGACAGCCCTCACCAAACAATTACCCCTGCCCTACCAAAATAATTTGATTCTATTAGAAACACAGGAAAACAAGAGCTAATGATGCCTAAATGAGTTTGAAGAAAAGAATTTAAGAGGGGGGAAATTGTGAGAAAAATGATCTTTCCTATCAAAGTATTTGTTACCCTCTTAGATTACTTAAGAATTCCTCAGGTCACCATCTTAGGTGACTTGCATGTTTAAAGGGTCCTTGCTTCCTGTACAACTCTATTGCCCACCAACTGCATGTCTTTACCCATCCCCCAAGCCTTTTAGCCAATCAAGGGAGATTGTGAAACTTTAACCTGGACAAATCCCAGGTGAGGGGCAGGTATGACTGCATCAGGGATATAAGGAGGAGCCACTGTGAGCCATTTTGTGCTTGCATGTTTCTTAGTGGGAGTGAGCACATGCTTGCACCCTCTTGATCAAGAGAAAATTGTCTTGTCAAGATTTTCTGTCTCTTGTGTGTCTGTTTTCAGCACCAGAAGGTTATCAATTCCAACACTACCACATCCAGCTTTTTTCCATTCAAATGGGGTCTCCCAAACCTTTTTTCCTGGGCTGGACTGTAACCACAATCCTCCTAATCTGTCTCTCTTGTAGTTTGGGATGACAGGTACAAGACACTGTGCCCAGCTTCTGGTTGAGATGGGGTCTTACGAACTTTTTGCTCTGGTTGGCCTTGAACTGTGATACTCCCTGTGTCTGACTTCAAAGATTACAGGTGTGAGCCACTAGCTCCAGGCTCAGTTTGCTAGTATTTTGTTGAGAATTTTCAAATGTATGTTTATCAAGGACATTGACCTGTAGTTTTCCTTTTTTTTTTTTTTAATCATTTTCTTACCTGGCTTTAGTATCAGAATAATGCTGGCCCTGTAGAATGTGTTTGGAAGAATTTCTTCCTCTTCTATATTTGGAATAACTTAATGGGAATAGTTTTAGTTTCCCCCTAACTCTTTAGTAGAACTCACAGGGAAGTTATCTGGTTTTAGGATTTTCTTTGATGAGAGGCTTTTTATTAGTGCTTCAGTCTCATTAATTGTTATTGGTCTCTTTGGGTTTTGGTTCTTCATGATTCAGTCTTGGCAAAGTGTATGTGTCCAGGAATTTGTCCATTTCTTCTAGATTATCAAATTTGCTATCATATAGTTATTCATAATAATCCTTAGTGATTTCTCATATTTCTGTGGTGTCAGCTATAACTTTTTTTTGTCTTTGATTTTATTTGAATCTTCTCTTTCCTTTTCCTAGTCTAGCTAAGAGAATTTCTATTTTGCTTATCTTTTTGAAGAACCAATTTGTTGTCTTATTCATCTTTTGTATTGTTTTTTAGTCTCCATTAAATTTATTTCTGTTTTGATCTTTATTATTTCTTTTCTTCTACTAATTTTGTGCTTAGTTTGGTCTTGTATTTTCAAGTTCCTTGAGATATAATAGGTTATTTGACATCTTTCTACTTTTTGAAGGTTGGCATTGCTTTACAGGTCCCTGCTAGTAGTGCTTTTACTGAAAGCCATAGATTATTCTGTTTCCATTTTCATTTGTTTCAAGAAAACTTTTAATTTTCCTCTTGATTTCTTTCTTGATCCACTGGTTGTTCAAAATTAGGTTGTTTAGTTTTTATCAATGAATAGTTTACAAACTTTTTGTATAGTTTCCAAGGCTTTTGTTATTAACATCTAGGCTTTTTGCAGAAAAGATACTCAATTTGATCTCATTTTTTAAAACTATGGAAACAGCCAAGATGCCCCACTACTGATGAATGGATTAAGAAAATGTGGTATTTATACACAATGTAATTTTACTCAGCCACAAAGAAGAATGAAATTTTGTCATTCACAAGTAAATGAATGGAACTGGAGAACATCATTTTAAACAAAGTTAGCCAGGCTCAGAAGGCCAAAAATCACATGTTCTTCCTCATATGCAGATTACATACCTAAAACAAATGCAGTAATATCATTGGACATGGGTCAAACACTAAGGGGAGAACATGCACCAGAGGAAAAGGGAAAGGGAAGGAAACCTAAAACTTGAATGTGGTTGATGTACTCACTGTAGAGAACTGAATAAAGTAATCTTAAAGTGGCAGAGGCCACTATGGGAAGAGGACTAGAAAGTAGTGAAGAGGTCTAGTAGAGATGAACCAATGTGGATTTCAATACACATGTGCATGGAAGCAACACTAGGAATCCCTCTGTATAGCTATCTTTTATCTGTAACTAGCAAAAATGCTATGTCTTTCTTATTATTGCCTATGTTTTCTCTTCAACAAAATCAGAGAAGAAGAAGGTGGAACTGGGGCAGGGGGGTGGGAGTGACCCAAACAATGCATGAACATGTAAGTAAATTTAAAAATGATAAAATAAAAGAAAGAAAGATTTGACACTTACTTTGTGACCTATATATTTATATCCTAGAGAATGTCTCATGGCTGATAAAAAATTTGTGTTTGGCAGTTATTGGATGGGACACTCTGCAGATGTCTGTTAGGTCCATTTAGTCTAAGGTGCAGTTTAGTTTTCATTGTAGAGCAGGTATCATAGAATTATATTCTTTCAGGCTTTGTTTGAGAATGTCTTTATCTCTTCATTTCTAAAGTATAGGTTTGCTAGGTTCAGTATTCTCAGTTGACAGTTCTTTTAGCACTGTAAAGATCTCCTGACACTCTGAATGGACCTGTAAGGTTTCTGCTGAGAACTCTATTGTTAGAAGAATTAGTACACCCTTATGTGTTGTTCCTTCTCTCTTTCAGTCCTGATAATCTATCCTTCACCTTTCAGAGCTTGATTATAAGATGTCTTGGGTTGAACTTGATTGAGCTAAATTTGACTGGTGATGTTTTTCTTCCCTTTATGTGAATATGTGTTCTCTAGGTTGGAACATTTTCTGTTATTATTTCTTTGAGTTATCTTTCTACCCCTTTGCCATTCTCAAGTCCTTTTTGAACCCCAATAACTCAAATATTTACTATTTTAATACTATCCCAAATGTTCCTGGAAGTTTTCTTCATTCCTTTTCAGTCTTTCTCCTCTGACTATGTATTCTCAAATAGCTTATCTTTGAGCTCACTGTCTTTTTCTTGTTTGATCTATACTACTATTGATGCCTTACATCATATTTTTAACTTTTTTGAGTATATTCTTAGTTTAAGAATTTGATTTTTTTAGTTGCTTTCACTGCTTTATTAAGTTTTATTGTAGAAGATTATTGAAATATCTCTTTGTGTTTTCTTCAAGGTCATTGAGTTTCTTTAAATAGCCATTTTAAGATCCCTGTGGAGAGTTCTCCCATACTGTTTACTACCTGGTCAGTTTCTGGTATATTATATTAGGTGAGGTCATAATTTCCTTCAAGATTGTAGTGTTTGTTTGTGTGCAACATCATCTGGGCATTCAAGGATTAGCAGTGTATCAAAGTCTTCTTAATCTGCCTTCATTGGTACCTGCTTTCCCAGAAATTTTAAGTAGATTGCTTTTTCTCTCTAAACTTATAGTCACCTTTACTATTTCAGCACTGGATGGTGCCAGATGCAAATGTGATGGGAGTCTTCTGTGGGCATGTTATCATTCTTTCAGTATTAAAAGGGTAATTCAAACCCATCTCTGCCCCAATTGTTTGTTTATTGCTCACAAAGAAATAGGGGAAGCTGGGTGCTGGTGGCTCAAGCCTGTAATTCTAATTATTCAGGAGGCTGAGATGAGGAGGATTGAGTTTTGAATCCATCCAAGGCAAATACTTCAAGACTCTATCTCAAAAAAACTTATCACAAAAAAGGCCTAATGGAGTGGCTCAAGGCGTGAGCCCTAAGTTAAACCCCAGTACCACAAAAAAAAAAAGAAAGAAAGAAAGGAACAAGAGAGTGTTTGGAAAGAGTAGTCTGTCCCAAGATTCTGCTTGGGGCCAGAGTAGGCACAGATGCCTCACCCAAAGTTACTACCCTGAGGTTAGGCACTGCAGGACTCTCCTCAGCCCTGGGTAGAGTCCCATGTATACACCAACCCAGCACTAAGTTCTAGAACAATATATTGTGCTCATTATCCTTTCCTACTCCTCCAATGAATGGCCTCTTGCTCTATACTGTGCTGTTTGAGGTTGGGAAGCATTTCATCCATCTTGCTTGCACTTAAGTCTCATGGCTACCAAGACTGACACAGACTCAGAGATACACATGGGCCCACACTACAGTTTGTGTTATTCAAAACACGAGTCCATCCCACTGTGGCAAAGGTTTCTGCTTGATATTCAGACAGATCTAGGACACTGTGAGCATTGTTTTAACAATAAATGTGCTGCCTGATGTTGCAACCTAAAGTTGGGAAATAAATGATGGTGGACATAGGATGACTCTAAACTTTAGTTGTGACTGAGTCTCACAGCTGAAAAGAAGGAAAGTAGATGTGTTCCAGGCCCACTTTCAAGCTAAAACTGATACAGATTGAAACTTGAGCTTGTCCCTCTAGTGTGAAGAACATTTTTTGCTTCCAGGGATGGTCTAGAAGCTTTGTTAGGTAAAGCACCTTCAGTTGCTAACAGGTGCTAGGTCTCACCATGGCAAGCCCGTCACTGAGTTCCAAGACAAAGCTTTATGCTGACTTTTCTGCCCTGCTCCCTAGGATTTGAATTCCTGCTCTCTGCTCTGTCCCCTGAGATTGGAGGAAGCCTGTGAAAGACAGTCTGCCATCTAGCCTCATATAGTTCCAGAATCTCAGCCCATGTTGGCCTGGTGATAGGGGTCATGGTGCTTTGCCTAAAACTGGGTTGCACCATGCTTGGACTTAATTCTCTGCCTCCCACCCCCACCAATGGGAAGTATTTTTCTCAGTACCAGTAGACTTAGAATTGGAGAAGGGAGGATGTGGGCAACTCTATCCTTCCACTGTCTTCTTCAATGTTTCTTTTCATTTTATCCTGAAACCAGTCACTGTGGTTTGTCACCTGATTTTCTTAGCTCTTTGTGGGGGTAGTTTGGTACATGAATAACTTTTCAACTTGGTGTGTCTGTGAAAAGAGGATATCCAGATGAACTTACTCAGTTGCCATCTTGCTTCCTCCCCACATACAACTTTTCCTTTTTCTTTCCTTTTCTCGACTGAGGATTAAACCTAGGACCTTAAACATGCTAGAAAAATGCTCTACTATTGGGCTGCACTCCCAACTGCACACATATCATTTAAAAAAATAAAAATATTTGAAGAAAAGAGCCTTTCTGAGTTCTTATTATCTTAAGCACAGTAAGATCAGAGTACTACTGAACATCATAGCTTGAGTCCTTTTCCCATTTAGTAACAAGAGTCAGCAAACAACAAGATAACATAAATGCTGGGCATTATGGCATGTAGCTATAATTCCAGAACTCAGGAGGCTCAGCAGGAAAATCAAGAGTGAAATCAGCCTGGGCCACCTACAAAAAGCCTGTTTAGAAAAAAATTATTTAACACATAGAGATCAGAAAGATCACAGTTCAAGGCCAATCTGGGTAAAAAGTTTGTGAGAACCCATCTCAACCAATGGCTAGGTGTGGTAGCACATGCCTGTCATCCTAGCTACTTGGGAAGCACAAAGAGGAGAAATGACATTTGGGCAATCTTGAGCATAAAGCAAGGCCCAATCTCAAAAGTAACTAATGCATAAAGGGCTGGCAGAATGGCTTGAGTGGTATAGCACTTGCCTAGCAGGAGTGAAGCCCTGAGTTTAACCCCCAATACTGCAATCCCTCCCCTAAAAAATAAGTCCAACCAAAAGGCTAGTGCTGGTTATAATTAATTAAATAAAACAATTTGACATCTAACCCCATCTCACGCAAAATTTCCTCTTGATGTCTCCCTAAATTTTCAGTCAAAATAACAATAGATACATATATGTACATCTGATGATTTGAAAGAAAAAATAAATATAAATATATTAGTAAATTAGAAGTAAGTACAAGATGAGACATAAATTTGAAAAACATGATGGAAAGACAGTATTTTTATCTTTGTATGTACAGATAGAAATACATCAAAATATATAAAATAATATGAATCACACACTTCAGTATTAAAATAGACTCAAAAGCAGCAGATAGTCAAATGAACCAGTTGCCTGGAAAGATATTGAAAAAGTTGTAATTTAGAAATATAGGCCAAATGTTGTGGCTCATGCCTGTTATCCTTTCTAGTCAGAGAAGTGGAAGTCAGGAGAAATACAGTTCAAGGCCAGCTACAGGAAAAAACAAAATTAAAGAGCTCTTGTCTCAACCAATGGCTGGGTACAGTGGTACACATCTGTCAACCCAGCTACTTGGGAAGCACAATTAGGAGGATCCTGGTTCAGGCCAGCCTGGGCATAAAGTAAGATCCTATTTAAAAAAAAATGCAAAAGCCAAAAGGACTAGCAGAGTATTTAAAGTAGTAGAGTGCCTGAAGTACAAGACCCTGAATTCAACCCCCAGTACCACAGTGTGTACATGCATGTGTGTGTGTATTACATCCACACACACACCCACACACACAATTTAAAAATTCACCTCTAAAAATGCTGAAGACAGGGATGATTTAATGAGAAACTACTTTTAGGTAGTCATACACCAAAGAATATCCATCTTGCATGAATTTATCTGGAGCACAAAAAAAGTAAAGGTTTCTAATTCATTTTCTTAAGCTAACCTAACAAACCCATTTCACAGCACAATAAAAGAAAGCTGAATATTGATCACACATCACAATGTAAATGTTCTACATAATATACATTTAATAAACCAAATCTTAGAAATATACCAGTGCAAAAATACTCATCATGTGTTGGTTGAGGAAAATATTTTAGCACAGGAAATATGTTGACATAATTCACAGAGTGTAATGTGATTTCAGATCAAGTTTGATAAATGTGACTTCCAACACCAGTTCCACTATTTATGAGCTGTGTAACTTTGGGAAAATTACCTAACTCTTCTGTGTTTCTTATTCTCACAGATAAAATGGAGATAGTATATGTTCTGTCTCAGAAGCTTTCTGTAAGGATTAAACGAGACAACGCACGTAACGTTCCTAGCATAATGTCAGGAAAGTCTTCCATGAGTAGTTCTTATTATCAGATAGGTAGAAAATAATTAAAAGGCATTTGGTGATATTTACCATCCATTCATGGTCTTTAAAGTAACAATATAGGAATTAAAAATGTACATGATGAAGACTTGTTTAGTTCAAATCATAACAGTTATGTCTGCAAAAAAATGCTAAAACATTTTCTAATACACCCAAGAATGAAACAAAGGTGACGTCTATTTTCCAGAGTCAGCCAAATTGCCAGATTTGAGGTGTGGCCCTCTAGCCTGCCACATCTTCCCAATGCATCTAGCACCAACTCCCAAAAAGACTAGGTCCAAAGGGTGTCTGAGGGAAGAATCCATACAAGAATACCCCCTAACTGCAAGTTACTAACTGATAATACCTGCAAGTTCAGTAGGTTTCCAAAAGCACCAGGGATTTTGGTAATTTACTAATCACATCATGGAACACAGAGAAAGCTATTACACATGCACTTATGGTTTCTTATGGGGAAAGTAAATAAACTAAAAATCATCCAGAGGAAGAGACCTATGGGGCACAGTCTGGAGGAGCAATAAGGAGCCATTTCCATTATCTTGGGATGAGGGACTTTCTCAATATTAGCATGTATGGTCAAGCTGGGAACCTCATGAAAGCCCTAGTGTCCAGCATTTTTACTGGAATTTCATTATGTAGGTGTGCTTGAATAATTGATTGCCCATGTTGAACTCAGTGTTTAGTTTACTCCACAGGTAAGGCTGAAATCATGGGAAGAAAGGGATTGGAGTTCTCAGGAAGATGGTGACTAGGGTACAGAAGCAGACAGTCTAAGCTCTGTGACTCCAAAACCTCCCTGAGATGTTGGAACCACACTTGGGTAATTCTGACTGCTTCTAGCCAAAATAATAACTTCCATCAAACTAAGTGCAGGACAAAATTCAACGACTGATCCACAAATCAGCCTTTAATTGCACCTAAAAGCTGCAACCCACTGCACAGCCAGCAAGCTGGGTCCACCCCTGGGGAAACCCTCTTCCCCATGGAACTTTTTTTCTTTTTCTTCTTTTCTTTCTTTCTCCTCCCTCCATTAAGCAGAAATAAACCACTAACCAAAATCAAACTTTTCACATCCTGAGCCCCTAGCCTGTGGAAAACCTCCCCATGCCACATTATACTGAGAAAATTTGGTGCCACTTCTTGCCACCACTGCCACTGCTGCTGCCACCACTGCCACCAGCTCAAACCTGCCTGCACATCATTTGACAGAACAAACAGATGAGCATCACACACCACGCAGGACTCCCCTTTCCACCCCCCAGGAACATAAACCAGCACAGCCCCTGGGCAGACTGATCCCCCTCAACAAAACAGAATAACAAACAGCAAACTGTAATTAAACATGGACAGTGGAGAGAGCAGGTGGAACACTGAAAGTACACTGAAGAAAGGGGGTGGGGCAAGGATCTGGTCTCAGTGCCAAAGTATCAGTAAATAAACACAGGAAAGGCAGTGAAGACTGAGAGCAGGCAGGCAATAATCCACTCCCCAAAGCAGGGAAGGTAGTGGATCACAGAACTCATCTCCTGAGCCAAAGAGAAGCATCCAAAACTGAACTGCCCTGCAAAATTGAAAAACAAACAGTGAACTGTAATAAAACAGGACAGTAGAGGGGGCAGGTAGAAAAACCTGCCCCAGAGAAAAGGGATGGGACAAAGGAAAAAACTCTCAGCATGGAAATCCCAGTAAACAAACATAGCAACAAGCTACCTCCAAAACAGGGCAAGTGGTGGATTGCAGAGCTCATCTTCTGAACCAGAGGGCAACATTTAAAACTGAACTGCCCCACCTCACTGGGAGAGATTACCAAACAGTGGCAGTTGAAGCACAACATAGCTATCAGCTAGGGAAATCAATAGCTCTGACCACCCTGCATGATCTGACAAACATATCTCACCTCACAACTTCAATTAAATTGGTAGATGGAAGAACAAACCACTACTCACAAGCCAATCATCTGGTGAGACCACATCAGTGCTTCTGCTTAAACGCCCATACCATGTCTGGATACCAGAGGAGTAACTCCAGAACTTAAACTAAAACTGAAATTCTATTGTTCTTGAACCTTGCCATTGTTTTGTTTTACTTTTTAATTGTTCTTTTTTCTGCTTTTTGTTTGTCTGTTTGTCTTATTATTGTTGAGTTTTTTTAATTTTCATTCCTGTTTTCTTTTTATTTCTTTCTATACTATCAACTTTACCATCATCATCTTCTCATCCTTCTTTTCACCCCCTTCAATCTCCCTCCTTCTCCTGTGCTAAAATCCATTGCTCTCCTTCCCAACTACTCTTTCTGTCCCTTCTCATCACTCTGTCTCCCTAACTACCCCAACCTCCTATACACTCACCACCTGCTGAGGAACATACTATACAAACTTTATAAAACCCCAATTCCCTGCAATCCCTGATACAAGAACCCCACACTACAACAGAAATACACCCAAACACACACAATGGCCACAAAACCCAGCAGTCCCCACAAGGGGGGGAACCCACCCTAGTTCCCACCTCCGCTTTTAGTGCCACCCTATCCAATTTCCCAAATTTCTACAGTTAGCCTAACAATCATTTGCATCCACTGCTTATAGCTATTACCACCAAGGAGTCTTCTATACAATATATAAACTACTGGTAGGCTATTGAAACTGTGAATTAATTATTGCTAAATTATACCTCAAGACCAGTGACAGAAATTGGACACCAACCTAGCTAACAAATAAGACAGTCACAACCCAAAACTTAAATCAAGGGAAAGAAAACAGGTGACTAAAACCACCCACCACTAACTTATTAAGAACATAGTTGCACAGTACCAAGTGGAGTGAGGGGAAGAAGAAGAAAGAAGAAAGAAGAAGAAGAAGAAGAAGAAGAAGAAGAAGAAGAAGAAGAAGAAGGAGGAGGAGGAGGAGGAGGAGGAGGAGGAGGAGGAGGAGGAGGAGGAGGAGGAGGAGGAGGAGGAGGAGGGATGGAAATAACTCTCCTCAAAAAAACAACTTAATACAAGATTCAGAGGAAAATGAAGAAAACAGATAGTTCCTGCCCCCAATAAAACAAAGTAACCCAGCAATGCCCATAAAAACATTCTCAAAGAAGAAATCTTGCAAGTAATCACTGAGAATTTCATTGAGAAGATACTACTCATATGTAACCAAAATGTACAAGATACATTCAAGAAATTTCAAGACACCAAAAATAAAGAATATGAGAAAACACAGAAAAAAATAACAACTCAGAGAAGCCCTAAATAAACACCAGAGTGAAACAGAGGACACTATAGAGAGATAAATGACTTAAAGATGAAACTTAAAAATATTAAAGAGGAAGTGACAGATGATATCAGAAAAAGAATCAAACAGAAACACAAAACACAGTGGAAGGCCACTCCAGCAACTAGAAAAAGTGGAAGACAGAATCTCATAACTCAAGATAACATAGAAATTAAAGAAAAAACTGAAAAACTATTAGTCAAACAACTCAAGACCTGTGAAAGGAATACATAAGAACTCACTGACTATATCAAAAGACCAAACCTGAGAATCATGGGAATTGAAGGAGGAGAAGAGATCCAAGCAAAAGGGATTCATAATATATTCAATGAAATAAGAACAGAAAATTCCCCAAATCTAGAGAATGGTTTGCACATTCAGGTACAGGAAGCCTTCAGGACATCAAACAAACTTGATCAAAATACAACCTCCCCATGGCATATTATCATTAAAATAACAAGCACAGAGAATAGAGGAAGAATATTGAAGTCTGTAAGAGAGAAAAAATAAATAACATGTAAAGGTTATCCCATAAAAATCACAGCAAATTTCTCAACAGAAACCTTAAAAGCAAGAAGGGCATGGAGTGAGGTATTCTGGGCATTGAATGAAAATAACTTCGGCCCTAGGATACTCTACGCAGCAAAACTATAATTCAAAATAGATAGAGTAATAAAAATCTTCCATGATAAGCAGAAACTAAAACAATATATGACCACCAAACCACCACTACAACAGATTCACCAAGGAATTCTGCACACAAAAAATGAAAGCAAACAAAACCATGAGAGTATGGGCAGTATCAAACCACAGGAGAAGAAAAGACAAGTAATCAGAAAGTAGCAGTGATTGGGCTGCATACAATCAAATCCTTAAACAACAAAAATAACTAAATGGCAGAAATCATCACATACATATCAATACTAACACTGAATGTCACTGGACTCAACTCCCCCATCAAAAGACACTGTTTGGCAAACTGGATTAAAAAGGAAGATCCAACAATCTGTTGTTTACAGGAGACCCATCTCATTGAAAGAAACAAACATTGGCTTAGGGTGAAAGGCTGAAGATTTACCAAGCCAATGGCCACAGAAAACAGGTAGGAGTAGCAATACTTATCTCAAACAAAGTAGACTTCAAACTTACATTGACCAAATGAGTTAAAGAGGACACATTATACTAATAAAAGGAGAAATACACTAAAAGGAAAAAACAATTATCAACCTATATGCATCCAATGTCAGTGCACCCAATTTCATCAAACATACTCTAGAGAACTTAAAAGCACATATAGACTCTAACACAGTGGTAGTGGGAGACTTCAATACCTCCCTATCACCAATAGATAGGTCATCCAAACAAAAAAATCAATAAAGAAATTCTAGAACTAAATGACAGCATAGATCAAATGGACCTAGCTGATGTCTACAGAACATTTCATAAAACATCTGCATGACATACATTCTTCTCAGAAGCTCATGGAACTTTCTCCAAAGCTGATAATAGCTTAAGGCACAAAACAAGCCTCAGAAAATAGAAATAATACCCTGCATATTATCTGATCACAATGAATTAAAACAAGAACTAAATAAAAAATAACAGCAGAAAATATTCAAATAATTGGAAGCTGAACAACACATTCCTCAATGATCAATGAGTCATTGATGAAATAAAAGAGGAAATTAAAAGGTTCCTGGAAGTTAATGGAAATGAAAACATGACCTACCAAAACCTATGGGACACAGCAAATGCAGTCCTAAGAGGAAAGTTTATAGCCATGAATGCATATATTAAAAGGACAAAAGATCTCAGGTAAACAACCTAATGCTACATCACTAACCCTTAGAAAAACTAGAACAAACAAAACCCAAATCAAGCAGAAGGAGGGAAATAATAAAAATAAAGGCCAAAATTAATGAAATAGAGACCAAAAAAAGAAAATACAAAGAATCAACAAAACAAAAAACTGGTTCTTTGAAAAAATAAACAAGATTGACAGACCCCTGACAAATCTAACTAAAATGAGGAGGGAAAAGACCCAAATCAGTAAAATCAGAAATGCAAAAGGGGAGATAAAACATACACCAAGGAAATCCAGGGAAACATCAGAGACTACTTTGACAACATATATTCCAATAAATTTGAAAATCTTGAAGAAATGGACAAATTTCTAGATACTTAGGACTACCCAAACTTGAAGCAAGAGGATATTAACTACCTAAACAGATCTGTAACAAGAAATGAAATTGAAGCAGCAATAAAGTCTCCCAAAAAATAAAAGCCTGGGACCTGACAGATTCTCTGCTGAATTCTATCAGAACTTTAAAGAAGAAGTAATACGAACTCTCCTCAAACTTTTCCACTATATAGAAAGGGAAGGAATACTGCCTAACTCATTTTATGAAGCCAGTATTACTTTCATCCCCAAACCAGACAAAGACACATACAAATAGAACTATAGGCCAATCTCCTTAAAGAATATCAATGCAAAAATCATCAATACAATAATGGCAAACTGAATCCCACGACATATGAGAAAGATAACTTACCACGACCAAGTTGGCTATATCTCAGGGATGCGGGGTGGCTCAATATCCAGAAATCAACAAATGTAATACAGCACATTAATAGAATCAAAGACAAAAAACACTTGATCATCTCAATAGATGCAGAAAAAGCCTTTGACAAGATCCAATACCACTTCATGATAAAAGCTCTAAGAAAACTAGGAATAGAAGGAAAGTACCTCAACATTATAGAGGCTATATATGACAAACTTATAGCCAACATCATACTTAATGGAGAAACACTGAAACCATTTCCCCTAAAATCAGGAAGGAGACAAGGGTGCCCACTCTCCCCATTCCTATTCAACATAGTTCTGGGATTCTTAGCCAGAGCAAGAAGAAGAATTAAAAGGAATACAAATAGGTAAAGAAACTGTCAAAGTATCTCTATTTTCAGAGGACATGATCCTATAACTCAAAGACCCAAAAAACTCTACCCAAAAACTCCTAGACACCATAAACAGCTTCAACAAGGTGGCAGGATACAAAATCAACTTACAAAAATCATTAGCTTTTCTGTACACCAACAAGGAACAAATTGAGAAAGAATACATGAAAACAATTCCATTTACAATAGCCTCAAAAAAAATCAAATACCTAGGAGTATATTTAACAAAAGATGTGAATGACCTATACAAGGAGTACTACGAACCTCTGAAGACAGAGATAGAAGAAGACTAAAAAGGTGAAATGATCTCCCATGCTCATAGATTGGTAGAATCAACATAGTAAAAATGGCTATACTACCAAAAGCAATCTACATGTTTAATGCAATTCCCCTCAAAATCCCAATGACATTCATCACAGAGATTGAAAAATCAACCCTGAAGTTCATTTGGAAACACAAGAGACCACGAATAGCCAAGGCAATACTCAGCAAAAGCAGCAATGCTGGAGGTATCACAATACTGGACTTCAAACTATATTACAGAGCCATAGCAATAAAAGCAGCATGGTACTGGCACAATAACAGATATGAAGACCAGTGTAACAGAATAGAGGACCTGGATATGAATCCACACAGCTATGCTGACCTTATTTTTGACAAAGTTTCCAAAAATATATAATAGAGAATAGACAACCTCTTCAACAAATATTTCTGGGAAAAGTGGTTATCTGCCTGCAGAAAACAGAAATTAGATCCATGTCTATCACTCGGTACTAGTATAAACTCAAAGTGGATTAAGGACCTTAATATCAGACCTGAAACAATGAAGTTAGTACACAAAAGAGCAGGGAATACTCGGGAAGCTGTAAGGACTTCCTCAATAGAACTCCAGCAGCCCAGCAAATAAGAGAAAGGATTGACAATTGGGACTATATGAAATTAAAAAGCTTCTGTACAACAAAAGCAATGGTCTCAAAATTGAAGAGACCACACACAGAGTGGGAGAAAATATTTGTTAGCCATATATCAGACTGATAACCAGAATATACAGGGAGCTCAAAAAACTAAACTCCCCAAAAATCAATTAACCAATAAAGATGTGGGCAACTGAGAACTAAACAGAACTTTTTCAAAGGAAGAAATCCAAATGGTCAAAACACATATGAAAAAATTCTCACCATTCCTGACCATAAAGGAAATGCAAATCAAAACTGCACTAAGATTCCACCTCAGCCCTGTTAGAATGGCTATTATCAAGAACACTACCAAAAACAAATGTTGGCAAGGATGCAGGAAAAAGGAACCTTCATACAGTGCTGGTGGGAATGAAAGTTAGTACAAACACTTTGGAAAACAATATGGAAGCTTCTTAAAAAAACCAAATATACATCTACCATATGATCCAGCAATCCCACTGATGGGGATCTACCCAAAGGAATGTGTCTTAGGTTACTCCAGAGGCACCTGCACACCCATGTTTATTGCAGCACTATTCACAATAGCCAAGTTATGGAAACACCCAAGATGCCCCACTATTGATGAATGGATTAAGAAAATGTGGTATTTATACACAATGGAATTTTACTCAGCTACAAAGAAGAATGGAATTTTGTCATTAGCAAGTAAATGTATTGAACTGGAGACCATCAACTTAAGCAAAGTTAGCCAGGCTCAGAAGGCCAAAAATTGTATGTTTTCCCTCATATGTGGACTTTAGACTTAAAACAAATGCAGTAATATTATTGGACATGGGTCACACGCTAAGGGGAGAACATATACAGGGGGAATAGGGAAAGGTAGGAAAACGAAAAGTTGAAAATATTTGATGTGCCCATTGTAGAAGAGCAAATAAAGTAATCTTAAACTGACAGAGGCCACTGTGGGAAGGTGATGGGGAAATAGTGAAGAGGTCTCATAGAGATGAACCAATTTGGGTTGTAATACACATGTGCATGGAAGCAATGCTAGGAATCTCTCTGTATAACTTTCTTTATCTCAAGCTAGCAAAATGCTATGTTTTTCTTATTATTGCTTATGTTTTCACTTCAAGGAAATTGGAGAATTTCTAGGTTCTGCCTGGAAGCAAGGGGAGTGGGGAGGGGGGATGGAGGGGACAGGGAAAAGGGGGAGAGCATGGCCCAGACAATGTATACATATATGAATAACTGAAAAATAAGAAAACCAATTTTTTAAAAAAGGGATCACCATGAGTCATCTCATTAGCATATAATATCAGGTGTCTTCCAAAAGGCCCTCTATGAATCACAAAGACACTGTTTTGAAACAGGATTTCCTTCTGTAGCTCAGGCTACTCTGGAATTTGCAATCCTTTTGTCTCTATCTCCTGAGTACTGGGATTGCAGGTGTGGATGGCAATCTTGTCATCATTCAGAAAATTTCAACCATTAATCTATCATGGTTCAGGGCCAGAGGCCATATATATGTTTATGCAAGGCCAAATCTTTCCTACACATTTATTTTTTGCTAATATTTAATTTTAGCCTTTCCATTACAATTAATATAATTATTTGGGAATAGTCTAGTATAACCAGTATTTGAAAAGGCAGATAAATTTATTAGTCAAACATAACAAAACTTTATAATTTGAAACCCTAATAGATACCATTGTAAAACCGAACCTAATATGCAGATTCAGATCCAGATAAGAGTTATAAGGAAACTGACTCAAATATATGAAAAACTCTTTAGTGTTACAGTAAGATTCTTTTTTGACATATATGTCAATTTTCATAATTGACATATGTCACATTGCTTCAGCAGCTATCATCAACTTAACAACTTAGTGCTTTTTTCTTCATGTTCAGGGACGACTTCTTTCTTAATTCACAAAATATTTCATAGGAAACAGGCGCTGAATTTTTAGCAATATATTTTTTGGTGACTAGTGAAATAATGTTATGATTGTTTTCATTAGCCATGATGAATTTTGTTAATAAACTTTCTAAATATAGCTTAGCATAAAATACTTTGGAAAGAGAGAAAGTTACATAGGCATAATGTGTAATTAATATTTTTCCTCCTTGGCTGCTTTTGAACATTCCTTTTTCTCTAGCTTTAAGCAGTTTGCTATAATGTGATTCAATATGGGTTTATTTGTGTTTGTTAGATCTGGGATTCACCAAACTTTTTGGCTCTGTAAGTTTTCAGTTTTGTCAAATTTGAAAGATGTTCAACCTCCTTTGAGTATTTCAGTTATCCTAGACAGTTTGACATTGTCCTATAGCTAACCAATAACCTGTTCATTTTTCCAATACATTTCTCAGTAGGTATTTTTGTGGATCTTTTCTATTGCATGTCTTCAAGTTCATTAATAAATAATTCAGAAGTATACCTGTTATCAAAATGTTTATCTGTAGAAGTTAAACTTGGGTCTTTTAAAATATCTTATCTCTAATTACTGTTTTCAATCTTTCCTCTACTTTCCTGAATATATTTTTCATATGTTTTTTCTCTTTTTCTGCTTGACTCAAGCAAGAAGGAAAAGGCAGTCCTGTTATTCCATCTTTGCCCAAAGTGGAAGTCAGGTATATTCAATTTTCATTTTCTTAATGTACTGGATCTTAGCTCCCCCATTCAAAAGCATACTTAAGCCATATGCTTATGTTGTTAATGTTCATATTAATATAATTAAATTATTTTGAAAGATTTACATTTTTTAAATCATAGAAGAATGAGGATCAATATTATTAGAATAGTTCTTAAATTGGAGTGACACTAAGTGATAGAGTGGGGACGAGGGAAGGACTTAACAAAATTATCCTAAAATGTACTGAACAAATACATAGTAAGCAAAGAAATATTGAAAAGAAAAAGAGAATTAAGAGGATTAGCCCTAATAAATATTAAAATCTGACATAAGAATAGAAATCAGATCAATGAAATAGAATAGAAAGTCCAAAACAACTTTGTTCTAGTATAGCAGTAATCTAATATAGGATAAGGTTAATATGTCATGAGTTGAAAAAGTATGGATTAATAAATTGCACTGAAATTAAAAGTTAAAAATAATAAAACTATAGCTTGTACCTCATACTACTGATCAAAGTACCTTCTAAAATGAATTATGTAGCTACACTAAAAACTACATATAATGAATGGGTAAAACTACCAGATGAATGCTTTAATAATGGGGAGTAAATCTCTAAGTATAAAATCTAATATAAAAATCATAAAGGAAAACTTTAAGGGCTGGGAGCATAGATTAAGTGGTAGTGCACTTGATAGCATATGCAAGGCCCTAGGTTCAATACCCAATGCCATAAAAAAGAGTGGGAAAATGAAATTGAAAATATTAAAATATTTTATTGAGTCCAAAGAATTGTTTTAAAATTTTTTAAATAGTATATGATAAAAAACAATAAATTCCTATAAAAAGAGAGTTTTACTAAACCAAAATACTATTTTAAAAAAATGAAAATGGGTGAGGTGTTTTCCATGATGCATAGAACCAAGATTAATAAGCATACAAAAATATTTCTTACAAGAAAAAAAGTCAAAATTATAAAAACAGAAAGTACACTATCATCTCAAAAATTGGAAAGGTAAAAAGCATTCCCAGAACAGTGAACGTAGTAGAAAAACACATTCCTCCATTGCAGATGAAGGAAATATTTTAAAATGTTAAGTTTGGACAATTACTTGGCAATGTGTATATTAAAAGCCTTAACAATGTTGCACCATTTAGCAACTTAATATAATGTTTATAAAGCCCGTTTAAGGAACTATAACACTTATGGTGTTAAAAGAAAGAGAATACAAAATACATGTACTATCTAATAAACTAATTTAATAACAATATACCTAAGTATAAATGGTGGTTACCTCAGATTTTGTAAGTATTGCTTTTATGGTCATAAACTGGCTCAATATGTGATACACTTTAATCTGTTGCTTATTTTTATTATAGCCAGGCAGTTCACTGAGATAGTAATGGGGGCTCTTTTCTATCAGAGACTGTGGAATAAATTAAACCCCTCCCCATAAATGCTGGCATCCATTCTGGAATAACATAAACTCTCTAATAAACTCTGATCCCAAAAGAATATCTCTTTTTTTTCTGACTGTCACCATGAAGTTTAATCCTTTTGCTGATAGTCAGGCCATTTCAGTACCAAGGACTTTAATCTAGATGGGGTGGGGAGTATAGAATGCTTTTCTCTAGACATATGTTCCTCATTATGTCAGTCCCTTTATAGCTACTGCTTCAGGATAACCTTGAAAGGAAACACCCTGCAGAACCAGAAGTTGGTTAGTGTTTACTACAGAACTGTGTTGCATGGTTCTTCTAAGGACTTACTTTATTTCTCAGAGGTCATATATCACCATTACTCTGGGTATAAAATGAGTAGAGATACTTGTCTGTACATAAACCTTCAAAAGAATCCCAACACTGCAGCAAGACATATAACTTCATGTGGCTCTTGAAAGTACTCTGTCAAGCATAAAATAAATGCCTGAGTGATTGGAGAATGAGTGATCAAGCTCCTTGCCAAGTGTCCACTTCAGAACTTTTCAGCTCTTGTTTACATCATCATGGGCCAGTTTCCCAGGCTCTAACCCCTCTGTGATATAACTTCATCTGGTGTATAAAGAACCATGAAGGGTTCCACAGACAACTGTGTATGCTATTCTCTATACAAGGATTCAGCTAAGGAGTCAAGTAGAACCTTAAGTCTAGCCAGTGTTTTGGACCAGATGAAACTTTCCCAGAAGAGATGCTTTTTTCTAATTCGCACAAACATGTTCTTAATGGCCACTTGGACCAAGGGATAGCTTCTTAGAAGTAATGTCATCTCTTTATGTAATCATACAATACAGGCCAGCTATGGTCTTGAATTCAGGCATCAGGATTTAAAAAAAAAATTTCCTCTGGTAAAGCCAATGAACAGCTATGATTGAAAGCCACAGTTGAAAATTAACTCTTGCCAATGCTGCATTCAAATTCTGTCCTGCAGAATCTAATTTTATTTTTTTCTCTCTGCCTACAATTGTTCTCCTCTGTAATCTCTGACCCCCACCTCCATTTTTGTGTCCCTCCCCTTTCTCACATGCATACCCCCCATCCATCCTCTAACCCCATTCTTCCTTAGGAACTGTAATTCCATAGTTTTTATCTATTTACCAAGTTCAGAATTCTGAATTAAATATAATAATTAAAGACTTAGAAAATCAAACACTGAATTTGGTTACTACAGCTCTATGAAACATGACCCCAAAGCAGCAGAAGTTCAATTGAGATCAGGAAGGCCACAGGCTCCCTGCAACTATCCACTTGTCACAGTGGAATGCAATCCAAGTGAGCCTAAGGATAGCAGTAGGTAAAAAAATCTGCCAGTACATGGCTTCAAAAGATACTTTTTCCATTGTTAATAAAGTTAAGTAATTGTGTCCAGTTCAATCTATAGAAATATAACAAATTTTCAATGATCTGGTATGTATTAAGCACCTGAGTAATAAAAATAGGTGTATAATATAGCCCTTACCACAAAGATAACATACAATCCAGAGGTGCCAAAGAAAGAAACTAAAGGTCATGGGGAAACTCTCCTTTAGGAGGTCCCCTCAGATTCTCAGCAATGTATCTGGAAGGGCTAAAAACATATCAAAACTGGGAGAAATGTGTACCAGTGATCCATGTAAGATACATGGAAGGCAAAATGTTCAGAAAAAGCAATTCAGAAGGAAGGAGGAAAAATGGTACAGGAAAGTGTCATCTGATTAATGCCTTAGCAGGTGAAGAACTCTAGGAGATACAGAAACAGAAACACGGTGGTGGTGGTACATGCCAGGCACTGCATGTTTCCAAAACTGATTTTAATGAGGGAGAGGAAAAAAGAGAAAAGTAGAGGAAATATTCTTCCATCGAGCATGAGAATGCCAAACAGGTTTCTTCAAAACAGTGGAACTTGAGCTAAAGGCTGTGAATGTCTTCCTCTATAGATTCATGTGTGTGTTTGAAGATGGCTTGTGTTTACCTTGAGAACTATGCAATTTGGCTTTCTATCCAAGGAAAAGGAGGTTATGTGAAATTATTTGTTTATAAATATGTTTGCTTTCTGGAAAATAGTATTTTATTTGAAATAATATGACAAAGCTTTCCCAAGTTGAAAAATCAGCAAAATGAATAGATCACTTCTGAATTCAAGATGAGAAAATGGAAAGTCTAAAAAGAAATCAGAACACTACAAAACCTACATGTGCATGATTAAAAAATAATGTGAATCAGGAAAATGAAGCATTATCCTATATTCAAAAGGGAAAATAATACTTCTGAAAAATATTTGAAGCATGAAACAGAAGATCAGTATAATGAGACACCATTACAAATACATCCTAATGACTAAAATTAAAGAGTGACAATACCAAGTGTTGTTACGCATGTGGCATAACCAAAACTCTCATGCATTATTCTTGTATGAGATATTTGACAAAAGATTTTACAGTTCTGTGTAAATTTAAGCATAGTTGATGCATGACTCAACACTTCTATGTCTACAACTTTAATAAAAGTGTATTTCAGCAGAAAGACCTACAAAAGATTATTTATAGTAGTTTTCGATACAATATCCCAAACTACAATTAACCCAAATATCTTTCAAAAATGAATCAACAAATGATTATGTAGTTATACACTGGAAACTAACCCAGCAATAAAAGTAAACACACTGCTATTAATTTTGCAACTACATGGATGACTCTTACAAAGAATAGAGTGACTAAAAGAAGCCACACATAAACAGTACTTGCTGTGTGATTCAACTTACATAAATTTCCTGAATAGACAAAGCCAATTTGTGATTTAGAATAAATGTTGTCTCTGAGGTGGGGCAGAAATTGACTAAGAAGTTTTTATGGGAACTTTATGTTAAAATTGAGGGGCCTAGGGCTGGGATGTAGCTCGGTGGTACAGCGCTTGCCTAGCATGCGTGAGACCCTGGGTTCGATCCCAGCACCAAAAAAGACAAAAAAATAAATAAATAAATAATAAAATTGAGGGGCCTAGGTGTCTCAATATATGTGTTTGTAAGATTTATCTATTTTACGGCATTCAAATTTAACTTCAAAAGAAGACAGGAAACAAACAAATGCTGAATTCTAGTTATTTCTATGTATAACCAAGTATTTAGGGGTGAAGTACTATATTTGTCTTCTATTGCTTTGTAACAAATCGCCTTAAAATATGGTGTTATAAAACAACAAACATTTATTTTATCACCATTTTTATAGGTGAAGAATTTGCTGTCAGCTTAGCTGGTCGATTCTGGCTCAGGCTCTTTCAGAAAGCTGCAATCAAGGTGATTGTAGGGGTTGTAGTCACCTGAAACATTGGCTGGCGCTGGCAAATCCTCTTCTAAGGTCATCCTGAATCTGTTGGCAGGAGGCCTCAGTTCTTTCAGATATGGTTTCTCCATAGGACTATTTGTAATATGACAGCACCTCTCTCAGAGGCACAATCTAAGAAAGACTACAGGGAAGAAGGTTTTGTGCCTTTCATGATCTGGCCTTAGAAGTCACATACCATTGCTTCTTCCATACTCTATTGATCACATAGACCAACTCTGATGCAGTAAGGGAGGGAATAACACAAGGGCAAGAATATCAGACAGCAAGGATCATCTCAGGCCGTCTACAATAAAGGTGGTGATGTCTGCAACTTCCTTTAAATGTATCCCAGGAAAGATGAATTGATGGATAAATGAATGAATATATCAATAGACATAAGATAAAACATATACAACAAAATATTAAGAACTATGGAATATAAGTGGTAGGCATATATGTATTCACTGTACAAGGTAGTATAGGTCATTTTTATGTGCTTGAAAATTTGAAAAAAAAAGTTGAGGAAAATCACTTAATACTAAGGAAATAAGAGAAGACCCAATATTCCTCTAAATGGAAAAGTTAACCAGTAAAAAGAGCTCAGTCCAGTCTAATTTGGAGGCTGCAGTGCTAAAAGGAGAAATGGAAATAAGGCATAGATGGCTTTGCATGGATGGTCTCAGTAGTCCCTGGTTAAGAGGATCTCAGAAACTTGGCATCCCAAGATGGAGACAAATAGATTACAAAGTAGTAGCAGAGCTTTATGGAGAGAGAGAGAGAAAAAGAGAGAGAGAGGGAGGGAGGGAGAGAGAGAGAGAGAGGAGGAGGAAAGTATACACTCCAAGAGAGAGGGGAGAAGTGGACTCTGAGCAAGGTGTAAGGGCAGTACCTGTAGATCAAGAACACCAGTGCCTTGGTTAGGGTGGGTATTTATACAAAGGGTAAGCAAGGGGAGGAGATTTGTGTGGTACTTAGGAGTGGCTTTTAGTCATTGACTGCACATGTAAATCCAATGAGCTATAATTATAAGTGTTTGTGTGCATACCCCGGTTTGAGTCCAGATTAAAATGTTATTTCAAAAGGGGTGTTCTGGGCAGTTCTGGGTAAAGCCATGTCATCCGTTTCCTGTGAGATGAGCTGCAAGGAGAGCACCTGTTCCCTATGACCTGGTTTGGATATTTTCCTCAAATTAACTACCTCAGCAGGTTTGGAAGAAATGTTTGCATGGGTGTCCAGCAGAAAAGTCTTAGAGTCTCTCAGAGTAGAACCCTAAGATTTGCCCCAAAATAACAAGGGGGAGAATAAGATGCATCCTATATGTGTTGGTAATTCAGATTGTGGCAGAACAAAAGCTACTTTGGGACTGGTATTCAAGATAGAAGAGCTTTATGCGAACAGATATCTGAGGATCACATGGGGACAAGTGGCATCTCAGTGGTGCTAGTGCAGACTAATAACACATACCACTCCTGAATCAAAGCACAATTCCAAGAAAAATGGGCTGTGATGACACTGGAAATGAGGGTGTAGAAGAATGGCCAGACTATTAAGAAATCATAATGGTTAGTGGTGTTCTGTGGACATTGGCACCATAAGTAATTCTATGTGCCTTTCAAACTTTCAAAGGTTTAGGAATTATTTTTCTATAATTTACATTAACAATAATTTAATTTATTAAAGGAACATGATAGAAACAAAATGTACAGAAAAGGAAATATTCCCACTTGGAAATTACTGTAAGTATTATAGTGATAGCTCTTTAAGATTATAAGACTTTTCCTCAAAGTGCATAACTCAAAGAAGTTTCTTAAGAATAAGATTGTTGCAGAGCTTGGTGGTACATGTCTGTAATCCCTGCACTTGGGATGCTGAAGCAAGAGGATCATGAGTTTGAGGCCAGCCTGGACAATATAACAAAACTCTGTCTTAAAAAAACATACAACAATGAAGTACAACTCCTAGGTCTTTGTTTGACTATGAATCCTTTTTATTTTAATAAGAGAAAAAGTATTATGAATCACGGTATATGATTAAACTGCATATTACTAGCGACAAACAGAGCCAAAACTCACAGGCACCCAACTTAAGAGTTGAGAAATGGGGAACAATAGACACAAGCTAAAGATAGTTTGCTGGCTTTTGTCCTGGTTGTGTGTGTGTTTTGCCCGCATGGCCTCTCCACAGAGACTAGACAGGGATCTTGGCAACAGACAGCAGAGAACCATCTGCAGACAAACCAGTTCAGAACAACATGTACAGGACAAGGCAGAGGCTGGAACTTCCCTGCCCCTCTATTTGTTAGCAACTTAGAGGAAAATCATGATCCCTGGGTGATGGTAATTTGAGGGAGATTCACGTTGGTTCAGACAACAACTAAGAGATCGAACTCATGCCCAGAGGAGTGACTTTCATCTGTCAAGGAATTTAGGAGAATTTACATTTTTTGAAAAAAACCTGAACATCAAAAGGAAAAATAAGCAACTACTGAGTAAGTATTAAGGCACTTCTTACTTTAAAATTTTTGTTTATAAATGGTCTGATTTCTCATTCTATTGTCACTTATTTTCCTTGTCAAAGAACCTATATTGTCTCTCAATGAGTAAGTAACAGAACCTCTGAAGTCAGCCTTTTCTTTTATTACCCTTGATGAAATGCAAAGCCTGCTACAGAGGACAGGACAGTACATGTGTCCCTGCAGCTGGGACCAAATTCAATCTCCACATGGATTCAGCATCACAACTTGTAGCTTTGTAAGGATGGCGTTCTGCAGGTGTGGCAGGATTTCTTAGAGCCAGTGAGCATGTCTCTGCAATTACTGACAGAAAAATAAATTCTTACCAATTAAATGTTCTTTGGAAACAGTAGGCAAAGAACTATTTTAGAATCTCAAATTTTTTTATTAAAAAGTAAACACTTTTTGTAAAATGAGTAATCCTTTAATATATTTTTATACCTTCTAGCTTTCAGATGGTAGGATTTCTTAAAACAGAAATGACCCATATCTTACGATACCAGTTGCTATAGGCAAATCCCACTTGCTCACAGCACTGCAAGAACAAGATCTCCTGAGGAGCATCCCAGCTATGAACTCCAGTGTCTGAGGACACATTAATGCAGCTGTCTGTTCAGAAGACATGCCATAAAATATTCTATGAAGACACCCAGTTAAATTTCCAATTAAAATGATTTAGTGCCTTCATTTTTTTAAGTTTTCCCAAGGTTTGCTGATGACTAAAATTATGTAATGAAGCTTTCAAGGTTTTAAATCTGCTAATTAATCTCTGAACCTTTACAATAACCCAAAGCAATAAAAGGCACAATGGAAAGGAGCAGATTAATGTACACGTGGATTAACCCCTGGGAGTCTGGTCTCTGCCAGCCTTAAGGGCTCATGGTTTAAAGTGGGTCGGAATACTGCATAGCCACTTGTATAATGACAGCCTCATCATATGGCAACTGTGTCAGAACTGATTCTACTTCAGCAATCCCACTGCAATGCATGCTTGCATGACAAACCTCTGCATTTCAAAGTACTAGGCAGGTGGAGTGAAAGGGAAAACACAGCTCTGTGTATCCTGAAAGGTGGAACTTCAAGAAACAGTTCTGAGAGTAGTTAAAATGATGCCAGACAAAGTTACAGACAGACAGGAGGAATGAGTTTTGATATAGTATTAGACAGCAAGGTGATTATAGTTAGCACTATTGTATCATATAATTCAAAATACCTAGAAAACAGGATTTGAATGTTCTCTTCACAAAGGAATGATGATTGTTTCAGATGATGGATAACTTAAATACTCTGACTTGATCATTACACAATGCATAAATGTACTGAAACATCACCTGGTACTCCATAAAGATGTACAATTAGCTATTAATTAAAAAATAAGTTTAAAAGTGATACTGGAAAATCTCAAGGGGCGAAATTCTCTAAGGGGGAGCCAGGAAACCATTGTCTGTGTTAAACTCAGGAAGATATGAAGTGGAAAGTCACTGTTAACTGGCCAAACAGCTTTGAGGAATGAAGAGAGATATAGTGAGGCAAAAGAATAATCAATACTTGTAACTCAAGCTAAATTGTTCCCCAAGGGGGATTTTTTTATCCTAAACTGAAGCTAACAAGGGACTCAAACATATTTGCTTACCTGTGTCACACTGGATATATAACTGTACCCACTGTTGACCTATTGCCTCTCAGCTCCACACCCATCTTCTATGTGCTGCTCCCAGGGTGGGATCCTGTAGTCTGTATTTCCCATTTTCCCATACCAGAAACTGTTTCCTTCTGTTTAGGTTCTATGAGTGAAAGACATTGAAGGGAGAATGAAATGGAAAAGTAGAAGAGGAGACAGTTCTGCTTTTCCAGTCCCTGTCACTATTACTCAGCAGTGGGAGGCTACTTCTGGATTGCTCCAGATTAGAGGCAGAGCTGGGATTGAGACTCAGTTCTATCTGAGATGTGCTTTTTCTGGATCTTTGCTCCTTCTCTGGTAGGAAAATTAAGAGGCAGCAACACTAGAGGACACAAGAAGGATCAAAACAGTGGTTTGAGCAAAACAGTGCTTCGTGCCATTGGAAAGTAAGAACTGAGAAGAGTCTGCTGGACTTGGCCATTAGGAAGGCAACAATGCCCCCTAGGACAATAGTCAAAGTAGAGAAGTGGAGACTGTGATAGGCAGACTTGTATGATTCCCGCTGCCCACCGCCCTCCCCCAGTCCCCGCCAACCTGTAGCCATGGTGTTACATCCTTGAGTGAAGGTGAGGAAGGTGAGAAGCAGTAATTTTGCTTCTGACCAATGGACTGTGGCAAAGGTGAAGAGACTTTGCAGATAATTAAAGCCTTAGTTACTTATCCTTGAGCTAATGAGGAGAGAGTTGATACTGGGTTGGTCAGCCCTAGTAAGGTAAGGTAAGAAGGGAGTAAAGCATCACAGATAGTGTCCTGCTGACCAGGAGGAACAAAGAAAACTGCTTTGTTGCAAACCGTCTGGGCCCAAGATGCTGAGTTCCTCAGCCCTACAGTTCAAAGAAACTGAATACGGACACCAACCACACAAGACTGAAATAGGTGAAAAACAAAGACTCACACAAGATGACAGCCCCAGCTAACACCCTAATTTTAGCCCAATGAAACTGAACAGAGAGCCCAGTTAATGCCTCACTGAAAAACTGACCTCCCAGAGAAAGTTTGATAATGTTGTGTTAAAGGTCCAAGTCTCTAAGTTCGTGCTAATCGTCCCTAAGTTCATGCAATAGAATACTAATTCAGGGACAGAAGCCAGACTTCAGGCACACACACACACACACACACACACACCCCACACACTGGCTGAACAGAATCCTGACACCAAACAGATCCATCATTTGGAATTATGCTGTCACTGCCCATCTGCTTAAAACAGTCTACTGCTCAAACCCAGCCAGTAGACCAGACCCCTTGAGCTAACACTCTCATCCAGATCAAAGCTAGGATCCTGTGCCCTTCTGTAAGCTTGTGTTAAAATTTTGGTTATAAACTCCATGCTCTGGCAGAATGTTCTTTTCTTTACAACATCTTAAGGGGAAAAAAAGATGATGCAGTTTTTTTTCTGAATATTTTTATCATTGTTATTTGCAAAGAGAAGAGAGATGAAAGAAGCTCTTCAATTTCTGTATAAAGGGTCTCACTAGGCAATAACAAAATAAAATCCTCAGGAAAAAAAGGTAGCAATAGCAAAAATGAAAACAAAAGGTCACCCTTATAGTAGTGAGATCTCAGCAATTGAAATGGAAAATTAATGGTGTTGAGGAATCTTTCCTACATGACTAGTGGTTTGTTTTCCTTACAAGGCAATACTTTCCACATAGGCCATGCTGGCAAAAATACCCATGACAAATTCGCAAGGGGAAGGATAGATACCCCCATAATGAGTAAGGTGATGCAGAAACTGGGAACATCATCCATATTGCTGAACTGAACTCCTTAAGAAAGCAATCTGAATAACCTTGTCATATCCATTTTCCACACCTTTCCTTTGGCAAGCTTTCTATGTCCCCGTGAAGCCTCATTTCCCCATCTATTGCCAAAGGCTACCATTTCATATCACACATCAAAGCATGAGAAATGTCAAGGTAATGAAAACTGACACCGTGGCAAAGAGAAGGTGATCCACAGCCATTGTGGAGAAAGCTGGGTCAAAGTCCTTCTCAGCACAGCCCACAGAATCCAGACTCTCCTGCAGCTGTGTGCTGCCCATCACAAGAACTGGATCTGTATCACAAAGATGCTTCTTGAACGGGGGCGACAAAAAACATCTTGTGATTCCAAATGAATCACATAGCAAGAAAGGCAAAACTGTATCTATACTCAAAACCAAAACCACCTTTGACCTTGAAAGTTTTATTACACATTCAAAATATCCCTGGCTTAATGTAATGAACTGTTTAATTTTTTTGCCCCTGTCTGGTCAAATTCATTTAAATCTTTCTCAAGGAAAAGCATGTGTTAAGTCATGAATTTGGCTTATTAGCCATCTTTTGCAGAACGGCACCATATAATAAAGGACTCTGGGAGTCGAAGGCTTTGGTCTCATGCACGGATCAAACACTGATGTCTTTGGCCAATTCACAGAATTCTTTTCTTCAGGTTCAGTTTCAGGATGAACTCTATTTCAGACCTTGAACTTTTTCTAGCCCTACAGCCAAGGAATCTCTTTTAGAAAAAGAAATGCTGGCACCTAGTCCAAAAAGGACACTGAGACTAGTGATGCTGTTTAAGTAATCAGATGTACTTTTGGACTGTGCTGATTTCAACGTTGCACTCACACACCATTGTGTGGCTTCTCCATACGGCTCTGGCATGTAAAGCCACTGATTAGATCATGCTGTTCAGAAGAAAAATCACTGACAGAAATAGAATTTTAAGGCTAAGAAAGTTAGAGTCCTTCTCTAGAGTACAGACTGACTCCTGATTGAACATATAGATGTCATATCTGAAATAAAACAGTTTTGTAGCAAAAGAGAAGCAGAGATACAAAACTAACCTTTCAAGAAGTATATGCTTATAAAAGGAGAGTCCCACGATGTTCTTTTCATTAGTCTTTTCTTCAATAACTGATCACTTATTAGGGTTATAAATAGTATGACATTTCCTGTCCTGATACTTCTCTTGTCTTTGGTTAAGTTGAAATCTGCATACCCATGTCTGTTTTTAGTTCTGGATATACAACAAAGTACTGGTTATAGAAAAAAGTACACAAACTACTCCAGCCTTTGACATCAAAGCCAAATCATTCTCTCACATTCCCAGCTTCCTGACCCGGGAGTGATCTATAACACCAGCAGTGCCACAAGTAGCCAAGTTCATTATACTCCTCTCAATTCTGAGTTACTTCCTCTCACCAAGCACCAATGGCTTTTTTTATTTTAAATTTCCAGTACCTGGCATCAAACCCAGGACCTTGTACACATTGTACCTCTTTGTAAGTAATCAAGTGTTCTATCATAACCCACAGTAACCACTGCCCTGGTCAACTTGGGTTCCAAGTATTTCATTTGCATTGTACTTCTTTCTCCAGCATCATGACATCATTCCATCGCTGAATTCCCCTCTCCACCTGTCATCTACAGCAATACCCCTCCTTCCTAAATACTATATTGCTACAGCCTCAGTCTACTGTTTTCTCTTTTTCCTCTTGCCATCCTAAGCTCTGCTATCTACATGGCCTATGCAGTTTCTAGTTATTTTTATTCAGCATTGGATAGGAAAAAAAATCATCACTCTAAACATTTGTTCTTTAAGTGAGGTCCAAGTTAGGCAACCTCAGAAGTTTACCTAAACGGTGAAGGTTCAAGGTAAGGATGAAATGGTGAAATCAAGAATGATGTTAAGGACAACTGTTTTCATGCAGAGAAATGACTAATTCCCAAACAACCTGTAGGAAATTAGATAGGAGCCAGGGGATCAAAGCAAACCAATCAGAAGATGCATGAGATATGTTGCCAATGACTGTTTTGACTAGAATTCACTACTAGGGAGTTGTTTATTCCAATACAAAGTGTTTCTAATGTGTGGCTAACACATTCAGTCCATAACTACTGAGTTTTCACACTGTTGAAAATCCTTCTCATGGGAAATTAAGTATGTGTGTTGAAAATTACAGAAGAAACCAACCAGAGTTAAGGCACAGCTCTTGGCAGCTGAGTGCCTTTTGATTCTCTATTATATAACAAATTTTATTAAGATGTATCTTCAGTGGCAAGTGAAATGAAGTTTTGAATATTTGGTTGGCTATTACAAATGTTTGAAGTGATTTGCTTCAATCACTTTCTCTGTGAATTGAGGGGGTTAATCATGAACTCCAAAATCCCTTCAGTTCAGCCACTTGGGTTTTGTGTTGCTGAGTATTGCCCAAAGAATGCTTTTTCATCTAAAGCAATGAAGACACATGAGGACTTGTGTTCTCCTGTCTCTGTTTTCATCACCCCCAGAGTGTGTTAGAAGATACTGTTTTTCTGGAGGGCACACACTTCATGCTTGTGCAGGTCTGACTCAGGCATCAGACCACTGGTCTCTGGCAGAACTTTGCAAAACCTGCCCTAAAAAATGACAAGGTCACCCTAATGTTACCAAGACACATGAGCAGGCAGAATCATTTCATCCACAAAAAATAAGGACTCTGAGAACAGGTACTTTGCAGTTGGGTGGATAAAAGACTTGTCTGGTGACTTTCCACAGTTTGTGGAGAAAAGAAACATTTTTGTGTTGTTTCCATCCTGAGTGGGGGCTTTCATGAACAAGAAACTGTAACCCCGTGCGTGGGGATATACCGCCACCTGCTGGCTATCTACTTCTTTACAGCAAAGAATCAATGCTTTCCAAGGCCAAAGCAATGGAGACTTTCTTCTTTTTTTTTTTAAGTTTACTTTAAAAATGTAACTATCTCCCAATATTTAACAAGTAAAGAAAATAGCAAATTTAGACATATCAGAAAATATCAATAGTTACTAATGTACTAATTTCGAATGTCTGATCAAATCTTGAGAGTATTATGGTATAAAATGTTCAAAACAATAAATCTAAATAAATCCAAAGTCATACAAAAGAGATTGTGACTAAAATTAAAGACCAAGCTACTTGAGAAGTCCTTCAACAATAATTTTCAGCAACTCACTTATATATAATAGGGATTTTTAACAAGGAATATTTTCAATACAATATATCATATGAAGTTATTTAAAGATTTTTTACATTTCAAACTTCCATATATGCCACACAGTAATAAAACTGCTTTTTTGTTCAACACTTCTGGCATTTGGAGTTGTCAGTAATTTAGATTTTTTCCACACTGATTTGCACTGTTATGCTCTGTGATTAATTTTCTGCTATTGGAATAGTTCAGAGGTTAAAAGTTAATATGGATATAAATGGAATAAGCTCTGTAATTTCATTAGGAAAGTGGTTTGAGGCTAAGAGTTCAGGAGCAGTGTTTTATTTGAAATGGATTTTGAGTTTCTCTATCCCTAAAGGCTTCTTTGGTTCTGGAGCCCCTAAGGGTTTCTAACACCGTCCCCACGCAATTGTTCAGTGTGCTTGGTGTAATTGGTGTATGGGTAAATAACATTTAATACTGAAGTGCCCATCTTCCTTTTTTTACCTTGAAATCAAGTCCACAATAGAAATGATTTTTCCATTAATTAAATAAGCAAATCATTTAGTTCCATGTCATCTTGAATTTCTCTATTTTGAAGCTCAGGTTTGTCTTTGGATTTTGCCTTTGCGTAAAGTTCAATTAAAATATTATACTTAGCTAGGCATGGTGGCACATGACTATAATCCAAGCTACTTGGGAGGCAGAGATCAGGAGAATCAGGATCATAGCTTGAGGCCAGCCCAGGCAAAAAATTAGTGAGATTTAATCTCAAAAAAGAAGCCAAGAATGGTGGTGTACATCAATAATCTCAGCTACACAAGAGGCATAGGTAGAAATATTGCAGCTCCAGACTGACCCTGGATATAAAGTGGCAAGCCCTATCTAAAAAACAACTAAAACTAAAAAGGGTTGGGCATGTGGTCAAGATGTAGAGCACTTGCCTAGCAAGTGGGAGACCTTGTGTTCAAACCCCAGTATATTTACCTCCCTCCCTTATTTAAATTCATCCTTAGAAGAACAAGAAGAAAAAGACATTTCTAGTCAATAAGACTTTTAAAAATATTGATATCTAGTCTCAGATCACCTTACTTCATAGCCTAATGGGGGAAGAAAGAGAACTGACCCATCATCAACTTACCCACCTATTGGTGTACCCTTCCATCTCTTTCAAGATACAGCTCTCTCCCAAGTTTTGAAACATCAGTAGAGTCATAGGTGCTCCTGACATGGATGAAGAGGGAACTTCCTCCATGACAGAACATCCATGAGCATCCCAACAGGACAAGATCATTCTCCATTGATGGTCAACATCTCCAGGGACTCCTTGTGTATACATTGCCTTGTACTTGCATTTTATCTCCTAGTGTGTGCTAGGTCCTTCTTTATAAAGCAGACAAGGCTGCATGCTGTAGTTTGGGAAGCATGGTGGTAGAGTGACATAATCCTGCCTTTGGAGCGCTCAAGGGAGTTTGTGTGCCCCTTCTACTTCTGCAGTTCTAGGGAGATCACTTAGCCCTTTGAGTCTCTTTTTCCTCATTTATAAAACCAGGACAGTAGTATCTACTTCACACAGCTATTAAAGACACAAGATAATATCCTGTTTATGATACACTTGTCTATGTGCCAAACACTGTGTTAAACACTTTACATGCATATACTTGCATTAGCCTCTTTCTTAACATCCTCCTCATTTTACAGTAAGGAATTGGGACAAAGGATAAGTTAAGATAGTTCCACCAAGGTCACAAAGCATAAATGTGGTAAGGCCTTAAACCAAAGCAAATCTGACTCTGGAGATGAAGTGCATTTTTTGAAATGGCCTCCTAGGTAGTGCCTGGCAGATATTTCATGAGAAATAAAATGTAAGAATCCTGTTAGCCAAGCACACAGACCAAATATTTGACTTTATCACATCCTTGACCTTGTGCTTTCTATGTAGGTTTTAGGGATTAAATGTTTCTTATTAATTTCATAGACATCTATATGTATACAGCTATATATCATACAGACATATGTATTTAACTCTAGCATTTGTTAGGTTTCCATCACAGTGTACAATGAACTGAACATAAATGTATTGCCTGGAAGTTATGGAGGGAGAAGTCTGAAATAAAAACACTGACAGAGTCATGCCCCTCTACATGGTTTGTGGAAATCTTTGAGTAGATTTCTACACCAGTCCTTCATCTTAACAAGTCATTCTCACTCTGTGTGCATCTTTACATGACTTTCTTCTTGTAAAAAACACCAGTCACATGGGTTAGGGGACCATTCCATTCCCATATGGCCTTATCTTTACTAATAACATCCACAGTGACCCTATTTCCAAATAAGATCAAATTCCAAAGTTCTGGGAGTGAAGACTTTAACATAACTTTTTGAGGAGATGTAATTCAACCCATGACAAAACCCATCTTTTCTTATCTACATCTGGATAATCTTAAATGAACAACAGAAATCAAAACAGAGAACAAAGAACCAGACAGACTTGGGTTCAAGTAGGATATGTATCTTGGGAAAAGATATTTAAGTGACTAAGACTCAGTCCTTATCTGTTAATAGCACCTACCACAGAATGTTGATGTGATGACTAAATAAGATAATATATATAGAACACTGAGCACTGTGCATGCAGGAAGCCTGGCATCACCCCTGGGAAGCACCTCTGTTGAAATGGCTCTCATCCCCAGGCTGAGTGATATTCAGAGCCTTCAACTAGGCAGTCATATCTCCAGCCTCTCCTCCAGCCTCTTTCTCTTCTCCTTTAAAAGATCACAAACTGTACCTGCCTACCCATAGAACAGAGTTAGAAAAATCACTGATTTAAAAGTTAGAAGTTTCATTAGCATGGCATTATCCTTGGAGATTTAGCATCCCAGACTAAGTTGACTTTGCCTCTTATCATTGTCAAATCTAGCTTCAGAGCACCCCACCCATGACAGAGAAATTGGCTGCAGCAAGACGGTATCACTAGAGCAATGGCAGGGCCAGGGGAGTGAAAATCAGTGGCTTCAGACATGCCTGCTGCAAAAGCAGCTGATGAAAATTAACCCACCTCTTTAATCACAATTCTGCATCCCAGAATCTTCAGCTGACAGAAATGATAATCATTTGGTTCATTGATTCTGGGATTAATCACTGAAGTTAATCTTGACATGTATTGATTCCATTTCTGCTGGCTGTAACTAAAGTGTTCAAATTACTTATTCCAACTCTGACAGGAATGGGTTCCCAAAACAAAGGAAGTCAAAGATGAGCTATTACACCTGACAGCTCTGCACAGCACCTAGTGACAGTGCTGACGACCCATCCTTCTGCAAGAGGGGCCCCTAATAGGGAAGGATCAAGCACCTGTTCTTGCTATTATACACTGGTGTTTCATAAAGTTGATCCATCAGTGTCTAGAAGAATTGGAAGTAGTTTTATCTCAAAGAATCTGAACTCAAAATTTGGCTGCAGTTGCAAATGAATCATGTAGGCAACACAGTAAAACAGGCTCATTTCACCAATGTGACTTCTATGGGAACACACAGCATCTGTCACTTTGCAGTCCTCCAGAGTTGGATGATGGTGCTGACCAAGAGCTAGCTGAAGCTTTATTGCAAATGCACAGTTTGCAAAATGACAATACAGTGCATAGCACCTTCTTTAACCTGTTATATGAACTTCTAGTCTGATAGATTCGAAGGGCTATTTTTATTTAGCATACTTTTGCGTTGCAGACTGAAGGAGACATGGGGAGATTTCCACCCTGGTGCTATGGCTGACTAGGTATTCCAAGTGATCCTCTCTCTACAGTACAACTAAGCCTTGAAAGGGCACTGTATTCGTAGCCTTCACTGATTTTGCAAAAGGTAGGAAAAGTCTCAAAATACAGTAATAGTAACAAGGTCTACAGTGAGAAGAATGAGAGTAAGGGATTTACCAATACAAATACTGGACAAAAGACATGTAAGTAAGAGGAAGATGGAGGATTAAGCTATTGTTTAACTCAATGTTTCTCAACCTCAGCATGGTTGACATTTTTGGCTGAATAACTCTCTGTTGTGAGGGGCTGTCCTGCTCATTGTAGGGTGTTTAGCAATATCCCTGTCCTCTATTCACTTAATGTAGGTAGCACACCCCTATCTCCTTCAGTTATCTGTAAACATGGAAAATTTTTCCATATATTGCTTAGTATCCTCTATGGGAAAAAAAAAACCCTGTAATTAAGAATCACTGATGTTAGCTTACACTTTTTAAAGCTAAATGCATATGGTAAAATTTCAAGGATAACCAATAAAAAAATATACTATATAAGTTGCAAAGGAATTGAGAGGAAAAAAATCAAGTAAGAAACAAACAACAAAATTAACACTAATTAAGGTAAAATTTATATATAAAATAGGACAAATATGTATCAACAAAAAGATAGCAGAAAACAAATCCAAGTGTACCCATCATAGTATAGAGTCCCACTTCCATAAAGGTGACATGGGAAGCTCTTTGGACTCGCACTCTACCATATTTATTTAATTTTTTTTTCCATGTGGCTGGGGACTGAACCTAAGGGCCTTGTGCACTGCAAGGCAAGCACTCCACCACTGAGCTATATCTCTAGCCCTTCACCAGATTTGTTTAATGTTTTCTCTTAAGCCTCTGAAAATTTTCCCAAGGGCATAGAGCAAATATTAAAAATATTATTTTAATAATATTTTTAAAAAATCTCTAAGTCTTGGTGAAAACAGTATGAGTCGGTGACACTGAACCATGACTGCCCCTACCTTCATCCCTGCCCTACAGTCCAGCCTGATGGAATTATAGGAAATTGGATGTCACACTAAATAACAGCTGCAGGATGCAATTAGTCAAATCTAGAAGACTCCAAGTTTACAGGACAAATGTAATTATATCTCCAACATGTAAATGACAAGGAAAAAAGAGGAAGGTAACAACCTCATTTCCATGCCTGATCCATGTTGTTGCAAGGAATTCGATTCCATACTAAATTGCCCAGACAGAGTCCTCAACTTTAGCCAAGACAGCTTACCTAACCTTTGCCCATGGTCCAGTGAGTGGTTCACAGGTGATCATGTGACTCACAGATCCAAACAGTAAAACAAAAGCAAACTGTTAAACTTCTTCTGGGAAATATAAGTTAGTGGTACACACCGTTCAGCCGGACATTTCAGTGTGTAAGAGCTGGAATCATTATAAAATGTTGACCTACAGTAGAAATAAACTAATAAGCATAGAGAACCAAAGCTAAGAGCACTACAAAAGAAAGGAGTCAAGGTCTGGAACTGTCTTGGAACCCTATAACATAACTCTTTCCAGTTATCTTAATTAATACATTCCCTTTAATTCACAAGCCAATTTCTCTTGAGAGTATCCAATGCTCGCAGAAATCCTGCCAAAGGATTTCAAAATAGGTGGACTCTGGAAGCAGATACACTGCTCTAAATTGTCAGACAATATCACATTGCCAAGGAATAGGTCAAGACTGAAGACTCAAGTACACCACTTATTAGATACTAGTTTTCCTAACTTAGTAAGTCGCTCACCGATTTTAAGGAGAAAGGAAGAACAAGGTAATTTTTATGTCTTTGGGACTCCTTATGATTCTGTTAAAGTTACTGTTTTCATTTTCTGTAGGTTTTTATTTCTCTTTTAAGTTTAATTCAGCTTTCCAGGTCAGTAAATATGTTTTGTTTTCCTATTGTGAAGAAGTCAGCACTGTTCACAAAGTGCTGTCAGCTTGAAGACAAACATGACTAGACTGTTCCCTAAAGGGACTGGTAGCCTGGAAAGGGACAAAGAAACCATTCCAAAACAACTCTCAAACTGAATGCTAATTTCTGTGACAATTGCAGACAGGAGAAAAGGTGGAGAGCTTGACAAGGGTGCATCACTCAAGCCTCTTAGTACACGAAATTATTTTTCCAAAAACTGGGTCATCAACCAATCCCAATAACAAAGCACTAAGGATCTGGGCGCCAGTGGCTCACATCTGTAATCCTAGCTATTCAGGAGGCAGAGATCAGGAGGATCGCGATTTGAAACCAGCCCAGACAAATAGTTCATGAGACCTTATCTCAAAAAACTCACCACAAAAAATAGGGTTAGTGGAGGGGCTCAAGGTATAGGCCCAGAGTTCAAGCCCCAGCACTGAAAAAGAGAAGAAAAAAAGCACTAAGGAAAAGCTATGACATAGTTAGTTTACATGACATTTTGTATTTGGACAAGTGAAGTCTGCTTTTCTCATATTAGTTATTATTATCTAGGTAAGCAAAATAAATGGTTACTTTAAAAAGAATGCAAAAAAAAAGAGAGAGACAACCACATAAAAATTTGCTTCTATGCTCAGATTGTCTCTGTTAACAACAGCCTCTGAATTTTGAACCAAATTTCTCTTACAAATATATTTCTAATCATTCTCCTTATTTTACTTTAATTTTGGATTCTAGAGTCTGAAGTCAGGGCCTTGTGTGTGCGAGGTAGGCACTGTACAACTTGAGCCATGCCCCCATATGTTCTTCAGACTTTTGGAAGTTACAATAGGATATTCATACTCATTTCATATCACAGTCCTAAAAGAGCATGCACAAACATGAAGCTAACATATCATAGAACTCTTACCACTCTGCTATTTGCTGTCTTATTCAATGCTTTTAATTCTAGTTGAAAACCACCAGACTTATTTCTCCACCCGTAATGTTTTGGCAACAAAGCTCTAAAGAGTTTAACTAACTATGTAACTGTGGAAATCTCTTCCATGATTTTAGTTTCCAATTTCAACTTGGCTAAGTCTATCCTTTAATTCCTTCTATTATCATCAACAAGAGGGTAGGGACAGGGAATTCCTCAAATCATATGTAAAACTTGTGTCAAATAAAAGTATGGTGTTGTAGTACTGGGTGTTCCTTAGTCTTAAATATTTGGTTAAGCCCTATGTATATAACAAAATTTAGTTCATTCTATTGATTTCCTACAAGCATTTTTTTGAAAATTTCAAGTTATTTACTACTCCCAATTGCTCACAGTTTTAACTCACTGTCCCTTGCTGATTAATCAACTTAACATTGCTAGTTTTCTGCTTGCTTTTCCACTCTGCCCACACATCATTAGTGACATGGATGTGCAACCCACAGGATGATTTTCATTTTCATAATCATTGCCTACAGTTGTCCAACACTGCTGTCATACATTTAATTTACAAATATTTCAGAAAATCTCCAATCCACAAAGGGGCTCCCTTTTCTTTTTAATTTCATCTAACTAGGTGTATATCAGTCGATAAATCTGAAAGAGTGTACAAAATGAAATATTCATTAGAAACCCAAATAGCATGCCAAACTTTGGTTTTTAGCCATATGGTTCAAGACCTCTAAATTCTTTAGTATTCTAACCTTCATGCAAATTCTAATATTCTATCCAAAGAAATCTGCCAATCTATTTCTAAATTAAATGAATTGAAAGCTTTCAACCTTTCTCCTGGCTCCGTGGTCTGCAAAGTAAGCAGCAGTCAAGTTGAATCAAAGCAGATTGACCAAGCACTGGTTCTCAGGTGCTTATGTTCACCAAGAGTCTAATAAGTCCCAACACCCTGTTCCCTGGAGGAGGCCATGGAGCATGGGGCCTCTAGAAACAGGCTCAAATTGGTCTCCAGCTCTACATGCCAATCTTTCAGCTTCCTGCTCTTCAATTTTCAATAGCATCTTCCCAGAGATTAACCTTTTCTTTACAACCTCAGCTTCATTCTTTCAATAACACTCATCAGTTGAACTTAGTCTTAGATTTTATCATCACTACTTCTAATGGCAGTTGACATCTTTTGAGGACTTACTATGGTCCATGGGTTGAATGCTTGTGTATCCCTCCAAAATTCATGTTGAAACCCTAATCCTCAAATGTGTAGGCATTTGGAGACAGGGCTTTTAGGAGATTATCAGGTAGTGACAGGCATCCCTCATGATGAGATTAATGCACTTGTAAAAACAGACACATGGCAGCTTGCTTCCTCTCACTTTCTGCCATGTGAAGATGCAATGAGCAGAGGATTCAGGAAGAGAGTCTTCAGTAGATACCAGATCTTCTGGCATCTTGATCTAACACTTCCTAGCCTCCAAAACCATGTGAAATACCTGTGTTTTGTTTAAGTCACCCAGTCTATAGTATTTTATTTAGAGTAGTCAAAACTACTAAGATATATAGCTAGGCTCAATTTTAATGAACTTGCTTACATCAATTTACTTAATGTTTAAGAAATCTAGGAGGAAGGAACAGTTAGAATCTTCCTTGAAAAATGAAGAAACTGAGTTACTTTAAGGTTAACTTAACTATTTAAGATCACATACCTACTTTGGGAAAAAAACAGAGCCACTATTGTTCTAAAGGTGGGGTTCTGGATGACTACATTGAAATATATGCCTTTGGACATGAGTTTCATTAGTCTCTCCTTTAAATCTACATATACCTTTAAAAAATAAACTGACATTTATTAAAAGCAAAGAAAAGTCTTTTGTACAGGTAGTGTAGAACAAAAGCCTTCATGTAAGACAGGAAACTTTGGAACTCCTAGAGGAAAGCACAGGGGAAACCCCTAAGATACAGGCATAGGCAATGACTTTCTGAATAGACTCTAGTAGCTCAAGAAACAAGAGTAAGAATTGGCTCCTGTGGGATTGTACCAATTAAAAGCTGCATGGCAAAAGAATCCACAGAGTGAAGAAACAGCCTAAGAGAATATCTTTGCCAGATGTTCATCTGACAGGGAATTAATATCCAGGATATATAAAGAACTCAAAAAATTAAACAATGAAAGAACAAATAATGAATCAATAAATGAACAAATGAATTGAACAGACAGTTCTCAACTGAAATACACATGACCAATAAACACATGAAAAATGTTTAATATCTTTAAGTCATCAGAGAAATACAACTCAAAACTACATTGAGATTTCATCTCACCGCAGTCAGAATGATTATCATTAAGAAAATAAGTAACAACAAATGCTGATGAGGATGAATGGGAGGACTCTTATTCATAGTTGGTAGAAATGTAAAGTAGTCCAGCCACTGTGGAAATCAGATTTCTCAAAGAATTAAACATAGAACTCACATATGATCCAGTCATGCCACATTTGGGTATATAAAAAAAAGATAGCTTACTATAGAGACACCTGTATACCCATGTTTACTGCAGTAGAATTCATAACGGTCAATTATGGAATCAGACTAAGTGCCCATCAGCAGATGAATCAATAAAGTGTTGTGTATATACACAATGGAGTTTTATTTACTCATTAAGAATGAAATGAAGTCATTTGCAAGGAAATGGATGAAACTAGAGACCAGTATATGAAGTGAAATAAACCAGTCTCACAAAGACAAACATCATATGTTTTCTATCATTTATGGAAGTTATGGGAAAAACAAAGACAAAAACAACGTCATAAAAATAGAGGGGGGAGTGCTAGAGGTAGAAGAAAAAGGGGAAAAGGTTGGGAGGTAAAAGAGAACAATGGGGGGGCGAATATGATAAAAGTATATTATGTGCATGTATGCAAATGTCATAATGAAATCCCTTACTATATATAATTAATATATACCAATAAAAATTTTGAAAAATAAAGAAAAAATGTTTGCTATAGAGTGTACCAGAGAAAATAAAATATCACAGTGTTGGAACGCTATGTTCCTTTTTGGAGACTACTCTGCAGAGCAATCCATTTCCTCTTCATTGTGGTTATTGTCAGAACTCAGATCATTATGGTCGTAGGACTAAGGTACCATTTTCTTGCTCTGTAAGTGAGCGCCATTCCCAGTTTTTAGAAGTCACTACATTATGGCCTCTTTCCTCCATCTTCAAAGTCAAAAATAGTGTGCTGAATCTTTCTCAAGTGGCATATTTTACTTTTATTGTATTTTTATGAGCTTATATGATAAAATATCCAAGACAATCTACTTAAATTCAAACGATTAGCAACTTTACTTCTATCTGGAACCATAATTCTCTCTTGCTTTATATTTTCAAGTTCTGGGTAGTAAGACACAGACATCTTTGGAGAAGAGTTATTGTATCTACCAAATTTTTCTTTTGGGGTAGTATAGTTAATTATGATTGACTTTGATTGATTAAATTACCTTGTGTGGGGTTAAGTGGTACATACAGGTAATCCCAGTATTCAGGAAGCAGAGGCAAGAAGATTGAATGTTTAAGATTAGCTTTTTTTGAGACCTGTCTCAAAAAGATAAGGGCTGGTGATGTAACTCAAAGATAAAGCACTTATCTAGCACGTGCAAGATCCTGTATTTGATGTCCAGTAATGAAAACTAAAGAAAATAAAAACAATCTTGCATTTCTGGGATAAATTCAATTAATCATGGTATGTTATCATTGTAACAGAGTAGTAGATTATACAAATGGGTAAGTATATTATGGCATATTCATACAATGGAATTCCATATTAAGATTCACAGTTACATGGATGAATGCAACTGATAGTAAGGGAGTGCAAGATTGTACTTTATGATTCCACTTTACACTTAAACTGTATCAATGATTATTTTCCATCTCTGCCTACCAAAGGTTACTTTCAACTTGTTCTCTAGAATTGGCCACTTACCCTCTTTTACTAAGCCTTTCCAGCTCTCTTTTAGTAGTCCTTCAATGTAAAAGGTAAAGCTAAAATGCACAAACCTACATTTATTTCTAACTAATCCTGAACTTAGAGATACATCTTTTCCCCCTTTACAACAGAAATTCTTGAAAAAGTAATCTATTGGTATATTCCTCAATGATTATATTTCTTTGCCTCAAATTTAGTAAAGTCAATCTTGAAAGGGCCCTAAAAATCTCTTCCTATTGAACGCACTGTTTGTTACCCATTCTAACTGTCACCCTGTGGTCAGGTGAAACTGCCAGGGTTGAGTGCTGCCTCTTAGCAGCATTCCTTTCATTTCTATCATCCTGCCTGGCTATTCCCTTCTTGTCTCCCAGGGAGCTCCATGAGAGACCTCCCTTGTCCTTTATATTATATTCATTCCGTAACATAGATTTAAGTTACGTGACTGCAATTCCCTGTCTGTTCTCAACTTGATTTGTACACTGTTACATAGTCTCAATTATAACTCACAAGTACCTAATTCCAACATGTGCATTTTCCAGACCTGATTATTTATTAATATAAGCTCCTCTCCAAACTGCATGAATTACCTCTGAAAAAATTATCTGAATATTTTGCAGACAATTCAATATCAAAGTTGAAATCAGTCCTTTATCAGCTCTGTATTAGTCACACTTTTTATTTTGCTCAATTTTTGGTGTGGAGGGCATGGCAGAGTAAAGCAGCTCATTTTATGGTGACCAAGAAGGAGAGAGGGGGGAGGGAGGAGAAGGAGTGAGGTAACATCTACACTCTGGGCTTTCTCTTTTTCCTTTTTTATTCCCTTTGGGTGTGTAGTATACCGAATGGTGCTACCCATATTCAGAGCAGGTCTTTCTCCCTTCTTAATTCTCTTTCAAAATGTCCTCATAGACACACCCAGAGGTGTGCTTTACTAATGTCCTAGGTGTTTCTCAATGCAATCAAGTTGACCATCAACATTAACCATCACAAGCATCATGGCTTTTTCTCCTAAAAAATTCTCTGTTTTCACAATAGGACCACCATCAATCACTTCACCTTCAGCTTATAAACTCAGACTCCTTCACTACTTCCTTCTCTTCCTTACTCTCTACCCCTTTTCTAAGTAGACTACCTCTGCCATGTCTCTTGAACCCAACCCCATCTCATCAGGAAACCAGTAAGCACAGTGAGTGATGGTCCTGCAAAGAGTCACTAGGTTTCTAACCCTGCTTTTCATATTCTCCTACAACCAGACACCTTAATAGTTGAGGCTCTTACCATCTGCTAACCACTATACTACTATACTATCCCTTCATATCATTTGTTTCATTGAATCCTCCCAACTGTTACTAATCTTATCTTATGGAACTCAGGATAAGAGAAACTAAATAAATTTTCCCAAACTACACAGAACTAGAATTCCTACCTGAGGCACCAAAGCCATTTTTCTAGTGACTGCCTCCAAGAATGCTCATTGAAGCTTTCAGCCAATCTACCTATCTTCACAAACACTATCCCCTAGATCAACTTCTACCTCATTCCCAAATCCATTCTTCATAGTACTCTAGATTTAATAAGAGAAATAAGTGATAAAGCCTACTTAATTATATCCTCCTAAAATATGCATCCATTCCCTCAGTCCTACATGGCAAAGTTGCAACTCTCTGTCCTGCCATGCTAAGTCATATGTATCTTTTTATGTATATTAATTGTACAAAGGTATTTGATTGTGATATTTCCATATATGCATATAATGGACTTTAATAGAATTTACCACCTCTATTTCTTTTTCTTGTCCTCTTCTGTCCTTTCAATTCAATTTTAATGTGTTTCATTATTTTATTTGCCTACTTGCATATAAAGTACTGATTATAATCACAGCCCCACCCTCTCCTTTCTCCCTTCCTGCCCCATTGGTTCCCCTCTCTAAACAGTCCCCATTTTACATTCATGTCTTTTTTTAATCGCATGCATAGTTTCAACATAATCTCCCCAAATTTTGCTCCTACCCTCTGTCCCACACTCCAAGTTCTGTATTTGTAACAACTACACCATTTTTCCTCTTTTGTGCTGTTCCTTTCTTGGTAAGTGTATATCTTCAAGCCTTTGCCCTCACTGTAGTTGTATTCATTCTTCAAAGGCAATTAAAAGTATCACCATATCTCCACAGTCAAGTCAGACCTCCAAGACAAATTAAACTTTCTTTTCAGAGCCCCCATGACCATGACACTTGGCTTTACTTGTACATCCTCATGAGGATTCATGTGCCACAGCTTGTTGTAATTACTTTCTTTATCCATGTTGCTTAACTTCTTCAATACTTTTCTGAGCTCAGCTCCTAATTTGTAAAAAAATATATGTTTAAAAGTTAAATGATAAATGAATAATCCTAGTTGAAAGAATTAAAATGACTGAGTAGATGTTAAGCTGATACTAAAAGACTTCCAAGGGAGACAGCTACTTATTCAATCTTGAGAGGGAGAGAAGGGGAGGGAAAAAGAGAGAGAGAGAAAGAGAGAGAGAGAGAGAAGGGAAAAGAGGAGGTTGTGGAGAAAGATGAGGAGAATATGAGAGAGAAGAGGAAAAAGACAAGAGAAGAGAGGAACTGTACTTGGTTTATAAGCACTGTCTGCCCTCTGCAGAGTTAATCTCTAACTTTCCAGATCAGAGAGCAGTGACAAGGGCCAAAAGGCTGGTCTAGGGCATGTATCAAGTGGTAGAGTGCCTGCTTAGCAAGTGCAAGGCCTGAATTCAAACCCAAAAATAGGAAAAAAAAAAAAAAAGGAGGGGCAATGAGGTGACATTCGAAAGAGTTGGGTCTAATCCACAGAGCACCACTGATAATTTCTTATCTCCTTAAAGGGTTATTGTTCTTGTGGGTAACATCAAGCTTCAGAACCTACAACATGTTCTTCAAGGCCTTGGAGGAAAGTAGGAGTGGTGACAATGCCACTTCTGCCAAAGTCCTTTACCTATGGGCTTCACCTAGAGGTACCCATGGGTACCACCTAGAGCTCTCCATCACTGAGGCTGAATGCACACAGAGCAGCACTCAGCAGAGGAATGTCCATGACAACTTCACTAACAGAGGAACAAAGGACACAGATCTCCTGGGTCCTTTTCTCAGGGAAAGTCCTGCTTTCATAGGGAAGTTCTCCTATAAAAGGGTTGCCTTTTTATTGAAGGACTGTGTTCTCTTTGCAAACCATGGTCCAGAAAGGAGCTTCTTTCTCAAATTGTGCTAGAGAAGGAATGCAAGTTATCTATCCTGACCCCTGGACTGAACTGTCCCTCCTGTACTAAAAATTACTTGACCAAATTTATATAAGTGAACATAAATTAAATTAGTTAAAATGGTACCTCAGTCAGAAATAAAAGTCCTCACTTTTTTTTTTTTTTTTTTTTTTTTACAGATACTCCAATTTGTGAGTCTATTGGGGTTTGGGGGTCCAGTGGTTTTTGCAACTCTTGCTGCACATTTAGTTACATTGCAGAATAAGTCCATTTACTTTGGGTGTGTATGTCTTTCTTAAATTGCTAGTTCATTTCAGCCAATGTTCTGCTCCGTGTAGTGTATAATCATTACCACTGGGAATAATTTATCAGAGTATGTCCCTGCAGCAGAGGGTGGGGCAGCTGGGAGGGACTGGTTGACCCTCAACCTATGGTTTTCCCAGACCCCAGTTTTAACCTTAGAGAAAGGTGGGATAGTGTCCTCGGGACCCTGCTTCTGATGGATTTCCACCTGCTATTTCTTTTTCCACTGCTCCCCCCCTTAGTCTCCATTTCCTTTGTCCTGTGTCCCTTTTCTTTTTTTTCTCATCCCCCCTTAATCTTTCTTGTTTTATTAAATTTTTGCCTCTGAATGTTTGAAATGTTGGAAATATCTCTGCGCTTTACAGAATAGCCACCAGAGGAAGCCCTAAACCCCTGTGGTCCGCGCTGGTTTTGAGCCCTAAAAATAACCCGCCTTGTCCTTTGCCTTGCCTTGCCCTTTGTAGGATCCAGTCTCTCGGGTTTCCCCACCCAGCTTCTCAGAGGCAGATTCTAGTGTCCGCATCGAGATCTCTGCCACTGCAGGCCCCAAGTCACCAAGAAAATGTTCTTGACAGCCGACAAAACCCCACATGGGAAGATTCTTCCTTGTGGTTCTGCGCCGCAGCCCCTCGGAGCTCCCCCTCTTGTCTCTTGACCTCAATGCCTGCCCTTGGCAGAGAACTCTCCTCAGCGGACTCCCTCCACCCCCGCCCCATTGCGGGGCCCCCGGCGGCTCTCTGTCCCCTGCAAAGGCGCTCGCGCTGCACCCCAAGACCCTGGTGCGCCCTTCTCCTCGTGCTGACCCGGGAAGGCCCCCGCTGATGGGCTCTAGTTCTTTCCCGAGGGTATTGTCTGACTTCCCTTCCAAATGTTCCTACGATTTCCAAGCAGGTCCTTCTCACGGACCACCAGCTCTGAGTCCAGAGTCTTCCAACAGGTCCTGGTGCTGGTCCCAGTACTTCAGTGTTTAGGTATCCTGTGATGTTCTGTCATCAACCAAAGGCTCCACCAGAGGCGCCTTTACCAACCCTCAAAAGAGCTGGATCAGGGAGGAAATTTCCTTTTTCCTGCTCCAAGCTATCGCCCCTATTTAGTTCCCAACTTTCACCCGGTATTTTGATCTCAATATGCACTTGGATGCCACCCTCCAGGTCTGCTCTCTTCTCTATGCCTTGGAAAACCGGCTTTCTCCTGTTTCAAAGGGTTCTTTTCCATCTTTCTTTTCAAATCCCTTAATGACTCTACCTTGCTCTTCTCAGAGTTCCGGCCAAGTAGTTGGCCTCTGAGGGTTGCTTGTGTCTTTCTCTACAGGGAGGATTGTGGAACCATGGTCACCTCTGCTGGGTGAGCTGCTCTAAGTATTTCACCCCACATGCTAGCATGCTTCCGAAGGGCCCCAAGGCTCCATCTTGGCACTTTCCCATTTCTTTCCAGAGCCATCAAGCCTTTGTTCAAAGCTTTCCTTGAGAACTCCTAATCCTCAGAGTCCACTCCAGAAAATAATTGCACTTCCATAAAAAACTGGAACATGCCCTTTGTTTCTCACTCGGATTCTAACAGGGCTTTGCTCCTGGTCTGAGATATTTTATAACTATGAATTGTAGCCAACTGATATTAGTGTAAATAACTTATCTGCAGACAGACCACTACATTCAATTAGGACAAACCTCTCCCCTCAATCATTTTCAAATTCACTGGCATTCCTGATCTATAAATAGCTTCACTTTGTCTTTTTTTAACCTCTCCTAACCTCTTCCTGATTCTATCACTTAATCATGAATTAAATAAAATATTTGACAAGTTCATTTCATGTCTATAGTAATGATTTTTTTCTGTTTTAAAAGTATTATCTGACAAAACCTGGAGCCCAGTACTATTAATTTTCTTTTTAAACTGACAAAAGAAGCAAGCTATATTAGTACCCATTTTCAATCCCAGCACTCTAGAGGAAGAGACAGGAGAATCACAAGTTCAAGGCAAGCCTGGTTTCATAGTAAGACCAAATAAAAATCAAATAAATAAAAATCAACCAACCAAGCAACAACAAAGAAACAGTAAAGGAAGGTTGTGATTCAATATGACAAGAAGCCCTATTCGACTAACCTAACCTCTAAGAGGAGCCTTCTCAGTGTGCTTTACAAGTCCAAGTCTTCTCCTTAGCCCAGATACTTCTAAAGTAATCCCTTACCCAGTTGCTCTCCTGGGGGAAGTTGTAAGCTTACACCTGCTCTCTGTGTCCCACCCAACCCTACAGAACTTTCTCCATATCCTGCAGATAATCCTGCACCCAGTTTCACTAACTTCGAGAAAAAGGCATCTGGATGACTGCTGTGAACAGCCACCAGCCCCTTCCAGGGGTTCCTCTTTTAGAAAACACCCCCTCTGAAATTCTAGGTCTCCCTTCTTGGCTGTTTTGGAGCAGCCTGTCTTCTCTATTGAAGTGCAGTGTCCCTCCCTCAGATGTCACATACTGTGCTTCTTATTAAGCCCAATCCCCATTCTCTCCCTACTTCCACTCAAAACTCACAACTTGAAATTATTTCTGTTTTACTCTTGGTCCTGTGCTCTTTTCTACACTATGAAATTTAAAAACCAGGGACTGATGGACTTCAATTAGTGGAGCCTCTAAGATGTTAAATGCCAGTAGTAATATAAAAGTAAAGCCAAATGTTATAATGAAGTGTAAAGATAATATTAGAAGGTCACCATGGATAAGATCAAACAGTCCTGATTTTGTGAACTACACCAGCATCCAATAATGCTGTACCTGCCTCATACCAATGGGCAGGGGTTATTATACCTTCCACAATGTTAAACACTTTAATGCAGCTTTAAAATATATTTCTTTGGAAAATATGAAGAATTTGTTCCTAAGTTATTACATGTGAATATATTTTCTTATAAGCTATTTTTATGTTCCTGATTCTCTTGTCTTTCCACTGCTTGGTCTCTAACTACAATTCATAGGGAGTTGGAATAGAGACAAATTCATCCTTCCTTTACTTTCTTGAGGAGAAGAAGTCAATTAAGTAAATACTTAAAAGAAACAAGCACATTTGATGTATTCGATTTTGGCAAATTGACTAGGTGAATTGCCTTTGCCTGCCATAGGAAGGCACTTAGTGAAAGTTGACTCTGAGTTAAATCAAAGGGAGGGCCACCTGCTCCAAGGTTGCTAAGGTTCACGGCTTGGTGACTGGGTCATTTTGAATTCTTCCATCTATATGCTACATTGATTTAGGGGCTATAAGGAAAGTTGGATTTTTTTCTAGGAAACTCAGAAGAGTCACAGCATCTTGAATTTGGAGGAACTCCAGGTAGTGAGGCCAAACTCAAGGTAGTGAGGCCACCTACACAGCTACCTCAAAATTCCCTCTCATGGTCATCACACTTGGAAAACATGGTGACTGGGAGATCCTGTCTGGATACCTGCTATAGCTCAGAGATAAAGAATGTTAGTGGTTAGGCTGATATCCATGTTAGAGACTCTGCCTCACCCCCCAGCCAAAAATGGTCTATAATTCTTATAGATTGCCTCTGGTAAATCAATAAAACCACTAGTAAATGTAGAACAAAGATCTATCATCAAGATTTAAGACATGTATATGTGTGAGAGGAAGTTAAATGCCTAAGGAGACAATAAAACCATCTCGTTCATTCCTGGCCAGGTCTTTCTTTCAGATAGCAATGGTATTATTACTTTTAGCTATATGTCCCAGCCATGGCAGGAATATTACATCCCCTGTTTAAAGTTAAGTGAACAGATGTCACTGTAATTAATTTGAATTGCAAGTCTTTGGCTAGCTACTCCTTTCTTGGGTAATTAAAAAACAAGATAAGGTGCTGAGTATAGACTGGCTTGTGCTAAATCCAGGTTACAGGAATCCCGTGGAAGTGGAGTACAAAGTCCCCTTTGTTCTCACTGCATCTTCTAACTTGAGTTTAAAAGGAAATCATGAAAATCTACTAAAGAGTAACACACATACACACACACACACAGAGTTACACACACACCACACAAAGTAACTATATGAGGAGATGGATATGTTAATTTGCTTGACTGTAATCATTTCACTGTATCTATGTATAAAAAGCATCATGCTGGATGCCATAAATATATATAATTTTTTTACTAAAATAAAATGAAATCAACCTCTATCCTTCAGCCTTGAGTATTAGAATAATACTTGCCATGTAAGACACAGCCCTATTTTCTCTCCATTCATTAAAGAATAAGAGAAGAGACCCTGGCTATACCATACAGAAATTGATATACTTCCTGGGGAGGAAGGGAGGTTTGCAAAATGACAAAGCATACACTCATTCACACTTTTACCCTTCTTACTCCAGCACAGAAGCCCTGAAATGCCTTACAAGTTGGAAATAAATTTAATAGCTATTTACATGGTATTTACATTGTCTTAGGTATTAGAACTAGTCTTAGAGATGATTTAAAGTATATGGCAGGATATGGATAAATTATGTACAAATACTATGCCACTTTATATAAAGGATTTCAGTATCTGTGGGGTTCCTAGAGACAATCCCCTGAGAATATTGAAGGACAGCTGCACTCCACAGTCTTAGCTTCAATTGCCAAGTCACACCACCTTCTGTACTGCAATTCTACCTCTTTCCTCTGCCCTGTCCCCTGAACAAGCCTCAGTTCTAGCATCTGGGGATTTCTCATTCCCCTGTCCTGGTATGTCACAAGATCTTGCTCAGTAAAATTTCAGATATATCAGTTATCAGATAGACAGAAATTCAGGTAATGAGCAAAAAAAAAAAATATTCACTTTAGAGCCAAGAAGAAAGGAAATTTTTAGATCAAGCAAAGGCATACTTACTAAAATTATGGCACAAAGTCAGTATCAGACTAAGAATGAAGCTGACACACACCTAGTCAGCTGACCCTGCCAACCCTGCCAGCCCTAAACAAGAGCATAAGTGAAGCAGATTGGCACAAAACTCTGAGTAAGCACTGAAATCAGAATTCAATGGAAAATCCTAGTGCTGCACGCTCTTCAGCATAGGCTTATGGCGGCCTCTTGTGGTTACTTCTGAGAAATGCAGGATTCCATCTAAAGTGGGCAATTTTTTTCCCACGAGGATCTCCTGTTCTCATTTTTTAAAAGTCATTTGAGCTGTCTGATTCAATAGCCAATAAAAATGAAAAAGGAAAACATGTACAACAGCAATATCAATACTAGATCCTTCTTCAGTCTATAAATCACCTCATTTTATTGTCTAAAATGCCCTCTGAAGAAAGAGGTCTTGTGGGTATTGATGCTAAAAAAAAAAACCCTAGTTCAAGGTTACAAGTGAATCCATGGCAGGATAGCCTGCAAATTCACTCAGTGCTCTCAGCTGCACTGCACACAATTCTTCATTGGTTATATCATAGGACTTTTTAGGCTAAGCACAACATCCAAGATTCCTATCACTGCCAGGGCCAAATTGTCTCCAAAACAGTTGTCTCATGATAAAAATTAGAAAGCCAGTGTCAGAAATGTAGTTTAGCTAGAACTGGGTGCAGGAAGGTAGAATCTTTCATCCTTGCTCACCTGCCCCCCCCACCTGTGCTGGGTAGGTGGGTAGCACTATTCTGCATGGGGCAGAGGCAGGAGTAGACTGGAGCCATCATCAGTGTATGCTTTGTGAAGGACCACCCAGGGGTCACAGCTGGAGGGTGAGCAGCCTGTGACCCAGTGAACTTCATTCCCAGTTTGTGTTTCCTGGCTCTGGTGCAGCCCATCTTTGCTTCTCTGCTACAACCATGCATGTGTTTTCTTCTTCTTCTTCTTCTTCTTCTTCTTCTTCTTCTTCTTCTTCTTCTTCTTCTTCTTCTTCTTCTTCTTCTTCTTCTTCTTCTTCTTCTTTCTTCTTCTTCTTCTTCTTCTTCTTCTTCTTCTTCTTCTTCTTCTTCTTCTTCTTCTTCTCCTCCTCCTCCTCCTCCTCCTCCTCCTCCTCCTCCTCCTCCTCCTCCTCCTCCTCCTCCTCTTCTTCTTCCTCTTCCTCTTCCTCTTCTTCTTCTTCTTTAGTTCTTAAGCTGTCTGAAAGATTCCTTTGCCCTAGTCTTCCCAATTTCACTTATGTTTCAAGGCCAACATCAAATGACATCTCATTCTTCTGGAGTCCCCTGATTGTCTTATCTCCTCTCATTACCACCCCCCCCAACACACACACACCTCTGTGGACTCATGTGTTTTCAAGATATACATTGTTCTCTACTTCTTCTGTAATCTGTGAGAAGCCTGAGGACAGAGACCCTTTCCTCACTGTATGTGGCATTCATGTAAAGGCACAGGATGCACAGTGGAGACTCACAGATTCAACCACCTTGCATAATTAATTAAACATTTTACGATGGGTTCACTGTCTATAAAACGTGAAAATAATACATGTTTTTATGAAAACTAAATGAAACAGTATGCATAAACCCCTTTCACAGGGAAAGCAATACATTTAACAGCATCCAGTTCTAATTATTTTTTATACAAACAAGGGAAAAAATTAGATGGTAGTGAATTGTCCAAGGTCACATAAAACTTTTAGGGCTCAATTCCAGAACTTCTGATTCCCAGGTAAACCCCTTTTAAATCAACCAAAGTTCTTTTCATCCCATTTGCTCTTATGATCCCTTCAGAAAATAAAATATGCCATCCTAACACACTCTGCATAAGGACATAGGGTTACTCTCCTGTATTGGTCAGCTTTCATTACTGTAACAAAATAACTGAGATAGTTAACTTAGAAAGAGGAAAGGTTTAACTTTTTCTCATAGTTTCAGAGGTTTAAGTCCATAGTTAATTGGCTCTGTTGTTTTTATGCCAGTGTCAAGGCAGTACATACTGGGGGCAGCACATGGTAGAGAAAGCCTATTGACCTCATAGTGAGGAATGAAAGAGGAAGAGACCAGGATCCCAGGATCCCCTTTGAAGACACACCCCTCTTTCAATGACCAAACAAGCCTCCACTAGGCCCCACATCTTAAAGTTCCCATTACCTCTCAGTAGTGCTACAAGCTTGGGATGAAGCTTTCAATACACAGGCCTTTGGGGGACACTTAAGATCCAAACTTTAGCAACCTTATTCTACATTTCTGCTTATCATCACTTTTTTTTTCAAACAAATTCAAGCTCTCTAAAAGCAGAGACCAGCTGTTATGGTTTGGATCCAAAGTATCCCCCAAAAGCTTATGTGTTGAAGGTTTGGTTTCCAATGTAGCATGTGCAGACATGGGGCCTTTGGGAATTGATTGGATCATGAGGGCTCTGACCGTATCAAAGGATTAATACATTGATGGATTCATTGCTTAATGGGATTTTGAAAAGTGGTAGAACCTTTAGAAGGTTGGCCTACTTGGGAGAAATAGGTCACCAGGGAATGGCCTTGAAATGTATACCTTGTCCCCATCCCTTTCCTTGTACGCAATCTCTTTGCCTTCAGCGTCCATGAGGTAAGTTGCTTTGCACATCCTTCCACCACAATGTACTGCCTCACCATAGACCCAGAAACAACACAGCCAAATGACCATGGGCTGAAATGTCTGGAACTGTGAGACAGAATTAAGCTTCTCTCTTCATGAGTTCTTTATCTTACGTGTTTTATTGCAGTGACAGAACACTAACTAACACAGCAGCTCTCCCCTTACCTTCTTCTCTCCATGAATGGCCTAACATAGGAGGGCCTATTTGGTAGGAATTGAAAACATACTTGCAACACTCTGAATTATCCTTAGTTTCCTCAGCTTCACTATCCAGGTTATCACCCATACTACAATCCTGAATGCCATGTGTTCCCCCAACCCTCTCTCCCTCCCTCTCCACTGCTTGAATTCATGCTTATTCACTTCACTCTGCACCTGCTGGGTTCTCAGAGGTAGCAAATGTGCAGATCATACACATAAAGGTGAATCCTGAGAACAGAGCAGGATGGGAAGGTACTGTCCTCAGTGTCCAGCTTTTGGAAGCCACTTTCTAAGGCCAAATAAGGAGGAAGAAAACCATGTCCGAAAAAGAAAAGTTGATTGGGTTAGAAGCCAAGATGACACAGAATGGAGAAGCAAGTACAAAGAGGGATGGGGGTGGAACAAGGCAAAGAAAATACTGAAACTTAGTCTGGGAAGACAGAGATCAGTCCACATGCCAAATGTATAGACTAGGTTGAAGGTAACACAGAAAATGTCTCTCTCCTAAACATTGACAGCTGACTCCAGGTATGGCCTTACTAAGAAAAAACCTCTGCCTTCCCTTGAATGTCATCACAGCAGACATTATACCAGTCCCACCTCGTTTTTAAAAAAAAAAAAAAGAGGAAAGGTTTATTTTAGATCACAGTTTTAGAGGGTTCAATCTGTGATCAGTTGCCCTGTTGTTTTTGACAGAGGAGGCATATGCTCATGGCAGCCAGAATGCAAAAAAAGAGACAGAAAGGGGCCAGGGTCCCTATATCAACTTTAAGGGTATAGCCCCAATGACCCAACTTCCTCCACTAGGCTTCACCTCCTAAAGGTTCCATCATCTTCCAATAGTACCATCTGCTGGGGACCAAGCCTTCAAAACAGAGGCCTTTGGAGGGCATTGAAGGTTCAAACAATTGTCCATATTTCACAGATGGGGAAAACTGAGGCTTAAAGAAATGAGGTGACCTGCCTGTGTTAAGCCAATGAGAAGCAGAACTGGGGTCTAAAACCAGGTCTGCCTGGCTCCACATGCCCTTTGTATTTTCAGCTGGAGACTTTCCCATCTTAGGGACACATCAGCAAACCTGAACATCACCCTCCCCAGGAAAGCCAAACAAAAACCTAAACAAAATGCCTTCTTTCAGGTGGGGTATTTCTCCCCCCATCCATTAATAACCCTTTCTCCTGGAGCTCTGTTCCTCATCATCAGATTTCGGACTAGCCCTCCAGTTTTCTCTCTGGGGACCCCAAGGATCTTATTGAGTAGCTTGCACTTCCTCCCAAGGATGTGTTCATTTTCACTTCCTGATCTTTCTTCTTTTTTCATTCCATCTCTGTATCTACAAGTCATCCTTCAGAATGTGACAACCTTTAGGAAATAAGCCTGGATTCCTCCCCACCCCAGCTGGGTCAGGTTCTTCCTCCGGGCTCTCCCAGCCCCTTGGTTCATATACTGGGCAGAATTTCCCTGTTTTCAGACCTGTCACCCTCTCTAGATGGTGAGTCCTATAGTGAGGGAAGATGTTGTCTGATTCATGCTGAATGCTTGAAATCCAGCTCAGTCCCTGGCACACGGTAGGTGCTCAACAAATGTCTAGCCAACAAATAAAAATCAGCCAGTGTAAATAGTTGCTTGGTTCAACTTCTACATCACACACAGACACTTGTGTACCATATCCTACATTCCTTTCACATTCTCATTTCTCTCTGCCAGTGAAAAATCTCATCATCTTTAACAATGCCTCCTCCAGGAAGTCAATCTTTCCTTTCCACTTGGAGTCCCTTCCCAAACTTCTTGGGCTGCATGGATTCTAAATACCAGTATTTCCCCACAAAGACTGTCCCTAGATCACCTCTTCATGCCTCAGATGGCCACTGCCCCCTACTTCTGAGAATTTGGACTCACCTTCTGTGGCATATGGGACAGATTGCCCAGCCGCTCAGAAAAATGTCAGGAACAGCTTTCTTTAACATTGGCTATGTCCACAGACCAGGCAGGGGGAAGCTTGCTGAGGATGGTGTGATCTTGCGGGACTCTCAAGCTGAGATACAGGACACTGAGGCAGTTTAGCAGGAAGCAACGTTTATTGTGCCTGCACAGACTCAGCAGACTCATGTCCAAAGGGTGAGCCCCAAGAACAAAGAGGTCTCACCTTATATACCCTCGCAAGCAGGTTACAAAGGCAAAAGGCAAAGTTCAACCCACAAATGACTTCATTGGCTATCTTATTCCCCCAGTGTTATGTGACTTTCATGTTTCAATTCTTTAAATTTTATCTCTCTGCTTTGCCATCCCTTCCCCTTGCCTCGTTATCAGAACACTGCCTGTCTGTTTCTCTTCTTGTCCTCCTCCCTACTACATCATTCCCCACTTTGATTCTAAGACCCACCTAGGGTCAAAGAGCATCATCTTGATCTAGGGGTTTGTATTTTCATAACATCATTACATGTGTGGCCATTTTCCTTTTTATAGTGACCTCCATAATGGTCATGATAGACTGCAGTACTAGGGGGACTAGGCAGGGTAACATTAAGCATGCTGCTAGGTTAAGACCCATTGCCCTGCTTTTTATGACAAATGTAGTCTGTACTGTTTTCTTTACTCTGGGACTTTTAGTATCACTTACCAGCAACCTTGTTAACCTGGTAGTATATGAGCCAATGTAACATCTGACCTGTTGGTGGGTGCATGACACAAAGTATGGCTGTGTGGAGGTCTTAACAATTGTCCTCTTATAACATTTAGTATATGGGGCAAACCTTGTAAGGGCCAACCCAAAAGGTAAGAGTCCAAGTGTGTAGAGGAGAGCAGGGGTGAGTCCCAATTTGAGCTTCCTCTGTGTGTAGACTAGTCAGCTTTCAGAGTGACTAGAGCAGGGCTGTCATTCTGTTGTTTTTGATCCCCTGTTGTCTCCTGGGAAACAGTCCTGCTGAGGAAGGGCACAGGTGTTCTAGAGGGTGATCTTGGATGGTGAGGCTTAGTCAGGGATGTACTCCCACTCAGGAGAAGCTGACTTTATTTGACTGTGGTGGATCCAGGGAGCAATTTCTTGTTACTTTAACTGTAATAGTGAGGATAGACAAGACAACAACAAAAGAGCCCCTCTAATGGGGTTTTAATTACCTTTTTTTTTTTTGTAACTGAGTAGAATCACCATGGCAACAATATATTTTCAGTATATATGTTCAAGAAAACCCATTGTTTAAAAAAGTTAAAACTATCATCTTTAAGTATCAAAGGACATGTTTAAAGCCAGTAAAAATAGTCATTTTGTTTCTAAGTAGAAGACCCTATCTAAAAATACGAGTTTGTGTCTGGAAGGGCTTTAATGCCAGATGGCCTCACTTGTATAAGAACTACTTCCTCTATCCTCTTGGCCTTGGTTATTTTTGAGAGGTCTGGCATGATTGACTACATTTGAATTTTCATGGCAATCCCCCCTTGTCTCCAAACTGTTTGTCTTTGAGCAATTTCTTCTGAAGATCTGTCTCCCATCCAAGTACTAACCAGATCAGACCCTGCTTAGCTTCTAAGACCAAACGAAATTGAGCGCATTCAGGGTAGTATGGCTGTAACTGAACATCTTTCTTGCTTGGTCATTTTCTTTTCTCATCATGAGGATTTGCTCTTTCCTGGATTTTGTTTGCTTGGTTGGTTTTGGTCCCATGTTGAGGGGAGGAGAATAATGAGCAAATCAGGTAGGAGTCAGTACCAACTAGACATATTTGGCCAAATTTAAGCAACAAAGGGGCTTGAAGGAGTGGCTTTTAGGCAGTGGGCTTCTAGAAAAGGAAAATACAAAACAAAATCCAACAAAAGCAGATGTCTAAAACGCTAGCCTGGTTGACATATAAGCACTAATTAGAGTCATTTTTTATGGACTTGATTGAAAATGTCCCAGAAGGATCAGAACAGTAATGACAAAAACTTAAAAGAGCCATGGTTAAAATTTTGATGGACAATTTAGCAACTAACAGAACAGTATATCAGAAGCACTAACTTTTTGCTACCATGTTTATCTAAATTTTATATTTTAGAAAGCTTGATATACTTGAAAAACATAAATATGTTTAGTATAAGGAGCCAGTAACAACGTCATAGCTCTGTAGAGGTTGTATATACATATTAGTTTAGTTGTTTTTGAAATAAAATCTTAGATTTTTTATCAGTTGCAGGGGGGAAGAACAGTGTTAATGACCCCAAATAGCACATATATTTGTAACAGACACATAGAGGGTACTGACTGCATTAGACTCACCCAAGACAATTGTTTTCATCTAGAAAATTTTACAAAAACTGTTAGAAAATAAGAGGCATGGAAGAGGCAGAGACAGCTCAAACATCTGCACAGGGTTTATTGCTCAGGCAGGAGCCCTGTGGAGGGGGACCCCAGAAAAAGAGCTAGAGCCCACTGACACACACAGGCTTGGGAGAGATACAGAAGGCTAGTGGAAAAGTACCAGGAAAGTCACTAAGGGATACTGTTGCCAGGCAACCAAGAAAGATAAGTTGTACTTATGTCACTGCTCAGTGTTCCTTGGCATCCATCCAAGGAGATAAAGGTTAACAATTGTGTCTTTGTCAGTCTTTGTGGTCTGATGAGGAGTTTCTAGTAAGCCATCTATAAGGAGGGAGGGGGGTCTGGTCCTAACATGGCTGTCCTCACTGTTAACTCCAACATAAACCAACTCTTAAATGAACTCAGTTACCTTAGTAGTTAAAATCCCAACAAAAATCACCAGAGAACACAGATAAATATTTATGGGGACTAAGTGTGGAGTTAAGAAACCTAATGGCCAAGAATCATGGCTCAGATGTTGATACGGGATCATTTCACAGATTGTTAACATTAACAGATGGCTCATGACATACAGGAGAATCCTACCAACCTGTAGTCAATGGAGTCTCCCCTCCTAAAATAACAGGACCAATCAGGCCATCCCAGGCCAAAAAAACCCTTTGCCTGTCATGTGGAAGGAGTAGGACTAACATCTTGACTCTGTTGACTCCAATAAAAACTAGATATCTTGACCTCCAATGTAGTGCTCCTTTTTGAGTTTTTATTTCTTTATCCTATCTGGAGGGTGTACTTTGGTCTTTTGTTTTTGTTTTTACTTTTCTTTACATAAGTAAATTTGTCTCAACCCTCATATCAGTGCAGCGTACTCCCTGTGTTTAGCTGACTCTTGCCTTTCTGTGTTTTAATAAACTCTTGTTGTCTTGACAAATTTGTGGATTAACCTGTAGCACCAAAAATTTTTGACAGTTATCTTGACAAAACAAAAACCATTTTTTTTTCTTTTCCAATTTTTATTTTATTTTGTTTTATTTTTTAAATGTATTTTTTTTTCATTTTTCTTTTATTATTCATATGTGCATACAAGGCTTGGTTCATTTCTCCCCCCTGCCCCCACCCCCTCCCTTACCACCCACTCCACCCCCTCCCGCTCACCCCCCTCAATACCCAGCAGAAACTATTTTGCCCTTATCTCTAATTTTGTTGTAGAGAGAGTATAAGCAATAATAGGAAGGAACAAGGAGTTTTGCTGGTTGAGATAAGGATAGCTATACAGGGAGTTCACTCACATTGATTTCCTGTGAGTGTGTGTTACCTTCTAGGTTAATTCTTTTTGATCTAACCTTTTCTCTAGTACCTGGTCCCCTTTTCCTATTGGCCTCAGTTGGTTTTAAGGTATCTGCTTTAGTTTCTCTGCGTTAAGGGCAACAAATGCTAGCTAGTTTTTTAGGTGTCTTACCTATCCTCACCCCTCCCTTGTGTGCTCTCGCTTTTATCATGTGCTCATAGTCCAATCCCCTTGTTGTGTTTGCCCTTGATCTAATGTCCACATATGAGGGAGAACATACGATTTTTGGTCTTTTGGGCCAGGCTAACCTCACTCAGAATGATGTTCTCCAATTCCATCCATTTACCAGCGAATGATAACATTTCGTTCTTCTTCATGGCTGCATAGAATTCCATTGTGTATAGATACCACATTTTCTTAATCCATTCGTCAGTGCTGGGGCATCTTGGCTGTTTCCATAACTTGGCTATTGTGAATAGTGCCGCAATAAACATGGATGTGCAGGTGCCTCTGGAGTAACAGTCTTTTGGGTATATCCCCAAGAGTGGTATTGCTGGATCAAATGGTAGATCGATGTCCAGCTCAAAAACCATTTTTAAGATAGTTTTTGTAAATGTTATTAAGAACAATATAATATTTTTAAGATGGTCTTATTGTTATGAGCTTAGAGAATTAAGTTTTAGTTTAACATCAGTACATTAAATTTTAACTTTACAAAACCTTTAATGTAACTGGATTTTAGTCAACTTAATCACTTACATAGGCATTATAAGCTCCATCTTTTTATGACAACTTACTCTATACCTTTATGACAACTTATTTTGTATCCCCTGGGGGAGCTTGTCTTTATCTTTTTTTTTATTTAAAAGTATTTTTTAACCCTTTATTTTAAAAAACCACATCCTTAATATCCTTAAACCTTTTAACTTACAGTCTTTTATTTGTATGAGAAAAGCCAGAAAGAAAGCAACCTTAAAATTACTTTTTGTTTAAAAACAATTTATAGAATACCCATTTGTTAATAGACCCATGTGTTATAAGAGAGAATTAAATATCAGATTTATTTATGACAGAATTAAATAGGATAAGGTCATTTTTAACTACCCAAAGTTTAAGATTTCTGTTGCAGGCTGTGACCCCACTTTTTTTTCTTTCTTTTTTTTCTCCTCTGGTTTAAGCCAGAGTGTTAATCCCTGAATGCCTGCATCTTAGTGAGACCTGATTAAAATAAGTTTGAAAACTTGTTTTCTTAAAAGTAGCAGTAGAACAGAGTAATAATTTTTTACATTTACTTTATAATAAGAACCATCTTCAAGATGGTTTATGTGTTTATATGTAAAATGCTTAAGCAGTTTGTAATAGAGATCTCTAAAACAAACACCCGGGTTTTCTTTTTACCTTAAATATCACATTAACCTTATAACAGCAGTTTAAGAATCATTTTGAAGATCCTTACACATACACACATACTTACACACACATAAAAGTTTTATAAATTAAGTATGCCAGGAAAAAATATCAACTTACATGATCATAAGATGAGCTGAAATTCCAGGAGCAAATTAAATTTTTCTCAATGCTTTAAATAAATTCACACACACACACACACAATTAGAGTGCACTCTCAAATAAAAGAAAAAACTTTCAAATTAGACCCAGAGGGCTCTCCAGTGGAAAGGTGGATGATGAATCTGTTTTCTTGGGAATTCCTCTTTGGAACTCAATTTTTTGTTATCTGTTCCTTAACCTTAGTTGTGGCTATTTCCTAAAATAAACTCAAATCCCCATTAACTCTTGGAGGTACCTTACATACTTTTGTCCTGCTCCCTGAACCTGAAAGACATGGTTTCACCCCAAAAGGTGGTTACTAGAGATCTCTGGGAGGTGATCAGTCTCCCATTCTGTCTCCTGAGGCGGGTCTTAATTCTAACTTGGGTTATTACCAGTGTGATGAGCAGTGCTGTCCATCCCTCACTGGGTCCTGTGCCTTACTGGGTTCCACTGTGCATCCAAGACCTTCACCCCAACTCGCCAGGAGGAAAAGTCCCCCTCTGGATTAAACTGTCCATTTGGTGCCTGTTAGGATCTTTTCCTGGCTGTCCAGGGGATGCACCCTGGCAATAAGGAAGGTGACAAATCACCATCTCCACAATCCTGGCAACAAGCCCCCTAGAAATGTTGAAGGACTCTCAATCTGAGACATGGGATACTGAGGCAGTTTAGCAGGAAGCAAAGTTTTATTGTGCCAGCACAGACTCAGTGGACTCGTGTCCAAAGGCTGAGCCCTGAGAACAAAGAGGTCTCACCTTATATACTCTTGCAAGCAGGTTACATAAGCAAAAAGCAAAGCTCAACCCACATATGACTTCATTGGCTATTTCATTGCTATGTGACCTTCTTCATGGTTCAATTCATTAAGTTTTATCTCCCTGCTTTGCCATCACTTCCCCCTGTCTCATTATCAGAGCATGGCTGGTCTGCTTCTCTTCTAGCCCTCCTCCCTCCTACAATGAGAAGAAGGCTCAGGCTTTCTATGGGGCCAAGAGTGGTATCTCTCTGTTTCCTTCCCCTTGAATGGAGTGCCTATATTATTCCCAGACTTTATCAGAGATCTGTGTCCAACCAGGATGCTGGTGTTTCATTTACCTTTTCTCTTGCTCTCAAAAGGACACAACTGTGGTGGTGGGCAGGAGGCAGGGAATGTGCAGGCCCTCTTGGGTTGTCCCACTTTGGGGTCCTTGCCAGGCAGTTCAGTACTACTAGACTCTTAAGGCTCTCTCAGTTCAAGCTGACAGAACAAAACCACACTTCCTGCTTCCTTGCCTCTGCCTTGGCTGGGCTTCCATCTGATGTGCCTCCTTTTCTCCATCTCTCCAACACCTTCCATGAGCTAGAGAGGAAAACCACTGCCTTCCAGATTTGCTCATTTTCCCCCTGGTTGACCTTGGCCCCTAGTGATGCTGTAGACCCCAGGATGGAGGCTGAGCTCTGCTTGGTGTATGCCTTGCAGAAAAACTGGCTCCATAGTGAGCTACCAGCACAGCCCTGTAGGCTCCATTCATTCTCTGGTGATGTGAAGGAGCTGAGCCTCACCTCTGGTGAGGTGGGATTTTAGGAACACAGATGGAATTTTAGCATCTCAGGGAGAATTCTTTCATCAGCCTCTAGGCATCACTGAACTTCCTGTCAAAGCTTCCCTCACTCGTTCCTGCCTGCCCTGCTCCCTCTGACCTCAAGGCTGCTCTGCTTCCTTCCACTCTTCTATATGACTGGTGGGAGTCATATAGAAGAATGAAAGCCACGCACCTTCATTTCTGTTTTTGCCCATGATTGGGGTGGTCACTATTTCCTTCTGCTTGAAACTCCTGACTCTCAGGACTTCCTTGAATGTTTCACCTTTTGGTCCTCCTCCCACCTCCCTGGCTGCTGCTTCTCCATCTCCTCCCTGGCTCTTCATTTTCATTTTTAAAATTTACTTTGTTTTATTTACATGTGTATACATTATTTAGGCCACCTTCCCTTGCCCCCCTCCCACCCACTCATCCTCATCCCCGCCCCCCCAGCTTCCAGGCAGAATCTGTCCACCCTGTTGTTCTCCGATTTTGTTGAAGAGAAAACATAAGAGATAATTTTTTTAAACATAGCATTTTTACTAATTTGAGATAAAAATAGCTATATATAGAGAATCCTTGAATGGTTTCCATGGACATGTGTACTATAACCCACATTGGTTCACCTCTTCAAGACCTATGCACTACCTCCTGTTCCCTTCCCATCATGGCCTCTGCCAGTTTAAGATACTGTATTAGCTCCTATACAGTGAGCACATCAACCACATTCAAGTTTTAGGTTTCTTTGCCTTTCCCTATTCCTCCCAGGTATGTCCTCCCCTTAGTGTATGACCCATGTCCAATAATATTACTGCATTTGTTTCAGGTCTATAATCTATTCTGCATATGAGGAAGAACATGTGATTTTTGGCCTTCTGAGCATGACTAACTTAGCTTAATATGATCTCCAGTTCCATCTATTTATTTATAAAAGAAAAAATTTCATTTTTTGTGGCTGAGTAAAATTCCATTGTGTATAAATACCACATTTTCTTTATCCATTTGTTGCTAAAGGGGCATCTTGGCTATTTTGATAGCTTAGCTATTGTGAACAGTGCTGCAATAAACATGGGTGTGCAGGTATCATTGTAATAACATGAGTCTCATTCCTTCAGTGATATCCCTGGGAGTGATATTGCTGGATCATATGGCAGATCTACATTTAGTTTTCTAAGATGCCTCCATATTGTTTTCCAAAATGTACTAGATTACAATCCCACCAGCAGTATATGAGGGTTCCTTTTTCCCTGCATCCTCACCAACATTTGTTGGTGGTGGTGTTCTTGATCTTAGCAATTCTAAAAGGTATGAGGAAGATTCTATATGTGGTTTTGATTTGCATTTCCTTTGTGACCAGGGATAGTGAGCAGTTTTTCATGTGGTTTTGGCCATTTGGACTACTTCCTTTGAAAAAGTTCTGTGTAGTTCAGTTGCCCATTACTTTATTGGTTCATTGATTTTTGAGGAGTTTAGTTTTCTGAGCTCCCTGTATATTCTAGTTATTGGTCCCTTGTCTGATATAGCAAAGATTTTCTTCTATTCTGTGGGTGGTCTTTTCAATTTAGAGACCATTTCTTTTGTTGTGCATAGGATTTTAATTTCATGTAGTCCCATTTGTCCATCCTTTCTCTTGGCTGCTGGGCCACTTGAGTTCTACTGAGGCAGTCCTTACCTATACCTATTGCTTCCAGAGTATTCCCTGCTGTTTCTTGTACTAACTTCAAAGTTTTGTGTCTGATATTAAAGTCCTTAGTCCACTATGAGTTGATACAAGTACAGGGTGATAGGCATGGATCTCTTTTCATTTTTCTGCAGGCAGATATCCAGATTTCCCAGCAACATTTGTTGAAATGCTGTCTTTTATCTATCATGTGTTTTTGGTGACATTGTCAAAAATGAGGTGGGCATAGCTGCATGGATTCATATCTGGGTCCTCTATTCTGTTCAACTGGTCTTCATATCTGTTTTTGTGTCAGTACCATGCTGTTTCTATTGTTATGGTTCTGTAGTATAGGTTAAATTTTGGTATTATAATAACTCCACTGTTGCTCTTTTTGCATAGCACTGCCTTGGCTATTTGTGGTCTTTTTTGTTTCCAAGTGATCTTTAAGGTAGATTTTTCAATGTCTGTGATGAATGGCATTGGGATTTTGATGGGTATTGTGTTGAACATGTAGATTGCTTTTAGTAGTATAGCCATTTTTGCTATGTTGATTTTATAAATCCATGAACATGGGAGATCATTCTACCTTCTGTAGGCTTCTTTCTCTTTCTTCAGTGGTTTTTAGTTCTCCTTTTAGAGGTTCTTTACATTCTTTGTTAAGTTTATTCCTAGGTATTTGATTTTTTTGAGGCTATTGTAAATGGAATTGTTTTCCTATATTCTTTCTCAATTTTTCATGGCTTGTGTATAGAAAAGCTACCAGATTTTGTAAGTTGATTTTATATCCTGCTACATTGCTGAAGTTGTTTACAGTGTCTAGGAGTTTAGGAGTGGAGTTTTTTGGGTCTTTGAGATATAGGATCATCTTGTCTGAAAATAGGGGTAATTTGACTATTTCTTTATTTGTATTCTTTTTATTTCTTCTTCTTGTCTTATTGCTCTGGCTAGGAATTCCAGGACTATGTTGAATAGGAATGGGGAAACTGGGCACCCTTGTCTTGTTCCTGAATTTAGGGAAATTGTTTCAGTTTTTCCCCATTAAGTATGATGTTGGCTTTAGGTTTGTCATATATAGCCTTTATAATGTTGATGTACATTCCTTCTATTCCTACTTTTCTTAGATCTTTTATCATGAAGTGTGTTAATCTTATCAAAGGCTTTTTCTGCATCTATGAAGATAATCAAGTGGTTTTTGTCTGTGCTTCTATTAATGTGCTGTATAGCATTTATTAATTTGCATATGTTGAAGCATCCATGGAACCTTGGGATGAAGCCAACTTGTAGAATCTTTTTAGTGTGGGCTTGGTGATCATATGTTGTTTTGATTTCTGTTTATCATGGAAGATTTTTATTGCTATGTCAATATTGAATGATAGTTTTGTTGGGTAAAGTATCCTAGGGCTGAAATTATTTTCATTCAGTGCCTGAAATACCTCACTCCATGCCCTTATTGCCTTTATGTTCTCCATTGAGAAATCTGCTGTTATTTTGATGGGCTATCTTTATATGTTATTTATTTTTTCTCCCTTACAGCCTTCAATATTCTTTCTCTGTTATCTTTGTTTGTTGTTTTAATGATAATGTGCCATAGAGAGGCTCTAGTTTTGTCAAGTCTGTTCAGTGTCTTAAAGGCTTCATGTACCCAAATGGGCAAAACTTTCTTGAGATTTAGGAAATTTTCTGTTATTATTTTATTGAATATATTATGTATCTATTTGGCTTGCTCCTCTTCTCCTTCTTCAATTCCATAATTCTCAGGTTTGTCTTTTGATGGAGTCACTGAGTTCTTGCATATTCCTTTCACAGCTCTTGCATTGTTTGACTGAGATTTCTTTTGTTTCTCTTTAATTTCTATTTTATCTTCAAGCTCTGAGATTCTGTCTTCCACTTGTTTTAGTCTGCTGGAGTAACCTTCTACTCTATTTTTGTTGTTGTTGTTTGTTTTGTTTTGTGGACTAAGGGACTTTTTATTTCCAGGATTTCTGTTTGATTCTTTATTCTGAGGTTTTCCATATCTTTGTTCAACTCCTTTTATATCTTGTGTTGTCTTCTTTATTTCATATATCTTTTTTAAATAATCTCTTTTGTTTCACTTTGGTGTTTGTTAAAGACCTCCTGAGTTCATTTAGTTGTTTCTGTGTGTTCTCATGTTTTTTATTTGTGGTGTCTTGAAATTTCATGTTGTACTTTCTGGTTAACTGTATCTTCTAGCTTCTCCATGAGTTTATCAGTGATCTCTTACATGATTTCCTCTTAGATTGATATTTTGTGGGTGCCACTGGGTTCATTAATGACATCTATCATTGTCTTGTGCTTCTTCCGACCTCTACTCAGTGCTTATTTGGGAGGTTGGCTTGTGCCACACTCCCACTCTCAGTCTTTGTTGCTTTTCCCACATTTGTTCACCAAGAGTTTGGCACTGAGATTTTGGCTTCTTGCCCCACCCACATTCTCCAGGGCAAGTTCAGCATTCCATCCCCACCTCCACTGTCAGTGTTAGATTATAATTTGCTGTTTATGATTTTCAGTTTTGTGGGGGGGAGGGGTTCCATCTGCCCAGGGGCTGTGCTGGATTATGTTTCTGGGGATGGGTAGGGGAATCACATGTGGTGCTCACCTGTTCATTCTGCAGATTTATACAAGCAGCTTTGAAGCCAGCTGGCAGGGAGAAATGGCATACTACTTTTCTCAGTGTGGCATGGCATAGAGAGACTTTCCACAGGTTAGAGGTCCAGGATGTTGCAAAGTTCAATTCCGATTGATGCTCTATCTTCTGCTTATTGAGAGAGGGGGGAAAAAAAGAAAGAAACAGCAAGGGGGCATTTTTCCCAGGGAGGAACATGCCTTGCTGGCTGACCCACAGGATTTTCCCAACTGTTAGGTGCAATTAAAAGCTGTTTTAAGGGTCAGTCCTTGAATTTTATGTGCACCTAATGTGTTGGTGGGTTATTATTTTGGATAGAAGCAATCAGAATTACCCAAGTATAGCTCTGAAGTATCAAGTTAGTTTATTGAGTCACGGAGTTTAGAATTTCTGATTCCCTTCCCTAACCACCAGCTTGGATTGCTTCCAGTCCCACCTCCTGTCTGGCACTGCTGGATCCTCTCTTTCTAATCAGTTCCTTCTGTATTTCTGGCTTGTTAGCCAGGAATTCTCCCAGAGAAAGCTTCCTCATAGCTACCTCTCTGGGCACCAAGTACGACTCCAGACAGGCAGGTAGGTCATTCCCTAAATCTAAACCATGATTTCATCCACAGTCCAGGTTCAGAGCATGAGTCTCTGAAAGCCTCAGACAAAATCCTTGCATCCTGATATTTGTCATTCTAAAACAGATACAGAGAAGTTCTCCATAGCTACTATCCCTTAATGTTACAGAAGTTCTAAGTGCACATCTCCCAGAAGTTGATGTGTCAGGAACTCCTCATGGTGCCTGGCAGCTCTCACCACCCTGAATGCTCTGTTTGCTATTGATCAGCCTCTTGGGACCTGTTTTCTAATCCTAGAAATGGCTAAGTCTGTGACCTAATTACAGAACTTGATGCTGTCAATATCCACTCAACCTTCTCTTCAACACTCTATGCCTTAGTGTATTCTCCAATTTCAAAAATTTCTTGACACATAGAAAGTTTACATATTTTAGGATACAGTGTAATGTTTCCATGCCCGTACACATTGTATAATGCTCAAATTAGAGTTAACAGATTATTACCTCAGGCATTATCATTTCTTTTGGTGAAACATTCAAAATCATTTCTTCTAACTTTTTTGAAAAGTATGATATGTAATTGCTATCTATAACAACTGTACTGTACAATAGAACACCAGAACTAATTTTTTCTATCCAACTGTAACTTAGCATTCATTAATCAATTTATTTTCCAATTATTTCAATGGTTACTTACTTCTTAAATAATTAAGGAAAAAACAAGCAGTGTTGTTACAAAATCAAAAGTTTGTTTTCAAAGGCTACTTACTCCTGTTAATGTTTCCTGACTTTCTCTGAGCATACACTCAGAATGATTGCTGTCAGAGAGCTCCCAAATAAAAGAGACTCAGTCCTAAATGACAGCCCTCTCGTGTGGCAGGCTCTGACAACAACTGAGGAGGGCACAGGAGGTCACCAGACAGCAAACAACTGAAGTTGGAGGCTAGTTATCATTGCAGCATCTTGTCCTATTGGAGAAGTCATAACTAAGCAGCAGGAATATTGATTATCCAGACCTTGTGCTTGAAGTCTGACCTTTGAAGAATGCCAGAGAGATGAAGACATTTTTTTACAATAGTAGCAACAACAAGCATTTGTTGAAGGCTTATTATTTATTAGAGACAGGTACCCTATTAAAATGTGTCCATCCTGTGAGGTAGGTAAAATTTTCTCCTAGCTAATAAAAGATAAGGCCAACATGTGAACACCAGTCTGACAGATTATAAAGCTTATGTTTTTAAACAATATGCTATATTGCTTTTTATGACAGCATTTGTATAAGAAATCATTAAACCAGCATGAACTTAAATAAACACATACACAGACACGCATACATTGATACTCTTATTTCCTAGATAAATACATGATAAATAATAGATCAATTGGTAGATAGATGATAGATAAATAGATAGATAGATAGATACTTACATCTATGCTCCAAGCCTCAATAGGTCCTCATCAACCATTCCTGTTGGGTTTTAATTCTGGAAATTCACATTATAGTATGATTGCAAAATGTGGATCCCTTTTAGAAACTTCCTGGAAGGTTGCAGGGCTACTGCTTGCTTATCATGCATGGAAGTTACATCCTTCTTCTTACAGCAGCATTCCTAAGACAGAGGTAGGCAAAAGTGTCAGGATCCTAAAATGCATAACCAAATTGTGCATCTTTCCTTCTGCTTAACATGATCCCTCTACCCTGTATTTTGAACTTCTTTATCATCAAAATTTTCCAATAGAGAAGAAAATCTCTTCCCAGAGTAAGTTTCACAGAAAAACCTTTCAATGGGAGCTCCTTGCATTCTGGAAATGTCATTATTCATTAGAATGAGACTCTTATTTCCCTTTCCTCAAATTAAAAAAATTGTCTATTCAATTGCAAAAAAGTGTTTATCTCCTCACAAATAACAGCCAAATCATGAATCAAATGAGCTCTGCCTTTTTCCTTTCATTTTATTTTCATTAAAGGAAACACATTAGGAAAATGTATAATTTTTCCACTTTGCTTCTCCTGCTTAATTGGTTTCCAACATGAAAGAAAGATTTAGCCAGGAAAAAGGAAAGCAAGTGATATCCTCATACCTCATGAGATACTTTTAATAATCATTTAATCTTAAATTGTGTTCACAGATGCTAATTACAACATCCTTAATTGTGCACGCCAGCCACCACGATTGAGTGCAATTCAATTTCCTGGACTTTGGCATCATGTTTTATTGCTATATCACTAGCCAAGGAATTGCCAGGAGATAAGCTTTTTTGCCTTCTACTCAAAGAAGCAAAATGGACCAGCAGCTCATGTCTAGTCCATCAGTATTCATCAGTGAGAAATGTGTCTTGGGATATAAGAGCCCTTGACAGGGCACAGAATGGGACCTCATGTAACAGTGGCTCTGTATGAATGAACAGATCAATTGAATTAGTTAATTCAATTACCATGTTCAGGGATCTAGGTGTAGTTCTGGTGACTTATGAAATAGTTAAGATACAGTTCATACCTTCAGAGAAAGAGTATATATTAGACAGAAAGATACTTTCCAATTTACCAAGGCAAACTATGCTGAGAGGTGTACTGGCTTCAGCAAGCAGTGCTGGAGAGCCAAGAATTCTGCAGGTAGAGAATATCAGTGATATAGAGACAAGGGCAGTCCAGGAGGACAGCACAAAATGACCAAAATCTCAGAGGTATAAACTTGCTCTGAGTATTCACAAAGAGTCGGTAGCCTGTGGGACTGTCAAAGAGGGCTGTGCCAAAGATAACCCCTGTGAAGTCAGAGTGAGAGCAGATTAGAAAAGACCAGCAAAGTTATCCTAAGGGATTTGGACTTCCTTTCCTTGAGTGGGCATCCCAGAAGTCTCTGAAGGTAAGAAGGGACCTTACCTGAAATTTAATATGATCCTGCTCCAATTCACAGATACTCCCGACGGGCCTCTGGCTTGTTTGTGTAAGTAAAGCTTGACTCCAAGCTCAAGGCACTTGTTCTCTTTTTGTGCCACTTCTCCCCAGACCTGGTGCCCATTGCCTCCTTGGAAAAATATAGCTCAAGCCCCTTTAAAATAGGCATACTGTCAGCAGTTCCTGACTCGTCATCTCCAAGACAGAAAAGAGCTCAGGGCTCCTCACCTTCTTCCATACCAGAAATTGTTTTCATTTCCTCATTCTGGAAGAGGTGTCTCAGTATGTAAGCAACTTAATTTATAGTTGCCTGTGCATGTGAAATAAGAGGACCTTAGTCCACCCTCCCACATCAGGGAAGAATGTTTCCTTCTATAGTCAGAGGCAAAACTAGAATTGCTAATGTGCCTATAGCTGGGATTGAGAGACTTTGCCATGGTGGAGGAAGGATCAAGACTTGAATGATGCAATAGACTGAGTTGAAATGCAGATCTGAGTGAGGAGATATAGGAGCCTAAGGAAAGAAAGAGAGAATAACAAGAGGCTGTGAAGAAAGCCACTCTGTATATGAAGCAACATTCTGCTCTGCAAAGTGCTCTGTTGACACTCACTGAACTATAGCTCAGAAAGAGAAAATCAGGTATTTGTCTAGGAATGTTCTCTTCTTGATTTGGATCTCACATTTCTAAGGATGATATGGGAACAAAAGGAAATCTTAAGCTTTCCAATTGAAGATAGGGCATTCACTTCTAGTTTAAATGTTTTCTTCTAAGTAAATAGCCTATCGTGTTGTAACAAGTATTTGCTTTTAGAGAATACTTCCTTCTATAATTGAAGATGAATTTTTGTAAGATTTATTCATCTTCGATGACAGAAATATTTTAGGGTAAAAGATTAGTTTGTAGAATATATGTATGTATGCTGATCATAGGTGTAGGAAGAAATGGAAGGAACCAAAGACACTTAATAGTCTTAACACACCTAGGTATTCAATGCTTGTTGTACACTAAATATTCAGGAAACTTAGAAGGTTCTAAATATACAGAGGCACTAATATACATTAGCACTTATTATACACGAGGCCTTAATTCAGGTGCCCATGGGAGGTACTTGTTCTGGTTCCATGTCCTCTCCCCCCCAAAAAAAAATAAAGCAGAAATTAGCCAGCTGTTGGCTGGCTAATTGGCAAGTTGTAGCTGGTGACCAGGGGCGCTTACCCATGTGCCTTTTCCATGGTGCCAGTGTACATTGCTGGCCCAGGGTGGTTTCCATATAGGGCTTCTTTCTTGAACTTCAACTCTGTTCCTGGCAGCCATATTGGCAGTGGGTAACACCAGTGCTATGGAGCAAAGCATGACATAATGAATCACAGGATTCAAATATTGTGATCCCATTATCCCACATGTCCCTCTCTGAAGTCACATTGAAGTCTTAAATTACTCCAGCTTTCCCCCTTCATTTCCCTCTATGTGTTTCTTTTGAATTTATGAAGAATGTGATTCAGTCCATGGGTCTGTCTGTACTGTGGTCTGTGGGTCAGCCTGGCAGTGTATACTGCCTGGTTGTGGGAGCCACTACAGCATCAAGACACTTTCCTATGCAGTATAAGTCAAAATTTGAGTTATCTATTTTTATCCATCTTTCCACGATACTTTTGGTGCATGCAAAAACTGAGCAACTGCACAGCTGTGGAGAAAGGGCTTCTGCCTTTGAGTCAGTCTTGCCCACTTGTCTGGTCATTGAGTGCTTGGTGGCTGAAGAAGTGTGGCTGCCCCAGCTCAGTCTCTTTAGGTTAACTTGACTCCTGTTGACAGCAAGCAGGTTCTAGATTTGCCATTTGCCTTAAGTCACAGGTTGCTACAGGCTGCAGCATTTTTATCTCAACTGCAGGCCTCCTCTAGTCCATTCTGAGGACTCTGAATGCCCAGCTCATTCTATAAACACAAAATGGAGCAGCTATTTGGATCCCTGTATGCCAACTCAGGCTGAGGATCATGTAAGGTTCGCCCATCTGACTGCTTCCCTTTCAAAGGGGTTATGTGCTGCTCCCATACCATACAGAGTATGGCAAAAAAAAAAAATCTTATTACCTCTCTAGTTCATGGATTCTTCATTAGAGATTTTAATCATCAGTGTTAGTCGGTTTTCCATTACTGTAACAAATATCCGAGATAATCAACTGATAAATAGAAAATGTTTATTGTGACTCACAGTTTTGAAGATTACAGTCCCTCAGCAGTTAGCCTCATTTCTTTGGGGCCTTTTTTGAGATGGTACATCAGGTCTCCTTCAAGGACATATTCCCAATGACCAGAAGAACTCCCACCTTAAAGTATCCACCACATCTCAATACTGCCAAGCTAAGCAATAGGCCTTTAATACATGGGCCTTCTGCATTCATTCTAGACCTAAACTATATCATCATCTTACCCTTAAAAACAGCCAAGACCCTAGGGGATGAGCTTTGAGTTTCTTCTCAGGACTCAAACATCGTATTAACTTGGTCATCTTTAAGGACTTAGTTCCCATTTTAGTTTTGAAGAATCTTCTTTGATATAAATGCTATATCTTATTTTGAAATTTCTCAGAATAAAAGTCATTATGAAGATCTCAAAGCTTTGCTCATAATTTTTAAATTTAGAAATTCTTTTTACTTACAACCAATCTTAGTCTTCAAGGCAATTAACTTCAGAAATGATTTGATACTTGAAGCAGAGCAGTGACTTCCATAGTTCTAGGTTGGTCTATTTTTCCCATTAATCATGGAATACTACTGAGTAGACACCTGTGTAAAACTAAGGATGATCAGTAATGCAAATATAATGATTCAAAAATCCCAGTAGGATTAGTTTTATCTACAACGCAGGCTTTATGCTCACATTTTGAGCACAAGGCCACTTAGATCAATTCATTTAACAAATATTCCTTGAGGGTCTATTATTTTCCAGGAAATGGGCTAAATATTCAAAAATGAAAAACATTATTGGAGTAACTATTCTAATGGAGTTTCTGTTCCAGTAGAAGAAATTGATGACAACTAGGTAAGGATATAAATAAGCAACATAATTAATGATTATAAAAGATAAACAAAATTGTTCACAAATAACCTTAGAGGTACATTTTTGATCACTTACCAAGAAATTGAGGAGTAGTCTCCTTCCTTGGTACTACTTCCAAACTTTGCTGCTAATTCACATAAGGCAAAGAATTACTAGGCAGCTGAAGTTTCCCACTACCCCCTAAAGAACCCACACCTCAGCTCAGAATGCCTGGTGCCCAAGCCCAAAGGATCTATCCCATATGGTAAGCCCACTCTCATGCCTATCCCATAAAAGGAAAAATAACTAGAAAGGTGTTCACAGAATCTGAGACAACAAGGGATTTATGAACTTTCTGCCTTTAGATACCACCACAAAATGTCACTTGTATTACCCAAGCCTTTTATGCAAGCTTTGATATAAAGAAATAGCAAATTCAATACGGAGTAACTGGGGGCAGAGAATATGAACCAGTAGAAGAAAGGTTCAAGCAGGCTTCATTGAGTAAGCTGTTAAGTGCAGACCTAAAGGATAATAAGGATTAAGTCATGAGAAGAGCAAGGGGTAGGGCATGCCTGCCCAATGGATTAGAAAGTGGCAAAGTCCAGAATTGAGAAAAATCTGACTTCTTCAGAGCCCATAGCTGGTGCATGAGCAAGGAGTTGTAGGTGAACTAGGAACCTCAGGTAGGAACAAACTGTATTGGACAGATAATTTGTTCATTTGTTTTTCCTAAGTGCAGCCAGAAACCATAGAAAGAAACTAAGCAGATAGGACTGATCTAATTTAATTTTTTCCAAGGTCATCTCAGCTTCTGTCCCTAAATAACCTGGGAGTATGAGTAGAAAACAGACCAGATAAGCTAATTCAAGGTGGTATTGACCTGGGCCAGGACAATGGAGTTGAAGATGGAGAGCCAGAGGCTGATGATAGATTTACTTGAGAGGTGGTGCTGACAGTGGCAGAAATAAGGGACCTCCAGAAGCCCTTTCAGGTTTTGCCATGGACAATCAGGTGAATGGTGATGCAAATTATAGAAATGAGAGTGGCATTTCAGAAACTTTGGGGAGGTGAAGAATCAAGATGTTTTGGACATGCCATCTTTGCAGTGGTATTTGCACCATTTGGAGAAATTGTGTAGGAAAGTCCTTCTCAACTGCGACCCCACAGACCTTCACAAAAGCAACAACCTACTCCATTTGGTACTTGACTGCCCCCTACCCATCATAATACTCCACTCCCTTTGAGAGCACATCACTCAGCAGTTTGGGACACACTCTCTTCCTTATGATCTCTTCTTGCCTTAGCCCCTACTTCCTGATTACCTCAGATATTTTTCATGTGTAAGCCTGGGAGTTATCCATCATTCACCCACTAACTGGGCAGGCAGAGAGACTTTGCATGTCTGGGCCTGTACCTGAAAACAAAGGCAAACAGCAGCAATCTAAATTGAAAGCCATTCCTCACCATCTGGAAGCTGATATCCTGCAGTCCATCATAAAGGGCTTGGGGTTGGCCAGCTTCCTTGCCCATGAAGAGATGCCAGCCAAGAAAGGGGTTCACATTTCAAAGCAATGGCTGCACTCTTTGTCTCCTTCCAGGACATGGAGTGATTTCATGATGGGAAATGATAGTGAAGAATTGCCACACACACTGTATTTTCTATTAGAGTCCTCTTGCCAGGATTTTCCCCAGAATGCCCTCCCCTCTGTCAATATGATCCCCCTTTACACTTATGATCTAAGTGTATCAGTGGAGGCCACTAGACTGTGGCAGGAAATGTGTTTCTAATTGTTCTCTGATTAATTACTTACTAGGTGTATGCATTCTTCTTTTTAAAGTACATTTGCTGAGGTGAACAGAGTGAAGGCACTGTAGGCCATGCAAATGGCATGACACTCAGCTGCACAGACCAACTTTTGCTCTCTTGGAACTTACACTATGGTGAAGGTCAGCCAATAAACAAGAAAGCAAATAAAGGTAATCTCAGAGAGTGAGGTATGCTGTAAGAAAAAGAGACAGCAAAATATAGTGGACAGAGAATGGGGTGGGGGGAAATTATGTAGAAAAATTCCCGAAGTTTGCTCAGGAGGTGACTTTAGCATTGAGAAGGAATTCACAAGCACAATTCAGAGAGATGGGTGGTCTAGGTTATGGAATAGCCAGAGCAAAGGGCCATTAGATCTTTTCTTTTTTCTTTTTGTTTTTTTTGGCAGTACTGGGCCTCACACTTGCTACACAGGCTCTCTACCATTTGACCTACTCCACCAGTCAAGATCCTTTTTTTGGGTAGGACTGGGATTTGAACTCAGGGCTTTGCACTTAAAAAGCAGCTGCTCTATCTCTTGTGTCACACCTCCTGCCCACTTTATTCTGTTTATTTTGGAGATGGAGTCTCATGAACTACTTGCCCAGGCTGACCTTGAACCACAATCTTCCCCATCCCAGTCTCCCAAGTGTGAGCTACCAGCACCCAGCAGATGCATCAGATCTCAACTTTCTGCTAGTGCTGAGGGCTCCCGAAGGCAGAAATCACACCTCATGTGTGTGCTGTTTTCCCTACAGGATCTAACACAGGATTAGGGAAATAGAAAGATAGAAAGCATGAAAGTCAGGATTGGGATGGAAATGAAGGAGATTTAAGTATAAATGGAGAAAACTGAGTTAGGATTAAAAGCCAAATGACACAAATTGCTTCCTTGCTTCATATTGTACACATCAGCTTCACTAGACAGCTCTCTGCTATAGATGACCCTCTGCTTGGAAAACTCATCCCTCTTCCTCCTTGGCTGATTAGCTCCTATACTTCGTCACTTTGGGCTTCTCTCAGTGTCATCTTCTTCAGGAAGCACCAAGTAGCATTCCTTAAGTTGTGACAATCAAACATGTCTCCAGATGTTGCCAAATGTCTGTGGGGTGGAGATGGCAAAATCATCTCCACTTGAAAATCACTATTATAGAGAAAGTTCTTACCTATACCTACTAACTCCAGAGTATTTCTTACTCTTTCTTGTATCAACTTAAGAGTTTGGGGTCTGATATTAAGATCCTTGATCCATTTTGAGTTAATCTTGGTATAGGGTGATATACATGGATCTTGTTTCAGTTTTTTGCAGACTGCTAACCAGTTTTCCCAGCAGTTTTTGTTGAAGAGGCTGCTATTTCTCCATCGTATATTTTTAGCTCCTTTGTCAAAGATAAGTTGCTTATAGTTGTGTGGCTTCATATCTGGGTCCTCTATTCTGTTCCACTGGTCTTCATGTCTGTTTTTGTGCCAGTACCATGCTGTTTTTATTGTTATTGCTTCGTAATATAGTTTGAAGTCAGGTATTGTGATACCTCCTGCATGCTTTCTCAATGAAACCCCAGCAGCACAGCAACTAAGAGTTAGAATAGATAAATAGGACCTCATAAAACTAAAAAGCTTCTGTTCATCAAAAGAAATGGTCTCTAAACTGAAGAGAACAGAGTGGGAGAAAATATTTGCCAACTGTACATCAGACAAAGGACTGATAACCAGAATATACAGGGAACTTAAAAAACTAAATTCTCCCAAAACTAATGAACCAATAAAGAAATGGGCACGTGAACTAAACAGAACTTTCTCAAAAGAAGAAATTCAAATGGCCAGAAAACACATGAAAAAATGCTCACCATCTCTAGCAATAAAGGAAATGCAAATTAAAACCACGCTAAGATTCCACCTCACCCCTGTTAGAATAGCCATCATCAGCAACACCACCAACAACAGGTGTTGGCGAGGATGCGGGGAAAAAGGAACCCTCTTACACTGTTGGTGGGAATGTAGACTAGTACAACCACTCTGGAAAAAAATTTGGAGGCTACTTAAAAAGCTGGACATCGATCTACCATTTGATCCAGCAATACCACTCTTCGGGATATACCAAAAAGACTGTTACTCCAGAGGCACCTGCACATCCATATTTATTGCGGCACTATTCACAATAGCCAAGTTATGGAAACAGCCAAGATGCCCCAGCACTGATGAATGGATTAAGAAAATGTGGTATCTATACACAATGGAATTTTATGCAGCCATGAAGAAGAATGAAATGTTATCATTCGCTGGTAAATGGATGGAATTGGAGAACATCATTCTGAGTGAGGTTAGCCTGGCCCAAAAGACCAAAAATCATATGTTCTCCCTCATATGTGGACATTAGATCAAGGGCAAACACAACAAGGGGATTGGACTCTGAGCACATGATAAAAGCGAGAGCACACAAGGAAGGGGTGAGGCACCTAAAAAACTAGCTAGCATTTGTTGCCCTTAATGCAGAGAAACTAAAGCAGATACCTTAAAGCAACTGAGGCCAATAGGAAAAGGGGAACAGGTACTAGAGAAAAGGTTACATCAAAAAGAATTAACCTAGAAGGTAACACCCATGCACAGGAAATCAATGTGAGTCAATGTCCTGTATAGCTATCCTTATCTCAACCAGCAAAAACCCTTGTTCCTTCCTATTATTGCTTATACTCTCTCTACAACAAAATTAGAAATAAGGGCAAAATAGTTTCTGCTGGGTATTGAGGAGGGGAGGGGGGGGAGTGAGTGGTAAGGGAGGGGGTGGGGGCAGGGGGGAGAAATGACCCAAGCCTTGTATGCACATATGAATAATAAAAGAAAAATGAAAAAAAAAAAAAAAGAAAATCACTATTATATTCCTTGTCTCCCCCACCTCCATACAGACCCACACTCATTCCTTCTTCTCCAGTTAGAAAAGAGGGAAGGAAAGAGGAAGCAACATGGTAAGAAATACAAGTCTTGTTGCATTATTACAAAACAGTTCTAGGTTAAACCCACTTTGAATTACTGAAGCATGAACCATTTCAGGGATACAAAAAAGGCACAATTAATAAAATATCAGAGAATGACAATGACTAGGAGACCCACTGAAGAACTTAGGCTCCATTTTTTGTTAGCTATAGCCCTAATTATACTGTTAACCTACAGGTTGATGAGGTTAGGACCACACTATTACTGTTTTTTTAACTACTACTAATTGCTACCTATTATTGTTTGCATCTTGATTAGTTGAATCAATTTCCTTGAAAAGAAATGGACTTTACTAGTTGGCCCTGATCACATTTTTTGTTTATAACTTCTCATCAACCCACATTCTGGGTAGATGTTTTTTATCCACAGGGAGAAAAGAGGGGTCATCACCATGTAAGTAGCTATAAATGTGTATCTTAGTGAAACAGAGATTAAGAGACCGCCAATAGGACCACAGGTTCAGACAAGGTCTCCAGGGATCATCTTTTGATGATTGGGGAAGGAAAGGCATTGGACTCAATTCTACCAGGCACCCAGGATTAAGGACCCCAGGAACTGTGTCAAAAGCTAAACTATTTACTTCCTCTCCATCTTTCCTAAAGAGCAAGCTTTTGTTTGACCAAAGGCATCTGGATCTTTTGACAATGCCTGGTGTCTAGGCCTCTGTGAAAAACTTTGCAGACTCTTGTCAAGAATAAGATATCGACAAGCTTTTCTCTTTGTCCCCAACTCGTCATTTTTACCTGTTCATTTCACTTCTTAGCTTTTTTTTCTCCATAATTTTAGAATTATTTTCTCCTCCCTGCCTTTCTATCCCTTAAAATCTAATTGCAGAAAGAGCTGCAATTCCCCCAAGGAGTTAAGAACTTATAGTGAATTAATATACTACCTCTCTCAAAGGAACCTACAAATTATTTTATCATGGTAGAATTTATCATCTTTTGGGCACAGGACCAATTTCTTTTCCTTTAAAATTTTAAATCAAGTACATGATATTGACAACTTTTCATCTCTCTTAAGGCCTTGATGTGTTAAAAAATAAGCAAAATGAGTAATTATATATAGCAGTGCTGTACAATACTGTACCCACGAGTCACATACGCCTATTGAACATGTGAAATGTGGCCAGTCTAAATTGATTTGTGTGGTTAGTATATAATACAAATTAGGTTTTAAAGCTTAGTGTAAAGAAGCCATAAAATATCTCATTAACAATTTATATTGATTATATGTTGAAATGATATTTTTGGATATATTTGGTAAAATAAAATATGCTATTAAAGTTTATTTCATCAGCAACACATGTGGTTTTCATTATATTTCTATTGCACAGTACCAATTTAGAAACTTTTTAGGAGAAAACACGTACTAGGATGCCATTGAAAGGTGATAGAATGGTGGGCAGCTATGCAAAGAATCATAGTGTACCTCAATAAACATATTTGTACCTCATCAATGTACTTCAATCCCCATTTAACATCTAAGGTTGGTGGTCATTTCCCAAACTTATAAAAAAAACTGAGGCTAGTAATTTGCCCTTGATCACAAAGTTAATAGAAAAAAAAATAGATCCTGAGTCTTCCAACAATAAAACCTGGTCTCCTTGTGAAACTACATGTGCAACATCAACTCTTCTGATATAACACTGAGCTGAGTTCTCAGATAGCAAACTTAAACACGAAACTTCTTTTTCAAAAACGTTATATTTCCCTTAAAGCAATTTTTTACTTTATGAGTCAGAGCAGCAGAGACAGATGGAAGGATAAGAAAAACTCATCCACTGAGAGCTCAGAAGAGTTCCTCATGCCTGCTAAGTGGTACTGTGGGGCAATGATAGAAAAAAAAACTGGTTAAAAAGGTCCCCTTTTCAATGGAAATATATTAACTGAACTGACCACCTGGCTATTTTGCCTCAAAGCCTCCTTTTCTTTCCAAGCTTGGCAGAGATTAATCACCCACATTTTGCATTTTTCTGTTACAGTCTCTGGGCAGAGATGCACGTTGCTTTCCTTCCCTGTAACACCTGCTACATCCTCTCCACATCGCTGTGATGAATATTATATTAGGCTGTTGCCATCCCATTGAAAATTTATCCCCATGTGACCTTCATCCTGCCAGAACCCATGATGCCTTGTCCCAGTGTAAATGAATGAGTCCAGGGAGTGAGTCTAGAGAAAGAGGGGTCTCAGGTGAGTGGGTGAGTTCTCTGCCACTACTTGGGCTTTAGGTAATGTTGATTTGAAAGAAATTTAGGGTATCCTCCAACAGTAAGAGTCAATACATCTTTTCCAAAGGGACACTTCAGATGGAAGAGTATATAATTCTGGGGCAAAAAAAAACCAAATTAATTTGGAGGACAAAATAAAATATTCCTGGACACAGATATCATCTGGAGAAAGTTGGATTAGAGAGTGGCCTGTAATGAGTGACTATGGACATCAACAATGCTGTGCAAACAGTGAATATTTGTGGATAAAAGAGTTAGATGGAAGAGGAGGTGCAGAAGACATGACAATGGGCTATATTCAGAAGATGCTAGCTAGTAGCAAATATTTGCTATTCCTCCAAAGGACTCTGAACTGCAGATATTATCATCATCTTTTTATAGAAGACAAAAAATGACAAACTGAAGTTGAGATGACATAAGCAGAATTCAGACACAAAATAGAAGCAAGTTAGAATGTGAACTTTGTACTCCCTGCAAAAGTATAGTACCTGTATATAAGAGCCAGCTGGTAAGGTAAAAGTTTAAATTCTTAGCTTTCCTCAAACAAAATGCATTAAGCCATGGAGGCTAGGGAATAAGCATCCAAGGACTCAAGTTCCCACTGACTATTTCCCTTAAATAAAATAGAACTAGAGGAGACGCCCACTTCTTTCACTTAACAGGAAAATATCAGTGCTACCACAATGAGATCCACTTAAGTTTTTTATAGGAAAATTTGTTTTGAAGAAGTTTGAAGCCAATTTTAGTTCTGCTGCTGACCTTGAATTATTTGTGAGTTGTTTAGAAAAAAGCATAGAACATACATTTTTTTAAAAAAGTTATAAAAGTCCAAGTCCAGTAAGAATATAATGAGATTTTAAGGTGGAAATCATTTTGAAAAGAATACTGTTAATATCATCAATAAGCTTGATCATGGTTACTTCATGGTTTTTTTTTAACATCATTAGTCTTTCTAGAATCTCACATCACATCTTGCAACTGGAAAGGATAAGAGGAAACCCTTAAGTATCTCATAAACTTGAAGCAAATTATTTTGTTGTTGTTTATATTCTTTTAAAAAAACTTTATTTTATCATTTTTACATTTACTTACAAGTGTATATATTATTTGGGCCAACTCTACCCACTCCCCAACACACCTCTGGGGGCATAACAGGTTCTGCCCTCTTGTTCTCTGATTTTTTAGAAGAAAAATATAAAAGATAATAAAAACATGGCATTTTTGTTAGTTTGAGATAAGGGCAGCTATACAGTGTTGTTACTATGCATATGTGTATTACAGCCCATATTGGTTCATCTCTACCAGACCTCTTTGCTGCTTCCAAGTCCCCTTCTCATAGTGGCCTCTGCCAGTGTAAGGTTACTATATTCATTCCTGTACAGTAAGCACATCAACCACATTCAAGATTTTGGTTTTCTTCCCTTTTCCTATTCCTCTTGTGTGTGCAGTCTCCACTTAGTTTGTGACCCATGCCCAATAATATTACTGCATTTGTTTTAGGAACAAATTATTCTTAAGCATACTGTTAGCCTCTTCAGCAAACGTGATTTTCAGTTTTGTTTTCATGATTAGCACTAGAGTTTTGCTGAGGAACATAGTCCAGCTTTCAAAATCTACCATTTATGACTCTGATAACACCTTTCCCCAAGATAATTGATATTTCCTTGTATTGCCTCAGGTCCTCCAAAGTCAATACCAATTCAAGAAGTCCAAATCCATTGTAGTTCCCAAGTTATCTTCAGTGTAACTCCTTGGATGAAGACAGCTATATTTCATGGACTTTGGTTTATACCCATCTCTTGGATTTACTGTCATGGGTTTTGAAAGCTATCTTCCTCTTAATGAGTTTTCTCTTTACCATTTAGGTATGTCAATTCTCTTATCTCCTCACTCCTGAGTGATTTCCTAGAACATACTGCAATCAAGGTCTCATAATACCCAGAGCTGGAAAAAATGTGGAAAAAAGATAAAAGCTAAAACTCTTATAACACGTGTTGATTTTCTCAAAGCAAAAATACCATTCTGAAATTTCATCCACATACATTTGTATCTAAATTCATACAAATAGGAACCTAAATAAACCTACCAATCTCATAGAGTTGTCAAGTCTTATGGTTCATCTACAAGAATGATTTTTGCAGTTTCTATTTGCTCTAAAAAATTAATTAGACCAATCCCCCATGAAGTAAATATCTTTGTATAAAATGACATTTAAACTCTATATGAGGCTTAGAAAAGGTAACTAACCAATCACCTGCTGAAAATTCCATTAGCAGAAAGAAAATAAGATGTTTTAAAATTAATGAATCTATCAATGGGTGAAATATTTCAAAAACCTACCAAGTCAGAGAACAATTAATTGGTTCTCTTCAGAATTTAACTCACTGCTACGGATGACTGAAGAATGTTAATTGAAATGAAATAATATGCAGTCTAACATACAGAGTAGTTTGAAGACAAAGGGAACTAATGGACAGTATGATACTTTAGACAATGACCTAAGTAAATGGGAAGTTGAAGCTCACACAGCATTTGGGGAGAAGATCAGTATCAGTCGATCGCTAAAAATAAGGTATTGGTGATACTGTATTTGAGTAAGTAAAGAGAAACTGATAACCACACTAAGCATATTCTTTTTCTTAGTATCCATTAGGTTAATGTAGCTTAGCAAATAACCATACTTAGCTATTGGGCACAGAATTTCTGTAGTGTTTTCAATCCCCTACATGTTTAGCAGAAATCTGACTTTCCAGGCTAAAGGTCTTCTAAATGTCAGATCCATCCCACTGGTAAATTGAACACCTTTGAAAAAACGCTTTCTCTCTCATGAAGTGAAATTGAATGGCCTTGCAGCAAAGTCCAATACTCTATTTCTTTTTTATTTCCCAATTTCTTCCTTCCAGAGGAAGCTGGTAGCAGTGATAAAGAGCATAGCTTTGGTGTTTGGTGTTACTTTTGTGGAACTGTGACCAAGCTATTCAACCTCTTCAAGTGTGCATTCTCTTGTGTGAAAAACAAGGGTGAGCATAACTTTCACATACTGATGCTCTAGATATTAAATATGGTAATTTATATGGAATACTTAGCACAATGCTTGGCACAAAACTAGTGTTAAACAAGTGGCAGTATAATTTATTGACTTCCTCAACAAATTAGTCTGAAAATTATCTGATAACACTGAATTTAAGCAAAGTGAATTCTTAAATTAGTAACAATTGAAAGTGTTTTTAAAATAAAAATAATTTTATTGCATGTAAGCATATACAGAGAATGAAGAAAGTTGGACAAGCATTGATTGCTTGATGCCCCTAAGGGAACATTGTTAAAGGTTTAATTATAGATCAAAATGATTTCAGCTAACAGAGAAGCTGCAGAAATAACTTGAAGGAGTTATTTATCCATAATCTCATCTGGAGATCATACTTCTGTCTTTCCATTGAAAATTATTGAGAATCAATTATGGCACTAACAGGCACTAAAGATAATATTATGATGAGATGACATTTACCAGGTGATCATATATGCTAGGCACTCTGACTAATGATACCCAATGTATTGTATTTAATTTCCACCATAACACCATGAGATGATTCTGATTTGTGAGCCCAAGTCCTTAATCACTATGCTTTCTGTTGGCTCACTTTCTGGGCTGGCATGGGGGTAAATGTGCATGTAATCAGGTATCTAAAGGCCTAGGAAGACATTGTGAATAGTAAGAGAGTAAAATAATCTTTAAGCATCCAGACAATCTTAAATAATTTCCAAGGCAGAAATCCTATTGGAAATCTCAATCCCATGTTTCTGGGAACCCTATATACCCAGGTTTCTTACTCCAAATACCTAATTCTAAGTACTCCTTGAATGCTAAAGCTGTACTTCTCAGTATATCCTCAGACAGCATGTCACAATTGTGTTTGTTTTAGGAGTACTCTGCCCCTGGTGAGATATACTTCTCTATCTTGCACTGCCCAGTGTTCTTGAATCAACCCCAGTCTTGAGGCATACCATTTCCTTCCTGCCTACAACTTAGTTTACAGATATGGTTCCTTCATCATACTTACCTAATATTCAGTCTGTGGTCCGCATTTTACCCCTACACTAATGCTTGGTCTTACCTTCAATTACAATGGCATTTTGTTCCTATCTCTATTCCCTAAGAAATGAAGATCTAGCCACACACTATAAAGAACACAGGAGGCTAGAAGTGTGAAAAATGGAAAGACTTGGATGCTACATGCCATGTTTTGAGCAGTATTTTCTATAAAATTTTTTTCTTCTCTGTTGTTCCCACCTCAGGCCATGAATTGTGGAGCCCAAGGAGCCAGGTTTCTTTTACTCTGAGTTACTCTTAACTCTAGCTAACCCACAAGATCAGATATCTTGAGAAACCACATATTATCTGACTTATTTTCTTCCTGCTCTTGCTCCCCATGTTTCTTTTTAGCAAACTGCTGCCTAAAAGCTGACCATCAGAACACTTTTCTCCATAGAACATATTCCTGCATTGACCTGTGGTTCCTATTTTGTTCCTTGATTTAGTTTAAATAAATATACAGCAATTGCCATATTAAGTACTTTATGCAAAATACTCTTCCTTCTAATGTCTCATAGGGAATGACCCCAAGAACTGAGCAAATAATCAGCCTTTGAATAAATGTATTTAATCTAAGCTGGTACGTTATAATTCCTTAAATACATTCTATTTATGCAAATGTACAAGGAAAACCCAGTAGGTACATACATCCATTTTAGGCATAAGTTATTTGTAATAGTAAATACAAAATAATGCAGTGAAAATTCTCTGTAAAGGCTCCACTTTCAGATGGGTTTTATGATCATTTCCTTTTCCCATCATTCACTTAACAAAGATTTCTCTCATATGATAAGAAAATGGTCAGGCTGCAGCTGTGGCTCAAGCAGTAGGGCACCTGCTTCACAAGTGTGAAGCCCTGGATCCAGATCTAGTACCATGCAAAAGAAAAAAGGAAAGAAAATGTCTTTCTACAAATTGAGGTTTTAATATGGAAATAATAAGTCTATTTTTCAGAGGATCACTTGACTCATATTCATGATATTCTAACACTCCTGCCAATAATAAGAAGACTATACATGCTGAAGAGAATTTTTTTCTCAAACATCTTTTTAGAAAATATTGAGAAACACAAGTTAAAGATAATTAATCACTTACTCTATATAATACATTTAACAAAGGAAGTAATACCAAAACTCTAGTTTTTCAACGTGTAAAACATTACAAAGTTAAAAGAAGCTTCCAAAATTATTTAAATTATTTTAAATAAGTGTATTAATTTATTAAACGAACATTGAGGGTTTAATGCATTAAGTGCTGGAAATACAAACTCACACTCAATTGATTAAGAATGTGGAAAAGGCATCATGCAATTTCTTGACCTGGCCAAAGAGGACCGGCAGCTTCCATTTTGCTCATTTGGAACCCTGACCCCAATGAAAGATGTCCTATTCTCCTGAATCCTCCATGCTGTAAGAAGTCCAAGCTTCATGGAAAGTCCTGCACTGGAACTCAAGTTAACAGTCCCAGTTAAGGTCTCACTAGCATCAACTGCCACCCATGGGCACAGTCATCTTTGGGCTGACTTCAATGTTTCATATGCATTATCTGCACTTACATGAGAGACCCTAAGGGAGCACCACATAGATAAACCCATTCACCTCAAAGAACCATGAAAAAAAATGAATTCTTTTAAGCCACTAATTTTGGGGAAATTTGTTGTATCAAATACAACAAATTATCAAGTAATCAGAGGAGTAGATAATGGAGAAATCACAGAAACAGTTTCAAGATGAGAGTGGTGACAAATTTATATTCATTACTGAACTTTTTGAATAAGGACTTAGGAACAGTCAGTAGAAGATGAAAAATTTGTTCCTTATTCTAACCTTATATCTGAGTTTATGTGAAACTTGTAGAAGTTAGATTCAATTCATTGAAGTTCCTCCTACTATGTATAAATGATATTACACAGGTTCAGAAATGTCTACTATTGGGGTGGAGGAAGGACCAGGCCACAGACATATGACTTGTGACCTATCAACTCTTAAAGTATCAGGTTCCAACACTGGTCTCCAGCTATTATGATATTCACAGCCTTGTGTCAACCCAGGCAATATTGAATAGGGTTGGCCTATATAACCAGTAAGATATGCAAGAATGACCATGTGCAACTTCTGAAGCTATGTCTTATATGACACTATAGCTTTCATCTTAGGAACTTATGGGGGTGGGCAATTACCATATCATGAGGGCACTCCAGAAAGTCTATGAAAAGTCCTGCACTGTGAAAAACTAATGACTCCTACCAAAAACCAGCATAAATTTAGTAGACAAGAGTTGGTCATTTTGGAAGCAGATAGTCCCAGTGAAGTCTTCAGATGATTAGAGTCTGAACAATATCTTATAAAACTTTTATCTGAAGCTTAACAATTATTTTGGATTAACTTCTTTGTGTGAACCTCAATAATTTAAAGACAATTTTTAATCATTTATAGCCTTAAACGTTGTTCAATTCTACTACTATTGAGCTATTTTTCTTTACTTTTTATTATAGGTTTTGTATGTATGCAGATGACAATATATGTAGCATGATTCAAAAATATATTTTAAAGTTCAAGTACATGCTACTTGACATAAAAAGTAGATATCTAATATAAGATACTCAAAGCTTCATTTTCTTTACTCCAATGATATCCTCTCTTCATCCAGAAGTAACAATTCTGAATTTTGAGTTTAACATCTCTTATTTTAGTATATATAAATATATATATGTCTATCTAAATAATACATTATTCATTTATTTTGTTTTTTGAGGTTCTAAAACCATTATATGGTATATTATCTTCTATAATTTAGCTCTTTTCTTTCAAGATTGTGTCTTTAAAGTCAATCCATTTTGGTACCTATAACTATGATTTGCTAACTTTTACTAACATAGTGGTATTTTGTAGCTTGTTTAAACTATAAAATATTCACTTAGTTTCTTATTAAGAGCTGTCTTTTGCCACTATAACTATAATGAATGTTTTTGTATAACTCTCTTTGCTTACATGTATAAGTTGAATACTTCTAAGAGTATAACAGCATATAAGAAAATGCTAGTTTTCCCAAGTGGTTGTACATCCAGTTTCTACCTCCATCAGCAGAACTGTGAAGGACTCATAGTCTAAATCCTCAGTAAAATATTGGAAAGTCAAACTTTCATATTTTCCATACCTTAGAGGAATGGAATATATTTAATTTTAAAATATATTTAATTTTAGCTTCAGTCTTTATGATTGACATGTGAGGTTGACATATTGACATATATATATATATATATATATATATATATATATATATTCTCCTTTGATCACTTTTTGTTCTTTTCTAATGATTTTCTCACTATTGACATCTAAATTGTTACTTCTTTGTCAGTTGTATATATCTAAAGCATTTTCTTTCATTTCTACTTCACAGACTTCATTTTATTCTTAAAATTTTTAATGTGGTCACATTTAGCTATATTTTATTTTATAATTTGTGTTTTTTGTGGTTAAGAGATAAATTAGTAGTCCAAAGTCAAAAACATATTTTTACTTTTCTATTTTTTTCCATTTTTTTGTTGTGTTGGGTAGAGGTACATTGTGGTATTTACAAAAGTTCTTACAATGTATCAAATATATTACTTTTTTTTGAGTTTTAATTTCAGTCAATTCTCCATGACTTTTCTCTCATTTTTTGCTCTTATTTTATGTTCATATTATAAGGATTAGTAATCCAAACTATCTTTTTGTTTTTTTGTTTCTGTGGATAGTCAATTAATCCAAATAGGTCAGTCTAACTTTCATTACTGATATATAAAGACCCTCCATTTTCCAGTTTTTACATACCATATTTCTGGACTGTATCTTTTTATACTGCTCATGTTTACTATCCTTGGACCATTTTATAGTGAAAAGTCTTGAGCCAAAAAATTCTTCACCTTTTGAGTTTCTTCAGAAATCCATTAACTGCTCTTGATCCTTTGTTTTTTCTTTTGAAGTCTGAAACTAACTTATTAAATTTCCAGACAATCCATGTTTGTGTTCTGATTACATTACCAACAATTGATGGAGAAGCAACTTCAAGGTATTGAATCTTTCTCACTATAACCATGATAGGTTTTTCAATATATTTGTCTCTGAAACTTAAAAACTTAATGTGCTCATTACTATTTTTTCAAATATATACCTAGACACTTTATCTTTTTCTCCCTGTTTAAATGGTATCATTCATTAGAATGGTTTTCCTAACTCTGCTGTTGGAATATCAATGGTCAATTGGGATTTATATGCTGACAATATTTTTGTTTACTAAATGCTTCCATTAATTTTCATAATTAACATAAAGATTCTTCTTGGCTTTTCATGAAACCAACATGTCATAAGCAAATAATGAAAATTTCATTTACTCTTTTTTATTGCTTATATTTTCCTTTTCTATAGCATAATTTCTACAGCATGGAGTTGTTGAATAGAATCAATGGGGGTGTACACTTTTATATTCCTGGGATTTTACATTCCCGGTTTTTAAAGAAATGTTTTCAGTATTTTACATTTGAGTCTTTGTAGATTTCGTTATCTTGTTAAGTATATTTATATTTCTGCCTCATTTGTTAAGAATTTTTATCACTCATTAATGAAAGTTAAATTTTACTTAATGATTTTTTCTTTTTAAGATAATTATATACTTTTCTCTCCTTTAATTTCTGAATGTGACAGTAACAATAATAATTCCTCATAACAAATTACCTTAACATTCCTGGGGTTGACTCTTCTCTCTTTACATTTATTATGCATATTTGTGAATTTGATTTGTTTAGTATTATGTTCTTGCATAAGAATGGCTTTTAAATTTCTTTCTCACATTTTCCGTCAATTTTTCCTTTTTCCCAATATGCACATTTCTCAACATTTCTCTTTCCCCAACATTTCATGATGAAAATTCAGACAAACTCAAAAAGAATAGTAACATGAATCTCTATGTACCTATCACTAAGCAATAGCAATGGTCACCACATAGCTCTCTTGTTCCATCTATATCCCCCTTCTTTTGTCACTAACATACTGGAGAATATTGAAGTAAATTCTGAGAAATATATTTCATCTATAAGAATTATATTATATATCTTTAAATTATAGACATTTTAAATATTATATTTTTATTAGCCATGTTGACATTTAAAAATTATAACCCTGTAACTCTATACAACAATCTCATTACTATTTGGTTTATTTGACTCAGAACCTAAACATATTCCACGTATTGAATTTGGCATATATTTCTCCCAGAAGTTGAGTATTATATTACTTCATTTCTTTAATTCATTGTTAGGAAAATGAAGGCATTTGTACTATAAGGACGCCCACCTTTTGAACTTTGCTGATTGTGTCCATGTATTGTAACATAAAACCTATTTCAATCTTCTGTATTTCCTGAAAATTGTCAGATAGATACTAATTAGAGTTTTTCAAATTATTTTCATCTCTTGAGGATCTTAAAGAATTATTGTCCTTAATATTTATAATACTATAAATTAAAATAGGAATTTAAAAATATAAATTCTACTTGATCAATTTTGAAAACATTTCCAAGAAAAGAACAATATATGAAACCTGGAAGAATGTCTCTCAATTGATTTTATAAGGAAAATGATATTATTCAAAACTGTAAACTCTGTGTTACAAATATGCTTTTCCTCAAGACAACTACTTTACTGTTAGTATATAGACTTTCCATTTAGTCATAGCAAAATATTAAAAGACATGTGTTCAAGGGATGAGATTTACTAATTTCAGTTATCTTCATTGCTTCTTCCAGTTCAAGGGTATTTTAAAATGAAAATATCTTTTTTTTTACCTATTACAAGTGCATGGATATGAAAGATATAGATTGGTGACACTGGTTTAATTAATGACAAATCATCAGAACATTTACCCACTATTTCTTGACCCCATTCAGAGCAAATATCAACACAGTGAGCACAGCAAATAAAACAGCTTACTATAATTAAGAAAATTACAACTTCAAAGCCATTCTGAAAGAGTCTTGAATCTTGAAGATACCCAAGAGATTGTGACCATAGCTGAGGGTACTACTCTGAGGTGTCAAGTTGACAGCTCAGAAGTAAAATAACTGGGGTGTTATTCCTCAGTCTGCCCACACAGAAGTGGCTAGAACACAACTTTATTGAGTGGCTGTTCCTTAATATGCTGTGTAGAGTATTGAATCACAACATGATTTCAAGCTTCTTTTACATCTTGTACAGTTTAAGCAGCAACTCTGATAGGTTATTTCTTTTCTTGGTTTAGGTTAATTCTTTTCCTTCAACTAACATATTATCCTCACTTGTAATTCCAATTCCCGACCAATCCAATTTTTACTTATATATTTGCTACAAATCTTAGGAGACAAGGCACAAAGAAATACATAGGTATGCATTCAAGACTTAGTTCCTCTAGGTTGATCAAAAATACACTGCTCATATTTACTTTCGGTAATTATCCAAGGCCATAATATTTTCAAAACTATGTAACTAACTGCAAAATTTGTGCCACGAACCTGTCTATATTCTCTTAAGTTTCTCAGAACAGCATATCTGAGATAGGGTGGGTAAAGTCCAAACTTCATCTGTACCTGAGGACAGAGTGGCCTGCTAACGGGAAACAACATATATGAAAATTCTCAGTCTTTGCCAAGAAGTATATCCTCCTCCTGATGGGAATCCCCAGGAATCCTTGCCAACCAGTATCCATGACCCCTGGTCTGCACAGGCATTTTATTTTTTCAAATCAATGCTCCTCCCTCAGACCCTCTTATAAAAGTCTCAGACAGTGCTTCCCAAACCATCTCACAATCCTTGCAAGACAGGTAGGTGGGAGATGAAAGAAAGAAGATGAGAGCCTAAGTAGGGATTTTAGTTCATGTAATACAGAAGAAGGTATTGGTGGGTTGCTGTCATCAGAGAACACAGGATCTCTGAGACTTAGCAAAGGATGCTCTGGGAGCTCTCAGGGGATGGAGAGAATATAGATTCTGTAATTTACTCCAAAACTATTGGAGGAGATGGATGTGACCAAGATCAATATATCTCTGCAAGACTAGACAAAGGAAAAGAAAGGAGGCAGTGTGGTTTCTGTATGTCCTGTCTATGGCCACACATCCTTCAGTGACTCTGATTGCCTCCTCATTCACAGACATGGTGTCGCCCCTCATGGCCCTCCACAGCTTGTCCTGGATGCTGCTATTCTGCCTGATGCTCCTATCTCAGGTCCAAGGTAAGATCTTTCTTCTTTCTGCCTTTAGCACTAGGGTAGCAGTGAGTGTCCACAGTCAAGAAGAGGAAGGCTCTGAAATGTCCCATGTGGCAATGGTGAGAAGAATCCCCACTGGGAATTCCTCCCTCATCCTGCCTTCCTTTATATCATTGGTGGTGGAAACATCAAATGGTCAATTGAGATGTATTGCCAATTCATTAGGATGTTCTAATTTATGTTGGTGGGTTGAAGAGGGAAAGTGTCAAAGGTCAGTAATGAACCATAAGGAAAAAAAAAGGATTGAAGGAACCAGTGTCAAAACTGTTATCATAGTGGAAAGATGCATAGACTGTAGAATAAAGGGGAAAGGTAAATTGGAAATAGGTGCTCCTTCATATAGTTGGTCTATTTAGTGTCAAGAATTTCTGAAAGTATGGGAAAAATGAGAGTAGTCAAGAATATGATTTTCCTCCCAAAAGATAGGACTCCTCAATAATCCTTAAGTCAATGTCCCTTCTCAATCCCCACTCTTCATTTCACCAAATCCTTCTCTTTTTCTTCCTATATACCAGGAGAGGACTCCCAAAAGGATCTCCCCTCTTTGTGCATAAGCTGTCCCAAAGTCTCCCAGGATGCCTCCCACTGCTATGCCTTGTTTAAGACTCCAAAATCCTGGATGGATGCAGATGTGAGTGTTGAGGGAGGAGGTGAGTGTTTGGTGGAAAGTGGGTCACAGGGGAGGGGGTTGTTCAATTACCCCTTGTGTGAAGGATAAAGGATATCCTCCTACATCCCTTCTCACCTACCTCTGCCCTTTTTCTCTCCCAGTGATATGCCAGGTTCCTTCTCACTCTGTCCCTTCCTCACACAGTTGGCCTGCCAGAAGCGGCCCTCAGGACACCTAGTGTCCTTGCTCAGTGGGGTTGAAGCATCCTTCGTGTCCTCTCTGGTCAAGAGCACTGTGAACAGCTATCAATACATCTGGATGGGCTCCATGACCCCACACTGGTGCTATTCCTTCTTCTCCTCTGTGGTACTCTTAGGAGGCTATTGTCCCCCAACCACAGTCTCCTGTGACTGCTAATAAAAATCTCTGGGAGACATAGAGGCTCATATTCTAGGGATATTTGAGGCAAAGGAAAGTTCTTGAAACCAACTGAAGAGCTGAGTTCTGGTTGGTCTTTGGTCTGTAAAGAAGTTAATGTGCTTGTTTTACACATTTCTTTTATGAGGCCTTGGAAATCAGTTCTGTGAACTTCAGTGGGCCTGCAATACTATTTTGAGGGAATCCTAAATGAAGAGAAGATTCATATTTGATCATTATAGAATATATATTGTTTTTAAGGCATCCTTTACTCTGTAGGGTGAAGAACCCAATAGAGGTGGATGGGAATGGAGTAACACTGATGTGCTAAATTACCTTAACTGGGAGAGGAATCCTTCCATTGCCTTGAACCCTGATTACTGTGGGAGCCTGTCACAATAACTCAGGTAAGAAACTGAGTAGTCACCTCTGACCTACTTTTCCTCATCCTGCCTCCCACAACCCTGGGCCTGACCCTTTGGGAATCCTCTTGAGCTACAAAATGCAACATATGCTTATCTGCTGTAACCTCCACTCAGGTCTCCTTTCTTTGTCTTCTTCACCTCTAGTGGGACACTGAGGAGGAACAGGGATCAATTTTAAGCCTACAGTAGCATCTGAGATGCTTCTTTATTGGATTCACAGTATCTCCATCTCCCTGCCACAGTAACTGTGATTCTTCTCTCTCTCTTTAGGATTTCTAAAGTGGAGAGATTTGAACTGTGATGTGCAATTACCTTATGTCTGCAAGTTCAAGAATTAGAGTGAATAGCCAGCAACAGCACATCAAGAGTCCAAGTGTGACAATTCACCAGGAAGGGAGCACTATCCCAATATGCCAAACTGACTCCTCATTCTGATCTTCCCTCCTCTCCACTCTTATTTCAGACTCTTTATTATATATTATCATCTGAAGTCCCAGAGAGCAATAATAAAAATTATGATTTATAATTGTGTGCTGTTGTGTTCTGTTCTTATAGCAAATGGTCTAAATATATCATTTAAGGGAAAGAGATCATCAGAGTTAATTTTTCTAAAGAAGACCCTACCATATGTCATCTATGAGACAACCAGTTTCAATAAATATACATAGCTATATTAAAGGTAACAGGACAGTGAAAGATATAACATAACATCAATCAAAAAAATTGGAAAAGCCATGTTAACTTAGATACAGTGGATTTAAAAAATAAAGGGACATTATCAGGGATCAAAAAGTCCATTAAAATGATTAACATAGAAGGTAACACACATGCACAGGAAATCAATGTGAGTCAACTCCCTGTATACCTATCCTTATCTCAACCAGCAAAAACCCTTGTTCCTTCCTATTATCGCTTATACTCTCTCTACAACAAAATTAGAAATAAGGGCAAAATAGTTTCTGTTGGGTATTGAGGGGGTTGGGGGGAGAGGGAGGGGACAGAGTGGGTAGTAAAGGAGGGGGTGGGGGCAGGGGGGAGAAATGACCCAAGCCTTGTATGCACATATGAATAATAAAAGAAAAAAAATGTTAGAAGTATTCAGTTCTCCAAGGAGACATAAGAACACTTAATATGTATGTACCTAACAACAGCACTTCAAATACATGAGGGAATATCTTAAAGAACCAAAATGAAAATTAGAAAAATACTATTATATAGATGCTCTTCAACTTATGGTGGGGTTGCTTTCTGTTAAATGCCAACTATAACTTGGTGATATCATAAGTAAAAACTGCTTTATTATTATATCTAAGCTACCAAACATCATAGCTTAGCAACATAGCACACTTCAAGGTATCAGCTATTTACTTTCATGATCATGTGGCTGACTGACAGCTTTGGCTTGCTGCTGCTTGCCCAGCATTAATGCAGCATCATACAATGTATCACTGTTTCATGGAAATATTAAATTTGAAATTTAAGGTACAGTTTCTAGTGAATGCATATTGCTTTTGCACCAACATAAAGCTGAAAAATCATAAGCTCAATGACTGGGGACCACCTATACTTAGAATTTTAACACTTCTCTTTTAGTAACTGATAGATCAAGCAGACAGAAAGTTAGGAAGAACACATTTGACCAGACCAGGGCTACCAATCAACTTAACCTAGTTGGCATTTAGAAAATACATCTAACAGTATAATGCATATTCATTTCAAGCTCAAATGGAACATTCACCAAGACAGTCTACATTATGGGTCATAAAACACATCTGAACAAATTTAAAATACTAGAAATCATACATAGCATTTTGTGGAATCCCAATGGAATTAACTAGAAATCAAAAACAAAAACATAGTAGGGAGATCTCAAAGTATTTGGAGATTAAATCACATACTTTTAAATAGCACATGAAGAAAAGAAGTCACAAGGGAACTTAAACTTGTTTAAACAAAATGAAAGTACAACTTATTTAAATTTATGGTTTACAGAGAAAACAGTGCTTAAAAGGAAATTGGTAACGATGGATGAATATATTAGAAAGTTAAAAATCTAAAATCAGTAACCCAAGCTTACTCATTAGGAAACTAGAGAAAGAAAAGCAATTTAAGTATAAAGTTAGCAAAAGACACATAATAAGATTAGAAATCAATGGAATTGAAAACAGGAAAACAATAGAAAAATAAAATAAAAATCTAGTTATATTAAAATATCAATAAAATTTATGTCTCTCTAGTCAAGCTAAGAAAAAGAAGAGGACACAAATTAGTAATACATGAAATTAAAAAGACATTGCAGTAGACTGAAAAATGCCCTCCCCTGCAAGAGCCTATGTCCTATCTCCTGGAATCTTTGAATAGACTGTTACCTTGTAAGGCAACACAGATTTTGCAAATATGATTAAATTAAGAATCTTGAGATAAGGAGATTATCTTGTATAAATTAGTTCTATCTTCTCCTCCTGTATCCATTCTATCCCATAGAACTCTCCAAGATTTAATGCCTTCTAGCCATTCCAGACCTCTGTTTCTCTTGACACAGTTGATAAAAAGACCATCACCCAAAAACTTATAACTTATTCTCTACCTCTATAAATTATTTTCCCACCATTCTAGGGGGACAAAGGTATAGGTAGCCCATTTTGTTTATTAGCCACTGAGGCCTGTAATTTGTGTGAGACTTTCGGTGTTATATCCAGCATCTTAACCCTCTATAATTTCTGCTTCCAGGGTCTATACATCCACTGGGGTCCTAACACCTTAAAGGTGCCTGAGCAAGAGTAAGGGTGGGTTTCCTTTAGTTTAACTTAGCTAAGATTAGAGTTATTGGGTTATGACACTGATGTACATGTTAACTCACTTAAGCAAATGAGAATATTTTTGGAAGGACAAGGGTTTAATCTCAATGTACTTAAGATGGAGGCACATACCTAAGTCTCATGAGAGACTAGAAAAAGAATGAACAGTCAAGAAGTAATTTACTCTTTCCTTTTCTCTTTTGTTCATATTTATTTCACTGGAACTGGTTCAGACTCTATCAGCCAATTAATTTACTTGCCTTTGTACATGGTGATCAAACATAGAGAATTCATTCTAATTCTTCCAAACATTTCACTCTAAGGATTCAAAACCTTAACTATATTCTCAGTGAATAGATTCTACTTCTAGAGAATGTCTAATGAGTCTATCTGCAGATGGGTATTCAACTCAATCCATTCCACCAGGGCTGGGAACTTTAATCACACAGTATTTTTATGAGTGCTATCCCTACCTTTTAAGTAGGATTTGGGGTGATATCCTGTCTCCGAGATGGTGAGCAGGAAGACCCCCCCAAGAGATGCTTGCTGCAGAGAAGACTATTGTCTGAGTCAGCCTTTTAAGATGATTTTGACTTGTTCTTTGACCTAGATTTCCTTCTTTGGCTACAAGCATATTATCCTAGATAGCATTTCTGCTTCTGGCCTTGGACTGTCACCCAGATTTTCATTTGTCCAGCTGGCTGCTGTACTCATGACTCCTGTTGTATTTATCCAATCCTTATGTTTTTATAGGATTATATATTTATCCTGTCATGATTTGGATTTCTCCCAGTCGCTGTCTATGATATAATGAATTAAATAAAACCTTGTCCCAAGTTAGATCAGCAGATCCTTTAAGTCTCCTATGTCTCTGGTGGTTACTTCTGTCACTGACTTGACTCTCCACTTGAATTGAATGAGACAAAACTATTTGATAGCAGTGTAGTCCCCCAATACATCTGGTCAAATTAGTTGACAGAGAGGGTCATATAATCCCTGAGTGGGAGTTGACAAAACACCCTTTTAACTTCAACAGAGTTCTTCCTTCTTTACCTCCATGTCTCCTACCATCCAACTACATTTGTCTGTTCTTCTAAATTGGTGACCATTCTCTACCTACCATATAGATCTTTGCTGCATCCTATGTGGATATTTGACATTTGGAATTATTTATCGATTTTCTTCTAATATCTCAAGTAGAATTCCCTATATCTTATTTCTTAGAATAATCAATTTTAACTACTCATAGAATTGTTTAATTTTGTTGCATGTGTATATTTTAAAATAATCCTTCAATAGTTAAACTCAGGAAACACTAAATTAGGAAAAGTTAGGATTTTCTAACTCATTGCGTGCAAATGTGTTATGAAAAAAAAGACAGTAATTAGGCTTTGTAGGCTTCAGGTACTTGGTCACAAAACTTTTTTGTGCTTATACCTGTGTGTTCCTATTTGAGAAAAATTGCCTATTAATATATCACCAGGATAATGCAATTTTAATAATAGTCTAAGGCATTGTTTTTTAAAATGTGTATTATAATTTAGTGGTGGTTAAAGTAATAACAAAATTTCCAAATAAGAGGAAAATACCACTGTACATTGAACAAAGTTAAGTAAAATACTATTTGTATGAAAATTTATATTAGAATTATTTGTGTATATGTGAATGGTGTTGACATAAAGACATATTTTGTGTTTCGAATAGCAGACAAACTCTTGTATGGCACTGGTCTGCACCATAGATTTTAAGTAACTATGAGAGGATTAAACAAACCACCACTAGAGGGAGAGTTGGACCAGCACAGTGTATAACCCTGAGGAAAACAAGAAATTGAACTGATTGTTCTCAAGAAAAGAGAGGTTTAGAGAAAAAGATGTAAGGAAAATATACATGTTTATCTGCTCTTGCCCCCTCTAAGATTAAATATCTGCTATTGCTCATCCCATAGATCTGAACAAGCAAATTTTGCAAATGAAAATGTATAGTATGTTAATAATAGAAGGGTCAGAACTCTGTAGTTTATCTGTGTCCTTAGCTACTGAGTCAGAATGTGTGCAGAATGCAATTTGCAACAATAAGTGAGTGACCTAGAACTCAAAGGCTCCATACACCTACAGAAACTGAATGATATGAATGTCTAGAGATTTGTTTATCTTTTTGTTTCCCTCCTCTTGGGTACTCAACAGATACGTCTGTGTTGAGAGATGTCCCCTGGTGCAGTTCATTGTGAGAGATAGGTCAAAGCTCCCACGATCACAGCAACGGTGGCAGATCCTCTCTGTCACAGATTTCTGTGTGTTAGAGTACTGGATATGATCACAGCATGCCAGTAGAATGCCCCTATTCAGGGAGTGGCACAGATTATTGGTGAAGTTGGGTGGTCCCTCAGTGGTAACAATAAAGGCTCAATAGTTGTATCTTAGATCAAGTTTCACATGATCTTGCCTGTAAGTTTTTCGCCAAAATGTCCTTGTTCTTGCTCATTTTCCATACTTACTTCCCCTGGCTTTCAGTGAACCTTTGATATAAAGAAAAGCCTTTAGATTGTGCTTGTCTTGATTTTATAGATTCACCATGCTCATTCTAGTTTCTTGCCTCAAGCCAACAGAACATGACAAAAGTGATAGGCTGCCATACTTATAATTAGGTCACAAAAATCTGTGACATTTGTCTTGTTTTCACTCTTTTGCTGGCACCCTCCTTTGCTTTCTTAGTTACCAACTCTTATAAAGAAACTGATGAATTGTGAGCTCCTACATAAAGATAAATTTGGGGAAAGTCACATGGCAAGGAACTGCAAGAAGGATCCAGCAATAACCAGCAAGGAACTGAGGTCCTCACTCCCAGGAGGAAATGAGTTCTTGTTACAAATATATCTATGGATAAATGGTTATTTTTGACTATCATATACCTGTTTATTTTTTCTTGTCCATATACAAAAGTGTGTTGAGTTCGTGTGCGTGTGTGTGTGTGCATGTGTGCGCACATTTGTGTGCATGAGAGAGAGAAAGGTAGAGAATGAAAGAGTTTTTATGTTTACAAATGCCTGTCAGGCATAGGAGTGCATTCCTGTAATCCCTTCACTTGGGTGGCTAAGGGAGGAAGATCATGAGTTTGAGGCCAGCCTGGGATACATAAAAAGTTCCAGGCCAGCCTGGAGCTACATAATAAGACACTGTCTCAAAAAAAATAAAACACAGCCAAACAAAAAGAATGTCAGAAGTAATTTTCACTTTAAAGTAGGAATGAGCAAAAACTGACTCAGTTGGCCAAGTAAGTCCAAATCAGGAAATGGATGTCTCACACATGGTGTCATTTAAGAATGAATAATGCAGATCTGTGCCATGATTTTGTACATTATTCTAGTCTAAGCTTCCTTAAGGTGAGGGTAAAGCATCTGTTGTCAGTTGTCCTAGGTTAGAGCTGGACTTAAGAGTTCAGTAATAGACCTGAAGGTTAAGGGCCAAGAATCTCTTCCTCTATTGTAGACTTTCTATTGTTTGACCTTGAATTATGAAAAAGAGAAGGGAATATTCTAGTCCTTGTTCTTCCAAACTTGGCCTCCTGTGTCACCTGGAAGCTCATTAGAAATGCAAGACTTTGGGTTCCACTCATAAGTAATTGAATAGTAATGTACTTTTTTTGGTGGTACTGAGGTTAAAACTCCAGACTTCATGATTGCTAGGCAGGATCCCTACTGTTTAAGCCACCCCTCCAGCCTAATAATGCATTTTAAACAAGATTTCCAGGCAACATAAATAGAAATTAAAGTTTGATGCATTGTTCTAGTATGCTAACATTTTGGCCAGAGAGACTGGCCTTTCTTATAGCATCAGGCTGGACCAGGTAGGAAAGCATCCTTTAGAAGTGGGATATAGTCTGGGCCTGTAGGATATCAATATACATATCTCATCATTGGAATTATCATGATTTGTCCACTTGACCCTTCTATCAATAAAATCTTAGACACTTAGCCTTAGCCCAGCAACTACTGGGAGCATTTAAAAAGAGATTCTGCTCATCACTTCCATAAAATCACACAGTTAAGATCAGTAGCAACCTAAAGGAAGCCAATCCAGAAATCTGCTAGAGGTGGTCCGTGGTAGAAAAAACGGACAAGGTTAAGTGATACAGATGTAGTGGTAGATTGAGGCAATCATCACCAGGAGACTTCTGTGGAACTGGCAGGCATCCTCTGTGAATTCCCAAAATCACACAAGGTTGGGAGCAATTATGTAATAAAAACTTGGATTGCAGAGAGTCAAGTGGGGTGAAAGCTCGAGTCTTAATGACCTGGACAATGTCACTTCATTTGGTAGCTATTTATTAGTGTGATCCTGACAGCCTAGAAACAGAGATAAAGAACCTCTACCTCAACAACTTTTCAGCTCAGTATCATGATTGATTTCTTCTGTTGATGCCCTTAGTTTGTTCTCTGTCTTGGCTTCAGTCTACAAATTTCTCCAATTCATTGCTATGTGAGCCTCTGGCTTCCACTGCATCTCCTAACAGAATTTACCATAACATGTCTCTGATTTAACCTAAGTGTTGGATTCTTTTGATCCTTCAGCTTTTGTCCGGCCCATCTCCATACTGCATTCCCAAAGGGGTATGGAGAACCACAACAAAATCTGCACCTACCTTTCTTTTGTATCCTTCGGAAATGCCTATTTGCAGGACAGCTGTAGGTAAGGAGGTGGAGGGTGATCGTGTGTATAAGAAGGGTGAGGGATAGCATATGGTGCTGAGTTGCTGATTATAAGCAAAACTCACTCAGAGAAGACATAAGATTTAACTAAAGTACATAATAGCTTACCATTAAAACAACAAGAAGTGACAAAGCATATGCTTGTGACTTACAAAAACTGCTAATTAAACAAAATATGCACATGCCAGCAGCTTACTAAATGTGGTACGTTACCACTTAGATTCCTGGCACTCACAACACCACTCCACCCCCATCTGCCAACATAATCTGAGCTCTGCAGACCATATTCCATCTGTTTTTATCACCCAGCAGTGCCAGCTCCTCCTCGAGTAAAACTTGGGAATGCTCACCAAGAAAGAGAAGAGGAGATCTTTCTGGGGGATCCCAGACACCTTCTAGATCTTAGTATGAAGTGAGAACAGCTGGTAGCAGACTCTTGCCAGCTTCAAGCTCACAGCTCCTGACACCATCAGGCTCCAAATAAACTGTCCCGTGATGGGAAAGAAGCAATAATTGGAAGTGTGTCAAAATCGACACAGGCTGTATACTTCCCAAGAGCTGAAAGATCCATGTCCAACTGCCAAGTTTCTAAGGTGTTTGGAAACCTGTAGAGTCTTTCAGGTAGAAGCTTAGTTCTTTTATTAAACAGAAGACATTGGGCACTTGCTTTTTCATATTTCTAAAATGTTTCCGGTGTATTCATGACATTCTTCTCTTTCCCTCACTGTACTCCTCTCACTATAAATACCTTCAACTTAAATTTTTCTTGGATTAAAAATATAATCATCTCCAGGCATTGAAGGAATTAGCTAGTGGGTCAGGGTTGGTGACAAGAGCCTTCTAAAAATAAATTCAGTTAATCCACAAGACTCAGAACACTGGGAGCCAAAGAGAGTGCTATAGCCCATATTTTAGGAAAATAGTAATGTTCAAGGATAGGCTTCACTCTACTTACTGAGTGACCTGCTAGCAGATACTGCTCCTCACATGACCTTTCCATTTTAATTCACACCCAAGGAAGAAAAACTATGATCTTGAAACTCTTCCTTCCAGAAAGCACTATAATTCTATATTAATGTTTGTCTATTCCCCCACCAAGTTCTGCTTTTCAGGCCCAAAGAGTGTGAAGTCATAGAAAAGGAAAAATCTTGTAATATTGATGCTCTGTTCCTTGGGGAATGTATAAGTACATTTCTTCAATTAACATTCCTAAAGCAAATCATTTCAAGTAATTATTCACGAAAAATTGTCCTAAAGCCTAAACCTACGGTCAGAAAACAATTGGCATTGAGTTCTGCCTCAGTTGACCTCCTGTTACCATTGATGTTCTTTCCTTCAAATGGATTTCCTTACAGACTGCTTTAGGCTTTGGAAGTACAAGACCCATAATTTATGAAGAGGGATCCATCTGGTTATTACTCTAGAATGGGCACTGCATAAGAAAGAGTAATATAGGTGGTGAATATTATCAAAGTACATCATATGCATTTATGGAAATATCACAGTGAAACCCATCACTTTGTACAATTAATATACGCTAATATATTTTTAAAAGAACAGGCACTGCTTTTACCCAAATAATAATAGCTAATACATATTAAATGTTGAACCAAAACCAGGCATTTTATAGTCTCGACATGTATTAATATATTTAATCATGAAACCAAACTTATAAGTTGAGTATTATTACTAACCCAGTGTTACACATGGAAGAACACAAAGGCACAACAAAATCAAGCACTTAGATAAGTGCTTGATATTGATAATCAATATCATGGTATTGGGTCTGACTCCAAATTATAGGATGAAGGAAGGAAGAATTCAAGGTCTTCTTCAGGCTTCTTTCTACATTGAGCAGTCCTTAATGGATAAATTATACTGAAAGAGGGATCTTAGAATATAACTTATAATGAGTTTTTTTGTTTGTTTTATTTTTAAAATGCAAGTTTTAAACTAGGATAACAAATGTAACATTCGTTTATTCTGATTGGTGGGTTTACATGTGTTTTTAAATTAGTTCAACTTATTTCATCATTTACTAAAAATAGTTGTGCTTTCTTCAAAACTAGTTAACTAGGGAAACATCTATTTTTTACTATAAATATGAAATTTAGTCACATTCTTTAGAGTTAACAAAAAATATAGAAAAGAGTAGTCTAATCCAAATTGCAATCATGACAGTTGTTTCTTGCTGAGATGAGCAAATAATTGTTTTTAAAAATTAAAGCAAAAATATTTTGTGGCATATTTTTAAATATGAGAATTTTTAATTTCAATCTTCAAGAAGATTTCAAACAAGCAATCTTTGCAGGCATAAAAGAACTACTACTTTAAATGAATAACAGAATAGATGGTAGCTAGGAATAAAGATTTAGAACAAATAACAATTGACATAGTTTTCTCATAAAAATCTTTATTGCCCCAATAGCTGCTACCCATTAAAATAGTTACCCTTATTGCTTACAGATATGGCTGGCCAAATTCCACATGCAAGGTAATATAATTGAGTACTTTTACTGGCAGCTGCTTAAATTCCAAAATGGTACCTTTTTCAGGAAAGCCATATTTGTCATTTCTTCAGGATTTATCTCATTGTCCCCAGAGTTCTCAAGGTCCTATCCTGTGACCTAGTTTTACAAGGTTCCCTGAAGTTGTTTCAGTCCATTCTCATAATCCCTTTGGAAGTCTTCTAGGAAGTGGAAAGTAGTATCCTGGACATCTAGTGCTAATTGTCCCCACATGGGACAATTTCTAGATAAGCCTTTAATAAGGATAAGGAAGTTACAAAGGCTACAACTGATGTTTGGTGAGGTTGGCCATCTTCCAGTAGCTATTCCTTGCTTTTCCCCCTTGTAATAGCAATCTGGGACTTATTACAGGGCATTTATTGCCCCATTGTTTTAATCCTTGACAAGGATGTAAATAACAGCCTGTCTATAAAATTTAGACTGGAGGGAAAAGGAGCTGAAGTAGTACTAGATGAATACAGGAATTTTTGCTTCTGCTTCCTCTCTGCAGATCTAAGGAAACCTACTTTTATAAGTTGGACACTCTTCAAAAGCAAGCTCTAGTTTATGTAACACACTTTTATCAGATGCTCTATGTACCAGGCACTATTCTAAGTGCTTTACAAATAGAAACTCATTTAATCCCCATGACAACTTGAGAAATATATGTGGTATGAGAAACCATATTTAACAGATGAAGAAAGAGAGGTCAAAGGAAGACTAAGTAGCTTATCTGAGATCAAACACCTACTGTGTAATGAAGCTAGATTCAAACATAGTTTGTTTCAGAACCATTTCATTATCTAAAAATTAATCTGACTGACTTCCTTTTATTTAGTTATCTCTACTTTTAACTCATTCAACTCTCTGAGATCTGACTGATTTCAACAAATAATCACCCATTGATCAAGGCCATGGCCACAGGCCCCACATGAAGAGGGTAAAAGTAAATAAATAAGACACAAGCACCAAATCCTTAGCCTGAAAAAAATTGTCTTTTACATATACTGGAAGCACAGATACGTGCGTTTGTATTTAAGGAAGGAGAACTTGTTCTTTTACATCTTGGCACGGATATGAGCCAGCCCCACCTATGGTCACAAATGCATGAGGTTAGATAACTTGAAATTTTGAGGAAGCCTTGGGAGGACAAAGACAAGGCTAGGACAACCCATTTCTTCCTTCCTCATGTCTCAGCAATGTCCGTGGGATTGACACAAAAGCCATTCAGAAAAGAATGAACTATTACAGAAAACTATTCCCATGATTTCAAACTCCATTAAATCTCACATCCTTAAACAATCAGAAACACTTGTTCTATAGTCACAAGTTATTTAATTTATTTAATTTGAGTGTGAAGTCTCCAGACTAGTTGTAAATTATTCATATCCAGAATATTTTCCTGTAGATATTCCCTTGTAAGGAAAACCTTAAATTTGAATTCCAAGGGGAAGGCAAGACTAAACTCCAGAGGCCACACAGAGGGCACTGACACACAAATACCCTTGTATCACAAGTAGTCTATTCCTAGTATACTCTGGGAATTGTCACAGATGAAATTGCCTTTTTGCACACAGTAGGGGAATTGTCCAATTCAAAGGCAAGCTTTGCATTTAACCAGCAGGAACTAGATGCCCAATTCCCATAGTCCTAAGAAGCCCAGGCAAGAGCAGAGACTTTGCTAAAAAAAAGTCATGAAGGCTAATGAGAGGGGAAAAGCAGCAGAAGGAGGAGAAGAGAGCATATGAACCTTGAGAAGGACAATAAGTAGGGCCCAGGGACAGGGGAGGCAGCATTTGGGACAACAAAGTGAGAACTAAACTTTCTTATTCTCATAACTTCATTCTCTATGGAGGCCTTCTGTTCTGGCCATGCATACTCTGAAAGGTTGTGGAAAAAGACACTGACATGGAGGAGGATGAAGGAGGTGGGGGCTTGCATCTCACAACTCACTGCCCCAAAATAGTGAATCAACTCTAGGAGGAAGAAGAGAATGAAGATGAGGGAAGCTCATTTAACTTAGTGAACTCTTAAAGTTGCTAACTTTCTGCTAAGCATTTGATATTGACAATTAAAATTTAAACCATAATTTTCTATATACTCACACAGTACTTCAAACACAGCATTTCTTAGATTAGAATATTTCTGTTATCCCAGTAGAGCAAACACTGACAATGTAATTTCGGTATTTTGAAAAATACCTAAAATGAGTTAAATAGGTTGATTCTTTTTTAATTTCCCTATTTAGAAAGTAAATACTGTAGACAAGAATATTCATGTACAGAAAGGAGAAATGATTTTCTCTAGATCACACAATAGTCACAATAAATGACCCAGCCAGACTGTAGGTCCTCTGAGTCTGATACCAGATCTGTGCTCTTTATCTGGTTGCTCTATCACCCACTCTCTAGAAGCTATTAATTTCTAACAACTGGAAAGAATGAAATATTATAAGTGTATGAAATTATATGTTGTCCCTCTTCCTCTCACAAGGAGAAGGATATTCAGAGAACTTGAGTGATTTATCCATTCTTCAGTAGTGGAAGAAGAAAAGCCACCACTGAAATTGATTCCCTTGCTGGTGTCCCTTCCGCCACTTTGCTCTCTTTTTGCTCTGCACACTTCAGCAGCTTTCATCCTCGATGGTTATGCTGAAAGCTTTCCATCCATAATCTAGTCTTCATTTGAAAGAAGTCATTGCCATATTCCATTCGACATTCTTACAAGTTTTGTAACCATCATTGCATTTCCTCCATTTTTATACTTCACAGCAAAAGCAAAGTTAAAGTCTTTTGAAAAGACTGACTCTATTTCCTAGTCTCTGGGCCAGTTAACTAATTAGCTTAGGTTGCTAAGAAGGTTTGATTTCTTCCTTAAGACTTCCAAAGAGAAAATACTATGACAAGGGCTACAGTCAGCTGTCCGTTGTACTCCTGTAAGCTGGAGGGTCAAAACTGGCTTGGGGAAAGATCCAACAATTCATAACCACAAGATCCTAGTGAATTACTTGTTGCCAGTCTAAAGCACCCCAGAACCCTAAAACATGAAAAGCTAAACCAATTACCATACTCATATCTGCCACCTGTTGAACAACATTGGTATTGCAAACATGCAGCACACAAGCCACAAGAGCAGAAATTTTGAGCAGTTGCTCTAAGCTCAAAAACTTAATAGAGATTTAGTTTGGATTCCTAGACTGGATTCTTCCTCACATGAAAAAAATCCCTTCCTCAGAGGGAAAACAGCATGCCTCCAAGATATAGTAAATCTACAAATCTAAACTGAACTCCTCGTGGATGTTTGGCTAGCTAATAAAGGAGGAAAAGATGTACCCAGCCAACCATTTTTACAATAGTCATTATGCTTATTGAGGATATGAATAACAACCAGGGCCCAGATGAGCCAAGATGGTAGTATAATCATGTTGTGTTTGTTCCCTTCAAAACTCATGTTGAAGTTTAATTGACATACAGTATTAAGAGGTAGAGTCTTTCAAAGATGATTAAGACATGAATGCTCTGCTATTATGGTGAATTTAATGTCATTATAAGAATGTGAATTGAGCCCATTTCCCATTTTTTGTCCTTCTGCCTTCCACTATGTTATGATTCAGAAGTAAATTCCTTATCAAATGCCAGTACCTTAATTTTGTACTTCCAGAACTGTGAGAAGATACTTTTCTGTTCATTATAAATTTCCCAGTCTCTGGTATTTTGTTATAGCAGTCAGAATAGACTATGACAGTATGAATGCCCATCTGGTATCTATCAGCCATTCTTCATTAGTGTTAACCAAGAATTTATATTATCAGTCAATATGTCACACTACAGAATATTCTTTTTAAACTATTTTACATCAGAGTAAGGATATATAATTGTGTTTTTATGAATGAAACATATGTATGTGTAATATATGCTATTTTGGACTTATAAAAGTTTCCTTTAAAAGATCAGTCCCAACTATAAAACATAGGTCATAAACTTTTCTTCTATCTCACTTGTCAAATACCTGAATGGAGCACTGGCAGCCATCTTAAAATATGACAGAAGTTTGTAGAAATTAAATCCATGTGAAAAGATAGTGGATTACTATCTTAGTCTGTTTTCTCTTGCTGTAACAAAACTCCCAAGACTGGGTACCTTAAAAAGTAAGCTATAGGAGCATGCAACTAGCATCTTCTCAGATGAGTGGGCTTCTGGTTTATCACTGCATGGTGTATCTCATCATGGCAGGAACATGTGTGAGAAGGACAGATTACATGACAAAACAGGAAGCCAGAAGGAATCAGGGGCCATGCCATGTTCTTTTTATTTTAACTTTCTCTAACAGAATCTAACTGGGGTCCTGGGAGAACTACATTAATCCCTTCTGGGGGTGGCACCTTCAGTAATCTTTCACTAGGCCCTACCTCTTAAAGATTTGTCCACCTCAACACCCTCATATGGGAGACCAAGATTCCAGTACAGGAGCCCTTAGGGTCACACTCAAACCATATCCAAACCACAGTGATTAGAAAAATAAAACAGTTCAAGGCAGTTGATGATTGTGAAATTTTTGCACCAGGTCTGTCATCTCTAGAATGAGAAAAAGGAATGCCAATATTCCTCAGGCAATTTTATTTTTACTTTTGCAATATTTGTAGTTGAACCACATTCCTAACTGAGACAAATAGATACTGATTAAAAGGATTTTATCTAGAAGACTCTGTCTTCAGCAATATGCCCAGTGACAAGTCATTAGGAGGATTTCCTCAAGGTCAAAGAAGTCAAATTTCCTTCATTTTTCAGGGGTTTAGATGAAATTTTTTTAAAAAACTATTAAGAAATATTGTGAACAACTTTTATTATATTTTGAAACCAAAGAGAAAGAAGAGCATTTCCTAGAAAATCTACCAAACTGACTAAAAAGTAAACAAATTTATAGCCATTCAATAAATTGAAATAGCTAAATATAATCTATAAAAATTAAATAAAACTAAATAACCATGTTTATAATATTTTAGAGGGTATGGAAGTTAAAGGTGCTAACAGGTCTTTAAGGAAAAATGATCGCAATCTTACACAACCCATTGAAGAGTCTATAAAAAAGGAAACTTACTCAGTACAATTCATGGACATACTGTGACTTTTTTTTTCTTTTTGAGACAGGGCCTTTCTATGTAGCTCAGGCTATACTTGAACTCATAATCTTCTGTCTCAGCCTCCCGTTGCTAGGATTATAGGCTTGCCCAATCATAACCAATAATATATTATAATTTTAATATCAGAACCAAACAAGGACATGCAGGAAAGAAGAATTAAAGGTTTATATAACAAGTTAGATAATTACAAGTTAGATATGACAGACCCAAGTAATATGTCAAGAAATCAAAAACCTACCCATGAAAATGTATAGCAAGCATGTTCTGTGTTCGCTGAATGAAAATCGTTGTTTTTGTAACATAATCTCAGCAGTGACATCCATCACTTTTGCTATATTCTATTTGTCAAAATCTAGTCACTAGGTCCAACCTACACAACAGGAGAGAGATTAGAGGAGGACCTGAATATCAACAATTGGAGAACATGGTAAGGCAAACAGCCATTCATCAATTTGATGAACATTTGAGTGATTTCATTTTTTTGTCTGTGAAGAGTTAGCCTTCTATGAATATTTGTACACTTTTTTGAGTGTGTGGACAACAGTTTTCCTTTCTAGGGAGTAGAACCATAGCAACAGCACTGCTGAGTTATATGGCGACTTTATGTTTAACATTTTTAAGAACTGCCACACTGTTTTCCAAACTAGTCACATTATATTATACTTCCCATCAATCAGGAGAGATTCTTAATTTCTCAACATCCTCATCAATGCTTATTTTTATCTGATTTTCTAATTGTAGTCATACTACTTAGTGAGTGAATAAGGTAGTATCTCATTATGGTTTTGTTTGCATTTTCCTGAGGTGTAATGATGTTGAGCATTTTTTCATGTCATATAGGTTTTTTGCATATCTTCTTTGGAGAAATGTATAATTAGAATCTTTACTTTTTTATTGCATATTTGACTTTTATTTTACTTTTCACGGGCATATATTAAATGGTACATAGTTAGGGGTTTTATCATGATATTTCCATACATGTATATAATGTACTTTGATCATAGTCACTGCCCTCTATTACTCTTTCTTTTAACCCACTTCTCAATTTCTTTTTATCCCTTCCACCAAATTAGCAGTCCCCCTTTTACTTCCATGACCTTGCTTTTTGTTTGTATATTTTATTTTTCCCTAGTTTCTACAAATTAGAGGAAACATGTGACATTTGTCTTCTTGGGACTGGCATATTTCACTTAACATGATGATCTCCAGTTCCATCCATTCTAGCAAATGACATAATTTAATTCTTCTTAATAGCTGAGTAAAACTCCACTTTCTTTTTTTTTCTGTTTTTTATTATATTATTGTTGTACTGGAGGTATACTGTGACATTTACAAAAGTTCTTATAATGTATCATAGTTGAATTCACACCCTCCATCATTCTCCTTTGTCTCCTCCTCCCTCAATTTCTGGAATAATTTCAACATGTCTCATTTTTCGATTTTCATTCATGAGTACATGGGCCCCATCCTCAGCACCACTTACAGAGAAGAAAACTAGCTGGAGTCTCTGGTAGGTCCTAACATACAAGTTGGTGTTAAATGTCGGCTGGTCACCCTGACCACTTCAGAACTGTATTCACTTTAGAAGATTCCCTTTTTTGTATATTGGGACCAGCTGCTTGCTGCAAGGAACTCTGTAGTCTCTGGGCTGGGCAGGTTCCACTAGCTCCACAGAGCCCCCTAATTTGTGCATCCAGGAGTAAGTAAGCATTCAAACTTTTAGCTGTACCCTGAATATGTTAGAGAGTGGGGGAAGCAAACAGAGCACTTAGTTCTGCACTGGAGGATGAGAAGCAAAAACCAACACCTTGCCTGCTGGTCTCAGTACTGTCAGACCCTGCCCAGTAGTTAGTCACTCTAGGGGAGGTAAGAGGCTGGGGAAGTGGAGTAATCCACGGGACCTGGGTTCAAAGTTCTGAGTCCATCCTGGCAGCCAACCATAGGTAGCTGTAGTCAAGAGGTAGCTCCTAAAAGTCAAGCAATCTACCAGCCAGCTTGGAGCTGTTTCCACTGAGATACTCAGGCAATGAAGCTCACTTCTGGCCACTGAGAGTGGAGCCACCAATTGCCATGCCTTCACTGATTGAGCTCCCTGCTGTTTAAACTTTTCAAAATTTCTATACATGAATCTTCCTTTCTCCATGCCCACCTCCCATGGCCATATCCCATCCAAACACTGTGGCAAGCTTCCCTAGACTCCCTGAGCTTATTTTTAAGTCCTCAGAGTAGCCAGTCTCAAACAGTGAGCCCTCTTTCAACATGGCACCTGATTATAGCTATTTAGATACAGGGAGCAAAAAAAAGGGTTTCTTTATAGTGACCTGTCATTGCAGGAGGAGTCACTGTCACATCAAGACCTCCTATGGGATTAAAGGCTTGTGAAAAGTGTGGGTTTATCCTGCATCTGCCAGTCTGTTATCAAGTTTTCCTGGATTATCTTGTAGTTTGTTTTCAGTTTCCCCTCCCCCTCCCAGTAAGCCTCATTTGGAGCGGTAAACAGTTTCCTACTTTTGCCTGCATTACATTTCTGTTTCTCCATGCTTTTCAACTGTCCTTTCACTTCTCTCCTGATTTATGATGTTCTTCCTTGCTTTCTGTCTTTTGATAGTCTCTCATTTGTTACCTTGATTCTTCTCATTCATGGAATCACATGGAGAAAGCTGCTCATTTTAGCTGCCTCAGATATTAGGTATTTGGCTTTCACTATTGAGTTATAGAAGATGGATAGATCTTAAATACGAGTTCTCATCAGATACATGATTTACAAAAATTTTATGCCATTCTGTAAGCTTTTACATTCACTACTGTGACAATTTTAGCAAAACATTTTTAATATTTTATAACTATATCTATCTAATCTATCTATCTATCTTCTACCTAGAGAAAAGAAGAGAAAAAGAAGAAAATTCTGTCCTCCTGTTTATCTTCCTGTGTAACTGAGATGGTCACTGATTATGTGAAATGATCAGACCCAACTTTTTGTTGGTTGAGATGAGGCCTCATAAACTTTTTACCAGGGCTGGCTTTGAACTGTAATCTTCCTAATCTCTGCTTCTGAATAGCTAGGATCATAGGTGTGAGCCTATTCAACTATTGTTGAATTACCTACTTCTCCCTTCAAATCTGTCAATTTTGACCTAATGTATTTTAAGATTCTACTGTTTTATATATATACATATATATATACAAATATGTGTATATACTTACACATAAGTATTATATGTTTATGAAGCATTAACCATTCTATCATAATAAAATGCTACTCTTTTTCCTCTAATAACATTTACTGTTTTAAAAACTAATATTTCTGGGGTTTTCTGTTTATTTTTTTAGGACAGTGTCTCTACGTAGCCCAGTCTGGCCTGGAATTCACTATATAGTCCAGTCTGGCCTCATACCCACCATCTTCCTCGCTTAGCATCTGATGTGCTATTATAGGCATGTGCCACCATATCAAGTAATATGTCTGACATTATTATAAACAGTTCAATATTCTTATGATTGCTATTTGCTTAATATATTTTCTTATCCTTTTGCTTTCGAACTTATTGTATTTTTGAATATAAGTAATGTCTTCTATAGATACATGGATATATAAATTGCATCTTATTTTTGTTATTCTTGTTTTTGTGCTTATAATCCAGATGGACAGTATGTGCCATTTGATTGAGTAAATCCTCAAACACATTTAACAGTATCATTAATACAGCTGGTGTTTTGGACTGAATTATAACCTTGAAAAATTAATTTGAAAAATCTTCACCCTGAGTACTTCAGAATTTGACTGTATTTGGAGACAGGATATTTAAAGAGGTAAGTAACTATACCTGTATATAACTTTTTACCTAATTCATTATGTATTCATTCATTCATTCATTCAAGAAGTGTCATTTAACAAACTTTTCTGGTCTCCAAGCCTCTAGTTTTTCCACCACCAATTCATTCAGCACTCTAGAACTGACAATTCTCTTTAAAGTATCACTTTAGTTGTAAGACTCCCTTTAGAGTACCAAATACCCAAGCCATCCATGAACCAACAATGTAATAATTTCTATAAATCACAATGAGTCCATGAAAAAGCATTAGTCGTAGAGGAAATCTTTATGTTTTTGACATTGTCACAAACAAAGTCACAACAGGTTCATACACCAACATGCATGCTATCTGGATGGAGTTTTAAAAGTAGCTATGATAAAGCAAGCTCTAGAGTGTTACAATCACTTCCACCACAACCACCCAAGCATTGGGCATGATAGTGGATACAGAAGACAGTGTGAAGGAGAGAAACATGTTTACTTTCATTGTTTTAGAGTTTCAGAGACTGGGGTGGGTAAAAATACTGAAGGTCAATGGTACAAGCTCAACAGGGAAAAGAGAGTCTGATTTGGGTTGGAGAGATGAGCTATTTAATTTTTGACTCCATAGGAATTTCAGGACCAGTTCTAGATATCCATTTTCTAGGTGCCTTTAGTTCTTGAATTTGCAGACAAAGAACCATGACTCATAAGACTAATGGTTAATTGTATTCAATTAACCACAATTAAGTGTGACTGGTTTGTATAATGTCCATATTATCTTTCATTTTAATTTAGGAAAGGTAAATACACATATTCTTTTAAATGATCTTAAATGCATGTGATTATTTGTAATAGTGTTTCTTTTCTTTTATTCTTTTCATTTTAAAATAGTCAGAAGACACTTCTAGGAAAATGGCTGGCAGCAAAGAACCCATTATGAATTCTCTGCTTTGTTATGTAATCCCTTAGTGTCTACTTGGTTTATAGACACAGAACACCAGAAGACTTTATTGGAGTTCTAGGTAAATTAAATATTAAGGTGCTGATTTCATCCTCAAAGTGCAGTTTTCAAGTTTTATAGAGACGATATCACAGATTTTTCTGTGTCCTCTTAATTCTCTCATATCCCTCTAAGGAGAGGACAGATTTTGATTTTACCTTCACCAGATGGCTCATCCCCCATGTACTTGTCTAAAATACACAATATCACCAGCATTAGATTTCAAAATAATGGCATATAAACTTGAGGTATCATTGAGACTGGTTACTTTCAGGAGGAAAGCAAATGACCATGGCTCATTTACAGAATTATTTGAGCAAAGAAAACTACAAAAGGAGCATTGACAATTATAAATTGACAGAATTGTAAAGGAACAACCAAATATATAATGGAAATTGGGAGAAATTATCTTTTGGTTTAGTAGGGGTTTTTATTATTTTGTTTTGATTTTTGAAACAGGATCTTGTTATGTAGCCCAGGCTGGCCTTGAACTCAATGTAGCTGAACTACTGTAGCTGCCTCCCAAATGCTGGAATTACAGGAGTTTTCCACCACACCTAACAAGGAGGTGTTATATTTTATAGAGGCCCGGTGTCAATAGTAAATTGATGGTAAGAAAGAGACCAATTACTGATTTGGGACTTCTGCATTTGAGATGCCTTTCTTCTTGGGATATCTCTGTATCTTGATCCTTTTGATGGCAGTAATATGGTGTTTGAGGATTACCAAGTGACAAAAATGGCTTAAATCACTTTGCATGCCCTTTAATTCTCTTTGATTAACATAAATCTGACCTTCCTCCAATTCTCTTTTCTTAATGTGTGTGCAGTGATTTAGGCTATTCCCTGAACTCATTACTCCCTTTCCCAACCTGGCATTCCTTTGAGAAAGTCTTTCATCTTCCCTCTCCTAAATGTAGCCTCCATGGGATTTAGTTGGTAATAATCACACCTTAAGATCCTGGTCAGTTTCTCCTTCTGGTACTGATGAAGAACCACACTGCTGGCAACTATCTTGAACTATAAAAGGAAGCCAGTAGAAGGAAAAAATCATACAGAGGAGAGCAGAGATAAGAGGACCCTAGAGAAATGGTATGTGAGCTCTGACTGAATGGAGGTCAAGGCTATCTTGCTGCTAGAGTTCTCAGTTATTTGTTACAAAAAATACCCCTGTTTAATGCCTATCTCACATATAAGTGAGATCCTGGAGTATTTGTAGTTTTGTACCTGGATTATTTCATTCAATATAATGTCCTCAAGGCTCATATATGCTGTCACAAGTGGCAGATTTTCTTGCTTGTTAGGCTGAATAGCATTCTACCATAATACACCACCATAAAGAAAGCCCATTCATTCATTAATGTACACTTGGCTTGATTCTTTGTGTTGGTACTGTGAATAATGCTGCAATGAATATAAAAGTTGAAGATATTTTCTGATTAAACATACTAATTTCACTTCCTTTGAATATTTATTCATCACTGGGATTGTTATGTCATATAGAAGTTCTCCTTTTAATTTGTTTTGAGGAAACTCTGTATTGTTTTATGCAATGGTTTTGTTTCATGTAATATAATAACTTTCCCACTAACAGTATACTAGGTTAAGCTTTCTCTTTTCTGTGCATCATCAAGACTCATCTTGTTGATAATAACAATGCTAACAGGTGAGATGATGTCACATTATGATTTTAATTTTTCATTTTTGTAACTATTAGAGATGTTAAGTACTTTTTTCAAATGTAGGTATGGGCACTTATATGTTCTCCTAAGAATTGTCTGTTAGAGCCCTTTGCCCATTGTTAATTGAGTTAGTTGTTTTCTCATTTTTGAGTTGTTTGAGCTGTTTATGTTTTGCATATAAACCCTTATCTGATGTAAGGTTGCAAGTATTTTCTCCCATTCTTTAGTTTGGCTTTTTGCTCTGCAGTTTTTACCTTTGTTTTTTGATTTTTGTGTATTAGTCAATGTTCTCTAGAGGAAAAGAACCAATATAATATGTATATATATATATATATATATATATATATAATTATATAATTAAATATAGTTATGTATAACTTGTAATATAAATATTCTAATAATATACTATTATATAATATAATTATAATTAAATGCATAATTATATGTTATAACTATCATACAATTATAAAAAAGGATTTATTGGCTTGGCTTACATCACTAGAGTCTGGATAATCCTACAATGGCTGTCTGCAAGCAGGTGGGGCAGAGAACCTGGTAACTGCTCTGTCCAAGAAGCCAGAAGCCTCTGAATAAGGGAGACTGATGATGCAGCTTCAGAGGCTGAAGGTACTTCCACACCTTCACTGGAAGTCACTGTTGTGTCTTGGTGTTGAAGGCTGAAGAAGGTAGAGTCTGACTTCCACAGGCAAAAGCCACAGCAATCAACATGCTCATTCAGGTTGCATGACTTGGCAGGCTTTATCTTCTTCCACTTTCATTTCATCTTCCACTTTTATTCTGTCTGGTCCCTCAGCCTATTGGATAGTGCTGGATGGATCATTCCCCTCAGTTACTATATACTTATCAACTCCTCTATGGAAACATTCTCACAGACACACCCCAAAACACCTTCACAGACATACACACAAGTGTGTTTTATTAATCCTAGGCTCCTTTGAGTTAAATTGAAAAGCAAAATTAACCATCACATTTTGATACAAATTCTTTTGAGTATTTTTCATTTTGTTTCCTGTATTTTGGGGGTCACACCCTTCAAAAAAATCATTGCCCAAAGTAATATGTCATGAAATTGTCATCTTTGTTTTCTTCTAGTAGTCTTACAGTTTTGGGTAGCACATTCAAACCATTTGAGTTAATTTTTAATATGCCATGATATAACAGTTCATTCTTCTGCAAATGGATATTCAGTTTGGTTCAAGCCCTTTGCTGATTCTTAATTGGTTCAATTGTTTTCTTATTATCGAGTTGTTTGAGTTCCTTATATATTTTGTATATTATCCCTTTGTCTGATGTAGGGCTTGTAAGTATTTTGTTCTTTAGGTTGGCTTTTTCCTCTGTTAACTTTCATATTATATATGAACATATATGGTTGAAATTTTTATTCAGTGAATTCTTCATTCATTAATGGCCTTTGGTCTCTTTTTATAGCTGTTGACTTCATCTTCAGAGGCAAGCCAGGCACTGAGATAGAACTGACACCTAGGTCTATGGGACAAGCCCAGATCCTGGCTTTGTAAGGACTTGAATTAATAATGGGTCTGTGGATACTGATCTGCTCCCTGGAAAATGAAGGCCAGCCTATTGGTTGGGTCCTTAAGGGCCAATCTAACATGAGGGCCTACTGTGATGGACTGATCCTATGTCTGCTGGAGCACAGAGCCAAACAAATGCCAGGGTCTGTAAAGTCTGGCCTGACACTTGACAGACTTGAACACTATGTCTATGAGTCTTGGCCTGGTGGCCAGGTCCATAGGCATGGCCTGGTGTCTGATACTACAGGGGCTGTCATGGTATTGGGATAGGCCTAAAAGGCTGGTTCTGCATGGACATGCCAGTATGTTGAAGCTTTAGGTACCAGCATGGAGTCTGTGCCTGTGGTGACTCTCCTGAAGTTTGAAGATATGGGGACCAGTCTGAAGCTTGGATGGACCAGGAAACTGGATCTACATGAAAAGGCTTAGTATCTTAAAACTGAAGCAACCAGCTTAAACAAAGGGGTTATTTTGGAGACTGATTGTATGTTGTTTTCGAATCTGGGCCATGGTAGCTCTTTGACATTGGGATAGGCTAGAGTGCTCACTTCATGGGTACCAACCTGGATGGATTATAGGGGACTACCCAGGACTGAATTTAACTGGAGTAAACTTGCAGGTGGGGTCCACAGTAGATTTGGGAACTCACTTTACCATGCTTCCACCAAGCAAAAGGTATCTTCTCTACTCCACATTGTCCTGGATTAGGGAAACACACACACACAATGTGAAATTGACCTTTCTGTCATCTTTAATACATCCATTCCTGCTTCTCACTATACCAATGTACTATCTCTTACATGGTCTTTTTAGATTCAGTATCAGTAGTTTTGTGACTGTATACTTATGAAAAATGACGTTTCTATGAGGACACAAGTACTTAAAAGTTCTATTTAGACATATTGCAAATGTATCTCTCCAAGAAGTACTGTAATAAAAAGAATCAGAGTCTTTTAAGGATGGCTGTGTCATACCACTGATGGCATCGGTTGGGGAAATGTATGAGCAGTGAGGAAGTGGGAAGCCAATGTCGTCATCTGTCCACAACACAATACTCCAGAAGTATTGTCTACACTTCCACCACAATACACTAGTAAGGAAGAATGTCTAGGCATTTAGTCCCAGGTAGAAATGGGAAGAAACAAGTTTCCTTCCCCAACCATTCTCGTACCGTCCACAGGGATCTATTATAAAAATAGAACAAAAAGCACACGAGTATAAACTCAATTTTTATTACTGCTTTCAGATAGTTTAGGCCATGACATACACAAAAAAATCTTGAGGGGGAGGCAGAAGAAGGAAAGATCAGAATAAAAGGTCAGGTTTTGAGTATAAGGAGAACCTGCCCTTCCTGGGCAAATCTTCACATTTGGTCTCTTGCCCATGATGAGCTCCATGATAAAATTGTACTGCTGACTTCTTACCTGTTTAGTCCTTGAACTTGTAAACATAGGGTAGCTGCACCTCACAGATATAATCTCTCCATTTCAAAAATACTGGAAGGAAAGAAGAGGTAAAGTGAAAGGGATGGGTGGATCTTATGAACTCAAAGAGGCATTTCAAATTCTGGCCTAGGATTTAAAGTCTTTCCATCATCTTCTCCAATCCCTACTCCAGAAGAAGAAGACCTAAAGAAAGGAGGCCTAAGAGTTGATGGGAGAAGACAAACCCACATTGCAGATTCTAGCTCAGGAGAATTCTAAGAGGGTCAGCCCCAGGAAATGAGGATGAGGGATGGGAAAGGCAGATTAGGGTTTGCTCCTCTGTTTCTTACCTGAGGTTCCTGTAGGGCTCCCCCCAGTAACCACAGTCTGAGGCGCTAGAAGGATTCTATCCCAATCAGCACACACTCCCATCCACCTCCATTGGGTTCTTCACCCTACAGAATAGAGGATGTAGCCATGGAAAGGGAGTGGCCATTGAAGCTCTGTTTGCATGATCCCTCACCTGGAACCCCTGACTTCCCACAATCAGCCATGCAGATTTTGTCTGATCATTCACATGCTACCGACAGCCCTCTCCACTTTGAAGTTTACCCTTAACCCCTCTCTATGAATGACAAATCCCAGTCAATAGTCCACAAGACTTTTGGAACCAGTCAAACTAATATTATGCTTACTAAATAATAACTGATGATATATTTCTAAATAGCATCTGAACCCCAGATACAATATCTATCCTATAAAGAACAAATAATGGATTTTCTCTTCATTTAGGATTCTCTCCAAATAGTATGTGCAGACTCTAAGAAGCTGATAAAACTGATCTGCAGGCCTGAAATTATGATTGGGTAAACACTGACAATAGCATAGTAACTTCATCTGGTCATAGGAGTCAGCTTTCAAGCTGGCCTCAATGACTTCTTTTTTGCCCCAAATTTCATCCACAATCTCAGCACTATGTTCCCTAGGGTTTTTTCTGGGTAGAGATAAGAAGATGAAATCACACCAGTGTGGGGTCATGGAGCCAATCAGACATATTCGTAGCCATTCACAGTGTTATTGGCCAGAGAGGACACAAAGAAAGCCTCAGCCCCACTGAGCAGAGATGTGAGATATCTTGAAGGATGCTTCTGGAAGGCCACTATGCAAGGAAATGACAGAATGAGAAAGAATCTGAGACCTCAGTAGGTGATGGCATGGCAAAGATTGGTGGGGGCAGAAGGATAATGAGAAAAATAGTGTTTATTTCATTCCCAAGCTATCCTGGAGATTGTAAACTCCCTCCCTGCTTGACCTACATGTAATTTTTACTATTGCCCTCAACCCCACCTCTCAGCACTCACATCTGCTTCCATCCAAGATTATGGTGTCCTAAACATGGCATAGCTGTGAGAGGCATAGGCTATGGAGCCTTAGAGACAGCTGAAGTACAAAGAGGGAAGATTATTCTGGGAGTTTTCACCTGGGCTATAGAGAGATAATGAGAGAGACGGGAAGGTGAACTTGGAGAATGTTTATGGGGCTGTCTTTTGGAATTAATACCACAGTCTGGTCTACCTCTTACCTTTCCCTATGCTGTCAGGTATCCTATGCTTTCAGGTCTTTTGAAAAAGACCCTTCTACTTGGAAGAGCAGCTCTTTTCAATTTATCTATTTCTTTTGTTCTTATAATCCATGAGTTCACCTACTCTGGGCTGACAGTTGCTACACTGGGTCCTCCAATTCTTCTCTTTCCATACTTTCATTAATGACTTTTCACACTTTTCCTCTTTAGCTCACCAACAAAATGGAGGAATTCCATTTTCAATGGACCACTGTAATGACTCCCACCACCAGTGACCTACCTGAAGAATGGCAGGATGATGAAGAAATTACAGTTGGTTTCCTTGTCTGAGGATTCTCCTCACCATTACAACAGGAGACACTAAAGAGCTTTCCTCCTTTTGGCTCTGAACACTCATAGGAACCCCATTGCTAGAGATAGAGAAATCTCACCTTGAACATGGAGACAGGAGAGCAGAATCCAAGACATGTTGAGAATGACCATGGGAGGTAGAATTCTGTCTGTAAGTGAAGCAGGAATTAAAGTCACTGGAGCAAGGTGGCTGGAGGGAGGATATACAGAGACTCCACTGCCTCTTCCCTTCTCCTCTGTCTCATCTATCTTGTAGAAATACATAGACCTCAATCACAGTCACATCCATCTCTTTCTATCATTCTGGAAAGAAGTGAAGGATCTGTACTCTCTCCTTCCCCTGGAGTTCCCTAGGCATCCTTTTCTGAGACCAAGAGCCCCTGTGTTCTCCTAGGATAGGGACTCTCCTACATTGTCTTCTCGAGTAAGTGATTGTAGCTCCCACTTACCTGTCTTGGAAGGATCTGGGATCATTTTTCAGGGAAGAACAATCTAGGCTTTTATGAGAGGATCTCAGGGAGGCACAATAAAATGCATAACTGGATTGTGTATGCCCATCAGGTATCATTGACAGTACTTAGCATGAATTTAAGGAGAATCCACTACCAAGAGGAGGAGACTCTTCCTGGCAAAGTCTGGAAATAACCACAGGTGTTTCCTTTTTCCTAGTGTAAAGCCAGCTCTTTCCCCAGAGACAGATGATCTGTGAAATTTCCCCACCTTCACCCAGGTATCCTGTTTTGATGTACTTAAAAGAATACAGGCAGCCTCTTGGTACAAATTATATTGTTATCTAGTTTTATAAATATTACATTCATGAATTGTTAAGGAGAATAAATATTAACAGTATTCTTTTGGTCAACATGGAAAAACTCACTCCAGTGAACATATATGTATTTATTTATGCACCTCTAGTAAAGTTTAAAATAAATTAATAAGTAAAATTGAGTGAATTACGATATGGGTACTTTCAGTTAGGTATGATGGTACACATCTGTAATCCCAGAATTTGGTAGGCAGAGGCCAATGAACCAAGCTCAAGGCCAGCCTGAGCTACATACAAAGGACACTTTCTAAAAGAAGGAAAAAGAGGAGGAAGAGCAAGGGAAGAGGAGGGGGAGGAGAAAAGTAAGAAGAAGAAAGAAGACAAAGGAAAAGGTGGCAAAGAAAATATTTACCCACAAAGGAGGTTTGCCGCTTCAACTTTGTAGCAAGATGGAAAGGAACCTTGAAGCAATATTTTTATTTCCTATACTGAGGATTAAACACAGGTCCTTGAGCATGTTACAGACGTGCTCCACCATGTGAGTCATGCCCCTAGCCCTTTTATTCGTAATATGTTTTTGTTTTTGAGATAGGGTCTCACAAACTGCCTATGCTAGCCTCAAATTTTTAATTCTCCTGCCTGTCTCCCAAGTAGCTAGAATTACAGGTTCATGCCACCCCACCCAGCTTCTGTAAACAATCTTGATCATCAGTATTCCAGCAAAGATTTTAAAGAACAGCTGATGAACAGATATGCCTTACAGCTATCTGTGTAGGAAGACTAGGGAATAGATCTCAGTCTTTGTGTGTGTGTATGTGTGTGTGTGTGAAATACATTTTTTATTGCTGTGTTGGGAGGGGGTACATTGTAGCATCACCTTGTTTTTCCTATCCGTGCTGCCGTTGGAATTTCCTAAAAGCTGGTCCTTAAATACAGTTTGTACCTTGTAACTTTTTTAGTTATACACTATTGTTATACTGGATCCCTGCTGTGGTAGTGTGCATGTGAGAATATGAAATGTAATCTCATGATTAGATTTCAGTATTTGTGGGCCTGTTTCCCAGAGCCATGACGGTCAGAATGGTTTCCTAGCTTTCTCTACCTTAAATAATAAGAGGGAAGGGCAGAGGAACCTAGATTTGGGTAAATACTTTACTCAAGATAAGATAAGCACCTCATAAATTGTTTTTACATGAAACTATACCTTTGTTCTAGGATGATTTCAAATGATTAGTTTTCTCCTCCCCCAGCCAGTTCTTGGCTTTTCATCATAAGAATTTGGAGGGTTCTGGGGAGACAAAACCTGTGAAAGTGTTGAAGCCTCCAGAGGACTTCAGCCTTTAAGAGTTTCTCACTCTGAATCCCACTTGATTTCTAAAATTGCCTTTTCAGTATACCTCAGAGTTTATAGCTTTAGAGGTTTCTGCACCAGGTGAGTAGAAATTAAAAGACCTCCATGTACTTGGTGCTACTTCAAATGTCAAAGAAGGGTTTTGCCCTGATGCCTCAATCTGTGGTTATCCCAAAGGAACTTTGGTAGTTTAAATTATCTTCAGATTTTATTCTTGCTTGAGAAAAGAAAGTAACAATATCCAGAACTCTTTACTTGGAAACCCAAGTAAAGCATTTTTTTAACAGTATTTTAAAATAGTCACAGTCTAAGGTAGATTGCAAATTGAAGAAGAAAATGACTTTCCACAGAAAACAATTTCAGAAGGAGCGTTTAAATAACATCAGAGTACCCTATTGCTGCTTGTATCACATCGTGAGGGTGATGTATTGGCAGTAAGTGTATGGGAGTGAGGCAGAATAACTAGGGCTATAAGGTGATATGAAAATCACAAAAATTTTTAAAAAAATATTTAAGAAACCCACACCCATAAATTAAAACTAGAGGCACAAAAGCTCTGCTGCTCTTTTTGGGATGGTACATGCGTGCATTCTTTCTACTATACTCCTTTTCTTTAGATGCTTCATAATATGCAATCTCCCTAGATGAGTAGTTAGTCTGAGAATTGAGAGTAAGTTCTTCACCAGAAAGGAATGTTCAAATTATCTCCCTGCTTTGGGTAAAAATAGACCCGTCTTAAACCCACTATCTCATGCTTGGGAACTTAGCAAAAATGACTAGAGGTTGGTAGGTGAAGTGACCAGTGTGTAGGTAGTGTTCAGACTGGATTGCTCCCCTCAGTAGGTATAAATATACCTGGGTCAAGGACTGCCATTTTGAGCCTCTTGCTCCCACTTGTATGTTGCAGGGTATGAGGAGATGGTAATCCTTTTTCTCTTTCTCTTTATCTCTGCTTTATCCTGCTTTGCTATATAAAACATTTCCTGGCTATCTACCTTGTGAGTTTTCCTTTTCTGTGAAATTTCCCTAAATGCTTTTTGTTCATGGACTTTAAGGTCCTTGGATGTAGAATATTATTTGAGAAATGAGTGGAGGATTCTCTCTCATTTTTATGAGAGATCCTCCTCATTCAAATTATTTCCTAGTGACAAAAGCTTTGATAAACCAAGCCAGAAAGTGATGTTCACAAGATACGGAATGCATTTAGGTTCTCATTTTCTTTCTATACATATCTACTTATCCATCTATCTATCTATGTTATATTTAGAAAGGGAATACCTACCTACACATACATATACATACAGACACACACATACACACACATATATATTGTCCACTGAGAAGGCTTTCTTTTCTGATGCAATGTATGTTTCTTCCACTCTTCTACTAATTACTTCTGACTCTGCACCCTGCTCTGCCTCCTCTCCCAGAGTGGCCTCCTTGGGGAACAAATATACATGAAGAGAAGGAGGAAAGAGAAGTGTTAATCCAGCCAGTCTTCAACACAGTACTGACTGGTTTTCTGAGTCTTCCAAGGCTCAGATATGACTGGAATTGAAAACACAAAATATCATTGTATTGGTGAAACTGAAGTTTTGGACCCAATACCCAAACTCTTGAGAGTCCATATGCCAGGTCTGGCCACCTACTCCTAAACACAAATAAAGAGGCATGATGAAGGCAGAGAAAAGATATTTATTACACAGCTCAGGACATGCTGTGGGAAGGAGAAGAGCAAGCACTCAAAACATTTTTAGCCATTTTTGGTATATAGGCATGAACTACTACAGTTTTAAGTAGACAAAAGAACTGGAGATAGGGGACAATGGTATGCATAGTTAAATAATCCCAGTCACAGCTGTGGTCTGGTTGCTCTCATGACTGGTGGGGCTGGCAATCTTGGTCAGGCTGGTGTCTGGTGGGTTTGAGACTGTCAGAGTCCACAATCTTGGTCAGGCAGGTGGTGTGGTCCAGTTTTGGAAAGTTATCACCTAAAGGTAGGAATCTGGTTCCTATTTGAGAGGATTACTCTGGCTTGGGATATGAATTGTTTTCTCTGGGAGGGTGGCAGCTCCAGGTGGCTCTGGTTCCTTGTCATAAAGGTGTTATCAGTTCTGTCTTTTCTGGAACCCAAGGTGATTGCAAAGTGACTATAAAGAGAATGTCTTAGAGCAAAGACAGATACAAAATGGAGGCAAGAATGCCAAGCTTCTCTTGTTTTTAGTTAATTTGTGGACCCAAGTAAGGAGTCAGAGCTTTTTAGCAAAAGCAACCTGAGTGCTCTTACAATTCCCTTTCCCCCTTTTGTTTCAACATTCCTCAATCTTGCAAGAATGAGAGATTCTTGGCCAGAGAAATTATACAGCTGTACTTGTCTACATCTAAAACTAGAAACACCATTATAAAGCAGTCATTTTTGTCCTTCCTTAGGTAGAAAACCTTAACCAAGAATATGAATTTGCCTACCTACTATTAGAGGTGCCTATAAGGGCCTGAATGTCTAGTAGTCATGCATAAGAACTGCTTTAAAACCTCTTGGCTTTAGTAAATTTTGCAAGGTCTGACGCAGGTGGCTCCGTCTGAATTCTGACAGTTTTACCCCCTCATCTCCAAAATGTTTGTCTCTGAACAGTTTTTTCTGAAGATTTTTCCAGTTAACCATTCTGGTTATTGAGTGTTGTCCCCAGCAATACCAGCTTTCCTGGATTTTTTGATCAGGTCCTATGCTGGAGGGGAAACATCAGGCAGGTCAGGTGGGAGTCAGTGCCAGTGAGACCCATTTGGCCAAATTATAAGCAATTGAGAGATTTAGAAGAAAGTGGCCTTTATTCTGGCATCTATTTTAAATTTTTCATTCCATAGATGATGTGCTGACATCTTAAAAATGCTGCAGAATGTCGACAGACAACAGTTAAAAGTTTTACAAGAAAAGTACAAAAAGCCAATAAAAGTAAATACTTAAAAAACTGACAGAAACCTGTTGGAATCATTTCCATGGGATTGGTTGCAAATGCTCTAGAGATGGACCAAGGCTGCTAATGACAAGACTTAGAATGGTTGTGGTTAAAATACTGAAAAGCAGTTTAGCAATCGTCAGAACATCTAGTTATTTTTACTGCATACAGCATTTTAGGATAATAAATTATGACTGACAGCATTACAATAGCAACACTAAGTGCTTCTTGTTACAATTAAGAACACATAGACAATCCTGCAAAAGTGTAGCATCACTAAATATTTTAATTTGGAGAACACTTACATGATAAAGTATTTTTTTAAGCTTTGCATTTTTGAAGACTTATACATTTGGGGACCTTACAAAGGAGCTAGCAACAATTAGCATCACAGCTACACAGGTGTCAGATTATACATATTAATTCAGCCTTTTCTTGGAGTAAAAGTTAGAATTTTTGTTAGGTATGATCATTGTATCCAGCAATGATAAAAGTCAAAACTTTTGATCTCTTAGAAGCTAGTCTGTGATCCCAAATAGCCTTATTTTTTAATGTATAAGTGTATCTCATATATACAGTAACACTTGGTTAAGACAAATAATTTTAGCTCAGATATTAAATAGAAGAATTGCCCAAGAGTCAAGTTTTGTGAAGGTTATTGATTACAAACAGCAGAAATGTTAAGAGTTTCATTGACCAGTTTAGATGCAATGTATTTTGAGTTAAAGAGAGCATTAGCTGGTCATTTCATATGTACTAAATTCATATACTTTTACTTTTGTAAATGTTTGTACAACATTTAGGTAAAGTCTAGACACGCAGCTTTACATACTTTTAGTCACAGATATATAGTGCACTAATTGTGTTAGAATTACTTAAAAATAATACTTGATTCATCACATAGTTATAAAGTAGTCACTTAAGAGAATTTTACATGAACTCTGATTTAATTGAAGTTTAGTTTCTAAGTTTTCAAAAGCTTGTCAAGATGGACAGAAAATATAACAAATTATTTTGATAAAATCTTTTCTTTGAGCCAGTTTTTGTAAATGGTACTAAGTGCAGAACAATATTAAGATAGCCTTGCTATTATAGACATAAAGAATAAGGTTTTAACTTTACTCAGTACACTAAATTTTGATCTTAGAAAATTCTTTAGGCAACTTTAAATTATAACCAATTTAATTACATACATAAACTTTTGATAAGCTTTAAGAACTTTCTAATTTGGACTTTGAAATAATTTTTAAAAAATTTTGAATGTTGATGAAATTGTTTTCTTTAATAAAATAAAATATTTTTATTAGCCTTATATTTCAATATAGACTCATGAAGAAAGGCAATCTTAATCTGTTTCTCTATACAACAACAATTTACAAAAACACATTTGTTAATAGATACAATTATAAAAGAGAGCTGAATGCAAATTACACTTATGACAAAATGAAACAGATAAAGGTTACTGTCCATATAGTCCTTCTCTTCAGTCCTATGGCAAAATATAATTCTTGAAGGCCTGTGTTTTAGTTAAATCTGATTGAGATAATAACTTTGGAAAACTGATTTTCTCAAAGTGGCAGCAAAAGAGGTGGGGGGAGACAGAACAGAAGCAGCAATTTTTACATTAATTCTATAGTAAGAATCATCCTAATAATGTTCACATACACAGATATGCAAAACATTTTAAGTTAAGCATGCCATAAATGTCTATTTAAACATGCATAATTTTAAGAGCTCAAGAGCATGTAAAAATTAATTTAGTGGCCACAAGTAATTTGGTCAGTTATTTCTTGAAATTCCAGGAACAAATTGAAATGTTTCCCATTCTGTTTTTTTAGGATTCATTTTGAGAGGCTTGATAGCTGAAGCAAGAGTCAATGCTAGAAAAGTAAGTCTCAGTCTCCAATAAGACTATTGCCATAGCTATCAGATTTTTAGCCTCTAATAAGCCAGTTGTTTTAGACATGCAGTAATGCACACACACAAAAAAATATGCACAATGATACACAAAAACAATTACATTAATTTCAAGTACACTCTTAGACACTGTCTTTTCCATTTTTAGTAGACTAGTCAGCTAGAATTCTCCCTAGGGGGAAAGATGAATTTTAGTGCTTTTCATTTTTAAGCTGTTATAAATTTAGTATGTTCCATTGTTACACAAATTACATGAGAGCTCTCCCATACACCCTGGGCCTCATATCTTGTGTTGCTCCTTTACTACTTTGTTCTTCAAATTTCTCCATCCAGAAACACAAATGGCCTAAGTCTTAAATAGCCCAAAAGAGCTCAAATAAGAGAGGAACAAGGCAAAGATGACAAAATTTCAGATTTCTTGTCAGAACAAATGGCCTGTACAAGTGACAAGAAAAGCAAGGTCCAATTGTGCACTATTGGAAAGGCCATGAGGGATCCCACTAAAAGGACTTAAACTCAAAGTTCACTCATTTCTCTGCTTCTCCGAATGGTAGTAAAAAAAAAAAGCAGTCCATGCTGGCTGAAGTCCCTGGAATAAAAGTAATTCTAGCAGCTGCAGGGTGCCTATTCTTTCCTCTCTATCCAGAGTCAACTAGTTATGAGTGGCGAGGGCCTAAAGAATGCATTTTCTCCTGGTTGGCTTACCAAAGCTGAAACCAGAGTTTCAGACCCAAGGTCCAAACTCCTGAGATTCCATATGCCAGGTTCAGCCACTTGCCCTTAAATGTCAAATAAAGGGCAGGATGAATGCAGAGAAAGGATATTTGTTATTATTTATTACAGAGCTTGGGACACGCCATAGGAAGAGGCAGAGCATTTTTAGCCATCTTTAGGGTACAGATATGAGCTACAGGTTTAAGTAGACAAAAGAACTGGGGACAGGGGACAATGGTATGCATAGTTAAATAACCCCAGTCACAGCTGTGGTCTGGTTGCTCTCATGACTGGTGGGGCTGGCAATCTTGGTCAGGCCAGTGTCTGGTGAGTTTGAGACTGTCGGAGCCCACAATCTTGGTCAGGAAGGTGGTGTGGTCCAGTTTTGGGAAGTTATCACCTAAAGGGTGTAATCTGGTTCTTATTTAAAAGGATTACTCTGGTTTAGGCTGTAAATTGTTTTCTCTGGGAGGGTGGCAGCTCCAGGTGGCTCTGGTTCCTTGTCATAAGGGTGTTATGAGTTCTGTCTTTTCTGAAATCCAAGGTGATTGCAAAGTGACTGTAAAGATACTGACTTAGAGCAAAGACAGATACAAAATGGAGGCAAGGATGCCAAGCTTCTTCTATTTTTAGTTAATTTGTGGGCCCAAGTAAGGAGCCAGAGCTCTTTTAGCAAAAGCAGCTTGAGCACCTCTTACATTTGCAATCAGAACTTTCAACATATAGTTAAAATCTAAGTAAACTTTCTGTTTCCAACTACTTCTGCTTCTTATTCTTATTTCTTTTTGAAAGCAGATAGATAATTGTCCTTTATGCCTAAATCCAATTATCAGTATTATTTGCTATTTTGTTTTGGGGAAAGATAGAAGGATAATCCACACTTGGGAGCCACATTGGCTTTAATAAGGCACCTGCTCTTTTGTGATTTATTCTGTTTAATATTAATAATAGAAGGTAGATTCTTATTGTGATTTTTAACCATACTTCTTTTCTTATTATATAGAGAGCTGACTTACTCATGCCCTATCATTTATCCTTTATCTTGAGAAAGGTATGAGATGTTTATTCTGTATTAGAGACCAAATTCCCTAAATTAACTTAAAAGGTTTGGCTAATGATAATTTAAAAAAATTTATAAACAAAGGTAAACTACTATTAGAGATCACTGTAAAATTAATAAAAAAAAAAATATTGGGGCTTGTGTTGAGGGCCTCACAGTTGCTTTGGCAGATGCTCTATACCTCGAGTCACATCTCCAGCCCAAGAGATTAAATCTTAAACCTTAAAGATTTCTATTTTGATATCCAAAAAGTCATTTATTGTAAAGTTAAAATTCAGCTTCTTCTTGATCCTAGTTGTCTCCATATACCTAGTTGCTAGACTCTTAGCTAGCAGAGAATATGTGGGTTAGTTGCCTTTCTGGGGAGAAGGAACAAAATACCCTCTCCACGATGAAGTGAAGTTGTTTATTATGAGGAAGGGAGAAGCCGCTCCTTATTGGTGTATAGCAATTGGGGAAGTTCCAGATAACAGGGGATTTTATGTGAACTCCTCAGTGAGAGTTCAAAAGGTGGCCTCCCAACCTTTTACTGTGATATTCCAGGTTAGCCCTCCAAATTAAAGCAGCTATGCTCATCTCCTTTCTTTTCTCCCTTCCCCCTAACTTTCCAGGCACAGAAAGAGATTAAAGAAGATGGAAAGTGTCATTAGCATTCCTGATAATTCTCCCATAGGATGCACATTAAAGAATTGGGATTTTAAATGGAGGCATTAAGATTCTTTTAAAATTCTTTTAAAATAATGTGTGGCTGAACCTGCATATTGGAACACCCTTCCTGCCCAGTTGAGTCTCTGACCTAGGAATCCAAATAACACTTTAGTAATATGAGAAAAAATTAATTAATAAATAAAATCAGTACTTTAGGTACAAGTCAATCTCAGTGGGCAAATCCTAGAAGAGGGAACAAGAAAAGAAGCTTCCCATGCAGCTGCAAGATTATATTTATTTGGGGGTTCCTCTCTTTTCTTCTTGGATCTACATCAGCAAATTTTTGCCATGCCATTTGAATTCATTTAAACTAATTCAAACTTCTTTTGTCTGACAGGGAAATTTAGACTCCTTAACTTTGTATTGGCAATTGGTAGGAAAGAGATGTAAGATGAAGGGAAACAAGTAGGTTTAAGGAGATCCATTTGATTTGCATAAGAATGAAAAGCCTGAGGGCTACCTTGATGCCCCTAGGGAGAGTTCTAAGTGATTAGTCTATTTGTAACATCAAACTTATGGCTGAAAGCTTTATCTGAAAAAGCATTCTAAATTTAATGTAATTACTTTGTGTTTTAATCTGCTGAGCACTAAGCAAAGCTTAATCTGTTCCTAGAATTCCTGAAAATGTGTGACTAGTATCTGAAGTTGCTTCATTTTTGCATTTTTAAACTTATTTTATGCAAATTTAAATTGACATTCTTGGCTTGCCTAATTTAAAACACTCTTTTAAAAACATATGATTGTACACAAATACACACACTCCTATGTGTGAGCATCTTTAAAATGATTCCTGGGCTGCAATTGTACAGGGGTTGTTGTCCCTGTTTTCTTCTTTTTTTTTTTTCTTCTGTTCTCTTTTAAAAAATTCTAAAGTCCTTATCTCAATCAGGTCAAACTAAAATAAAAGCATTCAAGAATTAACTTTCAAGCACTTTAGACAACGTGAAAAAAATCATTTTAAAACCAAGTCATCTAAAACAGTCTGATTAGATATGAATAGATAATCTTAATCTGCTCCATTCTGTCATAATTGTAATTGGGATTCAGATCTCTTCTATAATATATTTGGTCTAATACTAAATGTGTTTTTGTTCATTGTTAGTATATAGAAAAACAATTCAAAATTGCTGTATTTTTGTGTCCTACAATGTACAATTTTATATGCAAGTCAAGGACAAAATTTAATGCACTGATCTAAAACTAGAACCTAATTCTCCATGTCTGGAACTATAACATTGTCTTAAAAGTACTGTTCTGTTTAAAGTTAGTTAGAAAACTAATTTTAAAGGACAAAGATTTTGTGTTTTATCAAGATAGTTGCTTATATTTCTAATTTTGTTAGGCTTATAACTATTTAGGAAGCTGACTCCTAACTGAGTCAGTGTTCATTTAAATATTGTTTCCATCAAAGTTTTTAGATATTTAATTCATAACTATGCCTAAACAAACAACTATTTTAGTAATTATAGTACATTGAACACTGTATATGCCTATGAGTAGAAATGTGTAGAGCTGTGTGTCTATATTTTATCTAAATGTTGTACAAATGTAGCAGAGTTAAAAGTAATTAAAAGTGTCTAAATTTAATATATTAGAAATGAACAAGTGCTCTTTTTTAATATAATATGCATTGTATCTGGACCTCCAACATATAAATATGATTAGTGAAACTTTATATATCTATTGTTTGTAATCAGTATCATTCAGCTAGTAAAAAGGCTGGCATTTGGGCAAGTTTACTATTGAAAACCTGGTCTACATCTACTTGTTTGACTGAATGAGAATTTTGTATTGTATGTATGAGATGCACTTGTACATCAGAAAATATGTCCATTTGTCATCACTAACACCATTCTTAAAACTTGTAAGTGTGTTGCGGGATATTCAAGCAGCGAAACGGGACACCAGGGCTTTTCAGGAAGCAATGTTTATTGGCATGCTGGCAGTGACTCAGTGGATTCACATCCAAAGCCTGAGCCCTGAGAACAAAGAGGCCTTGCCTTATGTACCCTTGCAAGCAGATTACAGAAACCCATATATGGTTACATGTAATTTTATTAGCTACTTCATTCTCAGTGCTATGTGACCATTTTCAGGTTCAGTTTCTTTACATTTCAGTTTCCTGCCATGCCATCCCCTCCTCCCTACTACATAATTCCTTCCTTTGATGCTTGGACCCATCTAGTGTCAAAGAGCATCATCCTGATTTAGGGGTTTGTATTTCCACAACATCATTACATGAGTGTCTGTTTTCCTTTCTGTAGTGGCCTCCATAATGGTCCTGATAGAACACAATACCAAGGGAACCAGGCAGAGTAGTATCAAGCATGTTCCCAAGACAAGAGCCATTGTCCCTATCAGGGCCTTGAATCCACCCAAGGCAGAGAATCAACCTCCAAACAGGTCATTGGGATTCCATCTTCTCCAAGTCTGGACAGGACATAAGAAATCTTCCTTATTTGTCTGTTATTTCTTCAATAACCTTTCCTTCATTATCAATTTGTAAACAGCAGTTACTTAGATTGAATTTTCCACATACACCTCCCTTGGAAGCAAGTAAATAGTCTAAGGCCTGGTGGTTTTGGTGCATTGCATTGTGTATCTTGGTATGCTGTTTGGCCAGTATGTCAAGGGCTCTTGCACTTTAATTTGTTATAATTTCAACTATCACCTGGAACTGAATAATGCAGTTGGGCATATAAATCAGGGTGCAATAGCCGCAGGACCCATCTTCCACCCAAGTTGTGGGACCATAGTACTGAATGATTCACTTGGGAGGCCATTCATTATCTTTCCTATTGCCAATTCATAAGGCATCTTTTCCTACTTACTTTTTCCTCATCTATGGAAACTTCCAACTTTTCCTCTTTTGTGAGGGAGAGCAAGAAAAGGGATGGATGGATTGTGCTCAGTAAGCAGGACCTGAACCAACTTCTGGGTAGCACCATATAAGTTTGCTTCCCACAAATCCAATATAGCTCTCTGGTTGCCTGCCAATCTATTTGCAGTGAGATTGTCCCAAGATGCCTGGAGATTAGAGAAGTTGGCCAATGGCTGAGGCTGGGGTTCCATGGTGAAGCTCCCCCCTGTTGGGTCTTCTGAGTGGTGTCACTTTAAAACTTCTATCCTAAACAAGATAAATCCACCACTGGGGTGGAGAACTGGCCCTTTGGGCAGAAGATACAGTAATTCCTGATGATAGAAGTTTTTAGAAGCTATATGTTTTTTCCATGATTGAGGAAGGCAGTCTAATTAAAGGGCTCTCATGGGGGAGGGGTCCAACTCCTTAGCTTCCCATGGCCAATAGTCTCCCAGGTTGGTTCACTTTGTGTGTCACACAAAGTGACATTTAGTGTCTGGGCTATGGACTTGGCTAGTGAGAGGAGCAGGTTTTTGGTCTTGATAGAGATAGCAAACTCACTCCACAGTTCCTCATAAAAGGAGTGAAAAAATTGATAAGAAGACCCTTTATGGCTGATGGTTACTAATTTGAGGTGTAGCAGAATCTCAGGATGTGACTCCCTCCATCTATCATTACGCCATTTGTAAGTCCCTGTTTCCACTCAGAGGGCTTTAGAATAGTAAAACTTAAGGGGTTACAGGTGCCAGAGGTACAGTCAGGGGTAGTGGTCCCCTTGTGAAGGAAGGCTGAGTGTTTTGCCCTTTGCCAGGTAGCCCATGAAACACAACTCCAGTAAAATCAATAGTACCTGTGGATTACACTTTGGTGTTATAGGGTTGGGTCCCTGACACATATATTTGTCATTAAATCTACAGGTTCTCTCCCAGTCTAGGCTTCCACATGCAGCTTGGTCTATGGCCACACCTACATCCAAGAACACTGACACTGGCTTATTAGGGTTGAACACCTGGGTGCAGTTAATGAGGGCCCCAGCGCTGTGAAAGCTTCAGACTTCTAACCAGTGTTCCTAGGTGGGGTTGAAGCAGATATGCTGATTATGATGGGAGCACACCAAATAGATGGTGTGGTTGTGGGTGCATAACCCAATGACAGTGCCTGCCTGCACAGGAACAGTAAGTATGCTCAGTCCTGGTGACAACATTTCCTGCCTGGGTAGTATGTATGAAGGTTTGGAGATCCCCAAGCAGAGTTTAACAAGAGGAAAACATAGAAAGGATCCATCCTTCAGAAGAGGCAGGGAATTCCTCAATCTTCTGCTGTGCGTAGATTAGTCAGATTCCAGAGTGACTAAAGCAAGGCCATCATCTTGCTGTTCAGAGAGATAGCCAGAGATTATAGAGGGTCCTGCCAAGGAAAGGCACAGATGCTCCGGAGGGTGATCTTGCATGATGAAGTTGGGACGGGGATGTACTCCCACTCAAGAGAGGCTGGCTTTATTTGGCTGTGGTGGATCCATGGAGAAATTTCTGCTACATTAACTATGGTGGAAGTAGACAAAACAACAATACAAGGGCCCCTCCACTGGGGTTTTAATGGTTGGATATTCCATTCATTCACCAAGTTGGCATCCTCTGGTTTATAAAGGTGTGTGGGATTTGTCAGGCTAATGGGAAGTCTCTCCCAGACCTAGTCATTGATTTTTGAGAGAATCGACCTGAGGGCTTGCATTTGTTGTCTCAAGGTGAGGTTGCCTATTTCTTTGAGATCCCCTTGAGTACCCTTGACTAAGGGGGGAGGACATCTATAAAGGACTTGAAAGGGTGACAGTCCTACCTGGTTCGTGGTACTTGACCTGATCCCTAATAATGCAATAGGTAGTAACTGATCCCACTGTAGAGGGGTTTCTTGACATAATTTTCCCAGCTGTAATTTTAACTTTTTGGTCCTATTCATACTTTCACTTTTCCTGAATTTTGGGGGCAATAAGCCATCTGCAACTTCCAGATGATTGCTAAGCCCTTAGCTACCAGCTGCATCACCTCAGCCACAAAGACTGGCACATTATCTAACTCAATAGACACAGGTATCCCAAACCAAGGGATGATCTCCTTTAGCAGACATCTGACCACCTCTCATGCCTTCTCAGTCCATGTGGGGAAGGCCTCCACCCATCCTGAGAAGGTGTAGACAAACATCAATAGATACTTGCATCCTCAAGCTCATGGCTTTTCAGTGAAATCCACAATCATGTTTTCAAGAGGAGTTCCACCAACACTCTGCATCTGAGGTGGTGCCCTTGGCCCTCGCTGGAGATTGTTTTTGACACACAAGCTACATCTTTCACACACTGCCTTACTTATGCTGGACAACTTAGGGACATAGAAGTGCTAGGTCAGGGTTGTCTTGAGGGTCATTCACCCCAAATGGGTTCCTTCATGGAACTGCCTGACAAATGTGGGAGCTAGTGACTCAAGGATGGCAATGCGACCATCAGCAAACTTCCACCATCCATTCAGTTGAAAGCTTCCCTTCTCAGCCTTGAACCAACCCTGTTCTTGTGATATGTACTGTGGGTGCCATTTAGCTAAGGGACATGGGAACAAGGCAGCTATCAGGGCAGTTGGGGCCCCCATGAGACCTGCCTGTTTGGCCTCTCTGTCATCTTTCCAGTCTCTGAGAGCAATTATTGCATCTCCCTTTTTGTTCTCTTGGCAGTGTATAACTGCCACCCATTTAGGGGCCCATACAGTGTCTAGTGGTTCAAGGATCTCTTGCCCATACTTGGCACTTTTCCCTCCTGAGTTAATGAGACCCCTCTCTTTATATAAGGTCCCATGGACATGAATAATTGTGAAGACATATTTAAAGTCAGCTCCAGCAGTGAGCTGGCGTGCCTGTGCGAAGGCAACAAGTTCAGCCTTTTGTGCAGAATTTCCAATCAGCAGCAGACAGTTGGAATGACTCAATGGACTCATTGACAGAGTCCAGAGTTACCACTGCATACCCGGCAAAGCATGTGCCATCCTGGATAAAGCTGCTGCCATCTGTGAAATATTCAGTGTCTAGAAGGCTGATAGGATGATCAGTTAGATCTGGCCAGCCTAAGAAAACTTCATCCATGACCTCTAAGCAGTCATGTTCTGGGGAGCCAAGACAACTGGCAATAGGGTGGCTGGGTTTAGAGTCTTAACCTCCAGCCAGGTGTGTGGGTTTTCACATAGCATACTCTGGTATTTGACCATCTGAGAGATAGAGGGCCAATAATTTCCTTTATACTCCATGAGAATCAGGACGGAGTTGAGAGCACAATGAGCTCTTGCCCTAGGGTAAGCTTGTCTGCTTCTACCACCATGACAACAATGGCTGCCAGGGCATGCAAACAAGGTGGCCAGCCTCAGGAAACAGGCTCCAAGTTGTTTGAAAAGTAAGTACTTGATGATGCCAGGAACCTAGTAGATGGGTCAGGACCCTGGCAGCTGTCCTCTTTCAGTCATGGACATACAAGAAAAAGGGCTTCATTCCATCTGACAGGACTAGGGCAGGGGAATTTGTGAGTGCCTTCTTGATTTCTCTAGAGGCTTTCCCTTGTTTCTATCCCTATACCAAGGGTTCCTGTTCTCCTCCCTTGGTGGCTTCTTAAAGGGACTTAGCCAAGAAAGTAGTTAAGGATCCAGATTAGAAACCCAAAACTCTCTGATTTGCTGGTGGGTCTTGGGGGCTATAATGAAACAGACAGCATGTTTCCTCTCAGGGCCAAATCTGTGTTGCCCTTGTGACAGGTGAAAGCAGAGGTATTTGATGGTGTTTTGGCAAACCTGGGCTTTCTTCCAAGAAACTTTGAACCCTGCCTTCCATAAAAGAGATAGAGGGAGATGAGTCCCTTCCATACAGTCCTCCCAAGTTGGTCCAGCCAGCAGGGGGTCATCCACATACCAGTGGAGTATGTTGCTATACTGGTCAGCTGAGAATGATTTGAGGTCACATGCCAAGTCAGTTCCGAAGATAGTGGTGGAGTTTTTGAAACCTTGTGGCAACTGAATCCAGGTTAGTTGGCCCTTTTCTCCAGTATTGGGATTTTCCTACTGGAAGGCAAAAATATGCTGGTTCTGTGGGGCTAGGTGGATGCAGAAAAACACATCTTAAGATCTAGGCAGGTAAAAAAACTGCCTCAGGTGGGATAAGGCCTAAGAACGTGTAAGAATTCAGTACCATGGGGTGCACAGTGACAGTTGCTGAATTTACTAACTGGAAGTCCTGAACCAGCCTAAAATCCTTGGTCTCTGATTTCTGGATGGGTAATAAGGGGGTGTTCCAGGATGACTATCAGGGTTGAAGGATCCCATACCTTAGGAATCTGTCAAGGTGTTTTTGAATTCCAACCTGGCCCTTGCAGGGAATGAAGTACTGCTTTTGGCTTATGGGAGTGGTCCCCAGATTTAATTCCACCACTACCGGCAGCAGTTTCAGGCCAACCCTGAAACTCATACACCTGGGGTTATCTTTAGCTCATACACCTGGAATCTGTATGATTCCAGGAATCTCAGGAGGCCTTCTCTCAGGGGCACAGAGCCACCATTCCTCAGAGTGCATCTGTAAACATGTATATTGCACTTTCTCTAAAACTTATTTATTTTTTCCTTGGAATTGAATGGTGATTTATATATAAAAGCAGACCACTATTAGCATGACATGTATGTTTATATAAAATATAGATTTGTATATGTCATTGTTCTTTGCACTAAAATTTTAAATGAGTGTTTAAGAGGATATTAAGGACAGCTTGATGGTCCTGACATAATGCTGTCAATCACAATTTTTATACTAAAATGTATACAATGGAAATAACTACACTATTTTGTCAATTGCTGAGCATTTTTCAAAAGTTCCCACAATGCCTGTTCTTTATCTTTTGTCATCTGAATTTTGGATATTTCTCTAAGTTATTTACAATAAAACTAATGGGAAACAACATTAACAAATACTTATTTTTAAGACAAATTAGGTTTTTTTTTAATATTTGTTCTTATTGAGTTTATTTTATGTTTTCCAGGTAAAACTTTGTAGCTATTATCTGTTGACATTCTACAGAAACACATCTTCTAACAAAACAACCTGGGCAATATTTTGACATCAACTATAGGCCAGACAAAATTAAACTTAAGAGTGGTGTTGAAATAGGTCTAGCCAAAAAGACACTTCTTCTAAACCTCTTAAGTTACCTGAATGTGGCAAAAAGGGTCTTTGGAACTGATTCCCATATGTCTATTACTTCTCCCCTGATATCACATCCAGGACAAATCTCACTCCAGTGATGAGGTACAATTAACCATATTACAGTTAATCAGTGATATCTTCACAGAAAACTATTCCGAGACAAGGGGAAAGTTGTCAGAATAAAAATAGAGCCTGCTAGGTGTGGTGTTACATGCTAGTAATCCCAGGACTTGAGAGGATGAAACATTAGGATTGTGAATTTGAGGCCAACCTGGGTTATATAGCAAGTTCTGGGGAAGCCTAGACTACATAACAAGATAAAAACAAAAGAAACCTAAAGCAAAAATGGAGCTATTTGTGCAACCCTCCCAAAAGTATTAAATTTGAGACATAGAAATAATTCTTATGCATGGTTGAAACCAGAGTTTTGGGATCCAAGGCCCCAACCTCTGATATTCCATATGCTAGGTCCAGCCACCCAATCCTAAACAACAAATTAAGAGGCATGGTGAAAGCAGAGAAAAGAGGTTTATTACATGGCTCAGGACATGCTATGGGAAGAGGCAGAGTTAGAACTCAGCTCATCTTCAGCCATCTTTGGGGTACAAACATGAGCTATAGGTATAAATAGACAAAAGAAGTAGGGCAGGGGACAAAAGTATGTATAGTTAAATAGTCCCAGTCACAGGTGTGGTTTGGTTGGTCTCATGACTGGTAGGGCCAGCAATCTTGGTCAGGCAGGTGGTATGGCCCAGTTTTGGAATTTATCACCTGGAGGGAGTAATCTGGTTTCTGTTAGGGAGGATTATTGGGATAATTGTCCTCACTCGGAGGGTGGCAGTTCCAGGTGTCTCCAGTTCATTGTCATAAGGATATTATCAGTTCTGTCCTTTTGGAATCCCAGGTGATTGTAAAGTGACTATAAAGAGAATGGCTTAGAGCAAAGACAGATACAAAATGGAGACAGAGATGCTAAGCTTTCTCTGTTTTTAGTTCATTTGTGGGCTCAAGTAAGGAGTCATTGCTTTTCAGCAAAAGCAACTTGAGTACCTCTTATACAGTTACCTGATACTCTACCTCAAGGTGAATACATACCTTCTGACTTTGATTACCTCTTGTATTTTACCTCGTAATGGTATTTCTACCCTTTAGGCTTAAATGACTGACTCCTCATCCATTACAAGTTTTTTCCCTTCACATGTACTAGTTTATCCCTATCTGGGCTTTTGTTGGTCTTTATTTAGTCTGTTAGCTAGATAGTCACTCAGGGAATATCTAACCTCACATCTCTTCTTCCTCAGAGGTAGCTATAATATTGGTACTGTTTTTTTTTTTTTTTTATAAGGGAGAACAACATCTAATCTGCTGCTGGAAACAGACAAAGGAAAAAATTTAAACTTTTGTTCACCTACTCCACACAATGTGTCATATTTTAAATTTATCTCCCTAGAAAACTGGATAATAACTGGACATGCCCTAGCAAAGGGATTAAGGAATTTAACTTCAAACTGTTTTGGAAGCTGAGGATTTGGGGAAAACATAAATTCTATTACCATTAGCTCCTTATTATGGCTGGTCATCTTTATGCTAGCTTTCAATCTATATTTTTTTCTGTGGATGGCAGGTGTTTTCAGCACAGAACTACATATACTTTATATTCTCCTAATGTTTTTATGATTTTTTTCTTAAAATATTATACTTGGATGTTGTGTCACTTTTAAAAGATGATTTTTATACATTCTGTTTTCATTTTTCTTTCAGTAACTAATCACAGAGATCTTCCTGATGTTTTCTGGTCCTGATCCTACCAGCTTGCCAACTGAATTTCCCATGTCACCTGTTGGCTAAGGTAGGAAAATGACTTTTAGCACTCATGGTAGGCAGAGTTAACAACAGCTATTTTCATCAGGAAGCAACCAAAAACGGATGGATAATTGACCCCCTGTAACCTTAAGACAAAAAGGAAACAAAGTCACTCAGGGATAAATGAGCAGGATAGGCAAGTGAGGATACAGGGAAATTATATTTATCATTATTTTTTAAAATAATTATTAAAAGAGCAAGACTCAGACATTAGAATGACAATTGAAGATTACTGACTTCTCACTTTCCTTAGACCTTGAACTTGCATAGGTCTTGCACAGAGGGTACTTGCACATCCCAGTGGTAATCTCTGCACTTCAGAAATCCTGGAAATAAAGATGAGGTAAAGTGAATGTGGCAGGTGAATCTCATGATTCCAAAGAAAATGCATTTCAGACTCTGGCCTAGACATTAAAGGTTCTCCCTCATCTTCACCAATGTCCCACTCAGGCAAGGGAGACCCAAATTAGGAGACCTGATATGAGATTGGAAAAGATAAACCCACATTGTGTTTCCTAATTCAGGAAGCTTGCACATCAGGGCAGTCCCAGGGATGTGCAAGGAGTGGTTTTAAAGGATGGTCAGAGGTGGCTTCTCAGTTTCCTACCTGAGTATCCTGACAGGCTACCTTGGTAATCACAATTTGAGGCAGTGGAAAGATTCCTTTCCTAGCAAAAGTAGTTCAGCATATGGCTGTTAATTGAATCCCATTCACCTCTGTGTATTCTTTACCCTATATAGGAGATGATGCAGCAGTGGGAAGAGAATAGACAGCATTGCCTACTTGCTTGGTCCCTTATCAAGGGACAGAACACCTGCTCTCTCCCTTCCCCAGTGCCCCTTACAATGCCCCCAACTTTCTAATGGGATAGTCTCCCAGAATCCCTCACTCCTATTGGCCAAGCTCAGTCAATATTCAAAAGAAATTTCAATCTTTCAAAGTATTGTGTTCATTGCTATAAATTATTAGTGGTTTATTTGTGACTTCCTATGAACTTCCAAGACAATATCTATTCTATAAAGGGAAAATACAGATCTTATCTTCATTTAAGATTCCCCCAGGATAATATGAACAGACTAATTGAAGTTCAGAGACCTCATCAACAGGGCCACATGTAAAAATGGTGTCAATTCTGACAACAGGCACATTAACTTCATCTGAATATTAAGAACCTCCATAAAGCTCAGTACTTTATCTGAATTCATGGACTTTCCTTCACAATGAATATCATAAAGAATCTGAGGAATACATTCCCTAAGATTCTCCCTTGACGGGCATGAGAGACTGGGCCACAGAGAGAGAGAGAGAGAGAGAGAGAGAGAGAGAGAGAGAGAGAGAGAGAGAGAGATTGAGAGATTGAGAGAGGAGAGGATGGAATCATGCAAGTGTGGGGTCATGGATCCCAATCCAGATCTTTTGGAAGCTGTTCACAGAGCTATTGACCAGGGAGGAGACAAAGGATGCCTCAGTCCCACTGAGACAGAAGGTATCCTGAGGGCTGCTTCTGGCAGGCCAACTCTGTGAGGAAGGGACAGAATGAGAATGAGCCTGAGACTTCACTTGGAGATGGATGAGACAGAGGTATTTGAGACTGGGGATTATGTGAAAATAAAGGTATTCATATCACTCCCTAGGAACGGGACTGGCATGGGAGGCAGCATTGTGTCTGTGACTGAGGAAATGAGCAGATTCACCGAAGGAAGTATGGTCACAGACAAGACATGCAGAGATGTCACTAGCTCCTTGCTTCTCCTTTACCTGCTCTTGTACAGATACCTTAATATTCATCTCCTTCTATAGTCCTTGAATGAATGAGGAAATCTATATTTTCTACTTACTCTAAGATTTCCCAGGGCAGAATGTACTGATTCTCAGAGCTCCTCTGTTCTGTGAAGATAGAGGCACTTCTACATCTTCTCATTATGTGAGGTAAAGCCCCTGCCAAGCTCTCATCTTGACATAGCTCCCATATTCTTGTCTTGCAAGGATTAAGGATGGTTAGTTAGGTCAGGAAAGACTGGGAATTTTATGAGTAGATCTGATAGAAGGGACTCAAAATGAATAACTGGGATGTATATGCAGGTTACTGATAGTGCCTGGCATGTATATTAAGATATTACCACTAAAGTCTGAGAATAACCACATTTCTTGCTTCTTTGCCATTAGCTGACTAGCTCTGTCCCCAGGTACAGCTGAAGTTTGAACTTTCCTCATTTTATCATAGATATCTTGTTTTGAGAAACTTAAGATAATATGGTAAACCTGTTCTACAAATTATACTGCTATATGTTATATTTGAAAACATTATTATCTTGGATAGTTAAGGAAAATAACTATCAGCAGTGTACTTTTGATCAATACAGAATTTATTCTTGTAGGCATACATACCCTGTTCTTCATATCTGTTTATAAGATTTTAATTACATTAATTAGTAAACATTAGATTATTTAAGAATTAGATGTATATATTAATTAATGGCAAAGAAAGTATTTACACAAAGGCAAAAGGTAATGGTTCATACTTGCAGCTTCAACTTTATAGCAAGATATAGTCTGGTTGTGGTTCAGTATTCCAGACAGAATCTTTCATAGTCTTTTAAAATTTTTATTGTTTTATTATCCTATTATTATTGTAGTGGGAGTACATTGTGACATTTACCAAAGTGTTTACAATGTATCTTAGTTAAATTCACACTCCCCCATCATTCACCTTTATCTCCCCAACTCCACTTTCTTAGAATAGTTTCAACAGTTCTCATTTTTCCATTTTCATACATGAGTACGTAATATATCCATCATATTCAACTTACTATACCCTTATAGCCTCATACCTCCCACTGGTACTAACCCCAGACAGAACCTGTTTTATTTTCCTGTCCTCTGTTTTTGAAAAAAGACATTTTTGTTTGTTTAAGTTAGATATACAGGGAGCTTCATAATGACATTTCTATGTGTATATGCATTATAACCCAACGAAGAACCAATGAACAGACTTACCTTCAGCCATCTCTGTACAAGAAGATTGAGAAATATTTAGTTCCTCAATTTTTGTCATTCAAACTTGGCAATTCAATACCTCAAGATAGCATCCTTAGATTTTGATTACATATAATAGGGGTTTCATAACTCTTTCAGAATAGCTCTGAAATTTTAATTTTATTATGTTACTAAATATCATTTGCCTTTTTTTACTATTTAAGCCTTTTCTCTGATGGGGCCAAAGGATGGATGGGTAAATTATCTGGTGCTTTAACATTAATTAAACCAGTATCATCAAACTGTGTCCTTCAAATACATGCACTTGCAAGTAACAGAAAAGATATTATTATTTTAAAATGCCCTTGAATGTGATGAAGCAGTGAAGGTGGTTAATGTAAGTAAATTTCAATAATTGAGTACATTGTTTTAGTAGTCTAATGACTAAATGGAAGTTTTCATTCTGATGTGAAGTGATAGTCTTGATTAAAAATTAGCAGAAACACTATTGGTTAATTCTGTTTTCATGTAATATGCATTTTCTCTGGTAAAACAGGCTAACCAACAAACTTAGTTATAAATGTATGGGCATTTTGTTGATGTGTTTTTAAAAATAATCAACATTAATTAGTAAACAAATATTTTTAAATAGCTGCTTGAATGTCTAGTAATGTAAACATCAATAATTCACAAGATAAAAAATGATTTATGATTTCTAGAAATTTTAAAAATGCGAGAGTACCCTAAAATGAGAATTGCATGAAAACTCTTAATTAACACAGCACCTACTTCTAGGGAATACCACAGATGAAGTTAGACTTTATGCTACAACACATGAATGCAATCAGAAAATTTTAGAATTTGGAAAAAAGTCTGATGTGATATGCTCTGTTTCCTCCAGGAAAGGAATATATGAAAATAAAGTAATAGAGTGCTCTTACTTTGTAAGAAATAATTGTATCAAATGTAATGTGTAGACCATGGTTCAACCTTGATTTCAGGAAATGAAAGTGAAAGATAACTATGAGATAATTGGTTGTAAGTTCATCTCTTTCAACCATTATGGCAGTACTATCATTCATTTCACTTATTCATATGCTATAATCACACAAAAGACTGTTAGTATTTTTCTTTAAGCAAAAATTATCTTTTAATTTAATTAAAAATAGAAAAAGTAATCTCATTTAGACTGTTTCATGACATTTAAAAAATTTTCTTTAATAGATGTGAGTTAATGGACCTTCATCATTGCTCTTCACCTATAGGAACTTCCTTTAACTTTCTTGAAATGAATTCTTTCAGATGTTGTTTGTCAGGAAAGTCTTTATTTGTCCTTCACTTTTAAAGAATAATTTTGTGGTCTCTAAAATTGTAGTTCCATCATTTTTTCCCTTTCATCTCATTAAATAGTTAATTTCCACTCATGTTTGATGATGAAAATTCTGGTCTAATGATTATCCTTGTTCCCTATAGGTAAGATATTCCCTAAATTTCTGGCTACTTTTGATATATTCTGTCCCCCTTGCTATTCTGCAGTTTGAATATGGTATGGTGTTATCTGAGCCTCTGGAATGCAGTACATAAATTGCCATTAATTTATGAAAATAAAGTTGGAAAATAAATACCAACTATTTCTTAAATTTTATTCTTGTATGACTTTATTCTTCTTCTCCTTCTAATATTCATATTATGCATAAGTTTTATCACTAATAATTAGTCCACAGTCGTAGAATATTTGGTTCCATTTTTTTCATTCACCTTCCTCTGCATTTACATATAGGAAGTTACTATTGACAAATCTTCAAGCTCACTGTTTTTTCATTTGGCCATGACCTGTTAACTTAAGAGACAAACAAAGACACTCCTCATTTCTATTACAGAGGTTTTGATTTGTCCTTTGATACTTTCATGGTTTTATCTCTCTGCTGACATTGCACTTTTTCTTGTCCATTGCCTATTATCTAATTTTTTCTATCAGCATCCTTATAATAATAAGCATAACCAGTTTAAATTCCCTATATTACTTACTACTCCACAATGTGTGCTATATCTGAGTCTAGTCCTGATGCTTGCTCTGGGTTAACTATGTTTTTGTAGCTGTTACTGTTTTTAGGCAAGTTTTGAAGTTTCTACTCGTTGCTGTGTATAATGTATTGTGTGAAAGTAACTGAAGACAAAGGGCTTTCTCTGTCGTTTATGTTCATCTTCCTCAGTCTTAGTTTGGGTTTACTATTTCTATAACTGTGGGAACATAAGCTTGAAATTTCTCCAATGACTTTGTTTTTGCTATTCATACTGTCTTTGGAATTTCCTAAAAGCTCCTCCTTCAATACATTCTGTACCTTTCAACTCTTGTAGTTATTTGATATTATTATGCTTGATTCATGTTACTTGCTAGTCACCACAAGAAGTATTATATAATCTCACGATAAAATCTTAGTATTTGTGGGCCTGTATTTCAGGGCCATGACCTTCAAAAGGATTTCTTAGCTATCTCCACTTTAGGTAAAACAGGAAGGGCAGAGGAAGTTGGAGTTGGGTAAATTCTTTATGCAAGGCAGGATTAGCATCACACAAGGTGTTTTTACCTGGAATTAGGCCTATGTTATTGATTATATTCTAGTCTTATTTAAACTGATTTCTCTTTTCCTCTCTCTGTCAGAGTCATGAGGGGATTATTTTTGATCCTTCATCAGGAGAACCTGGTAGACCCTAGGAGGCAAAACCCATGAAAGTGCTAGATCCTTCCTAGGACTGCAGTCTTCAGAAATTTCTCACTCTGAATGCAAATCCACACTCAGCATTCACCAATTTCAAAAATTACCATTTAAATATACACAACAGTTTGTAACTCATCGTGTTTCTGTACCAGGCAAGCAGAAATTAAATGGCTGTCTATGGTTATTCCTAGTAGATATATCAGAGAAAGAATTTGCCCTGTTACCTCAATGCTCTGATTAACCCAAAGAAAAATTGTTGGCTTAAATTATCTTCAAAAGGAAGTAACAATGCCTAAGACTCTATGTCAGCAGTGTAACTGAAAATCTAAATAATGAATTTATGACTATTGTAAAATAGTCAAAGTCCAAGGTGGATTGCAATTTAAAGAAAAAAATGACTTTTCACAGAAAATAATTTCAGAAGCAGTGTTGAAGTAACGTCAGACTTCCCTAAGGCTGGCTGTATTACACTATGAGGGGCATGTGTGGCCTTTGTGTGTGTGGCAGGACAATGTCTTCATCTGTTCTCTCCATGAGCATGGCGCATTGGTAGGAATTTTCTTTAGGCCAGGGTGGAACTCGCAAGAGGGAAGCATGAACTTCTTTTTCCAATCATTTTGCTCTCCTTTACACAGTTTTAATAATTGTTGAATGTTAGTTCTACTATTCTGTGCCAGATTTGTTGTTTGTTTCTTGTAGTCCTGTGCATTAAGCCCAGTGCCTCACACATGCTACACAAGCATTCTGCCACTGAGCTACATCCCAGCACTATGTCAGATATTTCTGTAATATGAGAAATTTTTGTAATTAGCATGTGTGATTTTTGTAACTAGGAAAAAATAATAAGAAGAATTAACTGCTAAAAATAGAACACAAAAGACAAAAAGTATAAGCTAAGATTTTTAATATTCTTCTCTGAGACCATAGGCCACAATAAAACAGAGGGACTGAAAGAAGAGTAGAAAGAAAGGAAGAAGAGGGAAGATCAGAATAAGGAATCATGTTTGGGAGTGTGGACAGAACATTCCCTCCTGGGTGAGTCCACACTTGGTCACCTGTCAGTGGTGAACTTCTTGATATATGTAGGCTGCTGACTTCCCATCTGCCTAGTTCTTAAACTTGCAGACATAGGGTAATTGCACATCACAGTGGTAATCTCTCCACTTCAAAAATCCTAGACAGAAAGAAGATGTAAAGTGAATACGACAGGGGAATCTCATGAATCCAAAGATGTATCTCAGACTCTGGCCTAGACCTTAAACCTGCTCCCTCATCTTCACAAGTGTCCTACTTTGGGAAAGGAGACCCAAAGAAAGGAGACTTTACAAAAGACTGGAAAGACTAATCCACATTCCATTTTCTAACTCAGGAGAATTGCCAAGAAGGCAGGCCTGAGAATGTGCAAGGAGGGGTGGGAAAAACTGGCCAGAGTGGTTTCTCAGTTTTTTACCTGAGTTTCGTGACAGGCTTCCACAGTAGCCACGGTCTGAAGCAGTGAAAGGATTTCTTTCCCAGTTAAGGTAATTCAGCACATCAGTGTTACTCCACTCCCATCCACCTCCATTAGGTTCTTCACCCTACAGAGGATAAGATGCAGCAGTGGGAAGGGAATGAACATTAGTACTCTGTTTACATGGTTCCCTACCTAGAACACCTGCCCTCTCCCTTGCCAGTGCCTCATTGAATGTGATCCCACAATTCCTCACTCTTATTTCCATAATCCAGTCAATACTCAGAAGAAATTTGAATCACTCCAAGTAACATGCTCCTTGTTATACATGACTGGTTCTGTATTTATGGTTTCCTCTGTGCCTCCAAAAGACAAAATATAAATCTTATTTTCATTTAGGATTTTCTCAAGATTGTATGAACAGATAATCTAAATTCAGAGACCAGATCAACATGGACTCTTTTGAAACTGGTACATTAACTTCATCTGAATACTAGGAACTTACACAGAACTCAGCACTTCAGCTGGATTCAAAGACTTTTCTTTGCCTCAAATGTTTCCCAGAATCTGAGGTCTATGTTTCCTGGGGTTCTTCCTGTGCAAGCAAAGAAATCAGGGCTGGAACACAACAGCCACTTAAGGGGTAACAATGAAGTGAGAATGGAATCGCACCAGTGTGGGGTCATGGAGCCCAATCCAGATATATTGGTAGCTGTTCACAGTACTTTTGACCAGAGAGGACACGAAGGATGCTTCGGCCCCATTGAGCACAGAAACAAGATGTCCTGAGGGCCGCTTCTGGCAGGCCAACTGTGTGAGGAATAATGAGAAAAAAAATGAGAGGAAGCCTGATACCTCAAAGGATAGGACAGATTTATGACAGAAGTAGGATGATGCGAAAGACAAAGATATTCATATAAATCCCAAAGAAAAGTTGAGATTTGTATTCACTTTCCTCCAAACCCTCAACCCAACTCCCAGCACTCACATCTGCATCCATCCAGGATTTTGGAGTCTTAAACAAGGCATAGTAGTGGGAGGCATCCTGGGAGCCTTTGGGACAGGTGATACGTGGAGAGGGCTGTTCCTTCTGGGATTCTTCACCTGGGGTAGAGGGAGATAAATTGAGGAATAGGGTGAAATAATGAGTGGGGATTGGGTAAGGAGGTCAATTTGGGAAACTGTGTGAGGCCTGACTTTGGGCATTTCTTGTCATTTAAACTTCTAGCTCACTCAATTGTCCATGATGCCCCTGACTCTGGGCTAACAGTTCTTTAACTCAATTTTCTAATCCTCCTCTGTCCCTACATTTAATTAGTTACTATTCTCAATTTTCCTCTTCAACCTACCAACATAAATTAGAGCTTCTGGACAAAATAAGAAAGAATGTCATTCCATTGATGATGGGCCACAGTGGTGGCACCACCACCATGGATCTAGAGGAAGGCAGAATTAGGGAAGTATTGCAGGGTATTTACTTGTGTCAGGATTCCCCTCAGCATTACAAAATTGGACCCATGGTAACCTTCTTCCTTTTCTTCATACTGAACACTCAAAGAAGGCAGGGATAGAGGAAGAGAAATCTGACCTTGGACCTGAGATAGAAGCATCAGGCAAGAGAGCAGCATCCAGGACACACGGGGGATGGCCATAAGGGTCAGCATCATGTCTGTGAATGAGGAGATAATCAGAGTCACAGAAGGAAGTGTGGTCAGAGAGAGGACTTACAGAAACTCCATTGCCTCTTTCCTTCTCCTGTGTTCAGTCGCATAGGTACACATTGATCTTGGTCACATCCAGCTCCTCCTATAGTTTTGAAATGAACTGGGAAATCTACATTTTGTCCTCCCTCTCAGAGCTTTGCTGATTTGCAGAGTTCCTGTGTCCTCCTGTACCTTCACCTAACCATGTGAGGTAAAGCTCCTGCCACGGCTCTCATCTTCTTTCATCTCACACTTACCTTCTTGTGAGGATCTGGGATGGTTTTTAGGGCAGGAATGCCTGGTCCTTTATAGGAGCTCTGAGGGAGGGACACTGAAATGAGTAACTGGATGTATATGCAGATTAGGGGTCACGAGCAGTACTTGGCATGGTTTCCCAGAGATTCCCACTAAGAGGAGGAGACACTTCCTGGCAAAGATTGGGAATTGCCACATCTGTTGCCTATTTCCTGTTAGCATGATATCTCTGCTCCCAGGTACAGGTGAAGGTTGTACTTTCCCCACCCGGTCTCAGATATACTGCTCTGAGAAACTTAAGATAATTATGGTAAACTTGTGCTGCAAACTATGCTGTGGCATAGTTTTGAAAATACTATGGCCTTGGATATATATGAAAAATACACATCAGCAGTGTATGTTTTATCAACATGGTCAAACTTAGCACTTACGTCTACCTTCGAATTTCTTTTTACCTTTTCAAATCAATCAATGTAAATCCATCATGGTGGCAGAGTTCTGAAATCTCAGCATTAAGGAGTGTGAGACAGGAGGATTTTGTGTTTGAGGCCAGCCTGGGTTACATACCCAGTTCATATCCCAAAAGTGAATGAAAGAAAGAATGAAGGAATGAATTAAAAAAAATAAAGAAAGAAGCATTGGGAAAATATTTACACTGAAGGAAGAAGTAATGGTTCCAAATCTCTGCTTCAACATTTTAGCAAAATAGCTGAGTTTTCTGGCACACATATCTAAACCCAGTAGTTGGGAGGCTGAGGCATGAAGATCATAAGTTAGAGGCCTGCCTGGACTGCATACAGAGATCCTATCTCCAAAAACAAAAGAATGAAAACAGATTCTAGCAAGACGTAATCACGTAAATCAACATTCAGTCTAGGTTCTTTTCATTTTGTTTTGTTTAGTTTTTTGCTTTTTGAGACAGGGTCGCATTGTGTTGCCCAGATTGGCTTCAAACTCTTGTTGACTTCAAATTATACCATCCTCCAGCATCATCAGCTCAAATCCTGGGATTATAGGTACCACCATGCCCAAGTTCTAACCAGCATCTTAAGGAACAGTAGCTAAACAGATTTGCCTTCTGGCCACTTTTGTGTAGGAAAATGAGAAGTAATTTCTCATTTCATTATAAATCAGCTGGCAATTTGATTCCTCAGAGTAGCATCCTGGGATTTTGATTACACATTCATGAGAGCCTTCAAGAACCTTTTAGAATTGCTCTGAAATTCTAATTTTCATAAAGTTGCTGAATATTATTTGTTCTTTTTACTGTGTGGAGACTTGCTATCATGGGAGTCAAGGAAATAGTGGGTAAATGTTCTGAGGCTTTAGCATTAACTGAGCCAGTGTCATAAACCTGTGTCCTTGAAATTCATGCACTTGAAAGTAGCAAGAAAAAAGACATTATCACTTTAAAATGCCCTTGAACTTGATGAAGCAATACAGGTAGTTAATGTAAATAAATCTTAATATTGGCATACACTGTTTATGTAAGGTGCTTGAAAAATAGACTGGAAAACAAACTTCAGTTATTCATATGTTGTTTGATGACATGTTATCAATAATCATTGTGAATTATTAAATATTATTTAAAAATTTTAATGTCTAATATTATAAATACCCATAACTCAAATGTAAAAATTAATTGGGGTCCTCAATAATTTTTTGCAGTGTTCAACATGGAACCCAGGGCCTTGTACAAGGTTAAGAAAGTGTCCCATGACTAAACTGCATTCCCAACCCAAAGGTTTTTGTTTTGTTTGTTTTTGGATGGTAGGAATTAAAACCAGTGCCATGTAATAGTAGGCAAGCTTTAAATGACTGAATTACATCCCTAGGCCAGAGGTTTTAGTGTTTGTTCCTTTTTTTTTTTTTTTTTGTAGTTCTAGGTATCAAACTCAAGGCTTTGAACATGTTAGACATGTACTCCACCACTGAGCTACATCCTGAGTTCTCACTCCAATAATTTCTAAGAATGTAAGCATGTTCCGAGGTCAGAACAACTTAAGAAGCCCTGATTAACATGTAACAACTACTTCAAAGAAACACAGGAAATGGAGTCAGATTTTTGTTACAACACATGGATCTTACCAGCAAAGTCCAAAAGGTGGGAGACCCTGAGGTAAAACAGATGCAAGTAAGGAAGTAACATAAAAGCAATATAACTCTTGACATGTGAGAAATACATCAATTAATGTATTGGATCAAGTACAATATGTGGGCCATAGTTCTACCATGGCTTCAACAAACAAAAGGGAAAAAATAATTATGAGATAATTGGGTATAAATTCCTCTTTCATCCCTCATGACATTACTGTCTTTCATTTCACTTATCCCTGTGCTGAAATCACCCAAAAGACCTCTACTTTTTTCCTTTAAGCAGATATCTTTCAGCTTGATTAAAAACAGGAAAAGCAAGCTACTTCATATTTTTTTTAAAAAACTTTTCTACAAATAGATCAAATAGATCTGAATTATTGGACCCTTATTACTTATTTCACCCTGAAGAATTTCTTTCAACAATTCTTGGGGGGTAAGTCTGCTGGACATGAGTTCTCTTAGATGTTGTTTGTCAGAGAAAGTATTTCTCACTCATTTTGAAGAAGATATTTGTAGTCTCTAAAATTTGAGTTTGGTCATTATTTTCTTCACAACACTTTCAACACTGTGTTCCACTCATGTTTTTCTGATGAAAAGTCTCTAATTATTATTGTTTTCTTTTATATATAATCTGTCCCCTAAATCTCTGGCTTCTTTCAAGAGTTTACTCTTTGTTGTTGGTGTTCTTATTGTTGAGTATGATATGCCCACATTTGTACTTTTTTATTTATCATATTCTATGTTCTCTGAGCTTCCTAGATATAGAGTTTGGTGTTTGACATTAATTTTTAAAAGTGCATCTCCATTATGTCTTTAAATTTTTCTCATGCTTCTTTCTATTTTTTTCTTTATAATGTTCCTAATATGAATCAGTCTTAGCTTTTTTAGTTATTCTAGCTCTTAAATGGTCTTTCCCAATTTTACACCCCATTTTTTCTTTGTATCCAAGTTTAGAAACATACGATTGACAAGTCTTCAAGCTCACTGATTCTTCAGTTAGCTAGGTCCAGTTGACTTATAAGCCAGTCAAAGACATCCTTCATTTGTTTTTTATTTTCCAGTGGTGGTAAATGTTGCTTTAATGTAAGTAAATATCCAAATACATACTTGGAACATATAAACTTGAAAAAATAATAAGACAAAATTAACAGAGGGATGAAATTTATAAGTATTTACAGTAATTACAAAGACAAAAATTTAAAAACTATTGCTTTTTTAAAGTTTACTTATTTTAAGCACAATACATACAAAAACATGTTATACACAGTTCACCAACAAAATCTAATAGATATCTCTTCATTTAGACACACAGGGTCCAGTGCTGGTAAACAGGACATCACAAAGTGCTACTACATAACTAATTAGTTTTAGCAGGGATCATATTTAATATTTTTGCTAACCTACAACATTTTTGTTATTATTCATCAATGTATATAGTGTAGAACTTCTCCATTTCAGGAAATCCAGGTATGTGAAGAGACGTGCTGAAAGATTCCTGAACTCTATTTAGTCAATCTAATAAGTCTTTGCACCATTTCTAGGATGGAAAACACATTTCTGCCAAGGGCTGTCATTTTAGTATTGTTGATTTTATGTTTTGAGCATAGACATTTCATGGCTGAAAATAGTACATCAGAGCTGCACGTACACTATTTATGTACTTCTTCCACAAAAGTGAACCTAATTATAACAAGAAGTAATAAATCACACAGATTAAGAACTTGGGATCTGGACCATGATTGCCTAAGTTCAGAAGATCTCTGCTTGTTATTAGCTGCCAAACAGCAACAGCTTCATTAATTTTCTATGCCTTTCCTGTCTCTTTTGTGAAAAGGAGATCCTAACATTCCATTCATGTGTTAATATTAGGTCCTTAGAAAATTTCCTGACACAATGGGCACTGGATAAATAATAACTTTTATTACAATAACCTTTTTTTTGAGTAAATACTATTAGCTTCTCCATTTTCCAGTTGTTATTTTAATTTCACTGAAGGGAAAATTACTCAGAAACATAACTTTACATCTTTACCATCTTCCCAAATTTGTAAATTACTTGAAAATTGCTGTACATTATTTGAAAATATTATCTTCAATAAATTTACTCATGAACAACAATTACATTTGAAACATCATCTATTTTTTTTTTTAAATTCCCTTAAAATGAATTTTGGACATCCTTCATTTGCAGTAGCGTGTTTCTGATTTGTAGCATTGCCTTTTGATTCTTTCATTAGATCTTACCTCTCTGCTGACATTGCAAATTTCTCTTGCTCATTGTCTATTTTTTCTTTGAGAGTCCTTATGTTAACCACCTTTATTTTTCATTTTTATAATATTAACAAATATTAATTGTGCAAATTAACAGGTTTTGCTGTAACAGTTCCATACCTACCTATATCCTGTCTTGATCTTGACACCATCCTTTCTCCTCTCTTCTATCTTCTCTCTCTCCCTTTTGCCTCTTTCTCATTTCTTAATAGTCCCTCTTATACTCTTAGGGTCTTTTATTTTTAGTTTCTCCATTTAAGAGAAAACATGTGACATTTGTCTTTCTGTGTATGACTCATTTCACTTAACAGAATGTCCTCCAATTCTATCCATTTCCCCACAAATGGATATGAAATGAATGGCTGAATAATTCTACATTGTATATCTACCATATTTTATATATCATTTTATCTGTTGATGGGCACCTAAACTGATTCCGTAACTTACTAGCTTTTGTGAATAGTGCTTCTATACACATGAGGGTGCACATGACTCTTTTGTGTGCTGTATTTGATTCTTTTGAGTATATACCCAAGAATGGGTATATATTTCCTTGATAGCTAATGACATTGAATATGTTTTATGTATAAGAAATTTCTTTCTTTAAAGTTTTTGAAGCATGGTCTTACTATGTATCCCAGGTGGCCTAGAACTATTCTTTTCACATATTTATTGACCATTTATATTTCTTGTTTTGTGAAATGTCTATTTAGATCATTTGCTCATTTTTGACAAGTTTATACATTGTTTTGTTGCTAATTTTTAGTTCTTTATGTATTCTACATAGTAATACCCTGTTGGGTACAGGGCTGGCAAAGAGATTCCTCTATTCTATAGGCTGTCTGTTTAGTCTGATGATTGTTTCCTTTGTTGAGCAGTAGCATTTTTTTACAGTTCAATACAATTACATTTGACAATTCTTACTTTGATTTTGTGAACTATTACAATCCTATTCAATAAATCATTGCCTATGACAATACCTTGAAGTTTCTCCTGTTTTCTTCTAGTATTTTCAAACTTTCTGATAGTATACTAAGGTCTTTAGTACAATTCAAGTTGAGTTTTGTACATGTTGAGAGATAGAAATCTAGTTTCAATCATCTGTATATGGATATCTAGTTTCTATCTATAGCATCACTTGTTGAAAGGCTATCTTTTATAAACTCAGTGTATGTTTTTCCTACCTTTGTGGAGAAGTCATTGGTTGTAGATGAATTTCTGAGTCTTCTATACTGTACCATTGGTTTACATGTCTGGTTTTATGGCGTACCACAGTTTTTGTTAAAATAGCTATGCAGAATGTTTTGAAATCAGGTGTTGTGGTATTTCCTGCACTGCTCTTTTTGCTCAGGATCACTAGCTATTTGGAGTCTTTTGTGCTTCCATATGCATTTGAATATTTAGTTTTTTTTTTTTTTTTTTTAGTTCTGTGTAGAATGTCATTGAAATTTGATGAGGATTAGTAGCTGGCAGAGAGACTCAAGTGATACTAGCACCTAGCAAGTGTGAAGTCCTGAGTTCAGAAACTAGTGCCACCAAAAAAAAAAAAAAAAGAAAGAAATTTAATAAGGATTGCATCATGTTTGTACTTCTGTTTGGCAATATGTCCCTTTTCACAATATTAATCCTGCCCCATAACATAGTTCTTTCTATGTGCTAGTGTCTTCTACAATTTCTTTCTTCAGTGTTTTATAACTTTCATTGTGAAGGTCTTTCGCTTCTAGAATGGATTTATTCCTCGTTTTATTTTTTTATTTTTTTGAGCCTATTGTGAATGGCATTGTTTTCCAAATTTCTTTTTAAAACGAGTTCATAGTGGGATATAGTAAAGCTACTGATTTTATATCTTGCTACTTTATTGAATTTGATGACCAGTTCTAAGAGCCTTTCGTGGACTCTTTAGGGTTTTCTAGTTATAGAATCTTATCATCAGCAAACAAGGATAATTTGACCTCCTCCTTTATATGTATATATCCCTTTTATTTCTTTCTCCTGCCTAATTGCTCTGGCTAAAATTACTAGTGCTACACTGAGCAAAAGTAGTGAGAATGGAAACTGCTTTTGATCTTAGAGCAAATGCTTTCAGCTTTTTCCACTTAGTATGATTTTGGCTACAGGCTTGTTGTATATAGTCTTTTATTGTGTTGAGATATGATTATTCTTTACCTAATTTAATCAGAGTTTTTATTAACAGGAAGGGATGCTTAATTTTATCAAAGACTTTTTTTGCACCAATTGAGATGATCACATGATTTTTATCTTTTGTTCTATTTACACTATTGTATTTATAAGTTTGCATATATTGAACATTTTTGTATCCCCAGCATTAAATCTACTGTATGATCTCTTTAATATTCTATTGAATTTGCTTTCAAGTATTTATCGAGGAAATTTTCACCTACATTCATCAGGGATATTGGTCTCTAGTGTTTTTTATTGCTGGATCCTTATTACATTTTGGTAGCTACATAAGACTAGCTTTGCAGAATGCGTTTAGAAGCAAACATTTCTAGTTTATAAAATAGTTTCAGGATTGTTGTTACCAGTTCTTCTTTAAAGTCTGGTAAAATTCAGCATCCCAAGCCAAATCTTAGACTTTTTTTTGTTAGAAGTCTTCTTATTACTGCTTTTATATCATTGCTCATAATTAATCTACTTCAGTTTCTATATTCTGTTGCTTCAATTTTTGTAGGTCACATGTGTCCAGAAATTTGTTCATTTCTTCTCTGTTTTTCCAAATTCATTGGCAGATAGTTTGTCAAATTGTTCCTGAATAATTCTTTAAATTGCAGTGGTGTCTATTGTTATATCTCCTTTTCCTAATTTTATTTATTTTGGTTTTCTGAAATGAAGGTTTAAATAAAGGTTTGTCAATTTTGTTTTTCATTACAAAGAACTAACTTTTTGTTTTATTGATCCTTTGTTTTGTTCTTTTGGTTTCTATTTCAGTTATGATCTTCATTAGCTCTGTCCTTTACTAATTATGGGTTAGTTAGTTCTTGATTTTCTAAGACCTTAAGATGGATAATTAGGTTATTTATTTGAGATTTCTCACATTTTTCTGTTGTTTTATTTGCTTTTGTTTTGTCTTAAGTAGGCACTTCTTGCTATAAGCTTTGTACTGTTTTCACTGTATTCCACAGATTCTGGTACATTAAGTTTTCATTTTCATTTGATTCTGCCCCTCACTCTGTGGTGCTATGGTGGGGTCAGTACATGACATTCTATTTAACACTCAATTTCACTATCTAAAGTCTCTCAGTTTTTCCAAGAATCTCTTTATCCACTACTAATCCCCAGCATTCTCCCTACATTCCTACCTCAATAAGTAACTATATTCATCTTTAGATTCTACTTCTTGGCAAAGCAGGTGAGTCCTGTGTGCCTCTAATCAGCTATCTTTGCTTCTTTTTTTTTTATGTTGATCACAGTGTTATTTATAATAATAAAAAAGGGAGAAACGAGCAATGTAAATGACCAGTAATAGAAAGAGCAATGGTTAAATACATTACACACAATGTACTATTATACAACTGTTAAATATGATATTTATCAAGGCATAGGAGAATTCTGTTAAAATGACACCAAGTGGAAATAAAAGTATCAAATTATACAATATTCCCTCAATTCATATCAAAAATCAGGGAAAAATTGAAGGATATAATACTTATATTTTATAGTTATAATTGGATGAGTATTCTGCTTTATACTTTTCCTTACTTTTTGTCTTCCTGAAATTAATATATATTAATTTAGAATTTAAAAAAGTAAAATGAATCTTGATGAAGACAACACATAATTCAGGGAGAGCCAAGTTTAAATCAGTCCAGCAGACACTGAAGCTACATTTATCCAGCCACCGCAGGGAGCACACACTCAGGAGTTGTTAAGGACTGTCAGGTAAGGCCAATGAACCAAGAGGATAGGGCGTCAGTACTCAGGTGCCCTGGAGCCCACACTCTCCAGGTAACAGGCTAATCACTCCTCTTCTAGCTGACATGGGGAGAAAGTATTAAATCTTGGGATATTTTAAAAGAGGCCAGAGATCCAGGTAAGTGTTTATAGCTAAATCAAAATATTTAAAAGTACCCTGAAGACTACAAGAAGCCAATTTAGGATAAATGTTCAATGCTTGCAGCTTATTTTTGTCTCCTGATTACATCAAACCTTATCTTCACCAGGCTCCCCGAGACCACGGCAATAGCCACACACTGGGCCACTTAGCCATAGGATGTCTCCAGAATTGGGTGGTGAGATTTCATCAAATTGCTTATATTTGACACACAAATATAATAGTATATTTAATGACATACTTTTTTCTTCTTTGAAATTATAGATGTACTGGGGATACATTGTGACATTTACACAAGTCCTTACAATATATCATGGTTGAATTCACCTCCTCAATCATGAATCCATCTATCAGCATACTTATTTTAAATTTCCACCATTATATAACTCCATAATCTGTGTACAGTCCTGATGCTTACTTTGGTCATCCAGGCTGTATCTCCTTGCTTTTAAGAAAGTATTGAATTTCTTCTGATGGTCTACATGATGTATCTTGTAAGAAGAACTGAAGACAATAGTCTTCATTACACAGTTTCTCCCTAGATCTTAATGTGTGCTATAGCTGTGGATAATGTAATGACCTTGTTTCTGTCACACCTGTTACCTTTGGTATTCCCTAAGAGCTCCTCTATAAATACATTCTGTATACTGCACTCTTCTAGCTATCCCTTATGGTTCTAATAGCTCCTAATTATGTGGTAGCATCAGTAACAGAAGTATTATATAACCTCATGATTACATCTGAGTACTTTTGTGGATCTGTGTCCTAGAGCCATGACCTTCGAAAGGTTTTTGCAGCTCTAATTTAGACAAGGCAGTAAGGGTAGAGGAGACTACAGTTGAGTAAATACTTTACCTAGGGTGTAAAATCTCATTGGGTATTTTTAACTGAAACTAGGCCTTTGTTAAAGCTGGCGTACTGGTTGAGATGTCATTTGTTTTACAAATGACAGGGAGATGTGCACAGGGAGTATATGGGAGGCCAATGTCCCATCTGTCAGCAACAAAATCCTATGTGAGCAGGACCACTCTCTTTCATAGTACACTGTAAGAATGCATCTTTAGACAATTTGGATTAGGCTTGGGTAGAACTGAGTAAAGGAAAACCCCAGAGCTTCCTTCTCCAATTATTTAACTCACATCCACAAAACCAGAATATAAAAATGGAACAAGAAGGCTTAAAATTATAAGCAAAACTTTTATTATTGCTCCTAGATAACAGTCAACAACATAGGCAGAGCCATTGAAAGAAGGGTAAAGGGAAGGAAGAGTGGGGGAAGACTAAAATGAGGAGTCAAGTTTGGGAGTGTGGGAGAACAGACCCTTCCTGGATCCCTTGTTCACAATGAGCTTCTTGTTGGAAATAGGCTCCTGACTTCCCATCTGCCTATATCTTGAACTTGCAGACATAGGGTAATTGCACAACACAGGGCTGATCTCTCCACTTTAGAAATCCTGGAGAGGGAGAAGAGGTAATGCAATAAAGAAGGTAAATTCAGGGAATCGAAAGAAGAGGCATCACAGATTATGGCTTAGACTTTAGCCTCTCCCTCATCTTCACCAGTGTCCCATTCTATAGGAAGAAGACTCAAGAAAGAAGAGAAAAGAAGAAATGGGAGAAGAAAAACACATTTTATATTTCCTAACCCAGCTAGATTCCCAGAAGAGCAGATACAGGAATGTGATAAGAAGAGTGAAGAAGACTGGACAGAGGTGGTTCCTCAGATTCTTACCCGAGTATCGTGACAGGCTCCCACAGTAACCATGGACTGCAACAGTGGAAAGATTCCTTTCCCAATTAAGGTAATTTAACACATCAGTGTTACTCCATGCCCACCCAGCTCCATTGGGTTCTTTACCCTACAGAGGACAAGATGCAGTAATGGGAAATTAAAGGACATTAGAATTGCATTCTCATCAATTAGTTGAAACACTAGATTCCATCCCTAGATCATGGAGTTTAATTTGCTAATCCATATGATGCCAAAAGCACTATAATGGGACATTCTCCCTAAATTTGTCATGCGTGTGGATAAATCCCAGCAAATTACTATAAGAATTTGGACCAACTGTAAGTTGTTCTATTCCTTTCTATATATTATGGTGATATAGTTGGTAATTCCTCTGTACTTCAAGGGCAATATCTATTCTATCAAGAGAAATTATGGATCTTATCTTCATTTAGGAGTCTCTCAGGAGAAACTGTTAAGATTCCCTGATGTTCAGAAAAGTCTGAGACCTCACATAAGAATTGTGTGAAAGTTGAAAACAGACAGATTAACTTCATCTAAGTGTAAGGTCATCCATAGAACTCAGCTTTTCAGCTGGCTTCAAGGATTTCCCTTTGCCCCAAATGTCACCTACAATCTGAGTTCTTCCTATCCTGGGGTTCTTCCTAAGCAGTTGCAGGAGAGTGGACCTGGGTCATAATAGTGTCATAAGAGTAACAGAGAAGATGGAATCTCACCAGTGTGGGGTCATGAAGCCCAATCCAGACATATTGATAGTTGTTCACAGTGCTTGTTACCAGAGAGGACACAAAGTAAGCCTCAGCCGCACTAAGCACAGACACAAGGTGTCCTGTGGGCCACTTCTGGCAGGCCAACTGTGTGAGGAAGGGACAGAATGATTGGAAACCTCAGCACTCAGTGGGGAGGGACAAGCGTAGAGAGGTGAGGTGGGGATGATGTGTGAAAGATGAAGATGGTAGTGTCAATCATCAGGATCCTTGGAGATTGGTCCCTCTTCCCTAAGACACACATGTACTTTTTACTATCACACCTAACCCCACATTTCAGCACTCACATCTGCATCCATCCAGGATTTTGGAGTCCCACTCAAAGCATAGCAGAGGGTGCCAAAGGGCTGGGAGCCATTGGGACAGCTGACTTGTGGAGAAGCAATATCTTTTGGGGAGTCCTTTCCTGAGGTTGGGGAGAAAAAGAGTGATGAGTAAAATGTAAGACAGGGAATGGAGAAACATAGGGAATGTGTTTAAACAAGTCAGTATTTTGGGAAGAAAACCTCATATGTACATGAAATTCTATCAAATTAGGCCTATTAATGGTGGAATATCTTTTTTCATTTTACTTTTCCCTCCTACTCAATTGACTACCACATCCCAACTCTTGGTTAACAGCTCTTAATAACAGTCCTCTGGTCCTTGCCTTCCCTAGAGTTCATTAAAAACTACTCATACTTTAAACCCACCAATAAATTAGAACATCCTGACAATCGGAAATCCCTCTCATTCCATCAATGACGGACCACTATGGTGGCTCCACCACCAGTGACCTGAAGGCAGGCAGTATGCAGGAAGATTTCTATATGGATTGTTTTATGGGAATTTTCACCATAACCACATGGCTTTTTGAGCCTTCCTCTTTCCAATCATGGACACTCACAGGGAATCCAGTGCTAGAGGCAGAGAATCTTACCTTGGACTTGAGAGAGGACCATAAAGCAGGAAAGCAGCATCCAGAACTTGCTAAGGATGGCAATAGCAGTCAACATCATGTCTCTGAGTAAAGAAGCAATCAGAGTGAAGTATGGCCTGAGAGAGGGTATTTAGAAACAACACTGTCTCTTCCTTTTCCTTTGCCTAGTCCTGTAAGGATACCTTGATCTTGGACACATCCAACTCCTTCTTGAGTTCTTGACTGAATGAGGGAATCTACATTCCATTGTTACCCTGAGAACTCCCATGGTAGAATTCCTGTGTTCTATGAGGACAGAGATCCTCCTATACCCTCTCCTGAATGTGTGTGGTAAAGCCCTTACCAGGGCTGCCACCTACTTGTCTTGCTAGGATCCAGATTGGTTTTTCAGAGCAGGAAAATGTCTGGGCTTTAAAAATTGAATTTGAGAGAGGGACATTGAAATGGACAACTGAGAAACATATAGATGTTAAGGGTTATGGATAGTGTTGGTATTGATATTTGAGGAGATTCCCACTAAGAGGAGGAGACACTTCCTGGAAAAGACTTGGAATTGTGTCTCCTCTTTCCCTTTAGCAGGTTTTCTCTGTCCTCAGGTACAGATAAAGATTGAATTCTTACTATTTCTGAGATATCCTGTTCTGAGAATCATGTCACAATTATAGAGAACCAGTTATACAAATCACACTGATACATAGTTTTGAAAATAGTATGATCTTGGACAGTTAAGTCAAATAAGGATTAACAATACTTTCCATTCACCTGGAAGAACTCACTCCTGTATATGTGTGTATACATTTACATACTTATATCTATATGTATATACATATGCTTTTCTTTATATTTATATGATTTGTAATAAGTTAAAAATAAATTAACAAAATAACATAATATAAAACTTTGTGAGGAAATGTATTCATCAAATGCAATATGTAGACCATAGTTCCATCATGATTTGTACATACAAATCAGGGAAAAATAATTGTGAGATAATTACGTATAAGTTCCTCTCTTTCATTGCTCATGTAATTACTATCATTGATTTCACTCATTCATGTACATAATCACCCATCTACTGTTACAGTTATTTCTTTAAGTAAAATATACATTTAGCTTTATTTTAAACAGAAAAAAATCCATGTTCCTTTCTCATCACATTTCAATAATCTTATGTTTAATAGATTTGAGAAATTGTACCGCTACAATTTCCCTTCATACAAAACTATCTTATGGTGCAGATTGGCTGAAAATGATATTTTTAAACATGTTTGTCATACAAAGTCTTCATTTCACCTTCCTTTTTCATCTTTTTTCCATCCTGCAGTGTTGAAGATTGAACACAGTGCCTAAAGCATGCTCAACAGGTGCCAATTCCTCTTGCTTTTGAGAGAGCACCTCCTTACCTTTGCTAAGCTGGCCCTGAATAGTAGGTCCTCCTGTGTCCTTACCCCGAGTATTTGAGATTAGGCTCAGACCACCATGCCCAGTTTTCATTTTCACTTTAGCAGAATAATGTTGTGGTCTATTAAATTCTAATTTGGTTATTTTGTTTCTCTTTCAACACAAAGATTTTACTTATGCTTAATTTTACAAAGTCTGGGGAATTATTACCTTCTTCTCTATAGGTAAGCTATCCCCTAAATTCCTGGCTCCTTTCAAGATTTTCACTTTGTTCTTGGTGTTCTGCAGGTTGATGCATATGTCTACGTTTGGGTTTTGTTATTCATCACACTTATAATTTTCAGAACTTCCAGGACCTAAAAATCAAAAAAATTTTACCTCAAGGGCAGTATCTATTATATTGATCTTATATTCATTAAGAATCTCTTATCTTCATTTAGGAGTCTTTGAGAAGAAAATGTTCACATTTTCTAATGTTCAGACAACCCCTTTCTGATAACTCATGTGACAATAGGGTAAAAGTTAATAGGCACATTAACTTCATCTCAGTCTAGGAATAGCCATAGAACTCAACTTCTCAGTTGACCTTAAGAACTCCCTTTGCCCCAAATATCACCCATGATCCGAGACCTACCTACCCTTAGTACTTCTTGGAAAGTCACAGTAGACTGAGCAAGGACTCTGTTTGCCCCAAATGTCTTCTACAATCTGAGATCTAACTACCCTTGGGTACTTCCTGGAAAGTCATAGGAGACTGGACCTCTGTCACAATAACCTCTTACGAGGTAACAGAGAAGTTGGAATCTCACCAGTATAGAGTCATGGAGCCCAATCCATATATACTGGTAGCTGTTCACAGTATTTTTGATCAGAGAAGACACAAAGGACAGCTTTGCCACACTGAGCAAGATGTGAGGTGTCCTGGGAGCTGTTTTAGGCAGGCCAATTGTTTGAGGAAGGGACAGAACAACTGGGAGCTTCAGACTTTACTTGCGAAAGGAAAGGCTATAGGTAGGTGAGGCAGGGGTTGGTGAATATCAAATGTTTTTGTCAGTCAATATGTTCCCTGGAGATTGGATGCCCTCCCATGTGACACACATGGACTATTTACTACTGCATCCAACACTACCTCTCAGCATTCACATGTGCATCCATCTGGGATTTTAGAGTCTTAAACAAAACATAGTAGTAGGAGCCATAGGCTTGGGACAGCCATCGGGTAGCTGATGTGGTGGGAGAGTGATAAAAATAGAGAACGGTTATGAAGCCCATCTCTACTTTTCCTGTACTTTAAGAAATTCTATCAAAATAGGCCTATTAATGGAGAGCATCCCTTTTTATTTTTACCTTTCCCTCCTAAAATCAGGCCAAGCACAAGTGGCTCACACCTGTAATCCTAGCCACTTAGGAGGCAGAGATCAGGAGGATCATGGCAAAGCCAGCACTGGCAAATAGTTTGTGAGACCATATCTAAAAAAAAAAAAAATTACAAAAAAAGGGCTGGTGGAGTGGCTTAAGGTATAGGCCCTAAATTCAAGCCCCAGTACCACAAAAAAAAACAAAAAAAAAATCAGCCCTGTGAACCTTCTTCTTCCCCACAGTTCATTCAAAACTAAACTACTCATACTTTCACTCATCAACCCTCTAATAAATTAGAACATCTGGACAATTAGAAATCCCTCTTAGTCCATCAATTATGAACCACTGTAGTGGCTCCACTATCAGTGACCTTTAGGAAGGCAGAATGAGGGAGGAACTGCAGGTGGGTCTTTGTACTGAATTCTCACCATTACCATATGCAACATTTAGGGGCTTCTTGGCTGTGTAACTTAGAGGAAAAGTAGTGCTAGAGGCAGAGAAATCTCACTTTTGACCTAAAATAGTAACATCAAGCAGGACAGCAGTATCATGGCTGTGAGCAAGAAAGCAATCAGTCACTGTGTGAAGTGTGGCCAGAGAGAGGACATGCAGAAACCACAGTGTCTCTTCCCTCTCCTTTGCTTAGTCCTATAAGAATACCTTGGTATTGGTCACATCTAACTCCTGAATGTATGAGTAAAGTCTGCTAGCACTCTCGTCTTCCTTAAGCTCCCACATACCTGTCTTGCAAAGATCTGGGATGGTATTTCAGGGCAGGAATATCTGGCTTTTGTAAGAGGATCTGAGTGAGGGGCATTGCAATAAACAACTGAGATGCAAATGCAGGTCAAGCGTCATGGATAGCGCTTGACATAGATTTCAGGAGGTTCCACCAGGAGGAGGAAACACTTCTTGGCAAAGACTGGGAATTGTGACACATGTTGTCTCTTTCCTTTTAGCAGGTCAGTTCTGTCCCTAGGTTCAGATGAAGATTGTACTTCCCCTACTCTGTCCTAGATATGCTGTTTTGAGAAGCATGACAAACTGGTTCTACAAATTATATTCATATGTAGTTTTGAAAATGCTACATCCTTGGATAGTTGAGGAAAATAAAAATGATCAGTGGAAGAAGTCATTCCTTTAGGTATACATATGCTTGTTTTATACCTATATGGAAGATTAAAAATGAATCAATAAAATTGGTTGAGTTGGGAAGTAGAAATATTTATCAATTGGCAAAGTTGTATTTAAAATGAGGGAAGACGTAAATGGTTCAGATTTGCTGCTTCAGTTTGTAGTAAGGTTTAACATCTGCTTGTGAACCAGTCACATCTGAACTAGAAGATTGAGGAACAGTTACCCAGTTCATTGTAATTCTGAGATGGCAATGTCATACCTCAGAACAGCATGCTTACATTTTGATCAGACTTACGAGGTTTCATGAGCCTTTCAAAACTGTTGTAAGAGTGTAATTTGAATAATATGACTAAATGTTATTACTTCTTCGCATTCCGTAGACTTGTTCTGATAGTGACAAAGGACTGGTGTGTAAGTGATCAGGTATATTAGCAGTCACCAAGCCATTGTCATTCACCTGTGTCCTTCAAATCCATACACTTGCAAGTAGCAAAAAAAGATGCACTCATTTAAAAATGCTATTGAACTTTATGAAGCAATGAAGGTAATTAATGTAAGCAACTCTCACAGAGTATATTATACAGTGGATGTCTTGAGAAAAAATACAGCAGTAATGCTGAATTGTAATTCACTGTTCTCAGATTTGCTTTACTTGAAAAGTGATAGATAAACTCATTATGCAATTTGGTGTATTTTCTTGACATATCTTCAAAACTGTTGGATGCGAATAATAAGTAAATATTTTTTTTATTTCCTGTTTTAATGCCCAGTAGAATGAATATTAATAATTAAAAAGCAAAAGAATTCAGAACCCTCAGTAATATTTTAGAATGTAAGAGTGCCCTGAGGGAAGAACAGTTTGAGAATCCTTAATAAGCATGTAACGCCTACTTCAAAGAAATCCATGAGATAGAGATTAGGTTTTTTTGTTACAACACATGGAGATAATCTGCAAATTCCAGAAATTGTGAGCCACTATGGTAAAGTAGGTTTCATTTCTCCAGGAAATAAATGAAAGAAAATAAAGCAATATAAAAGTCTTACTTTGATAACAATACATTTATCAAATACAATGTGTGGACTATGGCTCAATCATGATTTATATACACTAACCACAAAACAGTTATGAGATTATTGGTCATTACTTCTCTTTCATCCCTTATCAAAGTACTGCCATTCGTTTCACTCATTTATGTGCTATAATTACCCATATGCTGTTACTATTATTTCTTTAAGCAAAATCTATCTTCTAGCTTTATTTTAAAAAGGAAAAAAATATCTCCTGGCACCTTTTTTATTGCATTTCGACACTCATTTAATGATTGTGAGGAGTTATCACACCTCTACCATTGCACGTCATACAAAACTTTTAACTACCTTGTGGAGCAGATCGGCTGGAAAGAGTTTTATTTTTATTAAACATATTTGCCATACAAAGTCTTTATTTCTCCTTCCCTTATTATCTTTTTCACCCTGCGTATGGAGGATTGAACACAGTTTCTAATGCATGTTTATCCAGTGTTCTACCACTTGCGCCCTCTGCCTTTTACTTTTATTTTCTTCTGAGAGAACATCTCCCTACCTCTTTGGTGGCCGATCTTGAATAGTCAGTCCTCCTGCCTCTTTGTCCCAAGTATCTGGGATTACAGGTTTAGACCACCATGCCCAGTTTTCACTTTCACTTTAGCGAAACAATGTTGTGGTCTATTAATCTCTCTTTTGGTCATTTTGTTTTTCTTTCAACACAAAGTTGATTTTTACTTATGATTACTGATGGAAAGTCTGAAGAATTATTATCCTTTTTCTCTATAGGTGAGCTATACCCTAAATCTGTGGCTTCTTTCAAGCTTTTCTCTTTGCTCTTGGTATTCTGCAGGTTGATGGATATGCCTATATTTGGTTTTTGTTATTTATCTTATGTATAGTTTCCTGAACATCCAGGATCTAGGGTATAGAGTCTGTCACTAATTTGGGGAAATGAATAGCCAATATTGCTTAATTTTCCTTCTGCCCATTTCATTCTTTCTTCTCCTTCTAATATTCCAGTTAAACATAGTTCTCTGATTATCCTCCCTCAAAATTGTTGATTTAAAGTATCTTCAGATTATTCTTCCTTGAAAGAGTGAGTAACAATGTCTAAAATTCTATGTCCATACTATAAACTAGAAGTCCAAGGAAAACATTTTACTGTATTTCAGTGTCTATTTGTTTTGGTGGTATGAGAGTTTGAACTCAGGACCTTCTGATTGACAGGGAGGCATTCTACCACTTGAATTACTCCCCAGATGATTTTTGTTTTAATTATTTTTTAGGTAGAGTCTCACAATTTGCATGGGGACATCCATGTACCTCTGTCCTCCTGCCTATCATTTCTTGTGTAAGTAGGATCACAGGCCTGGGTCACCACTCCCTAGCTTTGAATGAGATTGTGATCATGCTAAGTTTTTCCTGAGACTGGCCTAAAACCATGAGCCTCCTGAGCTCAACAACCAACTAGCTGAGGTTACAGATGTGAACAACCATGCTTCATCACTATACTGTATTTGAAAAAATTCTCATGCAAGAGGATTGAAAATTAATGAAAAGAAAACAATTCTTCACAGATAATAATTGAGGTGCACATAAAATGAAATCAGACTCAGCTCAGGCTGGTTGTATGTTTCCACGAGGAGGATGTGTGGGTAGTGGGGAAGGCAATGTCTTCATTTGTCCACAACATGACCCTCTGTGAGAAGAGCCAAGCTCCCCTCAGTGCACTGGCAGGGATGCATCATTAGGAACATTGGGTTAGGCCTAGTTGGAACTGGGAAAGGAAAGTTCCACAGCTTCCTACTCCAACTTCTCAGCCCTTTTACACAGTCATAAGGTAAAAATAGATCACAAAACTTAAAGCACAAAGAAGTTTTTTATCACTGCTTTCAGTCTTCAGGACATAAAAATACAGACAGAGAGTCTAAAAGAAGGGTAGAGAGGAAATAAGAGTAGGGAAGACCAAAGTGAGGAGTCAGTTGCCAAAGTCAGAAGAACATGCCCATCCTGGGTAAATCTTCACACTTGGTCACTTGTCAATGGTCAGCTACTTGATAAATGTAAGCTACTGACTTCCCACATGTCTAGCCCTTGAACTTGCAGACATAGGGTAATTGCACATGACAATAGTAATCTCTCCACTTCAGAAATCCTGGAAAGAAAGAAGAAGTAAAGTGAATAGAATACAGGAGGAAGACCCAGAGAACCCCAAAAGAGGCATCACAGATTATGATCTTTAGTCTCTCCCTCATCTTCACTAGTGTCCCACTTTGTAGGAAGGATGCTCAAAGAAAGGCGTCCTGAGAGATGAGAGGTCAAAAACAAAACAAAACAAAAAACCCCATTTTGTATTTTCTGGCCTGGGAGAATTCCCAGACTCAGTCCCAGAAATGTGGTAAGAGAGGTAGAGAAAGCTGGTCAAATGTGGTTCCTCAGATCCTGACCTGAGCATCGTGACAAGCTCCCACAGTAACTACAGGTCACTCACGGTCTGAGGCAATGGAAGGATTCCTTTCCTCGTTGAGGTAACAGCACATCCGTGTTATTCCACTCCCATTCACCTCCATTGGGTTCTTCACCCTATAGAAGATAAGATGCAGTCATGGGATGTTAACAGACATCAGAATTCGCATTTTCAATCCATTAGATGCAACACTGGATTTTATCTCCAGCATCATGGAGCTTAGAATGATCACCCATATGCTGTTGAAAGCAGTTTAATGGAATATTTCCCATAAATCTTGACTCTTCTTGGAAAAATCCCAGAAAATTTTCATAGAACGTTTGTCACACTGTAAATTATGGGGTTGGTAGAGTGATGCAAGTGGTAGAGGGCCTGCCTAGCAAACATGAGGCCCTGAATTCAAACCCCAGTGCCGCTTGAAAGAAATTTATGCATTTCTTCCTATATATTATTGATGGTGGATTTGTAAACTCCTCTGTACCTCAAGGACAACATCTATTTTATCAATAGAAATTATGGATCTTATTTTCATTTGGGATTCTCTTGGGAAAGAATGTTCCCATTCCCTGGTGTTCAGAGGATGGATATATGAGATCTCATGTAAGAATTGTGCGAAAGTTGACAATATCATATGTAACTCCACCTCTCAGCATTCACATCTGCATCCATCCAGAATTTCAGAGTCTTAAAGCATAGCAGTGGGAATCACAGTCCTGGGAGCCTTTGGGACAGCTGATGTGTGGAGCAGGCAGATCCTTCGGGGAGTCCTCTCCTGAGGTGGAGGGTAAAAAAGAGTGATGAGTAAAATTAAAGGTAGAAATTAGGTGGGGGGGATGGTCAACTTATGGAATGTTTATGAAGCTTGCCTGTTAAAAAAACCCCATCTCTACTTTTGTTGTACTTTAAGAAATTCTATCAAGGCAGGTCTGTTAATGAGGAGCACCTCTTCATTTTATTTTTCCTGTATACTCAGTTGTCTACAATACCCCAATCATGGCTGGCAGATCTTAACAATCCATCCTCTGTTCCCTTTCCTTCTCTACAGTTCATTAAAGACTATTCATACTTTCCCTCTTCCACATACCAAAAATTAGAATATCCTTAAAAATTGGAAATCCCTGTCATTATGTTGATGATGGACTACTGTGGAGGCTTAACCACTATAGTTCTGAAGTAAGGAAAAGTGAGGGAGGAATTCCAGGTGGATTATTTTTGTGGAAATTCTCACTATCACCTCCTGAGACATTTCAGACACTTCGTCTTCCTGGCTATAGATACAGGAAAGCCAGTGCTAGGGTCAGAGAAAGCTCACTTTGGACCTGACATAGGAGCATCAAGCAGAAGAGCAGCATCCAGTACATGCTGAGGATGACCACATGGGTCAGCATCGTGTCTTTGAGTGAACAGGCAAACACACTACCTGAGTGATGTGTGGCCAGAAAAAGCATGCAGAAATCACACTGTCTCTTCCTTTCTCCTTTGCCTAGTCCTTATAGAGATACCTTAAGCATGGTTACATCTAACTCCTCCTTGAATCCTTGAGTGAAGGAGAGAAGCTACATTCTTTTCTTACCCTGAAAGCTCCCATGGCAGACTGTACCGCCTGTGTTCTGAGGATAGGGATTCTCATATACCCTCTCCCTGAATTGTGAGTCAAAGCCCCTACCAGGACTCTCATCTTTCTTCAGCTCCCACTTACCTGACTTGTAGGAATCTGAGATGGTTTGTCAGGGCAGAAAAGTCTGGGCTTTTATAAGAGCATCTGAGGGAGGGGACTTGAACAACTGGGATGTACATGCAGGTTTGGGGTCATGAATACTGGTTGGCAGAGATTCCAGGAGATTCCCACCAAGAAGAAGAGACACATTCTGGCAAAGGCTAAGAATTGTGACACATGTTGCCTCTTTCCCATTAGCAGGCCAGGCCTGTCCCTAAGTACGGGTGAAGCATGAACTTTCTCCACCCTTTCCCAGATATCCTGTTCTGAGAAACTTCACACATTAACAGCAAACCTGTTTTACAAATTACACTGGTACAGAGTTTTGAAAACATGACCTTGGATAGTTAAGGAAAATAAATATCAGCTCTGATGTATAACTCTGATATATATAAATATCAGTTCTTTCCATGAACTTGGAAGAAGTCACTCCTACACACACACACACACACACACACACACACACACACATTTATTTATGTGTATATATGTCTATATACTACATATGCCTTAATATACACACATGTGCATGTGTGTGTGTCTTTTTATACCTATCTATAAATTTAAAATAAGTTAATGTATTAATACTTAAATATAATTATTTTAATACTAAAATAAATTAATAAGTAAGAATTGGGTTAGCTAGGACTTGCATATATGTATCAATTGATTGGCAAAGTAGTATTTATACCAAGGAAAGAAGTAAATGTTTCAGGTTTGCTGTTTCAATTTGTAGAAAGATGTAAAGTCTGCTTGTGAGGCAATATTTCATCTTGTTCCATCTAAGATATGATGGAAATACAGCCGAACCAACCACATTTCTATGAGAAGACTGAGTAATGGTCAGTTCCCCAGTTCATTGTAATTCTGACTTGGCAATTTCATACATCAAGGTATCGTGCTCAGATTTTGATTAGAAACCCATGGGTTTTCAATACCCTTTCAGAATGACTGTAAAATCCTAATTTTTCACAATGTTCCTAAATGGTATTTGCTCATTTCACTGTGTAGACATTTTCTCTTATTGGGCCAAAGTAATGGTGGGTAAATGTCCTAGTCCTTTATAACTAATCATATCAGTGTCTTCAACATGTGTCCTTCAAATCCGTGAGCTTGCAAGTAGCAAATAGTATATCATTTTAAAATGCCATTGAAGTTGATAAAGAATGAAGTCTTTTAATGTAAGCAACTTCCACTATTTGAGTATATTGTTTTGGTGATCTCCATTACCAAGTGAGAAATCTGCATGCTAGAGTACGTCGGTTGTCTTGAGGAAAAATACAGCAGTAATGCTGAGTTGTAATTCACTGTTTTCAGGTTAGATTTGCCTTGCCTGGAATCTGTCTGACAGATAAACTTCAGTTATGTACATCAGTGTATTTTCTTGAGATGTTTTTGAAACTTTTTGATATGAATAGTAAGTAAATATTTTTTTTCATTTCCTGGTTTAATGCCCAGTAAAATGAATAGCAATAATTGAAAAGCAAAAGAATAATTTGGGATTCTCATTAATATTTTTAAATATTAAGTAAGAACAGTTTGAGAATCCCTGGTAAACATATAATACTTTAAAGAAAACCACAAGATGGAGTTTAGATTTTTTTGTTACAACACATGGAGATAATCGGCAAATTCTAGAAGTTGTGAACTACTATAGTAAGAAAGGTTCCATTTCCCCAAAAAATGAATGAAAGGAAACAAAGCAAGACAAAACTCTTATTTGTGAGGATATATATTCATCTAATACAAATGTGGACCATGATTTGTCCATACAAATCAGGAAAAAATAATGTGAGATAATTAAATATAAGTTTTCTTTCATTCCTTATGCAACTACTATTATTCATTTCACTTATTCATGTGTTATAATCACCCATATACTATTGCTGTTATTTCCTTAAGCAAAAACTATCCTCCAGTTTAATTTTAAAAAGGAAAAAATCACTGTTCCTTTTTCATCTCATTTCAACAGTATTCCTCTGTTTAATAGATTTGAGTTATTATACCTCTACCATATCCCTTCACACAGAACTACTTTTAACTATCTTGTGGAGCAGAGCTGGAAATGAGTTCTTTTACATGTTATTTGTTAGATGAAATCTTTAATTCTCCTTCTCTTTTTTTCCTACCCTGTGGTACTGAGGATTGAACCCAATGCCTAATGCCTGCTCAGCAAGTACTCTATCAATTCAGCCCTCAACCATTTTCAATTATGTTTTCAGGAGAGGCTCTCCCTATCTTTACTTTGGCTGGACTTGAACAGTAGATTTTCATACTTACTTGTCATAAGTATCTGGGATTAAAGTTTGGCCTGCCATGCCTGGTTTTCACTTTACCCCAGAATTATATTGTATACCATTAAATTCTTGTTTGGTCCTTTGTTTTTGTTTCAACACATTCAATAAATGAATTTTACTGATAGTCACTGGTGAAAAGTCACATGTACTATTATCCTTCTTCTCTATAGGAAACCTATCCCCTAAGATCTCTGGACTTTGTCAGGATTTTCTCTTCCTTCTTAATGTTCCAAGATGCATGTGTATATTTTTGTTATTTATAACATTTTCAGTTTTCACTAAAAGGACTCGGTATGGAATCTGTCACTACTTTTGAAAAATGAATACCCAATATTGTTTAAAGTTTTTCTTCTATACCTTTCCCTTTTTTCTCCATCTAGCATTCCTATTATACACAAATTTTACCATTTATGATTTTTCTGCAGTCTTTGAACATTATGTTCCATGTAGCATTCCATTTTCTCTTTGCATTTGCATATGACAAATTTTTATTCATAAATCTTCCAGCTTCTTGAGTTTTTACCTAGTAATGTCTAATTGACTTATGAGCCAATGAAAGGCTTCCTTCATTTCTCTTACAGTGTTTCTGATTTGTGGCATTGACTTTTATTTCTCTCTTAGAGCTGCCTTTGTCTGTTGTCATTGCGGCTTTCTTTCCCATTGTCTCTACTTTTTTCTATTAGAGCCCTTAGTACATTAACAATACTTAACTTTAAATTCCCTATATTATGTATTGTTTATCATCTATGCCATGTTTTGGTGCAGTCCTTATGCTTCTTTTGTCCATTCAGATTGTTTTTCTTGCTTTTGTGCAAGTTTTGTCATTTTTACTGATTAGTGCATATGATGGAATTTGTGAGAGGAACTATTGAAAAGGGTTTTCCTTTGAGGTTTATGTTCATCTTCCTAAGTCTTAGCTTGGACTTAGTGTTTATTCTATCTGTGGATATCAGTTTCAGAGCTCATTCTCCAACAACTTTGTCTCATTCCTGCTGCCTTTAAAATTACCTAAAAGATCCTCCTCAAAATACAATTTGTATTTTGCAGCTCTTTCAGTTGTCCACTGTTGCTATAATGGATCACTATTGAGGTAGTGTGTGTAGATGGGAACAATTATGTAACCTCATGATTAAAGTTCAGTACTTGCATGACTAGTAACTGAGAGCAATGATTTCACAAGTATTTCTTCATTCCATCTAATTTATACAAAACAGGAAAGGCAGAAGAGACTACAGATGGATACATACATTATTTTATTATTTTATTAGGTGTTTTTCCTTGGAATAAAGTCTGTGTTAAGGAGAATGTTCTAGGCTGATTTCAGATGGTTGCTTTTCTCCTCTTCCTGTAGGGCCATGATGGGATTATTCTTGATCTTTCATCATGAGAGTCTGGTGGGTTCCAGGATGCAAACCCCATGACTGTAGCCTTCAGGAGTTTCTTGCTCTGAATGCCAACCCACACTCAGTATTCAGCATTTCTAAAATTACCAGTTCAGAGTTTATAGTTCTAGCAATTTCTGCACCAGTTTAGTAGAAATTTAAAAGACTCCTTATATTTGGTTTTCCAGCAAATATCATGGAAGGGTTTGACCCTACCACCTCAATTCTCTGATTAGCCCCCAAAATTGTCATTAAAAATATCTTCAGATTATTTTTCTTCTATGAAAGAAGGAATGATAATGTCCAAAACACTTTATGTCAGTAGCATAACTGAAAACTCCAGTGAAGAATTTTTACTCTATTTTGTTTGTTTGTTGTGATGGTCATAGGGCTTACACTCAGGGGCTTGTTCTTGCTAGGCAGGCACTAAATCACTTTAATCACTCCTCCAGACATTTTCTGCTTTAGTTATTTCTCAAGAAGGGCCTCCTTTTATATCCAGGCTCCTTCTTGGACCTCTGTCCTCCTACCTAAGGCCTCCTGTGCAGCTGGCTTATTGATTGAGATGTGGCTATGCTAAATATTTGCCCAGGATAGCCTTGAGCCATGATGCTCCTAAAGTCCACTTACCAAGTAGCTGGATTAAAGCTGTGAACCACTACACTCCATCATTTTACTGGATTTGACAAAAGTCATAGTCTGAGTGGATGCAAATTAAGAAAAAACATTCTTCACAGGTAATATTGTCAAGCCTGTTTAATGGCATCAGTCTCTACTAAGACTGATTGTACCATTTCAGGAAAGGAATGTATGGGCAGTAAGTGTGTGAGAGAGCAATGTCTTCATGTGCCCACAACATGACCCTCTCTGAGCAGAGCCAAACTTTCCTCACAGTGCACTGAATAGGATGTGTCATTGAGCACATTGGATTAGGCCAGATGGGAACTGAGAAGAGGCAATACCCATAGCTTCCTACCTCAATCACTCATCCCTGCTCCACACAACCATAATATAAAAACAACACAATGCTTAAAGTCTAAAAGAGTTTTTTTATTGTTACTCACAGGTAACAACACATGATCAAAAGCTGAATATAGGGTAAATTGGAGGGAAGAGGAAGGAAGACTCTTTGTACTTGGTCACTTGTCAATGGTGAACTGCTTGATAAATGTAAGCTACTGAATTCCCATTTGCTTAGTTCTTGAACTTGCAGACATGGGGTAAGTGCACATCACAGTGATAATCTCTCTACTTAGGAAATCCTGAAGACGGAGAAGAGGTAAATTGAATGTAATACTAGAGGTAGATCTAGGGAATCCAAAGAAAGAAGCATCACAGATTAAGGCATCGGCTTTAGCCTCTCCCTCATCTTAACAAGTTTACTACCCTCTAGGAAGAAGTCTCAAGAAAGAAGCCAGGAGAAGAAATGGGAGAAGAAAAACACATCTTATATTTCCTCACCCAGTTAGTTTCCTAGAAAGGAAGGCCCAGGAATGAGGGTAGGAGGAGGTAGGAGGCAGGACAAAGATGGTTTCTCAGATTCTAACCTGAGTATTGTGAGAGGCTCCCACCATAACCGTGGTCTGAAGCAATGGAAGGATTCCTCTTCCAGTAAAGTTAATTCAGCACATCAGTGTTACACCACTCCATCCACCTCCATTGGGTTCTTCACCTTATTTGTGTAGAATGCAGTCATGGTAAGTTAATGAACATTAAAATCTTCATTCCCCACCCAATTTCTTGGAACTCTGGATTCCATCTCCAATATTATGGAGTGTAGTCTGCTCATCCATATGCCACTGAAAAACTTTGATGGAATATTCTAATTCTTCACTCCTCTTGGAAAATCCTAGAAAATTATTACATTGGACACACTGTTAGTTAATTCTTCCCATACATTATTGGTGGTGTATTTGTGAGTTCTCTGTACTTAAAGGACAGTATCTATTCTTTTAATAGAAATTAAGGATCTTATTTTCATTTAGGATTCTCTTGGGAGAGAATGTTCCAAATCCCTGTTGTTCAGAGAACTGATATACGAGACTTCATGTAAGAATTGTGTCACAGATTGACTTCATTTGAAGCCTAGGGATCTCCAGAGAACTCAATATTTCAGCTGACCTCAAAAATTTCTCTTAGCCCCAAATATCACCTACATTAGTGATCAACATACCCTGATGTTCTTCCTTGGCAGTCACAGGAGAGTGTGCCTGGGTCATGATAACCTCTTAAGAAGTAACAGAGAAGATGGAATCTCACCAGTGTGGAATCATGGAGTCCAACCCAGATGTATTCTTACCCGTTGACACTGTTCTTGACCAGAAAGGACACGAAGGAAGCCTCTGTCCCACTGAGCACAGACACAAGATGTCCTGAGGGCCACTTCTGGCAGGCTAACTATGTGAGAAAGGAACAAAAATGTGATGGATCCTGAGTCTACCCTGGGGAAAGGATAGGCCTAAGTAGGTGAGGTAGGGTTTATGTGACATACAAATAATTTTGTCAGTCACAAGGGTCTCTGATGGTTGGAATTCCTCCTCTTTGACACACATGTTCTGTTTACCATCGTACCTCATCCCACTTCTTATTACTCACATCTGCATCCATCCAGGATTTTGGAGTCTTAAACAAAGCATAGCAGTGAGAGCTATAGGCCTGGGAGCCTTTGGGACAGGTGATACCTTAAAATGACAGAGGTCACTATGGGAAGGTGACTGGGAAGTAGTGAAAAGGTCTGGTAAAGATGAATCAATTCAGGTTATAATACACTTGTGCATGGAAGCAATGCTTGGAATCTCTCTGTATCGCTATCCTTATCTCATCTAGCGAAAATGCTATGTCTTTTTTATTATTGCTTATGTCTATTCTTCAACAAAATTAGAGAAAAGGGGAGAACAGGCTCTGCCTGGAAGCAAGGAGGTGGGGGGACAGGGGGGAGAAATGGCCCAAACAATATATGTACATATGAATAAGTGAATTTTAAAAAGTTTTTAAAAAGCTATCTTCCAACTTGACTTTAAGAAGGAAAAATAATTTGTTCTTGTTTCATCACATTTCAACACTCTTCTTTAATAGGCCTTTCTTTAATAGACCTTCAAAAGGTGGGGCGGAGGAGACTATATTTGATTAAATACTTATGCATAATAAATGTGTCATGAGGTTTCTTACTAAGTTAAGCCTTTGTTGAGGAGAATGTTCTGGTCTAATTTCAAATGGTTGATTTTCACCTCCCCCTTCCAGGGCCATGATGGGATTATTCTTGGCCCTTTATCATAAGTACCTGATGGGTCTTGTGATGCTAAACCTATTAAAGTTTGTGGCTTCCTTTGGATTATAACTTTCAGGAGTTTCTCACTCAGAATGCCACTCCACACTCAGCATTCAGCCTTTTTTATATTTACAATTTAAATATATACAACAGTTTATAACTTTACACATTTTTGTACCTGATGAGCAGAAATTAAATGGTTCTACGTAATATATGCTTCTACTAAGATTTTGATGCAATTTTCCCTACTACTCCAATTCTCTGATTAGTTCAAAGAAAATTTATTGGTTTAAATTACCTTCACATGTTTTTCTTGTTTCAGAGAAGGATGTAACAATGTCAAAACTGCTATATCAGCACTGTAACTGGAAATTCAAGTAAAGTAGTTATATCTATATTTAACAATAGTCACTATCCAATGTGAGTTACAATTTAAAGAAGAAAATGACTTTTCAAATAAAATTATTTGAGATGGTTGCCAGTAGTTATACTAATAGGATAGGGTTTCTTCAACTTAACTCTCCAATTACCCCCCACCATTTCCAAGTCTTTTGAATTCAATGATGAAAAGAATTTTAAAGAGATTCATGAATGAGATTCACATTGTAAGTATTCAGCCAAAAGCTAACCCTTTGATATGGAAAGAGTGGGAGCTAAGAAGTTCAAACAGGATGCTTTTCATTACATGAGTATTTGTACCACCTAAGCTGGTGTGTTCTGTTTGAACTTTTACCTAGGTATTTCCTCACCTGGTGACCTTCAGACCTTTTGCTGAATTCCTGTTTTGATGTTATCACCCTAACATGTAGAAAATGAGTGTAGTCTGGCTTTTCAATAAAATCTTCTTGTGACATGAATGTTTGCTTCTTGTGTCCTTGAACACTCCCTTTTGGTCAAAGACTTACTGAAACACAACTCATCCAAGGAAATTCTAGCTTGCTTACCATCTGATAAAAAAGGGATTTCATGGAAGGAAATAATGCATGTACTTTCTCAAAAAGGTTATTTTAGTCTGGGCATGCTGCCACACAGGAGGCAGAGGTTGGCATATCACAATTCAAAGCTGGCCCAAGCAAAAGTGAAGATCTTATCTGAAAAAAGCAACAAAGCAGAAAGGGCTGGTCATGTCATTCACAGAGCACATGCCTAGCAAAAATGAGACACTGGGAAGATCCAAGATGGCAACTAGGTTGCAGAACCAGGTAGCATGAGCTTCATGACTCCAAACCTTGCTGAGACTTTGAAGTACACTTGGCAGAAATAAAGCATCAAGGAGAATCAAAACATCGACATTCTGAACCCCTAGCCCATAGAAAGCTTACCACGCCACATTACACTAAGAAAACAGGTGAGCTGCAGCCATCACCACTGCCACTGCCAGCTCCAAACCTGCCCATGAGACATTCAGCAGGCCAAACAAGTGAGCACCAAACATCACATGGTATTTCCCCAGCCACCCCTCGGATAAATCAGCATAGCCCACTGGGCAGGCTGACCACCCTGCAAAAAAAAAAAAAAAAAGAAACAACAAACTGAAAACTAGCACACAGCAGGAGTGGGATTGTTGAAAGTGGTATGGGGAGACTTTAATACCCCCTATCACCAATAGATAGGACATCCAAACAAAAAATAAATTCTAGAACTAAATCACACCATAGATCACATGGACCTACCTGATGTCTACAGAATATTTCATCCAACTTCTGCACAATATACATTCTTCTCAGGAAACTATCCCTCTCTCCTTCACATTCAACACACACTGAACAACCTACTATACCAACTTTACACAACCCCAAACCTCTGCAATCCCTAACACAACATCCTGTTCTACAACAACAGAAATATACCCAAACACACACAAAGACCACAAAAACAGCAGCCCCCACACTGCTTTCCCAACTCACCCACACCACTTCCCATCTCTACCTTTAGTGCCATACTATCCAACTCCCCAAATTTCTGTAGCTAGCATTACAAATGTTAACCCTCCAATCCCCACTGCTTATAGATATTACCAACAGGGGATCTTCTATATAACACATAAACTACTGGTCAGGTATTAAACCTGTGAATTAGTCAATACTAAATTACACACAGACTAGGGATAGAAATAACACACCACCTTAACTAAAAACCCAATACATCCAAAAACAAAAATTAAATCAAGGGAAAGAAAACAGGTGACTGAAACCACCAACTAGCCTATCAAGAACATAGTCGCACAATACCAAGTGGAGTGATGGGAAGAAAAAGGGATGGAAACCATTCTCCTCCCCCAAAAAAATAATTTAATGCAGGATTCAAAAAGAAATGAAGAAAATGGATACCCAGTTCCAGACACTAACAAAACAAAGAAAAATGACACCAAGGAACCCAACTATGTCCACAAGAACACCCTCAAATAAGAAACCCTGCAAGTAATCACAGAGAATTTCAAGGAGATGATACCAGACAAGGTTAGCCAAACATTCAAGAGTCATTCAAGAAATTTCAAGACACCAGAAATAAAGCATATGAGAAGACACAGAAACAAACAAGCGAACTCATAGGAGTACTAAATAAACACAAAACTGAAACAGAGAACACTATAAATAAAGAGATAAATGAATTAAAGATGAAAACAGACAATATTAAAGAACTGAACCATAATATGGAAAAACCTCAGAAAAAAGAATGAAACAGAAACACAAAACACAGTGGAAAGCCACTCCAGCAGACTAGAACAAGCAGAAGACAAAATCTCAGAACTTGAAGATAAAATGAAAATTAAAGGAAAAACTGAAGAGCTATCAGTCAAACAACTCAAGTCCTATGAAAGGAATATGCAAGAATTCACCAGCACCATCAAAAGACATGGGAATGAAGACATTGGGAATGAGAATCATGGGAATTGAAGAAGGAGAAGAAGTCCAAGCAAAAGGGATTTGTAATATATTCAATAAAATAATAACCAAAAATTTCCCAAATCTGCAGAAACTTATGCCCATTCAGTACAGGAAGCTTCCAAGACATCAAACAGATTTGACCAAAATAGAACCTCCCCACAACATATTATCATTAAAACAACAAGCACAGAGAATAGAGAAAGAATACTGAAGGCTCTAAGAGAGAAAAACCAAATAACATACAAAGGTAAAATCACAGTAGATTTCTCAACAGACACCATAAAAGTAAGAAGGGCATGGAGTGAGGTCTTCTGGGCACTGTATGAAAATAACTTCAACCCTAGGATACTCTACCCAGCAAAACTATCATTCAAAATAGATGGAGCAATAAAAATATTCCATGATAAGCAGAAACTAAAACAATATATGACCACCAAACCACCACTACAACAGATTTTCCAAGGAATTTGGCACACAGAAAATGAAAGTAAACCAAACTATGAGAGGACAGCCATACCAAACCACAAAAAGAGATGAGGAATCAGAGAATAACATTGGTTCAGCTGCACACAATCAAATTCATGAACAACAAAAACAACTGAATGACAGGAATCACCACATACCTATCAATACTAACACTGAATGTTAACTTAACTGCCCCACCAAAAGACACCATTTGGCAAACTGGATTAATAAGGAAGATCCAACAATCTGCTGCCTACAGGAGACCCATATTATTGACAGAAACAAGCACTGCCTTAAGGTGAAAGGCTGGAAGAAGATTTACCAAGCAAATGGCTCCAGAAAACAGGCAGGAGTAGCAATACTTATCTCAAACAAAGTAGAGTTCAAACTTACATTGACCAAACGAAATAAAGAAGGATACTCCATACTAATAAAAGGAGAAAAACAGCAAAAGGAAATAACAATTGTCAATCTATATGTACCCAACATCAGTGCACCCAATTTCATCAAACTCTGAAGGACTTAAAAGCACATATAGACTCCAACAAACTGGTACTGGGAGACTTTAATACCCCCTATCACCAATAGATAGGTCATCCAAACAAAAAAATCAATCAACTAGAACTCAACAACAAAAACAACAGCAGAAAATATGCAAACAATTGGAAGCTGAACAACACATTGCTCAATGATCAAGGGGTCATTCATGAAATACAAGAGGAAATTAAAAGGTTCCTAGAAGTTAATGAAAATGAAAGCACGACCTACCAGAACCTATCAGACACAGCAAAGGTATTCCTAAGAGGAGAATTTATAGCCATGCGTGCATACATTAAAAGGACAGAAAGGTCTCAAATAAATGACCTAATGTTACATCACAAACTCCCAGAAAACAAGAACTGCAAACCCCAAAATAAGCAGAAGGAGAGAAATAATAAAAATAAGGGCTGAAATTAATGAAATAGAGATAAACAAATAAACAAACAAAAAACCATACAAAGAATCAATGAAACAAAAAGCTGTTTCTTTGAAAAAATAAAAATGATTGACAGATCTCTGGCAAATCTGACTAAAATGAGGAGAGAAAAAACCCAAATCAGTAAAATCAGAAATGCAAACGAGGAGATAACAAACACAATGGAAACCCAGGGAATCATCAGAGACTACTTTGAGAACTTATATCCCAATAAATTTGAAAACATTGAAGAAATAGACAAATTTCTAGATACTTATAACCATCCAAAATTGAACCAAGAAGATATTAACCATTTAAATAGATCTATAACACAAAATGAAAGTAAAGCAGCAAAAAGACTCTCCCAAAAAAGAAAAGTCCAGAACCTCATGGATTCTCTGCTGAATTCTATCAGACCTTTAAAGAACTAATACCATCTCTCTTTAAAATTTTCCCGAAAATAGAGAAGGAACGCTGCCTAACTCATTTTCTGATGCCAATATTACACTCATCCCCAAAAAGGAGAACTACAGGCCAATTTCCTTAATGAACATTGATGCAAAAATCCTGAATAAAATAATAGCAAACCAAGTACAAGAATATAAGAAAGATCATTCACCACAACCAAGTGGGTTTTATCCCAAGGATGCAGAGATGGTTCAACATATGCAAATCTATAAATGTTATACAGCACATTAATAGAAGCAAAGACAAAAATCACTTGATCATCTCAACAGATGCAGAAAAAGCCCTTTATAAGATCCAACACCACTTCATGATAAAAGCTCTAAGAAAACTAGGAATAGAAAGAATGTACCTGAACATTATAAAGACTATATATGACAAACCTATAGCCAACATCATACGTAATGGAGAAAAACTGAAACCATTACCCCTAACATAAGGAACAAGACGTGCCCACTATCCCTACTCCTATTCAACATAGTCCTGGAATTCCTAGCCAGGGCAATTACGCAAGAAGAAATAAAAGGAATACAAATAGGTAAAGAAACTGTCAAAATATCCTTGTTTGCAGATGACATGAGCCTATATCTTAAAGACCCAAAAAACTCTACCCAAAAACTCCTTGACACCATAAACAGCTTCGACAATGTGGCAGGATATAAAATCAATGTACAATAATAATTAGCTTTTCTATACACCAACAATGAACAAATTGAGAAAGAATATGTGGAAATAATTCCATTACAATAGCCTCAAAAAATTCAAATACCTAGGAGTAAACTTAACAAAGGATGTGAATGACCTCTACAAGGAAAACTACAAACACCTGAAGAAAGAGATTGAGGAAGACTATAGAGGTGGAAAGATCTCCTGTGCTCATGGGTTGGTAGAATCAACATAGTAAAAATGGCTACACTACCAAAAGCAATCTATATGTTCAATGCAATTCCCATCAAAATCCCAATGACATTGATCACAAAGATTGAAAATCTACCCTAAAGTTCATTTGGAAATACAAGAGACCATGAATAGCCAAGACAATACTCAGCAAAAAGCAATGCTGGAGGTATCACAATACCTGACTTCAAACTATATTACAAACCAATAGCAATAAAAACAGCATGGTACTGGCATAAAAACAGACATGAAGGCCAGTGGAACATTATTGAGGACCCAGATATGAATCCACACAGCTATGCCCACCTTATTTTTGACAAGGCACCAAAAACATATGATGGAGAAAAGACAACCTCTTCAACAAATGTTGTTGGGAAAAGTGGTTATCTGCCTGCAGAAAACTGAAACTAGATCCATAGTTATCACCCTGTACTAGTATCAACTCAAAATGGATCAAGGACCTTACCATCAGACCTGAAACTCTGAAGTTAGTATAGAAAAGAGCAGGGAATACTCTGGAAGCAATAGGTATAGGTAAGGACTTCCTCAATAGAATGCCAGCAGCTCAGCAACTAGGAGAAAGGATAGACAAATGATACTACATAAAATTAAAAACTTCTGCACAGCAAAATAAATTGTCTCTAAACTGAAAAGACCACCCACAGAGTGGGAGAAAATATTTGCCAGCTATATATCAGACAAAAGACCAGAATATACAGGAAGCTCAAAAAACTATACTCTCTCAAAATCAATGAACCAATAAAGAAATGGGTAACTGAACTAACAGAACTTTCTCAAAAGAAGAAATTCAAATGGCCAAGAAACACTTGAAAAAATGCTTGCCATCTCTGGCCATGAAGGAAATGCAAATCAAAACCACACTAAGATTCCACCTCACCCCTGTTGGAATAGCTGTTATTAGAAACACCACCACCAACAGGCATTGGTGAGGATGTGGGGAAGAAGGAACCCTCATACACTGCTAGTGGGAATGCAAGCTAGTACAACCACTCTGGAAAACAATATGAAGGCTTCTTTAAAAACTAAACATATATCTGCTATTTGATCCAGTAATTCCACTCCGAGGGATACAACTCAGGTTACTCAAGAGACACCTGCACACCAATGTTTATTGCAGTGCTGTTCACAATAGCTAAGTTATGGAAACAGCCAAGATGCCCCACTATTGACAAATGGATTAAGAAAATGTGGTATTTATACACAATGGAAAATGTGTATAAATGGAAAATTATACACAAAAGAAAATGTGGTATTTATACACATTCAGCCATGAAGCAGAATGAAATTTTATCATTCATAAGTAAATGGATGGAACATCATCTTAAGCGAAGTTAGCCAGGCTCAGAAAGCCAAAAAGCGTATGTTCTCCCTCATATGCAGACTTTAGATCTAGGGCAAGTGCAGCAATGTTGTTGGACTTGGGTCTCCCGCTAAGGGGAGAGCACATACAGGAGGAACGGGGAAAGGTAGGAAACCCAAAACTTGAAAGTGTTTGATGTTCCCACTGCAGAGGAGCTAATACAGTAACCTTAAAGCGACAGAGGTCAATATGGGAAGGTGACCAAGAAGTAGTGAAGAAGTCTGGTAGATATGAATAAATTCGGGTTGTAATATACTTGTTCATGGAAGCAATGCTTGGAATCTCTCTGTATAGCTATCCTTATCTCATCTAGCAAAAATGCCTTGTCTTTCTCATTATTGCTTATATATGCTATTCAACAAAATTTGAGAAAAGGTTAAAATAGGTTCTTCCTGGAAGTGAGGGGAATGGAGGGGAAAGGGAGGTTGTGGGGACAGCGGGGAGAAGTGGCAAAAACAACATATGCACATATTTGTAAGTGAATAAAGAAGAAAATGAAATGCATAAAATAAAATAAAATATGTAAAATTTCAAAGGTGACCAATACATTAAAAAATCAGATTGGTAGCATTGTAGTAAAAAAACAAACAAACAAAAAAAAAATGAGACACTGAGTTTAAAACCTGGTGCTGCCAAAAACAAAAAAAAAGATTAATTTACTGCTTTAATGATTGCATTCAATCTTAGTTCTGGACTCTGGTTTATTTTCAAATGTTTTCTGATTTCTCTGTCATCTACTCCTCTCTACCCTGTCTGAAGAATCACTGTGTAAATAATATGAGACTCCAATAAGGCTGAATGTATCATACCATGAGGGGTATGTGTGGGTAGTGAGTGTGTGGGATGTCAGTGTCTTCATCTGTCCTCAACATGGTGCTCCCTGAGCGGCCCACATTACCTCCACTATTCACTGGTAGTGATGCATTGTTAGGCATTTCACTTAGCCCTGGGTAGAATTATGAAGAGGCAACTCCCACAGCTTCCTTTTCCAACACTTCAGTCTTCCACTCAACAACCGTACTATAAAAATAGAACACGAAAAATATACACAAATTTTTACTACTGTGTTCTGAGATAATGGGTCACAACATAATCAGATGAATTGAGATTAAAGTGTAGCATATGGTAGATGAACTTCAGATACCTACAGGAAGCAGAACTAAGAGACCTCATGCAATTGCTTTAAGTGTGGCAGGGAGGAGATTGAGGGGAAGAAATGATGGGGGAAATGTGAATAATGTATAATATAAATCTAATCATTGTCACTATGAACCCCCACACACAATGAATATATCCTAATAACAAATAATATGAAAAAACTGACTCAGAAAAATGAATAAAAGAAGGGTAAAGAGGAGAAAAGAAGTTCAGTAGTTTTTATATTCACCATTTTGTTGCACATATCAGTAATTTGTTTATTTTCCATTATATGAATATATACAGTTTGCTATACATTCACTAGTTGATGGTAATCAGACTGTTACCAGTTTGGGGATTTTTTGAATAAGTTCTTATAAACATGCATATATGCCCTTTTCTGGATATATGCTTTCATTGACCTTGGATCAGTACCTACAACTGGAAATTCAAGGTTATTCAGCAAATTTTTACTTATCTTTAAGAAACTGCTATATTGTTTTCCAAAGAACTGTATCATTTAATTCCATATCATTCATATTTGAAAGTTCCAATTGCTCTGTATTCGTATCGATATTCAATAGGTTTATAGTCACATTATGGGTTTTAGGTGTATTTTCCTGATGATTAATAATATTAAACCTGGAGGGTTGTTTCAAAACTTATTTATATTTGTATTAGTTCAAAGAGTCTTGTCATTTTGGGGGGTTTTATTTTGTCTTATTAGAGTATTATTCTAGATATTTAAAAAAAAGAGGACGGAAGAACAGAATGGGCAGTCAAGTTAAGGAGTGAGGGGAGATCAGGCTTTCCTGAGTGAGTCTTCACACTTGGTAACTTGTCAGTGGTGAGCTTGTTGATAAATGTAGACAGCTGACTTCCCACCTGTAGTCCTTAAACTTAGAGATAGGATAGTTGCACATCATAGTGATAACCTCTTCCCTGTAGAAATCCTGGAGAGAAATAACAGGTAAATTGAATACAGTTGTGAAGGGAGAGCTCATGAACCCAAAGAAGAGACTTCTCTTATTATAAACTAGGCCTTGCTTCTCTGTCATCTGAACCAGTGTCCTACTCTGTAAGGAGATTCAAAGAAAGGATACCTAAGAGCAATAGAAAGGAATAAAAGGCCACATTGCATTTCCCAGCTCAGGAGAAATCCCAGAATGGCAGACTCAAGGGTGAGAGAAGAGGGATAGAAAAAGCTGGGCAGAATTGATTCCCCTGATTTTTGCCTGAATAGAGTGACAGGCTCCCACAGAAACCACAATTTGAGGAATGGAAGATTTCCTCTCCCAGTGATAATAACTCAGCACATCATTGTTCATCTACTGTTATCCACATCTTTTGGGTTCTTCACCTAATGTGAGAAGATTCAGCAATTGAAAAGTAATGTTCTACTTTTTACATGATCCCTTACCTAGAACAGCTGCCTCTCCTTTGCCCAATGCCTCATGGAATTTGGTTGGTTCTGTGTGTATTTCCAAGATCCCTCCCTCTGTGGGGTATTTTCCCTGAATCCCTCACTACTATAGCCAATTGCACTCAAGTATCAGAAGAACTTTGAATCACACAAGTTAACATGTTCATTGCTACACATGATTTGTGATGGTTTCCTCTGAGCGTCCAAGACAATGTCTAACCTAAAAAGAGAAAATATAGATCTTACTTTTATTTAGGATTCTCCCAGCACAATATGCACAGAGTACCTGAAGTTCAAAGAAGTTACAAACGTGGTCTCTTGTGAAAATTGTATCAAAGTTGATGACAGAAACATTAACTTCATCTGAATACTAGGAACTAGTACAGAACTAGGTTCTTAAGTTTTGCCAAAAATGTCACCCATAATTTGAGGTTTTCATCTTCCCAGTCTGGCATAGGAGAGTGGGCATGGGGGAAAGTAGCCTCTTGAGAGGTAACAGAGAATAAAAGATGGAGTCTCACCAGTGTAAATAATAGAGCCCAATACAGACACATTGCTAGTTTTTGACAGTGCTCTTTACCAGAGAACATGAAGGATGCCTCAGCTCTACTGAACACAGACATAAGATGGGAGACTACCCTGGCAAGTCAACTTTGTGAAGCAGGAGCAAAATGAGATAGAGCTTGGGACTCACTGGAAGAAGAACAGTCCATTGATAGGTAAGGCTGAGGATTGTGTGAAAGGTAGAGTTGTTAACAGCATTTTCAAAGAACCTTGGAAATTAGAGACCCCATCCTATGTCCTCAGTTTCCTCCCTACTCCCAACCTTACCTTTCAGCACTCACATTTGCATCCATCTGGGATTTTGGAGTATTAAACAAGGAATAGCCGTGGGGGAAAAAGACCTAGAGCCTTGAGAACAACTAATGCATGGAGATGGCAGTTTGTTTGGGAGTATTAATTGTATTGTAGGGAATTAAGGAGAGAATTTCAGTGAAGTTGGGGGGGTGGTGTATGAAGTGATCAACTTAAAAAAGTTTGTTAGACCCATCTTTGAGATTAAGACCAAATTCTTGACTGCCTTCCACCTTTTCCCATGCTTTCAGGTATTCTTGATCTTTAATAGACCTACTGTATATAGGAAAGCATCTCTTCATTTTACCCTTCATTCCTACTCAATTGTCCATGATACCTCCAACTATAAGATGATTGTTCTTAAACTGAGACCTCCAATCTTCCTTCCCTAGAGCTTATTAACAGACTTTGCACACTTTCCATATTCAAACCATCAACATAAATTGGAACTTCTGGACCAAGTGGGAAACAATGTCTTCCATTGATGATGGACCATTGTGGTGGCTTTACCACCAGGATCTTGAAAGAAGGAAGGAAGGAGTTATAGGTGATTCCCTTGCATGAGAATTGTTTTAACCATTTCCAAATAAGACATGCAGGAACTATTCTTCTTACCTATGAATACTCATTGCTAAAGGCAGAGAACTCTCTCCTTGGACCTGAGATAAGAGCCTCAGGCAGGACAGCAGTATCCAGGATACACTGAGGATAACCATGAGAGGTCTGTGAATAAGAGATTTCCAGAGAGAAGACATACAGAGACTCTACTGCCTTTTTTCAATGTCTTTTCACCCTGTAATACATTTATTTTTGTCCCCTTAATCCGCTTCTCTATCCTGAAATGAAATGGAGAATCTATACTCTCTGGTGCTCTCAAGCCCTGTCAGGGAAGCCTTTGCTGAATCTCAGTATATCCATGTGCAGTAAAGACAGGCACTCTCCTGTATATTCTCCTGTATTATATGAGCTAAAACCAAATCCAGGGCCCTCATCTTCTTATATCTCCTACTGTTGGTCATAACCTCAAGTGATCTGTAGAATAAGAATAAAGAGATTTTGTAATAGGATCTATGGGAGGGCCATTGAATAACAGGAATGTATAGGTTGGACAGGGGTCATGGTTAGGGTTTCACATAGGTTCAAGGAAACTTCTGCTATGTGGAAGAGACTCTTCCTGGCAAAGGCTTGGAATTGCTACAGATGCTGCTTCTTTCCAGTTAGCATGCTTTTTTCCCCCCGGTTTCAGGTGACTTTATCTTTTCTCCTGCCTCTTCCTTGTCATGAGTTGTGTCATGAAATTTTTGTATTAAAGATTTAAGCATGCATATCTTAATAAATTGCTGCTTCTGTCTCTCAAGAACTTCTGTGGGATATATATATATATATATAAACATATATTAATCCATACAACATCATATATATATATATTTAACCTTGTCTAATAAAAGTGGAGGTAAGTACAAGAATTACAAGTAGCACTGATAGTTAAGGGTATAAAAGGATGCCAAGTAAGAGTAGTTGTAATATTTCAGGTTTGTTGCTTAAATGTGGTTATTTATTTTTTTTAAATCAGCATTAATCAGAAAGTCAATAAATGAGTCAAAATTTTACCAATAATCAGAATTTGCCTTGCCTATTTTCAGAAAGGAGATTCCCTATCAGATAACAACAAAATGGTAGAATAAGAAACCATGAGGAACACAAGCATAAAGAAGACTGCAATCAAATTATACAGATGGGAGGACCAATGAATAGAGAGTAAACAAAGAGAGCAGGCCTTGCATAAAATTGTGCACATAATCCTATTACTATATGGTATATAAAGCTGACCTCTACTGCAGCAAGGTGCACTACTTTTAGGCTCCTCATGATCTCCCCAGATTCAAAGTCATTTCCCTTTCAGTCTTACTGAGACACGATCAGCTTCATGTGGGTACACTGAGAAAAGTTTTTTGACTTAGGCTTACTTCTGAGCTGATAATTGAACACCTCAGAGAGACATTATGTGGTTCATACACTGTAGTTGAAACACATTTTGGCCAGTCTAGGAAAAAGTTAGGCTGGGAGTGTCTGCAGACTCTGACCCTCACACTCTTACTGTTATAGGACAGCTCGTTCACAGGTGTGTACAGTATGAATTTGAAGTGAGGTCATGCAACTAAGTTCACAATTTATGTACTTAATACCTAAAGTCAATGGGTACCCCCAAACAGTCTAATAAGAAATATAGATAGTAAATTATTTTGTTAAAAAGGATTAAAGCATTTTATTTAATAAAATATGTAAATACAAAACCATAGTCTACTGAGCACTTAGCAGAGATAGTTAAAGTTTAAAAAGTAATATATCATGCAATTCTGATGGGTAAGATAATTTGGAAGACAATTTTGTGGATTAAAAAAGATATTTGAGAACAAGAGAATAATAGCAATCTCAAATCCAGAACTGAGTGTTTCAAAGTCTTGAAACTCAGTATCACAGAGGAAAGAAAACAATTTTAAATTAAAATAATTTGAAGAAATATAAAAGACAAAACCTAGCAAGTATGCTAATTGAGCCTTATTTAATAAACTGATTGGGAGGACAACTGAGAAAATGTATATTTGGTTATGCCAGAATCTAAAATTTTTTCTTTTGCAATATTACTATTATAATAGAGAATTTCCTTACACATTTGATATTTATGGTGAAGTCTTTAGACTAAAATAGCATAATACCTTCAGCTTTCAAATTATTCAAGAAAATATGTGTATGTGTGGAGAGAGAAACAAAGGATCATGCAGAGAGAAACACAGCAAATATTTTAAGATGTTAACAAAGAATAACTTAAGTAGAATGCACAAAGGATTCATATCATGTTCAACTGTTTTGTATGTTTAAATTTTTCCTAATTTATCTTGGGAAGCTCCCATTCAATGATAATATAGGTAGTTTTCTCATCATTATCATGTTAAAAATAGCATAACAGAACAATATCTATCATGTAGAGTCCTATATATATTAAAAAGAAATTTCATAAATCTAAATAAAATATTAAATTGCTTTAAAGAAATAATAAAATATCTGAAATGTTGGGCTACCAGATATACATACACATACATATGTATACATATGAGTATGTAAACAAATAAAAATAAGGAAACAATGTAGTAATCAATATTCTGTGTCAAACTAAAATGAAAAATCACATGTTCAGAATTAAAAAGTAATCAAATCATCAGAATCCACCTTTCAAAACAGAGCTTAAACAATTTTGAGCGTACCTGTGAATCTTTATTTATCTGGAAGATGGTCTATTTTAGGCCACAGCAATATTAAAATCTGAGATCTGCAAAGATAGGGATCTAGTTATAGGGGAGGATCTCAGTAACTTCTATTTTCCTTTCCAAACTGAGCTTGGTCTACTCTCTTCCTAAATATGTTCCTTCAAAAGGTATAAGGCAGGTAAGCTCACGTCCTTGCACGAGAGTTCAGTAAAACTCAGTATTGTTTTGTTTTTAATAGAAATAATTTGACATAATAAACCTTAATCTTATAATATCCCTAACTTTAATATAAGATTTTTGTTTCATAGCACAACTTACTAAAGTTGAGTTGTATTTATTTTGTTTGTAATTGTTCTAGCAATATTTATAACTACCCACTGAGAAGTTTGTCAAGTACTATACCACTTTGTTTTGGAGTTATTTGTAATTCACTTCCTGGCAAGAAAGGAGTCCTTATTCTTGGTATAACCAAGACTGTCTTTGAACAGTTTCCTTAGCCAAAAGATAAGATATTCCACTTGTAATTTTTATCTTTATTATATCCTCAGTTAAATAATATTTTCTGATAAGTCTTTGTATAGTTACTTTTAGAGTACAAGGGAAAAATTATCCCTTTGCAATAGCAGTATATTTGCTCCAAGAATGGCAAAATGTGGACAGTTATTGGAAGATATCTTAGCAGGGCCCACTGACAAAAGTATCTTTGAGATGTATATTTTTGGAGATTTATCAGTAAAGTGTCCTTCTTGGGGTATATTAATCATGTGTCCAGGATGTTACTTTGGCCCCTGTCAGAAGAAATAAGAAAGGAATAAAAGAGTCTCCATGTGTGTTGTAAAATAAAGCAGACTGAGAAAATTTCAAAGTCCCAATGCAAATCAGCAAAGTTACCAAAGAATTAGAAAGCTGATGCCACAGTTACTAGAATTTGGGCAGTCATATGTAATCAATAAACTGTAACTATCTTATGACCTGTGTGGTTATCAGGGGCAATAGAGTTCTTACCAGAAAACTGTCAATTTTTACTTGGTTTCAAGCCTTCACATTAATCTTGGAATACTGTGTTGCATATCAGATTAGCTCTTCTAATATGTCAGTCGCATATTTTATAAAGGCTGTTATTTATTAATTTTTATCTTAGAATAAGTTAGTCATAATACAAAGTATTCTTAATTTGAGAGAAAATTACCTGATTATCATGAATATACGCAAACAGCATGTTGGTGATAACTCTACAGGTCAGAATTAAATTTGACATTTCTTTTGGTAATAAATAAAAACAAAAATTACCTTCATAGCCAGGTTGCTTTTCTTTTTATTATGAATTATTTTTATGACACACAAAATATGTAAAATCATGCATAGCCTTACAATCAGGAATTAGTGGTCATATCTTGCTATCTTTCTTTATATCTTCATTTTTAAAGGCATAAAGAAGCAAGAAGAAAAGTAAATAAAGAAATAGTATAGAAAAGGGGAAAGGAGGAAGGGGAGAATGAGAATATAATGGAAGGGGTCAACTCGTTCAAAGTACATTGTAAATATGAATGGAATTACCACAATGTACCTCCCTCATGTTATTAATGTATGCTAATTCAAAATAAAATTTTATAAAAGATTAAAAACTAAAAAGAAATAATATAATACTAGTTCATTTATAACACTCCCAAGTCCCATGTCTCTCCATACTTCTCCTTTTTGAACTTTCTACTAATAGTTCCAATTTAAGTTTGTAATCATTTACTGAATGGAGATATATAAATAAACTACATGTAATATTACTTCATCTTTTAGCTTTAGATTTTGTGTCAAGAAAAGGGCTCAGAAAAAATACATTAATTTCAAGTGTAGTTTCTTCCAGATAATTGAGCAAGTGAAGGTGAATCTAAGAAGATTTTGTGGAGAGAATCATTATAAAAACAAAGAATGTCAGTTTCAGGCACTCTTCTTCTCCAAAATAGCATCTTCCAGCCTCCTCAAGGAAAGTTATACCAAAATATACCTAATATATAATGATTTTCTAGAAATTGACTTTGACAACTAACTCCATAGAAAAAAATTCAGGGAATATAAACAAACAGATGACAGTAAATGAAATATAATCTTCTTTTAAGCATACAAAACCATGATTAACCTACCTGATAGTTTATCTTGACTGTCAACTTGATTGGATTGAGAGATGCCTAGGAGATTAGTAAAGTACACTTCTGTGGGGACATTTCCAGAGAGAACTAACCAAGACCTGCTCTGAATGTAGGCAACATAATCCTATAGGCTTGGGGTCCAGAAGGAATAAAAGGGGATAAAGGAGAAAGCTAACTAGCACATACATTCTTTCTCTCTGCATCCCATCTGCCATGAGATGAGAAGTCTCTGTCACATGTTCCCCGTGCCATGATTATTTAGCCTCACCACAGGCCCAGAATCAATGGAGCTAAGGACTATGGACTGAAACCTCTACAACCATGAGAACTGTCCTCTTTTTCAGTTGTTTATATCAGGTACTGCAAAGTCTAACACCACTTATGATAAATATGTTAATGTCTAATAAAATAATTGCACATTAAAAGTATATTAAATCATGTGGGCATCTTCTGTACTTTCTACTAGTTTTTTTGGAAACCTAAAACTGCCTTATAAAATAAAGTGTGTTGATTCAAATAAAACTATGCTGAATTTATCAGACTGGCAAAGATCTATAAATCTGATTATGAAACATATGGGTAGGACTGTAGGAAAACAGAATCAGTATATATAGAGGGAGAGAAGATACATTGGTGTCCTACTTCACTCTCTATAGGGCAATTTAATTATGTTTATCAAAATTATAAATGCATACTCTTTTGTCCTAAAATTTTATCCCTCAATATTTATTCTACAAATAAAATTACATGCATGCAAAATTAATTATGTTAATGGTTGTCTATTTCAAGATTATTAGTAGCTGGATAAAAATGGAATTAACCTAAATATGCATCAAAGGAAAAGAAAAAATACTATAAAATCCTTACTCAGTGAAATGCTAATCTACACTCTCTGAACCAGTTGTGTTCTGGAATTCAGAATTTTTGGATTAAAAGGTAATATGGTAAGAGGACATTGCATGATAGTCACAGAAGAATCTGTGACTTTATCAGCTACATCACCACTCTACAGCAATGAGCTTGATACATTATTTTAAGTGATATATATGAAAATCATAGATCTCTTCACTTCAGGTCAGTTAGTTCAGCTCAGTTGGTATGAGATGGCATTGCTGGTATAGGCAGAAAGAATTCTTTCAAAAATGTCCATGCTCTAATTCCTCAGACCTGTGACTTCTGGTGTTACATGGCATTACATTAGGTTACATATGCTGGGTTAAATTACAAAAGGAACTTTACAACTTTACAGATAAAAATTAATGTTATGAACATTGGGTGGGGGATTGATGGTGTGTAACTGATCCGAGCTACTCAGAAGGTGGAGATATAGGAGAATCACGTTTTAAGACCAGCAGGAAGAATGTTAGCACAAGAGCCTACCTCAAAAGCAAACTAAAACCAAAAGGTCTGGATACCTGGGTTAAGTGACAGAGCTCTTGTTTATAAAGTGTGAGGCTCTGAGTTCAACCCCCGTGCTGCCCTAAATAAATAAATAAATAATAAACGTTGAGGGAATTTGACAGGCAACAAGGCAGCAGTGACCACAGCCCTACAAAGTTAAGGAACTAAATTTTACCAACAACCTAAATGAGCTTGAAATCACATTGTCCCTAGAATAGAGAGATTTTGAGTTTGACCTTGTGAGACCAGGAACAGAGAACCAAATATCCACAGTAAATTAGATCTGGACATCTAACCTACAGAGCTATGGGGTGTTTTAAGAGTTTTAAACATGTGGTAATTTGTTCAGAAAGTACTAGGAAATGAAAGCAATCACCAAATTAGTAATAAAAATACTTTGTAATGCTTTTACTATTTACTTTTTATTTTGCAAAACCTTTTTTATTAATGTATGACATATACACAGAAAAGACCACAAATAGTAAATGGAAAGTTTAATGGTTTTTCAATACATCGGTGTATCCAGGATGCAGATCAGGAAACAGCACATTGCCAACATCCAAAAGATCCACCTGTGTTTTCTTCCATGGATCCCCAACTTCAAGTACATAAATGAAAGTGGCCTCCTTGTGTACTTTATATACATGGAACCATAAAATATCTATTGTTTATTGTTTTGTTTGTGAGATACTTCCAAATTGCTTTGGGTAATCATGGATTATTCATCCTAATTGCTGTGTGGTATTACATTATTTGGGTAAATAGCGATGTATTTAACTTTTCTAGTTAATAGGCATTTAGGTAATTTTCAGTGTTAGGCTTTATGAATAATAGTACTAAGAGAATTCTTATACATATCTTGTAGTGAATGTCTTATACACTATTCCTGGATGTATAGGTAGAAGTGGAAGATTGAGCAATTTAAATTTTTGGTTTATTTTTCTGAAATGTAGAGAAGAAATTGAGACCCATGCTATGTACTCATAAAAAAATGTAGAAGTTCATGTATTGATGACAAGAAAATTCTAAGCCATAATTATTAATGAAAAGTGCACAAAGTATTTTATATCTTGCATATAAGTAAATAAGAAAATATATTATATTCCATAAGAGCAATTAATAAGTATTGCTACATTCAAGTGTGGTAGAAATTCAAGAAGATAGAGCCATAAACAGAAAAATGTTATATTCACAAAAAGGTATATATGTAAATCTTTTCATTTTTTTAATTATGAGAATGTACTGCCTACCAAAAAATGAAAAGAAATGACATTTGCTTTTGAATGGTTACATTTGGCCATAGAAATTCCCAGGAAATTACCCACTTTATAGCCAGTTTTTTCTTAGTAATTACTAGCTACAGGATTTTTAAACTTTTGTTTAATCCCACTCCTCCAATAAAAAAAATTAAAGAGAAATCTGAGAGTCAGAGTAGTGCAATATCAGTCAGCAATGCTTCACTTCATCCAGGGCAGCCACTGCCCACCTGGTTGTTGCTCTAATGCCCTATCTAAAATCAACATTGCTTGAGATGTAGCACTATTTTATAATGAAAACAAACAAGTGTCCCCAAACATTGTATAAGGGCACTTATATTTAAAAATAAATATAAGTATAACATAAATATAAGTACTTATTATATATAAGTATAAATATAAATATAAAAAATTTTCTATTATCATTTTATTAGCAGATATTAGTCGTACACTGGGGGTTTCTTGTGACATTTCCATGTGTGCTTACAGCACACCTTGATTAGATTTACCCCTCCATCATTCTTTCTCATCACCCCTTCTTAAAACAATTTCAACAGGTTTCATTGTCCTATTTCCCTACAAGTATACAAAGTATGAAGACCACATTGACCTTCACCTTCCCCCTCCTTCCTCCCACTGGTGCCTACTTCTGAACAAGGCCTGTTTTACATTCCCGTCCTTTTTTTTTTTTTGTGAATGTTAATTGTTCAAAGGAGTTTTGCCTTGGTATTTTATACACGCATATGTCATACTTTAATCAGATTAACCCCTTCTTTCTTTTCCTAATCCAACACCCTATTATTCAACAGCTTTCAATATGTTTCATTGTGTCATCTTCAAACACAGATGCAGTGTATTTTGATATTATTCACTCTCTATCCTATTTTTCTCTCTTGCTTCTCCCAGTCTCCTCAACAGTACTACTATTTCAAACATGCCCTTTATCTACATATCTATCTATCCATTTACCTTTTAGATCTAGCTTCCACATTTGAGGGAATAAATGTGACCTTTGTCTTTCTGAACCTGGCTTACTTTGCCTATCATGATGCTCTCCAGTTGAGTTGCATTCCACCTGTTCCTATTTTGTCTAAAGGACCAAAGGGGAAAACCTTGCACCTAGTTGTTCCTGATTTAAAACCATGTTTTATGTTCCTCAACTGAAATTTCATAAAAGAGAAGTTAGCAACCTCCCTTTTCCACTAAGAAAATCAGGTTTATATTATCCAAGTGGAAAACAACAAAAATCTGAGAAAGCAGCAAGTATCTTTCTAGATGAAAGGATGGGCATCTTAGTTTCCTCCATCCATCATGTAGATGGCCATGGCAGCCTAACCTCCTGAGATAAATTCATGGCCATGGATGGCTGACTGAGTCTGCTGGGTCTCCCACTGCACCTCCTCTTCTCTTCCTGTCCCTGGGTTCTGACAGACTGGAAAGTACAGGGAAGTATAGACCCACCTACTCTGCTCGTACATAAAGCCAAAAGACATCATGACTGTGAAAGTGACTCATTGATTTCTGGCCCCAAGTCAAAGCTCAGTAAAAGCTTGTACTCGTCCTCTCTGATCACAGACATAAATCTGCACAAGAGACCATCATAATTGATGGCTACCTTTCAAAGACAAAATAGTCAATACATTGGGCAAGTCTCCCTATCCATTTCTCATAAGACACGCATAAAATTTATGACTCTTCTAACTTATCATCACTCCAAGAATGTATTGATTTTCTTAACCACATAGTCAACATCCTTGATTACGGCCCTGAATGAAATGATATTTAAACAGCAAAATCATTTCAGCCTTTACATTGTAAATGATCAGCAGTTTTCATTATTGCACCCCTTTATCTGCAAACTTTCAGTTATGAGAGCATCTGTGATTTTCAGCCTTTATATTAAAGGACCAAATCAGTATTTCTTTAATCCAAGAGCTCTGTTCAACATCACTATCCAAAAATTTCTAAAGGTATGCCCCTGAGGTTTCTGCTTCCTTCTATTTAGACACTAATCTATGAAGGAACTTTGAAGATGTAATTAAAGCTACCTATCATCTGACCTTAAAATATAGGAAGATTATTTTGGACTATCTACGTGGACCCAGAGTATTCATTTGAGCCCTTTAGAGCAGAAGAGGAGACTAAGCATGATACTGAATACCTGTAATCAAGCTACTTGAGAGGTAGGGATAGGTGGATGGTGGTTTGAGGTCAGCCTGGGCAAAAATATAATGAGACCCTCTGTCAAAAAGCAAACCAGGAGTAGTGGTACGTGCCTGTAATTCCAGCTACTTGGGAGGTGGAGGTAGGAGATGGCAATCTGAGACTGACCCTAGTTAACAGTGCTCAACAAACTAAAGCAAAAAAAGGCAGGGTCAGCTGGGAGCATTACATAAGTGGCACAGTGCTTGTCTAACATGCACGAGACCTTGAGTTCAAACCCCAGTACTGCACACAAACACACACACCCACCATAGAAAATCAGAAGAGGAAGACAAAATAGTCATGAGATATGGCAGAAAAAGACAGAAGACAGGAGAGGAAGACAGGACATCTTAAGTGGGAAAAGGACTATCCCCATCATTGCTGTCTGTGAGAACTGAGGAAGAGAGGCATAGCTGATGAACTGGGCTGTTCTCTGAAGCTGAGAAGAGCCCCCTCCTGACAGACAGCAAAAGCAGCGGGGACCTGAGTCCTTCTACAGTAAAGAGCTAAATTATACCAACAATCTGAATTACCTTGACAGAAATTTATCTTTATAGCCCATGGAAAAGAATACGACCATATAAACATGTCCGTTTCAGCTTTTTGAAACCTGGAGGAGAGAAACAACTGAAGTATGCCATGTCTGAATTTCTTACCTACAGAATTGTGAAATAATAAAAGGGAACTCAGTCACTAAATTTATGAATCTTTTTTGGTCATGGAAACTGAGTTAGCTTTCCATTAGTGTGACAAAAAAAAACAAGACAATCAATTTAGAAGGACAGTTTCGTTTTGGCTCTCAGTTTCAGAGGTTTCAGTCTATGGTCACTTCATCCTGTTGCTTTGGATCTGTGGCAACACAGTACATCAAGATAGGAGCACATGGTATTGGAGGGCTGTCCACCTCATGGTAGATAGGGAGCAAGGACTGAGTAATAGGAAGGGCAGGATGCTAACATCCCCTTCAAAGACATACCCCAATGACCTAACTTACTTCCACTAGGCCCCACTTCCTAAAGGTTCCTCCACCCCCAAGTAGCACCATGAAACAGAAAAGCTCAAAAGCAAAATTAAAGTGCATCAATTTCTTGCATCAATTGCAAAGATATGTTGAAAATACAAGGGAAGAGATTATGTAAATTAATACTAAAATAAAAATACAAAAGAACCTCACTACCTAATTTGGAGGCACAAAAAAAATCTATTGCCATGCAATAAATTATACCCAAAGCTAGCAGCTCAAAGCAACAAATATTATGTCACAGTTTTATGGGTCAGGAATGCAGGGGAATTCTAGAACATAACAAGTCACTAGGGAAAAAAAATGAGAAAATCTGAATAGAATTTTAACTTTAAATAAGCGAACTACTTTATTTAAGTACATATATATTTAGAAATGGTTTTGTGCTATCTTCACTGGCTATAAAATTCTTTGTGGGAACAAACATTCAGTGATTTATGTAAGTGGATCTATTGCATTCTGAAATTATGCTTTATGGAGAAGAGTGAGAATTTCTCAATTTTTTCAGTAACTTTTTAGAATATTTGATTTTTTTTTACCTGGATTTAGATGGTTCTTTATTTATTTTGCTAAATCACTTACTTTTTAAGCTCTTCTTTGTAAGGAGTTCTCAAGTATATCCTCAAAGTCTCTGATGTTGCTTCCTTTTCATATCCTGTCTACTCCTTTGTGCTTCCTGAATTTCTTTTTTCTTTTTTTTATATTCATATGTGCATTCAAGGCTTGGTTCATTTCTCCCCCCTGCCCCCACCCCCTCCCTTACCACCCACTCTGCCTCCTCCCTCTCCCCACTACCCCCTCAATACCCAGAAGAAACTATTTTGCCCTTATTTCTAATTTTGTTGTAGAGAGAGTATAAGCCATAATAGGAAGGAACAAGGGTTTTTGCTGGTTGAGATAAGGATAGCTATACAGGGAGTTGACTCACATTAATTTCCTGTGCTTGTGTGTTACCTTCTAGGTTAATTCTTTTTGATCTCACCTTTTCTCTAGTTCCTGATCCCCTTTTCCTATTGGCCTCAGTTGCTTTTAAGGTATCTGCTTTAGTTTCTCTGCGTTAAGGGCAACAAATGCTAGCTAATTTTTTAGGTGTCTTACCTATCCTCACCCCTCTCTTGTGTGCTAAAGCTTTTATCATGTGCTCAAAGTCCAATACCCTTGTTGTGTTTGCCCTTGATCTAATGTCCACATATGAGGGAGAACATACGATTTTTGGTCTTTTGGGCCAGGCTAACCTCACTCAGAATGATGTTCTCCAATTCCATCCATTTACCAGCGAATGATAACATTTCGTTCTTCTTCATGGCTGCATAAAATTCCATTGTGTATAGATACCACATTTTCTTAATCCACTCGTCAGAGGTGGGGCATCTTGGCTGTTTCCATAACTTGACTATTGTGAATAGTGCCGCATTAAACATGGGTGTGCAGGTGCCTCTGGAGTAACCTGTGTCACGTCTTTTGGGTATATCCGCAAGAGTGGTATTGCTGGATCAAATGGCAGATCAATGCTTTTTATGCAAATTTCTTTTGGTAAAAAAAAATTTTTCTCCAAATTTTTTTTCAGAGTGGTTGTACTAGTTTACATTCCCACCAACAGTGTAAGAGGGTTCCTTTTTCCCCACATCCTCGCCAACACCTGTTGTTTGTGGTGTTGCTAATGATGGCTATTCTAACAGGGGTGAGGTGGCATCTTAGTGTGGCTTTAATTTGCATTTCCTTTATTGCTAGAGATGGTGAGCATTTTTTCATGTGTTTTTTGGCCATTTGAATTTCTTCTTTTGAGAAAGTTCAGTTTAGTTCACTTGTGCATTTCTTTATTGGTTCATTAGTTTTGGGAGAATTTAGTTTTTTAAGTTCCCTATATAGTCTGGTTATCAGTCCTTTGTCTGATGTGTAGCTGGCAAATATTTTCTCTCACTCTGTGGGTGTTCTCTTCAGTTTAGAGACCATTTCTTTTGATGAACAGAAGCTTTTTAGTTTTATGAAGTCCCATTTATCTATGCTATCTTAGTTGCTGTGATGCTGGTGTTTCATTGAGAAAGTTCTTACCTATACCTACTAACTCCAGAGTATTTCCTACTCTTTCCTGTATCAACTTTAGAGTTTGTGGTCTGATATTAAGATCCTTGATCCATTTTGAGTTAATATTGGTATAGGGCGATATACGTGGATCTAGTTTCAGTTTTTTTGCAGACTGCTAACCAGTTTTCCCAGCAGTTTTTGTTGAAGAGGCTACTATTTCTCCATCGTATATTTTTAGCTCCTTTGTCAAAGACAAGTTGGTTATAGTTGTGTGGCTTCATATCTGGGTCCTCTATTCTGTTCCACTGGTCTTCATGTCTGTTTTTGTGCCAGTACCATGCTGTTTTTATTGTTTTTGGTTGGTAATATAGTTTGAAGTCAGGTATCATGATACCTCCAGCATTGTTCTTTTGACTGAGTATTGCCTTGGCTATTCGTGGCTTCCTGTGTTTCCATATAAATTTCACGGTAGATTTTTCTATCTCTTTAATGAATGTCATTGGAATTTTGATGGGAATTGCATTAAACATGCAGATCACTTTTGGGAGTATCGACATTTTTACTATGTTGATTCTACCAATCCATGAGCATGGGAGATCTCTCCACTTTCTATAGTCTTCCTCAATCTCTTTCTTCAGAAGTGTATAGTTTTCCTTATAGAAGTCTTTCACATCTTTTGTTAGGTGTACACCTAGGTATTTGATTTTTTTTGAGGCTATTGTAAATGGAATTGTTTTCATACATTCTTTTTCAGTTTGCTCATTGTTAGTGTATAGAAATGCTAATAATTTTTCTATGTTGATTTTATATCCTGCTACATTGCTATAGCTATTGATGATGTCTAGAAGCTTCTGAGTAGAGTTTTTTGGGTCTTTAAGGTATAGGATCATGTTGTCTGCAAATAGGGATATTTTGACAGTTTCTTTACCTATTTGTATTCCTTTTATTCCTTCTTCTTGCCTAATTGCTCTGGCTAGGAATTCCAGTACTATGTTGAAGAGGAGTGGAGATAGTGGGTATCCTTGTCTGGTTCCTGATTTTAGAGGGAATGGTTTCAGTTTTTCTCCATTAAGTATAATGTTGGCTGTAGGTTTGTCATATATAGCTTTTATAATGTTGAGGTACTTTCCTTCTATTCCTAGTTTTCTTAGAGCTTTTATCATGAAATGGTGTTGGATCTTATCAAAGGCTTTTTCTGCATCTATTGAGATGATGAAGTGGTTTTTGTCTTTGCTTCTGTTAATGTGGTTTATTACATTTATTGATTTTCATATGTTGAACCACCCCTGCATCCCTAGGATGAAGCTTACTTGGTCGTGATGAATAATCTTTTTGATGTGTTGTTGAATTTGGTTTGCCATTATTTTGTTGAGGATTTTTGCATCAATATTCATTAAGGAGATTGGCATATAGTTCTCCTTTTTGGAGGTGTCTTTGCCTGGTTTTGGGATAAGTGTAATACTGGCTTCATAAAATGTGTTTGGCAGTTTTCCTTCCCTTTCTATTCGTGGAACAGTTTAAGGAGCATTGGTATCAGTTCTCCTTTAAAGGTCTGATAGAATTCAGCAGAGAATCCATCAGGTCCTGGACTTTCCTTTTTGGGGAGACTCTTGATTGCTGCTTCAATTTCATTTTGTGTTATAGATCTATTCAGGTGATTAATTTCCTCTTGGTTCAGTTTTGGATGGTCATATGTATCTAGAAATCTGTCCATTTCTTTAAGATTTTCAAATTTATTTGAATATAGGTTCTCAAAGTAGTCTCTGATGATTTCCTGGACTTCCATGGTGTTTGTTGTTATCTCCCCTTTTGCATTCCTGAATCTACTAATTTGGGTTTTTTCTCTCCTCATTTTAGTCAGGTTTGCCAGGGGTCTATCGATCTTGTTTATTTTTTCAAAGAACCAACTTTTTGTTTCATTAATTCTTTGTATGGTTTTTTTGGTTTCTATTTCGTTGATTTCAGCTCTTATTTTTTTTATTTCTCTCCTTCTGTTTGTTTTGGGATTTGCTTGTTCTTGTTTTTCTAGGAGTTTGAGATGTATCATTAGGTCATTGATTTGGTATCTTTCAGTCTTTTTAATGTATGCACTCATGGCTATAAACTTTCCTCTCAGGACTGCCTTAACTGTGTCCCATAGGTTCCAGTATGCTGTGCTTTCATTTTCATTGACTTCCAGGAACTTTTTAATTTCCTCTTTTATTTCATTGATGATCCATTTTTCATTAAGTAATGAGTTATTTAGTTTCCAGCTGTTTGCATGTTTTTTGTCTTTACTTTTGTTGTTGAGTTCTACTTTTACTGCATTGTGATCAGATAGTATGCATGGTATAATTTCTATTTTCTTATATTTGCTGAGACTTGCTTTGTGCCCTAGGATATGATCTATTTTGGAGACGGTTTCATGGGCTGCTGAGAATGTATATTGTGTAGAAGTTGGATGAAATGTTCTGTAGGCATTAACTAGGTCCATTTGATCTATTGCATATTTTAGATCTTGGATTTTTTTATTGAGTTTTTGTTTGGATGACCTATCTATTGATGATAATGGGGTGTTAAAGTCTCCCACAACCACTGTGTTGGCGTTTATATATGCTTTTAGGTCTTTCAGGGTATGTTTGATGAAATTGGGTGCGTTGACATTGGGTGCATACAGGTTGATGATTATTATTTCCTTTTGGTCTATTTCTCCTTTTATTAGTATGGAATGTCCTTCTTTATCTTGTTTGATCAATGTAGGTTTGAAGTCTACTTTGTCAGAGATAAGTATTGCTACTCCTGCCTGTTTTCGGGGGCCATTGGCTTGGTAAATCTTCTTCCAGCCTTTCATCCTTAGCCCATGCTTGTTTCTGATGGTGAGATGGGTCTCCTGTAAGCAACAAATTGTTGGATCTTCCTTTTTAATCCATTTCGTCAAGCGGTGCCTTTCGATGGGTGAATTAAGTCCATTAACTTTAAACATTAGTACTGCTGGATATGTGGTGATTCCTGTCATTTAGTTGTCTTAGTTGTTTGAAGGTTTGATTGTGTGTACCTAAGTTGAGGTTACTCTCTACTGTCTTGCTTTTTCTTTTCCTGTGGTTTGGTGCTGCCTGTCTTTTCATGGTTAAGTTGGGTTTCACTTTCTGTGTGCAGAATCCCTTGAAGAATCCTTTGTAGTGGTGGCTTTGTGGTCACATATTGTTTTAGTTTCTGCTTATCATGGAAGATTTTATTGCTCCATCTATTTTGAATGATAGTTTTGCTGGGTAGAGTATCCTGGGGTTGAAGTTATTTTTATTCAGTGCCCAGAAGATCTCACCCCACGCTCTTCTTGCTTTTAATGTTTCTGTTGAGAAGTCTGCTGTGATTTTGATGGGTTTACCTTCGTATGTTACTTGTTTTTTCTCTCTTACAGCCTTCAATATTCTTTCCTTAGTTTCTGAACTTGTTGTTTTAATGATGATATGTCATGGGGTAGTTCTATTTTGATCTGGTCTGTTTGGTGTCCTGGAGGCCTCTTGCATCTGTATGGGAATATCTTTCTCTAGATTTGGGAAATTTTCAGTTATTATTTTGTTAAATATATTACGCATATCCTTCGCTTGCACCTCTTCTCCTTCTTCAATGCCCATGATTCTCAAGTTTGGTCTTTTGATGGAGTCGGTGAGTTCTTGCATTTTCTTTTCACAGGTCTTGAGTTGTTTAATTAATAGTTCTTCGGTTTTTCCTTTATTTACCATTTCATCTTCAAGTTCTGAGATTCTGTCTTCTGTTTGTTGTATTCTGCTGGATTGGCCTTCCGTTTTGTTTTGCAGTTCTGTTTTGTTCTTTTTCTAAGGTTTTCCATATCCTGTCTGGTTTCCTCTTTAATGTTGTCTATTTTTGTCCTGAGTTCATTTATCCATTTATTCATCATGTTCTCTCTTTCACTTTGGTGTTTATACAGTGCGTCTATGGTTTCCTTTATTTCTTCTTTTGCTTTTTCAAATTCTCTATTTTTGTTGTCTTGGAATTTCTTGAGTGTCTCCTGTACATTTTGGCTGACCCTATCCAGTATCATCTCTATAAAATTCTCATTGAGTACCTGTAGTATGTCTTCTTTTAAATTATTCTTGTGGGCTTCATTGGGTCCTTTGTCATAGTTTATCTTCATTTTGTTGGAGTCTGAATCTGAGTACCTCTTTTCTTCATTCCCCTCTGGTTCCTGTACTAATTTTTTGCTGTGGGGAAACTGGTTTCCCTTTTTTTTCTGTCTTCCCATCATTGTCTTTGGTGTTGTTACTGTCCCTGTACTGTGTGCAATTAAGTATCTTCTAGCTTGTAATAATAACAATGGTACTATTTAGAATGGAAGGGTGAGCTGAGATGGAAAGCAAGAAGTTAAAGAAATGGGAAAAACAAATACACAGACTGGAAGGAGAAAACAGGACAAGGTATCAGACAAGAAGGTTTCAAAGGTATAAACAGGGAGCTTTAGTATACTAATCGAAAGTAAGCTGAACAGACATTAGAGAGACAGAGAGAGGATTGAAAATCAAAAATAAAAAAAAATAAAGTTAAGAATAAAAATAAAAAATAAGTAAATTAAAGAAAAATCTATGTATAAAAATTATTAAAATAAAATGAAAAAATAGAAAAATTTAAAAAACCCAAAAAACCAAAAAGCAAAAAACCTCCAAGTTCAAATGCAATGAAGTTTCAGTCTTAATAATTTGGGTGTCCATCTCAGTCTCCAATCCTGGAGATGGTGCCTCAGATGTTGTTCTGTAGTTGTCTCATCAAAGGGGACGCATAAAGTAGAACAAAACTACCCACACATGCACAAAAAAAACCCCACCAAGTGTGCCAATTTCAAATGCAATACAGTTTCAGTAAGTTTTTCAGCTTGCAAGTGTAATTCAGTTGTTCTCTCATCAAAGGTAGGGAGACAAAGAAAAAAAAAGAGTCTGGAGACAGTTCTGAGAATGGTGTCTGCAGCTATGGCTTGCCTGCCTGCTGCTGTCAGCCTGCTGTTGCTGGAGGCATTATTTATGCAGATCTCAGGGGTGAGCTTTGCACTCACCTGGCTCTGCAGGCTTTGTTTGCTCAGATTTCTCCTGTGCGGGAGCCTCTGCTACAAGCTTTCCCCTTTCCAAGCACACTGGGAAAAGTGACATTGCACCCTTGTTGTCAGGCCTGCATGTTTATTTACAGTTCACGTGGGAAGTGGGTCTTCCCTCCTCTCTTATGGGGTTTTCCTTCCTCCGCCACTCTCACAAGCTTTCCCGCTCCTGGTTGCTGGGCGTGCACCCCCGCTCCCACCAGAGGATCTCCGGCCAGGCCGGCTTGTTTATTTACGGTCCCAGGAAGGGTTCCCTTCCCCCAATCTTCGGCATTCAGTGCGACCCACCCTCTTTCCCACGTGTCTTAATTGCTCTTATTGCTTATTACTCAGTTTCTCTTTTTTTCCCTGGGTGGAGGTTGGTCTGTTCAGGGGGCTATGCTGCTCTGGCCCAGGCTTGTCTGTAGGAGTACTGCGGTACTGCAAAGCTCACCTGGTCTGCGTCTTCCCAAGCCGTCTGGGCGCCGGCGACTGGTGGCCCGGGGGCCCTCTGGGTTTCTCTGTTTAACGTAAAGTGGAGATTCTCTGTGCCGGCTGGAGGTGTGGAGGGGTCAAAGTTATGCCTCTTCTCAGTGATTATGCCTGCAAAGTGTGTCTCCAGCGTTTCTCCAAGATTTCACTATAGGAGGCTCGCTTTCTGCTCCCTCCCTCTAGCCGCCATCTTGGAATCTCTGTGAATTTCAAACCTTTGATAAATGTTGTTTTTTGTTTCCCTTTTTTTCTTAGTAAAATATGATACATATGTAATACAGAAAATGGAAGCTGGATGACTTATAAACTCTGAAACTGGAAGACTTACAATCTCTACAACTGAAGAAGAAAATAGAACAAAAAGCACAGAAAAATTAGTTGAAGAATTACAAAAATAAAACTGTAAAATAAAGGACTATTCAAATACAGAGTCTTCTAGCTTTATGTTCTAAAAGAGAGAGAGAGACAGAGACAGAGACAGAGACAGAGAAAGAGATAAAGAGGCAACTTACTACCAAGAAACCTTAAAACTAGATGAATAGGGTTTAAAAATAAGGGGAAAAAATCACATCATCATCACTTTTCCCCGTTATTCTGCCGTCTTTTATCTCCAGTATTCTTCTGCTCACTGATACTTACTTGTTCTTTGGAAAATATGAGAAATTATTTCAAAACTTTTTTTCTCTTTTTTGAATTCTGGCATGTATTCTTAATTTGATTTTTGCATCTAATATCAATATTCTTCTTTTTGACACAGCATATTCATGGGGGTGGATTATCTATGCTTTTTGTGTATCAGAAAATAGAAATTATAACTGCATCATTATTTTTGCCCTTGAAAAAAATTTTGGAGGATTCCATTCAGCTCTTCATTTCCCAGAATACCTTTCATTTTCTGCTTAGTACTTGGGTTGGAAGGCTATGCATTCATGGTTTGTAATCTGTTAAATCTTGTGTTGCTTGGGTGTGGGAGGTGGCAGCAGTATTTAGAGTGAACTGGCAAAAGGAGCAGCTGGCAGCTGATAACTCTAATTTGGGTAAGCACTCTCTTAGCACTTGCCACATTTTAAATGCCATCTGCCTGAATGAAGTCTGTGTGTGCTCCCTTGATTAGAAGTGTTGGGTCTACCTCAGAGTTCATCCTTTCCCTTGCTCTGAGGAAAGCAAATCTCTTTTCTGATAAACCAGAACCTGTGATATTTTCTAAGCTCTAAAACTTTGTGTTACATGGTTAATTTATCTCAGTTGACTTTCATTTGAGACTGCAAACCTGGATCTCAGCTCATTGTTATTCTAATTTTCTGTTCTGCTCCATCTTGTAACACTTTTCTACAGGTGAAGAAACTCCGAGGGCTTTAGCGGTAGTTTGTCTATATTTACAAAAACATAAAACTACAGAAGCAGCATAAATGTTATGTAAGGATTGATCTACTAACAAGGACCCAGTATATTTCTAAATCTGCTTTTCCTGTTTCATTTATAATTGAATATTATTAAAGTTGGTTGACAAACACATGTGGTTTTATACATTATTTTCTCTGCTTGTGTATGTGCTTAAAACTCTCAGTATAAAAACTAAAGTGAAATTATCCTAATGACAGATTCCCTGTGTATTTCAACACTATCTCTATCACTTAAAAAGATGAGTTGTTTTTGTGGCCTTTATCTACCTTTTCCCCCTACATTCAAGCCTCACCACTGTGCTCTACATCGGAAATGTTCTCCATACATCTTTCTTTGATTTATTCCTAATTTCATGAATCTGATAGTTTATCATATGAGCCTGTAGACAGGTTGGTTAAAGATGGATTTCACCATTGTCTTTTAGGCTTTGGTTCATTCAGTTAGGTTTCTTTTGAAGAAGGTAGTTAAATGAAGAGTCATGTTTTTGGCTAAAAGTCTGTTGAGGAGGGCATTTACCAATTTATGTGAGCAGAGGTAAAATTATTGTTCTAAAGAACATAAAGCACAAAACACAAAAACTATACTGACATAAATGGTTCCCCTTCAAAGAAATTAGTGTTGTTAAGAAGAGAGGGTCAAAAATCTTTACCAATTTTTCAGATTTGCTCTTTTCACTTGACCTTAGCTCCTTATTGAAATTACAACAATTCTTTCTTGAGGCTGCTGTACCTAGTCTTGGAAACAATGAGATCTCATTAGAACATCCTTCCAATTTATAAATGAGGTTCTTAAATATTATTTCCTCAATCCCCTTGGTGATGGTGTATTGTTGAGTTAATAATGATATTTCCATAAATGTACATAGTGATTAGAAGACTCTTCCTGCATTCAGAAATATGAGAACATGACAAAATCTGTGAGAACTGTAGAAATTGTGAAGTCTTTTCTATGATTTAAAATGAAATGTGCCCCACAGGTTCATGTGTTGAAATGTTTGGTCCCCAACTAGTGGTGCTATTTTAGGAGATGGTGGGAACTTTAGAAGATGCCACCTAGCTTGAGGTAGTAGGTCACTGAGGATGTTTCCTTAGGGGCTGCATTTTGTCCCAAGTCCTTCCCCTGCTCTCTGCTTCCTGCCCACCATGATGTGAGCTGTTCAGCCATGCTCCCCACCTTGCCAAAAAAGGACTGAAACCTCTGAAATCATGAGCAAAACATTTTTTTTTTCTTCTTTTAACTTGTTTATGTCAGGCATTCAGTCACTGCAATGAAAAAACTAACTAATGCAGAAAATTAATACCAGAGAAGTTGGATCATTGCTATGACTAAACCTAGCAATGTGGATCTTAAGCGTTTGGAACTGGTTTACAAGAGGAACTTGGAAAAGTTTGAAGAAGCCAGCTGGAGAAAGCCTAGGATGCTCTAAGCACAGGTTAATGGGCAATTTTGGAAGGAGCTCAGAAGACCAGAATGCTGACAGTAAAGAATGTGCTCGTGAAGTTTCAGATGGGAACAAGAATCATTGGTAATAGGACTAGAGGTCACTACTGTTACCTTCTGGTAATTTTGTCCTTGTCCTGAGATTGTGTCGGAGGCTAAGTTTATTGGATTAATTTATCTAGTTGAGAAAATTTCAAGGCAACCCAACATTCAGACTGTGGCACGGTTATTGTTAGCTGCTTTTAGCCAAACTTATAATGAAAGTTGGGAGCAAAAAAGGACAGCAGAAAGACTTGAAAAACTTACGGTTTGGTTAGACAATCCTCTGAAAAGCTGGGACTGAGGAAGACATGGTTTCAGAAGAAATAAATGCCATTAAAAGGAAGCCAGTAGATAAGATTTCAGGGCATCTCAGGAATTGGCCAGACTCCACCCATCACAGCCTCAATGGTATGAAAAGGGTGAACTTACTTGAAAGACCTTTGTTTGGAAAGAGAATGGCCATGGGGCACCCTGCTCAAACAGGGGTGCCTAGGAAATTGTTTGACCAGGAATCAATTCACCATGCTCAGTCACCCTGGCATTCAGAGACCAAAGTAATTGTACTGCAAGGGTACCAAGCTACTGCTGGAAATGGCAACAGACCTTGGTGTAATCCACATGATGTGGGCCTTGCAGGTTATTAAAACAAAAATGAGTTGTAGGATCATGGAGGCATCCACCAAGATTTCAGGGAAATCCCGGGGGGCCAGGTAATATGTGCAGGGTCAGAGCTGCTGAAGAAAGCAACTGAGAGGGTGATGCATGAACTTGTGGGAGTAAAGCTGAGGATGTAATGGAGAGCACAGTATGTTGGAGATGGTAGGAATTTGGAATATCTGCTGAGGAATGCTGTAAACAATGAATGAAGTCAGTCCAAGAGAGAGGCCATGTAGGCTGAAATAAACAAGGATATAGGAGTGAGGCTTCCCAAGCTCATTGAAGTTCACATCACAACACCTTATGCCTTGAATGTCAGACATGTAGCTGTAGGATTTAATTTTTGCTTGCTGAGTTTCAGTCTGGCTCTGGTCCAATTCTTTATTGCCATTCTCCAAATTCTTCCTTATGAAACGGGAATGTTTACCCTGTGCCAATGTATCTTGAGAGTATGTAACTTTTATTTTTTATTTTACAGGAGCTCACAACTAAGATTTTGCCTAAAGTTTCAGAGGTCACTTTGAACTTGGGCATTTTAACAATGTTGGTATTGTGAAGACTATAAGGACCCATAGAGATGGGCTAAGTAGATTTTGCATTATGAGATGCCCATAAGCCTTTGGGGCCAAGGACATAATGTTAATGCTGAGTATGAAATGCCTCCCACAGACTCATGTGTTAAATGTTTGGTCCCCAGTTGGTGGCACTATTTTGGGAATGATGGAAACTTTAGGAGGTGGGACCTGGCTGTAGGACTGTAGGAGTAGGTTGCTGGCAGTATATCCTTGGGAGTCTACTGTGTCCTCCCAAGGAAATAACTTTCTCTCTCTCTCTCTCTCTCTCTCTCTCTCTCTCTCTCTCTCTCTCTCTCTCTCTGTCTCTCTCTCCCCTTATCTCCTGATTGCCAAGATGGGAGTTGCTCCACTATGCCCTCCCTGACATAATAGACTGAAATCTCTGAAAATATAAGATAGATAAATCTTTCTTCCTTTTAAATTGTTTATGTCATGCATTCTTCACAATGACGAGAAAGCCAACTAATATATCTTCTATTTCCTTGTGCTCAAGCAACCTCAGGTTTCTTAAAACCCCGGGTGCTAACAATCAAGACTGATTGCAACTTATACAAGCTTATCTTCTGCAAACTTGTTTGAAGTGGAGTGAGGGGAGCAGGTTGTCTGAGTTAGGTCTCTTTTTCCATGAGTTGTGATTTTGTAAGGGTTTTATGGCATCCCTTTTCTCTGGCCTACCAATCTACAGATTATGGCTGTTTCAGACTCTCTCTACAACCTGTTACAATCAATTTGTTATTTTTGTTTCAGCAAGGAGATTTGAATATTCCTCACTAATCTTGGAATGAAGTTAGTAGCTTCATAAGTAAGTAGCAATTTATTTATACCACTTGCCATTTTCTATGCTCTGAACTTTTAAAAGTGTCCATTCATCTCACTCAGATTCAAGAAAAGTTACTGTAGCAAATAGGTGATAAAATTTAGAACTATCTTTGTTGCCTGTCGTATACTTACTTGGCAATACAAGCCACTATAAAATAATCTATATTATTACAGATATTATCATATTCTACCTCTCCCTTCTTTTGTTGAGCTTAGCAACCTGCTGTGGTTTATATCGACTCGGCTTGGAGTCATTGAAGGCAATTGTTCTGAAACTGACTACCTAAATACATGGATGACACTGAGTTCAGTGGCTGACTTCAAGGTTAACACAATGGGATCTACTTTGAAGAGGATTGAAGAAAAACTGATACAAAGAAAATTTGTGAAATCATCCTGGGGAAACACAGAAAACATCTGTAATTTCTGAAACATTTGGAGCCTCCTCCACAAGTGAACACACACAGCCTATAGGTGTCACTGCAAGTTCTTCTTTGTAGACAATTTTTGAAAGGGTAAGAGAAATTCAACTTAACAGTTGTCAAATTTTGCCTTTTTTAACACCCTATCTTCTCATGCATGAAAAAAGCCACAGTCAGCCAAGCTAGGAAGAAATGACTACTCTTTTTTCTGATTAAAATCCATGAAGGTTTTTTCCTATTGTGCTACTGGGGACTGAACTCTGGGCCTCTCTCCTGCTAGACAGGCATGCTACCACATGAGACTCTCTGCTTTTTTGTGTTGATTATTTTTGAGCTAAGGTCTTGCTTTATGCCCAGGCCAGTCTAGACCACAATCTTCTTATTTGTGCTTCCCCATGAAGCTAGAAAGACAGGTGTGTGCCATCGCACATAGCCGTTGGTTGAGATGGGGTCTTGAGAACTCTGCACATGCTAACCTTGAGCAGTGATCCTCTTGTCCTCTGCCTCCCAAGTAGCTAGGATTATAGTCTTGAACCACCATGCCCAGCATACAAATCTTGAGTGTTATATGACAGCAGCTCTGAAATTCTTGTGCTGCATACTTTGTGCTAGTCCACCTCAAATCTTTACTGGCTGCACTCAGAAGAGAACAAATAAGAAATATGGTGAGCCTTTAATGAAGTTAAATTCACCCAATTAAAAATTTCACCTGAAATTATGCTTTTCATATGTTTTGAGGTATTAGAATATCCAGTATGTATGAATAATAATGAGACTAGATAGTTTTGTTTTATTTTGTGTTGCTTTTGTTTTTAATAAAATACAGACTTAGCAACCCCATTACAGCCTTCCATAGCTACTGCATGAAATTCAAAACCTAGACAAGTACTACTATGTTTTTCAAGGATCCCTCAAATACTGACTAATGCCTGCAGTGGCACAATGTCTGACATAGGAGAGTACTTAATAAATTTTAATTGTGGTCATTGTTATTGTCACAAGAAAACCAGTCATTTAGAGATATGGGATTGTGTGTTTTTTGATTTTCCCCCTATTTGGAAACAGGGAAATGGAGGGAGAAATACATGATGACTGTTAGTGAAGGAATGGGTAGGATGTGTATTTGAGATTGTGTGTGCATAAATCAACAAACCACTGCCAGATACATTTTAGATAAGACAGCACAAAGACAACTACATTTGTCTTACAAGACAGGAAACCCAGAAGTGGCTTATTATATAGCCACTTTTGGAGCAATGCTGCTATAGATAGTTTTTTCTTAAGATTATCATACTTTATATCATAAAGTCTTGGTCATTAGACTAGGGAGAGATGCCTAAGGTTTTTTTGGTGACAAGGTGACTTGGAATGAGATCTCTGCATAAAGCTCACATTAAATTTGTTAGTGTCCAACCAAGAAAAACACTTTCCTCATTGTAAATCTGAATACTAAACATTTTGAGAAGTAGCAAGAGCAAGAAAAAATAGACATAAATTCATCCATCCATTCACTCATTCTTCAAATAAGCATTGCAGGAGCCATGGGAGAAGTAACAAGAATAGGAAGAGATGCCTTCCTCATAAGAGATGAACACTCTGCTTTCTATTGGAGTTCTAGGATTTGTGTTGCATCCTAAACTAAAACTATTTTACCTTTTGTGATAGATTTACATTATCTTTTATTATAAGTAATAAATTCAGTCGACTAGCTCAAGAATCAAAGATCTTAAAATAAAGATAAGAGCTTGTTTACTATAACCAATAGTAGAAAAAATGTTCAGTACAAGGAAGGATTTGGAAACCAGACCTCAGGCATCAGAAAGCTCCTGGTCTTCTGTCGCTGCAACAGTACTTCAATCATCTTTCAGAATTTTTTCTTTCTTTCTTTTTTTCTTTCCTTCCTTCCTTCTTTCCTCTCTTTTCTTTCTCTCTCTCGTTCCATTTTTGTGGGATTGGGGTGTGAATTCAGGGCTTCATGCTTACAAATCAATTGCTTTACAGCTTGAATCATATCTCCAGTCCATTTTGCTTTGATTATTTTGCAGATGGGGTCTCAAGAACTATCAGGGCTGACCTTGAATTGTGATCCTTCCATTTTCAGACTTCCAAGAAGCTAGGATTACAGATGTGAGCCACCAGCACCCAGCTCAGAATATTTCTTTTTTAAGAACAAACAGTAGACCAGTTTCTTCTCCTTCTCCCATTACCATGGCCAAAAATGGAGTGGCACTCCATTATCCACATTATCCACATTGCATTCTGACCACCAGAAAGAAACTAGCCCCTCCCAATGTCCATTCCAAATTTCTAGGGAGGGGTTTTGATGACCTACATTTGGATCAGAAATGCATGCAAACAACTGTTCTCACTTTATTTGACTAGAAACGGAAGGAGTTTCATAGAAAAAGCTTTTATGCTAAAAATCCAATGAGTCAATGAGTATCCACTACATTTATCTGGCATTTCCACCTATCTTTGTAAAATGCAACACCCTAGTTCATGAAACCTGAAAGAGCATTGAAGAGTAAATATAAAGGCTTTTCTCTTGAAAAGACTGTGGAATGGGAGTACTTATGTAAGGTATTATCTCCAAAGGATTAAGAAATGTCCAAATTCATGCCTAATAGGAACCTACCAACAAATTCCATGGTAGTAGAAAGATAAAGAAAAACTTTTTTATAGATGCTGGGGTTTGAACTCAGGATCTTATGCTTACTAGGCAGACACTCTACTACTGAGTCACACATTTGCTTTTTGTTATTTTTTTAATAAGATCTCACTTTTATGCCCTGGCTGGCTTATACTACAATTGTAATATTTATGCTTCCCATGTAGTTGGGATGATAGGCTGTCACCACTATGCCCAGCTTTTGTGGATTGAAATAGGTTCTCATGAATTTTTTTTTTCCTGGGCTGGCCTCAAACTGTGATCCTCCCAATCTCTGCCTCCTAAGTAGCTAGAATTACAGGTATAAGCCATCACACATGGAAAAAAGGAAATCTTAACTTTGTATGTTCATATGTTCTTTACTCTAAAATATTTATGTTTAAGTGTCTGAATTTTAAATGTATTATATAGCTAAAAAGAAATTTGATAGAAGATCTGTCACCTAAGAGTCACTGGCTGCACGTGCATAAACTTAAATACATGTGGAAGTTTTCTATTCTATCCTCTGGATGCATATGCATTTGTTCCAGATTTTTAACTCCCTGTGCACCTTTTATTAATATTTAAAAGTTATTCCAGATATTACACAATAATTACCACAGTAAAAAACTAAGAATCAAGGCAATATGAACTACTAAATATCTTGGTATACATCACAGAATTTTCAAGAACTTCAACCAAGAAAGATAGCTGTATCTCCCTTATAGTCCATAAATATCTGTCACTCAAACAAAGGCCATTATTCTGTCAGAATATTTATTTAATATCAGGAGAAAAGTGACATACTAGGAATAAACAAACAAAACAAATTCAACTAAATATTCAATACTGATGAAAACCTACTATTCTTTAATATTTTTAATATTTAAAAATATTCTTTAATATTTTTAAAGGGATTTAATAGGTAAAGATCACAAGCACAGTTTATAAAAAGCAGTGCATTACTCTGATAATAGAATATTGAGTTCAAAGGAGATTCAATAGATGCTTAAATACAAAGACAGTGAAGAAGATAACATGCAATTATATAGCTATATAGGTATTATTAGCTACTAATGCTTTTAAAATGTGATTTACATAGTAATTACTTTTCAAAACTGTTGCAATCATGTATCCTATGATGCGTTGTACTCTACATTAGATGACATAGCAAATTAGATATCTTTTGGCCCTCTCCCCAAAGAGGGGGTTTTAGTTGCTTGACTGAGTCATACGGAAAAATTTCTTTTTTCCAAACTGTTGAGCTCAGATTCTTGCTCTAATTCAATATCCATCATCAAAATTTGCTTTGGTTCTTGTCACTCTCTAGTTTCATGATAGGAAGTGGCAAAAATGCTACTAGGGGCTTTTTGCCTTTATATCAATTTCAATACAAGCAGTGTAGCACTGTCTTTTGCTAGAACCTAATGAGCCAGAAAAATAACATCCCTCTTGGAAAAGAGAGAGGAGGGGACTACTTAGGGGAGCAAAGTTCAGAGTTAATACCCTTGTTTGTGGTATGATTGCAAGATCAGTCTGTGACTAAGGTATAGGTGACTTCAACATGGCAGTACCATATCCTTCTTCTACTGTTGGCCTCCTAATTCTTCCTCAGAAATAGCACTTAGTACAGAAATGGGACTCTCCACAGATGTTATTAGTTACTTTTGTGTTCATTGTGACCAAATACCTGATAGAAACAACTCAGAAGAAGAAAAACTTGTTCTTACTCATGGTTTCAGAGGTGTCAGTCCATCATGATGGTGAGGGCATGGTAGGGAAGAGGAGTTCACATCATAAAATCCATTAAGCAGAGACAAAGGAATACAGTGGCCTGGACAAACATATAGCCTATAAGGACATGCTCCCAGTTTTCTACTTTCCCCAACTTGGCCACCTCCTGCCTTCTACCATCTCCCAATAATACCATCCTATTATGAACTCATCATAGGATTAATCCATTCCTTAAGTCAGAGCCCTCACGATCTAATCATCCATGGAAAAGCCATCGCTGACATCCAAGATATGTCCGTTACCAGTCTCCTAGGTGTTTCTCAAGCCGATCAAGATGACAATTAGTACTACCTATCACATCGCTATACTTTGGAGGGAACCAAACCTCAGAAAAATGCTTCCCTTCTTCCTCCTGCCCAGCACCATGAAATTCCTTAGAAGTGCTCTTCCACACTGAATTGAGTTTTTAAATCTTATTTTGGGCAACTATAACCTTGTCTGTGGCAGTCTTTGACTAATTAGGTTTTAACAGACATAAACATTTTACATCCTATGTTCTTCACCTTCCCTTATGCTTCATAGGTAATCCTGACCTTTCTCAGTTTTGTTCTACTAACCTAAAGATCTCTCCATGTTCTTTGGATGCGCTACTTGCTTCAGAACCAGGAAACAAATTTTGTTACAACCACAGAATTAGAAGTATGAAAAATAGACATTATAATAATAAGCAGGTCTCTGCAGTGTTTTTTCAGCTCAGGAATCTCAATGTATTTTCCTTAACTTTAACATTTTTCCTGAAAACTCTGAATGAGACACAGAGAAGAGGGTAATGCCATATGAGAAAGGAGTAAGCTTTATTATCTCTGAATCCTCGGCACAAAAAGCAAGGCCTAACATATGGAAGGAGATCAATTGTCACTGAAGGAAAGTAGAAATGCGGTCCTTTCAGGCATTTCTAAGTGACATGTAAGAATTTGCAGTGCTTAGATATTCTCACCTGTTTTCACACTATGTCTCCAAATTGAGCAGTTCTGAAATACACTGAAACCAAGTTAATATTATTCTGTACTTTTTCAGGGATCATTGGATTTCTGCCTCTAATAATCCTAAAAAGTCCACTCTCTTAAAATTATATATTGAAGAACATTTTTTCTTTCAATGGAAAATTATGAATTATATATAATATACCCTCTGGGTAATCAAATTCTAGCCATTGAAGTTAAGCAATATATACTATAAAATATGTAATATGTATATTTACTTATGCATGTATAATCCTGTCAAGTAGTGATTTGGCTTACTCCCCACTCTACCCCACCCTACCCATAGAAAAACTAGTTTGTGCCATTTTCAATTCATCTCAGCATTTGTTTTATTCATGTAAATCTATGATATATTGCTTTTCCTTTCACTTGGTTATAAATCCTGCCTGGTTCCCTCCTATCATGTGAGTAAAATAAAATCTCTAACATATATTCAATCAGTATGAGAGACTGATTTTTCCTTTTCCTTAAAATTATCTTTGAATAGTATCTGTTTCATGGGATTACCTGGGAGTGACTCATATTTAATTATCATTTTCCTTTTAACCGAGATTAAAGAATTTAATAATATTAGCAGCTTTGTTGAAGTTTTCCTGAAGTTTTTCAAAATGTTTTACCTCATGTGCCAATGTATTTCACTTCCCTGCAAAGCTAGTTTGTTAAATAGTGGGGAGGCTCAAATTCCACTATTTCAACAAAGGCCAGCTAAATTTATTTGTAGAGACAGATTGGGATCAAGGGTTTGGACCATCAGCTTATTTGTGTTTTGTTTTGACTTACGCATTTATTGTTTAGAAATGCATACTCCCTTTTCTTTCCTCAGCACCTCTTATAGCACTGTTCTGTAAAAAGATGAAAAAGTGAAATATTGGAACTTACTTTGCTTCCTTCAGCATCCCTCTTCTCCAGATTCTTTCCTTATATCCTTGCAAGCTTTTGCTTTTTTTGCTCCAGATGTTTTTCTCATTTTCCTGTGAACATCAGCCCACTGGAAAAAATGTTGTGATCATTCCTTCATACTTTGAAACGTGAAAAGTGCTGAAAAATCACACCATTCTCTCCCTTTCTTGTGCTCCCACATACAGCAATAGGTACCTGAGGGAATAAAGAAAGACAACCAAAATTAGAACAGAGACTCATTTATCTCAAGCTTGCTATAGCGAGACAGCCACCATCACTTATATTTGGCAGACTCAAAGGCAGGCAGCAGGGCAATGAGAAAGCTTTATAATGAAAAACACAGGGAAGCCTTTGGAGCTGCTGCTGGTAAGGGAAAGCTGGAGGTGAGCTAAGATGTGAGGCATCTTGTGTGATTAATTTGAAGAGTGCTTTTGGCTCTCTCCAGTTGGTCCTCAATTGGAAACTGGGGAAATATGGGAAAGCTGTCAGTCATTGACTAAATTCTAACTTTTTTGGACCAATTGCTACAGAGTTTGTGGTCTGGTTTCCTTGTTCATTGCTGCTGAGATTGTGAATCAGAGTTCTGTCAAAAAGTATGGTTCAGCCATTGTCCATTTGTACATTCAATCTCTCTATATAAGATTCTTTTACAATGTAAAGTGATAGCTTTTAAATGAGATCCAAATGAAAAGGATTGTTTGTAGTTACCAAAAATTTTAAGTCTCAAAATTTTTGCTGCAGACTGATTATTGTTACTTGTACAGTTAACCTGTATGATATGTTGTATATCTTACTTAAGTATCTTATGTGATCATTGCATAAACTCTGAGGTAGGTATTTATCTTCTTTTTAGAGATAAGGAGAATAGGGTTAAGATGTGGTAACAGATCTGATGAAAAGTACTCAGCTAGAAATGGGGACACAAATATTTTACCCAGATCCCCCTCTAGAAAATAGTGTGGAAAATATACATCAAATTTCTTACCTGTAATCTATTTGGGATTGGGGGAAAACATTATTAAATGCTTCTTTGTACATTTTTGAAAATTTGGTTTAAATATGCATGTATTTCTTTTGTAATAAAAAGAGTTAGCAGTCCAAATAACAATAATCTTTATTCTTTCCATAAATAATATTGAATTCCCCTGGGAATATAATTTGTGTAAGATATTTTATAACCTAAAAATCACAAGGAAATTAATTTCTCTCAAATGATACACATATTTTGGTTACACGAAGAGTGTGTCTTCTGAAGAAATTTGCACAGGAGGGTATTATTTGTAGGTAATAAATAAAAAGCTATAAAAGAATTATAAGTTCTTAAGAGATATTCACACCAACAGAACAGTTTGGTGAATAATAATTCTACAATAGAGCTTTGTTGGTATTTACATAGCTGGTACCACTCATTCATCCATCCTTCCATCCATTTATCACAAAATAATTGATCAGTTGTTTTAGGCACAGCATTATTACCTGAGATTAAAAATAAACAAGCAAACACACTACAGAGTTGAAGAGATTTAGGGTTTTCTACTATTAAAATATAGTTTTGAAGAAGTTAGAGAAAATCATGACTCATACTGATATGAAAAGACTAAAGTGTTGTTATATTTGGATATGAAGCACCCCCCAAAAGGCTCATGTGTTAAAGGCTGAAGGACCATTAAAAGGTAGGACTTAGTTGAAGAAAGTATATCACTGGGAGAAGGCACATCTTAGAATGGTATATTTGTTCTCAGGACCCTTCTTTTCATCTCTCTCTCTCTCTCTCTCTCTCTCTCTCTCTCATTTGGCTGCCTGTCTCTTGACTCAATCACTCCCACCACCACCACCTCTGTTAGTTCTTTAATATCTTCCAGCAGATCTTAAAATTAATTTCCTCACACTCTCTAGTCATCCATTGAGGAAAAGTTGTCTGAAATACCATATTGGAACTCACAGTCCCTTTCTCCTGTAACCTAAGTATCAGTCACTTTAACTGATAGCAATATATCTTGTAAGCTTCTGAGGTCACCATTTTTTCTTTATACATAGTAAAATAGTTCCGCATCACCTGACCTATACTCGGTAAGGTCTCTCCTTATTTCTACAAGTTTTGAAGGTGAGAGGGCTTCCAGTTTTCTGATTTCTTTTTATTCCAACTCTCACCTTTCTGTCATATGTTCTAGCCACTATCCTCATTTTGTTTCTGACCTGGAAAAGAGCATCTTTGTATACAAAGCTTTGAGTGCATTTGCTTATGCTCAAAACTTTGAGAAAATACAAATGGGTCCTGAAGCTAAGTAAAAACAGATCAACATAGTTTAATAGTAGACCTGAGCGTTATTGAAATTCTTTAATTCCCTCTTCCCTGTGGAAAGTCTCATTGTGTTCCTGCTCCTTAGCCATCTTTCTCACTCCTATATCATCCTTTTTCCCTCCATCCCCTGCCTTCAGGAAGGCCATGATGTTTGGGATCTCTCAAGATTTCACCAAGCTTTAGAGTTGCTTGATTGTTTTCTTCTAAATGAAAGTCAGTGGCCCCCACTTCTCCAATTCCTGTTCATTTCTAATGCAGAGCAGCTTAAATCTCTTTGCAATGACTATTATACAACAAGTCCAGGTCCAGTCTTATCTTAAAGGACATTTTTTAAAAATATGAAAAAATTACAACTCTCATACAGCTATAAGAATGAAATATACTGAAGATTGACTTAATTCATATAATATAAAGTAACTGGTTCAAAGGAAACTAAAAAGTACAAACATAAAGTGTGGAATTAAACTGCAAATGGAGACACATGAACTTTTCCACAGTGGAGACAGATGTCAATGGAAACTCTGTCAGACAATACAGAATTTGCATATTCATAAGTTATCTACAATTTCAGAAAAGTTTCAAAATAGCACAAGAACAATGAACAGGCTCTCCTACATACTGCCCAAAAGGGTATGCTGTACACAATGCATAACATTTCAATGAAATAAAATTGTTTTTCTACACTTAACATATCAAAAACTCAGTAAGGCTCCAGCACTGCTGAACAATATGTCATTAGGATGAGGGCCTCCTTTTGTTAGTCAAAGTAATAACCTATGTTCTTCAGCTACACTTTTGTCTTCATGATGCATGAATTTAGTAGGGAGGGGGACAGCATCTGAGCATCAAAGAAAAGCAATATGTTTTCAGATGCTTTTTCATTGAAAGCCTATGGAAATAATTCCTTTTCAGTCTGAATTCAATTCAAACTTGAATTCAATTCAGTTTGAAATGTATAAAATATTCCAATTGTCTCTTCCCATTGTCACCTGAGGTAAAAGTGGCTGTCACCACTGCTGACATCCTTGGCTATGGTATCTTTCATCATCAGTGATTCATCACAACCCATTAAATGTTGACACAGATGATATTAATAGCCAAAGGTTAAGACTTTTAATTTCTTGCCTATTAAGAAAATGTTTCAGTATTTAAAGCAATAATAATGAAATTACAGAATGTAAGAGCCAGAAGGGGCCTTAGAAATTATCTTGTTCAGTATCATATTTTACAAATGAGGACACAGAGGTTCCAGAGGGTAAGTGACATGCCAACTAACATCCCACTGAGGATGTAGGCACAACAGGTGTTAGAACTCAGGAATACCACACTGACACTCTGTTTGTTTTGCCTTTTGGCCTGTATTTCTGAAATAACCTTATTTCTTTTTGCTGTGCTCCTGTAAGTCCTCCCCCTACACTTCTACAGGGGTTTTCCATGTTCCTAATGTTTCCGGTGCTTAATTCTCATAAAGGTGTATACTAATTCTTAGTTAAATAAAGGACTGTGAATAAATCTCTATTTCCAGCAATTATATTTCATTGGATATGAGACCCTTGGGAATTCATCAGAATCAAAGGAATGAATTCCTCATGATGGAATGAGTATTTATATGGAGATTTTAAAACATATTCACAGTTATTTGATATTTCAGCTTTCTCAGTCCATTTTATGGTGCTATGACAGAATACCTGAGATGGAGTAAAAAAGAAAAACAGAAATTTATTTCTCACAGTTCTGGAGATTGAGAATTCGAACATCAAAGAATTGGCGAGTTTGGTTGTTTGATAAGGGCTGCGTCCTGCATCCAGGAGGGTGCCTTGAAAGCTGCATCTTTTTGATAGAAGCAACACTGTCCTTATGAGGCAGAATATTAGATGAGAGTGAACTCAGTTCCACAAGCCCCCTACCCCTTTCTTTTTGGTAGTCCTAAGGTTTCAATTTAGGGCCTTGCACTTGCTAGGTAGGTGCTGTACCACTTGAGCCCTTTTAGCTTTAGTAATTTTTTGAATAGTGTCTCACTTTTATGCCCAAGTTGGCCTGGACTGCAATCCTTCCTGAATAGCTGGGATGACAGGTATGAGCTGCCATCAAAACCAGCTTTTATTGGTTGAGATAGGTTCTTCAGAACTGTTTGCCTATGCTGGCCACAAACGGCAGTCTTTCTGATATATACCTCCCGAGTAGCTGAGATTACAGACATGAACAACCTTAGCCTTCTGTAACTTCTTTTTTATGATAAACTGAATCCATTGATGAGAGTGGAGCCTTCTTGTCCAAATACTTTCCTCTAGGCCCACTTCTCAACACTGTTGCATTAGTAATTAAGTTTTCAGTATGTGAAGTTTTCAGGAGATAAAAACATTCAAACTATAGCATCAGGCATAAGAGGTGAAGTTTAGACTGGGAATGTGGCTCAAGTGGTGAAGTGCTTATCTGGTGAGTTCTGAGTTCATCCCACATATTGCTAAATAAAAAAAAAGGGAGAATTTAATTTCCCTCTTGAACATGGCCTTCAATGTCTTAATTCTTCTAAATAATGGAATGAAATGGAAGTCACACTCCTAATTTATGATACTGGGTTGTACAAGGGATATGGCTTCTTCATGGCTCTGTCTCAAGACATACGCTTTTATAGGATGGAAAGACTACATGAAGACATTCCTAACTACAGCTGTTCTTGCCTCCAGTTATTTGTGTCTTCATAGGACATTAGAGTAAAAACTTCAAAATGACTCAGAACTTCAGCAAGAACTATCTAACCATTCCTGGTAATACCCAGAACTTTGAAAGATAACAATCATAAGCAACCACTGTTCCTTTACACTATCAAGTTTGTAGTGTTTGTTGCTCAATAATAAATCACCAGGCCAGCCTCTTTGAGAGGTAGTGAAATATTTGGGCCCTGAAAATCTCTCTATATAGCCATAAACAAAATTGCTAAGGCACAGAGGAATCTCTACTTAAACAGCATGTTAGTCTCATTTCTTCAGCTTCACTGTACATATAAGAGCTCATTATATTAATTCACTTTTCAGTAAGAAAGTTTAAACTAATGATAAACCCAGACACTTCACTAAACTGGGTCCTTGTATCCCATGGCATCCTTCATTGACAGTGAAGCCATTATCTACATTGTTTGGTGGAGCTTCATATAAGAAAGATACAAAACAGAGAATGTTTTTCTATGAAAAATTTTCCCTAATATAATTCCATGTTCTCTGAGAAGCTGAAGATACGCTAATATTTGACACAAAGCAACAAATCACTTTGGAGATGGAACCTGGGTGAGGTCTCTCTGCCTGCTGCACACATGGTATTGAATGCCCAGTCCTTCATTCTTTCACTCCCATTAGACACCAAAGGCTCAGATTCCTGCTTTTTAATGATTTCAAGGAGCTATAACCAATATAATATTTTAAATTTACTTTGAAAGTAATGTGTAAATTTAAAAGTAGTGATAAGAATGGAGCATCTGTCTATCACTTCTTTGTTCATTCATTTACCAAATTGTTTATGTGTGTATTTTATAGAAATTTTTAGAATCAAGCACTTCAGAAATGGATCCTTCACCTCCAATGTGCCTAGATCTATGCTAGAACTTGAAGGACACCCAATGATAAAGGTGAATAATTTGTAATAACATGTAATAAAAAGAATCTGACAAGTACCTTTAAATATATTAAGAAGAAAGCTCTGATTTAGAGCTGCAGGGTCAATATATTTCATTCCAATGACTTCTGCATATTCAGATGAAGATAAATAAGGCCAGTCCTTAGCAAAATGGTGATGTCATCAAACTGAAAGAGTAAAATAAAATAAAAAAATCAAAGAGAAATAAGACAGACCTCTGATCCCACAATGAATTCAAGGTTGTGAATGAAGTACATGTCATATATATTGGAAGGGATTTTTTTTTTATTGTTGGGCTGAGGAGGGGTACATTGTGGCATTTTAAAAAGTTCATACAATATATAAAATATTTCATACCTAAATTCACCACCTCCACCAAGATATGTTTTGCTAGAAGCGAGTTGATCTAATCATTAACACAAACCTTTCAGTGACACCTGTATTCATGTTAGCATAAAGGACATCAGGTTTGAAACAAGAAAAAGAAAAGAATGTGAGCAATAAGTTGAAAAGTACATGCACGTGGAATTAGGCCAACATTTAAATACCAGGCTCTGTGGCTAACTGCCTATATGATTCGAGGTGAGCTCAGTGTGACGGCTGCTCCCAGTGGATACTTTTTGTATTCCTTCAGCTGAATCTTGGCTGTCAGTCCACACATCTTCTTTTAGGCCTTTTCTGTGTTAGTGAGTATATTTGATTCCAATCTAGGGCTCTTTTCATTTTTCCTTCTCAGTATGGCTCTTAGTTAGCTGTTGTGATTTGACATTGAAACCTGGGCTGTGATAACAAACTAAAGTTTAATTTATGATTATAAATGCATAATAATAAGCTTAGGTAATCTAAACTAACAATAAATATTCTAATATTCTTAAAAGAGTCTAATGTTGAAAAATTGTTTCAATAGAAAAGCATGCATTGTGTACATATGGAAAATTCCAGCCTTTCATCATCTTTGAGCTATTTAATAACTCTTTGAAAGGTGATAGACATAAACATTCTGTCTAGTCCAGTAGAGTTTTGACTGGCTTTCCTCTCCTGGCAAAACTACTTTTGCCTCCATGTGAAATTCAATTCCTTTACTCCACATTTATTTCTTATTTTGATTGATTTTTTTATATTTTTCTTTTGAATTGGTATAACATCTTTCTAGTTCTCTCACTAAATGCATAAAATGTAATATTTTAACATGCACATTTTTATATCAGTAAGAGTCAGAATTTTATCTTTTTTAAAAAAAATGAATTGCCTTTTGACTATAATGAGATCTAAAACCAACAATATTGTGTGAAACAGTACTGGGACCAGGAACACTATCCTGCATTTGCAGTTAAGTAATTGACCAGCAAGTACCTGCTCCTGGAAGCTGAGAGTGTGGACCAATTAAAACAGCATATTTATCAAGACTAAAAGATTGCTCCTCAAGGGTCACTTGCAGAGTCTCAACTCCCTAGACCACTGATCCAAAGCTACTCATAATATCACAAGCTGCTCAACTATGTTAGTAACTAGACTTGACGTAAAATCACCAAGTTTGGGCTTTAAAAATCCTACTAATGTCCTTCCCTACTTTCTTCTCTTGGAAAAAACATAGATTCTTTTTAATATTTTTCATTGATTTTCTTAAAGGTATACTCTCCCTTTCGGCATTAAGGTTATAATCCATTTTTTGTTGTCTGATCAGCAGATTTTCTTGGCAGTTGTGTATGTCTGTGTCTGTGTGTGTGCTTGTGCAGTGTGTGTTTATGCAGTGTATAATTGTGTCTGTAGGTGGTGGGGTCATCAAGGTTGACAACAGGAATTATGACCATCATCTACTTCTGCCAGAAGATATATATTAGGTTTCCAATTTGGGATTAGAGAGTCAAACTTTTTAAATTTAGAAGTTAAGTCAGGTCTCTACTCTATGCTAGGGATCTAGGTCAGGGCTTGTCAACATTCAGTATAATATTACATGGATACTAGCTGCCCAAAGGTTTATATAATAAACAAAAGAGGATGATTAGAGCTACAAATAAACTCACTGTCTTTAAATGTGCAGAAGAAATACTTTCTTTTTGATGGAACTGATCTTTCTCTTGAGAGTCATCCCCCCACCTCCACACACACACACACATATTCTGGGTGTAGAAGAGAGGTGAGAAGAGAAATATTTAGCCAAATCTACTCATCTCAGTTCAGCCTTGTAAATTGAGTCCTGCCTTTTACTCAACGCAGTTCCTTTTGGATTGGTATTATATGGTATGGTTGAAGAGGATATTTTGTTCGTGTAGCAATAGAGGGGGGAGGTCTTTTTTTCCAGTATGGTCTGTGTTGCAGAATAGGCACTCTGATCCTGTGCCTGAAGTCCTGCCCAAGGTTTACCTCTCCAGCTGCCTCCTACTGACATTGATACTATGGCAGACTTTATAAGGCTGAAATGAGATTTGTAGATTGATCTGAATATTTCTCTCCTTACCTATCCTGTGAACCCTAGGTGTGTGTGCTTCAAATCTGATCTTCCTAAGAAGCCATCCATGATTAAAAAAAAAAAAAACACTGTCCAGTCTCTTTTTTTACCTTAGTAAAAGCAAATTTAAAAACTTTGATTTCTCCACAAGTAATTGCAGCATTGATTTTGGATGTCAAACTCTACAGCACACTGAACTGAGAACTAAAAAACACAGACTCTCCTGAAGAAGTTTTCTTGGTAATCCAAAGATAACAGGGGAGACAAAAATAAGGACTCCAGGGGAAAGCAGAGCCTCTGATATCCACAGCAAACAAACACTAAACTAGCCAACTCCTGCCAGACATACACAAAACTCATTCTAAAGGCCTGTGTACCCCAGTTTTTATTTTCTCTTTCCCAGGTCTGAACTCTAAACTGCATGAGGACAAGCATTGCTGGTCAACTCTTTAACTTAAGTGAGTAGTCCAGAGCACATACTCAGGAAGCTTGATGAAAGAAGTAAGGTATTATTTGTTGATTGAATAAATATTTGCATAACTAAAAGAAATAAATTTCTGCCATGATTTGGACACATTGCATAAACTGTTCCAATCCAGCAACATTCTCATGTTAGAAATCAGAAAACTGAAATTCACCAAAAGAACAAATGGCATAAAGTCAGAGTTTGGTAAGGCTCAGCTCCATCAGGTCAAGTTGCCTGCTGTGTCTAGGGCCTCCCTCACCTTCCTAAAGAAGTAGAGGGACAGAAGCAAATTTATCTAATAAAGTTGGAGCTGTCAATTGTGAGCCTGTTGCTGGAATCTTCTAATTTCACCATCCGCAATTAGTCATAACCTCTTTCTTTGATTTTTCTGGAGATATGTGTATGTATATAGTACAAAAGTGTGTCAAGTTTGGAATTATATCATATATCATGTGTGTATATTCATGTATTTATAAATATATGCTTTTATTTCCACTGTTTTTGTCCTGAAGAATTATGTCATGAGAATTCCCTAGTATTCTAGGAAAAATAGTTTTTTAACGACTATGCAATATTCCATTATGCATTTATATCCCAATCCAGTTGGCTAATATTTTATCGCTGGACATTTAAATTGTTTCCATTTGTACAGTGTTATAAATTATGAGAAGAATCAGTGCTTACTAAATACTGCACACTTTTTATTAGGAAAAAACTAACATAAAAATCAATAGAAAAGTCCATGTTATCCAGGAGAGTATGTGGCTATTGAATTTTTTCTATTTTTTTGAAGGCACTGAAGTTTGAACTAGGGCCTTATGCTTGCTAGGAAGACACTCTACCTCTTAAGCCCCAGTCATTTTATGCTTTAGTTATTTTTTGAACAGTCTCACTTTTTGCCAGGGATCTCTGGCTTCAATCCTCCTACCTAGGCTCCTCACATAGCTGGAATTCCAGGCATGAGCCACCATGCCTGACAGCTATTGAATTCTCAATGTGTGGCTAATATAACTGAGAAATTACAATTTTCATCTTACAGAATTTTAATAAATGCAAATTTAAACAACCACATATAGCTAGTGACTACCTACTCCTTAAGGCAGAACTTGGGGTGTTCAGGGCACTACTTTTTTTTGAAGGATTTGCTTGCATGCAGGAATACCCCCATCTTGTGGCCCGTTACAATATTGCCTCTGAAATTGTTTGAAACTGAGTAGTATTTGAAGCTACAAGCACACTTGACCTTATAACTTCCTGCTCTTCATGGATCATAAAAGCTCAACTAGTAGTTACTATAAAGTATCTGCCCATTTGAAGATTGGTATTGCTAAAACATAGTCAGTGCCTAGAGGGGATGAATTTGTACGGGGCGGTGAATGTCTGAGTGAATGCTGAGTGTGTTGGCTTTGCCATTTGGGATAGAGTTGCCCTTGTGGTGACCCTTTATTAAACAGCACCCACTAGTGCCTAAAATTAGGCTCTTCTTTCTTTGTTCTGCTATTCAAAATGCCTCTACTTTAAAGTGTTCTTAAAAACTCATATCCTTCTAGCTTTTCTCCTTTGTCTGCACATATGTCTACTGACATTGCCTGCTCCGTAGATCTTCTCAGCATTTTTGTTAGAATCCACATCATAAATTCTATTGGCCTATTTTCCCCACTGATTCAATTCTTAGTCCTTTCTTCAAATCTAGCACAAAAATCTCAACTGACTTGATATGCATATATATTTACATAGACACATAGTTACACCATATGTGTATATATATATATATATATATATATATACACACATGATATATTCTCAAGTTATATATCAGAATATACACATGCAAAAAGAAATATATATACATATATGTATACATATTTTTATTTTAATAATGAATTAACGGGATTCTGGAAGGGATTAAAGAGCCCCCCCACCCCTTATCCTAACTAACTTGGAACTAATTAAGAGATAGACATAGTGGAAAGGAAATGAAGACAAAAGTATCAGCTTTATTACTGTCAGAACAGTTTAAGTATGTGGGTTTGTGGTGCAGCAATGATGAAATTCCAATACTGAATCTTAGAATTAGACTTTTATACTGTGGAACAACATGGGCCTCTCCTTAGGGTGGATTCCTGTAAGAATGACAAGATAGCAGGGCATGGTGGTTTGGTTCTGTAATCCCAACACTTGAGAAACCGAGGCAGGGGGATGTGGAGTTCAAGGCCAGCTTGGGCTACATGGTGAGACCATGACTCAAAAACTAAACCAAACAAGCAAAAGAATGGTAATATATAGGGGCAGAGAAAAGGGTGCATGTTGTGGGCAGCTAGCACCAGACAGAAAGGACAGAAGGCGGATGGAGTGAGAGTGGAAGGGATAGAGTCTGAAATAATTAACAGGGCAGGAATCTTGCAATTCCCTAAGCCTTTCCACTTTTGTAGAAAATAATGAAGGTTTGGTCAGGTTAGTTAGTGAAAAATCTTTCCTCATAGAAACTGGTAAATATTCACACTAAAAGAAAGTGATAATCTAGTATTAGGTTACTCAGATTTTCAGTAGATTAACAAAATGAGTCAAGTTTTATCTACAAGCTGTCAAAAAGAAAAAAAAATGTATTTATTCATTGACCCGCCTCTGCTCATCTTTCCCAAGCAGAAGAGCTCATAAATGAGATAGTAGTAATAAGTAACTCTAAAAAACACAATAAACACTGACTTAAAATTCATTCTTTCAAAACGTTTGTCTGGGGAAACTTTGTAAACTCAATGGTGACTTTTAGCTCAAAACTACTGTACTGTAAAATTGTTAGAAAGGTAGGCAACTCCAATATAAAGTAAAAAATTAATAATTACACCAACTGGATTATAACAATAGTGATAAGATAAAAATGTAATTGAAACATTTCATTTACAATGGCAATAAAAACATCAAATTCCAATTATAGGAGTTCATCCTGTGGGTATCCTTGAAGCTGTACTTAGCAGTTTATTACGGGGATATTCATCACAGAGGTGCTTATAATTATTCTCAAAAAATGGTAGTGATTTTCTACATGTGCTCAGTTGGCAAATTTAAAAACAATTCTGAGAACTCTATATTGTCTTGTACCAAAGATTCACCAGGCTATGAAGCAATAAATCTCACACAATTTTATTAGATCTATTGCTATGTTACTCTAAGACTTGGTGTTAGAAGTGAATCTATTTTAATTGTAGACAACTCATCCAGAGGTAACCTTCTCTAGTAAGAAAAGATGTCAGAAAATATGCTTTGATTTGAGTCACTGGAAGTGAGTGCCCCACTACTACCATCCCATAAGGTTTACCTGAAGACATTTGTGCTCATGGAGAACTGTCTCTTGGAAGTATAGGAGGTACAGGGTGTGTGTCTATGCAGTACTACTATTCAAAAACAGGATTTAGTCAGGCCTTTTCTATGTTGAGACATTAAATGGAAAAGCTGCCCAACCCTTGGCATAGAAGTTTTGGTGGAGAGGGAAATGGTGCCTAATCCCAGGACAGAGTTCTGAGAACTGGCTCTGTCCCACCTGAAAATTGGGAGCCAAGCATGTCGTTTCCCTGGTTCAACTAACTCCAGTGCCAGGCTTACAAACACAAATGCCTCAAGCCAACATTCAGGCTATATAAAGGTTTGTTTCAAGCCGAGTGAAAACTGAGACAGTAATGTTAGCCATGAAATATGTGTTGTGAAGCACACCACTGCTGACGTTTGCATTTAGCCCTCAGGAAGCTAGTATGTGACTCTTGACTGAGTTGGTGAGTTAATGCTTTTTCAAAGACTTGTAGGAATTTGGCCCAGACAGGCATTTTTTTCTACCCAGGGCACTCAGATCTGTGGTGCGGTGCTGGGCTGACACCAGGTGGCAGTGAAAAAAAAAAAAAAAAAGCCTAGGTAAGTGTGAGCTCATAAAATGATGGTAAGATTCGAAACCTGAGAATTAAGCCAGTAAGATATTACCTAGAACAATACTTGTACATACTTGTACTTGGGACATACTTATCAATTTCAAATCCATCCTTCTTCCTTCCTTCCTTCCTTCCTTCCTCTCTCTCCCTCCCTCCCTCCCTCTTTGTTATGAACTGAATATTTAGATCCCTTAAGAATTTGTTTGTTGACACTCTAGACCCCAATATGAAAATTGTAGGAGTTGGGGCTTTGTGGAGGTGATTAAGTGATGGGAATGGAACCCTCATAAATGTGATTGGTGCCCTTATAAAAGGGACCCCAGAAAGCTATAATACTCATTCTGCAACATGAAGAGATAATGAAAAGATGGCAGTCTGCAATTGTGAAGAAGGGCTTCACCAGAACCTGACCATGCTCGCACCCTGATTTTGTACTTTCAACCTCCAAACCTGTGAGAAATAAATACTTGTTTATAAGCCTCTTGGTCTATGATAGAAGAGACTAAGTCAATTAATTTTCCTCCATCATTTTATGAATTCTTTCAGGGTATATTATGAAATTTCCCTTGTCAGAGTGAAGATGTAACAAAGTGTAGACTTATGTCCTAAATCTACCAGAGACAGAGCATGAGAATTTAGTTTCTCTCATTTTTGTCTGTTTTCAATAGGTGCATACTCTCAGTCACCAATTGGTCACAGAGCACTCCTAGGATAGAAATCTTTTTATTAATTGTCCCTACTTCACCAATTGCTTTTTCTGCTTTCTAGCTCAATTTTCTCACACTTAGGGATATGAATGTAACACTGTCGGCTTGTAAATGAGCTAGGCTGACAGTTGGTGGCACTGCTTCTCAACCAAAATTCCTAATGCATAAGCATAGGAAACTTTATTTACCATCAGAGGTTATCTAAGCCCTTAAGGACTTAAGAATACTACCGAAAAAGATTTCTGGACCCAGTCCCTTACAGATTAATTGTAAAGCGGGTCTTGGATTCTGCAGTTTTAATTAATAGTCTAATAATTTTAATTCAGGCAATCCATATATTATAGGAGTGCACTGCTAAAGTGAGGACATGGAGTGACAGGGCTTTGAACCTGGAAATAGGTGGAGATAAAAATTGCCTTTAGGTATATCTTTCAATCTGAGAGATTTGCAAAAGTATTCAATGACCATTGTGCTCTGACTGTTTTCTGTTTGAATTTCTAATAGTTTTTGAAACGTGTATGTATATCTACATGTATATGATTATGTAAGTGCATAAAGAGTTATGCCTACTAATTGTCAAAGCAGGTTCAAAACTTTTAGTAATTCCTTTTCCTTTCATGAATAAGATGAAAATGAATCTGATAATTGTACCAAACCAGTGGATGGCTGGGATGTACAGATGATAGACAGATGATAGATAGGTAGGTAGGTAGGTAAATAGATAGATAGATAGATATAGATATAAACATATACATATATGTTTGCTGACTTTATTTCCAACATTTTGTCATTAACATTTTCAATCCCATTGAAAATTAAAAGAATATTACAATGAAAACCCAAATTCTTAACATGAGACTGTATAATTAACATTTTATTCTTCTCATGTCATCAGTTCTACATATCTATACAACCTGTTCTTATCCATCAATCTAACTTATGTTTTTATCAATTTCAGTGTAAGTTGGAGATATTAATACAAACATTTCACTATACATCCACTAACTAGAGTTCAAAATTTGTTTATGATTTTAATATAAAATTTATATGCAATGAAATGCATATATCTTTTGTGTATCTATCAGTGAGTTCAGATGAATATATACACTTTTGCAACCCAAATCTTTATCAAGATGCAGAACATTAGCCCTACCCCAGGAAATTCTCTCATGCACTTTCCCAGTAAATCTTTACTCCATCCCCCAGAGGCAGCCATTGGTCTAATTATTTTCCATTATAAATTAAGTTTGCTTCTCTGGAGCTTCAAGTAAATGGATTCATGATCAAATTTGTGTGGGCATGTATGTGTGTGTGTGTGTGTGTGTGTGTGTTTGTGTAAGGCTTCTTTCACTTAGCATAAACTTTTCTAAATCTATCCATGCTTTTGTATATATGAATATTTTTTCTTTTATATTGTTGGATAATATTACAAAACACAAATATGCTACAGTTTCTCCCTCAATTATATTAGGTAAATACTTGGCTGCTTCAGGTTTGGGGCCATTATTAATAAAACGGTTACAAACATTCAGATAATAGTCTTTTGTGGAAATATGTTTTTTATTTCTCTTGGGTAAATATCTAGTGGTGGAATTGCTAGGCCATAAAGTAAAGGCATGTTTACTTATCTTTTTTAAATTTCCAGAACTTTTTATAAAACAGTTGAACCAATTAAATCAATTTGTACTCCCACTAACAATACATTTGAGTTTCAGTTGCTCCATGTCCTTGCAGTACTTAGCTTTGTCAGTGTTTTTAACTTAGCCTATTATATGTATAAAGTGATATCTGGAATTTTTAACTGACCTAGTTGTCAGCTCTTTGCATACATCTTGTGGCTTATTTTTTATAATCAGAACCATTTGTAAATAACCTTTAAAGTATGTTTGTGTAATGACTCTTACTTATAGAATTTCCAGGAGATAGGTAAAAGCTGAGATGGAAAGAAAAATGCCCCCTATACTTAAGGAAGTTATATTACTTTTTTCAAAGTATTTGAAAGTAAAGTATTAGCATACATTAGTTGCACTGCGGGGATTCATTGTGACTTTTATGAATATGATTGCATTGTACATTGGTTAGAATTGCCCCTACAATCTCTCTCCCTTATCTTCCTCCCCTTTAGTTAAAGCAATTGTAAAAGGTTTCAGTGTTTTATTTTATATGTATGCATAAAGTACATCACCTTATTCACCTTCCTTTATCCCCTCCATTTGCCCTCCTTCCTCCCACAAGTACACACCCCCTTACAGGAACTATTTTACAGTCTTAACCTTCATATTTAATTCTGAGGTCAGTGTTCAAAGGGGTTTCTCACTGTATATTTGTTGTTAATATACTGTACTTTGGACAGCTTGACCCCCTTGTACTCTCCCTTACCCTTTCCATGGGCTTGTATTCTTAACATCTGCAACATGAAACAACTAAATATAAAGCCTACCTGACTAAACCTGACTCAAGGTGCTACAAGACTTGAGTAAAGATGGTCATTGTCAAGAGTCAACAGCCAAGGAAGTGCTTAACTGGAGTTTGAAGTGTTATTTTGGTTGTGGAATAAAATGAGGGATGAGATTGGCTTCTGCTGGGAAAATAGCCAGAAGGAGGTTCTAAACTCAGAACAAGGAGAAAGTACAAAAAACGATGAAAATTCTTCTTCAAATCCACACTCAATAAGACATTCACAGATAGAACAATACCACTAGATTCCATGCCAAAATTCATTTATCTGGCTGGTTCTCTTGCTGACTCATTATAATTAAATTATTTCTCATTTTGATTTTGTAACAGAATAATCAAACCAATATGTTGGTCTACTGATCACTATAGAAGACTTTCCCTATATGAGAAGTCAACTGGATGCCAAAGTCTCACATATGGTTTCTGCTATTTTGGACTTGGAAGCACCATGGACAGCTCTCTACACATGTGGAGCCAGCATTCTAAGAATGCAATTTCATCATTGTTCTTTTAAAACTGTGCCTGAGTCTTTTCTTCACCAGCTTTTACGCTATTTTTTCTTGGTGGTTTGTATGATATAGTACATGAGAAAATAAACTTCACAGCCAGTCAGACACACCTGAGTTTATGGTCTAGTTCTTGAATAAGTTGAACTAAGAAAACTTCAGTTTTCTCATCTATAAATTTGGAAATAGTAATAGAACCCACCTCATAGAGTTTTTGAAAATTGCACAAGATAATGCTTGTCAAGTATTATTAATTTGTTTTCTGCTGCTATGACAGAATCTACAAGATTGGGGAATTTATAAAGAAAAGAAGTTTACTTATTTCATGGTTCTGAAGAACAGGAAGTCTAAGAACATCGCACTGAAATCTTCTTGGCTTCTGGTGATGACCTCATGGCAGAAAGTGAAAAAAGCAGACAAATGCATAGAGAAGAGGCCAAACATGAGGGGTGATTTATAAAAACCAGTTCTTGTGGTAACTAAACCAGATCTATGACAGCAAGAACTTGCACAAGAAGGAAGTTAATCTATTCTCAAGATCTTTGTCCTCGTGATCTGTATACATTCCTCTAGGCCCAATTAAAAAATTAAACCTAATTATGAGTTTTGGTCAGGAAAAAACATGCTTAAACCACAATATGAGCTTTGCACAGTCTCTGGTGCATAATAAGAGTTCAGTCAGTATCAATTATTATTATTATTATTATCATGGGACCTGGGTTTTAGTTCAGGGCTTTGTACTTTCAAAGCAGGTGCTCTACTGCTCGAGCCATGCCTCAAGTTCATTGTTCCCTAGTTATTTTGGAGATGGGGTATAAGGAACTATTTGATATCAAACTATTTGGTATCAAACTGTGGTCCTCTTGATCTCAGCCTCCCAAGTAGCTAGGATCATAGGTGTGAGCTACTAGTGACCAGCCCAGCATGGGTTATTTTTGATATTCTATTTGATCACGTTTGCTAATACTACCTGAACTCTCACTAAATTGTTTCTAGATCACAAGTACTAAATATACAGGCACATGTAGTGATGATGACAGCATTGTGTTCAATTGACAGAATTTTCCGATTTTGTTTTTTGTCTATCTTTCAATGTGGTTCAAGCAATATTGTATGTTTCTTTTGATTTCTCTTGTCTAAAACATTGTCCACATATTCTTTAGAATCTTCTACTCTGAAGTCAATGAACAAATTCAATTTGCCCTATTATCAGGCTGAAATGGTTCAGAATCCATGCCTCAGAGAAATATTGAATGTGAAAATGTAAAATATTGAGCAGGAGGAAATCCTAGGATCATATGATTATGGTGGCAGAGTTCATGGGAAATTTTCCTAAGGTACAGGTAACTTCATCCTAGCAACAGACTAGTGTGCAACATGAGTCTGTTTGTCTTAGTAGTTGCGGAACCATTCAGCTTCTCAGATGGAGTGCTCAGAAATATAGTTTCCATTATGTGACTAGCACACTGCCTAAAATTGTTGAGGAATTCTATGTTACAATGTCTTATGGTTTGGATCTTGAATGACTCCAAAAGTGAATGTGATGAAGGCTTAGTCACTAATGCAGCATTATTCAGGGGTACAGTCTTTTGAGAAGTAATGCATTATGACAGCTCTTATCTCATGGAAGTTTCGATCCATTTACAGATAGCCATTAATGGACTTCGGGGTAGTGGTGGAACCTTTATAAAGTAAGGAAGGCTTCACTGGAGGAAATGGGTTATTTGGGTTTCCCTTGAAGGGTATGTTTAGTCCCTGGCACCCTCCACTCCCTACCACACACACAGCCTTTTTCCTTCTCTCTAGGAGGTGAGAAGCTTTGCTCCACCATGTGCTACTCACCATGATGTTCTTCATTGCCACAGGCCCAAAGTAACAGGTTCTAATGATCATGGACTAAAGCCTCTGAAACCATGAGTTAAAAAAAATCATTGTCCCTATTAGTTCATCAAGGAGATGAAAACAAACACAGAAGAGTTAACACATTCAGGATATGTTAAGCTATTCAGACTTTGGAATAAACAGATTCATCAGATAGATTTCCCCTGATAATAAGTGAATGCACTTGCAGGAGATTAAAAAAAGGAAAGGCAACTCCTTCAGAATTGAGGCAGATCGCAGACAGAACAAACAATGCAATTACATGTGTGCAAGGGGCCTGGAAATAGAATTGGGAAGCAGAGGACACTGATTAAGTTTGACTCTGTCATTTGATGTCTGTGCAGACTTGGCAAGCCTTCAAATTCTTGAGACATGTGTGTTCTCTATACAATGGGGGTATTTACTTCTGTTCTAAATAATATTTACAACATGACTGAGAATTAAATGAGATAATATGAATGATAGGCCTCTGGATCAAAAAGGTCAGAAAAAATAAACAATTTTATCCTTTTTGTAATTATTCCCAATGTAGAACCATGGGGAGAAAATCTAGAAACTTGTTATAGGCAAACATAAAAAAGAATATATATGAAGTAATAAAATGACTTACCTTTACTGTTTATTTTTTTAAGATTACATTGTTCTTTCACAAGATTTATTATATTTAAACTTTAAAAAACACTGTGACTTGGGCAGGATAGATATTTTTATCCCATTTTACAGATGAGGTCTTAAAAGTCAACACATATGAGTCATTTCTTGCAATATTCTTTTCTCACTGTGCACACTATTGGCTAAATAGCACGGGAAATTTCAAGAAGCTGTTTCTTAAAGCGAACAGCAAGGGAAAAAGGTGTTAACATAATACAGTTAGAAAGTGCAACCCTCTAACCCAGTGTGCTCTTTTATTCCCTATTAGGTAAAGCTGTGCTCAAAGCAAGAATGCTGTGATCCTGGTTCAGTGAGGAAACTATAAAGGAGACTCTAGGTTCCCTAAAAGACTTTAGGAACCATGACTGAGAAAAATAATACATTCTGAAACCAAGTACAGAATAGAAATGGTGAAACAAAATATTCTTATAAGATCCAACAGATTCATGAAGTAGCTCATGTTAAGTTAACCCAATTTTCTGAGGTTTTATTTTGTTAAACTATTATGTTGGTTCGTTGATCATACAAACTATTATATTTGTATAGATTGATGATAAAATCTCTTTATTTATTCTTACGGTCAAGACAGAAACATGATATATGAACAATACATGCATATGTAATTTGATGACTGGCTGAAATTTGCTGCCAAAGTATGTCAGTTAGTGACCTGAGGTCCAGAGAGATGAGGTTTTTGTAGATTGCTTCACAGTCCTCTCCAAACAGTCTTGAGTTTAGGGAATCTTTAAGTGACCCAGAAACACTTAGCACTTCTTGAGAATGATACTTGAGGTCTTAAACTTTTTTAGATCTCCAGTGGTGTTTTTCTTCCCTGATCATCCTTTGTCAGAAACAAGCATTGCTATGCACAGCCTTGTGCTTTGACCTTCCATCTTGATGCTCTGCCAACTTTCCTACTCTTTAATTTTCTGGGCTTCATCCAATTTATTCACTTTTGGTAAAGCATTTTTTAGCAGATGGATTACTTGGTAACAGACCCATTTCTGATTCTCAGGAGGATTTTAGAATCTTCACATACTGCAAACTAATCTCATGGAAAATTCAGACTGATCAGTTTTATAATTTATAATAATAGTTAAGCTTATTGGGCATTTACTAACCAGCAGGCTTTCTGCTCAGCGTTTTACAAACAATACTGTGATTGACCTGAGTTAAATGTTGATAAATCCTATAGACAATTGAAGAAACCAGAGCCTTGATGACAATGACCTCAAAGGAAACATGACAATTTGAGAATGACATCATGCTGAGAAGATTATGATTACATTTGAAAACAGCTCATAGATCCAAAAAACTACAGCAATTAATTTATCTAGGCAGAATGCTGTCAAAGTAGAGTGAGTTCTGGAGAGAATGAACCAAGGTAGTAAAAGGATCTGAAAATTGATTTATTTGAGGAAAAATGAAGCAAAAAAAAAAACCCTGAAAATAGCTAACCTGGAAGACTGGATAGAAAATAGGTATCTGTTAAAAATACTTGAAAGATTATCAAGTAGAGGGAAGAATTCCATTTATTCACTGTGTTCAAGAGTGTGAACCAAGAACTGAAAGTTATATGGAAGTATATTTTAATCAAGTGCAATAAAAATTTCTAATCAATTGAATTGCCTGAAAATGGAATATTCTCTTTGATTAATTCATGTTCTTTGCATGCAAAAGATGGCTACATGACTACTAACTAAAATTTCTAGAACAGATCCTTACATAGATTAAAGAATTAGATAACTGTTGTTTCCCCAAGTTCAGGATTAGGGCCCACTGATACAGAACAAAAAATAGCATAGAATAACTTTATGATATTTCCTTCTAAATTTAGATGTTTTATGTATATATATGATGGAAGTTGGTTCATGCTATATTGAGACTATATTGAGACTGAGAAATCTGATGATAGGAAATGTACAAGTTGAAGACTAGGAAATAAAGTGGTGTATTTTAATCCAAGTCTGAAGGCCTAAGAAACTTTGGAGCTTGTGGTATAACTCAGTCCAAAGTTATAAACTGAGAACCTGGAAAGTTTCTAGTATAAACCCTGCAGTCCAGAGACCTGAGAAGCTGGGGCTCCAATATCTGAGAGCAGGAGAAGATGGATGTCTCAACTCAAGAAGAGAATTCATCGTTCCCCTGCTTCTTTGGTCCATTAAAATGAACCCAAAACACAAGGAATGATGCTGCCCAGATTGGTATGAGTGATAAGCTTTGCTCATTCAACCAATACAAATACCAATCTCTTCCAGAAACACCTTCACAGATACACCTAGAAATAATGTTTCACCAACTATCTGGGTATTCCTTAAACCTATCAAGTTGACATAGAATTAAGCATAATAAGCTTTTTCTATTTTGTGTCTTTATGTGATAATAAAGCTATAATCACAAGCATGGGACTTTCTTGAGTTCTGTGAACAATTCTAGTGAATTATGAAATGTGAGGACGATCATTCAGGGAAACCAACCTTGAAGTTGATTTCTAAAGTGAGGGGAGACATACAGGGACTGTTCCTCCTGACAGTACAGTCCAGATATTTGGAAAGTAAACTTCAAACATTATAACACTGCCTTTAACACTTCTGCACTCAGCTTCTGAAGCTAAAACCACAATAATAAAATATAACCACCTAACATGCAACCTATGTTCCAATTTCCAAAAGTCTTCCACAAAAGCATCTTAGAGCTATTTGAATTTGTTTTTAAGACATTAATATTTTTGATAAATCTGAATGTAGTTTGTCAAATATATAAACACACCATTATATTTCTTTTCTTGTTCTCCACCTTATATGAAGACAGTACTCTCAGAGAAGAGAGATGAGGAGAAGAGAGATGAAAAGCAACTATTGGCTTAAAACACAGTTAAGAAGTGAAAACATTTGAAGGCTAAATCCAGTCAAGTGCACTGACTGAAGGTGAGTTGAGGGAGAGAAAGGAAGAACTGTCGATTAAGTCAAAAGGAACTGTAGCTAAGGGAAACCATTGAATCCTGGTTGAAGCTTTTAAATGAGAGTTATCTCAACATGTAATAGAGTATTTCTTTCTAAACAGAGTATTTTACCAGCAACAGCATAGTGTGGGAGAGTGAAAGTCAAAGAAAACTATGTACTTGCTATGATATTGTAGAAATTCTAGCAGAGCTTTCCCAAAGAGAGGAGTCACAGGATCTGAGTGTGTCTTCCTTTTGTCCCTGTTTTACCTAAGACTCTTGCTTCTTAATTAACCATTTTAAGCAGCAAAATTGCTGAGTCCATTTCATTGTGCCTAGCATTTGCCAGGCACTGGGGTCAAGGGGGTAAAAATACAGACAAGGTTCTCCCTAAAACTCACATCCAAGAATGAAAAAAAAAAAACCTGAATAATCGTAATTATAATTCATTGTTAGAAGGAGAAACACAGCACACTATAGATACATATAACTAGGATCTTAACGGGTTTGGGAAAACCTTTCTAAGAAAATTACCTTTAAACCAAAACCTAAAAGTTAAGATTAGCCTGGGGAAAATAGGAGGGGTAGGGAATAGAAAAGTGAATGTGCAATAACCTGTAAGGTAAATGAAGGAAGCAGGAAAAATCCTTCCCAAGTGGGAGGCAAATATTTTAGAGGTCAAATTTATTCTTTGTGACTAAGATTCTGTGTTTTCCCCTTTACCAATTTGCTGCTTCTTCCTGTTATTTTTGTCTCATTTTTTAATGTCGCCTTCCAAATTAACTATTTGCCTTGTGTGTGAAGTCTTAGGCCAAGACAAGATCAGACCACAGGGTCTGGTAGTTTGACAGGGCTCCATCTGGCACCCTCTGGGGAAGTCCTAATTGCAGGCCTTATGCCTAGTGAATTCAGCTGCTCCTGTCCCTGCCCTTCTCCACTATGGGTACTTACTCTGTGGTTCTGAGCCTCGTATTCTGTGTGGACTTTAGAGACTCTTCTCGTTTCAGATTGTTTGTGAGTAAAATGTTTCACTACAAGTTATGTACTTCCCCATTTAGTTCTCCTTAAGAACTTGCATCCAGGATTTTATCCTCAATTTAAAACCATCTCCTCTGGTCTTCAACAATTTTGCTCACATTGTATAGGGCTTGGTATAACTATGTACCTACTATAAACAAATGCTTGCTGTAGCATTTTATGTAACATTGATGTGGCAAAAGTTGAGAGCGATTGAAGATGTTGTGCTGCTGGCCTCAAAAACAAGGACGAAGCCACAAAGGAATGTAAGAACTGGAGTTTTAAAGATAGGGCAAGGAAATGAATTTTCCCCTAATATCTCCAGAGGAAGTACAGTTGCACTGTCCACACCTATACTGTAGCCCAATGAAAGTAATTTCAGATACCTAGTATCCAGAATTGTGAAAGAATAAGTCTGTGTTTCTTTAAGTCATCAAGTTTTCAGTAATTTGTTATAGCAGCAATGTGAATCTCATGCAGGGCTGCTTACAGATGTGAGTCAGAAGCCTGTATTCATTACTAACCAGTACAACAGTGGGAAGTCTACCTCTGGGATCCTTGCTTTTTCTCATTTGTAATTTATAGTTATGGAATTAATCGTAGTTTTTTGAAACATTTATAAGACAATGTCTTGACCAGCCTTCTACAGATCCATGGATACTCCCTACTGGGTGCTTTAGCCCTGTACCATGATTACCCTGTAATGATTCAACTATCATTAGTTTTTAGAAGAGCTTGGAGTTATAGACAGAGTCTATGCAACCCCATTCAACAGGACTTTATTGCTTTTTTTTCACTCCACACAGAGAATTAGATCTTTTTGCACAGCTTTTGACTGCTTTTCCTCTTATATCTTTAACACCATTCTCTAGGACTAGGACCTCCCCTTCATCTATCAGCAAAGCGGTCAGAATCAGAATAATATGACTATTTTAAGCTTCATTTATGCACAGTCCTATTTATTTAGATTCTTAACAGTCCACCAGCTTTTACTATCAGTTCTTTTTTAGAGTTGGTGCTTTGTCTCTATCACTGGTCTTTTGATGTGTTCTGCACATAAACTCAGAAATAGCTGCCTGGCTCCTAAATTTTCATACAGCTATACTTGACATGGTTGTGTTTATCTACCAAGCTAATGATAAAATTTCCCCTGAGTATACTACATCTTGTTGATGCACTAGTGTCAGCCTCTGTTTCTAGAAAATTAGACTAGTATTGCCATTAACATTTTCTCTTTGGCTCTATATATCACTCTTCTGTAATACAGATTAAATATGTCTTATCTACAAGCCTAAGCCACATCAAGAGTGAATGACATGCTGTCCAAAGCCTATTTAGAACCCATATTGCTCAAATAGACTTAAAGTGTCAAAGGAAACCCTTAAAGAACAAGCTACACTCTGTCTCCACACTGGGCTCCAGCATATTCTCTGTGGTGGAACCAGTCTTCACACACGCTTAGGAAACGACCCAGTCCCTTGAACACACATTAACATCCTGTCCATCCTGTTATTATCATTCTTTAACTCACAGAGGACTTTATTAATAGAGATACCAGAATCAGAAATAATAGAAATATTGTCAGCTCCATTTGTGTATAGATACCTGAACTCAGAGTTAGGAGGTCTAACTCCCTATGCTCTTGAAAGAACCATGCAACTTCCCTTGATCTATGCTATGCTGGCTCTATGTCAAAGCCTTGATGAGAAGTCATGGGGTATCTGTTTAATATCACTCTATCTCCAGGCCTATGAGCTCACATATTGAAAACTACAGACAATATTCTGCTCACAGGCACATTCCATTTGGCATGCACAGTGCCTTGCTTTGAATTGAGTTCAGTGCCCTAGCTAGGCCTACCTTTCTGCAATCCCACAGTCTCTACCACTCTGTTTAACTCAGTTAACACATTCTTAATCCTGGAGACATTTGAATTTTTGGCTCATGTGTAACATGTGTCAACATTGTCCCTCTGGGTTTATGAAAGTGAAATCAACCACTTCAGGCTCATGCTTCAAATGTAAATGAGTTTATTTTGGGAAGAACTGGTTTCCTCAGAGATCAAAGTACTATGTCTATGTAGCAATGGTTAAAACCAGGTACTTCCTACAAGTTCAGTTTGATGTCATCTGTTTTATTATCAACAAACCACAGCTCAGCTCTGCTCCTCTGCAATGCCACACAAGCCCCAGATGCCAATTTCTAGGATGTGGTCAGCTAGAGGAGCACTGAGATGTTTACATAATTGCATTGTACCTATAGTTCTGAGGCAGAGTACAACCTGTCTCAGTTTATGCCAATTACTGGTCTCTGGTTGAAAAACCTGTTGTTTCAGCTCCAGAACCTTCTTATTTGCCTGGAAACAGGACTACACACCCTAGATCAGACAAAACATGGGATGGGACAGCAGCTTTATAACAGGCATCCTGTAAGATAGCCCCAGTGGTTCCCTCCTAGTATTGACATCCCTGTGTGATTCCTTTTTGATAAGCATGAGCTGCATTTAGTAACTTAATTCTGACAAATAGTGTGCTGGAACGCCAGTTTAAAGATTAGGTCTAAAAGAACCTGATGCCCTGCCTTGCCTCTTTTCTCATTTGGATTCCTCACTCTGGATAAAACCAGCTGCCATGTTGTAATCAATGTTATACAGAAGCCCACATGGTAAAAAACTAATGAGGATCAATATTTCTACAAAGAGCCACATGAGTCAGCTTTGAAGTGGATACAGTTCCAGTTAGGCCTTCAGTTGACTGTAGCCTTAGCTGACACTTTGCTGAAGACACTGAGCCACTGGACCCACTTAAGTCAAGACCTGTTTTCTGATCCACAGAAACTGTGGAATCATAAATTTTAACTCAAGTAAGCTGATAAATTTAGGAATAATTTGTCATTCAGTGGTACATGTCAAAACAGACACTGATTATTGCAATGCCAGGGCATACATCAGAAATATGGGAAATATAATGAAAGTGGTCACAGGCAGAAATAATATCCAGTCTTCCCTCTCAATTGGTCAGATGGCAGAGGTCAGAGGATCTGCCAGGAATTCAAAGCTGTTCAAACTGAACTCACCTGAAAGGGACTCTGCACAGATACAGAGCAGATCTCTTCATTTCTTTCTATCCAGGTTGACTCTTCATGCCTTCTTTATGCCTGAAGTACATTCAGCTCTTCCAGAACACAGCTGGAGTGTGAATGCCTTAAAAAAGAAACAAGTTTGTTTTTCAAAGGCCTGCTTAACCTCTGATTAAGTTTGAAATTGTCCGCCAAGTTGTTGCAGACTGTTCGGAACAGATTTTTTTTTAATACAGTGTTTAAAGTTTCTCTGTAATAAAAACTCTCACATACTTTTCTAATTTGTCTGATTAGGTTATGCATGATAATTTTTCCCCATTCAGATTGGTTAACTTTTTAGCATTTTGTAGTTTTCAATAAGACTTTAATCTTTAATATAAAATTATTGATATAACTACAATTTTTATTTTGTGGTTTGAACTGAGGGCTTCACACTTGCAAAGCATTGTGAACACATCTCCAGTCCACTTTTCTCAGTTATTTTCAAAATTAAGTCTTGCAAACTATTTTCCCAGGCTGACCTCATACTGGGATTCTCCTGATCTCAGCCTCCCAAGTAGCTAGGATTATAAGTGTGAGCCACTGTTGCTTGGCTATACTACGTTTTTTAAAAGGTAAAATGTGATATATAGTTATACTCTGATTTTTATTCCCACTAAACCAATTTTCCAGCATCATTTGCTGAGTAACTAAAACTCCCTCATTTGTCTGAAGGATTTTCATTTCATAAGTCTAGATTCTTCTAAATTTGGCTATACACTTTTTTCTTGTTACATAGAAACTGCCTCTGGATTTCTAATCCAACACCACTCTATTTCCATTATTGTGATGTTATGAGTTTGTAATACATTTTATAATTGCTGTGTCAATGTGCCCTTATTATCCCATTTTTGAAAATTTCCCTGGTTGTTTTCAAATTTTTTTTAATGGACTTTAATTTGGTTAAGAGCTGGCAATGAAATCCAGGTCATTCTGACAGAAAATCTCATGCTTTTAAACATTACATAATATTAGCATTAACTCTTACTTCTCTTTTCTAAGCATTTAACAAAGAGAAAGTAAGGCAGAGGAGCACATCAATACATTTTATAAAACCTTTATTTTCTTAGTGCCATTGTCAGAAAAACACATTCTTACTTAGTTATTCTGGAAGCTCAGGCTCTAGGAATATGACTGGGTCAACTCTGTCTTGATTCCTCAATCCATAAACTATTGTGGGTAATCAGGTGATCTGCAAAGTCCCCAATGTGTATTCTATATTATATTCTATAATTGAATACATCCATAAATAGAAGCCAGGGAGACAGGGCACTCCTGGGTTTGACCTAGTCAAAGATAAAGAGTTAATCGATGTGCAGTGTGGGAATATTTGCTGGATTTAATGAGAAATGAGTTCTGAATATATTGAAGAACACACAGGATTTTTATGTATTTATGCAAATTCTACTAATTAGCATAGGCAAACAAGAAATAGATGTCCAGGGAAAGGAATGACGTTTGTTTTCTCTCAGTGATACTTGTTAATGATCAAAATAAGATTTGCAAATTTGCCTGTACCTATCTTCCAAGGTTAATATTGTAATTTGGTGAATTTTCAAACAGCTTGACTTGTATTACTATGTAGGCAGACTGCCAGGAACCCCAAAGCAGCTCAACACAGTCTAGTGATTTCAGACCTGGTGGTAGAAATAAGCTACACAAGGGGCTCATTCTAATGGAGAGGAAGGGAGGAAGATCCACCATCATTCCATAATGCTGAAGATTTTAATTTTTATCACATTCATTTACACAAACTCTCAAGACAAAGGTGATGCCTTCCTTTACTGGTAAATTAACTGACTTCTCTGAAAATTTTTGCTATCTGTTTTACTTGAAAGAAAAAGAATGTGTGTATTTATTGACAATAAACTTCAGGACTGGGATTGCCAAAGAGTTTATTACTTATCAGTACCTGAAGGACTGTCCTGTGGAAGAAAGTGAACACTTATAGTTTGTGGCTCATTTGGGAAAATGACTAGGACAAAAAAATAGAAGTTTCAGAGGGGAGCTTATAACTTAAAGCGGGAGTTTCCAACATTGATTGTAAGCCTTACACAGAGCTGTTTAATCCAGACTTCTTTAAGATTTAAGCTCCCATTAGATAACCACTTGTTGAAAATGCAATAAAAGAAACTCCAAGATTCATTTGGGGAGCACAAAGCCACCTTCCAAATCAGAAACTGTGTGATCCTATACTCTCTGTAGTGCAACAACTGAATTGCACTAGGACTAATTCTGTAACTTTTGTCTCAATGCCCTAGGTCAAAGAGCAGTGTTTGCAGAAGAAATAGCTACAGCAAAAAGATCAGTGAGCAAACCCATAAATTTGCATTTTATTATGGCTTTGTAATTGCAAAGTTATCTTTCTAGATTATGTTAGGTATTCTACCTTTATTGAAATACCTACTGTCCATAAATAGGAAGAGAGTTCTTTGAAGTTTCACATTTACTATAAAGACTTATTAAACTAGAGAAAAAGTATAGGGCAGGGCTTATACATTAAATCAGCTGCTCAAAAATAGTAGTCCATAGTATGGTCAAATTCAGAGCCACAACAGTAGATCCTAAGGCCTCACCAAGACTTAAAAATGGGACATTAGAAAACCTATTATAAATAAACTTCCAAAGTGATTTAATGTATAATCAGTTTGGGGAATTTTTATATTTCATGGTCTTCAGTTTTCCTAAAAGTCTTAAAATTCTAGATGATCTTAAGTAGAAATAATCTTTAATGCTTCATATAGATTGCATTTCACTATAGGATCCTAGTTCAATACACCATTTCTTGTAATCAATCCATGAAATTGTACAATCATCATTCATAAGAAATGACTTTGTTCAGGGTTTTTTTTATTGTTGTACTGGGAGTATGTTAGTGACAGTGCACAAGTTCTTACAGTATATCATAGTTGAACTCACCACCTCCATCATTCTTTATTGCCCCTTTGCCCATTCCTGGAATAGTTTCAATATGTCTCATTTTTCCACGTATATATAGGCATACCCTGTATTTGCACCATATCCACCCCTCTCACCACATCCTCTTCCCTCCCACAGTGCCAACCCCTCAGACAAGAACTCTTCTGTCCTTCTATTCTCCATTTCTGAAAAAAATACATTTTTTGTTTGTTTTAGTAGCTACACAGGGAATTTCCCTGTGACGTTTTCATGTATATATGCATTATAACCCAAATTGGTTCATCTCTTCTATTTTTCTCCTTTCTACCTTAGTCCCCTTCTTATAGTGATTTCAACAGGTTTAACAATTCTATATTCATTCCTGTATAAAAAATACTTCAACCATTTTCACCTTCTTAACTTCCTTATTTTACTCTCCTTTTCTCTTAGAACTCCCCATAGTATGACCTGTTTTTCATAATATTGCTTGCATTTATATTGGGTCTATTTTGCACTTATGAGAGAAAATATGCAGCCTTCAGCTCTCTGAACTGAACTAACTTCACTTAAGATGATGTGCTCTAGTTTTATCCATTTGCCTGCAAATGATAAAATGTCATTCTTTGTGGTTGAGTAAATGCCATTGTATTTACCACATTTTCTTAATCTATTCATCAATAGTAGGACATCTTGGCTGTTTCCATAGCTTAGCTATTGTGAATAAACATTACTTTTCTCCAGCTGTGCATACTCACCATACCTCAGAATGCTTAGCTTCCAGGTCAGAGTCCTCAACTCTATTCTACTAAATAGAAGGTAGCAAATTAAAGGTACCTCTTGAATGATAAAAATAAGGCATTGGCTTTCTCTTTGTCTTATAAATAGGGAGCTGAAGTGAGACAAGAGAAATACACCATGATAGTTACAACTAAGTAGGTATGCACACACTGTGGCACAAGCATAGAGTGGGATCACAGCTGGGGTGTTCTCCAAGGAAGAAAAATGGGAACTATGTATTAAAAGAGCAGAAAAATAGCAAAAAAGAGAGGCAGAGTGGCTAATTTTGAAGCAGGGAGTTCCAGTAAGAAGTTGGAGCCACTTGGTGCATAAATGAGAGAGACTGAAGGAACCTAAATGTCTTAACATTTTATATACCAGTGTATTTAAAATCACTTCTTGATGCTTAAAATCAGAAATATCATGGGATCTAACAATTGATAATGTCCATATAATTGAATGAGGAGAGTTTCTTAGCTTCATTCCATACTCTACAAATGGTTTGGGAACTAACACTGCTCAAAGTCAAGAGAAAATTAATTTTCTAGACAAGTGTGTTGTATTGGCTGAGAAGGAAGGCTCTGTAGACAAATTGCTAAACCTGGATTTTTTTGCTTTGAACTCTACCTGAACATCATAAACTGCAAATTAAGGATAATACAGTTAACTTATGAGGTTATTGTAATGATTAAATAAGTAAATGCTATGACAAGTGACTTCCATATCAGCTCTTAGGACTATTAGTATTTTGAAGGGGAGAAATATGGGATAAGTGATGGGGGGAGATAAGCAATGACACTGTGTGTCTGATAACCCAACCATGTAGAAGGAGAAAAATACACATATCAGTCATGTGAGGGTCTTTCTTACTACTTCACCTTCCCACCTTAACTCACAAATAAGAACATTTTTCTATGTTCAATGGTAACTCATTGGCAAGTTTTATGTGAAGGTTTAACTCAAACCGTCATCTAGCCCAGGTGCTATCCTTTACATTTGTACCCCCAGTGCATGACTCACAACAGGCAGTCACTAATAACTATAAACTAAATAAACAAATGAATACATTAGTTAAAGAGAACACCGTGTAGCTCTATGATGGCACCTGATTATTACACCAGCATCAGATGAGAAAACTGATGTCTTATTTAATTTGTATAAGTGATATACTTTGTTTTATATGTGATGATGTATTTGATCTGAAAGTAATATTGAAGCAAATCACTATAAATTCCATCAACTACCAGCTAAAGGAAACATCCTTGTCAGAGTTATTCTTGGTAGTCACCTGAGCCAAGGTTCATCTTGGAAGGAGCATATCTTCAATCAGCACCCTGGCTTCTGGAACAGCTCTGTCTCTGCCTATCTGTTCAACCTGGAGCAAACAGTCAGGTGTTCTAATCTCCAGTCTTCTCATTTGTAAAAATGGGAATGATAACAAAAATAGCTAATTTTAGAGTTTGTGGATTAAATGACACAAAACACTTATTGCACAGCTCCTGACACAGAGTGTGTGTTTGGAAAATATTACTCGGTATTATATTATCCTATTCTTGATTAAAAAAACATGATTAAGATAAAAAAACTTATGAAATAGAATTCATTTAAACACTGCCTAAACAATTGATGAAATAAGGACAGACTATTTTTTAGATTTGTATCTCTATGAAAAACCCTTTACTAGATGAAGACATAAAATGCCATATTTATTGATGGAGGGATTCAATGTCTGATGTCTATTTCAAAATCATCTTTCGGGACAGGTAGGTAGAGGTGACACAAAATTTTCTACACATTAAACACCATTTCAGCAGCTCATATAGGAGTTTCGCTTGACCATCCTATTTGCTATTGTGTGATTGAAAATTTCCATACTAAAAGTGAAAAAGAATAATCAATATGATGTACATATACAGAAATAAAAATAGCATGCTGAGGTTCTTGGTTCTTAGTCAATGCATTTTAACTAGACTTTGCTCTGCCTATCTAACACCAGGCACTGTGCTCAATCAACACCAGAGGATAGCAAAGTACAACCGATAATGCCTCAAAAACTCAGGTTTTATTTTTATTTTTTAAATTTTTAAAAATCATTTTTAAAATTACTTATATGTGTATACATTATTTGGGCAGCCCCCTTCCCCCCCCAACCCCTTTGAAAAAACTTTGGCCCTCTTGTTCTCTGATTTTGTTGGAAAAAAACATATAAAGTAGCATTGTTGAGCGTGTGCAGCCGAATCAATGCTACTCTCTGATTACTTGTCTTTTCTACTCTTGAAGTTTAATATTTCCTGTCCTCTCATGGTTTTGTTTGCTTTCATCTTCTGCATGCAGAATTCCTTGTAGAATCTTCTGTAGTGGTGGCTTGGTGGTCATATATTGTTTTAGTTTCTGTTTATTGTGGAAGACTTTTATTGTTCCATCAATTTTGAATGATAGTTTTGATGGGTAGAGTATCTTAGTACTGAAATTATTCTCATTCAGTGCCTGGAATATCTCATCCATGACCTTCTTGCTTTTAAGTGTTCTGTTGAGAAATCTGCTGTTATTTTGATGGGTTTGCCTTATTCCTTATTTGTTTTTTTTCGTACAGCCTTCAATATTCTTTCTCTATTCTCTGTGCTAGTTGTTTTAATGATAATATGCCACGGAGAGGTTCTATTTTGGTCAAGCCTGTTTGGTGTCCTGGAGGCTTCCTGTACCTGAATGGGCAAATCTTTCTCAAGTTTTGGGAAATCTTCTGTTATTATTTTGTTGAATGTATTATGTATCCCTTTGGCTTTCACATCTTCTTCTTCAATGCCCATTATTCTCAGGTTTGGTCTTTTGATGGAGTTGCTGAATTCTTGCATATTCCTTTCATAACTCTTGAGTTATTTGACTAAGATTTCTTCTGTTTTTTCTTTAATTTCTACTTTATCTTCAAGCTCTGAGATTCTGTCTTTCCACATGTTCTGGGCTGCTAGAGTGTCCTTCCACTGTGCTTTTTGTTTGACTAAAGGGACTTTTTATTTCCAAGATTTTTGTGTGATTCTTTATTCTGAGGTTTTCAATATCTTTGTTCAACTCTTCTTTTATATTTTGTGTTGTCTTCTTTATCTCATATATCTCATTTTATAGTGTCCTTTATTTTAGTTTTGTGCTTGTTGAAGTTCTCTATGAGTTCATTTAGTTGTTTCTGAGTCTTCTCAAGTTCTTTATTTGAGGTGTGTTGAAATTTCTTGAGCACATCTTGTACTTTCTGGTTAACTGTGTCTAGTATCTTCTCCATGAGTTTCTCAATGACCTCTTCTATGATTTCCTTTTTGAGGGATTTTTTTGTGAGTATCACTGGGCTCATTAGAGACATTTATCATTGTTTGGTTGGGATCAGAAACTGGGTACCCATTTCCCTCATTTCCTACTAAGTCCTCCATTGAATTGTTTTTTTGAGGAGTATAGTTTCCTTCTCTTCTTCTCCCCATCACTCCACTTGGTGCTGTGCAACTATGTTCTTGATTAACTAGTTAGTGGTTTTAATTGCCTGTTTTCTTTCCCTTGATTTAGTTTTTGTGCTGCGACTATCTTAGTTGTTAGCTAGATTGATGTGCTATTTCTGTGCCTGGCCTGGAGGTGTAAATTAGCAATATCAAATTCATAGGTTCAATGACAGACCAGTTGATTACTTATTATATATTAAATCCTTGGTGATAATATTTATAAACACTAGGAGTTGGAGGGGTAATAGTTGTTCAGCAAGAGATAGAACCTTGGGTAATTGGTAATGGTGGCACTAGAAGGGAGAACAGAAAGGGTGGGCAGGGAGAAGAGGTATGAGTGCTTCTGGGTTTTGTGGCCCTTGAGTGTGTTTGGGTATATTTCTGCTGTTGTAGTGGAGAGTGCTTGTGTCAGGGATTGAATGGGGTTGGGGGTGTATACAGTTGGTACAAGTAGGCTAGTTACTGGGTGAAGACTATGTAGGAGGGAGGGGCAGTGTGGTGACAAGTTGGGGAAGGATAGGAATGGAAAGCAAAGACTGCAGGAGAGAGTGGATGGGAAGAGGCAGAAAGAGTAGTTGGGAGGGAGAACAATGGACTATAGGACAAGAAAAGGAGGAAAGGTGAAGAGGGTAAGAATAGGGATAAGAAAATAGTGATGGTGATGTTAATAATATAGAAAAAAACAGGTACAGCAACAACAAAAAGTTCAGTCTGCTCAGTAAAAGTTCCAGACTTTTCCTTTCATGTTCAATCCTGGTACTGGTGCTTGGTATTCTGGGCTTTGTGGGGAAGGGGGCTGTCCCTCTTATCAGACAGCTTAGGGTCCAGATGGCTGGAGGGTTGTTGTCTTCTTTTTTTTTTTTTGTTTCCACTTTCCTTGGTCTTATGGTCCATCTGTTGCAAGCGGGAGCCCTGAAGGGGTCTCACCAAGTGATTTGCTTGTGAGCAGTATTTGGCTCCTTCTGTCCACAGGGCAGGTTGCAATTGGGATCTGAGGTAACTGGCTGCCAGTTAGTGCAAGGTGGCTGGGTCTATTGTTGTTTTCATGAGGTGGCAGTTGTGTTGTCCTACAGCTGCAATTCTGTCTTGTCTGGTCAGTTCATCCCCCCAGAAAGGTGGGACAATTGTTTTGAGTACAACCCTCTTTCCTAGGAGACTAGCTCAGCCATCCACCATGGCTTTGCCTTGGAAAGTTGGCTTGTCACCCAACCCCTGCTCTTAGCTTTTGTTGCTTTTCCTGGATCACTGAGAATTCGGCTCCTTGCCCCACCCCCATTCTCCAGGGCATATTCAACATTCTACCCCACTGCTGTCAGGTTTAGATTGCAATTCACTGTTTATGCTTTTCAGTTTTGTTGGGGTGGGGGTTAATCTGCCCAGGGACTGTGCTGGATTATGTTCCCAAGGGATGGGTAGGGGAATAGCTTGTGGTGTGTGTTGCTCACCTGTTGGGTCTGCAGGTTTACACAGGCAGCTGAAACCATCCAGTGGGGAAAAATAGCATGCCACTTTTCTCAAGGCAGATACTTCCTGGGACTGGTTTCAGTGTGACAGGGTGTAGGTAGGCTTTCCGTGGGTTGGGGGTCCAGGATGTTTTAGAGTTCAATTCTGATTGATGCCCTATTTTCTGCTTATTGGAAGAGGGGGAAATGGGAGTAATGGCCCAGGGCTTTTTCTCAGGGAAGACATACCCTGCTGGCTATGCTGTATCAGAAGTTTTCTGGCTGTTAGGTGCAATTAAAGGCTGTTTTAAGCATCAGTCCTTGAATTTTATATGCATCCAGTGTGTTGGTTGTGCTTATTTTGGCTAGAAGCAATCAGAATTCCCAAGTTTAGCTCCCATGTCTCAAGGTGGTTTCTGGAGTCATGTTGCTTGGGAATTCTGATTCCCTACTCTAACCACCATCTTGGATCCAACCAAAAATCCAGGTTTTAGTTTGCTTGCTCTTGGTTTGTTTTGTGAAAGCAGGGGAATGCAGTAATATCTTGAATACAATTCTAATTGCAATGATCATAAATGATAAGCAATAACAGAAAATGGGAGAGGCAGATAGAAAACCCATAGAGAAGGTGAAATTTAGATAAGACATTGAAAAATTGATAGGATTTCAACGAAGTCATAGGAAATATTAAAAAGATAAAATGAGGAACCATACCATTCCAAGAATACATCAAAGAGGCCTATATCAGAAGGTAAAAAGAGATTTAAGAAGATTAAAAACACAACAGAGAAGAATAGAAGGAATATGAAATATCTAAACTATTCTGAATTGTCATAGGGAAGATCTTGTATGATGTTGATGAGTTTTCCAGGACTCTTAAAATAGTGTATCACAAACTGATTAATTTAAAACAACAGAAATTTACTATTTCAAAGTTTTGGCAGCCAGAAGTCCAAAATCAAGGTATAGGCATGGCCATATTGTCTTTGAATCTGTACAGAGAACCCTTTCTTGCCACTTCCTAGCTTGTGATGGTTTGCTGGGAATCTTTAGCATCCTTGGTTTGTAGTTATATAACTTTTATTTCCACATTTGTCTGCATGGCTATATTCTTACCAAGACAGCAGTCATATAAGATTATTGGCCCACCACTCTTTACTATAAACTCATCATATTTTAAATCATCACATTTGTAACAACTTGATTTCCACATAAGATCACATTCTAAGTTGTTGGGATTACTAATTTAATCTTTTTTTAGAGGTGGGGGAATGGTAATTCAACCTGAAAATGCCAAAGCAAAAATATTTCCAAGGGGAAGAGAATAAAGAACAAAGCTGTATGATAAAACTAGTCTCTTGAAGCAATTGGAATATTTAGGTTTTGTACTTGGTTTTGCTGATCATTATGCAGGTAAACTTTGATGGTTTCCCTCATGTTCTCTGAATCTGTGAAAAGAGCTACCTGTTGTATACCACAAGAGTTCTTGGAGAATGAAATGAAATGAGGGTGTGAAAACACTTTGAAAATCTCAGAGCTCTAAATCTGAACTCTGTGAAGTTCTGTTATCACTGATCTTTCTATCCATGTATCATCCATTGGTCCAGCACAGAAGCAGGTGGAAATCTTAAAGATTGGGAACATCTTCTTGAATTTGAGACATACTGTAAGTGTCAGTTTTCCTGAAGGTGCCAAGGAGCCTATATTTTAATCTTTTTTTAAAATCACCATCCTACCAGTTATAGGTGTGAAAGGCATTATCCCATGTATGAATCATCTTTATCTTCCTACAGTGAAATACCTGAGACAACTAACTTTATAAGAAACAATGTTATCTAGCTCACAGTTGTAGAGGTTTAAGGTCTTGACAACTCAGATTTTGGTACCTCAGATTCAGCTGCATTTACATCCCAGCAGAGGTACATTTGTGAAAAAGACCTTATGGGGCCAAACAGGATGTTAAGAAACATACTCTCAATGACTAAGTTCCTGCCATTAGACCACATCTCCCAAACATTCCACCACCTCCCAACACACCATCCTGGCAAACAAGACTTTATTCACAATGGACCTGTGGGGAATGATCACACCATCATAGTTTCCTGAGCAACTCATGGTCCACCAGACACACATCTATCTAAACAGAGAAATCCTAAGCTTGAGAAATGAGGAAGTCAGGTTTATCAAAGAGCCTTGCCTTTTGTCATCTATTCTGGACAAAATTAAGCCTTATGCATTGGTTCCCACTTGTCTTTATGTGCCTATGCTCTCTATTGTCTAGAATCCCTATAAGAAAATGGTAAATATTAGCCTGCTTCACCTTTCACTTCCTACTAATAAGCATGTACTGCCTCAACTTCCAGATAGTTCAGACTGAGTTTAATTCATTTTAGTTTGAGTATGTCCCCCAAATTTTATGCTTTGGAAACTTCATCACCAAATTCTTATGTTAATAGCATTAAGAACTGGGACATACCAAGCCAAAGGTATACATAGTATATTCAACAAAATAATAGAAAAACATTTCTTATATCTAAAGAAAGAGATGCCCATTCAGGTACAGGAATCCTCGAGGACACCAAATAGACAAGGCCAAAATAGAATCTCTCCATGGCATATTATATTTGTTAAAACAACTAGCACAGAGAACAAGGAGGAAGACTGAAGGCTATAAGAGAAAAACATCAAATAACGTATAAAGGTAAACTCATCAAAATAACAGCAGATTTCTCAACAGAAACCTTAAAAGCAAGAAGGCCACGGGTTGAGGTATTTCAAGCAATGAAAGAAAACAGCTTTAGTCCTAGGGTACTTTATCCTGCAAAAGTATCTTTCAAAATTGAAGGAGAAATAAAAACCTTCCATAATAAACAGAAACTAAAACAATATATGTCCACTAAACCACCACTACAGAAGATCCTGAAAGGAATCCTACACACATATGAAAACAAATGTAGCCATGAAAGGATAGGAATTACTAAACCTCAAGAGAAGACCATATAAGTAATCAGAGAGTAGCATAGAATTACTTGCATACACTCATTCCCTTTCACAACAAAAACAACTAAATGACAGGAATTACCATGTACTTCTCAATATTAACACTGAATGCTGATGGACTCAACTCCCCAATCAAAAGACACCAATTGGCAAAATGTATTAAAAAGGAAGACCTGACACTCTGTTGTTTACAAGATTATGGACAGAAATAGACATTGCCTTAAGGTGAAAGGTGGAAGAAGATTTAAGAAGCTAATTGCCCCAAAATAGGCAGGAGTAGCAAAACTTGTAGCAGATAAAGTAGGCTTCAAATCTATATTAGTCAGAAAAGACAAAGAAGGCTACTTCATACTAATAAAATGAGCAGTACATCAAGAGGAAATAACAATTGTTAATTTATATGTGCCTAATGTTGGTGAATCCAAATTCATTAAACATACACTACTAGACTCAAAAACATAGATAGACCAAACACAGTGGCAGTGGGACACTTCAATATTTCTCTATCACCAATAGATAGGTCATCAGGCAAAAAAAATCAACAAAGAAACTCTAGAATTTAATGACATAGGTCAAATGTACCTGACAGACGTCTATAAGATATTCCATCCTGCAAAAGCACAATACACATTTTTCTCAGCATGAGAAATAGACCATATTTAGGTCACAAAGTAAGTCTTAACAAATATTAAGAAAATTGAAAAAAAAAAAAACCCTGCATACTGTCTGACCACAATGCAACAAAACTAGACCTCAACAACAAAAGAAACACCAGAAAATAATTAAACAATTGAAGACTAAACCACATGTTGCTTCATGATCAGTGGGTCATTGAAGAAATAAGGGAGGAAATCAAAAGTTCCTGGAATTTGATGAGAATGAAAGCACAATCTATTAGAAATTATGGGACACAGCAAAGGCAGCCTGAAGGGGAAAGTTTATAGCCATGAACACATATATTAAAAGTACAGAAAAATCTCAAATAAATGACCTAATGCTGCATCTCAAACTCCTAGAAAAAACAAGAACCATCCAAACTCAAAACAAGTGGAAGAAAAAAAATAATAAAAATAAAGGCCAAATTCAACAAAATAGAAACCAAAAAACCATACAAAGAATCAATGAAACAAAAAGCTGGTTCTTCGAAAAGATAAATAAAATTGACAAATCCCTGGAAAATTTAACTAAAATGAGGAGGTAAAAGATCCAAATTAATAAAATTAGAAATGAAAAAGGAGAGATAACAACAAACACCAAGGAAATCTAGGGAATCATTAGAGACTACTTTGAAATCCTATATTCAAATAAATTGGGAAATCTAGAAAAATGGACAAATTTCTAGAAACATTTGCCCATCCAAAATTGAAGCAAGAGGATATTAATCATCTAAATAGATTTATGACATGCAATGAAATTGAAGCAGCAAGAGAGTCTCCCAATAAAGAAAAGTCTAAGACCTAACAGATTCACCATTGAATTCTACCAGACCTTTAAAGAAGAGCTAAGAGCAATAGTCCTCAAACTTTTCCATGAAATAGAAAAGGAAGGAACACTCCTCATTCTATGACGCCAATATTACACTTATTCCAAAATCAGACAAGGACACAACAAAAAAAGAGAATTACAGGCCAATCACTTTAATGAACATGGATGCAAAAATCACCATCAAAATAATGGCAAACTGAATTCTATAGCATATCAAAAAGATCATACACCATGATCAAGTTGGATTCATCCCAGGGATGCAGGGATGGTTCAACATATGCAAATAATTAAATAACATGGCATATTAAAAGAAGAAAAAACAAAAACTGTATGATCATCTGAATAGATGCAGGAAAAGCCTTCAACAAAATTCAATATCCTTGATGATAAAAGCATTGATGAAACTAGAAACAGAAGGAATGTACCTCAAGCTAATAAATACTATATATTGCAATCCTATAGCTAACATGATACTAAATGGGGAAAAACTGAAACAGTTTCCTCTAAAGTCTGCTCTCTCCACTCTTATTTAACATAGTCTTGGAATTCCTAGCCAGAGCAATAAGACAGGAAGAAAAAATAAAAAGAACACAAATTGGAAAGAAGGTAGTCAAACCATCCCTACTTGAAGATGATGTAATCTTATACCTAAAAAGCTCAAAAAAAAACTCCACCCAGAAACTCCTAGACACCATAAACAGCTTCAATTTACAAGAATCAGTAGCCTTTCTAAACACCAAAAATGAAAAACTGAGAAAGAATAGTCTCAAAGGAAAATGAGGAAAAGGAAAATGATTCCATTTACAATAGCCTCAAAAAAAAACACACTTAGGTATAGACTTAACAAAGGATGTGAAAGACCTCTACAAGGAAAACTATAATCCACTGAAGAAAGAAACTGAAGAAGACCACTGAAGATGGAAAGATCTCCCATGCTTACTATGGGAGAATCAATATTGTGATAATGGCTATATTCCCAGAAGTAATATATATGTACAATGCAATTCCCATCAAAATTCCAATGATATTCATCACAGAGATTGAAAAATATACCCTAAAATTTATTTGGAATCACAAAAGACTGCAAATAGGCAATGAAATATTGAGCAAAAAGAGCAATACTGGAGGAATCACAATACCTGACTTCAAAATATGTTACAGATCCATAGCAATATAAACAGCATGGTACTGGCATAAAAACAGATATGAAGACAATAGAACAGAATAGAAGACCCAGATATGTATCCATGCAGCTGAGCCCACCTGATTTTTGACAAAGTTACCGACTGGAAAAATGACAGCCTCTTCAACAAATGTTGCTGGAAAAACTGGATATTTGCATGCAGAAAATTCAAACTTGAATCCACGTTTTTATCCAATGCAAGTATGAAGTCAAAGTGTACCAAGGACATGGATATAAGACCGGAAACTTTGAAGCCAGTGCAGGAAAGACCAGGGAGTACATTGAAATTAATAGGCATAGGCAATGAGTTCCTAAATAGAATTCAAATGACTTAGCAAGTAAGAGAAAAGATTTATAAGGGGGACTACACAAAATTAAAAAGCTTCTGCACAACAAAAGAAATAGTCACTAAATTGAAGAGGCAACCCACAGAATGGGAAAAAATCTTTACCTGCTATACATCTGACAAGGGATTAATAACCAGAATATACAGGGAGTACAAAAACTAAACTCCCAAAAATCAATGACCCAATGAAGAAATAGGCACATAAAATGAATAAAGCTTTTACAAAGAAGTTCAAATGGCTAAAAACTACATGAAGAAATGTGTACCATCCCTGGTTATAATGGAAATGCAAATCAACACCACATTAAGATTCCACCTCACTCCTGTCAGAATGGTTTCCATCCCAAACACAAGCAACAACAAATATTGGCAAGAATTTGGGGGAAAATGAACCCTCATACACTCCTGGTGGGAATATAAATTAGTATAGTCACTAAGGCAAACAGTATGGAGGTTCCCGAAAAAACTAAAAATAGATCTGCCATATGACCCACTCCTAGGGATATACCTGAAGGAATGTAAATCAAGTTACAATAAAGGCACCTAGACACCCATGTATATTGCAACATTATTTACAATATCTAAGCTATGGAAAAAGCCAAGATGTCCTAGTACTGATGAATGGATTAAGAAAATGTGGTATTTATACACAATGAAATTGTATTCAGCCACAAAGAAGAATGAAATTTTGTCATTCCAGATAAGTAGATGAACTGAAGAACATCAATTTAAGTGAAGTTAGCTAGGTTCAGAAGTTCAAAAACTGCATGTTTTCTTTCATGTGTGGATTATAGAACTAATACAAATATTGCAATAATGAAAAATAGGTCACACTAAGGGGAAGTCACGGATGAGAGAGCGAGGGTAAAAGAAGGAAGTTAATATGGTGAATGTGGTTGATGTACTCTCTATAGATGAATAAATATAAAATTTTTAAGCTTGTTGAAATCTCTGTAAGAAGGGGGACTTAGGTAGAAAGAAGAAAAATACAGGAAATGAATCAATTTTGTTTACAATACATATATACATGGAACTGCCACAAGGCATCTCTCTGGGTATCTACCTTAAACAAACAAAAACGTCATTTCTTTTCATTTACAAAATTGGAGAACAGGAGGGCAAAAATGGGTCCTGCCTGAGGGGGCTTGTACTAGTGGCAGGTGGGGTTGTGGGAAAAGGATGTGGGAGGGTGAATATAGTACAAATACTGTGTACACATGAATGTAAATATAAAAAAGATACCTGTTGAAACTATTTCTCAAATGGGGGGTGATAAAGAAGAATGATGAGGGGGTGAATAAGTATGGTATATTTGTTACACTGTAAGAATGTTTGTGAATGCCACAATGTACTCCCACTCAGCACAACAATAAAAATACAAGAAAAAATAAATCTGATCAATTGATCAGATTGGGGGCCAGAAATTATCACATAAAGATTAGGTATCATTTTGCAAAATGAGAAACGTAGGAAGAGATGATATCTAGGGTTTGTTTTACTTGTCCCTCTCTGTGGTGGATTTTCCTATTTAGTCATTTCTTCTTACTAACTTAATGTTCCCCAACAATCAACCAAAAAAATAAGAGATGTTTTCTTTTCTTTTCCAGAAAAAGTCTTTGACGAAAGCCTTTCTTCTACTGCACCTGGCCTGCCAGCCTTGGGTGCTGTGTGGAAGGTGCTTTGAGTGTGACTATTGCTGAATCTGGCAGTCAAGGAAGGCTTCACCCACATTCTCCAATTCCTGTCAGCTGGAGGAAATGTTTTCTCATAGTCTTCTCCCACTCAGTTGCTCCCTCCTCTCTTCCTTCCCCCACAATATAAAGCAAATCTGTTAGTTGTCTGGGCAGGGCCACAATGCATGAGCCATTTTTGAAAGGAGTGGGCACTGTCTTTAAGCAAAGCAGATTCTTCTGCCTCTGTGTTTGCTTGATATCAGTTTAATTACCAAACAAATGTCTCTGGAAACCTGGGTTTTCTGTCTGCCTTGGATGTTCCCTTTTTATTTTCTTAGTCATTTGGGTCTAGTGAGTTGAGAAAAGTGTCTCAACTTCTAATAATAGAAATATTATGACAGTTTCCACATCATCTAAGATGATTCCTGAGTTACAGTGTTGTAAAAAAATTTTGAAAATGTTTAGCTGAACTTTGCATTCATTGCCTCTGTAAAAGTCCAGCAAGTTTGTCTTCAGGATCTCACATTTTAGAATTTAATCTAATGCTCTAGGTGGTTAGAACTGAAGAGGTTGAGTTCAGTTTTATCATGGTATATAATAATTACCAGAGGTAGCCAGAAACTGATCCTAAACACAATGACAGGATGACTCCAATACCAATCCCTGCTATTGTCAGAACAGAACCTTAAGCCCACTCAAGATTGACCCTTAAACCTAGTACCAGGGGGGTATTCAGATTATTATGGTAGTTATTTCACATATTTCTAATTCATCTTCCCTTACATTTCCCTTCGAAGCCTTGTGAAGACATGGCAAAGGAGTTATGATAACACTGATAATGCCACTCTGTAGAGAAAAAATTGCCCTGACCATAAATTCATAGTAAGATTGAGAAAAAATGACCAATCAGCAAAACATCAAGACTCATCAACATAGACAAAAATGAGTCAAAATAGACATTTATCCAACCTTCTCCAAGTTCAGGTGTTGTGACCATTCAAGAAGCTTCCCCACTACCCACAATTCCTGTATAAAAGTTGTACTTCAGGGCATTCAGGGCTGTCTACTTCTTGCCATCCATATTTCTTTTTTTAATTATTCATTTATTCACATGGCATACATTGTTTGGGTCATTTCTCCCTCCTTCCCCCTCCCCCCCTCCCCTCTTCCCCCTCAGTTCCAGGCATGTCCTATTCTGCCTTTATCACTAATTTTGATGCAGAAAAGACAAGCATAATAAGGAAGACAAAGTGTTTTTGCTAGTTGAGTTGAGGATAGCTCTACAGAAATATTCCTAGCATTGCTTTCTTGTACACATGTGTTATGATCCATGTTAATTCATCTCTAACTGATTTTTACACTGGTTCCTGGTCCCCTTCTCATGATAACCTCTGTCTCTTTAAGATTTCTGTATTAGTTCCTCTGGAGTCGGGACATCAAATGCTTTCATGTTTTGGATTTTCTACCTATTTCTATATCACCAAAATGTGCTCTCCCCTTGTCATGTGATCCAAGTCCAACCACATTGCTGCATTTGCCCTAGATCTAAAGTCCGCATATGAGGGAGAACACACAATTTTTGTATTCTGAGCCTGGCTGATCTTGCTCAGAATGATGTTCTCCAGTTCCATCCATTTACCTGCAATTGATAAGATTTCATTCTTCTTCATGGCTGAGTAAAATTCCATTGTGTACAAGTACCACATTTTCTTGATCTATTCATCAATAGTGGGGCATCGTGGTTGCTTCCATAACTTGGCTATTGTGAACAGCGTTGCAAAAAACATGGGTGTGCAGGTGCCTCTGGAGTAACCTGTGTTGCATTCCTTTCAGTATATCCCCAGGAGTGAGATTGCTGGATCATATGGCAGATCTATGTTTAGCTTTTTAAGAAGTCTCCAAATTTTTTTCCAGAGTGGTTGTACCAGTTTGCATTCCCACCAGCAGTGGACTAGGTTTCCTTTTTCCCCACATCCTTGCCAACACATATTATTGGTGGTGTTTTTGATGATGGCTATTCTAACAAAGGTGAGGTGGAATCTTAGTGTGGTTTTGATTTGCATTTTCTTTATGGCTAGAGATGCTGAGTATTTTTTCATGTGTTTTTTTGCCATTTGAATTTCTTCTTTTGAGAAAATTCTGTTTAGTTCAGTTGCCCATTTTTTAATTGGCTCATTGATTTGAGGAGAGATTAGATTCTTAAGTTCCCCGTACATTCTGGTTATCAATCCCTTGTCTGATGTATAGGTGGCAAATATTTTCTCCCACTCTATGGGTGGTCTCTTCTGTTTAGAGAACATTTCTTTTGTTGCACAGAAGCTTTTTAATTTTATGAGGTCCCATTTATTCATCATTTCTCTTAGTTGCTGGGCTGCTAGGGTTCTATTGAGTAAGTTCTTGCTTATACCTATTACTTCCAGAGTGTTTCCTGCTCCTTCCTATAGTAACTTCAGAGTTTCAGATCTGATATGAAGGTCCTTGATCCATTTTGAGTTCATTCTAGTATATGGTGATAGACACAAATCTAGTTTCAGTTTCTTGAAGACAGGTAACCACTTTACCCAGCAATATTTGTTGAAGAGGCTGTCTTTTCTCCATTGCATGTTTTTGGCACCTTTGTCAAAAATGAGGTGGATATAGTTATGTGGATTCATATCCTGGTACTCTATTCTGGTCTTCATGTCTGTTTTTGTGTCAGTACCATGCTGTTTTTATTGCTATTGCTTTGTAAAACAATTTGAAGTCAGGTATTGTGATACCTCCAGCATTGCTCTTTTTGCTGAGTATTGCCTTGGCTATTTGTGGTCTTTTGTGCTTCCAAATGAACTTTAAGGTAGGTTTTTCAATCTCTGTGATGAATGTCATTGGGATTTTGATGGCAATTGCATTTAACATGTAGATTGCTTTCGGTAGTATAGCCATTTTTACTATGTTGATTCTACTGATTCATGAGCACAGGAGATCTTACCATCTTTTGTAGTCTCCCTCAATCTCTCTCTTCAGGGGGTTATAATTCTCCTTATAGAGGTCATTCACATCCTTTGTTAAATTTACTCCTAGGTATTTGATTTTTTTGGGGGGGCTATTGTGAGTGGAATTGTTTCCATATATTCCTTCTCAGTTTGTTCATTGTTGGTGTATAGAAAAGCTAATGATTTTCTTAAGTTGATTTTGGATCTTGCCACCTTACTGTACTGTTTATAGTGTCTAAGAGTTTTTGGGCAGAGTTTTTTGGGTCTTTGAGGTATAGGGTCATATTGTCTACAAATAGGGATATTTTGACAGTTTCTTTACCTACTTGTATTCCTTTTAATTCTTCTTCTTGCCTAATTGCTCTAGCTAGAAATTCCAGTACTGTGTTGAATAGGAGTAGGGATAATGGGCACCCTTCTCTCATTCCTGATTTTAGAGGGAATGGTTTTAGTTTTCACTGTTAAGTATGATGTTGGCTGTAGGTTTGTCATGCATAGCCTTTACAATGTTGAGGTACATTCCTTCTATTCCTAGTTTTCTTAGAACTTTTATCATGAAGTGATGCAGGATCTTGTCAAAGGCTTTTTCTGCATCTATTGAGATGAACAAGTGGTTTTTGCCTTTGCTTCCATTGATGTGCTATAATACATTTATAGATTTGTGCATGTTGAACCACTCCTGCATCGCTGGGATGAAGCCGTCTTGGTCATGGTGCATGATCTTTCTGATGTGTTGTTGGACTCGGTTTGCCATTATTTTATTAAGGATTTTTGCACTGATATTCATTAAGGAAATTGGCCTGTAGTTCTCCTTTTTGGAGTGTCTTTGTCTGGTTGGGAGATGAGAGTTATATTGACTTCATAAAATGAGTTAGGCAGTTTTCCTTCCCTTTCTATTTTGTGGAACAGTTTAAGGAGAGTTGGTATTAGTTCTTCTTTAAACATTTGATAGAAATCAGCAGTGATTTCATCAGGTCCTGGACTTTTCTTTTTTGGAAGACTCTTTATTGCTGCTTCAACTTCTTTTGGTGTTATAGATATATTTAGGTGATTAATATCTTCTTAGTTCAGTTTTGGATGGTTGTAAGTTTCTAGAAATCTGTCCATTTCTTCAAGATTTTCAAATTTGTTAGAGTACATGCTCTTGAAGTAGCCTCTGATGATTTCCTGGATTTCTGTGGTGTTTGTTGTTACCTTCCCTTTTTCATTTCTGATTTTACTGATTTGGGTTTTTTCTCTCCTCTTTTTAGTCAGTTTTCCCAGGGGTCTTTCAATCTTATTAATTATTTCAAAGAACAAAATTTTTGTTTCATTGATTTTTTGTATTTTTTTTGTTGTTTCTATTTCAATGATTTCAGCCCTTATTTTAATTATTTCTTTCCTTCTGCTTGTTTTGGGATTAGCTTCTTGTTTTTTGAGGAGTGTGAGCTGTAGAATTTGGTCATTGATTTGAGATCTTTCTGTTCTTTCAATATATGCCCTCATGGCTATAAACTTTCTTCTTAGGACAAACTTTGCTGTGTCCTATATGTTCTGGTAGGTTGTGTTTTCATTTTCATTAACTTCCAGGAACATTTTATTCTCTTGTATTTCATCAATGACCCATTCATCATTGAGCAATGTGTTATTCAGCTTCCAATTGTTTGCATGTTTTTTACTGCTGTTTTTGTTGCTGATTTCCTGTTTTAATGCATTGTGGTCAGATAAAATCCATGGGATTATTTCTATTTTCTTATATTTGCTGAGGCTTGCTTTGTACCCTAAGATATGATCAATTTTGGAGAAGGTTCCATGGGCTGCTGAGAAGAATGTGTATTGTGCAGAAGTTGGATGAAATATTTTGTAGACATCAGCTAGGTCCATTTGATCTATGGCATGATTTAGTTCTTGGGTTTCTTTATTGATTTTTTGTTTGGATGACCTATCTATTGGTGATAGGAGAGTATTAAGGTCTCCCACTATCACTGTGTTGGAGTTTATATATGTTTTTAGGCCCTTCAGAGTATGTTTCATGAAATTGGGTGCATTGACGTTGGGTGCATATAGGTTGATAATTGTTATTTCCTTTTGGTGTATTTCCCCTTTTATTAGTATGTAGTGTCCTTCTTTATCTCATTTGATCAATGTGGGTTTGAAGTCTACTTTTCTGAGATAAGTATTGCTGCCCCTGCCTGTTTTGGGGGACCATTGACTTGGTATATTTTCTTCCAGCCTTTCACTTTCAGACAGTGCTTATTTCTGTCAATGAGGTGGGTCTCCTGTAGGCAGCAGATTGTTGGGTCTTCCTTTTTAATTCAGTTTGCCAATTGGTGTCTTTTGATGGGGGAATTTGTCCATTAACATTCAGTGTTAATATTGATAAGTATGTGGTGATCCCTGTCATGAGTTGTCTTTGTTGATTAAGGGTTTGATTATGTGTAGCTGATTCGGTGTTGTCTTTACTTTCTTGCCTTTTCTTCTCCTGTGGTTTGGTATTGCCTGCCCTTTCTTGATTTTGTTTGCTTTCATTTTCTGTGTGCAGAATTCCTTGGAGAATATTTTGTAGTGGTGGCTTGGTGGTCATATATTGTTTTAGTTTCTGCTTATCATGGAAGACTTTTATTGTTCCATCTATTTTGAATGATAGTTTTGCTGGGTAAAGTGTCCTAGGATTGAAGTTATTTTCATTCAGTGCCTGGAAGATCTCACCCCATGCTCTTCTTGCTTTTAATGTTTCTGTTGAGAAGTCTGCTGTGATTTTGATGGGTTTACCTTCATATGTTATTTGTTTTTTCTCTCTTACAGCCTTCAATATTCTTTCTCTAGTCTCTGTACTTGTTGTTTTAATGATAATATATCCTGAGATAGTTCTATTTTGGTCAGGTCTGTTTGGTGTTCTGGAGGCTTCCTGTATCTGAATGGGCATAGTTTTCTTTAGATTTGGGAAATTTTCTGTTATTATTTTGTTGAATATATTACACATTTCTTTTGCTTGCACCTCTTCTCTTTCCTCAATGCCCATGATTCTCAGGTTTGGTCTTTTGATGGAGTCAGTGAGTTCTTGCATTTTCTTTTCATAGGTCTTGAATTGTTTAACTAATAGTTCTTCAGTTTTTCCTTCAATTGCCATTTCATCTTCAAGTTTGGAGATTCTGTCCTCTGTTTGATCTATTCTTCTGGAGCAGCCTTCCATTTTGTTTTATATTTCTGTTTCATTCTTTTTTCTGAGGTTTTCCATATCATGGATTACTTCCTCTTTAATAGTGTCAATTTTTGCCTTTAATTCATTTATCTCTCTGTTTATGGTGATCTCAGTTTCATTTTGGTGTTTATTTAGGGCTTCTATGATTTCATTTATTTGTTTCTGGGTTTTCTTATATTCTTTGTTTTTGTTGCCTTGGAATTTCTTGAGTGCCTCCTGTATGTTTTGGTTGACCATGACTTGTAACATCTCTATGAAATTCTCATTAATTACTTGTCGGATTTCTTCTTTCAGAGTGTTCTTGTGGGCTTTGTTGGGTTCCTTGGTATAGTTAATCTTTGTTTTGTTGGAGTCTGGATCTGGGTAATCCCTGAACACTTGTGATTTTTTGTGAGAGATTAAAAACTGAGAATAAAAGCTATTGGATGGCATTTATCACACAGTTTCCAGTAAGGAAGGACACTCAAACATGCATCACACTTCAAGAAGAGACATTAATTTATTAGCTTTCCATTGCTGTAACAAAATGTCTCAGATAATCAATTTATAATAAGAAAAGATTTATTTGGGTTCATGGTTCCAGAGGTTTCTGTCTATTGCTTTGGTCCTGTGGAGAGTCAGGATATGACATGGTAGACAGCACATAGTAAAGCAAGGTTGCTCACCTCATGACAGACAGGAAGTAAAGAAGGGAAAGGAAAAGTCTGGGTTCCCAATATCCCCTTCAAGAGCATGCACCCAGTGACCTAATTTCCTCCCACTAGGGCCTACTTCTTAAGGGTTCCACTACCTCATAACAGCACCACACTCTGACAACAAAGCCTTTAGCATGTAGGATTTGGGTGGATACTTATCCAAATCATAGCACTTAGTCATAGCTAGAATAGCAACCTTCTACCATGGTGTGTAGGCCTGCCATATGAAAACACTAGACAGGGGAGGCTTAAACAACACTTGAATTTTTTTCATATTTCTTGAGGCAATAAGTCCAAGAACAAGGTGCCAGCAAGCTTGTATTCTGGTGAGACTTTGTTCCTCACCTTATAGATGGCATTGTTTACCAGTGTCCTCACATGGCTTTTTCCTATTTATACAGAGAGAGAGAAAAAGAGAGGGCAAGCTGTGGTCTTTCCTTCTTCCTACAGACTCCAGTTTCATTATGATCTTATTTAACCTTAATTGCCTTCTTTTTTCTTTCTTTCTTTTTATTGGAATATATTTGTTGTACAGGGGGATTCATTGTGACACTTCCAAATAGGTTCTCTCCCCACTATACCTCTCTATCCCTTCCAGCACCACTTAAAACAATTGTAAAAGGTCTCATTGTTCTATTTTGTATATGAAGTCCATCAGCCATATTCCCTCACCTTTGTTCATCTTCCCCCTTCCCATTAGCACCCCTCCCACACTGTACCTGTTTTACAATTCTGTATTTCATTATTAATTTCTAAGTCAATGTTCAGAGGGATTTCTTGAATGTATCTCCACTGTAAGTATACTTTACTTTGGTCAATTCAACCCCTTCTATTGCTATCCCTTACCCCTTCCCTCTTATCCCCCATTTTTCAACAGCTTTCAATACATAGCCTTATATTCTTTATCTTCACAGATATTAGTATTATGATATTGTTGACACTCTATCATTCCCTTTTCCTTTCACTCCTTCCCCAAGTTCCATAGTGTAGTTCCACTATTACCAACATGTTGTACATATACATTTGTATATGATCATGTTTGTTTTTGTGCATATGCTTATCTTTTGGATCTATCTTCTACATGGGGCCTTTATCTTTCTGAAACTGAAAGGACATCATGTTAAGTTAACTAAAGTTAAAAACAGAGATAGGAGAAGGTATGAAAACTCTTTAGCTAACTAGTTTTATAGATACTACCATTGATAATATCAATCAGCCATACATGAGATTCTTTATAATTAAGGAAGAGGAAGAGACCATGGGAGAAGACTCTGTTCCTGCCTTTGTCTATCTAATGTCTTCTATAGTTGTAAGAATGACTAGGATTGGGCATATTAATTATCCTTCCAATTTAGGGTTAGCCAAGGGAATTTTATTTATTTATTTTAAAATCTATGTTTTTTATTTTTAATTTTAATTGTTTTATACTTTATATTTATTATTGATATACTGGGCATTATATTATGCCATTTATAAAATTTCTTATAATATATCATAAGTTGGATTCATGTCCTCCATCATTCTCTTTTATCTTCCCTCACCCCATTCCTGGAATAATTTCAACTGGTCTCATTTTTCCATTTATGTACATGTGTATATAATGTTTCCAACATATTCACTCTCCTGCATTGTTTCCTTATGTCTTTCCCCCTTTCACCGTTACTTATACCCCAGACATGACTTGTTTTTTCTTCCTGTTCTCTGTTATTGTTAAAAAAAAATTGGCATTTTTGTTTGTTTAAGAAAGCTATACAGGGTGTTTCATTGTGACATTTCCATCTTTATAAAGTCACTGAGGTGGTCAAAGAAACAACACACTGCCATTTTGCATTGCTGGGCCTGAATAGAGAAAAACATTATCATTTGAAGGTGAAAAATAACAACAAAAAACCCAACTTAGTGCTTGTGAAAGAATGCTCTAACTATGCAGAAGATAAACAAAACCATGGAAAGTGTTTTACAGTATCCTTTAGAAAGGGTTTTGTTTTCCCAGTGAAATTTCAGGAAACACAGACTAGAAAATGAAAGATGAGAAAAATAAACAACATGTTGAAATTTTAATTTTGTGTAAAATAATGCCAATAATGTGGATCTTAAACCCAAAGAGAGAGAAATAGAGGTATAAGAGAATTTTAAATCCTACCAAATTCTTCCCTTTAAGTAAGCAGAGTAAAAAGTTATTATATTATACTTTACACTGAAAAAAAATTTTCTAAAATCTACACTTGAGAGTTTTTTTGGAAGTATCTCTAAGTTTACAGGTTACCTTAAAACCTCTCATTCATTGGCTCCCAAAATTTTTGTCATATATATATCATATTTTCTTTACACATTCATAAGTTGATTGGCACCTAGGGTGATTCCACTGCTTGGCTATTGTGAATAAGTCTCCAATACACATGGGTGTGCAGGTATCTCAATTGCATGCTGACTGACATTTCCTTGAATATATACCCACAAGTGGTTATATGGCAGTTCTATAGTTCTATTTTTAATTTTGGAGGACCCTCCAAACTAAGGAAATCTGTGTTTTCACAAGCTCTGCAGGTAACTTTAATACATGCTGAGACTGGAGAGCCCCTGCTCTAGTACAAAGTGAAGCATGCTGTGTGCCTTCAGAATCAGCAAATGAATTTAACCTAAAGAAATATAAGTCATAGTTTGAAAGGTACCAATTCGTGAAATATTGATGGTTGACTATCATGCCCACATATCTGTTCTGAGTGCTGGATGTACAATAATAAGTCTTTCAGGAGGATCCAAGATGGCGACAGGGTGCAGAAGCAGAAAGCATGAACTCCAAAACCTTACTGAGAAGCTGGAGCCACATTTCGTAGAAATAAAGCACCTAGGAGAATCAAAACTTTGACACCCTGAACCCCTAGCCTGTAGAAAGCTTCTCCATGCCACATTACACTGAAAAAAACAGGTGGGCTGCCACCACCACCACCACAGTCACCACTGTTGCCACCAGCTCCAAACCTGCCTGGGAGACATTTGGCAGATCAAACAAGTGAGCACCAAGCATCACGTGGTATTCCCCCAGCCACTCTTGGAATAAACCACCAAAGCCCCCTGGGCAGACTGACCACCCCTCCCCCCAAAAAAACCCCCCAAAACAGAAAACTGAACAATAAACAATGAACTGAAAACTAGCACACAGCAGAAGGGGTGGGAATGCTGAAAGTGCACCAGAGAAGAGGGAAGGGCAAGGAGCTAATCTCTGTGAGAACTATCAGTAAACAAATGCCTGGAAAGGCAGGGGGGCTAACAGTGGGATGGTAATAAACCACTGCCTGAAGCAGGGCAAGTAGCAGACCACAAAGCTCATCTCCTGAGCCAGTGAGCAACACTCAAAGTCAAACAGCTCCATGAAATTGAAAAACAAACAGCAAACCATCACAACACACTGATAGCAGGGGGGCAGCTGATAGATCACTGACTTTGTCCCAGAGAAAGGGGCCAAGACAAAGAAACATGCCCCCAGTAAACAAGCACAGTGAAAAGCCACCTCCAAAGCAGGACAGCTGGTGGACTACAGAGATGATCTCCTGAACCTGAGGACAGCATGCAAACTTAAACTGCCACAGCTCACTCAGGGAGGAGCTGAGCAAGCAGCTGCCTCGGAAGGACAGAATAAAAAAACACTACCAATAGCCACTCACCTACCAAGAATACAACAGAGCTTCTCCTTAAATACCAACACCAGGACTGGATTCTGGAGGAGTAACAACAAAACTTAAGCTAACACTGAAATTCTATTGTTCCTGAACCTGGAGTTTTTTATTTGTTTGTTTGCTTGTTTTGTTTTTTGTTTATTTGTTCATCTCTCCCCATTGATATCTTCGGGGTTTCTTTTTGTTGTTGTTAATTTTATCATTGTGGGTTTTCTATTTTTACTTTACTCCTATTATATATTTTTTTCTTTTTTTCCTTTCTCTTTCTATAGTATCAACTTAACCATCCGAATCCTCTCATCCCTACTCTCACCCCTTCACTCTCCATCCTTCTCTTGTGCTACAACCCATTGCTCCCTTATCCAAGAACTTGTTCTGCTCCCTCTCACCCATTCTCTTCCCCAAGCCCTCACCTTCCCCCCTATTCTCCCCTAACCTGTCACCAGACTACCTCTCCCTCTTTCACACTTATCACCCACTGAACAACCTACTATACCAACTTTACACAACTCCAAACTCCTGCAACCCCTAATGCAAACACCTTCTTCTACAACAGAAATATGCCCAAACACACACAAGGACCACAAAAACAGCAACCCCCCCACCACTGCATTCCCTACTAAGAAACCCCACTTCCCATCTCCACTTTAGTGCCACCCTATCCAACTCCCCAAATTTCTACAGCTAGCATTACAAACATTAACCCCCACCCAACTCCCACTGCTTATAGCTATTACCAACAGGGGATCTTCTATATAGCACATAAACTACTGGTTGGGTATTAAACCTGTGCATTAGTTAATACTAAATTACACCCAAGCCACAGATAGAAATAGCATACACACAGACTTAGCTAAAAACCCAAGACAGCCACAAAACAAAAATTAAATCAAGGGAAAGAAAACAAGTGACTGAAACCACCAACTAGCCTATCAAGAACATAGTTGCACAGCACCAAGTGGAGCAATGGGAAGAAGAAAAAGGTACAGAAACCATTCTCCCCCCAAAATAATTTAATACAGGATTCAGAAGGAAATGAAGAAAATGGATACCCAGTTCCACACTCCAACAAAAGAAAGATAAATGACATGATGCCAAGGAACTCAGCAACATCCACAAGAACAACCTCAAAGAAGAAATTCTTCAAGTAATCTCTGAGAATTACATGGAGATGGTACTAGACATGGTTAACCAAAACATACAAGAGTCACTCAAGAAATTTCAAGACACCAAAAATAAAGAATGGGAGAAGACACAGAAACAAATAAGCAAACTCATAGGAGCCCTAAATAAACACCAAAGTGAAACAGAGAACACTATAAATAGAGAGATAAATGAATTAAAGATGAAAATAGACAATATTAAAAAGGAAGTGAACCATGATATAGAAAACTTTAAAAAAAAAGAATGAAACAGAAACACAAAACACAGCGCAAGGCCACTCTAGCAGACTAGAACAAGCAGAAGACAGAATCTCAGAACTTGAAGATAAAATGGAAATTAAAGGAAGAACTGAAGAACTATTAGTCAAATAACACAAGTCCTGCAAAAGAAATATGCAAGAACTCACTAACTCCATCAAAAGATGAAACATGAGAATCATGGGGACTGAAGAAGAAGAGGTGCAAGCAAAAGGAATGCATAATATATTCAACAAAATAATAACAGAAAATTTCCCAAATCTAGAGAAAGTTATGTCCATTCAGGTACAGGAAGCCTTCAGGATACCAAACAGACTTGACCAAAATAGAACTTCCCCACAACATATTATCATTAAAACAATAAGCACAGAGACTAGAGAAAAAATACTGAAGAATACTGAAGGCTGTAAGAGAGAAAAATCAAATAACATGAATAGGTAAATGATCAAAATCACAGCAGATTTCTCAATGGAAACCTTAAAATCAAGAAGGGCATGGAGTATTCCAGGTACTAATGAAAATAACATCAACCCTAGGATACTCTACCCAGAAAAACTGTCATTCAAAATAGATGGAGCAGTAAAAGTCTTCTACAATAAGCAAAAGTTAAAACAATATATGACCACCAAGCCACTACTAGAAAAGATTCTTCAAGGAATTCTGCACACAGAATGAACGCAAATAAAACCATGAGAGGACAGGCAGTACCAAATCACAGGAGAAGAAAAGATAAGGAATCAGAGAGTAACATTGATTCAGTTGCATACAATCAAACACTTAAACAACAAAAACAACTAAATGACAGGAATCACCACATACCTATCAATATTAACACTGAATGTTAATGGACTTAACTCCTCCATCAAAAGACACCTTTTGGCAAACTGGATTAAAAAGGAAGATCCAACAATCTGTTGTGTATAGGAGACCCATCTCCTATACAAGCACTGGCTTAGGGTAAAAGGCTGAAAGAAGATTTACAAGCCAATGGCCACCCAAAACAGGCAGGAATAGCAATACTTACTTCAAACAAAGTAGACTTCAAACTTACATTGATCAAATGAAATAAAGAAGGACACTACATACTAATAAAAGGGGAAATACACCAAAAGGAAATAACAATTATCAACCTATATGCACCCAACATCAGTGCACCCAATTTCATCAAACATACTCTGAAGGACCTAAAAACATATATAGACACCAATACAGTGGTAGTGAGAGACTTTAATACCCCACTAACACCAACAGATAGGTCTTCCGAGCAAAAAATCAATAAAGAAATTCTAGAACTAAATCACATCATAGATCAAATGGACCTAAAGATGTCTATAGAACATTTCATCCAACATCCACACAAAATACATTCTAATAAGCAGACCATGGAACTTTCTCCAAAATTGATCATATCTTATGGCACAAAGCAAGCATCAGTAAATATAAGAAAATAGAAATAATCCCATGCATTCTATCTGATAGCAATGCATTAAAACTAGAACTCAACAACAAAAACAATAGCAGAAAATATGCAAACAATTGGAAGATGAACAACACATTGCTTGATGATCAGTGGGTCATTGATGAAATAAAAGAGGAAATTAAAAATTTCATGGAAGTCAATGAAAATGAAAACATGACCTACCAGAACCTATGGGACACAGCAAAGTCAAACCTAAGAGGAAAATGTATATCCATGAATGTATACATTAAAAGGACCAAAAGATCTCAAATCAATGACCTAATGCTACATCTCAAACTCCTAAAAAAACAAGAACAAGCAAAACCCAAAACAAGCATAAGGAGAGAAATAATAAAAATAAGTGCTGAAATTAATGAAATAAAAAGCAAAAAAAAATGCAAAGAATCAACAAAACAAAAACCTGGTTCTTTGAAAAAACAAACAAGACTGACAGACCCCTGGCAAACCTGACTAAAATTAGAAGAGAAAAAACCCAAATCAGTAAAATCAGAAATGTAAACAGGAAGATAACAACAAACACCACAGAAATCTAGGGAATCGTCAAAGTCTATTTTGAGAACCTATATTCCAATAAATTTGAAAATATTGGAGAAATGGACAAATTTCTAGATACTTATGACCATGCAAAATTGTACCAAGAGGATAACCACCTTAATAGATCTATAACACAAAATGAAATTGAAGCATCAATAAAGAGTCTCCCAAAAAAGAAAAGTCCAGGACCTGGTGGATTCTCTGCTGAATTTTATCAGACCTTTAAAGAACTAATACCAACTCTCCTTAAACTTCTCCCCAAAATAGAAAGGGAAGGAACACTGCCTAACTCATTCTATGAAGCCAGTATTACACTCATGACAAAACCAGACAAAGACACCTCCAAAAAGGAAAACTATAGGCCAATCTCCTTAATGAACACTGATGCAAAAATCCTCATTAAAATAATGGCAAACCAAATCCAACAACATATCAAAAAGATCATCCACCATGACCAAGTTGGCTTCATCCCAGGGATGCAGGGGTGGTTCAACATATATAAATCTATAAATGTAATACAGCAAATTAATAGAAGCAAAGATAAAACCTAGTTGATCATCTCAACTAATGCACAAAAAGCCTTTGATAACATCCAACATCACTTCATGATAAAAGCTCTAAGAAAACTAGGAATAGAAGGAAAGTACCTCAACATTGTAAAGGCTACATATGACAAACCCATAGCCAACATCATACTTAATGGAGAAAAATTGAAACCATTTCTCCCCAAATCAGGAATGAGACAAGGGTGCCCACTCTTCCCACTCCTATTCAACATACTCCTGGAATTCCTAGCCAGAGCAATTAGGCAAGAAGAAGAAATAAAAGGAATACAAATAGATAAAGAAACTGTCAAAATATCCCTATTTGCAGACAATATGATCCTGTATTTTAAAGACCCAAGAAACTCTACCCAAAAGCTCCTAGACACCATAAATAGCTTCAGCAAGGTGGCAGGATACAAAATCATTCACAAAAATCATTAGCTTTTCTATACACCAATAAGGAACAAATTGAGAAGGAATAGGTAGAGACAATTCTATTTACAATACCTCAAAATAAATCGAATACCTAGGATAAACTTAACAAAGGATGTGAATGACCTCTACACGGAGAACTAGAAACCCTTGAAGAAAGAGATGGAGGAAGACTACAGAAGGTGGAAAGATCTCCCATGCTCATGGATTGATAGAATCACCAGTAAAAATGGCTACACTACCAATAGCAATCTACATGTTCAATGCAAGTCCCATCAAAATCCCAATGACATTCATCATAGAGATTGAAAAATCTACCCTAAAATTCATTTGGAAACCCAAGAGACTGTGAAGAGCCAAGGCAAAACTCAGCAAAAAGAACAATGCTGAGGATATCACAATGCCCAACTTCAAACTGTATTACAAAGCAATAGCAATAAAAACACATAGTACTGGCACCAAAACAGATATAAAGACTAGTGGAACAAAATAGAGGACCCAGATATGAATCCAAACAGCTGTGCCCACCTTATTTTTGACAAAGGCACCAAAAACATATGATGGAAAATAGACAGCCTCTTGAACAAATATTGTTAGGAAAAGTGGTTATCTACCTGCAGAAAACTGAAACTAGATCCATGGTTATCACCCTGCACTAGTATCAACTCAAAATGGGTCAAGGACCTTAATATCAGACCTGAAACTCTGAAGCTAGTACAGAAAAGAGCAAGGAATACTCTGGAAGCAATAGGTATAAGCAAGGACTTCCTCCTCAGTAGAACCCCAGCAGATTAGCAACTAAGAGAAAGGATGGACAGATGGGACTACATAAAATTAAAAAGCTTCTGCACAACAAAAGAAATTGTCTCTAAACTGAAGAGACCACCTACAGAGTGGGAGAAAATATTTGCCAGCTACACATCAGACATATGACTGACAACCAGAATATACAGGGAGCTCAAAAAACTAAACTCCCCCAAAATAATGAATCAATAAAGAAAAGGGCAATGGAACTAAACAGAACTTTTTCAAAAGAAGAAATTCAAATGGCCAAAAAACACATGAAAAACTGCTCACCATCTCTAGCCATAAAGGAAATGCAAATCAAAACCACACTATGATTCCACCTCACCCCTGTTAGAATAGCCATCATCAAAAACACCACCACCAACAAATGTTGTTGAGGATATAGGGAAAAAGGAACCCTCATACACTGCTGGTGGGAATGTAAGCTCGTATAACCACTCTGAAAAAAATTTGGAGGCTTCTTAAAAAATTAAACATAGATCTGCCATATGATCCAGCAATCCCACTACTAGCGATATACCCAAAGGAATGTGACTCAGGTTACTCCAGAGGCACCTGCACATCCGTGTTTATTGCAGTGCTATTCACAATAACCAAGTTATGGAAACAGCCACGATGCCCCACTACTGATGAATGGATTAAAAAAATGTGGTATTTATATACAGTGGAATTTTACTCAGCCATGAAGAAGAATGAAATCTTACCATTCACAGGTAAATGGATGGAACTGGAGAACTTCATCTTAAGTGAAGTTAGTAAGGCTCAGAAAACCAAAAATTGCATGTTCTCCCTCATATGTGGACTTTAGATCTAAAACAAATTCAGTAATATTATTACACTTGGGTCACATGCTAAGGGAAGAACACATACAGAAGGAATAGAGAAAGGTAGGAAACCCACAACTTGAAAGTGTTTGATGTTCCACTGTGGATGAGCTAATACAGCAACCTTAAAATGACAGAGGTCAATATGGGAAAGTGACTGGGAAGTAGTGAAGAGGTCTGGTAGAGATGAATCAATTCAGGTTGTAATATACTTGTGCATGGAAGCAATGCTAGGAATCTCTCTATATAACTATCCTTATATCAACTAGCAAAAATGCTATATCTTTCTTATTATTGCTTATGTCTTGTCTTCAACAAAATTGGAGAAAAGGGCAGAACAGGTTCTGCCTGGTAGCAAGGAGAGTGAGGGGGGAAGGGAAGAGGAGGGGAGAAGTGGGGAGAAATGGCCCAAACAATATATGCACATATGAATAAATGAATAAAGGAAAAAAAGTCTTTCAGTCATAGAACAGTCTATTAGCTATGTAGAAAATTTAAATAATAAAAGAATATGAATATGTGAAAAACTAAATACATGAAAATGATAAGATACAAAAACAAAATTCTTCAAAAGTTATAAGGAATCTACCCTCTCCAAAGATTGGAGCATCACGATTCTCAGATTGCATAAAAATATACTTCTATGTGGTGGCACATACTTGCAATCCCAGTACTCAGGAGACTGAGTCAGAATGATCAGGAATTTGTGGCTGCCTGAGAGAAAGAGAGACAGACAGAGAGACAGAGAGAGAGAGTGATTGAGAGAATGAAATATTGAAACATTGCATCTGAGTATGAAGATAATGTAACGCAATGTACTGCAAGCTGTTGAATAATAGGGGGGAGTAATCGGCGCTATTCACAATAGCCAAGTTATGGAAACAAACAAGATGCCCCACTACTGATGAATAGATCAAGAAAATGTGGTACTTGTACACAATGGAATTTTACTCAGCCATGAAGAAAAATGAAATCTTATCATTTGCAGGTAAATGGATGGAACTAGAGAACATCATTCTGAGTGAGGTCAGCCAAGCTCAGAAGACCAAAAATCATATGTTCTCCCTCATATGCGGACTTTAGATCTAGGGCAAATGCACCAATGTGGTTGGACTTGGGTCACATGATAAGGGGAGAGCACATTTGGGTGATATAGAAATAGGTAGAAAACCCAAAACATGAAAGCGTTTGATGTCCCCACTCCAGAGGAACTAATACAGAAACCTTAAAGCAACAGAGGTTATCATGAGAAGGGGATCAGTAACCAGGGTAAAGATCAGTTAGAGATGAATCAACATGGGTCATAATACATGTCCACAAAAGCAATGCTAGGAATATTTCTGTATAGCTATCCTCAACTCAACTAGCAAAAATGCTTTGTCTTCCTTATTAGGCTTGTCTCGTTTCTTCAACAAAACTAGTGGTAAGGGCAGAACAGGACCTGCCTGGAACTGAGGAGAGAAGAGGGGAGAGGGGTGGGGGAGGGGGGCGGGGGGAGAAATGACCCAAACAATGTATGCACATGTGAATAAATGAATAATAATAAAAAAATAATGGGGGCAGGATGACAGAGAAAGTAAGTAATGACAAGGTTAATCTGATTAAATCACAATTAATTACATACATGTCTGAAACACCAAGGCACCCCCCCAAAATATCAATATACATTTTACATAAATGAAGTACAGGAAAGTAAAACAGGTCCTTTCCTGTAGTGGGTATCATTGGGAGGGTGGAAGGCATAAGGAAAGGGTGAAGGAGGACAAATATGGTGGATGTAGTTTGCATTTTTATTTAAAAATAGAAGAATGAAACCTGTTGAAATTGTTCTAAGAAAGGGGACAGGGGGATAAGAGAGAACGATGGAGGGGGTGAATCTAATTAAGATATATTGTAAACATATATGAAAATATCACCATGTATCCCCCACACACACAAAAGTATCACATGCTAATAATAAAAAAGAGGTGGGGTCCAGTGGAAAGTAATTTGGTCATAGGGGCTCCACTCATGAATGAATTAATGCTGATCTCACAGAGTGGGTTGAATCTGGCAGGAGTGTGCTGTTTTCTGTGAGAGTGGGATGGTATAAAAAGATCAAGCCTGGCTTGTTCCTAGTCTCTTGCTTCCTTAATCACACAAGTCCCCTTTCTGATGGCATATGGTGCCCTTTATGCTTCTGTATCATGTTGTGATCCAATGGGAAGGGGGATCCTCACTTGGATGTTGGTGCCGTGCTGCTTAGGCTCTCCAGCTAGTAGAATCATGAGTCAAATAGACCTTTTTTTAAAAAAGGAAAAACCTGAAGCTTAAGCAATACTGTGATAATGAAAATTATCAGATTGACTGAAATGAATCCACTGTTCACCACTCAAGTCTTTAAGGCAATAGAACAAAATTTACCGCTGTAATCTTTTCAGGGGTCAGAATGGTGACTTTTTTCAAAGTCATTAGGACCAAAAGAAGCCTGGACCTCAGGTTTTCTATTCTACTATGGTCTATTGTTATAGAATAGTAATATGTTGTGTTCTATGATCACTTTCACAGTAACATGGGTTTGAGGGAAACACAGTTCTCAGCTATTTGAAGCTATACTAGTGACATTAATGTCGTTACGCTGTGGGGAGGAATTCCTAATACTTTTACATCATCCCCAGCCTCACCTTGTGAAACATACTCTTTTGCATACAACACAGAAGTTCTGTCCCTGCTCCCCTGGACCATATGCTCTACTATTACACAGCCCTCACACTGCATGTTTTCATTAGCTTTTTATAGGATCTATAATAATAAGATAAGGAAGACTTAGTCTCCTGTCCATATTAAAATGTTTCAAGCATAGCAGTATTGATACTTAGGGAATTGTTCAAAGGAAGAATCACAGTTGCAATTTTACTCACAACTACTTAGCTCTTCTCTGCCCCAAATTGCCAGTTTGAGATAAATTCACCAAGTCACCACAAATATTAGCAACAAATAATGGCCAACAGATGGCTGAAATCCAGAATATTTCACAAATCTGAGTCAGATGACTCCAGTGATTAGTGAAAGGGAATATATTCACATCCTAGAAATGAGGTGGAATGAAATATTTGAATAGAGAAAAAGAAAGCAGTTGCATATGGTGCCAAGACAGCCTGACAGGGCAGCTGGTATGGAGTTTCTCTTCTGCATACTGTCCAGAAATCACTGGGTCAGAAAATGTTATATCTGGAAAGACCATAACATCATCTTGGAAATGAGTACACTGTGATCCATGCTTTGTTATAATTAAAGACAAGTCTTCATCCCAGAAAACTTTCTTTTCTCTCTTCTGCTAAATACTGCTACCACTTTCAGAAAAATTCCATGATAGGAAACTCACCAAGCCTCAAAGCAGACTGATCCAAGGCCAGAGATTTGGCTGACCATATTGGATTATAAACCTTTAAATGTTTAAATTAAGTATGACCGTACAGTCAGGCAATGAGCAAACATGATTAGCAGTCATGACAAGTTCAGTTCAAGTTGTTTTATATATGATTGTTTGAATTGCTCATCAAGCAAACATTTAAGATAGTCAGTAAGGACTGTCTCTGAGGAAATGCTTACAGAAAAGAAGAATAAAAGTAGAATAAGTGGAGGTGGAGTTAGTTGGATTAATTCTTAGATACATTAACATAGGCAAATAATATTGTTTAAACAGGTTGGCATTCTAGAGCTTGGTGGTGGTTTGCCACAGATTTTTAAACTTAACCTGCTCACAAATAAGGACTTTTGAACCAGTTAACTGAATGACCATATTAAATTACTGACTATACCTATTGTAAACACCATTGATGCCCTGCTCACATCATCTCACCTATCTCAAGGCAGCCTAACATTCAACTGCCAGCACCCCTACATCTTAGTTCTGCCAATTTCTTCACTTTGCTTTGACTACCTCCATCACAGGGCTGAAATGCTAGGGAATAAACACCTCTTTAGAATAGCAATGAATGACTCTTTGGTTTCAAAGAATATAGCCTCCAATTCCTTCCTCAGTGGAGATAACTGAGGTGCTTTTCCACACTGGCTCCACTGGGTAGAAACTTCAATTACCCATAATGGTAATGGGTTTTTTTCTTCTTAATTTCCTTCCCTTTCCCATCTCATTTCCTTACTCATCTACCGGTGTTTCCTGAGATCATGTTCCAAGTACAATACCTGACTCAAGTGTTTCAGAATTCACCTGTGATTGTATTTATCCTAAGGAACATGTGAATATGGATCCAGGAGGAGATTTTCAAAGTACAATTTTGATCATTTTCAGAACAGGTGGAAGCAATGATCTCACTGTTGGTAATAAGAGAAAGCAAAGATAAGCACTGCCATGCAAAATGACTAAGACTGCTACCTATGATGAACTGAGCAGTAGGGGATGCACTGACTTCCTTGATGCCTCCAGCATTTGCCATGTATGGCAACAAGCTTTTGGTTGATGCTAAGAGCCATCAGTCACAGGCTCAGGTCAGACAACTGATGGCATTGTGTTTGAATAAAAGCATCAGGGTTTCATGGAAGAATTGAAAGAGATCCTTATCTCCTGTAAACAAAGATGGACTATACCGAAAATTAGAATTAACATTTGAACCTCACATAAGATTTTTAGAGTAACTGAGTTATAAAGAAGGCAAGTTCATAGCCACCACAAGTTTCATATGCTAAAGTCAAGGCTATAATGGGAAAGAGTGGGACCTGAGATCTAGGAAGCCATCTAAATAGATGTACTTGAGTACCCTGAGCCTCCAGATTTCTCTGCTCCATTTCCCCTTTATGGAGCATGGCTGCTTTTTCTTGCCTGGAGAGGCCCCAGAGAAAGACTTTACAGAGTCAGATGCTCTAACAAAACTGGATGACTTATAAACATCAGAAATTTATTCTCATAAGTCTTCAAGTTGGGAAGTTGAAAATCAGGCACTGGCAGATTCAATGTCTGGTGAGGATCAAAGTTATGGTTCACAGAAGGTACCTGCTCATGTGGTGTCAAGGCAAGGAAGCTCTCCTGGTTATCTTGTTTAATGCATTAATTTCATTTGCAAGGCTCCACTGTCAAGACTTAGTCACTTTTCAAAGGCTCCACATCCTAAAGCCATCACATTGGTGATTAGGTTTCAATACATGGATTTGGAGATACACAAATATTCATAAAATAGCAAGTAGGTAATAAAAAGGTAGGCAATAACCAGGGTAAAGTTTTAGCTTTGTTTTTCTAGGATTTGCTCCATCACTCACCAGAGAATTGCAGTAGAACCTAGAGAAAATACCTAGAATGAATCTTGAGGTTTTTGGACAGGTAGTAGAGGTAAAATAGAAAGCAGAACAAAAGAAAATTTAGTAATATGGGGCACAGTCCTGCTACTAATGTTTTAATATCCTGGAAAGTCCCTGGAGATGCTCCCAACATGTACGTGAGATGGCTCCTTGTGGCTTGGGAAGAAAGTTACCCTACAGTATATGAGACGGAGACAAGGTACAGTATATGAGATGGAGACAAGGACTTCCTTTATAGAATATATAGAAAGACTCACAAATTTGAGCAAGGTACAATGTATTTATTATCAAAAACCAGAGAACCTCTGCCCCTCAAGAAGCCTGGATCAGACTCCTTTCTTAAAAGCACTAAGGTATTAATTAGTGAAAGGGGTGCCAGCAATTTGTGATGCTCAAAAAAAAAAAGCTGCAAAAACCAACATAAAGTGACTTGAGCCCTGCCAAAATCTTCATCATTATGCACTAAACTCCATCTCTGTGTATCCTGGTCTGTAGTTTTTCTATTTATCTTGGTCCCTTTATTGTTTTGTTTTGTTTTGTTTTTGATGGTACTGGGGTTTGTAATCAAGGCCTTGCACTTGCTAGGCAGGAGCTCTGTCACTTGAGCTATTCTGCCAACCCTTCTTGATCCTTTTTTTGATGCTCATTGTTCTTCAACTTTAGTGTCAGTCCTAACATTCTCACATATGAGATTCTCTAGTCCTGTGGGATCTGGTCTGATTTCTCACCACCCTCTGGCTTGCCACTTCTTGGTAATTGGGTTCATGTGGTCCAAGCCCACTCTTGGGCTTGGACATTGGTCCCCATCTTGCTTTCACCTAGCAGCAATTGCCCAGTTGCAGCAGCTTATTCTTCCAACCACTGCTACCCTCTGCATTCCCAGCTCTGCTGTATGCATCTCCCAGCTCTCAGGCACTTGGGGCTCTCCAGTTCTTAGGAATGTTACTCTCAAGGTGAGGATGATCTATTGTGTCCCTCTCTGGATAAATGTGCTTTATCATAGCTTGCCATTTTAGGCAAGTCTTTGGTCCTCTCTGACTAGATCCAAGACAGAGTTGTAGTTTGGCAGAACACAAAGAATAAGAGAAAATCTGCATTTTCCAGGTAATTCCTCCTACCCCCTTTACTTTCTGAGGCTTACTATCTATTTGCTACTTAACTTGTAACACCTCTTTCTCTACAGGAGTGAACTTAGTGGGGCCCACTAAGAAACAAGAAAACAGAACAGCTCCATGTTAAAAAACTGATCCAAACAAGTCTATTTAAGCTGAATTTGAATTTATGGTATGAGGTGGCCATCACTTCCTTGAGAAAGTTTTGTTATTAGACACTACAGTATAGGCAGGAAAGGAAAAGAGACTTTTTAAATTATTATATATATATGTGTGTATGTAGACATATATATTGTGGTACTGGAGTTTGAACTCAGGGCTTACACCTTGAGCCACTCCACGAGTCCTTTTTTTGTGATGGGATTTTTCCAGATAGGGTCTCACAAACTATTTATCAGAGCTGACTTCAAACTGAGATCTTCCTGATCTCTGCCTCCTGAGTAGTTATGATTACAGGTGTGAGTCACTGGTGCCCAGCAGGAAAGAGATTTTTTAAGTAATTTTTCTGTGAATGATAAATGTGCTCTCCCTTGGTGATTTTTCTACTAACAGATTGCTTTTTGTTATTTTGGCTATTGGACTTTTTTATATTTCTATATTGCAACATCACAATATCAGAGCCATGAGAAGGGGTAGACTCTATGAGAGTTAAAGGAGCATATCTAGATCCTGAAGCTGCTATTCTCAGGTGGTCACTTCTTACTGCTGTTTTATGTGGGTCTCCAAATCCAGGCAAAAGAGTTTTGGTGACATAACAAATAACAAAATCAGCGAATTCCTGGAGAGACTGATAGAGAGTCATTTACTGGCCATAGCACAGGGAGAGGAGAGAAAGAAATCAAAGTGAAAAGGAAATAACAATTTATTCCTTATGAAGTGACTAATGTGATTAGTTTTCGGTATGTGTGCATGTAGAGGCAAGCAGCTGGAGACACCTTTTTGCTCTCTAGCTGCCTGATGGAGGATCAAACCAGTGGGTGCAGGCAGCTCTCAGATCTCCCACTCTGGGCACAGGGCCTTCCCTTTGAAGTTTTTCCCTCTCCACCTTTCCTGCTAACAGTGAGGAAGGAGGGCATGTCCTCTAGAACATGACTTATTTCACTTACCATGATGACCTCCAATTGCATCCATTTACTGTCAACATCGTCCTTTATGGCTGAATAAAACTTCATTTTATATATGTCACAATTTCTTAATTCATTCATCAGTTGTAGGGCATCTGGGTTGTTTTCACAGCTGGGCTATTGTGAGCAGTGCTGCAGAACATCACTGTGCAAGTTCCTCAATTGTATCCTGACTTACATCCCTTCCTGTATATGCCTAAGAGTGGTACCATAGGATCACATTGCTGTTCTATTTTTAGGTTTTTAAGGAATCTCCATAGTGCTTTCCATAATGGTTGTACTAATTTACATTCCCACCAACAGTGTATATGGGTTTCTGTTTCATTGCCTCCTTGCCAACATTTGTTATTGTTTATGTCCTTGGTGAGTTTGTAATAGTGGAACTACTCTATGAAACTCAGGGGGGAGGAGGGAAAGGAAAAGAGAATGACAGTCAACAACAATATCAAAATTCATTATATATGTGCAGGTAGAAGATACATATTGAAAGCTGTTGAATAATGAGGGGGTGGAAGGGAAGGGGTAAGGTAGAGTAATGAAAGGGTTTGAACTGACTAAAGTAAAGTATACTTACAGAGGGGATACACTGAGAAACCCATTTGAATATTGACTTTGGAATTAATAAAATAGGTACAGTGGTGGGGGTACATATGGGAGGGGGAGGAGGAGATGAAGATGAGTGAATATGGTCATGTGCCTCATATATACATATACAAAATAGATTGCTGAAACCTCTTGCAAGTGCTTTAAATGGGGTGGAGAAGGAGTTATGGGGGGATGGTGGGGGCAATCTAACCAATGTTAAATATAAGCCTATTTGAAAGTGTTATAAGAAATCCCCCAATAAAACAAATATATCTTAATAAAAATGAAAAAGTAAATTTAAAAAAAATTAAAAGAAGAAAAAATTACCATGATCAAAGTTGCAAAATAGTTCAAGCTTCATTTCAATATCTCTTTATCGCTCCTTGGCTCCATCCCCACTCTAGGTGAAAAGCAGGTACATTATTTTCCTCTTCCTGATTATTGAAAGTTTCTCCATGGAGTCCTAATCAACTTAGATTATATTTTATGTCCTAAACTTCCTCCTCTTCCATCAAAACTGTTGTGAGCCCATTCCATGAGGACCTAAGTGTGAATCTAATTTATAGCGGGCTTCAGTGACTCAGAGTAACAATATCTAACATCATCAAAGACAACTATGAATTACATCCTATTTTAGGCTTTACCTCTTTGCCTTTTGACAAGGTTGGTAATATTTTCTCAAATCACTTAAGGGAGACAATTGACTACTTTGCTAAGGATAGCACTGATTTGGAAGACAGGAGAGAAGCATAATCTAAGAATTATATGATAGTCAATAATATCAAAATTCATTATATATGTGCAGGTAGAAGATATAAAGATACATATTGAAAGCTGTTGAAATACCAGCCTTACTTTCTCCTAAATCTCAAATATCTTACTGAATTCTTGAAGCTTCCTGAAGTTTTCCTGCTACTTACCATAACCAGGTCAAAACAAAGAGCAGTATAAAAAACATTCATATTAATTCCAAATTGAAAACTTTAAAAACAAAACACAAAAAATAGTGGATAACTTAAAACCATTTCTTTATAGTGCAAAACATAATAATATTCTTAGCTTAGGGTGTTCTCTTTTATTATAGAATAGTAAGAGATATTCTACCAATATTATTTACTAGGCGTTATTCTAGTCACAGTATCAGTCTGGGGTATAATGGATGTCTAACATAGACATAAATTCTTCCTTTAATGAGTTTACAACTTAGTAAAAATTTCTTCAGAACACTTGATATAGTACCTTCCTATTTTATGTTGTCTTTTTATTTCATTTTATTAAACAACAATATAGTACACTAATTTTTCATCTCATTGTAATTTTGGTTTAGACTCATTTTTATTTAACATATGGTAATTCTGTTTAATTGTGTCATTTTAAGTCTGTTAATAGTGAAATTTAATCCATTTATACTTCTTGAGATGACTGATTTGTTTGCACTAATTCCTACAAATGTATTACAGTCATACTCTTTTTGTCTACTCTATCAACTAGAATATGTTTTCCTGAAAGAAACAGACAATTGGCTTAACATTGACATGGATCACAAAAGCAGTTATTATTAACTTAGCAAAATACATGAAGTTAGGCATTTCTAAGATTGTTTTAGCAGTGACATGACACTAAGCTACAAGCTTTTCTCCTCTATTGAATTTATTGTTCTTCTTTTATGGTTGCAAGTTGGCTTCTTAGCACAAAGTATCATTTTATGATATAACTATGTCCAAAAAGTAGCTAGTATCAACAAATAATATTGATATAGCACTATTTTTATAAAAAGACTATTCTAGACTCTTTACAAATATTGACTTATCCATTTAACAATCTACAAGATAGGCATTATTATTATCTCTAGTTTATAAATGAAACGGTAGGATAAAAACATCATAATTAAGGAAAAAAGGGCTGACCATTCAGGATCTGAGTAGTTTCATTTTTATCAGTCCTAGGCTCAGATTCTACTGTTTTTGTTCTGAGATATGAGCTTCTGAGAAGCATATCACCCCTGTTATTTTCTTCTCAGTATGTTTTGGCTTCTAATTTTCTTTGGCCTGATTTATCTACATAAATATTTTCATCTTCCCTCTATGTTTCTGGAAATTGTTAAAATTTCTGGATTGCTGATTATAAGCTTGTTTTCAAGTGTTGCTATAAATTTTCTTTTATTTCAGTCATGTATATTTTCTGATATTTGATGAAATTTTGGATGAGTACAAGGAATGGTTTATGTTCTCATTCAGCCTTCTTGAAAAAACTTAGCTCTACCACAAGGAAACAAGCCAAACAAGATTCTTCTTTGTGGTTAACTCAATTAATATTATAAATTGAGCTGCAGACTGAATTGTCCATGGTCATACACTGTGATAGACACAAGTGAGAACTTCTAGTCTGAGTCTTTACTCACTATATCCCATTTTATCTCTAAATATGAAATTTAGAAACAAAAAATTATTTGCTTCACTGAAACATTTTGTTCATGTATTTCACAGGCATTTTTCTACTATAAATATTGCATAAATTTTAGATAAGCAAAATAACAAAATAAATAACTTTTTATCTCAATACTCAGATATGACCTCTATAACACTTTAACATATATCATTCAAGTATTTTTATGCATGGATATGCATAATTATTTTTGACAAATTTAGAACAATGTCCACATTGTATTTTAACCTAACTTAAAGTCATTCAATCATATATTGTGAGGTTTCTCCATACATTAGATAGATCCTTTAAAATGCCACATTTAAAGTTTTCATATTACATAGTTTCAATAAAATTTTAACCAATGAATTATTGTTTCTAGTGTATTAGAATCTTAAAATGTCAGTTTTGTCTCTGCCTACCTAGATAGATATCAAGTACCAAGATGAGTTGTGAAATAGAACAGCTTTAAGAGTTTCAAAGCAGAGTTGAAAAGCAGATGAGTGCTCTTGAACCCCTCACGTGCTTCTCAGATATATAGGGCTGAGAAATGACTCATGGATAGTTTCTATGTATAAAGCCATGCTCTGAACACCCTTTCTAAATTGTGACGGCTCCAGTGGAACAACTTGGAAGGCTTGAGTTGTTTTTATGAAGTAATGAGAACAAAGTTTCTCATGTGTACTTGACTCAGTTCCTGAACTTTGTTCTAGTTCATTGAACCATCTGTCTCCTTCTGAATAAGTTTTGGCATATATTTCTTTATTTACTTTAATTCTTTTATATATCACTCAATAGCATCTCCTAGCTTAACAACCAGATAATAATAACTGGTTCTCAGCATTCTTCTCTACATTTCCTCCAGTATTTTCAGAAGCCCTCTGCAGGTATCACATACACAACCAAATCACCATGTGGCACTGTGGTATCTGCCCTAATTTCCATGTTCTTTTTCTGTCTCCCATGTGTTGAGTTTCCCACTCTAAAGGGTCACTTGGAGAACACTTGAGGCTACTCATCATGCATCATTGAGGTTTGGAGTTTCTGAAAGCTTGTGAAACTCCCACCCTTGCAACACCAGGATGGATAGATTGAGATTCATGAGCATTAAACTCATAGGGCCCTACCATTATCCCTCAGATGCTATCATTTTGGTATGCTTCTGACTGATAATATTTACATTTTTGAAACTACTGGAATAAGGCAGAATTGCTGAACAAATTAACATCCTTAGAATCAGCTGTCTACCACTGACTGTTGGTCTATAACCACCACAGACATCTCTGGTGGTATAAGGCTCCCAGATTTTCTTTGTGGGATTCATCTCCCAGGAGTTAGTCTGAGAACCACATTAAGAATTCATCTTCATTCCTCTGCTTCTTCTCCTGATGTTTACTGAACGTCCCAAATAAACTGCTTGTTTTAGAGCCTGTATCTGGAGGACCCTAAACTATAGTTGTTCTAAGAGCAATTGAGGAAAGAAGGGTTTCTTTTGGGGTAAAAAGTAACTTGCAAAATTATTTTGTTTACCATTATTATTCTATTATTGTTGTTTTAAATGCAGCTGTATAGTATATTTGGACTATGTCAATGTGTGATTTGTTTCCAGCATATGCTCCTCCATCTATCTGAGGGCATATAAAATTGAAATTTATTTACTTAATAATTTTTGAGCTTCTAATGTTTCTCAGGCATTATTGGTTCAGGAGTAAGCAAATTAAATTTAAAAATCTTTTCTTTCAGATAATTTGTTTTCAGATGGTAAGAGGGCAGAAATCATAAAGGATAGTAAAGGAAATGCATAGTATATTAGATGATGACCAATTGAGAGTAGATTTCAGTTTAGGTAAGTAAAACTGAAGGTCAGACAGCATAAAGACCTGAAGGAAGTGAGTGAATGAAACATGCAGATATCTCGGAACAGTACTCTCAGAAGAGGGAACAGAATGTACAAAAAATGTTGATGTTCAAATGCACAAGGAGGCAAATACAGAGGCAAAATAAGACAGGAGAAAAAATGAGAGGAGAATTCTAAGACATCTTTGGTTTCACATAGTTTATTTTGTTAATCAATGTATTCAGTGACTCTTCTATGTCTTAGTTTACATATTTGTTTGTATGTTTATTTCATCTGCTTAGTCTATTTGAGCTAGCCAATGTTGAAAGAGCTTAGCTAAAATATTCTCCTAGTGTTAATAGTTTTGTTGACTTTTCTTTATTTTTCTGGTTGTTGTCTTTATATATATTTCAATGAGACTTTATCAGGCACATATAAGCAAATTAATGTTACACCTTCATTGTAGCTTAGATCCTTCAATAACAAAAGTTGAATTATTTTGCACAATGTGATTTTTTACCTGAATTGTTTTTTGCCTGACATTGATATTTCTACCCTTGCTTTCTTTTTGTTTACACTTTATTTACCTGAGTATTGACTCATCCTTAATCTTTGTTTATTTTTGTTGCTTATTATACTATTGTATACTTATAATTTTGGGCAATTTTTGTCTTTTATCATCATTTAGTGGTTTTCTGATGTTTTACTTGTCTTATTTTTCTTTTGTTGTTTGTAACCAATGTAAATCCCTCCTATGTTGCCCCCAACTAAAAATTAATATAGTCCCCTGTGCTTGTGGTCCACTAGTATTTCCCTGTCAAGAAAAGTATGGTTAATGTTCTTTCCATACAATGAATACAGAATTTTTAAATCTGTTTATACCAAGGAAGGGGACTTAGGTAGAAAGGAGAAAAATGGAGGAGATGAATCAATTCAGGTTATAATATATGTACATGAAAATGTCACAATGAAACTCCTGTATAGCTGTCTTAAACAAACAAGTATATCCTTTCTCAAAAATGTAGGAAAGGAAGGTAAAACAGGTACTGTTGGGGGCTGGTACCAGTGGGAGGGGGGAGGACATAAGGAAAAGGTGAAGGAGGGTGAATATGATGGAAATATTATGTACTCATGTATGAAAATGGAAAAGTGAGGCCTGCTGAAACTATTCTAAGTATAGGGGAAGGAGAGGTAAAGGAGAATGATGAAGGGGTGAATTTAACTGGGATATATTTTAAGCACTTTTGTAAATGTCACAATGTACCTCCAGTACAACAATTGTATGATAATAAAAATATAAAAAAGGAAAGAAAAGCAAATGTTGTGTACATGGAATGAGAAGTTTTGCAGGGCACAGTAGCTCATACCTATAATCCTAGCTACTTGGGAGGCTGAGATTGTGAGGATTGTGGTCCACTCCAGCCTCAGCAAAAAGTCATCTTTCCACAATAGCAAAAATAGCTATTCCAGAAGGAACAAAAATAGCTGAATGCATGGCTCAAGAAGTGGAGAGCCTACCTAGCAAGTATGAAGTTCTGAGTTCAAACCTAAGTACCACAAAAATAATAATAACAAGGTAAGAAATTTTTCCTGTTTCATTTTCTCAAAAGCCAAGTCAGTCCCTGATCATTCACATGTATGTGCTTGTGTACAAAGATACACATTTTGTGTTTGCTCATTTACATGTCAAGAGCTCGATCCATCTGCCCAGATTTTTGCTTTGCTAAAAGTGAATCTTTGGTTCTTAGGCCAGAGATCTTTGGAAAAGCTGTCTCAGTAAAAAGTAAAGAACAGGTTGTTTGTTCTGTAAAATCCTCTGGTCTTTGGAAGGTACTTTAAACTAAACTCATTCTCCCACCTCTGCCTGTACCAGCAGCAGCACTAAGAGATGTCAAGCAGCTTAAAGGAATTTGTATGCTGTGGAATATTCCTTTTTTTATTAAAAGCTATTTATCTTTCTTATCTTTTTGAGTATATAGCTGCTGCTGCTTTGCTCTCTGAATCCAGGCAGTTGATTAAATCTCTGTCTCATTGTACTTCTTTATTAAAAGCCCACCTCCAATAAAGTCACAGGTAATTGCTACACTAGGGGGCACAGCCTATGTGGTGATTATGTCAAAATTTCAGGACATATCCAGGAAATGACTGGGGCACCCCTCACTTGTAGATTTTTTCAGGGAGACAGGAAGTTCCCGTCTTCTTCTGGGTCAATCCTTGTGCCTATGTTATGTTATTTAATTTTTTAAAAAGCCCGTGGCAGAAGTTTTATAATTCTCATTCTACACATAAAGGAACTGAGCTTCAAAGATGTCAAAATCAAGTCAATTCGAAGAAGATCTAGCACTTGTTTATATGTATTTCATCCCCAAATTTGCGATCTTCTCTAAAGGTGCTTTTAGAAATGGGCAAAATGGTACACAAAGCCATAATTAAGTAGCTACATGCATTCAGTGTGGTGGCTTTTGTGAATTCAGTTCACTTTATTTACCCCAACGCTGTTCTCTACTTTCACTGGAGTAAAGAAAATCCCTGGATTTGGAATTGAAAGACCTATGTTCTATGACTTCCATGTTCAGTGAATTTCAGTAAGTTATCAAGCATTCCATTTTCTTCTATGAAGTGAGATGCTTTACCCCAATCAGTATTTTCCAAACTGTGCTCTGAAGCCCTCTAAAACTTGGAAGCATGGGAAAGGAACAATTAAGATGCTGTGCTCAAAGCAGTTGCTGCTCTTTATTTGTTAAAGCCTCCATACATAACACTTCATTTTGGAAATACAGTTACCTTCTACAGCATAGGGGTGAAGACGAGAGGGGAGAGAGATTCCATAGAAGAAGTCAAGAAAGTTCAAGTCATTGTAGAACTAGGACAACACCATTGCTGACTCCTACTTCATTGCAGAGCTCTGGCTTAAAAGCAATACCACGGATGGGGAAATGGCCAAACAGAGGGAAAATTTATGGAAACTGAAAGGAAAGAGGGATGAAAATTGTTCCTAGAAGCAGCCCCAGGAACAGCACAGACAATCTTCAATCAAGTTCAAACTGGGTAAGGCAAACCCAGCTTAGCTATTATGTGTAAGAATGAGGAGAAACAGGAAGAAGAAATGGGCAAGGGCACTATTTTGGATGTTGATTTGACAATAAGGAAATTAAAAACCTATCTTCAGGCCAGTCACACAGAGAGGGCCTATATGTACCATAATATCCAAAATCCCAAACCCATTGTGGAAAAACAAACAAACAAAAACAGCTGCGACTGTCAGAACTTTTGAAAGTACATTACATTACCCATGGAAATTGAAAAGGGTAAGTCCTGATTGTACTTTCTTGGAGACACTGTTGAATGATATTTTTTTCTGTTTAAATAGAAAATAAATACCACAAAAGAGTCCAAGCTCCATTTAGTCAAGAGGACAACCCTTACTTCAGGTTAATTGCCTTCCCTGACTTACATTTCCTTATCCTGTGCCTGTGAGAGGATGCATCTGGTACTGTTTTTTTTATCCAAGTTGAACTTGTCAAACAATGTATCACAGAAGAGAAAAGAAAAAACAGAATTAGGTCTTCTGTTGTGGCTTAGAATAGAGAATGGAATTCTATAGCATGGCAGAGAGAATGTACCTGAAAGGAAGAATTGGAGTTTTCCTGCTGAAAATTTGCAGAGAATGACAGCCTTTCAGTCTCATAGTCAATCTGAGGTTACACAAGATGAGGGTAAGGTGGTTAAGGGGGCAGTGGACACATGATCAGAAGTGGAGAGACAGGGTAGGTATTCAGAAGTATTTGTTATGAGCTCTTAATCCCAACATTTTAGCATTAAAACTTTGAATAATACAATTTTGTATCTCTTAGTCTTGGCACTTATTTTCTTTATCCAAGTTCTATAAACACATGCCTCCTTCCCAGGTACCCAGGAGATCCACTGCAAATACTCATTATGCACCTTCTAGACAGAGAATGAAGTATCTGGGTCATCTGTACTGGTACAGACAAGGCAAAGTTTAGAAGGCAGGAGAGGATGGCATAATAATTTGTTTCCTGACAGATTTGGAGGTGAGTGAGAGAAGGAAATCCATCAGAAATGCCTGAGGATAATTCTCAATATTCACATTCTTCTTCTTTCCAGAAAGTCCTATGTGAATGAATCTGAAAAATCTCCCCAGGTTGTTATCATCCATGCCCCCAACTTCTAGATAATTAGCACTGACACTAAGGAACAGAATGGAACACACATGAACTACCACAAGAGAAAAGGGAGCACAACAGAAAAGGAGACATCAGGGAGTTTTGGAAGATGACAATGGAAAATGATCCTAACATGGTAACTGCGGATAAGAGTTGGCGTCTGTGTATGCAAAATCACTGCTTGAGGACCATTCTAGTGTCTTGGTTTTGATTTTGTGGCTTGTAAATTAAGTCCAGTGGGGTCAAGGGGTACATCCCAGGAGCTTAAAGTCATAGCTCACATACAGTACCTCTTCTTGCCACCTCCAAATGTGTGGGATTTATGAAAAGAAGAAAAGATAGTCCTTTTTTTCTATGAAATCCTGTTTTGTTTCTTTTCCCTAAGAAGATTCTGAGCCCACTTCAGAACATTTCCCCAAATGGAAATGAGGTTTTATCTTTACCTTGTTGGGACATGGTACTTTCAAGGTAATTAGTCTCTCAGCTTGCTGTTTTCCATCCTGAAAATATATATAAACTTGACATAAATTTGTTGTTAATATTATACATCCTAATTTGCATGGCTTGTTTTCCACATTCAGATGTCCACTTGAAATTGTGGTTTGTAGGACACTAATGGTCACTTCTTCCAAAAGTTTTTTCCCTTTCCAAGAGATAAAAATGTTAATCACTGTGTATTTCAGGAAGAGTGAGTCACACATATTTTCCCTCTCACATACCTATAATTATCTACTTCTTCTAGGCTGATCTATACCCCAACCCTAATGACTTTGGATTCCTACTTAGGAATCTATTTTTCTTCATGCATTGTAGAAACTAAAAATCACAATGTGGATGGAGGGTTAGGAAGCTACTTAGGAACTGAAATGCTACCTAAAATAGGTGGAAGAACAATGCTCTATCTACACTGTAAGACAGCCTTGTCTGCCCTCTCCCAAAACAACTGTATATTTCTTCAAACAAAAACCAAATTAAATATACAAGCAGCCAAGTCATTTGTTTAGGTTATGATAGAAAAATAAAACATCAAAGTACAATATAAGCTTAATCAGAATTGTCACTATGAACCCTCCCCCATAATGAATATATCCTAATAAAATTTTTCTATAATAAAAAAAGAAAACATGGAGTAGGGTGTCCTGGATCCATTGTTAGTATGCTGTGTTGTTTGGTTTGCTGTTAATCTAACAAAATACCTGAGAGAGGTTAACTTAAAGGAACAAAGGTTTATTTTAGTCCACAGTTTCAAAGGATTCATTCCGTAGTCAGTTGGCTCCATTGCTTTTGTCTGAGGCAAAGAACATCATGACAATAGGAGTATGTTGTTGAGGAGGCTGCTTACCTCTCATGGCAGCCAACAAGCAGAGGGGAGAGAGAGAGACAGAAAAGAGGACTTGGGCCAAGCTATACTCTTGAAGTGTACATCCCAGTAACCTACCTCCTCCAACTGGACACAAGCTGCTAACAATCCATTCAGCTATGAGCTCATCAATGTATTAACCCCTCGAAAAAGTTAGAGCCCTAATGATTCAATCACCTCCAAACACTTTTAGAAGACCAAGCCTTCAATATATGAGACTTTGGAGGGGGGAAATCCCAAATCCAAATTCTAATATATATCAAGATATAACATACCTAGGCTTAAAAATTGGGATGATAAAGGTCATAATACCATAAAGTGGTTTGAATATTATTATGAACATTTATTGGTTTTAGTTGTACAGTTTCCCTCCTTTGTACCTCACTTGTCTTTTGTAGATCCCAGATCTTCTTGAAACCCATTTTATTCTTGTGTTCTGTCTCACACCCAGTGTGGAGAACTGCCTAGGATCTCCTAGAGCACACTATGCCTACAGAACCAAAGAAAGGAAAATGCTTAGGTGTGCCTGGGGATTTATACCACCCTATTCCCAAAAAACTCAGTGAAAGCCCATGGCCAAAGGCAACCGGAATTATGAAAGCTCAGTGGGATCACCCTGAGATTCCACTTATACCCTAAAACTCCCCTACAGGATTAGGCTAAAGGTGCCATGAAACTTCCTGAGATATACTTCCTAGTTCACTCCCTTCTCTTTGCTGTCCTCTCAAGATCCTATGTCTTTCCACCAGCAGCACTAAAAGCCTCATTACCACACAAATCTTCTCTCAGGGTGTACTTCTGGGGAATGAGAACTAAAGAAGAGCCATTCCTCCATGATCATAATCAGGTTTCTGAATTTCCTGCTCCAAGGGTAGCCTACGGCCCAAAGCACCAATCAGAGCCTCTTGCCTGTGAGTTTGAAACTTGATCAAATTACCTAGGACAGGAAGTTTGTTCCCATATAGTAATCTATAGATACTGAACACTCATCTCTACTCACAAGTCCCCTGTCTTCCCACAGATTTATTTTTCATTTTTCCTTCATTTCTCTGAGCTTCCCTATATACTTACAATAAATTAGTTTTAGTTTGCATTATCCAGAGTTGCTTGTAACTAAACAATACTAAGCTATCATGGAAATTAAATAAAATAATAAAGAACTGTTTATCACTATTTTGCTTATTTGACAGTACCAAAGAACACCTGCAGTTGACCTGTGTATTTCATCCTTACTATAGTTTATAACTAACCTTGCTGGAACCACCAAAGACAGCAATGCATACTCTATCAGTATTTTGATTATTGATGCCAGTATTAGCATCTTCTAGAAACATAATCAGGTATTGAATGTATCTTTACTTTTTATTTGTGAACGTACAGCTTTTTTTCATAGTTTCCAGAAACACATTGGTTCTTAGACTATAGATGACTGATACAAATTCCAAGCTATATATACAAAACATTACAATTATCTAGTTTCTCAATTTCATTAGTCTTTCTAATAATCCAAGATAATGTCTGACTTTATAATTGGCAATTGAAATTTGTTAATAAAATATGAATGAAGATAACTTTTTTGTTTTTTACTGAGACAGGTCTCCCTATGTCACCCAGGCTAGCTTTGACCTCATGATCCTCCTGCCTTGACACTACAAGTACTAGAATTACAGTCATATGTCACCATGCCTGATTATAGGAAACCACATAAAGGACTCTCTTTGTTTTTTAGTTTTTTTGTTTTGTTTTATTTTATAGTGCTTGGTATAGAACCTAGAGCCTTGCATATGTTAGACAAGTGCTCTACCACTGAGCTACACACCTGAATGATAATAACTTACCTTTTGTAGTGCCTTGTAGTTTGCCACTTGATTTTTAGATTGATCCATAAAACACTTTCCTGAGTTAGCTTTAGTAAAGATGAGAAAATGAGAGCTTTTTGGATGAAAAAGCAGGGTCTGGAAAGCTGAAGGCACTCTTAAATGCCCTACAATTATTAAGGGTCACTGTACTTTTTTCTTTTCAGTACCTTCTGAATTTGCCATCTGCTTGGGTATCTCTGCGTAATAAACTGACCCACAACATAGTGCATAAAGCTAAAATATATCACTACCTATCATGGTTCTGAGGGTCATTGCTCAGTTTAGTAATTAGCACTCAGAGTCTGTCATGTGGTTATAGTCAGGTAATCAGTATGGCTAAAGTTAGATAGAAATTTGAATGGATTCGATATCTAAGATGGTTCCTACACTTACATGCCTGGCATCTGGGTTTTTCTAAAAGATATTCAGATCTCTCTCTCTCTCTGTCTCTCTCTCTCTCTCTTGCTCTCTCTTGCTCTCTCTCTGTCTCCCTCCCTTCCCACTTTCTTTCTATCCATATGGACTTTTCATGTAGCAAGCTTGAGCTTCCTAAGACCATAGTGGTTTTAAGGCTCCACATACAAATATTCCAAGAAAGAGATAGTAGATGCTGCCTGTCTCTTATACCTGGGCCCTGGAATACAAGTAATACTTCCTTGTATATATTTGTCAAAATAGTTACAGGGTCCACCCATACTGAAAAGGTGAAGACACAGATCCCACCTTTCAATGGGAAGAGTGTCAAAAAATGTGTGGCTTTTTGGCTTTTTTTTTCAATTTGGCAGTTTTTATAATAAATTGTATATTGTAAGGCATTTCACCAAGATATTTTCACACATGCATATAGTATACTTTGATCATATTCACCCCCTCTATTATCCTCCCTCCTGGCTCTCCCTTCTTTACCCTTCCACTTCCATCTCCCTTGTACTATGCCCTTCACTCTCATTGACGTTGGTTGTTTTATTTTGTTTTTGTTTCCCCATAGCTTTCACAAGTGAGAAAAAACATGTATACTTGCCTTTGTGATATTGGTTTATTTCACTTAAAATGATGATCTCTAGTTCTATCCATTTACCAACAAGTTACATAATTTCATTTCTCTTAGTGACTGATTTTAGCTCCATTGTGTATACATACTACATTTTATTTATTGTTTCATATCTTGGTAGCCACCAAGACTGAGGCCATAATTTGGCTATTGTGAATAGTGCCATGAAAAACATAAATATACAGGTATCTCTATAGTTAGCTTACATTTATTCTTTTGGATATAGAGCCAGAAGTGATATGGCTAGATCATATGGAAGTTTAATTTTTAATTTTTTGTGGAAACTGAATGCTGATTTTCATATGGCTGAGCTAATTTACATCCCCACCAGCAGTGGATAAGAGTTTCTCCCTACCCCACATTTTGGAAGATTTTGTTTTCACTTATTTTCTTGATGATCTCCATTCTAACTGGGGTAAGGTAGAATTTCCATTGTGATTTTGCTTTTCATTTCCCTGATGGCTAAAGATGTTCAACATTTAGTTGTGTATCTATTGGTCATTTGTAATAATTCATTTGAAAAGTATATGTTCAGTTCATTTGCCTACTTATTAATTAGAGTATTTGTTATGTGATATTAATTTTTTTACTTCCTTATGAATTCTGGACATATGAATATTTGGCAAAGATTTCTCCCATTCTGTAGACTGCCTCTTCACTCTGTTGTTTCTCTTGATGTTGCAGAGGGTCTTTAACGTGAGTCAATCCTGCTTGTTAATTCTTGTTCTTATTTCCCGAGTTATTAGAATCCTATTCAAGTACTTGCCTATACCTATGTGTTGAAAACTTTTCCCTATGTTTCAGGTCTCACATTAAGGCCTTTGATCTTTATTTATGTGCAGGGTTAGAGATAGGAAACTAGTTTTAGTCTATTACAGGTGGATATGCCCTTTTCCCAGCACCATTGTTAAAGAGGCAGTCTTTTATCTACTTAATTTTTTTTTTTTGTTTTGACATTTTTGTCAAGAATCAGATGGTAGTACCTCCTTGGGCTTATAACTGAGTCTTCTATTCTATTCCATTGGTCTATATTTTGTTTTGTACCAATACTATCCTGGTTTTGTTACTATGGCACTATAGTATAGTTTGAAGTTGAGTTTTGTGATACCACCACCATTGCTCAAGTCACTCGGGATTATTTTGGCTATTTTATAGTTCCATATGAATTTTCAGATTATTTTTAATAATTTTGGGAAGAATGTTATTAGAATTTTGATGTAAATTGTACTGAATTTGTATATCACTTTTGGTAGTATGTTCACTTTAACAATATTTTCCTGCTGATCCATGAACATATGAGATATTTCCATCACCTTATGTGTACCATTTCTTTCATCAGCCTGTAACAGTTTTCATTGTAGAGGTCCTTAACATCTTTGGTTAAGTTTATTCTTAGATATTTTATACTACTTGAGGTTCTACAAAATGCAATCACTTTCCTGACTTCTTGTTCTGTCAGTTCATTGTTGGTATATAGAAAAGCTACTCTATTTTGATGGTTGATTTTGTATACTGCTACTTCATTAAAAATGTGTATCAGCTCTACAAGTCTTCTAGTGGAGTCTTTGGGGTCTTTTAAGAACGGGATCATAAAACCTACAAACAAGGACAATTTGAGTTCTTTCTTTCTTAATTGTATTTCCTTTATTTCTCTCTCTTTCCTTATTGCTCTGGCTAAGAGTTCAAGCATTGTATTACATGACAGTGGTATTAGTGGACACCCTTGTCTCATTCCTGAGTTTAGAGGAAATGGTTCAGGTTTATCTCACTCAGTGTAATACTGGTTACATATCTGTTATATAAATCTTTTATCATGTTGAGCTCTTAAACATCTGTTTCTAGTTTCTTCATGGCTTTTTTCACAAAGGGATGTTGGATTTTGTCAAAAGCTTTTTTCTGTATCTATTAAGATGATTATGTGTTTCTTGTCCTTGTTTCTATTTATATGCTATATTACATTTATCAGTTTGAACTCATATTCCCAGACTGAAATCAACTTGATCATGATTTATGATCTCTTAAACATGTTGTTGAATTTGGTTTACAAGTGTTTTATTAAGAGCTTTTGCACCTATGTTCATGAAGGAAGTTGACCTATAGTTTTCCTTTTCTGCTGTGTTGTTATCCAGTTTAGGTATTAGAATAATACTGGCCTCATTGAACAAATTTAGAAGTATTTCTTTCCTTTCTATTTTTTGAGCAGTTTGAGGGACATTTGTATTATTTCTTTTTTAATGGTCTGGTAGAATTTAGCAGTGAATCCATCTGGCCCTGGGCTTTTCTATTTTAGGAGTTTTTTTTTAATTACTGTTTCAATTTCATTCCTCATTCTTGATCTAAGTTATCTGCATATTCTTGGTTCAATTTTTATGGGTGACATTTGGCTTGAAATTTATCTGTTTTTTCCATACTTTCCAATTTGTGAGTGTATAAGTTTTCAAAATATCCCCTATGTTCCTATAGCATTCAATGGCATTTGTTGTAGTGTTATCTTTTCCATCTCTGATTTTATTAATTTGGGTCTTCTCCCTCTTTCTTTTGGTTAGTTTGTCAATTTTGTTTATTCTTTCAATGAACCAACTCTTTGTTTCATCAATGGTTTGTATTGTACTTTTAGTTTCCATTTCATTAATTTCAGCTCTGGTCTTTATTATTTCTTTCCTACTAATTTGGGGATTGACTTCTTTTTTTATTTCTACAACTTTGAAGTACATACATAGGTTATTTATTACATTATTAATGTAGGAATTTAAAACTATAAATTCCTTTTTAGAACTGCTTTCACTGTATCCCATATGTTCTGGTATGCTATGTTTTTTATCATGACTTTATTTTAGGAATTTTTTCATTCCCACCCTTATTTCTTCAGTGATTCACTTGTCATTCGAAATGAATTATTTAATCTCCACATGTTTGCATATGTTTTATAGTTTCTTTTGCTATTATAATTTCTAATTTTATTCAATTATTGTCTGTTAAAATACAAGAAGTTATTTCAATTTTCATGTATTTATTAAGGCTTGCCTCTCCAACCAATGTTGGGGAAATTTTCATGGGTTGCTGAGAAGAATGTATGTTCTGTAGCTATCGGGTGGAATATTATGTAAATGTCTGTCAGATTCTTTTGATATACTGAATCATTTAATTCTGAAGGGTTTTTTTTATTCTTTTTGTCTAAATGGCCTATGTATTGGTGAGAGGGGTATTGGACTAACATGCTCTTGTTGTGTTGGGGTCCATTTGTTCTGTTATTTACAGTAGTGTTTATTTTATGAATTTTGGTTTGCCAACATTCAGTTCATGTGTATTTACCACTGTTATATCACCTTGATGGATTGTTCCATTTTTTGTGTGGCATTGGGGATTGAACTCAGGGCCTTCACCTTGAGCCACTCCACCAGCCCAATTTTTTGTGATAGGGCTTTTCAAGATAGGGTCTTGTGAACTAATGGGCTGGCTTTGAACTGCATCCTCCTGATCTCTGCCTCCTAAGTAGCTAAGATTACAGGTATGGGCCACCAGTGCCTTGCTGGATAGTTCCTTTTATCAATGTAAAGTGATCTTCTTTGTCTCCTCTGACTGATTCAGGTTTGAAGACTGCTTGCCAGATATGAGTATAGCTACTCCTATTTGCTTTCAGATTCCATTTGCTTGGAATATCTTTTTCCATCTTTTCTCTTTTAGCCTGTTTGTCTTTGTGGGTGAGATATGTTTCATGTAAGCAAAAAAAGTTTGAATCTTGCTTTTAATCCAATCTGACTGTCTGTTTCAGTTGAAGAATGAAAAAAAATAACATTAATAGTTATTATTTAAACACTGTAGCAATTCCTGTCATTTTTTTGACCTTGTAATGTTTGATTATTTCCTAATTGTCATTTGCTTAGCTACTCTTCTAGTGAAACTTATTTTTTCTCATGTTCTCAAGGTTGTATTTATCATCTTCTCTGTGCAAGTTTCTTTTAAATATCTTCAGCAATTTTGACCTAGTGATCACAAATTCCTTTAGTTTTCATCTATTATGGAGATTTTTAAAAATTTCTTCTTCAATTATGAAGGTTAGATTTGCTGGGTGGATACAGACATCTAGGTTCACAGTCGTTTTCCTTCTGGGTTTGAAGTACATCATTGTATGTCCTCCTGGGTTGTAAAGTTTCTTTTGAGAAATCTGCTATTATTTTGATGGATTTGCCTTTATGTGTGCATTGAGAAATCTCTCTTGCATTGTTCAATATTCTTTTCTTATTCTCCATATTTAATTTTAACTATAATACTAATTGGAGAGGTTCTTTTTGGGAGAATGTCTTTTTTTCTGTTGTAAAAATCTCTACTTGTATGACTATCTTTTTCCCAAGGTTGGAAACCTTTCTATTATTTCATTGAATGTATTTTCTATCCTCTAGCTTGCACTTTTCCTCCTTCTATGCTCATGATTTGTAGGTTTGATCTTTTAATGGTATCCCAAGGTCTTGTAGGTTCTGTTCATACTTTATTTTTTTCTTTAGAATTTTCTGAATGTTCTAATTCATTTATCTTTTATGAAGAATAGCAATTGCACTTTTCATTTCCAGAATTTCAATTTGATTTTTATGGCAATTTCTATATATTTATTGAATCCCTCTTTCATATCCTGTTTTATCTACTCTATTTTACTTATCTACTTATTTGTATTTTATTTGCATTCATTCAGGTGTTTTTTTCATGTCCTCTTTAATTTTATTGACCATTCTTGTTATCATTCTTTGTCTGAGATTTCATCAACTTCATTATCATTAGAGTACATTATTGTGGAGTTGTTGTTCATTGAAGGTTGCTGATTATTGTTGCCTTGGTTTTTCATATTTCTTATATTTCTGCATTGGGATTTGTACATCTGAGGCCAAGTTACTGACAGGAAGTATTAATCACCTACTACCTTTCAATTGAAGTAATCTCAAGGTTCAGGCATGTTTAGGTAGTAATAGGGTTGACTTGCAGTTTTCTCACCAATGGACTTGGATGTATCTAACTAGTAAAATAGTTGTCCATAAGCTCAGGATTCTGAACGTGATCCATAGCACCACTCAGAGAAAAGAAAACTAGCTGGAGTATCTTCTAGTCAATATTGCTCTTTCTGGTGCTGTATGTAGACTGAGGGCTGAGATAGTCTTGGGTAAATTATCAGTTTAAGAGTTGCATTCTCTTTAGAACCTTCCCTTCTTTATGTATTGGAAACCTTTGCTGGGAACAAAGAACTCTGCAGCCCGTGGGCTGGGCAGGTTCTCACTTGCTTGCCACCCCTCCCCCTCAGTTTTGTGCTTCCAGGGATCCCAAGCATTTAAGTCTAGGGGTGTCCCCATGTGTGTCAGATAATGGGGAAAGCAAATGTGGCACTAAGTTTTGCACTGGACTTGGTGAACCAAGGGAATGTGGCATTCTGCATACTGGTTTAAGTGCTTTTAGAACTTACCCAGCAGTTAATCACCCTGCAGGATGGAGGAGACTGCAGAAATTGAGTGATCTAAGGAAACTAGGCTCAGAGTTCTTAGTTCCACACTGCAGGGAGGCAGCTCTGGACACCAGACAAGTTTCTAGGCATGGTCCAGGTCTCTGTTTTCACAGTGATTCTCCGGCATTGGGGCTTGTTCTTTACTACTGAAGACTGGGTCACTGACCACCTTCACTTTCCAAACTCTCTCATACTTAAACTTCTCAGAGCGTCCATGTTAGACTCTTCTCCTCTCCATGACCACTTCTCATGGCTGTCTGCCACCCACACATTGTGTCAGGATGTTCCTAGGTTCCCTGAGATGTGATTTTTTTCCCTTGTTTTCTGGCCCCCAGAGTAGCTCAATCTATCAATGGACTCGCTCTCAGGATGATACCTATCTATACCACTCTGAGATATGAAGAGTGGCAAAAATCAAAATAACTTTCTTCTTCTATGAGAGCCGCCATGTAGAAGGAGTCACTATCACACTAAATTCCTCCCACTGGATTTAAAACTTTCAATAACTTTGTTCATATCCCGTGGGCAGGTCTGCCATTATGTTGTCAGAAGGTTTGCCTGGATTACATTGTGTTTATAGCTTCTAATTCTCCTCTCCATGCAGAGCATCAACAGAGATGTTCTCCCTCTTTTTGTCTTTGGAATATAGTCTCTCCTTTGCTACCCTGACTCTTCTCATTCATGGAGTCACATGGAGGAAGCTTTCAATCACCCAATAGTAAGCCACATCATCTTAAACTCCATGGTTGCAATTTTAACTCACTCAGCACTTTCAAAAAACCATGGAAAAGCTGAAAATCAGTTGAAAACTTTTCAAAATTGAAATAGAAAAAGAAATTAATTCACTTATTTAGAAATACTTTTTCTTACTGTAGGCTATATACATATATATATATATAGATATATGTATATATATATATACATATATATATATATATCTATATATATATATGTATATATGCATGGCTTTAGCCTGACATATTGAGGCTTGTCTTTCTGTGTCAGAAATGTGGACCATATCATGTTTTCCCTTATAGCATATGGAATTTAGCATCTGAAAATTCAAAGGAATCTGTTTTCTTCCAAATTGGACCTCTACTTCTCAGTGTGTTATAATCATTGTCTTTGTGATTCAAGAGGAAGACAATAGACGCTACCTTCTTAATCTCACATAGCTAAACTGAAAAGGATGAATTCTGACAGCCAGGAAAACCAAGGATGTTAAATTCTTTCATGTTTTTCATTGGGAATAGTTTCATTTTTAGTTTTCATTTCCCGTGAACAACTAACATCATTTCCAAAGAGTAAACATAGATTTGGTGTGGGAAGTTATTCAGCTTCTCTGTGCTTGTGTTTGCTCTTGTCTGATATTGGGATATATAATACCTATTTCATAGGGTTCTATGAAAATTAAATACTTTAGTATTTATAAGAAGCTCAGAGATGTGCAGTGCTCTCCTAAGTTCTTGGTAATCATTAGCAGATATTCAAGTTGGCAATTTTTCTCACTCTTGACTTCAGGCTTACCCTAACTCCTTCCATAAATTGAAGGCATAGAATGGAAAAGTTGGGAAGGACTTTGCAGAGGAAATTTCCATGAACTGAAGGGAGTTTAAATGATAGTAGAATTAACATGAAATCAAAAATTAACTTCTATCAGAGACTGTTCCTTGATTAACTAGAAATTAGTCTTTTACAGAGTCTAAACCACTACACAAAGACAGCATTTTTGTGATAGGGAAACTAGCTAAGAGCAAATGGATGGACCAAAGAGTGAGTTTTCATATAGGAGGCATACTCAGTGGAATCTAAGATTCAAAGGAGGATGGAGGTCACTCTTCAATGCCTGAATCTGCTTCATTGCCAGAGCTCTGTACCTTACAAAATGCATTCTCCACTAAATGGATTTCTTTTGAGGACTAAAGAGGTTCTAGTGTCTATCATAGATTCAGAATTTGAAAAAGAGTAAATGAGACCTTCATATCAAGCAGCCACATTTGTTTGGTTTTAATTTCCTCTGATATTTCTCTTGTTGAAAGATGTCAATATGAACAGCACATTTAATCAGTTAAGTCCCCCACCAATTTTAATTCTAGATTACAGTCACGATAGAGCTGAGGAGAACTCATCCAAAGAGCCCTGGTGATTTGCATTTGTGTACTGTCTGTAATTCATGTGCCCAAAGGATGGCAGCAAATGTTGGTGAGAAGGATTGAGGTTTTTGGAAAGCACAATTTTTAGGTTGTTTATGTCAAAGAGTAGCTACCAAAAACCTTGCATTAGGTGAGGATTGGCTATTCCCATACACCTTGTTATTTGGTCATTAACAAACTGATATCTCAAACCAAAATCTGCCAGCCTACTGGCAGGCATATCCTCTATACTTATTGAGGTTCCACAGCTGCATTCTTTTAAATGCTTGGACCACACATTATATGAAATGTTCAGTTGTGGCAGACACAGCAACTTTCCAGAGATAGAATGTGGTGCTTAGAATCATCGTCAAATAATCAGAAAGACTTCTAAACAAATAGCTGACTAGTGCAGGATCAAGACAAGCAAGGCACATTTGGGGAGCTACTCATCTCAGGTGCTCACCCTGCACTGGCTTGACCCTAAGAATCAAAGACTCCTTAAATTTTACACTGGAAACTCCTAACTAGCATGTCACATCATAATACAGACGCTTGAGAGTGTTATTTAAAACCAAGCCAAAGCAAGCTATTTTTGACACCAACTTATTAGGCAACAGCTACCACTTTTCACTATTATTTACCTGACATGTTGTGTTTGTTTAAGTGATCATTGGTTAGTGATAGAGTAAATTCCCTTGAGACTGCTCCTTTCTGATATGATATGTACTAAGTACCCTTGGGCCATGAATTTGTGATTGCAAGTACTTGCCAGAGCTAAATCTTACAACAGCCAGAATATGCACTATGCTACAATATCTATGCTGAAGTATTTTAAAGCAAAGTACAAGCATAATGAATGTGACTATCCCAAAAGGTTGTCTGGTATATGTTGGCATCAACAAGATCTCAAAAACATGAGAAATATAGAAACGATATATATAGAATACCTTCCATCCTCTTTCATCATACAAAGTATTTTTCTACCTCTTGCCTCACATATGGGTCTGTCCTGCTGAAGTATAATTAATGACTTTTACTTATTGGTATTTGGTTTGCAAAGTTGCCAGGCATCCACCTCTTATTTTCTTTTCTCCTATTTTTTCACTAGAGTCATAGAATGAGGAAAGCATTTCCCATTAAAGTGTTACCAACTTGTGCTCTAAAATTTGTTAAGCTCCTATTTGTTCAGATGTGTGGCTGTTGGTTTCTCTCTTTTGCTCCTAATTCTAACCCCTCTCCTAAGGAAGTGAATATACAAAAAAGCTCACTAAAGTGTCAATAGACTTGGCTATATTATCTTAGAAGTAGTCTCCTCCCAAAGCAGTGAGTCTGACCCTGGAAATTATCTGGCTCATGTGTCACTTATATATACTTTTTGCATTCTACCTATTTGTTCAAGAAGAAAGTTGTTTACCTGTGCATCTCCATGGTTCCTATTGAAATGGCACTTAAGAGATTGTATTGCAAAGAAGAGAAAGAGAGAAAGAGAGAGAGGAGAGAGAGAGAGAGAGAGAGAGAGAGAGAGAGAGAGAGAGAGAGAGAGAGAGAGAGAGAGAGAGAGAGAGAGGATAGTATGACTGAGGAGGATGTATACAGGTCCCTGGAGAAATATTTCAGATATGGGGTTTTGGTAGGTAGAGCTCACCTATAGGGATGGTTGATTGGCTGTCTCCCAGCTCATATTGAAAAAGAATAAGGGGACAAGATAAAATGTTGGAAAAATAATCAGTGTTCTGCAGGAATTCTGCTTGTATCTTTTTGGATTAGTGCCCTTTAAAAAATTATGGTTCCTTACATACTTAATTAAAGTTAGGAATGACTGCTGCCTCCATAAATCATTTCTGCTGCCCAAGGAGGCAATGACCACTGTGGAGTGAGGGGTAACTAGGGCTACACTAAATTCCCTGGGGCTGAAATGGAATGCTATTTATTGGAGCACTGGAAGGACATTTTCTATGCTGAGAGCTATATTTTACTCTGCAGTCACTGAGGGCTGAACAAGTTCCAGCTGATGCTTTAACTGGCTAGTTTTCTTTCAAAGGCAAGCTGGAAGAGAAGTGCATGCAGAATGACAAGGATTGACTGGCTCAAATCATCATCTAGGTGATTATTTGTAATACTCGATTTTTTCCTAGGGACTGAAAGATAAAGCTTGTAAAATTGCCAATTAATTTTCCCAGTATGCCTTTAGAAACTGGGGTGTGGTGAGTGCAAGTACTCCATTTCCCAAGGTAGGTCACTGAGGCCCAGATGGAAAGGGTCATTTTCAGAATCATGAAGCAAATGAATGATGGAAATGCAAAGAAAAAAGAACACCCAGAATTTCTGTCTAGAATGGACTTCAGGTTAACTAACTGAGTTTTTATTTCCTGAGCAATGCTGGCTTCAGTGCAAGAATTTAAGAAAAGCATATTGGCTCCTATAATACTTCTCCCTTGTTTCTCTGGATTATTTTTGGGTGTGGACAATGTTCTGGGACTGCTCAGTGTCATAGTGGGTTGTGTACTAGCTTCTCATCAGAATTCCTGAGTGTAATCACATTCAATTTCTCTTACAGTGTTGGTAGTATATTAAGGTCTACACAGCATTGCCTGAATTGTGCAACTACCCAAGTGTCAATACCAACCTTCTTGAGCTCTGCTGCCTTTTCTTCTCTCTGTTTCAACTTTGCTTTGATTCATCCACAAGTGCTTTCTCCTAGGCTACTTGGCAGTATTCCTTTAGTAGTCAAAGTCTACTGGGTCTTTCTTGAGTCATCTCTCAGAGATGACCTGCTTTTTGAGATGTCTATTTGCATGCATCAGGCCACTGATGACATCAATGGTTTCGTGGTGTTGAGTTACATTTTGGATTTTACACAGAAGATGTGCAGATTATAAATGTTTTTCATGAGGTATGTGGGCCGATTTCTCATTCAGGAGGAGAAATGTGGATGAAAAACTTTAGAAACAGAAATTGACCACTTGGTTGCTGTGGATGTTTTCATTCACTTATTTAATATAAAGGTGTTAAGAAATATAGAAAGAACAATATAAGCTTAAAAAATGATACTGCAGTTCCTCTCCCTTTCCTCAAAGAGATTATGCTCTGGGAAACTAATATAAGGCAAATATATTATTAGTCAAATAGATAATATGAACAATATGGATTCTATGTAGGAATTTAAGGGAACAGAGAATGGAAATAATGGAAAAGACTACAGAGAAAATTGCCATCAGCTGAAAGTAAGTTAGAAGATAATAGAAGGCTGGGAATGGCTCAAGAGATAGAGCACCTGCATCTCAAGCCTAAGGCTCTGAGTTCAATACAGTCAAAAATAAGCAAAATAATAAACAACACAGTTTTTTTATGTTAATTGGAAAAACACACACAAGTAACACTATTTTTAAGGACACATGTTTAATATCTCACAACAAATATACTAGTGGAAAACTGGAGTAAATTTGAGGATAAACAGAAAATAAAATAAGGAGAAGTCACCCAAGTTATTAAGTAAAATGTGCTATGAAATGCAAACAACTCAGCCTCCTATTTTATTTTCAGTTTCATTGGGAATAAGGGAAAGAAATACAACAAAGTAAATAGAAAAACAAAACAAAAGTAGAGTGTTCAGAGGGTGAGTGAAACATTTTGTAAGTAATATTTGAGAGATTGTTCAAAGAGCTGTGGTAGCCTTCAGAATGGTAATAGCCTCAGACTGTCCTTCTAGAATAGTACAAATAAAGAAGTGTATCATTTCACTGGACAGTGCATATGGAATATTTATTTTTTTCTGGTACCAGACTTAAGAGGAATGCTGATAAACCTGACTCCTTTTTGAGATTGACTAAATTCCTCAAAGATGATGCAGGAGAAACTACTAAAGGAACTGGGGTATTTGTTCTACAGAAATAAAAAGAACCATCTGGTTTATATACAAGAACATTTGAACCACTGATTCTGTCCAATGAGAAAAACACTGCCCCAGCAAGGTAGCTTTCCTGCTCTTGTCATTGGAGACACCATGAGTCTCAAACTTACCAGGTAGTGAAAATTTTCTTAAAGAGACAGTCTAATTGGAAGGCAAAGTACATGTCTACATTCATGAGGCAAAGATCATACTGAGAAAGCATTTCCTCACTGGCTTACCAATATCTTATATTCCAAATGAGATATGTATTGAGAGAAAATTCTCCTGATTAAGAACATGCATGAGTAAGTTATAGAAAAGCAAATTACACTGTTTTCAGAGATATTCCTAATTGTAAGTTTTTGTTAAAAGTAGAAAATTCTTCAAAGAAACAGAATTAACAAGATGCACAGAGAAAAATGTTTATTAAAAGGAAATAGCTCACACAATTATGAAGATAACTCATCTGAAGATCTGTTGTAAGCAAGTTGGAGACTCAGGAGACAACAGTATAGTTTCAGTCCAAATCCTAGTGGGGCTGAGAACCAGAATGAGCTGATGTTAAAATTCAAGACTTAAGCAGAAACAAACCAGTGTCCCAGTTCATGATAGTCAGGTAGGTGTGGGTTCAGCCTCTTATTCCAAACACAAAGGGTTAGCCTTTGTGTTTTATCAGACATCTGCTTATTAGATGAGGCCCACCCGCAACAGAGAGGGCAGTCTGCTTTACTCAGACTCAATTCACACACTAATCTTAGCTAGAAACACTCTCACAAGCACATCCAGAATTACATTTGATCAATATCAGGACACCTCATGGCCTAGTCAAATTGGTTAATATAATTAAATATGACAATTCCACTGCTTATCAATTTAGCAATCATACACATCTCTTAAACCACAAAAAAGACAATAACAAAGTCATTTTTAAGGAAAGAAAATATATAAAGGAACAAAGAACCAAAAAGGTAAAGGGAAAAACATAGGAAAAGGTATTAAAAGGAAGAAAAGATGGTGAACACCAGATATAATGCATGAACTATTGTGCTGAAGACAAAACAAAATTGCAGCAGACCACTAATCTTTATAGAAGAAATATCTTTGGGAACCCCTCACTCTTACCATGAGTCATTTTGGAAAGAGCTTATTTTTAGGAGCTTGCAGATCTGGGTTTCAATTTCACTCTTATCTTTATCAACCTTCAATGCCTTCAATGTTTCTGTAAATCAGACTTTGAGGCAGCAAGGTAGCCTCATAAATAGAATGTAAATGAAATGTATTCTGTACAGAAATATTTGTAGAATTGAATACAATAATGTTCAAAAAGCACTGTCTTAGTTGGGCTGGCCTATCATAACAAAATACCATAGACAAGATAGTATCAATAACAGACATTTATTTTTCATAGTTCTGGAGGCAGGGAAGCCCAACATCAAGATAACATCTTTTGTCCAGGTGTGCAGATGGCCAAGAGAGGTCTCTTCCTATATTCTATAAAGTCCCTGCCTTTGTGACTTCTTTTAATTTTAATTGCTTCTTTGTATTCCTTGTAGATTCTGTGTCCAAATATACTCCTATTGGAGATTAGGGACTAAACATATGAATGGGAAGGTATAATTCAGTCTATATAACTCCAGAAATATGTTAAGTATTCAAAGTTAGTTCTGTCTTCCCAAACCATCAACCTACTACGTAATCTTTTTCTCCAGTGTATTAGGACAAGCATGGGATAGTCACTGGATTAACAAATAATTGGCAATTTCTATTTCATAGATTATCATCAGTATTAAATTCAGCAATGTATTTGCATTTGCATAAAACTTCAGTTACTTTTTACATGTTTTTTTGCAGCCTACAAATTTTATTCATTATGTCTTGAATAAAATTGTCCACTTTAAAAATGTGACAGTAGCTCACTTAGTTGATGCATAATGTTTTAATTCTATGTATGACTATTCTACAGTCATCAACAGAATTCTACAGTTTATTTAAGTGTTCTATCCTTCAAGGGCACATTGCTTGTCGTGTGCTATTATATTCAATGCCGTGATGAACATCCTCATATGTACATCTTTGTGTTTCTGTGGGGGCAGGGGTGTTTGTATTTATACATGCTCATCTGAAAGCTTAATGCAAGTTACTAATGGACCATCCAAAAAATTCACTGTGCTTCATTTTTTCACCACTCTCAATTTACTTTTTTTCTCATATCCTTTGATGTTCCATGAACCTACCACCTGGGACCATTTTTTTTCCTTCAAGAATAACCCACATTTGTTCTCTTTCCTGGCTGTTATTTCTGCAGATAACCTTGACACTTACCTTGTTGAGAAGAAGCTCTGTCATATTCTTCAAAGCCACTTATTCAACTTGAAAACTTTTTAAATTAAACACCTTAAATGAGAGAATCAGGTTGCTGTACTAGATTTCTTATGTTAATAAAATTCAAATTAAATTCAAGCTCTAGGCCAGAAGAAAAAGGCCACAGACAAACAGTGCCAGTTCTTCCTTCCAATCAACAGAAAATGTGATATTCTCTACCTGGCTGGTTTTCTTGTTTTTGTGGTTCATACCCAACCTCAGCTCCCTGCCCCACCCCCTCACCCACAATTTTTCCCAAACCATGCCTATTTTCTTACCCTGTCTATATATCTCACAAAGTAGTTTCTTAAAGGTTCTTTGCCTGGCAAATGCTGATGTATGTAGTGGACTGACATCTGGGGAATAGAATAGAAATACAAATTTTGCACTTCAAAAATTATCAAAGGGAAATTACCTTCCATCCCCATCTCTCTGTACAGTAAGTTCTATTGATTCTTTAAGTCATCCTTGCAAGGACCTTTTCCACCTTCCATTGGATTCATAGAACACTGCCTGGATTAATTGAGCATGTAGTTATGTACTTTTTGCCAAGTGTTTTTGAGATGTGAATCTTGGTTTTCCCAACAAAATTTTAAGTTCCCAAAGATAAAAAATGTCTGCTTTTTTTTTAATCTTGCCTCCTCCTATGCTTATAAATAGTAAATAGTAGAACTTCCTAAACACTTATGAGATAATAATGGTAAGATAAAGACAAAGATGATAACCTACAGTTATAGTATTTAAAATCCACTAGTGGATTCAAGACACAAACATATGACTTTATAGAACATTCTTTGTAACCAATAAGTAATAATCATCATTTCAGCTATAGAATGGGGAAAGCCAAGTTATCTGACTTCCTGAGCTGCAATCCTCTTTTCTCTTTTAATTTTTATAGAGCTTTTAACTTTTCACTTTTCAAAGAGTTTGTCAGCATGCATAATGTAATCAGGAAAGAATTAAAGTTTTTAAAGTGATGAAAGCTTTTCTGCTGGGACTTTTTATCAAGCATAGGTATATTTTCTTTTCTTACAACCTTTTTATAGCTTTCATTTTTCCAAGCATTTATTCAATGCACTTATTGTACACATAAGCATGCAAGGTACAAGGAGGATAGTGCAATAAGAAAAATGAAGACCCTATGTTCATAGAACTCACTGCATCTGAAAGATGAAGAAGTTGGAAACACATGTGTATTGTAGTTACCCAAGGCCACTAACACTCTAGAGTCTCTTCATAATCTAGAAATATTCTACCTATGAAATGTATGTAGGTACTTCTCCTGGCTATAGCTTCTTTCCTACTCTGCCCAGTGACTTTTCTGTTTGGTCATGAATCCTGAAACAAAAACCTGAAATTTTGTGTAACCATATCAAACACCTATAGTCCCCAAAACATTTCAATTTCCCATTTAGCTTTACTTTCTCTGATCTTCAGCCAAACCTCGTGGTTCACTTATCATTTATTCTTCAGCCTTAATGCTCTTGGTCACCTACGCTAAGCCTTGACTGAACACCACTATTCAATTTTTCTACACTTCTTCTTGACTATTGAACAAAATGACACAACCGTGCAACTGCTTACAAATACATCCCATCTCCCAACATTCTATGTATCTATTTATCTATGTATCTATCTAGCTATCATCTATCTCTACTATCTACTCAGTTTTTAACTCTAACTCCTTTCTCTGATTTCTACTCTTTGTTTTTCTTCCCTTTATCCTCAAAGTCAAATTTTAAGATATATTGTCTACATTCACTAGCAACAAATAAGTAATCAGAGTACATATTCATTGATCTACTATTAGATGTTCAAGTCCCTACAAACTTGTTTTCAGCTCCTAGCTCTTAATGGATCTGCTTCCCCCAAAGCCACTCATAATCTCATTATTTACAAAACCTGTCATCATTATCCTCAATACTACTACAGCACTTGAACACCCCCTTGCAAAGTCTGACTTATTTGATGTCACTTATCCTAACTCTCTATCTCAATAGTTTCTTCACAATTTTTCCCTGACCTTTTTAAAATTTCATTACCAGATTCAGCATTCCCCAAGTTCTCCCCTTGGGCCACTGCTCTCTTTTCTCTGTACAGAGTCCCTCCTTTACATCCAAAAGCCCAACTCCCCTTTAAATGCTGATGTTCCCAAATCCTGTCACCAGGTCAGAACTTTCCTTGTAGTTTTAGTCCCATCTCTTGGTGAACCTCTTCACTCTTCTATTCCATGGATTCCTCAAGTCCCAATGTTCAAAACTGAATCTACATTCTTTACCTTCAAATATGCTCCCCACAAATTTGGGTCTGATGTTTAATTGGTGATTAAACCTGTTAAGTAGAAAATACTGAGCTTGCAATCTCTATGTGACTTATTACAAGTAATAGCTCCTGATTCCATACAGATCTTTCAGTGATGATACTCAGTTGTAGAACAAAATTTACCCTAAAACTTACTTAGAATTAGAGATTAGAGAAATATTCATAATATAGGTTAGAGCTTAGAACAATTCATAATCATTCATTACTTTCCTTTCTAACCATTGTTGAGAATAATGCAACTGAAATAAGCTTTATTATACAGAATCCACAGGCTGGAGTTTCCCCAATTTGATAAAGCACGTCAGGAGTGAAATGGGAAATATCCCTGCTTCAGGCTTTAGGCAGGATATGACAGCTTGTCCTCACAGCCTACCAGCACTCAGAGTCTGACTTTTGGAACTCAAAGGTGAGATTTATTTGGAAGTCTTTAGAAAGTGATGGAAGGAACCAATACTTGGATTTACCTTATTAGTTTGTTTAGCTTGTCAGCATTAGTCTGATTGTTCAGTGCCATCATCACAGGCTATAAGATACAAAATAGGTGAAGCAGCTAATAAGTTAAGAAAACTGATTAAGCTCCATGAGGACTCAACAAGCATTGTACAGGTTAATTGAATTTTTATAGATTAATTCTTTCTGGATTCTAAGAGGTTGTTCTGTTTCAGAACACATTGCCAAACTGGTGATGGGAGAAATTAGAAATCCTAAACTAAATACATTATCTCTGCTTTAATTCTGGGGATCACAATGCACAAAGCAGCAAATATGAGATGTGTAGGAAAGAAATAACAACTGAGCTCTAGGCTTATTTGGATATACCAGTAAGAATGCAAGGTAAACTTCTGACCTAATAATACATAGACTATCAAATTGAGCATTATTGACGCTAATAATTGAAGAAAATTTTCAAAAATCAGCAGAATATCCATAATTTTAAGCAAAATTCTAGGTATTCTGTGTTGTTCACAGTCCAAATTCATACATGCCAGAGTAGTCTTGAGATGGTCACACCAGGGCTGACCTAGGGTTACTCTATACTGTTACTCATAGATTGGAAGTAGTAAGAATTTTTTCTTACTTAATAGAATTTATTTTTCCAGCAGTTTTGTATGTACTAAAATTGAAGGGAGGTACACAGAATTCCATATACTTTTTCCCCACCTGCCCTGGACACACATATTTGCCTCTATTAATATCTTCCACCAATGTGATGAATCTGCTAGAGTAAATAAGTCAATATTGCTATACATTATATTAGTGAAAATCACTGTGTTGAATATTCTATGGATTTTGAAAAATGCATAATGACATGTATCCACCATTCCAGTAACATACAGAATAGTTTCATTGCCCTAAAAATCTTCTGTGCACTGCTATTCATCTTTTCATCCCCACCCCACCACCAAATGCCCAGCAATTGTTATTGATTTTGTTGTTATTGTTGTTGATTTGAAATAAGGTCTTGCTATGTAGTCCAGGCTGGCCTTGAATTCACTGTGTAGCCCAGGGTGGCCTCAAATCTGCAATCCTCATGGTCTAGCCTTTCAAATTCTGGGATTAGATGTGTGCACAACCACACTAACTATTCACTCTTTTTTTTTTACTGTATTTATACTTTTTCTTTCTAGCCTGCCATAGAATAGGAATATACAGTATACAGTCTTTGTACATTGGAGTATTTAATTTAAGTATGTACATTTACTTAAAGTTCCCTCATATCTTTTCATGGCTTGATAGCCTTTTTTTTTCTTTCTGTAAATTTAGGCATTGTATTGCATAAATCTTGTATCACAATAGACTTGATTTTTGCCTTGCCTTATCTTATGCCTATAATCAGAGCTACTTGGGTAGGGAAAAGCATGATTCAAGAGCAGCCAAGGCAAACAGTTCATGAGACCCCCCCCCATCTCCAAAATAGCCAGAGCAAAAATAGAATAGAGGTGTGACTCAAGCAGTAGAGCACCTGCTTTGCAAGCATGAGGCTTTGAGTTCAAGCCTCAGTCTGATCCAAAAAAAATAGACTTGATTTTTAAGACAAGAAGACATAAAGTCAGGACACAGCTGACTGAATAACTTCTACAAGCCTTGATGTCAGAAAAGCCATAGCATGCTTGCTAGCACTGTGTAAGGTTTAGTCCAGAACAATTCAGAGTACTGAGATGTCTTCAATAAAACCAGGCATCCGAATTGGAGTGCCATACACGAGCTGGCTCCAATACTCTGTCTTAATGAGTAAGTAATAAAGTCTTGGTTCGCAAACCAGTAAGTAAAATAGAAGAAATAGCAGCAACAAATATAGCCAAGTCCATCCCCAGTAGCATCTAACCAGACCAATTCAGTGAAAGAGTAGGAGATATCTGAATTTGTAACTGCTGCAAATACTTGTTCACTGAGTTCTAGAAGTTCAAAAGACAATGACAATGAGTCATATGATCTTTCTGTTATCAAACAACCTGGAGCAGGTGGTTCCTGTGTGTTGAATTCATCATAGGATTCTCAGCTTTATGCTATCCAACAGATATGCCTGGGAAATTTGGATCCTTTTTGGGTCTCTATTCTCTATGACATAGAGCAACCTATGGAACTATGTGCCTTACCTGAGGAAGATGATCCCAACAGTCTAGATTGGTATCTCTTCAAGGGTGCCTTTAGTGAAGGAGTGTGTCTGGTATGATATTCAGGGTGGCTTCTGACACATGAACAGTGCCTGAGTGACATCTGTGTTCTAAATACTAAACAATGGAGACACATTTCCAAGCACCATTCATTCATGAATTGGTTCCAGTCTAAACTTTTCAGAGCTCAGGGATTTAACTTTTTCTGTTAAAAAAAAAAAGCGCTACCTAACTTTCAAAAAGAAGGCAAAAAAATTTTAACTTAGAAATTATATAAGCTATGAGAATCATTATATGAAAGTTGCTAAAACTTACCATAACAAAATAGTAGCTGCTAAAACAAGAAAGTTGCACTTTTAAGAGAAATAAAAACAATCAAAAAACATGAATAAAAGAATAGTATAAGAGCAAATAATTTTTAACAAAGTAGTCAAATCTGAAACTTAACCTTCCAACAGACAAAATGGAAATTATGATAGCACATTTCTTTATATTACTAAATAATATTCCATTGTATAAATTTAGAAATATGTATTAACAACAGACTATTGAATCCTTCTGGGGCCCAGAGACTCCATCCATGAAGTTGTACCTGTTTCTTCTTTCTCCAATGGGATGTACATGTAGAATTCATTTGCTGAGGGAAGTCTTGTTTGTGGATGGCAGCAGTGTCAGGACATGATTTGAGAGAATTCTTTCTATACTTTCCAGTTCAGTTGACATACCACCACAAAATCCTTCCATCTAAACCCTCAAAAATCTGAAATATATATTTTCTAAATTTTTAAATTTTATGAAATCCACACACTCTTAAACTCTCTCACATCCAACTTTTCAGGCCTTTACATTTCTCCAGAAATTCTCAGTACTCTCCTATTTTGTCTGTCTGCTTATAGCCATGGCTTCCTCTAATCTATATTCCTCATGGTTGCTAGAGAAGTCTTTCAAATATAGAAATCTTACTGTGTTAAAATTGTTTGATGACTCCTCACTCCTTTCGCATCCAACCCAAGTCTTTCTTCTTGAGTTTCCACATTCATCTTTGGCTCCTGCCTATCTCATACTTTGCTCTTCAGCAACTGTTTTTTAACCTCTGTGACTACATAATTCTTCCTTTTCAGAAATTTTATTCCATTGCCCTGTTGACTTCATTTGACTTCAGTTTTTCCTGCAACGTGACAGATGATAAAATATATTCCCTGAAATGACTTTCCCACTTTTTTTTTATTATCAAGAATATATTGAATCCCCTGTTCTGTGTTACAATGAAATTTTTCACTATTTTGTACCTCCCTTGTTTTGTCTTATGAGTATCCGTTTTCATATCTGCCTTCTACATTACAAGTGCAAGTACTCATTCATTCACCATTAAATGTGCCAATCTGGTATGTAAAAGTTTATAGACTCTATTTAAATAAATGAAAGAACAAATGTCCAAGACCAAGTTGACGCCTGAGTGGTAACTGAGAAGAATTGGTATGATAGAGACCCCTGTCTCTCCCTGTGAGAAAAGATTACATAAAATAATGGCAGTTGGACCAAGTCATGGTTCTGTGTGGGAGTGGACTACAGGAACCACAAAAGTGTCAAATGCCAAATGTTCCCGTTTTCACTACCAATGTCCTTCGACTCCATTCCAACATCTACAGATTAATTTTCTTTCTGCCCTCCACTTAATATAAACAACATTTTCCCACTGCTCACTTCTGCTGTCCCCAGTCTCTCCTGCCGACAGTCAGAATGTAATGCTTAGAAAACTGTTGCATTAAGAAACTGAGTCATTCTTCACCTGCCTTTTATGGCAGTCAGAGCTGGAAGATGCAGACTTTCTCATTAAATAAGAACCTTTGACTTGAAGAGGGAATTTATTTGAAAAGCTTTCATGAGATCAGACTCTAACCCACATCTCACGGGGTCATCATGGCAATACCTACCTCTCTTTTTTCTTATCATTCTCTGTTCTCCATCTCTGGCTCAGGTTCCTTTTATTCATTTTCTCACAGCAATGTTAGGCAGCAACATTAATCCTTTCTCTGAGAGATACTACTTACTCTTCTTAGTGTTTAAGGTCAAATTAGACCAGTTCTGTTCACTCATGAAACATAATCAGACTTGTCTTTCTCTTCTGTCACTTAATATCTACAAGAATGTGGGAGAGGCACAAAACAGTTCTGCTATGTGTATCTCTTTCCTTTTGTCTTTGGAGAATTTGGGCTATTTTTCTCCAACAAGGAAATACTCTCTTCTCAATGAAGAGTGAAATATCTTGATGAAAGGGATGTCTAGAAAACCTTTTAATAAATGTGACTATGTAATTCCCTAGGACAGGACTATTTTTTTAAAAAAGTACCCTTTCAAGTCCTATGCAATTTAAATCTGTTTGTTTTCTAAGAAGGGAGTTTATACTAATTGAGTATCTATTTGGCACCATGCATAAAACTCAGTGATTTGCATAAATAGCTATCATTTCAATTTTCTCAACAACCATAATAATAATTTTGCCAACATTCATCCAGCTCTAATTATATGTTAGGACCTCCATTAATAGATTTACTTGAGCTATATAATTTCAGCCTCACAGCCACACATAATATAGGTACTTTTAAATTACCATTGCTTAACAGATAAGAATAAAACATAAAGAAAAGCTAAGCAACTTCCCATGAAAACATGATTAATAAAGCAAGTCTGGAAATGAATCTGTGTCCAAACACATAGGTACTATGCTATACTGACTTTTGACTATGTAAGGAGGTGTTATTTTTACTCTAAATATTAGAGTAACATATAAAAATATGTTATTTTTACTGTCCAACTACATTGAAAAATAGAGGGAAAGTCAAGTTGGAAGAGTAACCTTGTATCACCCTCAACTCAAGATCCTTGACCTATACCAGGGTGTAACAGAGACAGGAGGTTTTGATGCAGGAGTCCTGGTGTCCTCATGGATGTGATGTGTGAAAGCACCACACAGCACTATCATATGGACACCCCAGACCAATCTTTTTAGCTTCCCCTTCTCCTCAGGTTACTTATATATCTGAAAATGTATAAATGTAAAGTCAAATGAATGGACATGGATTTGATTCTAATGCTAGTGTTTATGACACTCTATCTTCATTAGCCTATGTTTGGTCTCTTTTCAATGTTTCATGACATTGTTCCCTCTTTTTACCAAATAATACCATTCCTACTGTTTCATATTGTCTTCATTACTAAATGTGGAATTTCATATGTGTAAGTATATTTATCAATTTCCCTAGACTGCTGTCTTAATCTGTTTGTCTCTCACTGGCCCATTTTAACAGCTCCCCCAGTTTTATTTCCATTTGTATCCACTATTAATTTATATCAATGGCTTCATTATTGATATTGTTCCATATGAAGAATTCTGACTTTTTCAATACAGTACTTTTCCTGAGACCTATCCATGTTGATATATATCTACCCACCTGTCAGTATAGTTCAACACAGATCAATCTATAAATAGGTAAAAATGTAGAACATTTTCATTATCTGATAAATAACACTTCATCCTTCTAAGATAACACATTTTTTATGGATATTTATTTTGCTTAAGTTTTTAGCTATTTCAGGCACTGCTATGATGAATATTCTTGCACATTTACACAGATCTGTTATCTGTGTGAGAAATTTTTAGATTCCATACCCAGTATTTGATATGTACATACTTAATTTTACTAAATACTTTCAAATAACTCTCTTGAATATAACTCTTCTATATTAGTTATAATTCCTGTTTTCTCAATATTCTCACTAGAATCTGATTTTATCTGACTTCAACTTCTGATTCTCAGATGGTTATAAGGTGGTTATTATTATTTTAATTTGAACTTCTCTGATAATTATTGGGATAAAGCCTCTCTTTAGATGCACATTGGTCATTCTGGTATTGCCTTTTGTGTATTATCTATTAATAGTCTACTCAGTTTCCTATTGGGATTGTTATCTCTCTGGTACTGATCTGTAGACATCTAATATAGTCTAGATACTCTTCTTTTTTTGATACTGATACTTTATTAGTTATATATGAAAATTTCTTTTCTTATTCAGTACATTCCCATTTAATTTCTTCAGGTTCAAATACATCAACTATTTCCTTTTATAATTTTTGCTTTTGATGTCTTGCTTAAGAAACAATTTCCCTTTACCATTCCATATTTACATCAGATAATTTTTCAATTTTACCTTTAATATTTTGATTTTTAATCTAGCTGGAACTTATTATTTCTTGTTTTGAGTATAATGTAATTTTACCTTTCTATGCATTGTAAATAAACTTTTCCAAACTTTTATCAAACAATACCATTCTTAATGTTTCATGTTGTCTTCACTATTAAATGGGCAATGTCATACATGTGAATATATTTCTGGATTCCACAGACCTTTTTCTTGATCTTTTTGTCTTCTGCAGACTCATTTCTATGCTGCCTTAATTATCTTGTCTGTGTAATATAATGTAATATATCATGAGAAGTTTTCTTTCCTCTCTTCAACCTTTACCTTTTCCATAAGCATTTTTATGAATATATTGTCTAAATTCACCTCCCACCTCCTCAAGATTCAGTTGTAGTTATGTTATATTTTTTATTAACAGTAAGAATTGACATATTTTTCAATATGAAATTGTCTTTTCCACAAATAAGGTACATCTTATCTTTTATTATTTTAGCTTTTCTTCAATAACATCATATAATTTTATTCATAAAATTTTACACATTTTAATTAATTTCCATATGATTTACATTTCATTTTGGCAAATCCTGTCTTCTTGCAGGATTGCTGTTTTTTAATCAGCAATTGCCACTATTAAAATATTGATTTGTTTATGTTAGTTTTTTATCTAACAACCTTTCATTTAATTTATTTAATACCCTGTTAATCCTCTTGAGTTTTCTATGTAAAGGACCATATTTTGTGTAAACTATAACAGCTTGTCTCTCTCTATCAAACACTTGCACATTGTCAAGGTCTACTTCTATTAGTGAGAACTTTGAACATTATGCTAAAAAGCACTGTGATAAAGTAATAACCCTCTTCCTAACTTTAAAGAAATGTTTCTAAGATTTGCTATAGGAATTTTAGAAATACCTTTTATAGGTTGAAAAGTTTCTGTTAAATTTTCAAAAAGCTTTCATTTTAAAACCAAATACAAGTGCTAAATTATATCTTATGTATCTAATATGTATATTTAAACCATCCTCACATTTATGGCATAAGTACTTCTGGGTATAATGTAACATAACGAGTATTCAGTCTTCTTGTTCCCCAGACTCCTACACACATATTGAATTTGGTCACTCAATTACTGGGTCTTTTGCATGGGAAAAACAAAAGGTTAGAGACAGAATTTGCAGAAACTTGGGTAATGTGGTTCATTGTCAGAAGAAAACAAAGTTTTTTGTGTTGTTTTGCTTTGTTTTCTCTACAGAAATAAGTCAATGCAGAAGGTAAGAAATTGTGATAAGTAATGTCAGTAAGGTCTGGAGAACTTGAAAGAGATTTGAGAGAGCAAAGGACTATCTGTTGCCTCATTTTCAGAAGTAGCCTTCACCCCCTTGGCATATGGAATAACTCTGGCAAGTCTTTTCTTATGGAGGTAGTTTCACCTACAATATATTTATGAATTATTTCCCAAGGGCAATGCTGTTTTAACCAGACATAAGAACTGAATGGAAATGTAAACATTTAGTCAACAGACTGAAGAGGTCTTTCATCAACCACCCTCCTACAGAATTCCCAATGATAAAAACCAGCAAATACCTTTTTCCTTACTTGTAAAGTGAACTGTGTAGGCTTCCATACATCTGTGAAGCCATTCTTCTCAGCCTTCATAGAATATATGCTTGTTTTCCTTGCCTGTGAAAGCAAGTGTAGAGTGAGGCAGCTACAGTCTGATTTATTTGTTCATTAATTTAGCAAGTATTTCTTGAGTGTTTTGTGCATCAGAAATTATGATACACTTTGTTAGGGGTTAGAATGTGTTTAAGTTAAAAAAAAAAACATCACAAATGGTAAAGTCCCTGCCAAGCAAGTGTGAGCCCTGAGTTCACTCCCCAGTAATGCCAAAAAAGTAATCAAAAATCAAAAACATTTAGGGTGAAGAAACTGTTTCTTAATCAGGTCTAATGGGTCCCTATTTGAAAATCACCCCAAGATAGAGGCCAAAGTCCACACATGGTAGATAAAGCCTTCTGCAAAGTAAGTGGAAGTAAGTGTTCCACACCTAACTTAAATAATACTCTTGACCTTCATTCATAGTGTACAGTACTCAACTAAATGTTTGTCACAATTCTGATATCCTTGCAAAGATGAGGTACATGAATTACATAGCAATTTCATTTAAAAAGTAAGAAAACAAGAAGAATGTTTTATCTTGATGGATTCTCCTAGCTTAAATCCAATCACTTTTATTTTGTCATCCTCCTTTCCAAGAAATGAGTTCTTCTCAAAAACTAGTTGGTTCTTAACACCCCATGTACAGCTAGTATTAAACTTTATCTCTTTGTAATTAGTGTTTGTGTGCAGAGCAGTTAATTATATTATAGCATTGGCCATGTTTTTACCTCTCTCAAGAAACTAAAGAACCAAAAAGTCTAGAGAAAGAATTACTTCAATGAGTTTGATTAATTAGCTATAAACCATCCTCAAGCACTTCAACAGACACAGCACTTCAGACCATCACTTTCCTTCTGTGTTGTGTAGTTACAGTTGAACTGAACAAGTTTCATATATGTGTGTAATTACTTTTGAGCAGAAGTACTGACATAAGTTTGGAATGAGCTTTTTCTTCAAACACATTGATCACATACCATGATTAAAATATAATGTATATACAAGAAACTGAGCACTTACTAGCATACAGAAAATGTTAATAGCTGTAATTAACTGAACATATACTAGATACATAATTTTGCACATAGTATTTTTCCACAATAGCAATATGAGGTAGGTATACCTGTTATTGTTTTTTATATAGGTGTGGAAATAAGATTCAGAAAGGCAAAACAATTTAGCTAAGAAGAATCAGCTAAGAGGTAGCAGAGCGGGAGTAAGGCAGTCTAACTCTGAAGTTCACACTCAACAACTTCTCAACACTGGCTCTCAACATACCACCAAGTAGACCTGTAGTACCACATCCACTGCACTGACATGGTAACGTGACAAAAGACAGCAAAGTAAAGAGAATATTTTTTTTTTGAGGAAAAAGTGACATAGGTTTTGTTTATGTTTTTTATTCATTTATGCACATGTGCATACATTGTTTGGGTCATTTCTTCATCTTTCCCCTCTCCCCCAACCTCTCCTCCCTCCCGCTCTCAGTTCCAGGCAGGTCCTGTTCTGCCCTTATCACTAATTTTGTTAAAGAAAAGACACAAGCATAATAAGGAAGACAAAGCATTTTTGCTAGTTGAGTTAACGATAGCTATACAGAGAGTCATAACATTGCTTTCGTGTACCCATGTGTTACGACCCATGTTGATTGATCTCTAACTGATCTTTACTCTGGTTCCTGGTCCCCTTCTCATGTTAACCTCTGTCACTTGAAGGTTTCTGTATTAGTTCCTCTGGAGTGGGGGCATCAAACGCTTTCATGTTTTGGGTTTTCTACCTATTTCTATATCTCCCGTATGAGCTCTCCGTTTGTCATGTGATCCAAATCCAACCACATTGCTGCATTTGCCCTGGATCTAAGTCCACATATGAGGGAGAACATAAGATATTTGGTCTTCTGAGCCTGGCTGACCTCACTCAGAATGATGTTCTCCAGTTCCATCCATTTACCTGCAAATGATAAGATTTCATTTTTCTTCATGGCTGAGTAAAATCCCATTGTGTACAAGTACCACATTTTCTTGATCCATTCATCAATAGTGGGACATCTTGGTTATTTCCATAACTTGGCTATTGTGAATAGTGCTGCAATAACATGGGTATGCAGGTGCCTGTGGAGTAACCTGTGTTGCATTCCTTTGGATATATCCCCAGGAGTGGGATTGCTGGATCATATGGCAGGTCTATGTTTAAATTTTTAAGAAGTCTCCAAATTTTTTTCCAGAGTGGTTGCACCAGCTTGCATTCCCACCATCAGTGGACTAGGGTTCCTTTTTCCCCACATCCTCGCAACACATGTTGTTGGTGGCATTTTTGATGATTGCTATTCTAACAAGGGTGAGGTAGAATCTTACTAAGGTTTTGATTTGCATTTCCTTTATGGCTAGAGATGGTGAGCATTTTTTTTTCATGTGTTTTTGGTCATTTGAATTTCTTCTTTTGAGAACGTTCTGTTTAGTTCAGTTGCCCATTTCTTAATTGGTTCATTGATTTTAGGACAGTTTAGTTTCTTAAGTTCCCTGTATATTCTGGTTATCAGTCCCTTGTCTAATGGATAGCTGGCAAATATTTTCTCACACTCTGTGGGTGGTCATTTCAATTTAGAGACCATTTCTTTTGTTGTGCAGAAGCTTTTTAATTTCATGAAGTCCCATTTATTCATCCTTTCTCTTAGTTGCTGGGCTGCTGGGGTTCTATTGAGGAAGTAGCAAAGTAAAGAGAATCTAATAGCACCTGCAGGTCCATTTTCCTGGAGTCTGAAGGAAAGAAGACAGAGTGACTCCAAAGACTTTCATAAAGCCCAGCATGGTAGTTCCCAGAGCTGGTCAATACACATCTTCCCTGGAGAAAAGAAGAAAAAGTGCCCAAACAGAAATATCAGGAGATGCTGGAGAGAAACTGTCCTTACATGACCACTGGAGATGGGAAAGGCCTAATGTAAGCCCAATTGCAACATTGTCCAGTACCACTCTTGTATGGTAACTGAAGATTAAGTCCTGATGCCAAACAAGTGTTCTTAGATGTGCACTTTGCTGAGGAATGGGGCATATTTCTGTCTTATTTGCTACCCAGGAGATTACCATAGGTTTTGCAGAGAAGAGCTGTGAGCAGTAGTCAAAATCTAGTGTGGAAAGAGAGCATGGACTTGTGCTTGCCTTTTTTTTAGATAACAGAGTACTATTGTTAACAGCTTATAAAAAGGTGTTCAGAGCCAAAATTACCAATTTTGCTCTCTGGGAATAATAAAGACCCTCTGAAGTCTCAAAAGTCTAGTTAAGTTACAAAAGTTAAAGAATTAAAATTGTATTAAAACTCATTAAAGTCTAATAATGTGTTGAGTTTGATTCTAGCTTTTCTTCATTGATTCCAAATATAGTCCAGGATCTTACAGAATTTCAAGGTCATCTTTATGGATACCATATAACAAATTTTCTGTTACTATTATTAAACAATCATAATGACTTTTGTTCACTGCTTATTATTTGTTAAAAACTATCCTAAGGGCTTTAACTGTTTTGCTTTATTTAATAATCACACTCACTTTTTAAAAGAAATATTTTAATGGGTTTCATTATGACATTTTCATATATATATTTATTTTATGTATACTTTGACCATCCTCAATCTCTCATTACCCTCTCTTCTCCTCCCACTGGTCTCTTTTTCCAAAAAATATTTCTTCTACTCTCATGACTTTTTAAAAATCTAGATTGAACAAATGAGAGCAAACATGCAAAATTTGTCTCTCTGAGTCTCTGATAACTGGCTTTTTCCACTTTTTAAATGACATAATTTAATTCTTCTTTATAGTTGAATAATATTCCACTGTGTATATATACACATATTCTTTATTTATCCATACATTTATGGGCACCTAGGCTGATTCCATAATTGGTTATTGGGAATAGTGTCTCAATGAAAATGGGTCACACCAACTTTTTGAGTTAAGCATTAATGCTCCCATTTTTTTGCAGAAGAAATAACAGAGGTTTAAAAACATCAAGCAACTTTCTAGGCAAAACTAGAATTTTGGTCATTTTCTGATGACTATAAATCATTGCTTTTAACTAGTCTATCACCACATTGGTTCTAGTTGCAAAAATCTTTTATCCAAAAGAAAAAATTAACAAAGAAGCCAATATGCGAGTTACTCAGGATGGAGTTATGTGAAATTATTGGTACTGCAGAAGTTGAAAGAAAAAGAAATGTGGTATTGAAGAAGAAGAAAGGACATGCTGGTCGCTGAAAAGCTGGCTAGGGTTTTTCCTTGCTGAGAGTCAGGTGAATGTCTTTGACAGGAATTCCTTTTCCAAATGCTTTCTATGATCTACTATTTAATTCTTGTGAAAACCTACGAAATGGGCAGAGCAGATTTTATGCTTTTAGTGTTACAGATAAAAAGCTCAAGCCCAGGAAGGGGCAGTAATGGTCTGTGGTTACTTTTGTGAGGTATTTAGTCAGACAACAGAGAAAGGTCTTTGGGGATCAACCTCATCTAGTTTCTCCGGCCAGTTTATCTGCACAGACACACAGACACACATAAACACACACACACAAGTACATATCTCAGAGCATTCGTTGAGTAGAGTCTTGCATTTCAGTCCTACCTGCCAACTTGCCACAGGGCTTTGAGAGACAGAGATAACATCCCAGCAGACACATTGTCCCCAACTGGATTACTACAGAGCATTTGATGTCCATATCTTTAGTCTCTTCATTTATAAAAATTACAGGGATAGCATCATTGGAGATGAAAGGGCAAATGTGATCACAGAAACTAATTACAGAACAATTAATAATTCAAATCTGCAATAAAGCTATTTTGTAGGAAAGAGCTATGCAAGAAATGATCTCTAGGCCTGAGACTACCCTCTTAAAGGAGATGTTTTCAAAGTAACAAAGATAATTGTCATGAACAAGGGCTGGAAGACTTGGTTTGAGAAGCTTCCAAGCACTAAATGGTGTCTTAGGCATTGATAGACTGTGGGATATTGCCATGTTAATTTCATTGTCTTGCCATTATTTAATTGAGACCTGAATTAACTTTGCATTTCCTTTTTACCTTTAGTGGTGGTGCACCATCTTCATACATCAAGATGTGTGTTAGTAGAAAAAGAAACATTTATTAGGAATATTTTCTGAATTCTTTTCTCATATCTATTGCATATAGGAGAATGGATCTGATTTTGTATGGTCAATTTTCTAAAACTCTAACACTAAAAAATAAATTCAGTTTACATACTTCTTTTCACATTTTAGACTTTCTGATTGATCTGAATACTAAAGAAAGTACAACTAGGAAGGGTTGCACATGCCAGTAATCCCAGCTTGTTGGGGAGGCAGAGACAGGGGGTCATGAGTTTGAGGACAGCCTAGGCAAAGTTAGCAAGACCCTGTCTCAAAAACAAAATACAAACAGAAGTGTTTTGGGGCTTATCTCAATGGTAGAGCATTTGTCAAGCATGACACATCTCTGAAGAACAATGTCATCAAAAACACTTTCATTTTTATTGATTCATTCAATTCTCATGGTACCCTTAAGAAACTGGGAGGGCAGACACATTTACTGTCATTTGACAAATGGAAATTGGGACTTTCATAGGCTTAGGATTTACACAAGGCAAACTGAGTAAAATGGTGAAGATGGACCTGAACTTGGTTTCCTTTTTTTGCTCAAGCGTTCTTTTCATATATCAGCCTCTACTCACCCGTTTTCCTGCAGCTTTCTGTCATGGATAAGCTATTACTCTTACAGATTGGGAGAGAACTTTCTAAATGTCTGTGGTTCACTGTTTCTCTACAAATACCTTCCTATCACCTTAATGTTTTTCTTCACAAATGTCAAACTTTTACCTGCTAGGAAAAAGAGAAGCGGTAAACAGGATAAATAATATTTAGTGATGCCTTGCCTGACCCTAAAATTCAAATCTCAAATGTACTTAAACAGATGTTTCCCATTTCCCTGCCAATCTAGATTATAGGGAAACATCTAACTTAAGCTACTCTTCAGTGGGATAGTAAGTGACCCTCCTACTGCCACTTTTCAGAAGTATTTTCATTCATTTTGATGTAGACTCCTCATTTAGGAAGAAAAAACTTTGAAGGTGAAGGAATATCAAGTCATCACACATGTCATACATTAGCCAGCATATCAGGGTGAATTAGGGAATTTTCTAGAAATTATACTATGGATGAGGAAATTCAGATTTAAATAGTCTAAGTAACTTTCCCAAAGTCGTAAATCTAGTAATAAAAGTTGTAAAAATAAATTTCAAGCATGGAGTTAAATAAGATATAAACCCAAATGCAGCAGACACTGTAGGTTCCCCACTCAATATCCATTTCCACTTTTTTCCTTAAAAAAAAAAAACACAGTAATACAAAAACAGATACATGATTCCTCTTCTCCCACCTCCACCCCCACCAGGAGTGTAATTTTCTCCATGCAGCATGAGTTTCAAGGGAGAATGGCTCCATTCAGAATCCTGCTCAATGTGGTCTGGTGACAATCTCTTGGTTTCTTTTTAGTGATTGGTTTAAAATTGTGCATGTTATTTATAACACAATTCTATGCTATGATATATGCGGTGAAGTCTCCTGGGGGTAAGGAGGTGGGAGTTTCTCAGAGTTTTTCTTCACTCTTAAAGGAAGATTAGAGGAAGAGACCTTGTTTTGTTTTTCTATTCTTTCTTTGTTTTTTTTCTTACTTCTGGCCAGAATGAGTCTGGTCAAGATGCCTGTACCAATGGCATCTTCCTAATAGCCAGAGGGAAAATGCAGCAATTTAAGAAGAGAATATTAATTTAAATTATTTTTAAAATAACCTCAAACAAAGGAAAGATTCAAGCCTTGACCTGTGTGTATCTGAAGGTGATATCTTTTGACTTCCTTGTTGTAGGAGAAAGATTTCTTTATTGTTTAAGCCAGTTGAGACCACACTTTCAGTTCCTGACACAGAGGACATCTTAAGCAGTACCCTGCTGTTTTATAAGATCCTTTTGAAGATGGGAAAAAGCATAATGACTCTTAGATAGATGAAAAGAGGAACACTTTGTTTCTCACAGCTCTGAATGAAAGCAGACTGCTAGGCAGAGCTATTTGGGGAGCTGACCCAGGGACAGGATAGCTGCATATTGCAGTTTGAGGAATCAGCTTATGCATAGAAAGTAGATGGATTTAGTAAGGTTTCCTAGGTTCCCTATAGATTGCCTAATTTGAGTAATTTCCCTGGCTGGGGCACAGGTGCTATCCTTGTTTAATACCTGGCTTCAGAGGGATGAGGGGTATAGTGTGGGGAGTGTGAGAATATCATATGGGAAGTGATAAACTTAACCAATTACTCAAGAAGGAGTACCTCAAACTCAGTCATGACATTACACACATACTATACACCCATGGCAGTTACTTTTCAGGAAAAAATATTGAATGGCCAGTACCAAGAAGTCAACCCCTTCCTGCCCACTCGCAAGTGTGGCAGGAGGTGACACAAGGAAAAAAACACACTTAACATTATGAAGACAGAGCCAGATGTAGATGTCTCTGGACAAAAAAAAAAAAAAATAGGTCCAGGCCTAGCAAAGACTGACTATGAGTGATTCAGCTACATAAATCTACCATCCTTTAATAAGTCTCAAATCCCTGGCTTTCTAAAGCTGCTTTAGAAAGCTATCTTTTGAAACATAAAGGATGGTCTCACTTTTATTGGAAGATTAAGATAAGAGATAAGTTCAAAACCTCCTAAAATCTCCCTGAGGTGCAGACAGAGCAGAGAAAGTACATCAAAAAAAAGGGCACTGATCTATGAGAAATAGGAATAGATATATCAATGGAGAAAAATCAAGACTGGTTTTTCCCAAAGCTTCCTAAGGCTCAGATCTTATAGACTGTGAGATTACCTTTTCAAACCATTTTAAAGATATGTTCTCTTGGAATAATCATTCAAATTCTGTCTGCCTAAAAAGCAAAGAGAGGTACAAAGTCTATCTTCAGAGATACTGAGAACATATTTAAGAATAAGAATGTCATTATTTTGATCATCTTCTTCAAATTGCATTTCTATATTTATATTCACCGTTAGGTTGAGCCTAATAACGCTAAAAATTAGATCACCTAAGCTCCTTTCTCTAAGTAGCTTATAAAACAAGATAGGCACTTGTCCTAGGTAAAATCCATCAGGAAAAAATGTATTGAATGCAATGTTCCCAGTACACAGTGACATGAGAGGAACAGAATGATGCTCCCCAGAACAATTTCTGTTTTGGTCACTGGGGTGATCAAAAGCTAAAGCAGTTCAACAACCTCCTGGCAGGCATTTTTCCCAGAACCCCAGGTTGCCTTCTGGATTCTCCTATTGCACCTATGTTGTCTCATCACACTTAACATGCTGCACACTATTGCCTCTTGGGTTGTCTGTGGACACTAGTGAAGTGTCCTGAATTGTTGTTAAACTGTATCTCTCTTTCTGTCACAGTCTATTTTTGTGTTGTTGGTATATGTGGTGTAAACTATGAAAGGAGAATAGCATCTGGCTTTGTATGGAAATCAGTCTAAGAGGGGTAGAGTCTGGGTATGACCACAGGTTGACATTAATGAAAATGACACAGAATATTTTAAAAAAATTGTTGGGTTTTTATAGGGATTAAAGACAGAAACAACAATGTTAAGTTTCTTATTTACTCATTAGGGTGGTTTATTGGGCTTGATGCTGGATTTATGGGCAACAAAATCTAGCAATGTCTGTTTCACATTGAGCAAGTAATGATAAGAGTGGTGTAGAATATGAAAAGAACAGCCAAAATGCTAAGAGAATATTATATGCATGAATGCAGAATATTATAAACAGCAAAACGTACCAGAGATCTGGAAACAAGAGAAGGGGACTTGAAAACAAAATTTTTTAAGTAATAGCAGTTTCTAAACCTTTTAAGAAGCAATAAGGATTATTTGGGCTGACTCCCTTATTTAAATTTTTAGAAATCAGCAGAGTGTAAGTGCAAAGATGGGAAACTCCCAGTGTTCAAGCAAACTTAGATTCCTTTTTACATTTGCTTTTACATTTAAATTCAGGAAAATTTACAAAGTAATATTTCAGGAACCTTTAAAATACTTCTACTTCTTGGTCTTTTATAACACAATTTTAAATTGAACTACAAAAATTAGCTTTGTTAATACTTCAATACAGATAAAAAATTTTTAAAGTGACTCAGAGCCCTGTAAATAAATGAACAAGCTTTTAATGAGTTGAGTTATGTGAAATAACAACACAATATTCAGTCATGTTTTTCTTTTTTATTATATTTTATTTTGTTGTTTTGAGACAGGACCTGGCTATGTGGTGCAGGCTGGCCTTGAACTTGCAAGCCTCCTTTTTTCAGCTTCCAGAGTGCTGAAATTACAGGCATGCACCCCATGCTCAACTCCTGTCAAGTTTTTAAAAAGCTCTTAGGCTTAGTTAGAAAACCAAGTATATAGTACATAACTACAACAAGGACCATGGTGAGCCCATCTCATCTTGATTGACAAGGTCATCATGGAGAACGCCATTAGTGGAAGATGTAATAACCATGGAGGAGCAGCTAGTCTCCTAAAAGGGAAAACATTGGATCTGGGTGACCTGGGCACCTTTCTGACTCTGAAATTTGTGAATTGTGAAATTTAAACCTTCTCTTTTTGCATCTTCATCTTCTTGATTGAAAAATGGATGTAATAATAGCAAATTTGCATATTCTCTAGGGAATGTGTCTCCCATACTTGGGTCAATATATCAATTTGAGGAGAAAATATAACTTGATTTTCTTTAACAGTCTGTATCTGATTCTGTCCTTTTCACTGACATACCATAATCTATAACATGCTGAGAAAAATCTAAAAACAAAAAAAATCTAGTGGCACTGATAGTTATTATTGGTGTTGTTCTGTGAATGTGCTTAAATAGACAAGAGTGATTTTTTAATCACCATTTGAGTATGGTGTTGACCAAAGTATAGACTTGGAAATGAAATTAGTTGTCATAACTCTAAAAAGTGTAATGGAGTTGATGGCAAATTGGTGATTCATATGAACTCACAAACATAGTATTTAGTAAAGATACTACCTAAATACTGGCCTTTACCTGCCTCTCCACCTGCAAACCAAATGCTATTGAAATATCAAAGAAGAATTTGATTTCATTAAATATCCAACAGACTTCCACTCAGCAAACTTCAATTTTATGTTGGTGCAAATGATTCTGCTATTGCTTTGAGGCTACTGCCCATTTGTCAAAGATAGCAGATCTCAGTTGGCACCAAGAGCTAATGTTAAAAGTGCCCATAGGTGGCATGAATGGATACACCAGGCAAATGACTCCTGTCACCCATATTAAGAACCTCTTTCCATGATTTTGAGTGTTCCCAACAAAAAGAAATGATAAATGAGTGAGGTGATGTATGTACCTGTTAACCTGATTTGATCATAATGCATTGCATGCATATATTAAATATCACATTGTATGCCATTAATATGTACAATTATTATGTGTCACCTAAATTGCTTTTTTAATTTGCTAAAAAAGAATCTCTTTCTCTACCAGTATGTAAATGATCCCAAATTTAGGTAAGGCATTTTGTTCTATTAATATTTGCACATATTACTTGGAAGTGGAAAGGAGGATGGAACAGAAAACTACCCCTCTAAAATCAAAATTCTGATTGACACGATGACCAGCCATCTCCTTGAAAAGCACCCTAAAAATCTGTAAGCCAGAAGGGGAGAGTGGGATAAAGGAATCAGATCATGCCATGAGGATGCCATGGGGAGGAGAAGGATGTGTCAAGATAGGCATAAAGAAATCATTTATAGGGGTTTCAAGTAGCAGTTCAGAATGCACAATGGGATGAGGAAGGTAAAGGCAGAAAATGAAAAGCTCTCCATCAGAGTGTTAAGAGGGCTGACAAACCTAATAAGCTATATTATTTCAAGTCCATTTAATTTAGCAAAAATGTTATATATATATAAAGTAAATATTACATTAGTAATAAACACAATATATTATATATATGTACACATATACTTAAGTAGATCCAGAGCCCGTCTTCAAGACTTTTCATTTTAAGGAAGAGAGCACCAGGCACAAACACCTCATCAAATGTGAAGTTGTAGGACAGTGACATGGAGAGAAAAAAGAGGTTATAATAGAACAGAGGAATGGTTTTGATTTATGTTTCCTTTATGGCCAGGGATGTGAGCATTTCTTCATATTTTTTTAGCCATTAGGACTTCTTCCTTTGAAAGGCTCTGTTCAGTTCTTTTGACCATTTCTTCATTGGATCATTAAATTTTGAGGAGTTTAGTTTTTTGTTTTCCCTATATATTCTGGTTATCAGACCCTTTTCAGATGTATAGCTGGCAAAGATTTTCTCCCATTCTGTGGGTGGGCTCTTCAATTTAGAGACCATTTCTTTTGTTGTGAAGAAGCTTTTTTAATTTCATGTAGTACCCTCTATCAATCTTTTTTCTTAGTTGCTGAGCCATTTAAGTTTTATTGAGGAAGTCATTGCCTATGCCTATTAATTTCAGTATATTCCCTGCTCTTTCATGCACTAGCTTCGAAGATTCAAATCTTATATTGATGTCCTTAATCTACTTTTAGTTGATACTTGTACAAGGTGACAGACATGGATCTAGTTTCAGTTTTCTCCATATTCACTTTTCCCAGCAACAGTTGTTGAAGAGACTGTCATTTTTCCATCATATGTTTTTGGTGCCTTTGTCAAAAATCATGTGGGCATAGCTGTGGGGATTCGTACCTGGATCTTCTATTCTGTTCCACTGGTCTTCATATCTGTTTTTGTTTCCCTACCATGCTGGTTTTATTGCTACAGCTCAGTGGTATAGTTTGAAGTTGCACATTGTGCTGTCTCCATCATTGCTTTTTGTTCAGTATGGCCTTGACTATTCATGGTCTTTTGTGCTTCCAAATGAAATTTAGGGTTGATTTTTCAATCTCTGTGATTAATGTCATTAGAATTTTGATGAGTATTGCATTGAACAATGTAGATTTCTTTTGGTAACATACCTATTTTCACTATGTTGATTATACCAATCCATGAGCATGGCAGATCTTTCCATATTCTATAGTCTTCTTTGATTTCTTTCTTCACTGGTTTATAGTTTTCCTTGTAGAGGTCTTTCACATCCTTTGTTAAGTCTGTTCCTAGGTATTTTTTAAGGCTATTGTAAATGGAATTATTTTCCTATATTCTTTCTCAATCTATTCATTGTTGGTGTCTAGAAAGGCTACTGATTTTTGTAGACTGATTTTGTATCTGGCAACTTTGCTGAAGCTGTTTATGATATTTAGGAGTTTTTTTGGTGGAGTTTTTCAGATCTTTTAGGTATAAGATCATGTAAGGTGACTCTATTCTAACAGACCTATACTAGTTTCTTGGGGATGCTATAAAAAATTACAACAAATTGGATAACTTAAAATGCATAAGTATAGTTTCTCACCATTTGGAGGTCCAAAAATCAAAGTGTAGACAAGGTTGTGCCAGAACAGGAAGTTTGTTCCTTGCCTTATCCTTCTTCTGGCGGTGGTCAAAAGTTTTGTAATTTTGTAACAGGAAAGAATTCTATTCCATGCCTCTCTCATCACAAGACAGTTTTTCCCCTCATGGTATCTGAGCCTTTGTTTTGGAATTTTCTCTTCTTATAAAGATACTAGTCATACTGAATTTAGAAACACTCTAATCCACCTTTAACTCATTTTAACTTGATTATATCTGGAAAGAAATCATTTCCAAATAAGGTTACGTTTACGTGTTTTGGGTTGGCTTGAAACTTGGGTGAACACTGTTGAATCTACTACCTGAATATTACCCTGAACTGGGGATCTCAAATAGCAGACCCACAGTACACTGCTTTGTATACTTTCTTTAAGTTTCAAGGCTCCATTCTAGTAGAGAGCAACATGAATGGACACCACGGTTAAGATACTTGGAACATTTTAATCCTGGAAACAGCTATCTAGATATTTATCTGCCAAGTTTAAAAAAGTGAATATAAAAAAGCATGATGTTGAAATGAAATTGGCTGACTAAACTGTGAGCAGGTGGCAGAGAAAGGTGTGATTGGGGGTATCATTAGTGAGCAGGCCTTGGAAACCTAAATATGGACCACATTTGCCCGTGGCATCCCCCACACCAAGGTTCAGAGTGCTCTCTACACATTTCTTGTGGGATGCCCAGCCTGCTTATTATTCTCCTAGGGACTGGACTCAGCTATCCCTGTTAATTCCAGTGTTCTTGACCACTTATAGCCTAAAGCACTTTCCTGGTGTGGGAAATGTCTCTGTACTCTAATGAGACACTTAAAGATTTCAAAATCTGGATGGGTTAAGGGAAATAATGTCTTACTGGCAAAGTAGGAATTGGCAGAGGTATTTTAACCATACTGCCTTCCAAATTCTCTTTAAATGAGCTTACAGTATGGCTACTTCCTTTTTGCATCTATAATAATAGGCTGGATTGGTGGTGCATTCCTGTAATCCCAGTACTTGGGAGACAGAAGCATGAGGACCTAGAGTCTGAGTCCTGATTGGGATAAATAACAAAACCCTGACACAAAAAATAAAGTCACTCTAAGTGCTTCCATTCTAGAAAAGTGATCTCTGTGCACTGGTACAGAGTGCCTCAGATGACAGAAGATACGACTCTACCCAGGTAAAGAAAGATGCCAGCCAGAGGCCTCAGTTTGTGAAACCACTTATTGTGTGTGGAGGCCTCATATAGGCTTATGAAGGAATTAGTGGTTGTGGTAGCATCCCAGTCCAGTGTCTTGTGAGTTTTCTCATCCATGTGAATAAGTTCTCTTGGCACCTACCCCAACCTGTGTTTGGAGAAAATGAAGATTCTATCAGCTCTCCACTGGGGCAGGAGAAGATGTAAAGCAAGAGCAGCTGGTGGAGTGGCTCAAGTGGCAGAGCGCCTGCCTAGCAAGCATGAGGCCCTGAGTTCAAACCCCAGTACCACAAAAAAAAAAAAAAAGTGATCTGCCTAGTAAAGCAAGAGCAAACCTAGGTGAGGCAGAGCAAAGGAAGAAACTCAAAATATAGAAAGGCTCAGGGTAACATATGATGTCAGCATAGCTAAAACCATGAAATATGAGCAAAGAGAGCTGTGAGCACAACCCATGTTTTCAGAAAGGCAAAGTGAAGGGAAAAGATCATACAAAGTAGCAGTCCTAGAAGGAACTCACAGGGCCCAGCATCATAGTGTCTCTGGGAAGATTCCAAACCCTGATCTTTTATCCTCAGCCTTGGAACTGCACATATCTCCTCCCTCCTCCCTGGGAAGTACCAAGAAGGAGTAACCCTGGACATGACCAAAAAAATATGGAACCCTGAGCTCAGTCATTTGGAAGAAGAATCAGGGTTCCTCATAAAACTTACACCAAATTAAAATGGAGTTAAAACCTGTGAGTTTTAACATTGGGAATTGGTTCTGCTATGCATTTTGCAACATTTTGCCATTGGAAGTTCAAGATACGCTTCATCATTATGCCATCTGTCCACCATGCTTACTTGGTAAGTACCTAATGTACTCATCTCAAATGATTAATCCCCCTACATTCCCTGTCAGCTATCATCCATCCTGGAGCCAAGCTTTACCTACATGATAGAGTTTGGATCTTGTAACTTAAAAGGGCCCATAACTTAAAGGCTGAATCCCCAGCTTGGCTAGGGGAAGGCAATCTTCAAGAAGTAGAATGTCATTGAGTATATGCCTTCAAAGAGGACTATGGAAACCTAGTACCCTCCTCTTTTTCTTTATAAGGTGAGCAGTATTGATCCATTACACACTCCCACATGCTGTGCTGACTTTCCCAAAGCAACAGAACCAAAACCTCTAGATCAGAGAACAAAACATCTAAAACTGAGAGGCAAAAGAAATCTTTACACTTTCTAAGTTCATTGTTTCAGGTTGTTTTCAATAGGAATGAAGAGCTGACTAACATATACATTGTAGTTAGAAGAGTCTGAGAAAATAGAATTAATTTGCCTTCTTTATTGGGCTTTCTTTTAAGGTACCCTTAGTATGTTAGTGTGGTATTTTCTGGAACCTGAATAAAGCAGAATAACTACCTTAGGTCCCTTCAGTCCATTCCAGCCCCCCTCACACACACACATACAGAAAGAGAGAGAGAGAGAGAGACAGAAACTAACTCAAATCTATAATAATTCAAGAATTACACCTTAACTCCAACTTTGGAAATCTGACTTCTAGTATATTGATCTTGACACAGATTATCACTCCTGCAGTTGTGACTCTTGACTGTACTTTAGGATCACCTATGGAGCTTTTCTAATAATTGATTCACACTCACCCCTCTCTAGAGATTTTGATTTGTCCAATCATTGTTGAAATTGGCCATTACTAATTTTTAGTTCCTCCAGAAGATTCTCAATACATATGCCAGCTCATGATTTTACTCCCTTTTCTCTTGGCCTCTCTAGACTAGATCTTATGAGTGATATTCAAAAAGTTAGATTCCATTACTCCATTGACAGTCTGATCTCTTTGCCTAGAGGTTGGACCAGATAGGGAGCACATGATCAAGATGCTGCCCTAGGACTCAAGTAAGCAATCCCAGAGGGCAGAGGTACTGAGATGCTAGAGTTGGAAGCACAAGTACCTTTCCAAAATAAGCCTGCAGTCTCAGGTAGGTGAGAATAGGCCCAAATGTCAGTTTTCTAAATAGTACAAACTGAGAAGAGACTATGGAGAACATTCATGACTCTGAAATCTCTCACATAAACTCAGGTGTGGATGAGTCTGCCAGGTTGATTTAGGCGGGTTGAGTTGCAGTGAATAAGTGTCTTCCATGAGAAACCCTAGTCCCTAATAATAACCACCTCCTCTCTCCTCTGCTACTTTTTGCTACAACCTCCACAGGAATGTGTCTACAGACTACCCCCAGAGAATTCCTGAGACCATCTTGATCCTGTTCTAATGCCAGTGGAATCTTTTCTAGGGGCCCAGCTCCTCACAGTGGGTCTTTACAGGAGAAGGGAGGATAGCTTGGTCACATCTTTCTACATTTCTTTATGACTCCCAGGAATCTTGGACCTACTTAGTAAGCCAGCAGCCTTTTTCTGTTTTTTCAAACTTTTCAGCTTCTGCTATTTAAGGCTAAAGATAATTTTTTATCACATCCCAAGTAGTGAATCACTGGATTATTGATTTGAAAACAATATCCATAGTGATTGTTTGCAATTGAGATTGACTTGATTGAGATACAGTAGTTCTTCTGAGAGAAGTGAATTGGAATTGCCTGAGCATAAGTTGTATTCTACATAAATATATGTTATGAAATGTATCAGCTCTATTATAATTCTCTTTGGGCTCTTCACATGCATAGGGAGATTGGTGCTTACCTTTAGGAAATGGGATTAAAGATTGTTGACAAGTAGTAGTAGAGGCCAGGTGTCTACATAGCTCACCCCCATCCACATTAATTATTTTTTGAAACAACCAACAAAACATATGAATAAAAGACAAATATATTAGGAGATATAATAAAATGAAGGATAACATTTAGATATATACCAGAAACTAGGAAAAGTATTTTTTTTACCCACAGAGGCAATAAAGAGGCACTGTAAAAGAAATAAAACATTGTCAATATTTCTGAAAGTAAACAATGCAATCAGTAAGAAATAAGGAATAATCCCTGTTAAACAATTTGCCCCTTCACCTACACTCTGAATTGGAAAAATGCCATGCTGATTATTGAAAATGTCATAGAAGCTAGGAGGGGCTCCTCCTAGGAGTCATCACATCACCCCTCTCTTTCTTCAGGACTTGGCAGTGAGGCATCAACAGCATTAGAGAAGAAACTTTGAACTTTTTCTGAGGTATACTTTCATATTTTTTAAAGAGAAGTAAATGTGGCATGGAGAAACACACTGTACTAAAATGACAGCTATACTGCAGAGTGAAAGATACCAAAGTCAGGTCTATCTGTGGATTTACTCTAAGAGTGTTTGATAGATAAACAAGTAAGACATTTCATTTTTAATTTTTATTGATAGTTTATTTTGTTAATGATAGGAATATTTTCTCAGATTAACTTTTAGCTATGAATGGTAAGCTACAGCTTTGGTTTTACTTTTATTTGTGCTTTCTCTTTTTCCTTTTCACTTCATTTGTTCTTGATTAGGGATTGTCATTGGAGACATGCCCTTCTATAAAAGTTTAGTCAAAACTCTTAACCTGTCCATTTCCAACTGACTATGTTCATAATCGAGCTTCAGAGTAGTATTCATCCTTCACTACGGGAAAGAAAAAAAGAGAGCAAAACTGACATAGGTCATTTGAAAGCATTTCTATAGCTGAAGAATAATGATTCACTGATGCTCTGAAGATACACAGGTACTTCTCTTTCAAAAATTGATTTACTGTTATAGGTGAAAATTTCTTATTCTCATTTTCCACAAGTTTATGTGGACAAGAGCAAGCCAGCTTAAGACGATGAAAGCAAAGAATAACTATCACAATTTTAAAAGAAACACAGTAAAAAGTCAAAATGAATGCCTTAAGTAGCCAAAAACAAGAGTTCTTATATAGGGAGCAAAAATTTTGAAATTAAATGACTGTTAAAAAAATAATAAGACATATTCAAGGTATGCAACTGCACAAAATAGGTTTTCCAATAATACTGAGCAGGGCTGATAGAGCAGGAACAATCAGTTATAGAAATGTAAAAGACATTCTTGATTTAAACAAGGCTATGGACTCAAATTGATACTATTCATCATGCTACAGTCAAGCCAAAACAGGATCTAATACAGTTTTTTAAAATTTAATCAATAAAAGATGAAACATACACAAATCCAGAAAAAATGGAAGCAAAACAATTTCCTTAACTGCTCCCCAAAAGGAGCAGAATTGGCTGCAATTCCTCCTTATTAGCACTAAGCATTTTAAATAAGTAGAGGAATATATGTAAGGCTTTGAAGGACACCATTTATAAACCAATACCCTGGATAAAGCCAGTTTTTCATTTCTATGTGCATAATGTAGAAAGAAATTATGAGATAGCCAAAGACTCAGAATATTTCAACCCTAGCACTCTTCCTGCATAACCACTCAAATATATTCTCCATAATTCACAAAAGCATTAAAATAAAGAACTCAAGAATGACTGGCAATTTGAAAAAGCTCTACTGATGATTATTAAAAATACTAAAGCCCTAAATATTTGTTTAAAATATATTTATTAAAATAATAATTATCTCCTAATTTTTTTTCCTTTATTCATTTGTACATACAATGTTTGGGTCATTTCTTCCCCTTCCCCCCACCCCCTTCCTTATCCCCCATCCCCCTCCCTCTCCTCCCCTACCCCCTCGCTATCAGGCAGAAACTATTTTGCCCTTATCTCTAATTTTGTTGAAGAGAGAGTATAAGCAATAATAGGAAGGACCAAGAGTTTTTGCTAGTTGAGATAAGTATAGCTATACAGGGAGTTGACTCACATTGCTTTCCTGTGCATGTGTGTTACCTTCTAAATTAATTCTTCTCGAACTAACATTTTCTCTAGTTCCTGGTTCCCTTCTCCTATTGGCCTCAGTTGCTTTAAAGTATCTGCATTAGTTTTTCTGCTTTGAGAGCAACAAATGCTGTCTAGTTTTTTGGGTGTCTTACCTATCCTCATACCTCCCTTGCGTGCTCTCGCTTTATCATGTGAACAAAGTCTAATACCCTTGTTGTGTTTGCCCTTGATCTAATGTCCACATATGAGGGAGAACATACGATTTTTGGTCTTTTGGGCCAGGCTAACCTCACTCAGAATTATGTTCTCCATTTCCATCCGTTTACTTGAGAATGATAACATTTCATTGTTCTTCATGGCTGCATAAAATTCCATTGTGTATAAATACCACATTTCCTTAATCCATTCATCAGTAGTGGGGCATCTTGGCCATTTCCATAACTTGGCTACTGTGAATAGTGCTGCAATAAACATGGGTGTGCAGGTGCCTCTGTAGTAAGCTGTCTCACATTCTTTTGGGTATATCCCCAAGAGTGATATTGCTGAATCATATAGTGATCTATGTCTAGATTTTTAAGAAGCCTCCAAATTTTTTTCCAGAGTGGTTGTACTAGTTTGCATTCCCACCAGCAGTGTAAAAGGGTTCCTTTTTCCCCACATCCTCACCAACACCTGTTGCTAGTGGTGTTGCTAATGATGGCTATTCTAACAGGGGTGAGGTGGAATCTTAGTGTGGTTTTAATTTGCATTTCCTTTATTGCTAGAGATGGTGAGCATTTTTTCATGTGTTTTTTGGCCATTTGAATTTCTTCTTTTGAGAATGTTCTGTTTAGTTCACTTGCCCATTTCTTTATTGGTTCATTAATTTTGGGAGAATTTAGTTTTTTTGAATTCCCTATATATTCTGGTTATCAGTCCTTTGTCTGACGTGTAGCTGGCAAATATTTTCTCCCACTCTGTGGGTGGTCTCTTCAGTTTAGAGACCATTTCTTTTGTTGAGCAGAAACTTTTTAGTTTTATGAAGTCCATTTATCCATGCTATCTCTTAGTTGCTGAGCTGCTGGGATTCCATTAAGAAAGTCTTTGCCTATACCTATTAGTTCCAAAGTATTTCCTACTCTTTCCTGTACCAACTTTAGAGTTTGGGGTCTGATATTAAGATCCTTGATCCATTTTGAGTTAATATTGGCATAGGGTGATAAACATGGATCTAGTTTCAGTTTTTTGCAGACTGCTAACTAGTTTTCCCAGCAGTTTTTGTTGAAGAGGTGGTCTTTTCTCCATCACATATTTTTAGCACCTTTGTCAAAGACAAGTTGGTTATAGTTGTGTGGCTTCATATCTGGGTCCTCTATTCTGTTCCACTGATCTTCATACCTGTTTTTGTGCCAGTACCATGCTGTTTTTATTGCTATTGCTTTGTAATATAGTTTGAAGTCGGGTATTGTGATACCTCCAGCATTGTTCTTTTTACTGAGTATTGCTTTGGCTGTTCATGGCTACTTGTGTTTCCACATAAATTTAACAGTAGATTTTTCAATCTCTTTGATGAATGTCATTGCGATTTTGATGGGAATTGCATTAAACATGTAGATTGCTTTTGGTAGTATTAGCTATTTTTACTATGTTGATTCTACCAATCCATGAGCATGGGAGCTCTCTCCACTTTCTATAGTCTTCCTCAGTCTCTTTCTTCAGAAGTTTATAGTTTTCTTTGTAGAGTTCATTCACATCCTTTGTTAAGTTTACACTTAGGTATTTGATTTTTTTGAAGTTATTGTAAATGGGATTGTTTTCATATATTCTTTCTCAGTTTGTTCATTATTAGTATATAGAAATGCTAATGATTTTCTATGTTGATTTTATATCCTGTTACCTTGCTATAGCTGTTGATGGTGTCTAGGAGCTTTTGAGCAGAGATTTTTGGATCTTTAAGGTATATGATCATATCATCTGCAAATAGAATATTTTGACAGTTTCTTTACCTACTTGTATTCCTTTTATTCCTTCTTCTTGCCTAATTGCTCTGGCTAGGAATTCCAGTACTATGTTGAATAGGAGTGGAGATAGTGGGCATCCTTGTCTCATTCTTGATTTTAGAGGAAATGGTTTCAGTTTTTCACCATTAAGTTTAATGCTAGCTGTAGGTTTGTCATATTCAGCTTCTATAATGTTGAGGTACTTTTCTTCTATTCCTAGTTTTCTTAGAGCTTTTATCATGAAATGGTGTTGGATCTTATCAAAGGCTTTTTTATGCATCTATTGAGATGATCAAGTGGTTTTTATCTTTGCTTCTGTTAATGTGGTTTATTTCATTTATTGATTTTCATATGCTGAACCGCTCCTGCATTCCTGGGATGAAGCCTACTTGGTCCTGGTGAATGATCTTTTTGATGTGTTGTTGAATTTGGTTTGCCATTATTTTATTGAGGATTTTTGCATTGATGTTCATTAAGGAGATTGGCCTATAGTTCTCTTTTTGGAGATGTCTTTGCCTGGTTTTGGGAAAAGTGTAATACTGGGTTCATAAAATATGTTAGGCAGTTTTCCTTCCCTTTCTATGCATGGAACAGTTTAAGGAGGGTTGGTATTAGTTCTTCTTTAAAGGTCTGATAGAATTCAGCAGAGAATCCATCAGGTCCTGGACTTTTCTTTTTTGGGAGACTCTTGATTGCTGCTTCAATTTCATTTTGTGTTATAGATCTATTCAGGTGATTAATATCCTCTTGGTTCAGTTTTGGATGATCATAAGTATCTAGAAATCTGTCCATTTCTTCAAGATTTTCAAATTTATTTGAATATTGGTTTTCAAAGTAGTCTCTGATGATTTCCTGGACTTCCATGGTGTTTATTATTATCTCCCCTTTTGCATTCCTGATTTTACTGATTTGGGTTTTTTCTCTCCTTTTAGTCAGGTTTGCTAGGGGTCTGTTGATCTTGTTTATTTTTTCAAAGAACCAACTTTTTGTTTCATTAATTCTTTGTATTTTTTTTTGTTTCTATTTCATTGATTTCAGCTCTTATTTTTATTATTTCTCTCCTTCTATTTGTTTTGGGATTTGCTTGTTCTTGTTTTTCTAGGAGTTTGAGATGTATCATTAGGTCATTGATTTGAGATCTTTCTGTCTTTTAAATATATGCATTCATGGCTATAAACTTTCCTATCAGACCTGCTTTTGCTGTGTCCCATAGGTTCTGGTAGGTTGTGTTTTCATTTTCATTGACTTCCAGGAACATTTCAATTTCCTCTTTTATTTCATCAATGGCCCATTGTTCATTAAGCAATGAGTTATTCGGTTTCCAGCTGTTTGCATGTTTTTTGTCTTTATTTTTGTTGTTGAGTTCTAGTTTTATTGTATTATGATCAGATAGAATGCATGGTATAATTTCTATTTTCTTATATTTGCTGAGGCTTGCTTTGTGCCCTAGGATATGATCTATTTTAGAGAAGGTTCTGTGAGCTGCTGAGAAGAATGTATATTGTGTAGAAGTTGGATGAAATGTTCTCTAGATATCAACTAGGTCCATTTGATCTATGATATGTTTTAGATCTTGGATTTCTTTATAGATTTTTTGTTTAGGATGACCTATCTATTAATGATAGTGGGGTGTTAAAGTCTCCCACGACCACTGTGTTGGAGTTAATATATGCTTTTAGGTCCTTCAGGATATGTTTGATGAAATTGGGTGTGTTGACATTGAGTGCATATAGGTTGATAATTATTATTTCCTTTTGGTCTATTTTCCCTTTTATTAATATGGAATGTCCTTCTTTATCTCATTTGATCAATGTAGGTGTGAACTCTACTTTGTCAGAGATAAGTATTGCTACTCCTGCCTGTTTTCAGGGGCCATTGGCTTGGTAAATTTTCTTCTAGCCTTTCATCCTAAGCCTATGCTTATTTCTATCAATGAAATGGGTCTCCTATAAGCAACAAATTGTTGGATCTTCCTTTTTAATCCAGTTTGTCAAGCAGTTCCTTTGATGGAGGATTTAAGTCCACTAACATTAAGTGTTAGTATTGACAGGTATGTGGTGATTCCTGTCATTTAGTTGTCTTAGTTGTTTGAGGTTTGATTGTGTATAGCTAAATCCATGTTACTCTCTACTTTCTTGCTTTTTTTTTTTCCTGTAGTTTGTTAATGCCTGCCCTTTCATGGTTATGTTGGGTTTCACTTTCTGTGTGCAGAATCCCTTGAAGAGTCTTTTATAGTGGTGGCTTTGTGGTCACATATTGTTTTAGTTTCTGTTTATCATGGAAAACTTTCATTGTTCCATCTATTTTGAATGATAGTTTTGCTGGGTAGAGTATCCTGGGGTTGAAGTTATTTCCATTCAGTGCCTAGAAGACCTCACCCCAAGCTCTTCTTGCTTTTAATGTTTCTGTTGAGAAGTCTGCTGTGATTTTGATGGGTTTACCTTTGTATGTTATTTGCTTTTTCTGTCTTACAGTCTTCAATATTCTTTCTCTAGTCTCTGTACTTGTTATTTTTATGATAATATGTCATGGGTTAGTTCTATTTTGGTCAGGTCTATTTGGAGTTCTGAAGGTTTCCTGTACCTGTATGGGCATAATTTTCTCTAGATTTGGGAAATTTTCTGTAATTATTTTGTTGAATATGTTACACATTCCTTTTTCTCGCACCTCTTCTCCTTCTTCAATGCCCATGATTCTCAGGTTTCGTCTTTTGATGGTGTCAGTAAGTTCTTGCATTTTTTTTTCACAGGTCTTGAGTTGTTGAACTAATAGTTCCTTGGTTTTTCCTTTAATTACCATTTCATTTTCGAGTTCTAAGATTCTGTTGTCTGCTTGTTCTAGTCTGCTGGATTGGCCTTCCATTTTGTTTTGCATTTCTGTTTCATTCTTTTTTCTAAGGTATTCCATATCCTGAGTCACTTCCTCTTTAATATTGTCCATTTTCATCCTGAGTTAAATTATCTCTTTACTTATCATGTTCTTAGTTTCACTTTGGTGTTTATACAGTGCTTCTATGGTTTCTTTTATTTGTTCTTGTTTTTCTCAAATTCTTTATTTTTGTTGTCTTGAAATTTCTTGAGTGTCTCCTGTACATTTTCATTGACCATATCCAGTATGATTTCTATAAAATTCTCATTGATGACTTGCAGGATTTCTTCTTTCAGAGTGTTCTTGTGGGCTTCATTGGGTTCTTTAGCATAGTTTATCTTTGTTTTGTTGGAGTCTGGATCTGGGTATCTGATTTCTTCATTTCCCTCTGGTTGCTGTACTAATTTATTATTGAGTGGAAAATGATTTCCCTCTTTTTTCTGTCTTCCCATCATTGCTCTTGCTATTGTTACTGTTCCTATACTGTGTGTAATTCAGTATTGTCTAGCTTGTAATAATAACAATGGTGATAATGGAGAGGAGAGGGAAAGCAAAGAAGGCAAAGAAAAAGGAAAAAAAACAAAATAAGCAAACAAACAAAAAGCCCCAAACAAACAAACAAACAAACAAACAAAAAACAGAGCCAAAGAAATAAATGGGGAGAGATAGTGTACTAATCAATGGTAAGCTAAACAGGCATTAGAGAGACAGAGAGAGGATAATGAAAATAATTTAAAAATTAAAAAATAAAAAAAGGACAAAAAAAACCACTAGTTCAAATGCAATAAAGTTTCAGTCTTAATAATTTTGGTGTTCGTCCTTCAGCCTCCAGTCCTGAAGACTTCTCAGTGTCTGTGAAGTAGTTGTGTCATTTTCTAATCAAAGGGAAAAAAAACACACAAAAAACCCCAAAAACAAACAAACAAACAAAAATCCCAAGTTCAAATGCAATACAGTTTCAGTTAGTCCTTCAGCATCCAATGTTGTCTCATCAAAGGAAGAGAAAAAAAAGGGGGGGAGTCTGGAGACAGCTTTGTGAATGTCTATCTGAGGCTGTGGCTCACCTGCCTCCTACTGTCAGCCATCTGCTGCTGCAGGCTTTGTTTATTTAGAGTTCTCCTGGACATATGTCTCTTTTGTTTTCTCCAGTGTACAGCCCTACCTGCCTTTCTCAATTGCCACCTTTTTTGCATGAGGAGTGGCCCTCTGCACCTCTCCAGTGGCGTTTTCCACATGACAGCCACAGTTACAAGCCTTCCCCTCTGCAAGCACACTGGGGGAAGTGGAACCACTCCTGCCTTCTCTGGCTGGCTTGTTTGTTTACAGTTCACCTGAAGGATTGCCCCTCCCCCACTCTCTGGGGCTCAGGGTGCCCTGCCCTCTTTGCTACATGTCTTTTTATTTATTTATTTTTTTCCAGCTGTTTATTATTCAGTTTGTTTTTTTCTCCTTTTTTTTCCCCCTGGGTGGGGATCAGTCTGTCCATGGGACTATGCTGATCTGGCCCAGGGTTGTCTGTGGGAGTTCTGTGTGCTGCTTAGCTCACTTGGTGGTCTGTGTCTTCCCAAGCAGTCTGGAAACTGGCATCTGGCTGCACGGGAGCCCTCCTGCTTTCTCCATTTAATGTGAAGTGGGGATGATATGTGCAGGCTTAGAGTGTGGAGAAGTCAGAGTTTTTCTCTTCTTGGTGGTTTTTCCTGCAAGGTGTATCACCAGCTTCTCTCCACGATTTTACTTTAGGAAGCATGCTTTCTGCTTCCTCCCTGTAGTCACCATCTTGGAATCCCCATTATCTCCTAATTGTAACATTGTTTTGACTGAATTATAGGCACCAAAAATATACATAAACTAAGACCTCAAATTTGTGTCCTTTTGAGTAGATAAAAAAAGAGATAATAGAAATGAAGTGACTTGTTGAAGATTATAAAACTAAATTGACATGGTCAGAATCTGAACCTGAGAAGCCACTCCAAAATGGCATGACTTTCCCTCTATACTATGAAGAAAAGCAGCATATTCAGGCTAGTGTATAGAAGCTGGAAATGAAATCATAAACACAATAAAGTCCAAGAACAAGTGACACAATGAACTAGTTAGGTTCCTTCCCTTTCTATCATTTAGACTAGAAGCATCTAGGGACAGGAACATTAGGAAAATGAGACAAACAAAAATTATAAACAGTAATTTAAGAAAGATTCAGGACTAATGTAATATTCACACAAGGAAGAAGGAAGGAAGGAGGGAAGGGAGGGAGGGAAGAAGGAAGGAAGGAAGGAAAGGAGGGAGGGAGGAGAGGGAAAAACTAGAGTTAGAGAAGGAGGAAGTGAGGGAAGCACAAAATGGAGTGATAAGACAGAAGGAGGAAAAAAAATCAGTAGGCTTACAGATTAAATTGAGAAGGTGTTTCTTTGGCATGGTTTTAAATGATGAGCATGTGCTCAGGTAAGAGAGAAGAAATAAAATGATGTAAATTAATTCTTCTGTCCTTGCAGCTTTGGAGATCATTTGGGGAATGCTACTTCAGTAGCAATGGAGAACAGACTCCCTAGGTCACAGCATTCTTGTTGATTTATTAAAATAAAACCAAAAACACTCTGCAGACTTTGCTTCCCTGATTAGGGCTGCCCAACCCAGGCCCTCCCCAATATTTTCCATGGCCTTTAGAAAGTGTTTTCTGATGCACACTGCCTTCATGCACACACAAGTACACACACACTCAGCCCACCCCCATTCAGAAATCTATTACATGCTACAATTCTTGCTTCCTTACCTATTAGGTTAACTCACCCTAATCCCCAAATTTTAGGGAGCCAAAGGTAGCCCAGAAGTAAGTTGAAAATACCAAGCTTTGGGCAGTATGCCACTCCATCTGGTACATTGCCAACCTGATCCCACCGCCCTGGCCTTTCCTCATCAGGAGTCCTGAATCACACCAGAATACATTTACACAGAAATCCTCCCCATATGTATAGGCTTGTGGATAGTAACTAGACTTAAAAGGACTATACACATCATGTCACCTAGAGGAAGATACTGAAATCCTAAGGGAAACAAAGATTTCCAAGGGCTCATGGCAAAATCAATGACTAAATCATAATTAGAGATGGCGTTCTCATTCTGAATCTGCTTAAGAAAAACTTTGTCCACACTCTCTATGCTTTTAATGTGGAAATTAAGCAAGCCAATAAATTTGTCTGTTCTAATGAGAAGCTTAATGAAGACCTCACTTCTTCTATGTCCTCCCAGGGCCTTTCAAAATGTCCCCATTTTTTTAAGCTCAATTCAAGGAAGTACTTTTTATTTCTTTTTTAGGAATAAACAACTCAAATCTGTGTAAGCAAGAAGAAGGGGGAAAAATATATTCTACACATCCTTAAAAGCTCACCATAGTCAATTCAGAAAATTCACATCTGTGGAAACCAAGTCCAAAATTGGGTTTCCCTTTTCTAAAAAGTGAGATAAGTTGAGAACTAGGAAGTTAAAGGTGCAGTCATTAAACAATGGATGAAAATATGAAATCCCCCAGTAGATCTAAAAATAAAACTATAGCTGAAGACAGAAACATTTGAAGGACAATAAGAAAACAAGCAAATTATGTTCTTTTTAAAGATAAAAAGATTCCCTATTTCATATTGGAATTGGATTGGTGTATGAGAATAAGTAAAGCATTTTTTTCTTACATGCTGACTCTTGGGGCTATTCAATAGGACTGCTATGGCAGCTGTCGGGGGTGCATATGGGGAACCGTAGTTGATGTGCAGAATTGTGAGAATTTGGTGTACACCTAACCTTTTGAAAATGCTTAGTTAAGAGTCCCCCAGTTAGGATAAGAACACACCTTTAAAGATGGTCCTACACCTCATAATAATCTTGCCATATGTCTGCCTATTCTTACCTGTAATTTAATTTCAGATGTCTTGCTATTTCCATTCAGCTTTTCCAAAGCATTCTGACTGCCAGGTTCCTCTGTGACCAAACCATTCATATATGAATCCAATTTGATTTGATCCTGAGAGAAACACCTACCTCTCTGCTATAAGCATTAATGTTGTCATTATAGTAAATTTGTGTTGTTCCCCCAACCTCTTTCCCCTATACACAGAATCCACAATTTTATGGATCTTGTAGAAAACTGAATCCCCACTTCTCTCTGGAATCAATGATACTGACATCCAATCCAGACCAAGACTATAAAAAGCCCCTATCTGAATTGGCAAAGATCTATTAAATAATATATTGAAGGATCAATGCAGAAGTCCTTCAAAGAGGAAATGGGAGTGGTGTTGGGGCAAGGATGTCCAGTTGAGGCAGTTTTTAATAGAGACTCTGAGTTGGTAATATAGGTGAGATTCCTGGGGTGTGACCAGACTGCTCCTGGACTCTGTGACATTTACTACTACCCATCCCCTTCTCAGATCTGAGCTTGCTGCTCAAGTCTTTCCATTTGTTCTAGAAGCAAACTGATATCTTTCTAGGAAATGACTTTTCTGCTTTAATCAGAACAAATTGAAAGAGAACATATGAAAACAATTCCATTTACAATAAAAAAAAATCAAATACCTAGGAGTAAACTTAACAAAGGATGTGAATGACCTCTACAAGGAGAACTACAAACCTAGTCCTGGATTGGTAGAATCAACATAGTAAAAATGGCTAATACTACCAAAAGCAATCTACATGTTTAATGCAATTACCATCAAAATCCCAATGACATTCATCACAGAAATTGAAAAATCTATCCTAAAGTTCATTTGGAAACACAAGAGACCACAAATAGCCAAGGCAACACTCAGCTAAAAGAGCAATGCTGGAGGTATCACAATATCTGACTTCAAACTATATTACAAAGCAATAGCAATAAAAACAGCATGGTACTTTCACAAAAACATCTATGAAGAGCAGTGGAACAGAATAGAGGACCCAGATATGAATCCAAACAGCTATGCCCATCTTATTTTTGACAAAAGCACCAAAAGTATACGATGGGAAATAGCCTCTTCGACAAATGTTGCTGGGAAAAGTGGTTATCTGCCTGCAGAAAACTGAAACTAGATCCATGTTTATCACCCTGTACTAATATCAACTCAAAATGGATAAAGGACCTTAATATCAGACCCAAAACTCTGAAGCTAGTACAGAAAAGAGTAGGGAATACTCTGGAAGTAATAGGTATAGGCAAGGACTTCCTCAGTAGAACCCTGCAGCTCAGCAACTAAGAGAAAGGATGGACAAATGGGACTACATGAAATTGAAAAGCTTCTGTACAACAAAAGAAATTGTCTCTAAACTGAAGAGACCACTCACAAAGTGGAAGAAAATATTTGCCAACTATACATATGACAAAGGACTGATAACCAGAATACACAGGGAGCTCAAAAACCTAAACTCCCCCAAAATCAATGAGCCAATAAAGAAATAGGCAACTGAGCTAAACAGAGCTTTTTCAAAAGAAGAAATCCAAATGGCAAAAAAATGCTCAACCATCTCTGGCCATAAAGGAAATGCAAATCAAAACCTCACTGAGATTCCACCTCATCCCTGTTAGAATAGCCATCATCAAAAACACCACCAACAACAAATGTTGGTGAGGATGCAGGGATAAAGGAACCCTCATACACTGCTGATGGGAATGCAAGCTAGTACACACCACTCTGGAAAAAAATATGGAGGCCTCTTAAAAAACTAAACATAGATCTGCCATATGATCCAGCAATCCCACTACTAGCGATATACCCAAAGGAATGCGACTCAGGTTACTCTAGAAGCACCTGCACACCCATGTTTATTGCAGCACTATTCACAATAGCCAAGTTATGGAAATGGCCAAGATGCCCCACTACTGATGAATGGATTAAGAAAATGTAGTATTTATTCACAATGGAATTTTACTCAGCCATGAAGAATGAAATCATGTCATTCTCAAGTAAGTGGATGGAACTGGAGAATATCATCTTAAGTGAATTAGCCAGGTTCAGAAAGCCAAAAATCCTATGTTACCCCTCATATGCAGACTTTACACCTAAAACAAATGCAGTAATATTGTTGGACATGGGTCACACACTAAGGGGAGAACACATACATGAGGAATAGGGAAAGGTAGAAACCCAAAACTTGAAAGTGTTTAATGTGCCCACTATAGAGGAACTAATATAGTAACCTTAAACTGACAGAGGTCACTATGAGAAGGTGACCTGGAAGTAGTGAAGAGGTCTGGTAGAGATGAACCAGTTCAGGTTATAATACACCTGTGCATGGAAGCAATGTTAGGAATCTCTCTGTATAGTATCCTTATGTCAAACTAGTAAAAATGCTATGTCTTTCTTATTATTGCTTATGTCTTCTCTTAAACAAAATTGGAGAAGAGGGCAGAACAGCTTCTGCTTGGAAACGAGGGGGTAGGGGGATAGAGAGAGAGGACAGGGGGCAGGGGGGAGAGATGGCCCAAACAATGTATGCACATATGAATAAATGAATAAATAAACCAAAACAAAAAAGAATTCAACTTGCACCAAGAGCTTTGACAGACCCAAGAAAGGGTCATAGGTTTCTGACCAAAGCTTTGCTTCTTTGAAATTTCCCTTTTATGAATGAGGCTCCTCTGCAGGAAGCCTTTGAACAAACCTGTTCGGACTGGGGCATGCACAGGTCTATGAGTGACCTAATGTGGAAAATAGAAAGCATACCAATATCATAACAACTTATCTACTTCATAGAACTCACTGTGCTGGTTTGGAAAGTGCTTTCTTTGCAACTGAAAGACTTCCTTCTACCATTCGATGCTACACAATCCTAGCGATGTTACCTGGACTCTCTTAATCTAAACTTTCTTGTGTGTGAACTGAAAAGTTCATTAATTTAACAAGTACCTACTAAGTACCTATTCTCTGCTCTATACTTAGCAAATAATAATAAATACATATGAAGCTTAGACTTTGGAGAAGAGAAACAAAAAAAATCACATTATTTGATATTTACAAGCTGTGATAAGTGCTATGAAAATAGAAAAAAGAAACTTCCTGAGGTTCGGATTTATTTAAGGAAGTAAAATAATTTTTTTTCAGAGGAGAAACTTGTGGAGACAGGCAGTTGGTAGTCAGGCAGCTGGGTTACAAGATCATATGTATATGTGCTTTTTTGTGTGTGTGCATATGTGTGCACACCCGGTCATGCTTATGTGTTGAGGAGGAGAATTCAAGGCAAAAAGAGGATTATGCCCAGAAGGTCTAGTGCAATTAGGGAGTATGGTAGATCAAGAAATATAATCTCTTTGCAGAGAATAAAGTTAAGAACAGTGTGAAGTAAAATTAGTGGGATGAATGATATCAGAAGGTAGAGTGTTAAGGCCAGAGTTATCAAAAGATATTTAGCAATAAGTATAACGAACCATTTTCTTTCTTGTTCTTTAAAGATTCCTCCACTGCTTTAGATTAATTGGAAGAGGAGTAGGACAAGAATCAATAGCATAAAAACTATAGGAACTTACTTCAATATCCAGGCAAGGGATGGCCATACCTTGACCTCAAGTGATAACCACAAAATGAAAGTATTTGAAAGAAATAAATCCACAGAATTTAGTGATGGATTAAGCAGGGAGGAAGGTATGAAAGATGACTCCACAATTTTCATCTGCATACATGGATGGCTGGAGTTAATATTCATCATAATAAAGGTCCTGGGAGAGCTTATCATGATTTGGGCTTTAGACTTGTTGATTGTGGGATGCCACTGAGATTCCCCAAGAGCTAATATTGGAGAAACTGGATATGTTTCTGTAACTCTGAAGGCTATAGGAAGAAAAGTATTTGGAATCCATTTACAAATGAAATTTGAAGCCATAGTAATTGGGGAGATTATGTCGGGAGAAAGTAAGTCTAGGACTGAGTCCTAAGAAATTATAACACAGAAAAATGGATAGAAAAATTTGGCAAACACTAGGGACTAACTAGAGAGCTATGAGGAGGCCAAGGAAATCTATCACAGAATCCCAGAAAGGAATGTTTTAAAGGGGAGTAAATAAGAGTGCTTAATGCTGTCAAGAGGTTAAGAGAGAGGAAGACTTGAAAAATCCCAACAGAATTGACCACCAGATCAATAATTAATATCATAGGGACAATCACAAATTTAGAGTATAGTGTTACCATGGAGTACCTGATGTACACATTCAACAAAATAAGTGACAGTGCCAAAGTGTCAGGCTCATATTCAACTAAAAGTTGAAAGGAATTTCCAAAACAGTGAATCTTTATATTATTATAAGTCATTGCAATTTCCAAAGTGTTTTTATGATATGAGTCATCACATTTCATAGTCACAAAAAGCCCCAAATTGCACACATGTAATATCCACATTACAAATGATGAGATTGAGGTCCACAATGTTTTAGTGATGTGCCAAATGCCACAAAGCTCATAGATAGAGGGACATGTGTAAAACGCAGACAATCTTGATTCTAAATTCAGTTGAGGAAATGAGGGAGTGCTGCCCCAGGCTGCCTGATTTACAACATGAAGAGAAGTCTTTTAAAAGAAAAATAAAACAATGCCACTCAAGCGCTTACCTGAGGCTTTTCTAGTTTGAAAGACTGAGCTTAAACTCATACAAGGTGATTTTATGGGTTCTAGGAAGACCTTCTGCTTCAAATAAAATGTTTCTAAATGTCCGTTTTCATTTGCCATTCCTTTCCTGGGGCCGTCTCAGTCTGCCCATAGTTGTTCTTTATGCTGCTTGGCAAGATCTGTTCTAAAGACTAGTGCTCAATTCTGAAAGTTATTTGTTAATAGTAACATGGATAAAGGGAGGTGTCCCTTACTGAGGAAAAAGTTCAGAAGTGCCATAACCATTGTTTTCAAAATATGAAGGAGATAATAAACAGAGGATTCTGTTTGTCATAAGTAGCTGCTAAGGGAATGTATTTCTCTCCCTCCCTCTCTCTTCTCTCTCTCTCTTTCTCTCTCTCTTTCTTTGTCTCTGTCTCAGAGAGAGACTATCTATCCCAGAGAACTCCTTAATAGCATTAAATAGCACAGGATGACTTTAGAGGTCATTGGAAGTCACATGTTCCCTATCATTACAGATGATCATGCTAAAATTAAATGTGCATATTTTGTCACTTACTGGACCACAGATTACAAAGTCTATTCATCCCAGGCAGGTGGCCAGAGCAGTAAAGTAAGGTTAGGGGAAAGAGGAGTGACAGGAAGCTATGACAATCCTGAAATCTGCAACAAAATCATCAGTCAAAATTGAAGGAAGTACTAGCTAAAAAATGTTTAGATGAAATGCAAAGACACCTACAAAAACAAAACTGAGAAATGTAGTAGAAAAAGTATTATTGATAGTAAAAAAGCACAAATTGTTAAACTTTCACGTAAAAATGGCTATCACATACACTGAATGTGTAACGTGTACTATACATAATTCCATTTATACCTCATAAACCTGGAAAAGTAGCTACTAAGAATTTCATTTAACCGATGAGGAGACTGAGGCTAACATTTATCAAATACCTGATGAGTGATAAATCAGAAACTACTTAGTTATTCCTAATTTCAAAGCCTGTGCTTATGTATGCACTATACTGAGAAAGCAAGAGGAAATATAATAGCAAACAGGATTCAGACCTTAGAATGCTTACAATCTAGAAAAAGTAGAAAAATAAATAAGCAAATAAAATACAGTGTCATCAAAATAATTGATTAGTGGCTAAGGAACATTTTTTAAAGCTATGAAATTGCGTAACTGCCCATTTCTGATAAGACATATCTCTAGAGTTTGCCAGTTCAAAGAGAAAGCATGTGGGTAGAGAAGCATGAGGTATATTAAGAGTGTTACTTATGAAGTTATGCATCTCTGGCTTTAAATTCGGACTCCTTTTCTCGGTGTTACAGTACATGGATAGCTTATATTTCAGCACATTTATAGAGCAACTGTCTTTGTCTGGACTTTTTTAGAATGTTTGCACAGTAAACAGCCTTGTTGGAAAGACGTAGGATCTCCCTTTTGAGTAAGGTCACACATGTATATTGTCTCTTTAAAGAAAAAGTTGGACATGCTTACCACCCATTATAAAATATTTGTGTTCTCAGGGTTCCTATCTTGTGACATAACTCATTGTGTATGGAAGCATTACCTGACACTATTTTATGGTCCAGTGCAAATTAGGGTTTGGAGAACTTACACAAATGCTGATGTGACTACAAACAATGCTGTGAATAACATACTGTCCTTCATTCTCTCACCCAGAAATCTTTTGTCATCTGTGCATATACATGAAACTGTGGCAAGTTAACTTGTCAGTTTACAGATAGGAACAATCTCAGACCCCTTACCACTCTTGACAGCCACAAGCCAGGAAATTTGAGGCAAGTTCTTTAACCCCACTTAGTTTTAGTGTTTTTTAGCCATAAAATGTGAGCTAATAAGTGGCCCAATATCAGTTAATGAGATTACATGAAGGAACTTGTGTCTAACTCAAGTTATATAATATGGCACATTGCATCAACATTAACTAGTATTTATGTGGGACCACTAAGCTGGACTGAAAAGTGAGATATTGTGGTAAGCTTAGGCTTTTACTAATGCTATACATAGGATTTCTTTGATAACAGATGGAGAATAAATTCAAATAAAGTGTCATCTCCAGTTGGCCTCTGTTGGCTGCCTGGATTGGAGTAATAAGCAACATCTGAAGCTGAATCCAGACTGAGTAGGATAGAATGCCTGAAAGACTAGTGATGCCTGCTATGGTTCTTGACTAGGAGAAGTCGAGCACAGATTCCTCCTATTCACTTCCTGGAACAAGATGTTATTAAATGTTTCTTTCACCTCTATTTGAATCTATACCACAAACTCTAGTCTCGTAAAGAAGAAATAAAATGCAAACTGTCCTTGAAGACAAAAAATACAATGATTTAATCATCTAATTATCTGGGGACACATAGCAATTAGTTTATCTTGAAGATTTTATCAAGATGATACAGTACTTACAATTAGACATGCTGTGGATATTTTATTAATATTGGTTTATAGCTGGTCTGATGCTAATAATTGCAAATGCATTCTAATCACAGAGCCTCTCATGTTGGGTATTCCTGGGACACAAATTAACTTCTAAATCTATATCTACTCTAGCTTGGGAACTGAGTATTCATCAACATGTGTCTAGGGACAGGTCTGAAAGAACCAGATGAATTGTCTTTACTGCCAACTGGTGCTTCATAAATACTCTCCAAAGGCTAGCCCCATATCTCTGCCTTCATTTTGAGCAGACCAACAGGACCTTCTTTTTATGGCTACAAATACACTTATGGAAGAAAATCTTGCGAGATGTACCCTAAAAACATTTGGTCACATAGACCTGCTAATTCTATGTCTCAGGAGTTTATCCTGGGGAAAATTGGTGGATGTACACATTGATTTTTGTACAAAGATATCCAGTGTATGTTTAATTCCAAAAAAAATTCTTAACTTTCTTGCTAATGAAAAGAAAATAAATTATAATACTCTATAATCAGTCATTAAAATTATATATTGCTATAAAATCAAAATCAATGACAGGTAATTTGTCTAATATATTGATAGAGAAAATTGGTTATATCATCATCACTGTTAAAAAGAAGTAAATCTTTAACTATAGAATTTCCATAAATATGCTGTACATCAGAGAGATGTTTAACATTTCCTTTTTCACTTTGGGTGTAGAAGGAATCCAGTCTGCAGAGAAACTCTGAAGACCTGACTTTGTTCTAGAGGAACTGACTGATACTGGGGCAAAATAGCATCCAACCCAAGGTGAATTGTTTCACGTGCCCTGCATTCCTTCAAATTTCTTCTGGACATAGCATATTGATTTATTGAGAGCTGGATTGGAGGGTCTAGAGGGGAGCACAGCTACTTGTATACACTTAACCAAAGAATGGTCCTCATTTATCATAGATGGTCATCCTCTTTGACCCAGTGCTCAGCTTGGGGAGGGACACACATGGAGCAGCGAGGAAGGAGACACCACCTAGCCAGCCAGATCAGCTGAATCAACCCTGGCGATCAATGGGGTGACAAATGTCACACCCAGATCACTTTCACATTCAGCATATTGATTTCTTTGTCTCAGATCCACTTCTCCATTATAGGTCATCTTGGTGGAGCTATTAATCAAGGTGGCCTTTCCTTTCTGAACAAAATGGAAGCATATGATTTATTCTAGGCTAATAGGATACTCTCACGGATTTGAATTGTGGAAAAAGGAAAAAAAATTAATAATGACCTAATCCCTACAGCAATAGCCAAAAGAGATCATTATTTTTGATACAAAGAAAAGTCCTGTTGCTACTCTGTCCTCATTTTTCTGAACCTGCTTCTTCAGCTTTTCTTTTCATTCTGGATCTACCTTGAAATCTTCTGGTAAGTATGCTGTTTTTTAAAGTACTCAGAGGTGACCGCTATATTTTATAGTTAGAAAAACAAAAATTAATTTTTAAAAACCATTATGTGCTATTTATGTAGTTGGCATTTAGATCCAACACCATTGAGGTTCCTGGCCACTCCTAGTCTGTGACTTTGCTTCCCTGATTCTCTGAGTGCTGTTTTCATTTCTTAGTGCAAGTTGTGAGTCATGGGATGCTACCTTCAAAATTTAGCTGCCTTCCACTTGCTTTTTGACTGATATAATGCCCATAGGGTCAGTCTTTGACCAGTGAATTGCCAAAGAGACCCACTCTTCCCAAGTCTTTGAGTAACCATCTCCCACATATCCCTGCATTGATTATTTGCCATAGCCAATGTTATCATCATATAGCAAGGGAATGATGTTTCTGTAATCCATGTTATATGTCAGTGAAGAATCATTTGATTCTCATGTAAGACAGACATTTTCTCCTAGTGACAATTATTGCTCCAGTGGTTGGCATTTTCTATTCACATAGCTTAAATTCATTGTAATACAATCTCTAAGTAACTGAGAAAGCCTCAGTTTGACTTTTATGATTTTTCCCTTGGTAAAAATTTGGCAAGATAGGTCTTAAATTATACAAGAGCACATTGATGCAATGATAAAACAGTAGACTCCTACCAAATAAGGTTGTTATATGTTAACTCTAAATGCTCCTCAAATGCTTTTATCAGAAATACTTTCCCTCTTTCCATTAAAACTCCAAATTCAACCCTTATACATTAATTCTGACTAAGCATAATGTTTAAAAACTGAATTTTGTATCTAATTTAACTAGGGTAGATGTTTGTTAAATCTAATACAAGCTATCTGGTATTTATCAAATTGCTTAACTCTTCTGAGAATCAGTTTTTCAGCTATATATGTATGTCAGTGAGTGTGTAAGTTTGTGTGTATGTCCTAAGAACATTTTGGTGAGGATTAAATAAAGTAATGCATGTGAAATACCTCATACTTGGGAGTTGCACATTAACTATTGATCCATTATACTTGTCTTAAGTTTAATTTTTTTTTACACTCTGTTTAAATGATAATGATTTGTTATTGCTTATTTTTTCTTATGGATTAACAAAGTAAAGTAAAACAAAAATATATAATATAGTAATATATTTAAAGAGCAGAAAGAAATTTTTTAATATTTGTTTTCCTGTTTCTCCACAAATACTGTTATCATAGCTACATATACTGATCAATTTTACTTCAGTAGGACAATATTACCTTACTGCTAATATACCACCTTATATTATAACATTATAACAGTATAACATTATACTGTTCTTCAAAATATTTCATATCCATTGCTACATTTGATTGTGTTCTAGACTTTTGTTCTCTCACAGGCTACATTGCCACCTAATATCAATTTCATGATATATAACAGTTGCAGTAACAATGTGGATACTATTGGTCAGCCAAGAACCAAACAAATCCAAGGGCAATGATCTCGTCTTCACTCCTTCCACCCATTTAATTGTATTTTTCCATAATTTGTTCTTGTCTTATACTCTTATACTATCTAAAAACCTATTTGAGGAATCATTAATGATATGAAATAAAAAATATTGATGACCCTTAATTATTTCTCTGAAGCATTTGTTAGAGACAGCAAAGAGTAAAAATTAACCTTTTGATATGAAAGTAAGTTTAGATTTTTGAAAGAAGATTTTCTTCTCCTCAGTTTATTGAAATTGATCAAAATTAAGGCAGTCATAAATAAAGGGTATAAACTGTCTACATGATTACATATGACAATGTTTTGCTTTGGGTTGTGCTATTGAGTTTTGCCTTGTCTGTGGCCTACTCCTATACATAAACATGTTCTACCCAAATAAAAGTCCTTGGTTCAAACCAATCCAACCCATTATGTCCATTCTTCAGTGATATTAACTTGGCAGTGTGGGATAAAATGTTCTTAGACTCAGAAGTCCAAGATCACTTTCTGAAACTCACCTGAAGAAAAACAAATCATCAGGTTTTTAACCAAGAGGTCCCTATTTGATTATGAAGGATTCTTATGCTACAGAAGACAGAGATTTCAAACTTTTTTTCCCAACATTGGAAACTTTTCTCCTCAAGTCAAATATTTTGTGAAGAATTGCTTTACACGTTAGCTAAAAATAGATTAGCCCTTCCTGATGTAAATGAGGTTTCCTAACCACACCAACGTGGCCTTTAATGTCCACCTCTTCCATAGCTTTCATGCACCTCTACAAAGACCACATGCCCTACATATATATCCCTGGTTTCAGGAGTTTGTTTCCAAAATGTCCTGCATCTCTTGAAGGAGTTTGGAATAGAGTGGACCATGATGAAATAAGTAAGTAAATAAGTAAACTTTGTTGGAAAATTCCAGAAAAAAATTTCTGAAGGCTGAGTGTAGTGTATAAAGCAAAATAAAACTTGGCTCTGCATTCCTAATTTGATACTTAGAAAATAAATCACCTTGTGTGATTTACTCTACCTCACTAAGCCTGTTTCTTCAAGGTAAATTGAGAATTATAATAGTATCTTATTAAAGGTATCGTCTTGGGACATTAAATAAAAGAAGCCATTGTATCTGGCATAGTTTCTAGAACAAAAGCATTCCTAGATGTGTCTGTTAGATATTAAGTAAGTCAGAGCCCTAAGTCCAGATGCTCTGAATCCTATCAACACTGTAGTCTCCTCCCTGCCACAAGAAGGTGAACTGTCAGTCAGAGCCTGAGTCTCACCCACAGGAATTGCATCACAGCATTGCTGCCAAGCTGCCAAGTTGGTTTAAGGGCTATGAGCCTAGACCCTTCAAATCACATGATTTCCACAGATGTTGTTGGAGAAGAGACAGCCTCCTCAGCAAATGGTGTTGAGAAAACCAGATATCCACAAGTAGAATAGTGAAGCTAGGACCCTATCTCTCACTAGGAATAAAAAATTAAATTAAAATGAATTAAAAATGCAAGCTCTGAAACTTTGAAACTATTAGAGGAAAGACACTTGAAAATATAGGCATATGTAATCCCTTTCTGAATAGGTCTCCAACTGCTCAGAAATAAGATCAAGAATTGACAGAGGGGATTTCATCAAATTAAAAAGATTCTACACAGTAGAAAAAATGACTACCAGAATCAAGAGACAATGTACAAAATGGGAGAGATTCATCAGATAATGTATTAATATACAGAATATTCAAAAAGGTCAAAAATTAAATACCAAAAAGAATAAACAACCCAAAAATACATGGGCAAATGAATCAAACAGAGAGTTCTCAAAAGAGGTAAAAATGACAAATACATGAAGAAATTGTCAATATCCTCAGCCTTAAAGAAAAATGAAAATCAAAGCTAATAGATTCCCATTCACAAAGGCAATCATCAAGAAAGTAAACAATGCAAAGATCAGTTAGAGTTGAATCAACATGGGTCGTAACACATGGGTACACGAAAGCAATAGTAGGAATCTCTCTGTATAGCTATCCTTAACTCAACTAGCAAAAACGCTGTCTTCCTTATGCTTGTGTCTTTTCTTCAACAAAATTAGTGATAAGGGCAGAACAGGACCTGCCTGGAACTGATGGGGGGTGGGAGTGGGGGCGGGGCACAGGGGGGAGAAATGACCCAATCAATGTATGCACACGTGAATAAATGAACAAAAAAAAGAAAAAAGAAAGTAAACAATAATAAATGTTGGCAAGGAGAAAAAGGAAGCCTTACACATTTCTGGTGGGAATGTAAATTGGTGCAGTCACTGTGGAAGTTAATATGGGAGTTCCTCAAAAAACCTAAAAGTAAAACTACCATATAATCCTGATGCACCTCTCCTGAGCATATCTACAAAGGAATGTAAGTCTGCATACAGTAGATATATCTGCACACCCATATGTATAACTGCACTATTCACAATAACCAAACTATTGAATCAGCCTAAGTGTCCATTAACAGACAAATGGATGAAGAAAATGTATACACACACACACGATGGCATATTATTCAGCTGTAAAGAAGAATAAAATTATATTGTTTTCAGGAAAATGGATGAAACTGGATATTATCATGTTAAGTGAAATAAGCCAGACTGAGAAAAAATACCACATATTCTTTCTCATATGTGGAATCTAGACTAAAAGAAAATGAATGGCATGAGTCTAAAACAGGTGACTGTTCTGGGGTGGGAACCAGAGGACAGGAGAGGTGAAAAGGAGTTGGTGAAGGGAGTGTTTTAGATGATCAAAGCACTTCATATGCATATATCAAAATAGAGTAATGAAGCCTGTCAAAATTGCTTTTAAAAGGGGGCAAAGGAGGAATAAGAAATAGTAGAGTGGGTGAATTTGATCAAAGTATATCTTATGCATGTATGGAAATATCACAATTAATATATGCTAATAAAAAGGATAACATGTTACAGGCTGAACCTTATCAATAAAATTAATGATCAGAATGCAAAACTTTAAAACTTTTATACAAATAAGTATTTCCTTAATGGGTATTTGTTTTAAAAGGAATTATGTTTGTGTCACTTCATTTATTCTTCATGATAATCTTATATAGTAAATATTTATCCATTTCTCAAGTAAGAAAACAGAGACTTAGAAAAAATGCTTCACATATGTAATTAAAGTCCATTCCCTGATACCCACATCTGCCTCTAGACAGTACTGAAGTCAAAATCTGAGAGTGAATTCTATTACAGAACTCCCTTAAACCTATCTTAAAGAAAAGAAAGTTAATCACTACAGCCAGAGAGATTTGGGGGACTACTGAGACAAGACCTAAGACAAAAGCACTGGGATCTTGAGGCATGCAATTCTCTTGGCATTTCAAATATCACAGCCTGGGCTAAAATCTGTGGTTATGTGTCTGTTTTCACTTAGGAGTAAGTAAGGGTATGAAGTCAATTACCTAGATCATAAGGGCTCCCAAAATACTTTCATTAAAATATTGAGGTAATTGAAGAAAAGTGATTCAGCATGAATTGTCTGATAATAGTTTCCATTTGCCTCAATCCACCTCCTTTACCAGACACAGAGGTCTTTCTTTGTTCTTTTGTAGGGGAATCTCCACACCTCCTGATTTGAGAGGTCTCATTTGCTCCTTATCCTGCTTTCTCTCTCTTTAATTTTGACATGATTAAATATGAGGCAGTTACTGCCCATGGCCCTGCCAGTAAGTCATGATGTCTGTTATATTAGCCTTTGTACAGGCCTGAGAACAAATTGCAATTGGCAGAGTCAAATTATTTGTCAAAGATCACTGAATATCAATACAATTTTAAGATAAAAGTCATGCTATGCAAAATGGAAATTCCTCTTAGCAATAATAGCAGGCTCACCTTGTGCACAATTGAATATCTCCTGCATACCGATGGTTTAGCCTTTGCTGCATATTCTGCACATTGAATGGAAAACAGGCAAGAGATGAAATGTAATTAATGGATTGAGCATTGCACAGCAATGTGGAATGAGACTGTGAAAAACATTGCAAAGGTGTCTACGTTCAATCATTCAATCATGTGGAGTTATGCTCTCAACATATATCAGGTATCTCCTATAACAATTATTGAGCAGTGTTGTTTTGAAGATCTGTAGCTCATGGATTTCAGATTCGGTGGTGTTTGATAAATGCACATTCCTTGATCTCATCTCAGAATTTTTTATTCATAATCTCTGGGGTTAGAACTAATGCATTGCCCAAAGTAGTTCTGATTCATTCTAAAACTTCTCTTAAAATATAGATACACTGTGACAGTCACTATGGAAGCCAGAGGAAAAATAACATGAGAGTGAATGATAAGGAAAACATGAAATGTGAATAAAATACAACCAAAAGCATATGGTTGAATGCATCTTATTGCTGATGAAACAGCCAAAAATTAAGGAATCAAAATATTAGACAGAAGGAAAACTCACTGAGGTATCTCTACTATCTGCATGCTGCTTTCCTCTCAAGATTATTTTCTTAATCTTTTTTTTAAATTGAAGTAAAATTCACAAAATATAAAATTAATTAACCATTTTATAGTGTGTAGCTCAGTGACATTTGGTCACAATGTTATACAAGAAACACCTCTATCTAATTCCAAAATATTTATATCACCACCGAAGGAGAAGCAGTAAAACTAAACAGTTACTGTCCAATGCCTTCCCCAAGAATCTACTAACCATTAATCTGCTTTATGTCTCTGTGGATATACCTAATAGAGGTATTTCAAATTAATGGAGTAATACATAAATGTGTCTTTTTGTGCCTGGCTTCTTTTACTTAGCATAATGTTTTCAAGGTTATCCACATTGTGGCATATATAAGAACTTCATTGCCTTTTATGGCTGAATAATATTTCAGTGTATAGCTATACTACATTTTGTTTATTTTTCCATCAGTTGATGAACATTTGGGTTATTTTCCCCATTCAGCTATTACCAATAGTGTATTACTAGTACATTGCTATTGGTAATACAATAGTGTTACAATAGTATATTACAAATTAAAATTGTATACTACCAATATACTATTATCATAGTCCTATTATGAACATTTGTGTACAAATACTTATTTGAATGTCTGTTTTCAAGTCTTTGGAGGCATATACTTAGAAGAGGAAGAATTATTGTGTCATGTAATTATTCTACACATAACTTTCTGCATAAATATCAAACTGTTTCCCACAGTGGCTGCATCATTTCACAAAACCACCAGCAATACATTAGTGCTCAGTTTCTCCATATTCTTGTCAACACTTGTTCATTTCTTTTCTTTTTTATCATATACATATATATATGCATCCTAATGTGTGTAAAGTGGTGTTTCATTTTGTTATTTGCATTTCCCTAATGACTAATGATATTGAACCTCTTTTAACTTGTATATCTTCTTTGGAGAAATGTTATTCAATATATCTGTCCATTTTTATTTGGTTGTTTATTTATCTTTCATTAAGTTATCATAGTACTTTACAAATTCTACATCCTAGGATCTAGTAAGATACATGAGTTGCAGATATTTCTCCCCTTTATAGTCTGTATTTTCACTTTCTTAACAAGTGTCTTTGATTCACAAAAGGTTTTAATTTTGATGATGTCCTATTTATCTATTTTTCAATTTTTTCCATTGGTTTTTGAACCAATGAAATGAGAAACAAAGATATCTAGAAGCATTTGAAAAGTAAAGCTGAGATTTTTACATTCTTGCTGCTGTGAGAAGAAAACAACTAGAAGCAGTACCTGCAATAAGAAGGATCTTCATTTGAGATAAACCAGAGTTAGATCAAGTCAGTCAGAGAACATAACCCCATCTTTAGTTGGCCAACTCCCTGATTAGCTAAAGTGAGCAGCCCCTACTCTAGTTAGCTGACAGAAGAAAGGCAACACCCAGAAACATTACTAAAAGAATTGTGCAACACCCAGAACATTACTTCCTACAAAGAACCAACAGATAATTAAAAATTACCATCAATACCAATAGGGCTAGAGGCATGGCTCAAGTGGTAGAGCACTTGCCTAGCAAGCAAAAGGCCCTTAGTTCAAACCCCAGAACCCCCACAAAAAATTACCATTAATAACAAGGAGCAAGACATGAAGTTAAAAATTAATAGAATTGGCACAAAGGTATTCTAATAAAAGATATCAAACAAATATTGTGAACATAATTGTGATTAAATATTTAAGAAAAGAGATAATGAAAAGATGGATAATTTCCCTATAGAACTAGAATCCATTTCAAAAAAATTCAATGGAAATCCTAGAACTGAAATATTATAATAATCAAAATTAATAAGCCAATAGATTTGTATATAAGCAGACTGAATACAAATTAAAATAAAATTAAACTGAGTGACAGGTTGATAAAAATTCCCTGACTGCAAATTAAGGAAAATTCAGGAAAGAATATAAAAGAAACTTAGGAAAGGTGAAACAATCTAACAAAAATATGATTAGAGATCCAGAAGAGAAAGACAGAGAATAGACAGATGAAATTTTAGAAGTTAATGACCAAGAGTTCCCAAATTGAAAAATATCAATTATTAGAAATCCTAAACAGAATAAAAACCAAGAAAATCTTATCAGGGCACATCATAGCTTAGTTGCTAAAAAAACAGAGGAAAAATTACTCATGCTTTCAAATGAACACCAATAAGACTGACAGCTAATTTCTGATTAACAGAAGCCAGAAAGAAGTAATATCATAAAACCAAAATTTGATAATCCAGCAAAAATGTTTTTGAAAAATGGAGGAGATATGAAATATCTTTGAATATCCTGTATACAGATGATTTCTCCTTTGCTGCCATAGTCATTCTTGGCCATTCTACTGACGTTACCCTCTGTCTCTTGATGCCAGGTCAAGACTGTCCTTTTATACATTTTTCCATTGGGTCTAATTATCTTGATGTCATAATACCTTGAAAGGTATCAAAGAATTAATTTTAATGAAGAAAAAATACCTCTTGTTCAAGGACAACCTTTGATACTGTTGATTCTTTATCGGACACTACAACTTTGAGTGAAATCTTAGTCAAGATAGACGTATCTGGAAAGAAAGAAGCACTTGGCTAAAAATTTTATTTAAAAATCAAACAAAACAAAGCAAGAACAAAGAGAGAACATTAAGTAAGATTAGTAGAGCATTTAAACAGAGGCTCTGAAGGCCAAGGACCAATGTGTCACGATGTTATAAAATGAAAACACCAGCAAATGAAATCTAAATGTCCTAGGTTTTTATCCATAGACAACTTCATTTTACAGATGAATAAACAAAAGATCAGAGAAGTTAAAAAATGTACCCAAGTTTACATCCACTGTTTTTGTAGTACAGAGGTTTGAACTCAGGGCTTTGACAGGTGCTCTGCCACTTGAGCCACACCCTAAGTCATTTTCTTGGGCTTTTTTAAAGTTACTTTTCAGATAGGATCTCATGTTTCTGCCTAGGGCCTGCCTGAGACTGTGATCCTCATACCTATGCCTACTGGTAGCTGGGATTACACGTGAAAACCACCACACCAAGTCAATGCGTTTTCGATTTAATCACTCAGAGATCCCTAGATAGTATGATTTGTGTTGTCAAAAATCCATTACCAAAATTATCTTTCCCTCAAAAATTCCAGTGTGAAACAAATACAGATAAGCTCATTTTAAGAAGAACCATGATTAGGGCATGGCACAAATGGTAGCACACTTGTCGAGCAAGCATGAGGCCTAGAGTTCAAACTCAAGTACCACCAAAAAAAATTTTTAATGGAAATAAAAAGAAAAATTGTCTGCTAACGGCCTCAGTTATGCCTATGAGAAATAAAATGCTAAGTTGTTAACTCCCCATAGTACCTGAGGCCTAGGATTCTTGAATTAGTTACTTTTGGATTTGGATTATTGCTTAAAACAGTGGGACAAAAATAGACAGCTTTTGTTGCAGAGAAAATGGAGTGAAGAAAGCTAATTGTGGAAGCCTGGTATACAAAGAAGTAGGAAGCTGCATGAGAAAGTTGAGCATAAAATTACTGAGAGAGGGATGTTGCAGCATTTATGGGGAATTCAAAGGGCCTGCATTTTAGGAAACTTCCAGACACTTTGTAATTTTCTTTTTGTCTCCATCATCCCTAGGTGGTTACAATGCCATATGATCCAGTCTTGTTGGAACTCACAACAGGATTTAAGCATGACTCCCCTGATGAGAGAAACCTTATTCCAGGATGATGTCTAAGACTTTCTGTTACCTGTCTTCCTAGTGTACGCATATCATCATGCCATGAGTGTCTCTCATGATCTTCTAGGCATGGCACTGACATTTATAACTAACCTGGTCAACCACAGCAAGAAGGCTACCATGGAGAGGGAACAAAACCTCTTCAAAGAAAGTCACTTGAAAGCATCATGCTATCCGTCTACGTAGGATAAGAAGCAGGAGCTTTGGAATTAGGAGAAGTTCCTGGATCACTTGGCCCAAAACACCTTACTTTCAGAAGAAAAAGTCTGAATTAAAAACAAATATTAAGCAATATTGAAGGCAGTGAGATAACCGAAACTGAGCGCTTGACTCTGTGCAGGTTTTTTTCTGTGGTAGTTGTGTTTCCCAAGTATGATCCAGGGACCACTGAATGTCCCCTAAATCCTGTCAAGGAATCTATAAAGGCAAACTTTTTATAACAATGCTAAGAAATTATTTGCCTGTTGTGCTCTTCTTCTCTTCCAGGCACACAATAAACTTTTCCAGTATCTATATAGCATGTAATGATGTCATTGGTCTGATGACTAACACAGGTGTGCTTGGGTATTTTTGTGATTTAAAAATCACCAAGTTTAGTTTGTAATGCAGCTAGTGATATCAACAGATTCAATTAACACCAAGGAAAGCTCTTTGGAGTCCTAGATAATTAAGAGTGTTAAGGATCCTGGGACCAATAAGTTTAAGAACTGAATTGCTATTATAGTTCAACGAATATCATGAAACTGCCATGGTTGACTAAGACATGATTTCTTTGCCATTAGAACATAGTTTCTAGCCTACATGGAATGTTTATAAGAGGAAAATATTATCTATCTATATAATATTCATGATAAATATTAGATATATATATATATACATATTTATACAGATTCAAAAAGAGATTGGTCAAGAGGTAGATCTGGAAAGATGATCATTTCAACAGGTGGTTGAAGAAGAGTACTTCTGGTTGGGATAAAAGCACAAATGTTCAGAGGCAGTAAACACTGAGCAAATTCTAATAGTCAATCCTTCAACACAAGAATATCATGTACATGAGCAGAAGTAATAAGAAAAATCAAGACGGTGAGATAAGGGTAGGACATAAGGAAGCTTGAGTACCAGAGGGAAGAATCTGGAGCTAATTATAAAGGCTATGATAATTTATTGTGATGATGAAAAGAGATAAAAAGAAAATATAGAAATAACTAATGAGCAAGAAAATACCTGGAGCCTTCTTCGGTTTTTGTGCTGATTAAAGTGTATTGGTAAAGATTTTTAAGAGAATATTTTAAAAATGAGAGGGAAATGTAGACTAGAAGCATAAATAAATGCACACAAACTAAGAATCAAGATCCATCCCAGATCCTGACCAGCTGTCTGAACAAAAGGAAATATCTTTCCTGTCTGGATACCAAATGGATCAAGGGGTTATACCTGGCAGCAGATGAATTTACTTCTAGAAACTCAGTGAGATTTTTATACCCTGAGAAGGTGTAATAATCATTCGTGCTATTTACCACTTATTCCTAGTTCTCTTTGCATATGTGTAACAAGATTACACTGCTCAGGTCCTCAGGCATGGCAGTGAAATGTGAACAAAAGAGGCATGGAACCGACTCTAGGCAGAAAGGTGAATCAGAAATACATGGATTTCACACAACTTTGTTTACCTCTGTTTCAGTGAGCATAAAATTTCTCCTAACAGTGGCTCCATCAACCTGCATCCTTAACTTACGGTGGCAGAGCACAGACTCCACAGGCCCCACAGTGTAGCTAGGTTAGGGGAGAAAAAACCCTTTCTGTTTAAGTCATTGAGATTGAAGCAGAAAGTATTTGCTGCCACAGCATAGCCTATCCTATTCTAACAGTGGACATGGAGGCAACACCATGGAAAGAACAGGATCAGAGCAGGAAAATAACATCGCCTTCAGTGTCAGAACTAAGTTCTATCTTCTATCACTTCCTAGTTATATAATCTTCAGGATATTATCTAACTCTTTGGCATTATCCTACTCAGGCATCCATAACAAAATACCACAAACCAGGTGGCATAATCAATACAAAATTATTCTCCAACAGTTCTAGAAACTAGTCCATGATCTGGATTATAGACAATTCAGTTTCCTTTAAAGGTTCTCTTCCTTCTCTAAATGTCTTCATAAGGAAGGAGGTAGAAAGAGGGGGAGAGAAACTAATTCTATGGGATGAGGACACTAGTTCCTTGGGATCAGAGCCCACCCTTATGATCTCATTTAAGCTGATTGTCTTACTCTAATTGTAGCCACATGGGGGCAGGGGTGGGGGTTAGGACTTCAGAACTTCAGTGCATGAATTATGAGGGAGACATATCTATTTATCGCATAAGACTCTTTGAAGCCTATTTCCTCATCAGTTGTTTTGAGAAACAAAATGAACATATGTAAAGTGTTGATTCAAGACTCAGCCACACTGTATTTATTACACACAATTTCATTCTCTATAACCCCCTACCCCCAATACACTGTATAGAAAATGGTCCCCTCTTATAGTATATATAAGCAACCATCATTGAAAGTTCTCATCTGGCACCAGGTTAGGGACCATCTCTGGAGCCAGGATTTTCCTGTTCTTAATACCCTGGGGTCAAAGTCTCTAGATAGCTATTCAGTTGTGTATACTATATAAGCCAAGTTATTACAGGGCTGAAAAGCAGATGAATTATATAGCAGTATTACCACTAAATCAACACTGTGAAAGAAGAAGTCTGGGACAGACAATCAGTCTCCCTGTGCCAGACTAGAATGCAAATGAAAATCAGTTGGGTCAAAGAGGACTGAATGTTACTGGGAAAGTCATTGAAAACAGCTGACTCCTTCTTGGTAAGGCTCTCAAATCAGAGCTTCAATCCCTCATGTGACTTTCAGCTAGAGAAGAAACTTTTCACATGCATGGGCCACCACCTTGCCACAACAAATTATGGAAATTAATGTCTTTCACAGAGCCAGGTCTTTGAGGGGAAAAAAACTACCAGCATGTAGTTTTCGGGTGAGGCAGTTGAGCTAAGTTGATTGTTAATGAAGAAGAGTAAATAGGAATATGCCTCACTCATCAACTGTCAAAGAAATTAGAACTGAAGTATCACCAAGACACAAAGTTGTGAAAATGCATACCTGTGTGCTCTCTTGGTTTATAGAGTGGCTTAGATTTGTTTCTTCCCTAATATTGTGTATACTCGATGAGCAACAATGAACTTCTCCTACAACTATATCCATATAAATGTATTGTCGCTATAGGATCCATCCTGTATTTAGGAGATCTTCAAATTTTAAAGTTCTAGAAAATCCTACTAGTTCAAAATACAGTTTTTCTTTTGCTAACTAGCTTGATATCCATTTATGAAACCCTTGGGGTGAAATATTCTCTTCATCCTTGGTAGGAGCTATCCATTAAACAAAATCAGCACCTTGGTCATTCTTTGCAGACCAGCTGGAGAATTCTCAGCTGTTTTAGGTTAAACAAGACCTAGAGGTAAAAATGTCAAAGACTAGACAATGCCACTCTTCATGAACCTCAGTTTTTGGTCAAATGTGTATTTCACACATATACTAAAAACTGAACTTTTTGTAAAATGGGTACTTCATTAAGAAGAAGAGAAATAGAAAGTACTTCTCTAATTTTTCATTTAAATTTTAAATATTTTTATTTCTTGTCTTACAAAATGAATGATTTTAGATGTGCTTTTCAAAGTCATCCTAGCATCTTAAGTCTTGTGTTGGAGTTATATTGCACTCGTCCTTGATAAGTGAAAAATAATTTGAGTGAATGTTTGAAATCTGCAAATGAGAATTCAGAAAGTGACAAGATGATTTCAGTCCTTTTTATGATTACAGAAGAAAAAGAGAAATATAAAATGCTTCCTCTAAGGTTCTTTCAACCATAGCTGTGTTTTGCTTTTTGTCCTCTGTCCCCTACCAAGAGTGCTCTAGGAAGGAAATGTTTCCTGGGTCCTGTGAAATGTTTTAGTAATGGCCACTGTAACTCACATTTTGATTTGCCCTGGATTACTGGCAAGTATGATGGATTGTGATTGCTACACATTCAAGAGATTTCCCCAAGGTTACCCAGGGAGGATGAATGTTAAGTTCACTCACAGCACTTATGATGTAGAAGAGAAAGTTTCTGTTCAGTATTCCACAGCCTTAGACACAAATTACAAGGCAGAGACTGTATTCTTAGAAGAAGCCTCTGTGTTCTGTGGGAAGGCCAGGGCTGTGTTTGGCTTACAGATAACAGGTCATATGTGTTGCATGTAGGGCAGAGTAAAGGTTCCATTTGATGCTGAAACAGAAATTTTGCTTACTTAGGAGCTATTCAGAATGGGAACAGGATATGCCATTTGCCAAAAATAAGTAATAAGGCATATTTCTAACAGGAACACATCTTCCCACAATATTCAGAATTAAATTAAATCAATTCATTATGATGTTTTCATACAGCCTGGTTAGAAACAGGGATTTTCTTGCTTGTATTAGGGCAATGACCTAGTTCTTCTGGGCCTATTAAGTCTGGGTTGTCTTTTCCTAATTATGCTTTTGTGTTGAGCTTTTCTTTGTTATCAGGGCCAAGTGAATGCCAAAGGAAAGAACAAGATGGAGAGTGTTCCTCAGTGAATCAGAATTTATAGCCCTTGTTCTATTTGGTCAAAGGCTGACTGATATAGGAATTTGAAAGGAAATTGGAGGTAATTTCTTATCTTTGAGAGTTGTTAGAGGTGAAGATAGGTAAAAAGTTCATTCAACACTCAAAACAAATTGTAAGGAATAAAAATATGCCATGAATGGAGAAATTTGTTCTGCCTTGTTTAAATCCATCCCAGTGAGAAAAGATAAGTAGCAGATATTTTCATACCTATATAAAATTTACAATATATCAGATATAATTACTCTGATGAGAAAGATGAGATATGTCAAGTGAGCTGGAAATGTTATTAAAATAGGTAGTCTGGGAAGTTCCAAATAAAACATTTGAACAAAAGGACCTTGTTATAGACTAAGTGTTATCTCCTCTCAAACTTTATGTCGAAGCCCTAAGTCCCTCATCGATGTGATAGTATTTGGTGAAGCAGCCTTAGAGAAGCAATTGGTGTTAGATGAGGACATAAAGATGGAGCCCTCATGATGAGGTCAGTGGTCTTATAGAAAGAGGAAGTAAAAGATCCTTTCTCAACATTCATACATAGAAGATAAGCCATGTGGGGATATAGGAAGAAGACACTCACTGCAAGCCATGAAAAGGGCCTTTACCAGGAACTGCATCATAAGAAATCTTTATCTTGAACTTCTAGCCATCAGAGATGTGAGGAAGTAAGATTTCTGTGAAGCCATCCAGCCTATAATATTTTGTTATGGCAGCTGAAGCAGACTAAGATTGGCAGAGCAGAGGTGGGGAAAAAAAGAACATACAAAGAAGAGAAAGCATTTATGGCAGAAGAAACTAAGAGTACAAGGACCCTGAGGTGGCAATATCCATTTTCAAGGCACAACAGGGAGCTCTGTGTGATTGGAGCAAAGTAAGCAAGATGTAGAGTAGCAAGAGGTACTATTGGAAGCTAATAGGGGGATGGGGATGACATGAGATCTAGTGGTCTAAAAAGGCTTCTGCAGAATGCTTGCAAGGGTGAGGATACGAGTTTCCTGAATGTTGAGCTAAGAACTAGAGTGGCAAAGCAAAGCAGAGAAACAGAGCTTCAGGCACAGAGACACTGGCATGGTATGCACTCCGGCATTTAGAAACTGTGGGCTATAGAGCAACAGCGAAAATGAGCAGCTCTGACTTTTGACTGTTTCTATGAGCCAGGAACTGGGATAAGAATTTACATTAATTGTCTCAATTAATCTTCTTAACTCTTTATAGGAGGTACAAGTTCTGTATGTTAGTTTCTTTATGCACCAGAGAAAATAATTCTACCTACTTTATAGAGCTGTGGTGAAGATGAAATACTGTTATCCATGCAAATCACTTAGCTCAGTACCTGACACACAGTATGTGCTATTATTTTAGGATATGATTGGGACATATGAAATTGTGTCTACACACTCTACCTACCCGCAAACATGGAAGATTGATGAAGTTGAGGCTGTCTACCTTGCACTTATCTCACTTTCAAATCAAGAAAAAGAATTAATATGAAGCTGAAAAACAGACTTGCTACATTTAATAAAAAAACTCCTTTTGACAAACCTTCTTATGGCCTTTGCCTAGAGCAACTAGCACCTCCATTTATCTGCCTTGGCACTTTTCTGCTTCTCTCTATACTTTCTTAGAGTTTTCCTTTCCAATACTGAAACACTATTTCTTATTCTTCTGGGATAAATTTTAAGGTCCTCACTCACTTCTCAGAGTTCACATGTGCACTAAAACCTTTCCACAGCACTTGGATACTCTACCACTGGATACTGTTCAGATTTTCTCTCTTTTATGTTTGATGATGATACCCTTTGGAGTAGAATCCATAATTCTTATAGACAATGCTGATTCTTCTTCCCCTAAATCACCATGGTTCTCAGCACTTGGGGATGGCCAAACACCTTAGCCATATCCTCCATCAGTTGAACCACAGGCTTGTAGACAGGGAAGAGTTGACACACAAAGTTGTTGGGAATGAAATGCCTTTCCAAGATATATGCAGTGGTTCAAGCTTGTAATTATAGCTACTCATAAGGCAGAGATCAGAAGATCATGATTCCAGCCCAGCCCAGGCAAAAAGTTTGTGAGCCCCATCTTGACAAATGACTGGTCATAATGGTGTATACCTTTCATCCTAGCTATGCTGGAAAAAAAACGAGACTCTATCTCAAAAATAACCAACATAGAAAGGGCAAGCAGAGTAGCTCAAGTGGTAGAGCACCTGCCTAGTAAGTGTGAGGCCCTGAGTTCAGTCCTCAGTACTGCCAAGAAAAGAAAAAGGAAACCCCCTTCCAGGCCACTCAAGGTAACAACCAACTTTGAAAAAAATTCACTACCAACACTTCATTAACAACAACAGCAGCAATAAACATTTTATAACTAGTCACTTCCATTGCTACAGGGTACAAGCAAGTTGGAATATATTTTTTTAGATAAGGTTCTAATGATCTAAGGGCAAAAGTGTTGTTGCTGAATGATACTGCATTTGAAAATGAAAATCTCCTGCCAGGTTCTTCCTTAACCTTAGGTGGGTGATGACCTGTAATGTCTCCTATTGAAGTCTGAGCACTGAGAATAATAATAACTCACCCAGACACCCTTGAACACAGCTCGAAAATTACCTATTCACCACAACACCTCGTTGGCTGTTGTTGGCAATAAGGGAGTTGAAAGTGAACCACTCTTCTAGAGAGTAGTATCAGCTACATAAATGGGTTTTTTTTTAAAAAAAAAAAAGGGGGGGCTATTAGAATTTTAGATTCAGGATTTTCTGGGGAGAAAAATTCCAGCTCCAAACTTCAGATGTCAACAGAGAGCAGTGTCACCCCTTTACATATCCTCAATAGTACACAAGTTGAGCTTCCCCACAGTTTTGAGGGGGTTTTTTGTTTTGTTTTGTTGTCTTTTCTTTTCTTTTTTCATGCTATCTGGGCTTGAACTCAGGGTCTCATGCATGCTAGGCAGGCACTCTACCTCTTGAGGCACACCTCCAGCCGCAGCCCTGCTGCTGCTGGAATACCAGTGTGAGTTTGCTGGTCTCTAAGGAGATTTGTGTTCCTACTCCTTCTAGCAGTGTCCTTGTCTTTATCACATACACAAGACTGCAACAGCACCCAACACAGATACCCAGTCCCAGTACCCTTTTATGTGCCTCTAGTGTTGCTCCTCCTTAAAGGCAGCCAACAGCTCCTCAAGGAGCTTCCTTCATGCCTTGCCTTCAAGTTTTACCCCCTTCCTTTCATGCTTTTGAATTTTATTCCCAACAGCCACCTCTGCTTTGTCCCAACAGGCTGCCTATCCCCCTGCATTCTTTGCACATTGTTGCCATCAGCCTGCACTGGGAGTGACTTCCCTTCACCACCTATTTAAATTGTGCCTCATAGTCAAGACTCAGCTTAATCCCACCCTCTCCTGTGACACCCCTGGGATTGCCCAGTCCTCAGAGTTCTTAAAATTATAACTCCTAGCTTGTACTTTAGCAACTAACTCTCTTCTTGTGTTTGCATTTTATCTACAAGGTTGTAAGACACTTGCGAAAAAGATTCTGGTATTTTACAACTGCTTGGCCCAATTCTGGAAACAATAGATTCTTAAATTTGGGGACAAACAACTGGGCCAATGACTTGCATAACACAAAATAGATTTTGACTTCAGTATCAGAATATACAAAGCAAACTGTCCCTTTCATAATTCCTATAAAAGTTCAAATTCTCCACACAGAAACAAAGGATATTAGGTTTTCTAGTTTTGTTTGCTATAATTGTAGAATAATTCTAATTCTGCTCTAAGTAAGGACAAATATATTAGTCCATTTTCCTTTACTATAATAAAATAACATGAGGCTGAGTACTTTATACTGAAAAGAGGCTTATTTAGCTCGCAACTGTAGAGGTTAAAGGGTATGGTACCTGCATTAGCTCAGATCTGATGGATGGGATCACAATGCGACAGTGAGAAATTCCAAGTTCAGACAAGAAGTCAGAGCCTGGGGAGGGGCCACATGTGTTCATTTATAACAACCCACTAACTAGCTCTACCTAGGGTTCCACTAGAGCTGCATTAATACCTTCCAAAGGCAGTGCCTCCAATCACCACCCATTAGGCTCCACATTTTAAAGGTTTTGCAACCTTTCAACATGGTCAGGGTCAGGACCAAGCCTCCAACACATGAAACTTTGCGGGAGAAGACACATCCAAACTATAGCAACAAGCTATGAAGAGGAATAATAGTTCAGAGATTATGTAATGACAGAGCAGATGTGAAGACTAGGGACCAGATCCTAATCCTTTTGAATTCCCAGCCAGATCTCCTAAGTGAATATTTGCAGATTATCCCTTTGCATTTTCTTCTGGATGGCAGAAGTTGAATATCATTCTACAAGTATTATCTGAGTATTTTGTGTGCCTCTGGCACTGTGTTGGGGCTGTGGGCTATAAAAAAAAGGAAATAAAAATAAAATAAGCCCTTCTCTACACTCATGATTCCAGAACTCCCTGCATTCTTTTCTAAAGCAATGTTCCTAACTTTTTGTTTTTGAGTCATGGAACCCACTGTGAACATAATTACAATTATAGACTTAGGAAAATGCAGATATGCACAAATGAAAAAACACTGTGCTTCATTTCAGGTTTTGCAGAGCTCTCAAACCTTTGGATTATGCCCCCTTTCTGAAGCCTTGGAAAGCTTTCTTTCATCACCTTTGAAAATAAGAGTTATGGTTTTATAATTTAGAGAGTCCAGATGCTAGCCCTGGCTTTCCCTCCTTCCCTTTGAGTGACTAGAGGGAAGGTGGCAATCATAGCTTCGTCTCCTTCCTAAATAAATAAGCACTTTCCTGAGTAACTCAACTCCATTGCTCTAGATGTCACACTGGATGAATGGCTCATTTAGGGCTCAGCAGGGCCAGGTCATGCACCATGCTGATCAGCCTTTCTATGCCCTGCCCTTGTCACTCAGAGAAGCTTCCCTGTCACTCTGCCTGTTTGGAAAATCCACACTCCCATTAGGAGGCCCGGGAGCAGAATAAGTTCCAGTGTGGTGCTGGCAAGCCTGGAGAGGAGAGGAGGGGTTATGTCTCAGACAAACTGGGGAAAGGCCCATAGGGTGTGTTAAGTGGCAGCTCTGGAATGAAAGATGTGATGGAAGAAGCAGTTCTCTCCAGAGCCATATATCATGAGGCTTCTCCAGACAGAAAAAATGTGGAAAACAGATGGAGGCAGGCAGGCAAATGTATCACAGAGATGCAGCTTGAGTGGGAGTGTGGGAGGCAGCAGCAGAAGCCATCAGTGGCAGACAGAGAGCAAGGACCCACAATGTGAGAGCTGTGTACTATGTACAGAAGTCAGGGTGGGAAACAAAAGATCAAACTCAATGGCAAGGGACTGGTTCCCAGGACATGTGGAACCAAGGATAGGATCACACTCTTTCTTTGGCAGACAAAAGAAACTCCTGTGTCACTGCTGGAAACATTTTTTTATTGCACCTGAGAAAATGAGCTGCCCTGAAACCCTGGGTTTCTATAGATGTTGTAGACCATACTTTGCATAACACTTGCAGGAGGCACATGGTTTAAAGCACTGGGTCCTTTCAGTTTGCTCAGAAATATCTCAGTTTTATTATTGAAATTTCTAGAATAATTGCACCTCAATCCTGGGCAAACTAGGAAAATTGATCACTCTATGACACTCTAGTGATTCTAAACCTTCACTCTTCCACGGAATTCAGACATTCCTTGCTCTACCTAGTCCTCTCAGGTCTTGGAGAATGGAGACATGGTGCCACTGGGGACATTCATGAGCACTGCATAGTACAACCTAGTAAGGTGATGTCGATGAGGAAAAAGTAATAAAAAGAGAGGAAAGCAGAAAAAGCTGATAGTTTCTGAAAACTCTATCAAGCATTCTCACCCTTTGTATCAGATAAGAAGCTTTTAAAACCACTGATTCTTAGACTCTTGGCTGCATCATTGCCTCAGGTTCTTCAGGGGTGGGGGAAGTGAGAATCAACATAGTGGATGACCTCTGGATTCACAATTGATGGTGTTTGGTGCCAGGCAGCTAAAAGCCGTGAAACTACAGAGTATCCATATCTTGACAAAATATCACTGCAGCCCGCTCCTGGAAGAAAGGAGATCCCTCCTGCTAACATGCTGTTTCTATGGCTAGGGTTACTGCTCAGCAAAGAAGCAGACAATTGATGGAATTGTCCCAGATAGTATTAAAGAGATGTACTCCTATGCTTTTAACCTTGCCATACAGGAATTACAGGAAATGAATCAGCAGGGAATGTCTCTGAGTCTTCTCCATGCCTAATGTAATCTACCTCATGTAGCCATTATTGAGGAGAGCATGAAGGTCAGGTACCTCTACTGATTTATATTCTGTGACTAGTAAGAAGACAAACAATTTATCAGGAAAAATGAAAGGAAAAAAAAAGATTCTTAGCCAGGGGATGGGAATCAAAATTAGTGATAGAATATGGTAAGGAAGAGAAGAAAAAGGGAAGAAAGAAGAGACAACATGACCTGAAGGATGCTGTTTTTCAGGTCTGAGTCTTTGAATCAATATCACTTTATAACATAAAGAGGCTCAGTAGCAAAGCACCAGAGATTGCCACAAGCAATTACTTTGCCCCAAAATGAAAGGCTATTTGGTATGATACTGACTATAGCCAAGTGCTTTAAAGGAACTGAATGTTACATTGGTAGAAGGCAATAGAAGGTGTGCTGTCCTCTTGAAGGACCAAGAAAGAAGCAGCTGCTAAACTGTTCTAAGCTGCACTTCCCTCCCACTTTCCTAGGTTCCTCAGAAGAGAAATGACTCCCCAGCTTCTACACATGGGACATGTAGCTCCTTATAGATGGACAACAGAATATAAGAACCTCATAAAATAGTATAAAGTGAATAAAGAGCATAGTACAATCCTTGGCAAAGTTTACAAGAATAGGAAAAAGTTTTGTAATAAATTATCATGGTGGCTACTTGAACTAAAATAACACATACTATTTAATGGGTGATTTACATTTTATTTTTTAGCTATCACTTGTTAAAACTAAATATATACTTGAAATGTTTTATGGTAGACTCTAGCTAACAATTGCATTTTCATCCTCAAAGCAATTATCAGATTTATTTATTAAGATGATATAACGAGTTTGGCACTGTACATGTAGATAGATGAGAGAGAGAGAAAAAACGTTGTTAAAATGTTCCTGCTCCCTAGGACCTTACTCTCCATGGTAAGTATTCCTACTGAAATGTATAGAATAATATTAAATTTAGTGATTCACACCTGCAGAAGAAAAATATGTCCTTGTCTGTAACAGGAGAATACCTGAATGATAATGGCTCTGAAATTGATTACCATCATCAGCTTTCACTACTCAAGCACTTAATGCAAGGCAACGGACTGCATAGGAGAACACAAATAGGTCCAAAAACTGGGCTCTGCACTAAATAAGCCCCTAATGTTATTGAAGGGAGAGGAGGCAAACACACACAAAAAGATAACTCCCATGTTGCATTTTTTAAGTGGTGAGTGAGTGACACATACTAAATGCTGTAGATGTCCAGAGGAGGGTGAAATCACAAGTTCTTACATTTGCTTTGGAGTCTAGTTGCATGCATTATCACATTTAATTCTTACAATAATCTATTGAGATTAGTTTTATTATGTCATTTTACAGATGAGGAAGATGGGATTCAGAGCAGTGAAGCACCTTGCCTGAGGCCACAGAGACTTGAGTCTCAAAACAGGCCTCAGGATCAATGCCAAGGAAAGTCTACCCTGGGAATTCAAAATGAACGTCTTCAGAAGCAGTTCAGCCACAGTAGGATACTGTCTATGAATACCATTTAGCTGAACCTAATGGCAAGATTCTTTCATTTGTCTTATTCAAACCTGTTCTTTGTATTCTTTCATTAACTACAGTTGGGAATATCTAATGCATGGTAGGATTTGCTACTTTCCCCACTTACCAAGTCCCTGATTATTCATCATCTTCATCATCAACTGCAGCAAGAGCAACAGCAGCAGAAATAGAGGGAGGACTACTTGCTTAAATAAAATCTTATGTGGAAGCCCAATAACAATGCGTACCTTCTCCTGTCTCTGGTTCTCAGATGTTTCAGAATTAACTTTTCTGAAATAATATAGAAAGAGGTACTACAAGGCATCAATTCAGTATTTTAGTTGTTGCAAAATAAGTACACACACACACACATACAGAAAAAAGAGATGACTGCATACTTAGTTTGTTACAAAATCTAAATCTGAGTCACAGATTAACGGTGCAGAAAGGACCAAAATATTTTCATATCTCTTTCCAGAGGGAGATATTTACTCAGTTTCCTGGAAATAAGTATTGTTAGACTGCTGATATTTTTTCTATGGTGCTTCTTTGCTCTTAAATTTAGCCAACATTTTCTATGATTTCAGGTATAGACTCTTTTTAAGTTTAAGTTTCTGAAGATGATGTGTATTTTTGTCTTTGTCTATGTCTTCATTGATATTTTAGTAGAAATTTGGGAGCTCATGCATCTGCAGCAACTAGCCAAGTGCCATTTAAACTGAAATCCAATGGAAATTTAATTTGATTGCACTACAAATGTTAACTTCATGATATTTTTCCTCCCATCAAGAGTCTCTCCTTCCCATTAGGCATATTTGGGTAGTACAAATGGGTGCCTTGACTAGAAACAAAAGGAGATTCATTCCATTCCAATTTTGAATGTGACAGTTGTGAAGTCAGGCTCATGACCTGTGTGCCAATTTGCAATCCAATAAAAATTTAAACACTTGAATTATTAACAAAGAGTGAGGAATGTAGATTGGGATGGAAACATTTTTAATGAAGTGATGATTCCCAGCATAATAGAGTTACTCATTTTTTGGAAATCCTACATGCATAATCCTTGCAGTTTTCATAACCTATAAATTGTTCATTGCTGTGACTCATTTTGAATTCTCTTTGCTATTTCATTCTATCTGCATCAGCACTCAGGGCAGCTGTGGGTAGTAAGACCATTTTAAATTTTTAGAAAAGAATTACTTGAGCTTCACTGTCAGACATTCCTGGATTCGAGTTCTGATCTAACTTTTGTTTTATCAGCTCTGACAAGGTACTTAACCTGGTTGAGAAAGTTATCTTTAAACTATCTTGTAGGCTTTTTATGAAGATAACAGGAAATAAATGAACATTCTCCAGATAGTAAGTGTCATTGCTCATTAATGACTCTAAGATCCCCTTACTATTCTTTCCTCTTTCTTCTACCATGCAATTTAAAGATTCTTCAATGATTATGTTACTTCATTCAGTCAAGTGTTCTTTCTTTCAGCTGATGTTTATCTAGTGTCCACACCAGGACCAGAAACTCAAAGGATTAAGAATAGTTTTAAAAAGTATCAATACTTTCAAAAACCTTACAGACTAATAAAGAAAATTTACTCATCAAAAATGGCCTGGGCATGTGGATTCATGCCTGTAATCTCAACACTCAGAAGGCTCAGGTAGTAAGATGAGTTTCAGACTACCCTGGGCATTCAAAGCAAGATCTTGTCTCAAAAAAAAATTCTATAGTATTGTAAAATGGATATTATAGAAAGATATTTAAAAACACTAAAAGAAAAATCAGTAGAACATTTTCTCTGTCCTTTTGAGACATCATTTAAACATTTGAACTTTTGTATTTCTATATCTAATATAAAATTAATAGGAGTACATAAACCCCATCAATCATATTGGTGCAATGTCTGCAATTCCTTTCAAATGGACTGCAGTACATGACCTTTTACCCACAGTCATATATTCATTTATTTAATAAACATTCTTATTCTATCCATACCACCTAATGTGGAAGGTGCTCACTACATGTAGCTGTTGTTGCAACTGAAATGTGGCTGTTAAAATTAAGATGTTCTATAGGTATGAAACACCTACCATATTTCAGTGACTTAGTCTACAAGGAGAATTTAGATATCTCAATAATTTTTAAATTTTTTTGATTGTATGTTGAAATGATATTTATATATTCTGGGCTAAATAAAATAAATTCAAATTAATTTCACCTGGTTATTTTTTTTAGATGTGATTACTGCAACATCTAACATTACTTAATGGCTCTCATTTGTAATTCATGTTATACTTCTCTTGGGCAGCACTAGAATTATCTTATATACTATGCTAAACAATGGCAATTCTATGGAAAACAACATCCCTCCCTTCATAGCGGATACAGTCCAATGGCACCTACAGACAAGTAAAGCCAAGGCTGGAAATACTAAGGTAGAAGTAAAGTATATTCATGGAGCAAGCATATTAAAAGAATGCTTAAAACAAAATGAGCCTGGTCTGGAACCAATCAGCATCCTACCGAGAGAAACTATGACAATTACTCAAGCAACATCAGCAACAGAAGCTAAAGGGACATCTAGAGAGGAGAAGCCATGAGGGACAGTGAATGCCCCCTATCCACAAGAAAGGTGCAGTCAGGAACAAGCTTGATGAGATAGAAATGGTGACAGTACCGAATGAAGAAGACAACTTGGCTTAAGATGTAACAATCCTGGAGAATTGTTATCGATTTGGACTACATGCTTTTGTTGGTTGTTAATCTCTATGTCAAGATAAAGGAACAAAGCCAGTGCTGGTGACGCACTTATCTTCATAAATGAATATGATTCCAGCCTACCAATAAGGAGAAGGAATCAACTTTTGTCCCCTATTCTGGAAAGACTCTATGTTGAGCCATTCACCCTCTGCTGTCCAAATTCCTTAACTAAGCCCCAAACGACATGCACTGTAGTACATTAAAAGGCCAAAAGAGTCTTTTCTTCATACAAGGTATTTAGTTTACTGTAGGGAGGCAATTCACCATGGATCTCTTGACTTTCTGCAGCTCTCACAAGCAAGGAACCAACTGCCATTTTATTCCAGGTTGTCTTTCCTACGAGTTTATTTTTTTAAACAGACAGTTTTGGAAGATTAAGACACTATCTCTCTCAAGATGAAATGACAGATTTGTTTCCGAATAGCAAAAAATAATGTCTCCCTCTGAGGCAAAGAGCATGCTTGCCATCAGCCCATTAGAACTCTCTATGAGGTATGCTCAAATTGTACATATTTGTTTTTTCAAAAGGAATATAATTCAAAAATTGGAGACAGTATTGTCATAGTGGATGGCTCTCATTGTATGCATCTGAGGATATGCGTTTCTGGGTCTTGTTCAGAGTGCCTGGCAATATGGAAAATAGTGAACTAGCCTTCATGTCATTACCTGAGAGTTGTTCCATGACACTTTGAACATAAGTAATATTTAGTCCTCGATGGTGAATGTTTAAAGCTGTACTTCTACCCAGAGATGCTTAGACTCACAGAAACACATTTATATGAGGTACTTATGTGAACCAGAATGTCTAACCATTTATAGTGGGAGGAATTGTTTCAGGTGCTCATTTGCTCACATTCTTTATCAAGTCCCTCTTTTCTTGGTATCAGGGACAGACGACTTGGTCACAAAACTGCTTGTCTTACTCAAGATTCTGGAGGACCATTGACTTGAAGGATATTTCTTTAGGTCATGAGCAAGTGCAATGAAGCATCTCTATCTACAGCAACAGGATTGCTTAGTCTGATCAACTAGATAGCACATACATACCACCAGTATCCCTCATTTTTTCTATTGTGTTGTCTCATTCCTTAAGTATTCCTTTCTTTGTTTTTAATTACAGAAATAATATAGATTAATTTTAGATATACTTAAATACAGACAGGCAAAAACAGAGAAATTAGTAACAAGGATGGTATGGTTAACGTGAGAATTTTTCTGAATTTATATGTAACTATACATGAATATATTCTACATTATACAAAAAATAGATTCCACTGTAATACCTTATGTTACCTGACTATTTTCATTTACCAACACGATATGAACATTTTTCTATAAGAATAAGTGAATAGATAACTATATGCATCACCGATATGAAATATTCTATTGTGTAAATTTGTAATCATGTATTTGGTAGTTATTTAAGCAAATTTATACCAGGAAAAACCTAGGATTCCTTTACTACTGACTCACCTCTTGGTGAGTGTTACGTCTCTGACCAACACTGTGATACCTAAAGGGACTCTCCCATAGCATGTATCACACTGTGTAATTACCTACTTGTATCAGCCAATGTTTACTTAGCAAACATTTTTTTAAAATCTGTAATACCTAATCAGTTATTAACACCTAGTGGTTTCTCTAACATATTTATTGAACTGATTAGAACAATACCATTATGGATAAGATTATTCTAACATTTTTGAAAATTAAACACATTGGATGTCTCACATATGAATGTCTCACATATACAAATCCTTAAAAAAATTAAAGTTTTTTGATGCACAGAATGTGTTCGTGTAAGGATTTCTGGGCAGGAAGAAATATCCCAGATTTCTACTCAAAAGTTTTTAAGCTTTGCCTTTTGTCCTTGCTATTGTTCTAAGATTGAGAAAAGGGAAGTGAGGAAGAAGAAAGATATGATTAAAAGAGGAAGAGGATAGAATATTTTAAGATATTTTTTCTGTTTGGTGGTGCTGGGGTTTGAACTCAGGGACTCGTGCTTGCTAGGCAGGTGCTCTTACCACTTGAGTTACTCCACCAGCCCAGATAGCTTCCTTTAAACCCATCCCCCACACAATATTCAAAACAAATGAAAACAAATTCAATTCCAAAATTCATGTGCACTAGTAGTCCTCAAAATATTCAGTTGTACAGATGTTCAGAACCTCTATTATTCTTAATTTACACAAATGGGACAGATCTGTTAATGTGGTTCATAAATATGTGTTGGTGCAATTTTATTGCATGACTTTGTTCTATCCATAGGGAAATTACAAAACAACTTCTCATAATCCTAAAGCCGGACAGAAATTCTGTTGCAAAATGACATAGAGTGAAAGTATTATAAAGTACCTCTAGGCACTTGTGCCTGAGAGTCTGGTTCAGAGAAACAGGTATCACAGGTAATCAAATTGCAATAAGGTTGAGAAGATCTGTTCTTTTCTTTTCTTCTTTCCTTTATGGTTGAGAATGAGCAAGGCCCTGGTTGCTCAGGAATGAAAGGATTCACTGCCATAACTGTGAAGGCAGTAGCATTATTGTCTTTCATGTCTTAGCATCTTCTGCTTTTACGAACATGGAAAACTCTTTGGCACACTTTGTCTGTCATACCAACTTGGGCCCAAATAGATACAATTGTATGTGGCAGCCCGTTCCAATCTGGAATTGCACAGTGCAGAACATATGATGAACCAGTAATTAGTTTGTGAATTCAGTTACTCTAAGCAGTCTAAATGCATATTTCAAGCTTTGATTAGCCTTCCATCAGGGTTTTTTTTTTTTTTCTTTCCTTCAATTAAGCAAGCAACTATAGAAAAAGCAAGATTTTAAAGATCTGTAATACCTGGATAATTGCTATTATACCTGGCTTCAGAGATGGGGAGGTGGTTCACTATAAGATTTACCAAGTATATAAAACATCTAAATTAGAAGATGGTTTTTAGCACTGCAAAATGTTCAGTGTTTCATAAAAATGTTATTGTTAACTGATGGCATAGGAGAAATCCTGAACTAGAACTCAGTATGCTTGAACTGTAAGATAAGGGGGTTGTAATCTGTAAGTCCATTTTGAACTCGAATATGTGAAATACGTGATACATAGTGTAGACAGGAATCAGGCCAAATTTTGAGGAAAATTTAGAAAGCAGGTAAGACCTAAGGTTAGTTGATCACTATAAGATGATTTTATTTAATTTCATAGACTGTTTTAAGAGCAGATTGGTATGTCAGTTAAGGCAACAAAATAGGTATTTTGTTTTATTTTCTCAGTGTGATGTTGAAGAAGCTTTCCAAAATACCAGTGTGAGTAAACAGATGAATTTAAAAGCATGCTTAAAATGGGAAAAGTCAGAACTGCAAGCAGCCTTGATAGTCACTACCACTTCAACTCCACCTTCCTCAATTTATAGTGAAAGAAGCTAAGACCTATGTACCCTAGAACTCACATTAGTTGATCAAAAAATAGTCCAAAAGTCAAATCTTCTCAGTTTCATACCAGAGCTGTTTGAACACACTTCAATTACCCCTAGTCACTAAAAGCAATTTTTAGCTCTATTGTGATTCTGACTGTAACTTTCACAGGTTTTATTGATGTATTTGCATCTTTATAGGCTTGATTCAATTGATCAAAAACTATCAAGTCAATTTTGCACTTGATCTTAGTCAAAAGGCCAAGACCTAATCGAGTCAGCTTTAAATATGTTTTAGCTGCATCTAACATCTTAATGTCACAGCTGCATTGCAGTTATTTGCCCATTAAATAAGGCTGTGGCTGCTTGTGAATTGAGGAAGACTGGCATTTCCAGAGGTTTCTTTTTGTTCAAAGGCTTCAGCAGCCTCTGACTACTTAGTCTATAAACCTGGCTGCCCTGTGTTCATTCGAAGTTGTCTGGGACACAGAAATGGCTGAATGAGCATTTCTCTGTCTGTTTGTTGAGGATGGTATGTTGGAGTTGTCTAAATGTGAAGACAATTGGTTTTTCCTCTGCTGGGATTCATCTGATCAAATGCCTAGCATTGCAGGCATGCTTGTCTTCAAATACCTGAAATACTGTGCCACAGTTAATTTTGCATATCAACTTAAAATAGACTAAAAATGCCTGGAGTTGGGTAAAACATTACTTCTGGGTATGTCTAGGAGAATGTTTCTAGAAGAGACTGGCATTTTATTCAGCAGACTGAGCAAAAAGCCCTCTCCAATGTGAGTAGGCATCATCCAATTTGTCAGGGTCCTAAAAGGAGCAAAATAAGTAGAAGGGTAAAAGCCATCTCACTGCTTCAGCTAGGACATCCACTTTCTCTTGACCATGGACATTACCACTCTTGGTATTCAGGCCTTTGGATTTGGACTCAGACACAATTGAGTTCCTGGGCTGCTAGGCCTTTGGTTCTGTTTCTCAGAATAATTCTGACTAATACATATTCTGTCAAAAAAAGGAGGATCCAAATTATTTTGTATTGTTACTAACAGTAGAATAAGAATATTAAATAAGAGTTACTGAAGAGGACCTTAGGTCCTATTAAGGATGAGTTTTATAGCACTTAAAGCTGTCCAAAAATGAAATGATTTGTCTTGAAATTCAATAAATTTCTTATCACTAGGAGTGTTCTGCCCAAGCCTGGAGGACCACCTATCAGTGATGTTGCAGATATAAAAGAAAAATGATGCATTAATTGAGAACTGGCACTCAATCTCCCAACTTGATAGGATAATTTTTAAGTTACAGACCAAATACACAAAGTATTTGTGAATCTTCTTTAGTGAGTCTAGCTATGAGGATAAAGATCGTATCAGAAAAATTCCAGAGCAGAATTTTCACTAGGATACAGGAATAATTCACCAAAAATTCTTAGATAATAGTATAATCACCATACAAGTACATGTCAAATTAGATGCCATTTATTTATAAACTCCATAGGCTCCGGGAAAGTACTAACAATTGAATGGAAAGGTTGGGTTTGAGTATGGATGTTGCAAAATGAGTAGATTCCAAAAGGATAGAAAGGGGTATGTGAAAATAGATACAGAGAGGACAATGTAAAACACTATATAGAAACTAGAATATATATGTTGTAAAAGGTTTTTGGACAAAAACCTGAGTTCAAACCCCAGTACTGTCCAAAAGGAAAAAAAAAAGATTTTGGTTCAAAAGACCCAAGGCAGTAAGATACTTGGAGAAATTAACGGGAAGTATATTTTTACCTCCTAATTTTCCATCATATGACCTCGTACCTAAGCAAGTAGATGTTGAAGAGCCCATTCTTGAGCTAATTCACCCCCTATTTTCTTGATGCCAGGACCTAAGTGCTGCCTTAGCTCTGATAAGTACAAATAAACTGGACTTAAGCAGCAATAATTACCTCTCACCTAATTTGATCTTGGAATCCATCTCATGAATTCTGTGTAATTTAAAAGCAGTTTCTTTCCCAACAAATACCACCAGTTCTTTTCTGAAATTATGTGAGAGGGGTCTGTCCACCTTTCTGAATGAAAGTAAATAACATATAAGAAGCATATCCTGTGTTTTCATGGCATGCCTATTTACAGAAGAAAAGGACAATTATTATCTTTCAAAGTAGAACAGAGAGAGAAGATAGTCAGTGCTATTATCCAGGCCCATTTATAATCATTGTGGTCCAAAGAGCCAAAGGATGTAAGAAATTGGATGGCTCTTGTAGCAGTGCATTATAATGAATGGGAAATATTTAGAAAACAAGATAGGCAAAAGGAATGGAGCACTTGGCTCCACAGCCTTCTCAGGATTACTGAAGTTAGGAAAGGGAATATGATTTTAAAAAAATCAGAGAAAATTGCAGAACAATCTGTCATGCTGCTTTAATTAAAAAGCTTTTCATCATTTCCAGCTTAAACATCTCTTTTCTCAGTCTTAAAAGTAACTATGGAATCCTCTAGTGATTTCACATTGGTAGTCAGGAACATTTGTTTTTCATTTCCAAGCTGTACAAGGAAAGCATTTTCATGTACTTTCCCTGGTAATTTGTATGAATATTTCTTTTCTCTCTTTTGCTCCATTCCAGAGTAATACATGTTATTTTAGGTATTCAAAATCGACTAGGATGTCAAACACTTTGAAATAAAGGTTATGAGGAATATAGGTGTTAGAGTAGCTCTGAAATACACTAAGTGGAATAAATTCAAACAATAGATGCATTAGGAGGCACTTAGGATGCTAGACACTCAAGACAGCTTAGAAGACATTACTTTGATATCTTTAAAAGGCAGAGAAAATGTGACAAGTCTGTATGCCATTTCTGCACTTGCTCTACACCCTCTTTATCCGTTTGTGTAACCTAACCCTTTCAACATTCTTTCTTCCCTAATTTTTCTTGCCAAAATCCTACCCAACCTCAAGTCCAGCAGCCTGTTTCTATGATCTCTAATCTCCCTAGTGATTAAATATGAACAGACTAGCTCACATGAATATGTTTGTGCTAGAAATGTGGTCCTCTGCCACATAAAAGTTATATAAAAAGGGCTTTATGATTTTTTTAAATGACAATGCTAGTCCTAAAATGATAGTCATATTTCTTGAGTACTAGCTAGATAAATTAATAGTTAAATATCCACCACAGAAATCTATGGAATTTAGTAAAAAAAATAACATTTATTTGACACATGAATAGAATTGCCATTACTTGTTTCCTTCTACTGTGATTTCTTCATTTCTCTTTCTGAAAATCATCACCAGGTTCTACCTTCCTGATTTAGGAGCTTTAAAGGATAGGAGTCTTAGAAAAGTTGAACATCTATTGTGTTGTATCTTGTCCTCATGGCCGTGCTACTCCTTCATGAACTTTAGCAGACACTACTAAGAGAGGTCAGAGGCATCCTATTTGTTGGCCAGTTCACCACTCATGAAGGTTGCCATCTCAGTTTGGAGTAACCTCTACACAATCTCCAGTTTTCCTGAAGCTTTCTCTCTTCTAGTTTCATTCTAGTTAAAAAGAGCCACTTGGATTAAAAAAACCAAGTATCAGAAAATAGACCCCAAAGAAGTTTGAGTACTCAGGTTGCTAAAGCTGGCTGGTGTATCAGAATCTCATGGGAAGTTTGGCTGCCTCACACCAAAACTTTCATCCTAAATTTAGGTGATTTCCCACAAATTAAGGAAGTCTTGCCACAAGCAGTATTTGTAAAGACTTATGTCCCCTCTTCTCTTTCTGCTGTAGCAAGGGCACAGGACACAGGCATTGTCAACCACCACATACACTCTGATCAAGGTTTAAAAGAGGCAAATGAGAGAGGGATGTTTGGAGTGTTTCAGGTATTGCTGTGGTGTCCAGGGCAAGGTAGCAGTTCCAAGGTGTTTTGTTGCACATTTTAAACCACATGATATAACATAGATAGTAGATTTTTTTAAACAGCTTTCTTGAAGCATAATTTATATACCAGAACATTCACCCTTTTAAGTATAAAGTTCAACACATTTTTGTAAACAAAGGTATGCACTCACCACTACAAGCCAATTTTAGGAATTCCCTTCCTCCCACAAAACAAGATCCCTTGTGCCTATTTGTTATTAGTCCTGGTTCCTAACCCTCATAATGGGCCATAGCTAATTTCCTTTCTGTCTTAATAGATTTGCCTTTTCTGGATATTTCAGGTAAATAAAAACAGACCACATGCAGTATGTAGTCTTTTGTATCTTGCTTTTCTCACTGAGCATAACATTTAAAAGTTGAAGCACATTTTAACATAGATCATTACTTTGGTTCTTTTTAATGTTGAATAGCACTCCATCGTATGGCTTTTTGTTTAGTCATATAACAGTCATTGGACACTTTTTCCCTTTTTTTGGCTACTATGAATAATACTCTTGCTACACAGTATCGTTTTAATATATTTCATTTTAACAACACTGGCATGGATTCTGCTCATCAGCCAACATTCATGAGGGATTTGAAGAGCCTTTCAAAATTATAATTTCCTGGGTTCTGCTTCAACTACTGATCTGAAATCCTCACGTCTAGGATGCAGAAATCTGTTAATAAGCTACCTGTTGGCAGTAAGCCCAACCTAACTCTGTGAAGTGACAATTGGGAGGTATTGGTTTAGGTGCTAACTCTTGGGCAAGTTTGGCCACCTCTTTGCCTTTGATTATCTAGTGTTTTCTATTCTGAGAAAACCTATCCTTTCCACAATATCTTCCTCTAAGAGGCTTGTCTACTTAAATGTCCTTTCTAATTAAAATTTAAGTCTTTTAATTTGAAATAAATATTCCCTCCTCTGTGGTCCTATAACATATTTTGTCTTATCCATCATCTCTTATTGATCAGAGTCACCATATTTAACGTTTTATTCTCACCTTTACCCTTTCATTCTCCTTGAATACTGAAACTTAAAAATTTTAGTGTAAGGAATGCTTCCAGAATATTATCTTCTCCTTAGATGTATGGTAGTCTCAAATCCCATGTATGTGCTTGCTACCTTCAACTCATTCAGTCATTCCTATACTTTTATCTTCCATTTTTAGTTTTAGATTGCTTGACAAGAGGATCATGTATTTCTTAGTGAGCAGCAGAATCTTCTCAAACTTATCTGGATTATCTAGGTATTATTATTCGGCTGGTACACATAATCATTTTGTCTGCCTGCTGCCACCCACAGTACCGAGGCAACTGATGTGTGGGAATCATTGTGAAAAGCATTAGTCTAAGTAGAATGCGAGATTCAGAAATGTAGTTTCTGTTCCATCATATGTGCCTTTACAGGCTGCCTCTGTTTTAGGTTTCCTTTTGAATTTATCTATCCTACTTTTATCTGGCAGATCAGGCTGACATCTCTGTCTGAGTTCCCTGCAGATATGAAGACTTGAGTTCTTTCCCAGTTTCCTGGCCTTGTGCTCTAGGGTCTTGTAACATAAAGACAGCCACTTGTTTCAGGTTCCCTTGATGGCTCTGGCCATGGACTTTGGGCAGCCCATCTCTTGATTCTGAGTGTTTAGAATTTGATATTCTTTCTCCTTTTCCTTTCCTCTGACCTTGTTATTCATGTTCTTTGTCAGAGCTTTTTACTAATTTATTATTAAGCTTTCTACTTTCAGATTAAGTCATCAGGGAATCACTTCTCCATTCTGAACTTGTTACTGTCTCATCATGGGTCACATTTAACCATATGGAACCAGCATGAAAGAAGAAATCTAGGATCCAGCCAGAACCGAGCACCATAGTAAAGTCAACATTTGGAAAATGTTGCTTCAGTACTTGGCTCTAAAGCTATATGGGCCAAGCACCAAATCAAAAGGAGAACCCTATTCACAGCACTTGTCTTAGCACTGGTTGGCATCAGTGCTTCCAATTAGGCACATTATCCACCCAGGAATCAGACCAGCTGGTAGTGGTAAATTTGGAAACTCTGTCCAAAGAAAGCTGAACTCCAAAAACCTGTGCCTGCAAAAAAGGGCAGAGCTCCAAATCTGCCCATGACAAAGATGGACAGGATCACTGGGCTTTCCTGGAAGACTCACATCCTAGAAAAGAGGGGAGGGAAGGAGGCTGGTAGAATAACCAAAGAAAGAAAAAGAATGGTAGCAAATCTGTGGAGAATCAAATTTGACAAAACAAGTATGAAAGGGGAAGAGAGAATATAAGGACCTAATATAACCAGAGAGCCATATAGAAAGGACATAATACTTTGGGGGATAAAAAAAGATGGAGGTTCTGCATCTTCGAATAGGTCTTATTTTATTAAAGGGAAAAATAATGTTGAAATAATATCCTTACTCAATCAGAAGTGGTCCAGAAACTAGGAAATCTAAAAACATAACTGGAAAGATGTTTCTGATAAATAACTTAGGTTTTGCTGCTAGAAGTCCACCCCAAGATCTTGGTAGCAAATGTTTACTTGGCATGTACACTACATATCTGTCATATGTTATGGGGGTACTGATGGATTTGCTCACACATGAATCTACTGATCATTGTATCAGAGGAAGGGAGGCTCCTGGAAAGTTTTGAACTAGCAATTAATGATCCATCTTAAAATAGATACATGACTCTTCCATTTATAAATGACTGGCCATAATCAGCTACATGGCCTCATTCAAATACAAAGAAACCAGAACTTTGAAAGAAAATATAGAATCAGATATATTTGGTGAGCAGCATTATCAAATATTTGAGTCCCTTAATTTTATAAAGTTACCATATATTAAAAAAATTAAAGAATATAAAACATGGTGTCAAGTATAAACCTTGGAGTTTCATGATGCATTCTTTGTTTCAGTCACATCTGTGTAATTCTATATACACTCATTGCACAATGGAGTCCTAAGTATATGTTCAAGATTTTTCTACCCCTGCCCTTACCTCCACCTTATGTTGTTTGACTGTGCTCTCCCTGCAAAGATCCAACCAAGAGCATAGAAGCAGTTACTGACAATTATTTTACTTCTTCTCCCCAACTCACAATTAGGTCACAGAACACAGCCATTGTCCTTTTCTTTCTCACTATTCTTCTTCCCACCTTTAACTATTATCATATAAACACCTTATCAAGTATCCATTTTGGAAACTTAATCTCGATACTATTTTTCCTCACAAAATAAAAATTAACCTGTATTTAATAATAATTCATCCACTTTGGCTCCAGCTAGGTTTGATAAAACCAAATTTAATCTACTTGGTAGTTTGGGGTTATGCCAGTATAAATGTATAGAAAGTCCAGAATTAAAAGAATAATCCTACTCATAAATTCCTCAAGCAGTTACACAAATAGAAATATATATAAACCATCATATTTTATTGATGTATTTATTTTTAACTGTGTTGAGGACTGAATCTAGGGCCTCACACATGCTAGGCAAATGTTCCACCCTTGAGCTATAGCCCAAAACCCCTAAAACCATTATATTTTAAAGAAAAGTTTCAAAGAACATATTGAAACTAATAGAGACAAAAGTCTATATTTTGTTTGAAATAAAAAAAATAGTAGGATTCATATCATTCATCTGAACTATAAATGTGTCTTCCCTGCTTTCCAATTGGATATACAATTTTACTTCATCATATGACTAAAACAAATAGGAAAATAAAATAAAAATATGAGTGTCCCAGGAGCTGTTTGCAGCTTGAATATCAAGTAGAACAGAACCTGGGTCACTTAGGCCTATCCCCTTAAATTTTCATGAGGTTAGAAATATGCAAATGAGCCAAAGGGCTTCACAGATAAAAACCCTGGGGGAAATTCTGCAGCACTAAGCAATGTTCAGAAAACAAACTAGACAAAAGAGAGACTTTTACCCTTTTTATAAAGTAAAAGCATATTTCTGCCAAGTAAGTATATACTTACTTGTTAAAGGTGAATTCTTGTCATCTTCAAATTTGCGAGGGCAAATTTACTCAATATAAGTTTTGTGTCCTCCCAAAGTTATGTGTGTCATGTACAGAAAATGAGAAAGCTGATCTTGGTCTACCATCATAATTTATATGAAGTGAATGAATTGGCTTGGGAATTTTCTACATCAAAGAAAAAGTGGCATGGATTAAAATGTTTTTAACATTACATCATGCCTCAGCTATTTGTTTTGTGTTTTCTTCTGCTTTGAATGAGGCTAATTTAGAGAAAAATGTGTTTTTTTCATCCAAAGGGTAATAATCAATGGCATGCTTTCTATTACTACACAATTATATCATCAACTGATAATGATTATGTAAAGTGGCTAATTATTTTCATGATTACTTCAGAATAAGCCTTCTAGGAAACTGCACCCACTCCTTTGAAATGCATAAAAGACTAATTTTATAAACCATCAGCCAAACCATTTTTTTCTCAACTCTTGGAAGTACACTTGTTTGTCTTTACCCTCTGAGTATCTCCATTAACTTGGTCATCCTCCATTCTTCACACTGACAGAGACCAGTGAGGAAGTCTGCTGGGGGCCTGAATTAGAGGTGTGTACCTGAAAACTAATTAAATGTGATTTATTTCTTTTGGCAGCACTTTGCATTTCTCCTTGCATGTTTTATTTAAAACTTGATTGCTTGAATAGCAATAAACAAGCAACAAAACAGAGTGTTCTGATAATTGTATTTCATCTATTTAGCAGCAACAGGATATATGATCTCTGTCACACGTAAGTATAACAGGTCTATCCTTTGTGTCATTAAAATTCCTCTCAGGCCCCAAACCTAGGGTATTTCTGTTTTTCAGGTCAGAGAAACAAAGTTCTTCTCTTGGTTGAAATTATAGTTTCAATACCCTCTCCACCATTAGGCGTTCCTTGATTACTTCATCCAGATGTATCTTTTCTCCATCTTTCTTCTCAATACTGAGTGTACACTTTTCTTGTAGCTCTTATCACATGGGTTAATGTAGTTGTCACTTGAATAACACTTCAGCATTGTCTACTCAAGCAACCCCAGTTAATAGTCCTGTGGTAATTAATCTGTTTCCCTTAAGAGGAAATAAGAATAATGCCTATTCCTATTGGCGTATGGGTGATGTACATTCTATACAAGAATGGATATAGAGTTTTAAAACCTGTTGAAATCACCATAAGAAGCAGACTAAGGTAGAAAGGAGAAAAATGGCATGAGCCAATGAGTTTTAATATATATATTACATGGAAATGTCACAAGGAAACTCCCAGTAGAGCTCTCTTAAACAAAAATACGTTTTTTCAAAAATGGAGAACAGGAAGGTAAAATAGATTCTTTCTGGGGGTTGATACCAGTGGAGGGGATGACATGAGAAAAGGGTGAAGGAGGCTGAATGTAGAGGAAATATTATATACTTAATGTATGAAAACGGATAAATGAAACATGTTGAAACTATTCCAGGAATGGAGAGAGGGGGAAGGAGGATAAAGGAGAATGATGGAGGGGATGAATTCAACTTTGATGTATTATAAGAACTTTTGTAAGTGTCACAATGTACCCCCAGAACAACAATAATAAAATAAAAAAGAAAAAATACAAAATGAAAAAGGAATAGGTTAGGTTCCTGTTGGTTCCTATACTTACCAATATAGATCCTTTTCCAGAATTAGTCTGGCTTTCAAACTTGATAATGCATCCTTATCATGAAAGTTGGTGAAGAAATGTTACCTAACTTGTGCTTCAAAAGGTAAAACTGGGATCCTATTATACACCTGGATCCTCTAAGAAGACTGGTGCTCAACAATTTTGCTTAATGAATAAATGAGAAAACATATGATTGAACTAATTAGTTAGGTAACTAATCAATGATAGAACTAGAAGTTCTTGAGGAGGGGTCCAAGAAGGAAACCAGCAATTAGAAGAGTTGAAAAAGGTGAAGGAAGCAGAAAAACAAAGACCAGAAATGAGCAGAGCCCTGATCCCACTTCAGGATGCACACCATCACCTGCTTTTTCCACTCCTACCTTCTTGTATCACCTGCTTCTCTCACTCCTGCCTTCCTGTAGATGCTGCAGGAACTCCACCCAACATCATGATCTTCACTTCCACAAATAGTTCCTGAGCCTTTGCAATGAATTATTTCATTGAAACCTCCCATAAACAGATAAAGTAGACACTATTGTGATCTCAGTTTTACAAGTGAGGAAACTATGTCTTGACTGACTAAAATGTTACCAGAAGTAATCCAGTTTGGAAGCCAGGATTTCAAATCTCAACCATCTGATTTGATATTTGGGATGTTTGAGCACTGTGCTTTGCTGACTGACTCCCCCTAAATCAGCAAGCCAGAATCATTATTCCATTGCCTAATCTTATAAACATCCCCATACCTTTTTGTAATATTTTTATCTGATTCTGAAAATACCATTGCCTAAGGGAGGTCTATATACTTCCAAAGAGTCTTTAGCTCAAGATGAGTATGTTACTCTGCCTTCTTACAAGAAGAAAGGTTGGAAGGAGAGATGATAGTTAGGATTGTATCTACCTCTTACTAGGGACCCTGAGGCATGAAGCTGTGCCTCCAGGATTCCTTTGCACATCTTAGCAATCCTTACTGTATATCATATATGACCTGATCTCAGAACCCACGTAAGAGCTATTCCAAATAGTGTCACAACCCATTTCCTAACTTAGCCATGCCAACAGCTGAGTACTGTGATTAGTACTGCCTCCAGTCTGAGAGAGAGTACCAGTCATTTAGCCAATAATGGAGCTACTACTCTTTCCCTCAATGACTAAGTGCAAGGAGGCTCACTTGTGTTGTTAAGAATAACACCTATGGCAACAGAAAGATGTGTTTTCAACTTCTGACTATGCCTCTTTTTGCTTTGTGAGCTTTTGGTAAATACTAATAATCTCTGAATTTTAATTACCTAATTTATATAATCAGATTGATAATAAATTTTTTCTTTAAGTGTTGTGATATGAAGTTAAGAGTTTACATAAAATACTTAGCACATGTTTAAAAGCTACCTTTGCTAAAGAGCACTGATTCCTTGCTTGGGCCCACGAATTAACTAAAAGCAGGATAAAAGCTAAGCATCCCAGTCTGCATTTTTGTATCTGTGTTCTTTGACCTGAGACATTCTCTCCTGCAGTCACTCTGTGGCCATCTTAGAATTCAGGGAGGACCCAGACCACCTTCCAGGCATCAATGACTCTTATTATAACTAGGCTCTATCTACCTAGCCAATCCTGAGACAATGAGCTGCCAGCCCTATGTGAACTGGAACTAATTAATAATTAGTAATTATGCATACCCTTCCCGTCCCCAATTCTTCCTCTTACTTAAACCTAAAACAAATGGGAAGGTGGCTGAAGGATGAGTTGAAATGCTACCTTTCTTTTTCCCATGACTGCCCATAATAAACTCTCTTCCTCTGCCCTTCACCATTGCTCATTGTTTATTTGGCATGTTGGGGTGAGTGGCCAAAACTGACCAATGAAATCCAGGAGTTTGGGCCTGGGGCCTAAGCCATCCTATGGAACAAGCTCAATAAGTGGGAGTCAAAACCCCCCACTATAATGCTTCTACAACTGCCACCCTTTGGCAACTACTATGCTGTCATTGCTTCTTTATAAATTTGGTGTGTGGCTCTCATCTGCCTCAAGGCTAGGTCTGTATCATCTCACACAGTGCTTGTAGTTTGCTATGGCTGCCATAACAAAATATTTTGTACTAGGTGGATTAAATAACATAAATTTATTTTTCAGTCCTGGAGGCTAGAAATCTGAGAACAAGAGATCAGTAGGTTTAGTTTCTCTTCAGGCCTCTCTCTTTGACTTGTGGATGGACTGCATTCTCACCAAGTCTTCATAGCTTTCTATTCTACACACTTGTATCTCTGGCTTGTGTTAATCAAAAGTTTTTTTTATAAGAACAGTAGCCAAACTGAATTAAGGACCCACCTTTGTGACCCAATTTCATCTTAATTATTTCTTTCAAGTCTACATTAAAATTGAAATTATGATTCTAATATGTACATTGGGGGAGACATAATTCAGTCTATTAATACTGCCTTTTCCATAGGTATTGCTAAGCAAATCTTTGCTAAGTGAATGAAGTTTTTTTGCCAAAAGGATGGGAATGGTAGTGACTCTCAAATTTCAGTGTGGCTGAAATTAAGTGTCCATCAATATCACACATGTTGGGTCCTCACACCTATACATTCTTGTTCTTGTGTGTACCTACACAGTAGGTTTAATGTGAGACTCAAAACTATGTAATTTTAACAAGCATCTTCAAGGTAGGGGGAATCTTCCAAAAGCTCCAAAATATAGTAAAATAGAGGATGGGTAAAACTTCAGAAAAAGATCACCACTGTTTGATTTCCTTGCTTATTAGTTTTTGAGACATTGTTTGAATTTATTTGTCTCATCCAGGAAAAATACAATCTTGTTATATGTGGTCTGTCATCATTCGATCAAATGTCAAGCCTTTTTGATAACTTTCTTTCTCCAGGTGCAAACAACAGAAACAATTTTTAATGTTTCTTTCCCACAAATTTTAGTTTCTCTTTCAATATTTTTCCCCTTTAGGAGGAATTCTGATTTCCCAGTTTCCCAGATTATTAGATTCTGCACAAATATTCTTGAATACAACAATCTCAGATGATATCATCATTTGCCTCCAACTTTTTTGATATATCTAATTTATACTTTCTATATTGCCCTTAACAATATTCTATGTGGCAGGACCTTATTTCCATGATTTTCTAAAAGACAAAAACATCAGTGTTAGGGTGAACAAAAGAGAAACTATGTTAGAATTGGACCCCCCCACACACCCTTGCAGGCAGCTTACCGATACCCCACTACTCACTGGAAGGACCACACCTAGCCTCAAAGAAATGACAAGCCACCACTTAGCGAAAGGGTCCAGAGCTGAGCAACTTACCTACCCAGTTACCACATCTCTCCTCTAGCTTTGGGAAGCAACGGTTGACTTCACTCTAGAAGAATTTTCCCACCCTGTAGGGTTTCCCCTCCAGACCACTCCCAAGTCTATAAGTTGCTGTGCCAGTGTGCTGCAGCTCTCTTGCTGTGAACCTCCTCTGCAGGACTCCTTCCTAAAGAATAAACCTTGTGCTGTTGTTTGAGCTGTCTCTCTTACTCTTCCATGCATCTTTCATTTCTAACAATAGGCAGTATTCAATTCTGAATACATTTAATCTATCAGTTTTTTAATGCAACTGGGAAAACCTCATACACGTCTTCCAGATAGTTTAACAAAAATCCCGAGTTTACCTTTAAAGTATAGGAAGGAGATTTGGATAAGGATATAGTATAAACTTGGGGAAGCTTCCAACTGAACCATAAATCCACTGAAGAAAATCTTTTAAGGTCATAGGTTTACCTCAAGTACCACCCAACCCCTGCTTGTGAGTCAAAGAAGGTCACTTATGAGAGAGGACACCTAGTAACAGCATCAAAGTCCAAAAATGCTATGGATTTTACATATTGGTCCTCTGTTGTTAATAGTAGAAAAAGGCTTGGTAAGCAAAATAAGTTTCTAAAGGACAGGTCTATAAATTATAGCCTGTGGGCCAGATTCAGATTACTACCTACTTTTATAAATAAAGTATAATTCAAACACCACCTCAGCCATTTATTTGTATATTGCTTATGACTTCTCTCATGCTACACTTGCAGAAGTGAATAGTTGTGGAACAGACTGACTGAGTAAGCAAGTGTCCTAAAATATTTACCACCTGACCCTTTACAAAAAAGTTTGCCAGCATTCATCTCAAGTAAGATCCTCCAGCCATATAAAATATGCATATCAGTACAGTGGAATGAAAGAAGATGCTCACTGAAAAAAAAAAAAAAGTAAGTTGTTCTTCCAAATTCTGTGCTTTATAACGAGTTGGAGATGAGGAAGGAGCCCTTGGCCTTACAGATGTCCTTTGTTAGTAGGATTCACCCCACACCTGTTGACTCCCAAACAAGCACTACCAGTTTTACATCAGAAACGGGTTTGAATGACCCTAAAACCGGGCTTTCTGCAGGATCAGTGTCAGTTCCCTGATTTCTGTCCAATCCTGCAGGGCTGCCTAGACTCCCAGGCGCCACCTTCCCTGCTCAGGGTCATTCAGCATCTCCTGGCCCCAGTTCTAACAAAGGGGAACTGCTGACCTGAGTCATTTAGTTCAACTGCGTGCCACTTCCCATTGAGGTCCCTGGATGCAGGCACAGGGCTCTGCACTCATGATTACCATGAGGGTTGAACAGTCACATCCACACACCAATCACCAATCAGAAGCTCAGTGGAAGGGACAGATTTTCACACACATGAAACCTACACTCAAAGCCAGACTCTGGACACATTTTCTTATTTCTGTTTGTTGTTCTGTTTTGTTTTGGCTTTCCTCCTTCCTCTGGGTCAGTCACTGTGCATCCTCTGTGCTCATTCACTCTAACCTGAAGGGGAACCTCAAACAGGGAACCAAGCCCAGAGGTTCTAACCCCAGCACCACTGGTTAGTCTGTGTATTGCTTCAGCAGTGAACTTTCCCAGTCTAAACTGAGAGGACACTTTCTAAGAGTAAACTCGTAAAAGCCAAGCATAGTTGACTCGTTAACTAATGTTGATTGATTAAATAGTAACCAGGGACAGAAACTTAAAAGTTAAAAATATCATGGAAGAAGGTGAAAGGGAAATTAAGCACTTTGAATAGTGCCTGTGGGTCTGAGATTACATTGGTTTAGGAAAACAAACATGGAGCTAGAGTTAAAACATGACCCTAAGGTCACATCTTCCTATGTTTAATAGCTACATGGTAAAACAGATCTCTTACCTCACTCACTAGTACCTTTCCACCCTGTAAAACATCAATTCCTAAAGTAAAGAGACAGCCAGTAGCAAGCATATCCTCTCCCTTTGGCCAAAAACTGATTTACAGAGATTATCAAGAGTTACCACAGAAGCCTGAACAAGACCCTCAGGGTTTATTTATGTGTCTGAAAGCTAACACCCTAGTCCAAACAGTATAACTTCTTCAGTTATGCTAAATTTGCCATTGTGAATGGGTGAAAATCATTGTGGGCCATTTATAAAAAGTTGTGTGTTTGTGCATAAAATTCCAAATTTTTATTTCTTAACTTCTCTATTTACATAGAGAATTTGACAATGACGAAATATTGATGATACTGATGACTAAAATTGTTAAGCATTGCCTCTATATGAGACACAATGCTAAGGGTATATTACCTGTGCTACCTAATACAACAATTACAAACACTCTTTAAGGTAGGCACTTTTAGTAAATTTCAAATTGTGGAATAGTAGTTAGTCCACCAGGATTCTAAGGACCTATGTGCATTTTCTAAGTCATCTTTCCCAAGGCCTCCATCTATAGATATAACATTGAATTTTTCTTTTACAATGCTAGGGGTGAGCCACTGAAAACAAGATTTTCCAATATTGCCTTAGCACCTTGCACATACTTGAATTTGTTCTTCTTTACTTATTTATATTCCAAATGTACTCTAGTAATAATATTCTTCATATATACAGAAAAGAATCCATTCCCTATTTCTAGTTATGTGATTGAAACAATAATGACATATCAAGAGGAAAACTATCATCTCTGGAAGGGTTGAAGCAAAACTGTGAAGTTTGAAGTGTGTTCTAATAGGAGCTCTGAAAAGATGGAGTAAAGGGTTACATATCATGTGAACATACCAAAGATAAAATTATTAGAAACTGAGAGTGTCATGTTTCTCAAGGCTACAAATCATTGGTAGTATGTGTTAATAGACTATGATTTAAGATATTAACTAGGTTGAGTCTTAACTCTATAATTCTTACTATCTGGATAGCTTTTTTTAATTGGGAAAGCCCTTGATCTCCCTAATTCTTAAGTTTCCTCTTTAGAAAATAATCGTATCACAAGATCTACCACAGAGTAGACACTCTCTTAACCACAACCATTCATTTAACTGGAAATAATGATAGTTCATATTTTCAGTATGCCACAACAGTATTCACTTACTTATTGGGGTATATATACATATGAATTCCTCTTAACCAGCTAAGATTGTGTTTTTTTGTTTTGTTCAAAAACATTCTAAAATGTCTAAGGTATTTTTCTGTGTTGGTGGATTTGATGCATAACCTAATTTTTCTTGTGTCATTGAAATCTTGCAAGACTTTAGGGATCTCCATTTGAGCTTCACTTCTCATTGTTACTCATTAGAGAAGGAGATTGTGGACATGGAAGATAAGACTTAAATATCTCCCAACCCAGTGCACAATAATAAAATTTTACTTTTATAAACAAAACCTCAAATAGATTTAATCTCAGTCGAAATAACTCAGTGGGTATTTAAGGAGCTCTTTATATGTTTTAAGGCTTTCCTGATGCTATGATTAGTAATATTAAGAAATATCACACCCAATTTCTGCCTGGCAGAACTCTGGCTTTAGGCTGATCATTTTCCCCTCATCTAATAAAGAAAGAAAAATTTCAGGAAAATATTCATTAAATTGGGAGGAAAAAAATTAATCTCATCCCTAGTCGATGTACAGCTCTCCTACAAGGACATAAAAATCCCTGTGGATTACTTCCATAAACCAAGGGATGTAATTTGGTATGGCAGAGGTTCTCAAGCTTAACTGTATACAAGAATCACCTGGAGGGCTTATTTAAAAAAAAAACAGATTTCTGAGCCTCACCCCCACATTTCTGATTCAGTAGGCTGGGTGAGTCTTTATTTCTAACAAGTTCTCATATATGCTGATACTGCTGGCCCAAAGACCACATTTTGAGAATATCAACATTCTCTAAGGAAATGAAATTTTCTCAGCTCTGCAGGGTGTATCTTTCACAGAAAGAACTCTTTAACAATCAAGTGAATTTTGTTTTCAATAAGAGATTTTTTTTTCTCCTCTGCCTAACTCGAGTATTTCTGAAAACTCATTCTTTATACTGTTTTATTTTCCTTCTCTCTTGCAGAGCAGTCGCAGCATTCTGTGTTCATCTCTATGCAACTGGTGCTTGTCTCCTTTTCTAATGCCTTTGTCTCCCTCGAGATCTAGGGCCAGAATCCCACATGCTCTTATTCAACAAGAATTTATGGAAATTATGGAATAAATCAATGAATAAATGGATGGATGAGTGGATACTCAATACCCCTAGAGTGAAAGAATTCTTCTACAACTAAAGTTCTTTTGACTGTAAATCACTGTTCCTAATCCAAATTAACTATAGATATACTTTCTAATTCTCTATGATATTTTATGGAAATAAGGATAATAGAAAAGAGGTGCAAGAATGAAGCTGAGCTAAAGTTTCTGTAATTGTGTGGAAGATTTTAGAAACAAATAGGTCTGTGATATTGAAAACTTGCCACACTGGGATATGGGTAAGCTGACATAAGCTCTGATTTGTCTGTATGCCTTTTCCAAACAATTACCTTAGCAAGCTTAACTACCAATAATAGCTACAGAACCACGTATGTTAAAATACGTTTTTTTTCAAGTTTCTGCTACTTCCAAAATTTTTTCCAAGTTTAGAATTGGAAAACAGCTTACACCTGAAATTCACTATGTCAAGCCACCTGAGTTTCACATTCAGTAGATCTGGATTAGGTCCCCAAATTTTACATTCAAACAAGTTCTCAACTGTTTTTGATACTGCTAGTCTGGGAACACTGAGAACCACAGCTCTCCAAGACTGGAAAATAGCTGCACTAAATCGCTAACTTTATAACATAAATTCTAAGAACTGAAAAGCAGCCTTACCACATCTGAATGGCACTAGAAAACTTTATAAAAAGAAGAATATGAATTAGATACAACTTCTGAAATGACAAAACAAGGATCTCTGAAAATCCACCCTTCCGTACCAGCAATGAGAACACTGGGGAAAAAAATACCAACATCCACTTTTTCTGAATGTAAGACATTAAATCAAGGCTTGCTACAATTCAAGGAATATTTATTGAATAAAACAGCTGAGTTGCATAAGACCAGAGAGCTTTGTGATGGTTTTCAGGCAGACTAGAAGTAGGAACAGTTTGGGGCTCATGTAGGTTGCTTGGGGATGGCCAGACCACCCTCACCTGGCTGAGAACCGCCCACACCCCTCCCCATTCATACATTATTGAGTGGGAACCTCCTGGGCCTGCCCTCCCTTGGAGTAGGGTAGGTTTTAAAGGCACCTGAAATAAGACACCTAAAAAACTAGCTAGCATTTGTTGCCCTTAACGCAGAGAAACTAAAGCAGATACCTTAAAGCAACTGAGGCCAATAGGAAAAGGGGACCAGGAACTAGAGAAAAGGTTAGATCAAAAAGAATTAACCTAGAAGGTAACACCCACACACAGGAAATCAATGTGAGTCAATGCCCTGTATAGCTATCCTTATCTCAACCAGCAAAACCCCTTGTTCCTTCCTATTATTGCTTATACTCTCTCTACAACAAAATTAGAGATAAGGGCAAAATAGTTTCTGCTGGGTATTGAGGGGGGGAGCGGGAGGGGGTGGAGTGGGTGGTAAGGGAGGGGGTGGGGTCAGGGGGGAGAAATGAACCAAGCCTTGTATGCACATATGAATAATAAAAGAAAAATGAAAAAAAAAAAAAAAGACACTGAAAAGACAAAACTGGGAGAAATTGTTTGCAAAATATACATCTGATAAAAAAAATCTTGTGTCCAAAATATACAAAGAACTCTTAAAATTAAAAAAATAAAATAAAATAAAATAAAGGCACCTGAAAAAGAAAAGCATGCTCTCTCTACTAGCAAACTCCACCTGTGCCCACCTTACCCTTTGCTTCTTTTTCCCTTTCTTCACCTGGCAGAACAGGTGACTCCCCTTTTCTCAATAAAGCTATCCTACCTCACTCCATTCAGGGGGTCTGCTTGGATTTTTCCATTTGGGGCACAAAAACCAGGATCTTCTGATCACAGACTGCACAGCGCCCTTAACAGTTTAGCTTGTCCAGATTTCATTTCCCTCTCCCTAGTTTGGAGTACCCTTGAGAGTGAACATTCTTACAAGTATGGCAGTAAACTATGGCAGCTCAGCTGCCAGTGGATGGGAACAGATTGATTTGAAGTCCACCAAATGCCTCATTCTCAAACAATTTACCTTATGATAATTCTCTGTAACTCCAACACCACTCTCAAGATGTGCATTTACTTGACCTGACTCAGAGTTTGTTCTGTACAAATAACCACACCAGCAGGGCATTGATTTAAAAAAGTTAGTGAAAATCACTTAACATTGTATCATTAGAGGCTGGCCAAAATTAAAAAAAAAAAAAGACCTGAAAAATGACATGACTATAAGGAAATTTGCAAAGCTTCAATGTATTTCTGGAAATTAAAAGCTAATGTATGTGCACAGAATTGTGTAATGTCCCTTGCTTAGGAAGATCTAAGATGGCCCTAAGCACTCATCTCTGGGGAACTTTGAGGTTCTAGGCAAGTAGGAGGTGAAATCTAAGGCATAGTTTTAAACATTTTATTATAGAAGAAATTCTTTAAAAATACACAGTAATTATAAATATCAATAAAGCTAACTACAGAGTTGCAAAATGCACTAAGGAAAAACTCACAATGCTGAAGGAAGTGACAGAAAGTTGAGCTCTAGTTGAAGATTTCAATAACTTGCTTTTGACAACAAATAGAGTAAGCAAAGAAGCCAACATTATGAACTGAACCTAAGAGACGATTGTGGAACACTTTACCCAAAGACAGCAGATCATATGTTCTTCTCAATGTACTTGAAATATTCTTCAACATGTACTATATCTAGGTCATAAAATAGAGCTCAATAACTTTAAAATGAGTAAAAATTTTAAAAGTGTGTTCTCTTTCATATGTGGGGGTGGATACCAGTGGGAAAGGCTGTAGGAGGGTGAATATGGTGAAAATATTATGTACTTATGTATGAAAATGAAAAAATGAGACATATTGGAACTATTCTAGGAATGTGAGGGAGGGGGATAAAGGAGAATGATGGAGGGGTGAATTTAACTAAGAAATATTGTCAGCACTTTTGTAAATGTCACAATGTACTCCCAATACAGCAATAATATGATAATAAAAAAGAATTTTGAAAAAAGAAATATGTTCTCTTGACCAAAGTAAAACAGAATTAGATACCAAACACAGAAGGAAATTTGGAAATTTACAAGTACATGGTATAACACAACCCACTGATAAACAATCATTCATAGAAGAAATTGATGTAAATAAGCAATTGCTTTAAGATGATAAAAAAATATTATTAATGCAGCTAAAGCATTATTCAGAGCATAACCTATACTACAAGTGCCTATATTGGAAAAAGAAGTTCTAAAATAAATAACCTAACATTCTATTTTAAGAAAAAAGTAGACTAGTGGAGTGGCTCAAGTGGTAAATTACCTGCCTACTAAGAGTGAGGCCCTGAGTTCCCGTCCTAATGCCACCAAAAAAAGAAGAGAAAAAGAAAAAAGTAAATTTGACTCAAAGCAATCAGGAATAAAGGATATGATAAAAAATAAAACATAAATAATGAAATAGTATTGAATATAGGAATTGGGAAATGTCTTCATAAAAGGAACAGAATTGATAGAAGATGGGAAAATTTTATGGATTTTATGACATTGAAATGTAGACTTTCTATTAAATAAATTATAACTAAAGACAACATTAATAGAAATATGAGTCTGAAAGAAGATGTTTACAGCTCTAAAACTAACAAGATTATTATCTAGAACCAGACTGTCTAATATATTATCACTGGTCACATATGGCTATTTAAATTCAAATTTATACCAATTCAATAGAATTAAATTTCTATTCTTCAATTTTACTAACCACAATTTAAGCACTCCCAAGCCATGTGAGGTTGGTGACTCCCATATTCAAAAGATCAGGCATAGAACATTTTCATCATTTCCACAGAAAGTTCTGTAGGACAGACTAATCTAAAAAATCAAAAAGAAAATTAGAGCTCATGTCTATAATCCCAGCTTCTCGGAAAGTAGAGAACAGGAGGGTCATTGTTTGCCCAGGCAAAATGTTAATGAGAGCCCATCTCAACAAATAAGCAGGGTATCATGGTAGATGCCTATATTCCAGCTATGTGACAGGTATAGGTAGGAGGATCAAAGTCTGAGGTTGGCCCTGACAAAAAGCATAAGACCCTATATGAAAAATTTAACTAAAGCAAAAAGGGCTGTGAGTGAGGCTCAAATGGTAGAGTCCTGGCCTTGGAAGTGCAAAGCAGTGAGTTCAAACCACCCTCTCCCCAAAAATGCTGAAAATTCAAATTTAACCTGGGCAAAGGATACAAAATAGCAACTCATGGATAGAGACATCTAAATAGCTCTCAGGATTTGAACACATGCCCAACTTCAGCAGGTCTCAGAGAAAAGAAAAATAAAATGATGACACCAATTTATGCCCAATAGACTGAGGAAATCTGAAAATAGGACTACAGCAAATATTGGTGAAATCAGGAAAGTAAGAACTTTGAGCAGTGTGAATAAAAATTTAGTAGAAAGAAGTGGACCTGTATTTAGTAAAATTAAAAGTGTCTCTATCCCAGCACATATTATACAGACACACACACACACACACACACACACACACACACACACACACACACACACACACCTGGCTGTACATACCAGAGAGATTCTCATCAGGCTGTTGAGAAAAAAACGCTCATATCCCCGGATGCTCAGTCTCATTTTGAGCTGGTTTGGCAAGTCTGAGTGTCACAGCAGAACACTGTGACAGTGCTGCTTCTCTAACAAGACACTTCTCTTGAATAGTACTCCCTTTCAACTCTGTAAAATGTGTAGAGCATTATAGGGTGAACCTTTCCCTGGAACACTGACCATGCTGCATACAAACTATGTGTGCTAAGGTGTAAACTGTGGGCAGTGAGAGTCCAGGAGACTGTGTAGTCTCAATTTCTATTCTTGGAAGAATTTCCCAAATAAACTTTATATTTTATCTGCACTCTTTAGGTCTGTGTGGACTTGTAGAAAAATATTTGAGGTTTCAAGGTGATGGAAGAATCAGCTATCACCAGTGCTTATTACCAGGGAAGTAAGTAAAAAAAAAAAAAAAGGTATACCCAGAATATACCACCTTTGTTGCAGTCAGAAAAAAGTGTTGGTCTTTACTGTGTATCCCTTGATCCTAAAAATAATATTTGTGCCAAAAGGTTATAAACAAAACAAACTCTGTAGTTCATATTTTTATGTATTAAATCTGTATATACAGTAATGCATATTCTATATAAATATAAGTATATTAAGAGACATATGTCAAACACTTCAAAGTAGGTATCCATGATAACAAGTGTTGGGAAAACCAGAGTATATTCTATAGAGGAAAAGAAAAATAAGTTCAATTAAACAGGAGAGGTTGTGCCTGTAATGACATGATAATATGAAGAGGGTAGAAGAAAGAATTGTTTTTTATAAAATGACTTAATTGATAAAGGAACCAAGTGAGTGACATGGAGCTAATGATAGAATATCCTGAGCTTTCCTGTGAGTTTTAAATTAACTGGAAAGACTAGCACCATTTACAACTATAGACACACAATTAAGTGGAGATGATTTGGGTGAAAAAAGCATCAATTCTGTTTTATAATAAGGTGCCAGTATAAGACACTTAAGGAAATAAAAACACAATGTTTATATTATAAATGAAAATTGGAACTTGATACATGAACATAAACTCACATTATTTAATTAGTCATTCTATTGGCAAAGGGACTATCTAGAATGAGCTTTTTGGATGAGAATGTGGATGGGAAGGAAGCTGCGTGAGATACATGTGGTTAAATTACATCAAAACAGAAAAATAAAGACCTATAGAACAACATTGTCCAGGGTGTGCTTTTTCTCTTAAGTGCTTTTTTATTGTTATACTGGAGGTACATTGTGGCATTTATATAAATTCTTACAATATATCAAATATTTCATACTTTCATGCACCTGCATCATTCACCTTTATGCTCCCCCTCCCCAACTCCTGGAAAAGTTTCATCAGGTCTCATTTTTCCATTTACATACATATGTACATGATATTTGCCCCATATTCACTCTCCTATACCCTTTCCCCTTATCCTCGCCCCTCCCCACCACTTACAAGACAGTACCAGTTTTGCCCTCCTATTCTCCAATTTTATTTAAACAAAATGAAAGAAAGAAAAATGACATTTTTGTTTGTTTAAGATGTCTATACAGGGAGTTTCCTTGTGACACTTCCATATATATATATTATAACCAGAACAGGTTCATTGCCTCTATTTTCTTCTTTCTACCTAATCCCCTTCTTATGGTGATTTCAACAGATTTTAAAACTCTATATTTATTTTTATATATGAAGTTCATCAACCATATTCACCTTCTTAACTTCTTTTACTCTCCTTCTCTTGTATATGATCTACCCTTTGCATGATTTGTTTTGCATAACATTGCTGTATTTGTATTGGGTCTGTATTCCACATATGAGAGAAAACATGTGGCCTTTGGTCTTCTGAATCTGGCTAACTGATCATGTTCTCCAGTTCCATCCATTTACCTATGAACAAAAAATATTTCATTCTCTTTATGACTGAGTAGAATTCCATTGTATATAAATACCACATTTCTTAATCCAGTCATCAGTAGCGGGGCATCTTAGTTATTTACATAGCTTAGCTATTGTGAATAATGTTTTAATAAACATGGGTGTGCAGGTGCCTTTATTGTAACCTAACTTACATTCCTTCAGTTATATCCCTAGGAGTGGTATTGCTGGGTCATATGGTAATTCTATTTTTAATTTTTGAGGAGCCTCCACACTATATTCCATAGTGCATGTACTAATTTACCCATTCCCACCAACAGTGTATGAGGGTTCCTTTTTCCCCACACCCTCACCAGCATTTGTTGTTGTTTGTGTTCTTTATGATAGCCATTCTAAGAGGAGTGAGATGGAATCTTAATGTGGTTTTGACTTGCATTTCCTTTATGTCCAGGGATGTTGTGCATTTTTTTCTATGGGTTTTTTGCCATTTGGACTTCTTCCTTTGAAAATTTCTCTAAGTCTTAAAGACAATGGACCCCTTACCTTGTGATGTAGTATACTTATACACCTCAGGGTTGCCTGTTTGCTCCTTACATTTGAAGAGAGTGTTGGATTTTGACTAGGAACAGCTTCTTCTCATATCTAAAGCACTAAGATATGGTTAAAGACTTTATTTTAAGCCCAGTTTCCAATGTCTGGAATGAATTTATCAAGCCAGATTTAGAGAGATTCTTCTTCTGTCATGCCAATGTCTGGTTTACTAACGATAAACTGGAGCTGTCACCTCCAATCTACATTGCTACTAGGATTCTTGTTCTTTTCTTCCCTTTCTGAAGAATTTTTCTTATGGCCAGTTGCTGTCAGTATATTCTGTGTCATCAAAATTCTTGCCTTCTTTTTCTATCCTTTTTATTTTGGTGTTATTGGGGTTTGAACTCAGGACTTCACAATTGCTAGACAAGTGCTCTACCACTTAAGCCATACCTCCAGCCCTTTTTGCTATGGTTATTTTTGAGATAGGGACTCATTTTTTGCCCTGGCAGGCATGGACCATGATTGTCCTAATTCTGCTTCCTATAGTACCTGAGATGACAAGTACTTGCCATTATACCAGCTTTTTCTGTTGAAATGGGGTCTTGTGCACTTTTTGCTTATGTTGGCCTGGAACCACAATCCTCCCTATCTCTATCTGCTGAGTAGCTAGGATTACAGGCGTGAGTGCCCTGTACCTTGTTTTACAAAAAATAGGTGGAAAAGAGTACCAAAATGTTTGCCCACATCAAAAGAAGAACTAATAGTCTTCAAGTTCTTTGGTTGTCATAAACTTTGGTCCATAGTGAGAATATACATAGAAGGATTATCAAACCTACCATTTCATACCTGCAGACGCTCTGATTTTCTCATCTTCCAATATCAAATACATGTTGGTATTTGTATTCACCAGGCCAATTCTTGTGGCCCTGACCTTTGTGGAAATCCTTCCTGCATTCTTTCATTACTGTTATTTTTAGCTTTTGGATAGGTTATTATGAAATTTTAAAATTTTTTATGGATGTTATACATATGCACTTTCAAAGAAAGTTGAGAGATGCTGTAATACAAGCTGCCAGCTCAAACTATTTTAAACCATAATCTAGTATTTGGAAATGTAGTTCTTGAGCTCAGTGGGGATGCCAATTTTGCAGTAATCAGCACAGAAAATACTTTTAGTATTATAGTAGATAGAATTCTAAGATAACCCAGTATTTCCCCCCCATATCCCTTAATCTGACCCTTAATCTGCTTCTATTTTTTGCCCCATCAAAAATGTTGAGTTTTTTAAATAGTTTTGGTGAGATATCGTGCATATACCATGTAATTCACACGTTTAAAGTTTAAGGACTCTGATTTAATAATGTTTAGTATATTAAGTTTATAACTTGCTTTGAACCAATAAACTATAGTAACTTGCTTTGAACCAATAAACTATAGTAAAGGTGAAGGAAGTTTTTAGATTTAAGTAAGATTCCTAATCAGTTGACCAAAATCAGTTAATCAAAATGGATATTATCCTGTGTGAACCTAATTTAATCAGACCCTTTTAAAAAGGGCACAGAGGTAAGGGGAATCTAAGAAGCAGAGACTTACTCTATCTTGCTGGTTTTGAATTGACAGGAATCCTACAGACACAAGGAAAGAAATTCTGTCAGCGACCTGAGACAGCTCAAAAGAGAAACCAAATCAGATGATATAGCAGCCATGGCTAACAATTTGATATCAATATTGAAAGACCCAGAGTAGACAATTCATTCAGGCTGAGCCAGGCTCCTGACCAATGTAAACTATGAGATAATAAACAGTTACTGAGTAAATTGCTAAGTTTGTACTAATTTGTTACATGACAAAAGAAAACATTGCAATTGTTAAGCCACCTGCCCAAGAGATCCACCAGGTAGGAAAAGCACAGAAGATCTTATCTCAAAAGAATCTATGCTGCAATAAACATGGGTATGCAGGTGCCTCTGGAGTAACCTGTGTTGCATTCCTTTGGGTATATCCCCAGAAGTGGGATTGCTGGATCATATGGCAGGTCTCCGTTTAAATTTTTAAGAAGTCTCCAAATTTTTTTCCAGACTGGTTGCACCAGCTTGCATTCCCACCAGCAGTGGATTAGGGTTCCTTTTTTCCCACATCCTCCTCAACAGTTGTTGGTGGTGTTTTTGATGATGGCTATTCTAACAGGGGTGAGGTGGAATCTTAGAGTGGTTTTGATTTGCATTTCCTTTATGGCCAGAAATAATGAGCATTTTTTCATGTGTTTTTTGGCCATCTGAATTTCTTCTTTTGAAAATGTTCTGTTTAGTTCAATTGCCCATTTCTTAATTGGTTCATTGATTTTAGGACAGTTTAGTTTCTTAAGTTCCCTGTATATTCTGGTTATCAGTCCCTTGTCTAATGGATAGCTGGCAAATATTTTCTCCCACTCTGTGTGTGGTCTTTTCAGTTTAGAGATCATTTCTTTTGTTGTACAGAAGCTTTTTAATTTTATGAAGTCCCATTTACTCATCCTTTCTCTTAGTTGCTGGGCTGCTGGGGCTCTATTGAGGAAGTCTTTGCCTATACCTATTTGTTCCAGAGTGTTTCCTTCTCCTTCAGAGTTTCAGGTCTGATATTTAGATCCTTGATCCACTTTGAGTTGATACTAGATCAAGAAAAAGTGGTACTTGTACACAGTGGAATTTTACTCAGCCACGAAGAAAAATGAAATCTTATCATTTGCAGGTAAATGGATGGAACTGGAGAACATCATTCTGAGCGAGGTCAGCCAGGCTCAGAAGACCAAAAATCATGTGTTCTCCCTCATATGTGGACTTTAGATCTAGGGCAAATGCAGCAATGTGGTTGGACTTAGATCACAAGACAAGGGGAGAACACATACAGGAGATATAGGAATAGGTAGAAAACCCAAAACATGAAAGCAGTTGATGTCTCCACTCCAAAGTAACTAATACAGAAAACTTAAAACGACAGAGGTTTTCATGAGCAGGGGATCAGGAACCAACATAAAGATCAGTTAGAGTTGAATCAACATGGGTCATAACTCATGGGTACATGAAAGCAACAGTAGGAATCTCTCTGTATAGCTATCCTTAACTCAGCTAGCAAAAACTCTTTGCCTTTCTTATTATGCATATATCTTTTCTTCAACAAAATAAGTGATAAGGGCAGAACGGGACCTGCCTGAAACTGAGGGGAGGGGGAAAGATGGGGTAGGGGGGCAGGGTGGAGAAATGACCCAAACAATGTATACACATGTGAATAAATGAACAAAAAAAATAAACAAAATTTTAAAAAAAGAATACAATGCCTTACTTTAGCTGCACTTAGGAAAAGCTCCCAGCCCAATTGCAATATTCTAAACCATGTATGCAGAGAGTTTTACATGCAAACTACAATATTCAGGATGCATCTGATAGAAGCCTATTTTAATGCACAAGCACACTACTCAGTCTTTTTCGTTTCATGTTTATATTAACTTCTTGTCTCAAGTTTTGGACTTTGAGTTTTTATCTGAGCCTTTGTACATATCATTGGCTGAACTTGCTTCTTTTATACCCAGGACCAATCAGTTCCATTTTGTAGTTGGTGGATTATTCTTGTTTCATAACCTACTATCTCTGCCTGACTCTGAAAATTTTTCACATCCTCTTTCATTAAGGTTACTGTATGTATGGCTTCAGATTCTGAAACAATTAATTACTTCTTCCTCCACATCCCAAGTTTGGCCCTAGAGCTTGTAATTTTGACATGTGTTGAACTTTGGGAAAGTGATTTTCATAGTGATCAAGATCACCAAGAATTAAGTTGTAGAAGAGAAGACGAATTGTGAAGGAAAGAAAAGGTAAGGATATTAGCCACCTATTCTGAAAGAATGGCATGAGAAGAAAGGAGAGAATTAGGATCAAACCTCTAAAATCTCCAGTGTAAAAGGAGCATTAGTGATGATGGTACATTTGTTTCACTGTATGTCTTCTTTTGAGAAGTATCTATTCAGATCCATTGCCCAGTTTATTTTCTATCAGATTATTTATTCTTACTATTGAATTGAGCTTCTTATATATTTTAGATTTTAATCCCTTATCAGGTGAACAGTTTGCAAATATATTCTCCCATTCTGTAGGTTTTCTCTTCACTTTGTTGATTGCTTCCGTTGCTATGCAGAGGCTTTTTAGATTGATGTAACCTAACTTGTCTATTTTTATAGAGCCAAGATTAGAACTCAGCCTTGGGTCTTTCCAGAGCTTATAAAATTGACAACTAGTGTAGCTAAAGTTTCATAGTTAAAATTTAGGAAAGTTGCCAATAGGTTAATGTAGGTTTTGCTGTGTATAGAAATTATTTTTTTCATTTTTATTAGCATACATTCATTGTACAAGGTAGAAATTATTCTTTTTTTCTCATTTATTCATATGTGCATACATTGTTTGGGCCATTTCTCCCCCCTACCGCTCGCCCCCTCCCTTACCCCCTTCCTCTCCTCGCTTTCAGACAGAATCTGTTCTGCCCTTATCTCTAATTTTGTTGAACAGAGAATATAAACAATAATAAGAAAGACAAAGCATTTTTGCTAGTTGAGATAAGGATAGCAATACATGGAGATTCCAAGCATTGCTTCCATATATAAATGTGTTACATTCTAAGTTGATTCATCTCTAACTGACCTTTTCTCTAGTTCCTGATCCCCTTCTCATATTGACCTCTGTCACTTTAAAGTTTCTGTATTAGTTCCTCTGCAGTGAGGACATCAAATACTATCAGGTTTTTTGGGTTTCTTACCTATCCCCAGACCTCCTGTGTGGTATTATTATTCTTGAAAAAAGCATTCCATAATAAAACTGATGCCAACCAGCTAGGTTTTTTTCCATCCTTAAGGCTAGGTTCATAGATAATAAGTCCCATTTTCTAGGGACAGTGCAGAGATTGAAGACAAACCTCACAACTTTATTAGATTTAAAAAACTAAGAAAAGTAGGTATGAGGATCAAAGGAGGAGGCTAATGGGACAAAATGGGGTTTCTATAACTATGGCTTTTTTTTTTTTCAGCAGTGCTGGGGTTTGAACTCAGGTTTGTGCATGCTAGGCAAGTACCAGGTAAGTCATGCTCCAACCCTACTCTAACTCTATTGCTGAAAACACCAGCTCAATGAGTTATCATATGCACACATGTACACCAACAAGAAATAAATACTATATGGATCTAATAATTCTTTGATAGTTCTATAAAATTCTGAAATATAGAAAATAGTTTTAAACATGCTGTGGCCTAAAATACTAATAAATTCTCTACAAATGTTTCTATGAAGTGTAGCATGTTAAATCTTGATAGGTTTTGCAAATTCTTTATCCAATTAAATGTGTTGAAAATGATATTATGCAATATTCCTACCTATCTTCTATTCTTACCCTCTTAAGACCCTCTGATACCTGGTGAAAAGTGGGAATATCTTTTTGAGGATGTGAAGTCATAAGGAGAGAGAGATCCAGCTGCTGTTGAGCACCAACCACCTGATACCATGAGTGAGGATATCTTAGACCATCCAACCCTTGTCAAGCCACCAGACGGCTGTAGGACAGTAATGTCTAGAGGCAAGATGAGCAAAAATTGCTGACTCATAGGACTGTGAACAAATACAAAAGGTGTTTCACACCATTTGGTTTTAGGGGCAGTTTGGTATGCAGAAATAAATACAATTTAATTTCTACCATCACTTCTAAAATGAATGTGACCTTGAAACAATTATTTTGTTAAACACTCAATTAACATCTTTAGAAACATAGTTTTGGTAATAAAGAGAGAGAAGTTTTCATCCTTATGTCACATATCTTAATTAGTATCCTGAGGAATACTATTTGGGAAAGTAGAAGAAGACAGTTGGCCTCTGATGAAAGAAACCCGTCTCAAGAGACTGTCTCCATGTCCTGCTATACTTGAACATATACCTACTATCTGATGCTTAAAGTGTTTCTGTTCCCAATGGAAAATCAAATGTGGTCCTGATCACCAAAGAAATACACAGGTCTATCTGCTCTTAGCTTTTGAAGTTAAAATCTTTAGAAACTCAAGTAAGTACTAATTATCAATCTTGCACTTGGGGAGCCATATTTATAATTCATTGGAAGCAAATGTTATGATTTGCTTTTTGTCTTCTGTAAATATTTTCAAACCTCATTTTATTTGTCAGCAAGAATTATAATAACTGTCTCATCATTGAAATTAGATAAATACTACAAGTAAATCACTAACAGCTATAGGCAGCTATTAATAAGACACTTGAATCAATGACTCTGATAGATTATTTTAGCATTCTTCCCATTTGTATTTAATTATAACACTTTCCTCAACACACCAGTGCTCTGATCCTCACTGTCCTGGTGAAGATCTTCTTTTTCTTCCCTCTCTCTTTTCTTTTGTTTTTCTCGCAATTAAAAAGCAATGCCTCTAAGCTAAAAGCATTCCTATTTCTAAACAGTAATTTTGTATTCTGTTCTAAATCCAAAGTCTAAGCTTATTTCAAAGTCTTGCTCTAAAGCTTTACTTTAATCTTTTCCAAACATAAGGCTGCTGCTAACAATGAATCTGAATTTAGCATGTTAACATCTTTGCAGCACAACTGGCTGTAGATTATCAGCAGAGCATGTGTTCGTCTAAATAATTTAATTTGATGGAGCATTGAGCAAAACTTCATGTTATAAAATTTCAACCCTGCCTCGTGTAATTTCAATCATTATATACTTATTCATTTGGACTTAAGGATTTGTATCCTTATAGTTAATATAAAAATTCACTTACTTCTGGCAGAGACTGACTCTTGTCAGTAAACACTGGTCTAATAGTTAAGGATATATTTGAAATTCCCTAAGAAAAGAAGTTTATGGGAATAAGACATGGATGGGAGGAGGCTACAAAGTAAAGAAAATTTCATACACTCATGTCCAAGGAAATTTTTTTGGAAGCTTAATTTTTCTATACTCCCAGGTTTTCTTATTCATAAATCACTTTAAAAACCAACCAATTTTTTCCTAAAGCATGAATTCCTACAGAACCCCCCCTATAAACCTAGTACAAATGATTTCATGACACACTAGTAAAAATGCCACATCCCAGAATAGCCTGGATATGAGATTTTGATGATGCCACAAGTATGGAATTCTGCCCCAACCTATATCTCTCTATACATATTCTCTTTCTATAACTCTAAACTTACTCTGTGAATAAATATATTGTGGGATCTTCATAGTCAACATTACAAAATATTTGACCATATAGGATAACATAAAAAACTGGAAGAGAACTTAAAAGATATGAACTTGTGGCTTAAAAATATTTTCAAAAGTAAATAAAATAACTAAAAATAACATTTTCAGCTGGGCACTGTGGCTCAAGCCTGTAATCCTAGCTACATGGCAGGTAGAGATGGAAAGGATCTTGGCTCGAGGAAAACCCAGCACAAAAGTTCATCAAGATCCCCATCTCAGTCAGTGGCTGGGCACTGTGGCACTGGCTTGTCATTCTCAGCTATTCAGGGAAGCGCAAATAAGAGGATCATAGTCGAGGTCAGCTCTGGCATAAAGCAAGACCCTATCTCAAAAAACCAACACAAAAATGAATGGCAGAAATGGTTCAAGTAGTAGAACACTGCCTGGTGAGCAAGAAGCCCTGAGTTCAACCCCCAGTAACCCGCCCCCCCCCACACCCCAAGCAGCCACTACAATAAAAAAATTCAACTATGATTTGGTATTTAGATTAGCATGCAGCTTGATACCAAATTTCTAAATAAGCTTAGGATTTGGAGTTGATAACTAGAAAGAAATTCTCATTTCTCTCTAGGAAACTGGGCATGAAAACATTACCAAGATTGGAAGAAAATGCTTCGTTTGATAAACAAGGGCATAAAAAGGAAGGCAAATACAGTTTCTTCTTCAAAAAGTTGGAGTTTTACATTAAGAAAATCAGGATAAAATAAGAAATAATTGTAAAATGGTCTTAGAGAATTGCTAAGTATTCACTAGTAGGCTAAATAAGCAAGTGATTGCAAAGAGGCCATGGGGACACTTCTAAGGATTAAATAAATTTCTGAGAATTCATTATTGATTCTCTGTTCTCTCCTTATTCAAATATTGTCTGTCCTTCAAAGTTTTAATTGTATCTTTACCACTAAGTCTTCTCTGAGCATTACAGCCCACCCTGATGTCAACCATTTCATAAGCCTGAATCTCATCTCTAAAGAGGAAAGTCCCTTGAGGTCAGGAACTTGGTCTTGTATTATATTGTGTTCACATATGTTGTTTACTACCCACTAGTTGCTTTGTGACATGAAATGTGTCCTGAACTAGGCACCAGTTCGTGGGGTTCTAAGCTCCATCACTGCCACATAACTTATTTAACCATAGACTGGTCAGTTAGAGTCTCAGTATAGCTCCTTCCTCCATATACTAAAGACAGAAGGCCTACTGTCTACCCTCAACATATTGTGAAGATTAAAGGAGGAATTACGAATGAAACTGTATAATCAATTATAATTTTCACAATGTGATATTTTGCTAGCAAATTTGGTACATCGGTGTTACTGACCAAAGGCATAACTGGTGAATCTAATTGCCTCCTGGTCTCATTCAGTATGTATAAAGCATAATTATGCATGTTATATTAAATAATAATGACTAAGATTATTTGGTATGCCTATGTCATCAATGAAACCATTTATTAACATACAGATCATATATGCCACAATTAGACATGTCACTCTAGGCAAGAGAATTGAACACTATCCTTTGAATTATCTCCAGCCTTCACTCCTGTGAAGAGCAGGAAGGTCTAATAAGACAGTTCATACATATAGAGCATGATGTCATGACAGAAACACACTCTTTACCAACCTCTCTAGACCTAGACTCAATTCATATTTCTCTCTCCTCACTTCTAGAGAGGAGAGGGGAGATAAGGAGAGAAGAAGAGACTCAAAGACTAATTTCCTATTTCAAACAATTATTTTCAAGAATGTGTCCTATGTATACAAAATGTATTTAACTCATAAGTTAGTATATCAGTAAGATAAGAATGCTAATTCAAAGAGGGTGTGAAGGCTGGTTATAGTCATTAAAAATACTGAGGTTAGTTAATAATAAGGTATCATAATTGACTCACTGATTATAAAAATATACCCTAATAATACAAGTTGTTAATAATTGAAGAAATGAAAAGTTGAGGTATATGAGGGATGGTGATGAGAGGGTGAGAAATTATGGAAATTCTATGTACTTCCTGCTCATATTTTCTGTAAACCCAAAACTGCTCAAAGAATAGTCTATTTATTTCTCAACAATCAAAAATAATAAGGTTTAGATAAGATTTCAATGTTAAGAAGAAAAGCTTATTAATGTTTTACAGGACGATAGATCTACATCCTTGGGAGTTATCTTTTATAATAAAAAGAAATAATTTGAACTGAAGCAGACAAAAATGAGTAAGTTAACATAAAACTATATAATTTCAGGACTTCAATCAAATAGTAAATATCACAGTCAAACATAGGTATATTCACTTAGAAAGAAATCTTGGTGACCTATTAAATAATACTCCACAATGACACTGGAAGAACACATCCCAAATTTTCCCTTATTTTTCAGTTTTAACTTCATTTTCTTAACATTTTTGTTACTATTATTGTTCTTATGACCTTCACTATTGGTTTTCATAGATCCAGCATATTTCACCTCCAACCTTGTTCTCTAACTTGGCTTTTCAGCTTCCTTCATACTGTTGGATGCTCCCCAGACTAGTCACATGAATTGGTTCTTATCTTGGTTTATACTTTTGGCATAGGCATCTTAATAACCTTCCTCAGCTCCTTATCCTTTGCTACCCTAGCTCTCAGACTAAGATGTGATTCTAGTAACAAGAAACTTGTCAAAGAGTCAAAAGAGGAACAAAAGACAGCAAAAGCCAGGAATTCAAAGAAATGCAAATAGTATCACCTTACTACATTTCTTTCTATCCCTGTTTCTACAGTCACTAGCATTCTTCTTTCTCAAAACCAGGACCTCAGCTTATGAACCAATTTTGACTGAACCTAAAATTAGTTGGTCAATAATCTTGCTAAAATCCTTAGGAAGAGTTTATTAGAAAGGCAAAAATAGCATTAGACCTTTAGTAAAAGGCAAAACAGCCATGATAGAAACAGACTAATGACAGGATGAATAGCCCAAACAAAAAGACTCTTAGGCACAGTTGACAAGTCAGCACAATGTAGAAGTTAAAGTCAAAGTGATATTTCAGGCCCCCAAAGAAGTGTATGTTTTGATTTTACCAGTTACTATATATTGAGTGTGGGCAAGTTGCACAATTTCTCAGAGTCTCAGTTTTGCCAAAAAGAAAATGAAACAAAAATAGTACTTACCACAGAGAGTTGTTTAAAGGCCGAATGAGCTAGTAAAGTAAAGTTCATGAGAATCAGTGGCTCTCAGATCATGTCTACTGTGTTAGAGCTTTGCTCTTCATCAAACATTTAGTGGCTCACAACATCAGGCCCTTCATCTCTTTACTAAAGATAATAGCACCGTCTTGACTGAGACCCAGCATTTTTAGAAGGGTCAAATGCATACCTGTCCCTTATAAGGTGTCAGTTTACAGTAAAATTTGGGATGGTGGTAATGTCATTAAGTAATTAGACTGAGAAGTAAATTAGATTAGCATTTTATTTTATATAAGCATGAATATATTTGAAAACAGATGCATGGAAAATTTTACATTAATTTTACGATTAAATGAGTCATTACAAGATATTTCATATTCAGTGCCCATATAAAGCTCTGGCATCCCTCTCTTACCATCACCTTCCCTAAGGAGGGTAAATTTGCTCTCTTTTATCCTTGCTTATATTTGTGCAAATATGAAGTATTTCTCCGAGCAACATCAAGAAAAATATGAGCAAAGAATTAGCTCAATTTTTTTCAAAATTGATGGGAGCTGTGGAACAACAGTAAACTTGAAAACAAAAGGAGAGCACCTAGCACATTATGGGGCTGAGATAGGAGAACACATTGGGGTAGGCGGTGAGGGGAAAAAATATTCAGAAAGTAATAATAAAAAAAAATCTTTGATATTCTCCTGTGTTAATAACCTAAACACCAAATAAACTTTATGGACAAGTAAAATCATGGAATTTTGGTTCCTTTTTATGTCATTGTTCTCTTAGACAGGTGGCTAATACCTTGATGCCATGGTATACTAAAAATTATTGGTCTTAAACCATATACTGCCTGGTCAACATGATAATGGCATGTGGCTTGCTTTGGTGATTATGTTTATTTGTACCTAATTAAAAATTACTCAAGATTCAGGTCAGTAATGGTAATTCAATGGATTTTTCTACAGGATAAAAATCTATGAAATGTAGAGAAATGTGATACAATCAGAATCTAAGAGACATTACACAGACTTTGGAATATAAGGAGGCTGCACAAAGGGGTAGCTAGAAATGAATACTAGACTTTTTACTCCAAGGTCACCCAAGGCCACAGGCAGAACTCTGTGAATCAAGCTAGGCAAATAGTGGCATAGAACCTATAATATTCCGGCCTTGATTAAAGACTCAAGTTTATGCTTTCCCGTGCTAGGGCTATATGTGTATTCTGAGTTTCTAACCAGTGATAATATTGTTTTTCCTACTTGAACCCTAACCCAGGAGGAGTCAGTATCCCTGCAGTAGTTATAGACCAGGGAGATTAACTCCCCAGGCCACAGTTGGCAATGTCTGAACACAACTAGAGGGGGTAAGCAAGTGACATGTAGTTTGGAGAGGTCAAATGACTGGAAAATATCCCCATAATGCAGAGGACAGAACTCCACAAAAGCCTTTATCCAGCACCAAAAATCTGTAAGTTTGAAACTGAGGAAACTATACCAGAAGAATATTCCTCTCTTCTGTACAGACTTGTATGGCATAGAATCAACAAAACAGAACAGGTAGCATACAACTTAGAGCTCAAATAAAAATGGAGAAGGGAGCCGGAATTCCCAGACTTTTGAAAGAGGAAGCCAGTACTTGACAGAATATATTGGAAGGAAATAAAATTTCTGTAGAAATGTAGTAATGAGGGCTATAAATAAAGTAAATGCTGAGCACATCAGGGATAATTACATATTTTTACAAAGAATACATTGTGATAGAAAAGTGACATCCAAAAACAAACAAGTATGAAACAAATTGGGAAAAAAAATGTATAAAATTTAACAATGCAAGAAGAGGACAAGACCAGCCAGGTGATTATTGATTTTTTTATGAGGAGGGAACTGAGAGTACACATTGCAGTTTGTTGAATATATTTATGCTTACATGCCCATAGGCTTCCACAGTTATTATTGTGGAAGATTAAATATGGTTCAAACTCTGGCTCTTCTTCCTTTAGGAAGTGGAATTCATGTCATGGCCACTTGAAACTGGAAGATGTTTGTAAATGATTGATCAATGGAATACAGTTTCTCAATCCAGGCCTTAAGAGACTGGTACATTCCACTTCCTGCTTCTTGGAACACTTTTTCTGAGAACTCAGAGATACCCTGAACAAACTGTAGTTTTCCCTAGAATCGGGACTACTATCCTGGAAAAGTCATATGGAAGAACTCTGGTCAATAGCAATGGATGTGCTTAGTCTTGTACCCATAACTACCAAGGTGGCAGGTATGTGAGTGCAGCTGTCTTGGACTTTCAAGACCTACCAGCTGCAACTATGCAATGATAAAATATATGTTGTCTTAAGGCCTTAAGTTTTGAAGTATAGTACAGAGCAGTATATAAAATGCTTTCTTGTGTATTTATAGAATACCATTTTACAAACTCCTTTGCAGATATTGCCATAGAGGTAGAGATAGAGATAGACATGAAAATTGAATGAACTTTGCCTTTGCATGACAGATTCTTGTGCTGGAAAAGAAAACAGCAAGTAAACATTCCATTTTATAGGTTGTTTATTTCAATTGAGGTTATCTTTAGATTATAGAATTATAGCACAGCTTGTAGCAAAGGGAATGGCTTTCAACTAGAGATAAGACCAAAAATATCAGAATTAAGTTCCCACCAGGCATGGCAGTACTGCCAGCTTTAATCACATTTTAGTGAGAATTCTTTGATTCTTATTCAGACTAATAGGAAACTGACTAATTACAAAGATATTTATTACCTTTTTTTTTTTGTAACACTGTCCTTTCTACCTGTAAATTTTTCCAGAGTCTGATTTATCTTTTATCTTGGCAAAAAAGAAAAATAAAGCAAAGCAACACACACCTATTTTTTGTGTGCTTTACACTGTCATATGTTCAAAGAAAAGTTTAGCATTTCTCTGCTTTTCTTAAAACCAATGGATAAATTGATTTTACTCCAGGAGGTTGGAAGCAGAAAAGAGAGAGAGCCAATTCTAGATCTAGAGGTGAGAGAGTGGAGCAACCACAGAGCTATCGCTGTGAATTTGACTAATGATAATAGTCCCTTCTCATTTTGGCCTGTCCCTTGCATTAACCCCATACCTTCAACATATCCTTGCCAGTACACCATGGAGTAGCATTATGACCTTCCATTTTCTTGACTACAATACATCTTTCAGTAAATGACAAGGTGGCATGGGCCTTTTGTAATTGGTACACTGTTAACAAATAATAAGCTTCTTTATACTTTCACATTCTGTTATATGGTCCCTTGGTACCTCATAAGATATGGAGGAATCTAATAGGATATCTGAATCAGAGAGGACTTTGTTCTGTAGACCATTTCTGGGGGCCAAGTGTAGAATGGGCAGGTGTAAGAAAACCAAACTCCAACCTTAGTTACTCAGTTCTGGGGATAAAATCTCACTGGTATATATGGAAAGGTAGTTATTTCAGTTTACTATCCAAGACTTTCAAGTAAAGCAAAAAGATATAAAAAGGAACAATCTGAAAGAGATTTAGAGTTCATGATTTTCCCAAGTAGACATTAAAAAGTGGTAAACGAATTTTTCTTTAATGACTATAGGTGGAATTAGTTTAAAAATGTAGGAATGAATAGATCAGAGTTGGCGGAATATGAAATTTATAAATTCAAGCAAGTTGATACGCAGACATGAGAATCTTTTGTTTTAATAGAAGGGGCAGCTGGTAGTCAAGCGAAATCTTGAAAATGCATGCACACATGCAGGTGCTTAAAGGCAATAAAAATCCTTCTGCTGCCTTTACAGTATGTCCAAAGATGAAAGAAAATATTAAAATAAAAGTGAAAGTTAACCCGAATAGAGCTGATGATCGATGATGGAAGATTCAAAGGTCCCAAAGGTAGAGTGTCACAGAAGGTGAGCTCTTCCATGGACAGGCATTAACTATTGGTGTCAACTAGCAATAAAAAAATATTCAGAGATTCTATCATTACTGTCTTTGTCCAATCACTGTCTTCAGATACTGATTATTAATGAACAAAGATTTATTTTCTCACACATATAGAGACTGAGAATACAAGATCAAGAAGCTAGTAGATTCAGCTATGTGATAAGGGCTGCATCTTCTAGAATACAGGGATGCTACTCCTTGTGGAATTCAGAACAGTAACCTAGCCAAGCAGAGTCTTTTTTTTTTTTTTTCCGGTGCTGGGGACCGAACTCAGGGCCTTGCACTTGCCAGGCAAGCGCTCTTCCACTGAGTAAACCCCCAACCCCTGCCCCCCAGCACAGTCTTAAAGCCCTTTTTATAAGCACCTTATTCCCATTTGCGTGGGAGGAGCCCTCATAGCTTAATCACCTCTTAAAAGACCTCATCTTTTAGTTCTCGCTCATTGGTAATACCTGAATTTTTGAAGGGGCATATTCAAACCATACCAATGATGAATGCACAGGCTCTTACTTTAAGGATTTACTTGTGTAATTGTCTTTATGAAGTATTACCTCAACAGAGAATTACATAGATGCTTCTCCTCTTATGATGGGGTTATGTCTCAATAAAACCATCCTAAATTGAAAATATCATTAGTCCAAAATTGCATTTAATATGCCTAACGCATTAAACACCATATCATAACACAATTTACGTGAGTATCCCATTTATTCTTGTGATTGCATAGTTGATTGGCAGCCTGGGCTCACTGCTCTTGCCAAGCATCCTGGGTGTTTTATTTCATATTGCTAGCCTGGGAAGAGATCAAAATTCAAAAACCAATATATAAGTGTCGCAATGTACAATAATAATATGATAATAAAATTTTTAAAAAGTTCAAAAATCAAGTAGTTTCCATTGAATGCATGCAACTTTCTCATGATTTTTAAGTTGAAATACAAGTTGAACTATCATTAAGTCAAGGCTCAGCTGTATTCTAAAACCTTAGCACTGTTAATAGTGCAAAGGAAACCAAAAATGAGGATATTTTCCCATCTTAAGATGTTCAGTATATGTTTATGCCTTCTGATGAAAACTGTACTTTAGGTCTCTACCAAATAAACGTATCTGTAAATTGAAAATAAGAATGTTAGCACAGGCAGAACTTAGGAATAGTCTCACTAATCATGTAGACTTGTTTTAACTTATGTGTGGGAAAGTGCTAAGATTGATGGTCTGACTCCCATATCAAAGCAACAGCCTTAAGGATGTTAAGCCTTTCCATGTAACCAAGTATCTCCAATGAGGCCACTATCTCCTGAAACATTTTATAAACTATAGTCATAAATATTATAGATTCTACTGAATACCTTCATGGTGCCATAAATCTTTGGGAGTGGCCAAAAGTCTTGAGAATTAATTTGGATAAACATGATGAGGTATCAACCTCAGTTGTGATACTTAGGGGCAAAAAGAAAGGGCATAGGAATTGAAGAGAAATTTTCAATATGACCATTTAGATGATTCTAAAAGCAATTCATATTTAAACATATTCTCATTATTTTTAGCAGTCTCCTAATGTATGACAGAGACATGTTAGCCAAAACTTTAACATATATTTCTATTTTTGTAAAAAAAAAAACTTGCAGTGCTAGATGGCATTGATAACTAGGAATGGGCAGTATTTTAGAGTATTAGTCATGCATTAGAGAAAACAGTCTCATCATTTGATGAATCAACTATTGCATGATCAATCTTGGTTATGGATCTCTGTATCATGTTTATGTGTGGTATAATTATTTTCACTTTCTGTATCTGGTAACATTATATCATCTTTTTTGCTCCCTTAAGTAACAAATATCTTAAGATCAACATCTTCTATAAATTTCTAACATCATTCATTTAAGTTAATAAAATTTTATAGAGTAAATCTTACCTTGCAGGTACTGTACTTGTCTCCAGAGATAAGGCAGTGAACGAAATAAACAAGGTGTTTCTCTCAAGGAGATTAAATATTAGTGGAGAAACAAGATAATAAATGAACAAGACAACCTCATACCAAGAAAAGTACAATAAAAGAATTAAAAGTTGTGCCTTAAAGAGAAAAATGGTTGGGTGTTAAATATGCGTAGCTCTGTGAATAATTGTACAAGAATATAGAATTTCTATACCTTATCTGGGGTATCATCCTATCAGACACTGGCTCTCCACTATGGTATTGATATGAGGTTGTGGAGTTTTGTGTGTTTGTGTGTGTGTTCAATTTCTCTTCAAAGGCCTCATATGTATTACTAAGCATCATTAATCTCCTTAACATACTTTAATAACTTTTAGTAAAATTTATTAACTTCCGCTAGGCATTCTTCAAATGAATCTACTGTATTCAGGTATTTATTTAAATTCTGTCTGAGCCCATTTTTCTTTCTATTCTCTATCAGATTCTGTGCTCTATGAAACTAATCGACTTTCAGTCCTCTAGCCTTCTAGATTCATGCTTTGTTTTAATGATTAATGGAAATAATGGGACCTCATCCTCCCTTTGACTTCAGGGAATTGAGGATCCCCTCCAAATTTTCTCATATCTCCCAGGGGGATGTTCTATATCCTGGCTGTCTGCCCTCTCAGGCTCTAAGCTTCAGCTCCTACTGTCTTTCATCATTTCTTATTATCATTTTACCATTTCTCCACACCCATTCCAAGATTAATTGCTCTGTATCCCCAAATAAAGTCCTTTTCTAACCCTAGAGGAAATGCTAACCCAAAGCTGATACTGTTAATGATTATAAACCTTTGCTGGAACTTAAGGGGACCCTGAAATAAAATACAGAATAGAAGAGCCACATATCTGACATCATTAGTCCCAAATTCCACAAGACCTATCACTTTTCTAAAGCCTTATCTTCCTGGGACTATCTTCCTCAAAACTTATCATACCTTAATGTCTTTGCTTTATATTGGATATAAGGTCACCTTAGGGCTGCTCCTTCTGATCTGTCCTCAAAATACCAAGGATGATTTCATTCTAGGTCAATCTCCTCCTTATTTTTTTATGCAGAGCAGTCTAGCTCCCTTTGTGTTATTTGACCAAAAAGTTTAGTAAATTTTTTCTTCAATCAAAAGGTAATTTTCTTCCTGATGTGAATTCTGTAGCTTCCTTAAAATATGAAAATGGCTGTAGATAATTCGTTTCATTGTTTTCAGTAGTAATTTTCCTTTCTGCTACATTCCCTTGTGTTCTCATCACCTCTAGGTATTTTCCTCTAGTGCTTCATTATGGCAACAAAGATGAAAAAACAGGGAATGAGCAGAATGTATGCAGTAGTATCTGTCAATCACTGATCATAGAGAGTGCTTGCCAGAGTTAAAAGAGCAATTACAGATCAAATAGAGCTCAAGGAAGTTCTGCCTGGGGGCCACAGATTGGAAAGTGCAGATAGAGGTAGCAGACACATCCAAAAACTGATTGTCCAAAATGAGACAGCAACATGTAATAAAACAGCTATGCTGTGGGCAAATGAGTTTTGCAGGAATTATGAAAAGCAGACCTCAGCATATGTAATTTTTTTCATTCAAAAAAAATTAGTCATGAGGGCGTTAAGAAATAACAAAACAAACCACCAAGATGCTTATTTTTAAGAGAGCCAGTAGAGCACTATACCTTTGTAGGAACTATCAGCACATACCAACAGTTCTCAGGAGACATAACAGTAACCCTTGGGTAGGTTGGGGACCAGGACCACCTTAGAGTCTGCCAGTTATCTGAGTCTGAGCAAACGAGAGAATCAGCCTCTCTGAGATCCCAACAAGAAGAGGAGCTGGTCAGATGGTCCCACTAGACAGTTGGGGGGAACGGGACTAATAATGGGGCATGGACTGGCTTCTGTAACAACGTTCCTGAAATCTCCAGCCTAAAACATCAAATTGTTGCAGGCTGTTTTTGTTCAGGTGTTTCCATGTTTCCTTGTTTATTTTCTTACCTATAATAGACCATCAAGACAGAACTACTAGCTGGTTCCTCACACTGATCACTTTAAGACTTTAAAGAATGCTTCATTGTCTACAGTTTGGGTCATTTTAAGTTTAAGGTTGTGTACGTTTTTTTATCTTGAGATAACATCTTGCTATGGAGCCCAGGCTGGTCTCAAACTCTCAATCTTCCTGTATCAGTCATCTAAGTGCTGGGACTATAGGTGAATACCACACCCAACGTGGCTTGTGGACATTTGTAAAGTTAGAAATTTGCAAAAGAGCTGATTTCCCATTTTTAGGTCGATGACTTAACTTTCTAAACCTTAGTTTCCCAGTCTGTAAAATGAGAACAATCACAAGAACTCAGAAGCTTCTTGTTGAAAATAAACACATATAAACTTGCAGGCAGCACAGTGGTATTATGTAGTTTATAATCAAGAAATGTTCTCTATTATGTTATCATTATCATCACCATCATTATCATACTACTTTTATAACAGTCACTTAATATAACTAGATGTCCTTAGGCATTCTCAATGAATGCCAAGAAGTAATTATTTATTCTACAAAGATATTAAGAACTCCAAATTAAAGAGCACAATAAACTATTCACTGCAAATGAATCCATCCTTGTAAAATCCAAGGATGTTAAAAATAAAGACAGTGGTGGTCCATTTTCAAGACAAGGCATTTGATCCTAGGAGCTTGTTTGCCTACCAGCTTTCAGATATTGGGGGAAGGGCAACTGATAAGGGAACTTAAACTGGGAGGGGTAACTCACATAGGAAAAACTCAGAAGACACATGTCAAAGGGAGACCTGCCTGCCCCAGGAAGAGGCAGATCTCACTTCCAGAATCTGACCAATTCCAAGAGAAGCATATTTTAAAATAACCTAATTGGAATTAGGCCATGATGATGAAAAGAATGCAAACTCCATAGTACTCAGCCAATTAGGAACCAGCGGAGGAACCTGCACTCTAGCAATAAATGCTTATTTGTAACTGCCCTGGGTGTGCCTGGCTTACTAGACACCAATCTTCCAAGACTCCCATTAAAGTCTTGCTTCTGCTGTACTCCACGTGTCTCTGAGTCCATTCTTTGAGTCTGGACAGGTTAGCATATTTCTCACAAAGGATATTAGGAAACTATGAAAGTGGGTTTCATCAAACAGAAAATATGTAGATTTAAATTAACAAGAGTTTGCAAGTAAAACTCCACAAACAAATATGTTTTTATATCAGAGTAGGACCTAAAAAATAATTAAATGATAATTCAATAGTAAAACTGAACTTGTACAAAGTAAATAGTGTGCAAAGATCAACAAAGCTGGCATTAAAAGTTAAAATTAAGATTAAAATTTTCATTAAGTCACACACTCGTTTCTGTGTGACTTAAGATTTTACCTAGCTTCTATTTAGAATGCCAAGTCATCTTTGTTGTTGCAAAATTTTAACATCTTTATTAATATTATTTACTAAAGATTTTATACCATTTTTAACAATTTTCTCAAATAAAAATTATGACGAGAAGAAAATCTGATTTTTTCACCAAAGAAATAGAAGAGAACAAGTGACATATACAGAGCTAAAGCAAAGCAAAAATCTCAAGTCCTAAGCCTGGAACATTCTTAGTCCAAGTCTTCACCCTATAAGTCATGGTCTCTGCCTCTCTGAGTGACGATGATTTAAACTACACCAGAAGGGCTATAATTCAGGGAGGTTGTTCAAATGCCCATGCTTCAAAGACCCAAGGGACAAAAAGAAAATAATGTTTCTGAAATTGAAATATATCACACATTAGGCCTTCATATCATTGTCCAATTATTTTAAAGCTCTCGTTTTTCTTGGATTGGTAATTTTAGCTGAAGAAATCCAAGAAAGAGGAAAATGTGTTATTATACCTAGAAGAGCTAACCTTAAGAGCAAGCAAAATTAGCTAATTTGAGTTTGTTAGGCCCTTCAAAAACCAAACCAAAAAAAAAAAAAATGCCACAACAACCAACCAAAGCAAAAGTAACACCACCATTAGAAATTCATTTATTTGTTTTTTAAATATTTATGATTGTATTGAGTGCAATTAAATGTCAAGTATGTCCTCAGCACTTTTGCAGATATTGTGTAACTTAACCCTCTTATTTCTCTAAAGAAAATATTTTAAGTCCATTTTATTTAGGGAGAAACCAAGGCATGAAAAGGTTATTTGGTTTATGGTAGCAATAAAAAAAATCTCTGAAATTGAAATGCTTATGGAAGGTATTAATCCTTCTCAGCTTATTTCTTAATTATTCCCATATTTCTTGCAAAGAAAAAGACTGCCATGGTCATGACAGGAAAGGCTATAAAGAAGTTACTATGATCTCTGACTGTGTAAAAGAAAAAAAATGACATTTTTGCTAGTTTAAAATACCTACACAAGGAGTTTTCTTGTGGCACTTCCACGTGCATAGGTTTTATGGCCCAATTTGGTTCATCTCTATTTTTCTTCTTTTTACCTTAGTCCCTTTCTTATGGTGGTTTCAACCAGTTTAAAAATTCTATATTCATTCTTGTATAGAAACACATTACCTGGGGGTTTGGGACCAGTGGGAGTAGGGGTGAATATAGTGCAAACACTGTGTACACATGTATGTAAATGGAAAAATGATTCCTGTTGAAACTGTTACAAGAATGAGACAGGGGAGTAAAGGAGAATTGTAGAGGGGGTGAATTCAAGTATTATTGTATTTGATATATTGTAAGAACTTTTGTAAATGCCACAATGTACCTCCACCCAGCATGACAATAAAAAAAAAATTTTTAAAAGAAGTTACTATGTATAGACTTCACTATACTGTATATGATATTTTATGTAATTCCTTGCATATTAAAATGGCAAATTAAAAACTATGCCATACATTCACAAACACACACACACACACACAGGCGTTTATGGGATTTCCATCTTTGTGCTTCTGTGGAAAAGAAGCCAAGCATTGCTGGGAAAATGATGTTGTATTCAATATATTTGGTCAACAACACAAACTTCCCCACACTCAGGAAACTAGAATTGTGAGGAAGTCTTAGGGTGCAGGCAGAAGAGAGGACTGAGCTTCCTTAGGACTGGATTGGTCAGGGATTTAGATGATTAGGTATATACTCCTTCATGGTCAGCTGAATTTCACCACTTCATCCTAATACAATGTATTGAACGTCCAGTGCCAAACATTTTTCTATAGACTATATTATTTTCTTACTAGACGTTCAGAGTAACCTCAACTGCTATATCAGTCAGGCTAATTTAGGTAACACTAAGGTAGGGAAAGATCTGAAGTTGGTGACATAAACAGCAAAGGTCTATGTTTTTTCTCAGGCTGGAGATCTAATGCCGAGGGCATGTGGCAACACTGCACATTGTATTTGTCTTGAAGTCTAGACTGAAAAAGCATCTTCCAACTAGAAAATTGCAGAGAAAAAAAGACATGGGAAACCCTGTGTTGGTTCTGAAAACTTCTCAAACATGACATACATCACTCCTGCCCACTCTCATTGGTCACATATATCCAATAGTCACTCCTAACTTCAACGGAGTAGGAAAGTATAATCCTCCTGCAAGGAGGGACAACATGGGAAAATAAACTCCATGTCCAACAGAAATACAAGCTACAGTTCATCACTAATCACCAAATATTTGTGGTGTATTCTTCCCATATGCAGAACATACTTCCTTCAATAAGGAGACAACCCAAAATTCCCATTCAGTAACTGCTCCGCTTAAAATGCAGGGGGCTGTCTAGGTGACAGAAGATTTTTTTTCACTATAGGTATAGATGTTGTTCCTTTTACGAACTATAAAAAGTTATCTTTCCTTACATGCTCAATATGCAATTGTGGAACAGAAAGAGAATAACTGCAATAAAACCTGTCACATGGATAGGTGAAAAATGTAAGGCACATAGAGGTCATTGGTCTGTAGCAATTGTGAAATACTGCTGAGAAAATATTATGGGGGTCCCATAACATGGACATGAGAGATGTTCTCGATTAGATCCTGATGCCATATTTAGCATTTTGTTTTTGTTAACAGCAGTAACCAACTTCTCATACAAATTAACCAGCACTATAGGTTTTTTTTCCTTGTTCTAATAAATGGCTTCAAAATATTTGAAAATGGCTTATAACACTGGATATGGAGTGCAAGGCCAAATGGAACATTTGGAAGGTTGTGATCAAAACTAAAATGCAGTACTAACAGTTTTCAGGACAACGTAAGGCCTGAGAACCTCAAAGAAGTTAACTACTTCATTCAAATTTAGATTTCCAGAATTGGAATTCCAACTCAAATCTGTGTGACTCTAATATCTATGTCAACTCCCTGACATAATGCTCATCTACACAGAGAAGTATCAGTCCTGGCCCACTAGAGTCAACTATAATGTTAGCTGGAATATTCTAGATTTATGCCATTACTTCTTTATTTATTGTTCTACTTGTTTTTCTGGTGGCAGGTTGCTTGAATGTTTAGTCTTGCATAGTTGTGCTTCTATATACTTCTATTATCTTTGGTTACCCATTTTGGGGCCAGAGCATTAAAAAAGGACTACATCTCCCCAAAGCGAGCTAGTTGGAGTACTAATCCATGAGTGATCACAGGGTAAAAACTGGGAAAGTTTCAGACTCAAAGATCAATTACCTCTTTCCACCACTAAATTCTCATTTTAGTGCCAACTTTGGAAATCTGTGGGTTTATTTTCATGTCAGAAGGTTGCAGTATTGCCAAGAAGGCATCAAAGAGAAACTTATCCTGCCACAGTTTTATCAAGGGCCAACTCTGCTAATCACTCAAAAGTTTTCCCAAGTAACAGGGGCTCTCTCTTGAACAATTTTAATCTTCAATGGAATATTATATCACTACTTAAATGGGACTCTAGCCAAACCTAATTGGTCTGTGGCAAACAAATGGCAAAGCTGGATAAAGACAACCTGGACTGTTCCTGTTTGTCAGCGAAGTTGTTTTCAAATAGCAACTGGAGTAAATGCTTCAGCTGCAGTTTACACAGAAGCCGATGCCAGCATGTGGCATGAGGGAAATGGAGCCAACTTTCACTAGATCGTTCCAATGGCTGGATTCCATCCCCCAGTTCACAGCTCGCTCTCTTCAGCACCAGCCTGATGTTTGCACATAGCTTTACACTTGCTTCTCACTTTGATAGCATTTTCAAATCTAGAAACACTTTCCAATCATTGGTTTTGTTTGAAAAAGGAATGTGTCGTTAGTAGACCCAAATTCGTTTTTAATACTTAGGGGAAGAGTGGCAAGTCAGGAAGGAACTACTTCCCAGACCCACATGGAAGGTTCACTCATGTGAGAAGTAAGACTTTAGCTGCAGCCTCAAATGACTTCAAGGACTCCTTCCAAGGTCAGTCCAGCTGGTCATGTGTGTAGCTAACAGAAAAAGGTGGTCAGATGTTATTGTTACTTGATGCTTTGCTTGTTTTTGAAATAATTTATAGACCATCATGTCTAAGGTAAAAAGTCTCTCCTATGTTGATGTTAGGTGCAATGAGACAAATTTTGTGGATTGTTTCAAATCACCCATACGGGAAAATTATTTGCCAAAGATGATTTCACTGTATGTTTATGAGGAAAAAACCAAAATCTCTTGTCCCCGAGAGAAAATACAAATTGGTGCCAGGAACAGAAAACTTGCAATATGATTACAAAAACAAGATAAATATTTTTAAAAACTCTAAGAGGGACATGAACATGATAGTGTATGCCTGCAATCTCAGCACTTAGGATGCTGAGGCAAGAGGATTGTTAGTTTGAGACCAGCGTGGGTTACACAGTGTGATCCTGTCTCAAACAAACCAAAAATAAGCAAACAAAAAAACCAAGGAGCAACAGAAAAAAACAGTATGAAACCAAAAATCATGTCAGTTTTAAATCATATCAGTTTTAAGCTTCATAAATGCAAGAGCCATTTCAATTTCATTCATCAGGATTTAGCACAAGATCCTACACATGATAGGATCTTGAAATGTTAGTTGAAAAATGAATGATTGGTAATAATATCAAGCAATGGAATAAAGAGTACACATTTTTCAATTAAGAAAGTGTTCTTTTGAGGGGTGAGATTTAAAAGGTAATACATTGAAAAAGGAGAAAACATTCTAGGCAGGAAATTAGAATTTGTAAATGTTCAGAGAATTCAAAAGTTCAAAAGAAACACCAAAGTTGAGCTAGTTGGAATTCAAAGGATGAGACCAAAGCTCATCAATATTTTCCCAAATGCTAATGGACACTAGCTGTGCCTGATCCTGCAGGAGTGTGGCAAGCTCTGTGAGGTGAAAATGTCTCCTCTCCAAACCCCCTAGGTGACACCAAACTAAAGAAAGAGTGAGGATCTCAAACAGAGCACAAATACCAAGCTCATAAACCTGGGTTTAGTCACCTCATCAAACAGGAGGATCAACTCTAATAAGCACCAGAATGTTACAGAGTTATAATACCTGAATTAGCTCACAGGTCCTGGGTTGAATTCTTTTCCTCATTATTGATTAGTAGTGGGGTTAAGGAAGTAGAGTCACTTTGCAGCCTAAATGTTCACAATGGGCATTATACTCTTAGATTTTGTGCTTTGGAGTTTGGTCTCAGTGTCCAATCTAAGGTCCCATAACTTCTTCAAAGCTTTTTCAGCTGCAGGGAAAATAGTATTTGGGCAGTTCAGCACACAGCCCCAGGCAACACTGCAAAAATGATCCCCCAAAGCTATCATCCTCCCCTCAAGTTGCTATGTGAGATGAGCCTGGAATAAGTATTCTAGTTTACTCCTTCAAGAATCCATGATTCTGGGTTAGCCCTGTCAGAGGGAAACTCAGTTGTAAAAGGCAATGCTCCCTAAGGTTCGCCTCATTCTACAAAGTGTAAGACAAAGAATATGACTTATTTTTACCACAAACCTTATTTTGGAATCAAGAAAAGCAGAAAAAGGCTAGAGTCTGAGCCCCAGCCAGCAAATGTGCTAGAGGGGCTAGGCAGCAGGGAACAAGGTGGCAATTAACATAGGCCTTAACTCTTGCCTTGGTACCGTAGATAACTGCTCTAGCCTCCCTTAAGTGAGTAGGAAACACACTGACTAATGTGTATATCTTAATTTGTGTACTTGAGCAAAACATTTCTAGGTACTAAGTCTAATATAAATTCAACCATTATTTGGAAGGAGCTGGAGGTACATATAAGGTCTAGGTCAGAAGTTCCCTCTTATGTACATCAGAATCAAGGGGACTGTTTGGGAAATAGCTCAGATCCCTGACCATTCCTAGAAAGCTTCTGGTCTCATAAGTCTGGGTGGCACCAGGAATCTACACTTTTAGCCACAGATAATTCCAATGCTGATGGCCTAGTCTCAGAATTTATCAAACCTGATCATGGCTATTAAGGAAGATGTTATCTCCACCGGCAATGAAATTAAATGGGTAGCACCTGGAGATGATATTCGGAAGTCAGAGTAGGTCGCCAAGCAGAAAAAGGAAAAATGATGTGACTAAAAGTTCAAGTGGGTGATTAAAAATGTGGAGTCAATCAAAGAGATCAGGTGGAGCAAATAAACAGATACCCAAGGTGGAGCTGGTATTGCATTGGCTGGCTTTGACTCACTTATTTTGGCTCATGTTGTCAGGTTATAAATACACTGGGGAGCCCAGTAGTGTTTAAAGCAGGGGTTCACAACCAGGCCACACACAGAACTCACCTGAAACTCAAAAACCACTGAATCCCCCAAAGGGCTGATTTAATTGACTTGAGCTTTTTCCCAGGCAAGGGGATTTCAGTGTCTCCCTGAATTAGCCAACCTCTAATTTACAATCAACAACAGCATATTAAATCATCTCTAATAAATCATTTTTTCCGGCACTTCTCAGACTTTAACATGCACACAACTCAACTGAGAATTTTGTCAAAATGTAGGTTCTTAGTCAGCAGGACTGGGGTGGTGTCTGAAGTTCTACATTCTGTCTAGGTCCCAAGGGCTGTTGATGCTGCTGACACATCTAAGTTGCTGCCACACTTTGAGTTGTAAGAATCTAGGAAATCAGTCTTTTACTGTAGTAAAAGCTTGTTAGAAATGCAATTCTCATGTTTCAACCTGGACTGCAGAATCACCAACTTTGGGGGTGGCTCTGTGTTTAAGTAAGCTCCGCAGTGGGTTCTGATACTCAAGTTTGAGAAGCATTGTTCTGACCCATAACATCACCATCTGTCACTATTTAACCTAGAAGCTGGGTCATGAAAATGTCCTTTTCTGGTGTGACCAAACTTTCCCCAAGAGGGTTCTATGATTTCAGAATGGAAGTGTTTGGATCTCTTTTTCCATCTTGACAATTAAGAAGGCATTATTCTCACATGACCCCTAAATTGTAATGAATCCAACACACTGCTCTTTGTTCAGTCACTGAAGAATCACACAGGCTGCATAAAATGAAGGGGCTAGACATTCTCTCCAGGGTATTTTTTTGCTTTTGGCAGTCTGTAATTCTACTACTCACGAAGTAAAGAGGCTGTGATAGTTTTTTGTGCCTTTGTGGCTGGACTCCACTCAACACACTGCATGCTGTCATGTTCCCATTGTTATCCCCCTTTTTAAAGAAAGAGGAGAGGGGCAAAGGTGGGAGCAAACCTCAAATGTTGGGCAGTTGTCACTAGATTCTTGTAAAGTCAATAATCACTAGTAGCTGAGTCCCACTCATAATATGTGGAGATGCAGAACAAAATCCTGAATTTATTGTAGGGCCTCACTGGTAGCAAGAACCATGAAGTTTACAGAAACAAATTCAAAGGAATCCCCAAAAAGCTTTCTTTCTTGCTCCTTGCATTTAGTACATACTGAAGACTAAATCAACAAAACCTGAATACCAAAGGTGCATACAGCCTTGAGAGTTAGGGTAACTAACCATCCTGATTTACCAGAGATGGTCTCATTTTTAGCACCAAAGTTCCCACATCATAAGAAACACCTAAATCACTAGCAAATAGGATGGTTGGCCACCCTAGGTCTGGGTTTCTTAATTTGAACATTAATGGTCCTATGTCTTATAGGACATTTAGTAACATCCCTAGCCTGTACCCACTAGATGCCAGAGAAACTGGCCTATTTGTGGAAATCAAAAATGTCTCCTGATATTGCCAAATGTCCCTTTAGGGGTAAAATTAACCCCAGTGGACAGCTACTGTCCTAGCTATAAATGACTGTAATATGAAAACTTTACATAAGACAGCACTTCTCAAATATTAGTGTTACATAAGGACTACTTAATGTATGAATAGACATATATCTTAAGAATACAAACAAATGGGCAAGAAACACATGAAAAGATGCTCAATCTCATTGATCATTAAGGATGTCTAAATTAAGGCCAAATGAGATATCACATCACATATACCAAGATGACTAAAAAAAAAATATTTGATAAAAAAAAAACTGTTGGCAAGGATGTGTGGTGATTGGAGCCCTTATTCTTTCTTACTGGGATTATTAACTAGTGTATCCACTTTAGAAAACAGTTTGGAAGATTCTCAAATATTTAAAGATAGAAGTATCATATGACCTAGTGATCACTCTCCTAGAGAGTGATCTCTAGGAGATTCTCCAAGAGAATCAAAAGATATGTCCACACTAAAACCTATACACAAATGTTCATAGCATCATTATTCACAATTGTCAAAAGGTGGAAATACTTCTAATGTCCATAAGCTGATTATTGGAGAAACAATAGATATATCCACCCAATTAGATATTCATCCATAAAAAAGAATGCTTTACTGATACATGCTGCAACATGAATGAAGCATCAAAACAATGCTCAGTGAAGGATGGTGTGCGGTGAGTTGTGCCTGTAATGCTAGCTACTCAGAAGTTGGAGACAGGAGGATCAGGTAGGAGGCCAGTGGGGGCAAAGTTAACTCAAGACCCTGAAACTCTATCTGAACAACAAACTAAAAGAAAAAGAAAAAGGACCTGGGGCATGGCTCAAATAGTAGAGAGCTTGCCTAGCAACTGAGAGGTCTTGACTTCAATCTCCAGAACAACAAAAATAAAGAAACAAACAAAAATTCTAGGTGAAATAAGCCAAGCACAAATATATTTTAAGGTTTCACATGAAATATCCAGAATGGGCAAATCCATAAAACAAAAAGTAGATTTGTGGTTTCCCAAAGCTAGAAAGATGGAGAATGGTGAATGACAGCTAATGGGTACAGATTTCTTTTGGGAGCAATGAAAGTGTTCTAAAATTAGATAGCAGTGATGGTTGCAAAATTGCATAAATCTACTGAAGACCAATGAGTTATACATTTAAATGGGTGATTTGTATGGCATGTGAATTATAACTTAATGCTGTTATTAATAAAATAAGAATTACTTGGTTTCTTGTTAAAATGCAGATTCTGATTCAGTAAGGTTAGCATGGGGCCTGTTTTCTGAGGAACACATTTTGAAAAGCAAAACTCTAGAAGGAGAGTTCTCCAAATATTTCCTAATGAGCTGCATCAGAATCATCTCTGAGCTTGATAGAAATTCAAATTCTCAGACTCCACCCCAGACCTAATAAATTAAAAACTGTTGAGATAGGGGCCAGCAATATATTTCAACCATCTCTCAAGGTCATTTGGATACAGACTAATGTTTCAGAACTACTGTCCAGGCCATCCCCACCCTGACTGGTGATTGTCCTCTTGTATACAAATATGCTTTGAAATAAAATATGTGGTCTTTTCTAATAAAACAGAATATTATTTAAATAAATCATTGAGCTTAGTATAAGTAATATTTAAAGGAAAAAGTCTCATAGTGGCAGAATCTTTCTTATAAAGGTATTGTATCCTTTCATTTTAGAGGCACAAGTTGGCCCCAAGGCAATTTGTTTATTATGGTTTTGAAGATTCTACTAAGATTTAGAACCACCTTCCTTTAGAAGTGCCTTGCAAGAAAGCACAAATGGCCCCTTTTTGTATATTGGTATATGTGTGCTAGCAAACATATCTGTAGTATCCAATTACAACTTGCTGCTTAGAATGGAGAAGGAAAAGAAAACAGATAGAAGAGGAATATACAGAGGAAGGAAGACAGGAAGTTTTGGAGAGAAGTTAAGAGACTGGGATATGTTCTCTCTCTGGGATGCATTCCCAGCTTTGGAACAAATATACTGGAATCTTATCTCTTGGCCATATTGTCTTTTCTGTGTGGTGGTTTAGTACTTGATTGCTCCTTTTATGAAACAAAAGGAGAATCTTTACTTTTAATGCTAAATGTGCTGTTATTTTCAGAAAAAAATATTGTGTGTTACTTGTTTTCCGCTTATTTTCTAAGGGAAGATTGGGACTGTGGTATAAAGGTTGAGTACTGTAAGTTCATTTCTACAGAGCTTAGTAAATCTAGGTGCTCAATAACCATCATCCATACACCTAAGTGCCCTCACTCTAAGTGAGACATACACTTCATTAAGCCGTCTTGAGTTCTTTATTTCATAAAGAGCCTTCTCCTGGTCTGAAGAGTGAATGCACTCCCCTGAATCTCTAATTCGTTGCCAGAAAATGGCCTTATCCTTGGGAAGACTTGGGTCCCTGTGCTGATTATTGACTGACAGCCCCATGAATTAGATAGAACTTCATAAAGCACAGCCAATTCTTCCTATCATCAAACTTCATGCCTTGTCTGCCCCTTCTATCCCCAATGCTCTTTCCAGAGGACCACAATGGGATTCATATTTTCCACTTCATCAAAACACAAACTGCATAATTCATTCAAGTGATTTTTAAAAGTTATGGCTAAGAGTAGTTGAGTGCCAAGCACTGTTCTCCTTAGAATCATCTCACAGAGAAGGTTCCAATCAGAGGTTAAGTATTGTAAAACTATTCACAACCCCAGAATGAACCCTTTCACTTCCTGAACAAATGCTTTCTTGTCCAATATGATTATATATTTAAATACAAGAATTAGATTGTCCCACACAAGGAACTTCATTCCCCTGCAGACTGTAGCTTCATTACCATATCTTTCCTTCAGAGATTGTATTAATTTCAAACTTTTCCAATTATCTAATATGTGTCATCTCTGTACCTGAAAACATTTTTAAAATTATTGAGTCTTTTTTTAATTTTATGTCATTCAAACCACCAGCAAAGTCATCTTCGTTCTACTTCCATATATATTTTGTATCTGTCCGTTCTTGTGTTTCCATGACTGCTACAGCCATTTCTTTCCTGCATACATTCAATGTCCTTGTATATGATCCCTCTGCTTTCTGTCCATCAAATCCTTTCTCTAAACAAAAAATCAAGTGATATATTTATTTTCCCGACATGCATATTTGCTCCAGGCAGAAAGAAATTCATCTGTGTATTTTATTATGTTGTCTAATGATACAAAAAGCTACCATAAAATAAGTTCTCAAAACATGAATATAATTGATGATTCAGCATACTTTTTATTCCCCATAAATCTTAATAGGAACTGCTTTAATATTATTAAGCACTTCAAGGTGCATATAGCTTACTCATCATTTAAAAACACATGCTACTTAATGAACTAATGTAAAAATATCTAGTGAAGTACTAGATATTTTTCTATTGCTAGAAGTTGTCTAGACAATAACACAGAGGCTATTTCTCAAAGCTCACTATTTCTTTGTTCTGCTCTTTCCTTTTTGGAAAATTGACATAAATTCATGTGTTCTATTATTACAAGATGTTTTGCAATCCAGTTTGAGCAATTATGAACTAGCCTATCTAAATCATTCTTTATCTGCACATGTGGATTAATTGAATTAAGTATTGTTATTCCCCATTTTCAAAACAGATCAGGGAGGGCTGGGAGGCTGGTAGAGTAACTGTCCTAGTATGTACAAGGCCCAGGATCCAATCGAAAAAAACAAAAACAGGAAATGGGGGAGGACTAGGAACCTGCTTATTAGATGCTGTAGGAAAACAATAATAATAACAAATCCTTTTTTCTTTCATCCCTTGATCATAAAGTAGATTTAAAATGAACATCATCCTTAGGTTGAGCAGAGCCAGCTTTATATGAGATGACAGCAAATACTCTTGGAGTCTGATTACTTTGTTTTTGTGGGGTGCATTGTCAGAAGCTGAATTATGATTCAAAGCAAGCAGTAATGACACTGACAGAGTCCAGCCTTCTTGCAGTACTTTCTGGTCCTCTGCCTTAGAACACCACCTCTAAGTCATGCATACTTATACTTGTGATCATCAAAACAGGCCACAACTCTTTACTTGTCCTTTCTCATGAGAAATAACGTGTCAGAAGTGAGGACTCAGCCATATCTGATAAATTTCACCCTAAATTCTGGTTATTGGAGCTAGGGGAAGAATGCATTTCCTCTTAGTTCTTCAGTTTTAATTTAGAGTATTAAACAGGATTCTCCAGAAAAACAGAACCAGTAGGATACATAGAGATATAAAAGAAGAGATATATTATGAAAGATGAACTTACATGGGTATGGGGTTGAGAAGTCCCACAATCTGCCATCCATAAGCAGAATACCCAGGAAAGCTAACAGAATAGTACCAGCCTAGGACCAATGGCCTGAAAACCAAGGGACCAGTGGTGTAAATTCCAGTCCAAGTTTCAGCACCCAAGAATAACGTAATGTCAGATGGTAGGGAAAAGATGAATATCCTCACTCAAAAAGAGAAAGAGAACGTGACCTTCCTCTACCTTTTTGTTCTGTTCAGGCCTTCACTCCCATCAGCAAGAGCCATTTGTTTTAGTAGTTTTGGTGATTCAAAGGCTAATCTCTTCCAGAAACACCTCAAGACACAGCCAGAAATAGTTTTACCTGGTTTCTGGGTATATCCTAGCCCAGTCAAGTAGACATATAAAATTAACCATCACACTTAGCAAGAGAGAATCTTACTGATTCTAAAATTCAACCTTCCTTGGCACAATTCAGATGTCTACTATACATTTTCCCCAGATTTATAACCCATATAAGAAAAAACATACTGCTATATAAAGCCTAAACACATTAAGGTAAGCAGAATCTGACCTGGCTCCAATAATCCACCCTCCTCCTCCAATCTGGTATTGTGTAAAATCTGTGTAATGCCTTCCACTAGAAGTGTGAACTGGACCTAGTGGCTTTCTTTTAATGAATAAGTATTGTGAAAATGATGGAATGTCACTTTCATGATAAGGTTTCACACACACAGTTTCTTTCTCTCTTTGGCACTTTTTTACCTGTTTGCTCTGATGAAGCAAGCTGAAGAGACTTGTTCATGGCAAGGTGACATCCAGTAGACTGACACCCTCAGTCCACCACTGTCAAAGAAACAAAGTGAGTAAGTTTTCTTACTCTACCAAGCCTTCCACTGAGACCATAACCCCAGCTGAAATCTTAATTGCAGGATTATGTGAGAAACTAAATCAAAAGGCTCAGCTATGCTCATATTCCTCACCTACAAAATGATAAAATTGTAAATGTGTGCTATTTTAAGTTGGTAAATTCAGAAGCAAATTGTCCCAAAGCAATTGATAACTACTGTTTATAAATAGAATGACATTTGAGTTTTTACCAAGGATGTAAAAGGTAATGGTATTTTATAAGATAATTTTAAACATGGTTATATAGCCACAAAGAGAAATTGAATAAATATATTATATCAATATGGGCTATTTAAGATATCAGGAAGAAACCAAGCAAGGTGGCACATGTCTGTAATTTCAGCACCCAGGAGGCTGAGGCAGGAGAATCATGAGTTCATGAGCCTGGGCTAAATTATGAGCTCAAACTCAGCCTTGGCTGCATAGCAAAACCAAGAAATAAAGAAAGGAAGAAAGGACAGGAGGGAGGAAGGGATGAAGGAAGGAAGGGATGGAAGAAGGAAGGGATGAAAGAAGGAAGGAAGGAAGGAAGGAAGGAAGGAAGGAAGGAAGGAAGGAAGGAAGGAAGGAAGGAAGGAAGGAAGGATAGAGTGAGACATAATGGCTAGTAGATACAAGAAAAGAAGTAGCTGTAAAGTTTTTACTTCCCTCACATAATCGCTAAGTACCAATTGATACTCTATAGCTCTTTCTGCCTCTGCCTGCTTTATCTGACCTGCCTCTGTACCTCATTCCCTACCTTATAAATCTGTCCTGGTAGTTTCTAAGCAGTCCTTTCTGCTTGTTTCCCAGGCAAGCCACATACGAATGTGGGGTTGCACCCACATTGTCTGTAGTTTTGTACAAATGAGATTGAGAGGAGTTCTAATGTCTCTCTATAGAGAAAAAACGGGAACTAGATCAGCAAACACACATCCGTGATAGTTCTGTTAGTCACTTTTTCCTACCCTTGCAATGGAGTAGCTATGATTAAATGTCTCTGTGTGTGTGTGTGTGTGTGTGTGTGTGTGTGTGTAATTACTTCTTCTCTGAAATGAGTTAATTTGTTGAACTTCTTCCCCAGAAGAAAGAACTGAGAATGAGAAAGTTGAATGTGGCTAGGTTATTCTCAAAGCCAAGTAGACATCAACTAGAGTCAACAAGGAGTAATCTAAGACTTATATTTGACAAATAAAGAGGTAAATTGGTGTTAAGGATGCTAGTCAGCCATGTTTAATAGATAAATCAGATTCATAGGGCTTTGTGTCACCTCAATTTCCACCAGGTTTTTTTGATCTGTTTTTCGTTTGTTTGTTTTATTTGATGTCTTTTGGAGAGTAGGAGTATCCAAAAAGCCTGAAATCAAAGTCAAAAGGTTTTGATTTACAAAGGACACAGGGACTTTACCAAGGAGACTGGCTTTCAAACACTGAGTCAGTTTCCAAGACGCATTGTCCTCAAAACAGAGACGTCAAAAGTACCCAAGTTTGCAGAATTCTGATCTCTACTGTGGTGTTGATTTTTTACATGGCCAGGGGCCAAATGTTGAACCTCCTATGTTTTTTTCTCCTTCTTGTCTGTGAAATGGAAATGACAATTCAGAACCTCAAAGTGATTTGGTGGAAATTAAATAATAGCTTCAAGCCCTTCGAAAGGGTGAAGTAGTAAGTGTATCCTTTTAGCTTCAATCAGATATTATACAATTTTCCATTTAAGTGAAAACTAACTTCAAACTTATCACAATTCAGTTTTGACCTCATCACCTGTTGATTAGTGCTTAGTGCTTCTCAAATATCAATTCTGGGTCAGACATAGTAAATATGAGTGAGTACATAGAAATCTTACATCCGAGCTAACCTAGAAAAATACCTGCCTCCGCCTCAGTCTCTTACACAGTTCCTGTGTTTCTAAGCAGATACCATAGGAAGTTTGACTGAAATTTAAAATATTGCCTCCTTTGTGATTTAATTGTCTCTGTGCAAATGTAGAATATTTACTCTGAAATTTCCATGGACAACATAAAATATAAGAAATTGTGTTATTTACAGTGTTGAGTAATTCCTGTCTAGCAGACCAAGTAAATCCTGTAGATGCCAGAAAGTAACCCATAGGCAAATTCACAAAGGATCTAGGAAGGCTTAGGAAGGTAAAGTTCTGACATATGTCATTGAAAAGCAATATGGCACAGTACTTAAGGATTTGGGCTCTGGAATCAAACTCAGCTTGAGTTCACCTCACAGATCAATCATCTACTGGCAATATGTGATTGAACAAAGGAAATTGTTAAATTTCTATTTTTTTTTTGTAAGGAGTTCCCTGAGGTCAGAGAACATGCCTTTTTGATTGTCATACTGGAAGCAGCTAAAACATAGTTTGCACTTGACAAATATTTGCAGAGCTAATTAGACAAGTGAATTAGGAGCTGGTTGATTCATAATATTTTTTAGAAGAAAAAATAGACTATTTTGAACACTAATATATGTAGCCTATAGTAACCCCATATTGAAAATCAAAAAAGGGAAAGATGGCTTTTGAAGTACTTTAATACCCAGAGCACTTTTCTAAGGATTTGCTTCACCAGGATTTAAAAGAAGCCTCTACTCAGAAAACATAGTAACAGATGCAGAATTGCTACTGAAGAGATCATGTGTCCTATTAAGGGACATCATAGTGGTTCCTTTCAAGTGAATTTGCTCAGGGAAGTAAAAATTCCTTTTTTGAAAGAATGGAACTGCTCAGTATAGTCAGCCTCACATAAAGCTAGCTATTTGCCAAGGCTGTCCAGAAACTTCTGGTGCCCTATTCCTTTTGATGGTGGAGAATGGGTCTTGTGCCTTCAATGATGATGTAACACAATGTGCAATCAACTTGCAGCTCCCAAAGGAACTAAAGCTTTTAGCTTGAGCCCTGAGAATAAACTAGATTGAAAGGAGTAGTGTCACTTGGACAACAAACCCAGAGATTTTATGTTGTGGCTGGTATAAAAGTTAACTTAGAATTTGACCAAATAAATGGTTGAGGCTTATGCTAAAAATCTAAATTTATTCTATATTGAGAATTGACAATGCCATTTTGTCTTCTCTGATCACTTTTTAAGCTCTTTCCCTTTTTTGTCCTAATATGATTACAGCAAATAACATGCCCAGTGATTTGTTATCAAATGTGTACTTTGTTTCTGTAAAGATGTTCAGACATAATTGCCTCAAAATACAGAGATGTAACTTTAAATAGGAGAGTCCTCATATGAAAAAAGAAGGGTGGGGAAATAACAGAAAAGTCTCCATGGGAATCAGGAGGCCTGGGTTTGAGTCCTTGTGCTGTCACTATCTAACTAGAGATGTTTAGGGAATTCATTACCCATCTTTGAGCTTTGATTTACTTCTGGGAAAAATGAAAAGGCTACACTATCTAATCTCTAAATTGAGTAGGTTATCACAAATATTTCCTGCCCCCAAGCCATTCCTATAAACTCTCACTCCCTAAGAAGACATTACTTTATGCTATAAAAATTTCTTTCCAAAGAAATCTACCTTCCAATTTCCTTCTTCTTCCTGAAGTAACACAACTGCAAGAGTAGTATTTCTGAGGTATGCCCAGAAGATGAGATAGTAAGACAGTGAATACTTAAAGAAAGAAAACTCAAAATATGTGTAATGAGATGGCCTGTTGTACTGAGGCTGTAAAGTGAAATTGTAAGGTTAAGAACAAGATCTTGTAATTAATTCCTCACACATTTTACTGCTGGTTGTCTGGGGAGTTCTCTCTGAATAGGAACTGTATTCCTATTCAGTCCTGAGCCACAGGACTTCACGGCTCAGGTCTGCCATCATCAGCGATGTGATATCACCTGAAAAGTGAGCAGGAGATCTTCCTGCATTACCATGGGGCTGGAACCACATTTGATATAAAATTGCTTACACAATCAACAGCTCACAATGACCAGTATACTTGCACTTAACTTGAGGGAACTGTACCCATTAACCACGTGTAAACCACAATCTGTACAAAAAGAATTTCTGGCAACATTGATCTAATTAGAGGAGGAGCAAGTAGTGAAATCTTAGTCCAACAGACAGTTTGTAAATAATACTAAATAATTTAGGGTCCCATCAGATATTGGACAACTATGTAGCGGGAAGGGAGAAAAGGGAATAATTCTTACAATCTAATGTATTGAAGTTAAATTCCCAATGGTAGGCTAATAGTATTTCATTAGATTTTCTTATAGACAGTATAAATTATGTTTCTAGATACATAGAACATAAATCTAGGATTTGTGGAAATAAAAAATTGTTTTTATAATTCCCATAACAGCTCTGGTAAGACTCTGGTGAGTTCCAAATAAACCATTCTGAAACCTATCACCATATAGTGTTGTGAATTTTTGCTAGAGTGAGGAAAACTTTCTCCATATTTTCAAATCTTGATTACTTCTACAAATATTTATTTTATAATACCCACAGTCTTTATAAACAGTTTCTTCAAATCTTGTAAAGTTTTCATATTTTACCTTCAGACAACTTCAAAATAAGCCTTAGGTTATATGTGATATTTTGATCTATTTCTACATTTATCTTGTAACTTAAAGAATGATTAGTATTATCATCATAAATCTTTGAGTTACTTGTTTCTTAGGATTCTTAGATTTTTCCAATAATTTAGATTAGTACACATTGTTTGTATATTAAGTTGTAAGTTTATACATAATAGGAAGTCCTTGACTTGCATTATGACTGTCAAACATCATAGCACACAGGATACCACTGAAGACTAGTTTGTTATGGGCAGCAGTTTTATGTGTGAGTAGACAGAATAGATTGACAGACTGTAGGAATATATAAACAAGCAATATTCAGGAACAGAGATCGGCATGAGGTAATTGACACATTTGGTTCATGAAACACCAATCTTTTTGCATGCAGGCTATTCTGACTACTCAGAGACACATATGGTTAACTTGTTTGATGAAGAGTTAATCTCTAAAGTGATCAATGGAAATCAAGACTTGAGAGCTGAAGCTCTGCAGACTCCCGATTCAGACCCGAGTATATTCTTTGAAAATGTTGAAATGGACTATCAGAGGCATATGTACATGGGCAATCAAGGGGCCTATAAGAAGTAAGTTACCTAAGGGAAGAGTCAGAAAACACACACTTGACTCACTGTCAGTAGTTCTAATTGATGCTGACATCCTATTTTAAAACTGCACAATGCACCTTACTCAAGTTGGTCCTAAAGATAATTCCTATGACTCATTTCTCAGTGTTTTGAGAAAAGATTTCCCTCTAACCCATCTCCCCTCAAAAAAAAATTTTAATGAAAGGTCCAGATCATAACAATCTGTACAGGAAATCAGGAGTATAAAGCAGCAGAACTTTTTTGAACTTGTCAGTCAAGTAAAAAGGTATATCCTTTCCACTTCAGTATGAGAAAATGAAAACGGTCAGAAGTTGAAAGGTACATCATTCTTTGAAGGAGGAAAGAGATGGAAGACCTGGTTATACAGGTGCTAGTAGTCATTCTCTGGGGAACAAGGCCATGAGCCACGTGCCAACATCAGAAGCTCAATGACACAGTAGTATTGTGGACATCACCAGTGGGCTGTGACAGGCTAATCCTTTAGTATATGAGAGCCTGGGGTGGTCAATCAAAGCATTTCCCTTTACAAGAAGCAGATACCAACTCAGATAAGCACAAAGAAGAGAAGGAATATATTCACAGATAATACAAGGGTAATTTGAGAAATAAAAGGAGAAAGTACCACCAATGTTTTTTGGATTGAGGAAATAAAGTAATTTAGAAGACAATTTTCCTCGATAATTTTTCATATAACTTTTTACCAAAAGTTTGTGGAAAATGGATACCACCTTGCTATTTGACATAAACTTCTAGCTCCAGAGCCATTAACATACCAAGATACCAGTGTCAGTTGTCCTATCATGGGTCAGATCTGAAGCCCCCAGATTTATTCCTGCATGGGGAAATCTGTGGGGCCACAATGAGTATATATGAATATATGACTACAGGATTCGAAGTAAGATAAAGGTTAGAAAAAGGGTAGTATGAGTGCCCACAGAATAACTCAACAAGTATCCAACACAGACATATTTCCCATTATGGTTTTTACTAGTACCAGTTAAAGAAATTTATAGGGGGTTAGGGAAAGGAAGATAAGAGGTTTTTTAATTCTATGGGAGATAACTGAGGCTGAACACATAATGTGGCATGCTATATATTCTAGAATGATGAGCTCAGAAATACACACCACATTTTCTACCCATTGATGGTAGAAAGAGCACGACAAAAATTTTCTTTTTATTATCATGAGCCAAAGAAGAAATTTGACCAACAGTCTTGGAGAAACCTAGCTATTATTTAGATATTAAAAAGTTATGGAAGGTGATGAGTACAAGAGTCTACGTTAAAGTATCATGCCATGTCACCTTGTATGTGAGTCAAACATAATCAAAGAGGTGCTCTACACACACTGGACCAACCCTACTATATGCTTTAGATGCAGAATTCATTCTCTTTTCTATGTCAAACATAATCATAATAAAGCAAAGGATTATCTAAGACAACCCACTCATATAGTGGCAAAGATCAAGTTTTGAGATTTAAAGAATATATATTAGAAAACTATTTCATAATTTAGAGCTCATTTTGTCAGATTTACTTTTGGTTTGAACCAAGCCGTAATAGACATGATGAACGTATGCTGAAATCATAAAATACTGTCTTTGAAGTGACTTGAAAGATAGCCACTTGAAGTGATTGCCAAACTTATTCAAGTATTAGGAACTCTTTTAAGACCAAAATAAATCTAAGATTCTGCTTATGAATCTACAGATACTGCTAGTTTCAACTGATTGAGAAATTACATTATGATGTATAGCTGTTAGAAATTGGGAAATTCTTTGGAAAACTTTTATATTAAGTGTATTTCTGTGTGTTATGTGTTATCATTAGATTACTCATAGATGAAACTCAATGTTTGGAATTGAGAACTTCAGCAAATAACTTTGAAAACCTCAGGAACCCATGACTCACAGTTTAGTAAGTTGTTAACTTTTGACACAACCTCTTTTTTACAGATGAAGAAACTAGTGTTAAAAAAATGAATAATTTTCCTAAGATCAAAAATCTAGGTAATTGATTGGAGATGCAGGGTTGGAATTCCATTCCATGGGGAAGGATATCAGCTCTGAATCAAGTAATAATTACTTCATTCTTTTCATCATTAAATGATATTATTTGACATGTACTTCACATGTTTTTAAAATATATACCAAATACATGTATCATAAAGATATACATCAACTATACATATTAGATTATATAACATATAATGAATATATTATTTTAGAATATATTATATACATATATTGCATAATCTATATTTGTCAATATTAAATACTACTATCATTTATCAGTTAACAATGTCTAGGTACTCTGGTAACAAAATAGCTGCATGAATGAAACCTCACACTTGAGAATGGTTATTTCCTGTACTTAGTAGTACAGAGGAACTTTGAAAACTTCTGAGCTTACTCTATAAACGCATTATAACTTGGTCAGAATATTTCAACTTATTTCTTCTTCATTTATTTTCTGGCTACTTGATAACATCTTAAAACGTTACAAGAAGTATAAGAAAGTAATATATATGCACACCCTCATTATTCCCCTAAAGAGGTAAATGGGTGTCAGGGAAAGGCAAACTGCCTTCCATTGAGACCAAAGTTTAATACTAGTCTCAAAGATGGAGATTAATAACCATACTATTGGCAAACCTACTATGGGGGGGCTCCTCCTTATGTTAACCATTAAGTGTAGCCTCAAGTGAAACTTAAAGTTACAATGTGCCCAGAAAAAAATACCTCAGCTGAAAGTATATACTTATATCTATTTACCATAAAGCAACAACACCGTGGTAAAATATAGCTACGGTTCATAATGTACTTTTATAATAAAATAATTACCCCAATATGATGACCAGAGTGGATATTTTTTTCTCCTTTCAAAATTAAAATCAACATCTTGATCCAGAATTTTTAGCTCCACTTTACTATTTGGAACCAATTTTACAAAAGCACATATCATCTTAGTCATTTACTTCAGCTATTTGGTAGGTTGCATTAATCTCTACAGCTTCTTTTAAAAGATAAGCCACAAACAGCCATGCTAAATAATTCTTCCGACATCTGAAGGACAGCAGGTTGAAGCTCCAACAGACTGAACTGGGCAACCGCGTCCCATTTATAATGATTCCTAATGTGTTCTTCATTATCATTCTAGTCACTCATTGAGTTCCATTATAACTTATATTGATTCTATTTTTAGAAGGAGTCTGGGGATGAGACAAAGAAGTAATTAAGTAGTTTTTCAAAGGATAACCACTGTCACCTAAAATCATTACAGGAGAATAAAATACCTACCATCTCTTAACCATATCTAAGCTAATTTGTAATTAGTTAATCAGTTTTGTGAAACAAAACTAGAAAGTTTGGGGAACTTGGAAACATAATTTAAACTGTCTGATGTTAGGGACCTCTGCATATAGTCATGATGTGGTGTGAATTCACATTTGTCTTGGATATCAGCTGTGTTCTAGGAATAACTGCAGCTATATGCCACATGCATGAAAAAGTGTACTTTAACAAATTAATGGTTTATATAAACACTATATATGCCTTATGCATATTCCAAGGCTAAGTTATTACTCAATGGAAAATTAATATTGATTTTAAAGCATTAAAATAAGGTCAGTTCAGGGTTCATAAAAAAATTTTAACTGATGAAAAGAAATGCAAGGTGGGCAGTGTGCTTTTTAAACAAAAATTTTAAATTTGACCTCTGGCTATGTTATTTTATGTAATTAACATGAAAGTAATGTGGCAATAAAATGTGTAAACAGAAGTGGTAAAAATTTACAAGCTGTTGAAAATGTGTGCAGACCCATAAGTTCAAAATTACTCATCTTTTGTAAGAGTGTAAGAGGGCACCTTTGCTCAAAAGCAAACCTTCTTAGAGCAAGTCGTATGTGGCCATTTAAAAATTTAAGTGTGGTTGACTCTCTGAAAGTGGTATGTTCAGATGTTTCCCTTCCTCTGATATGGGCAGTAATTTACAGGACAGACAGTATACCATTGTTCTTCAAATGAGAGGATGGATCTTTTTATCCAAGCAAGACTGAAGATGAACTGAATCTTCAGCCAAGAGAATCTTGCTTTAATCCCACCAATGTTATAAGTAAAAGAATCCATTAGACCATTGGCCCAGAGATTTTCAAAGTCTATTCTTTGGAGCTGTGTCAGAGGCCATGTGGACAGGGAGAGGGACATAGAGGTAATTAGAATAGGTAAGTTCCCTGTTCTACCATTCAAATGAAAGCAATTATGCTACATGTGGGCTTCTGTACAAAATAACAGAGAGTTCTGGTGCAGAAAACAAGTTTAAAAATCCATTTTTATTACAAAATATATATGAAATATCTCATTCTGGAGAGAAGAAGTTGCACAAGGTCTATTAGGTTATTAGAAATTGGGTCCTAGTCCAAGGACATGTAGAAAGCCAGGAGGTTCAAGCTATGTGTGTTGCTCTGCGTTGTGCTGATACACTTTTTGCAAGATGACTCTTTCAGCTCCCACGATCTACTAATTCCTTACCAAATTTTCCAATTGCCTAGTTTTCTTTGTCTTATTTTTATATTTCATTATGAGAATAACTTTGAATCTCATTTTCTATGAAACAGACTGAACTCTCATTTATAATTCACAGTTAATGTAATTAATGTAATAAAATTAGTCAATTCTTCCACATATCCCATATTTAGCTACTTACAATAACACACACATTTTATTCTTTCAGGATTTACTCATTTTTTCATGTTGTATTAATAATATAATAATCTAAATAAAAAATTAACCCACTGAATGTTGGGGTATGTAAACATTTTCTGCACAATTCCCCCTAAGTGACCTCTGAAAATAGCCCAAAATTTCCCTAAGGGGAAATTACTCTGCTCTAAAAGCCTCCTTTAGTCTAGCAGTTTCAAAATATTATCAGATTAACTTGGAATCACTCACCAAACTCAAAATAAATTTTCTGGATGTTAAATAATTGAGGCAAGCGACCAGCATTTTTTTTTTTGCCTTCATACTTATAGGAGAAGTCTAATCATAACTAGGCTACCATTTTATTAACTTAAATAAGGAGAAACAAAATTGTTTTGAAGGCAGATGTGATCCTTTCTGTTTTCTATGAAATACAGCTATAAAGTAAACACTGCAGATGAAGGTCTCTATGAGTCTTTGTTTGTATATTTGTCATTGCCCTGTAACATTGGGGGAATTTCATCCACATATTCTTTTTCCCTCCCAGACAGTACAACAGAGACCAAGTCATGTTCAATTCATTACATGCAAAACAAAGTGCCTTAATCCTAGATTCTGCTGAGAGCATATCATTGAATGTAGTAATGATACAAAAATTGGTTTGAAATCTAGAAGAGTGAAAAATAAAGGGGGTGGCAAACTGAGTGAGAATGGGAAAGGAAGAGACATTAAAATTATTATGCTTTATTCAGCCACAAAGAGTGAAGTTTTGTCATTCACAGGAAAATGGATGGAACTGGAGAACATCATCTTAAGTGAAGTTAGCCAGGCTCAGAAGGTCAAAAATTGCAGTAATAGACCTAAAACAAATGCAGTAATATTATTGGATATAGGTCACCCACTAAGGGGAGAATGCACACAAGAAGAATAGGGACAGGGAAGGAAACCTAACACTTGAATGTGGTTGGTGAGCTCACAATGTGTTGTAATGAATATAGTAATCTTAAATTGGCAGGGGCCACTATAGGAAGGGAAGTAAGAAGTAGTGAAGAGGTCTGGTAGAGATGAACCAGTTATCTCCCTGTATAGCTATCCTTATCTCAAACTAGCAAATATGCCATGTTTCTCTTATTATCTTTTTTCTTTTCTTCAACAAAATCAGAGAACAAGAAGATGGAATGGGTTCTGCCTGGAGGTGGGGGGTGGTGTAGGAGGCCCAAATAATGTATACACATGCAGGTAAATGTAAAAACAATAAAATAAAAATTTAAAAATTGTGTTTATTCTTGAACTTCTTCTCTAAGAAATTGCAATTGTCTGGCTGTATCTCATAACCAAGGTTTCAGTTCCTGTCAGGCTGTAGCACACTTTACTCTGTTTGCAGGTTTTGGCAAACATACTGCTTTTTCCTATTTAGAGGTTATGTCAGCTTTCCCTTATAGCTCCAGGGTATTCCACTATCGCTTTTTCTTTATTATCTTCATGTACCTTTGTAAACAGATTGCTTTAAAATGTTCTTCAAAAAACCCAGTTTTTCCATAGCCTAGACTTTCTGTTGAAATCCAACCCATTAAACATAAAAAGTCCTGCATGTAGGTAATTGTTAGCAATACCCCGACCATTTTCTTAGTTTGGCTCATAAGATAGCCACGGTTTGGGGGGATCACTTTACCGTATATAATATTTTGTATTTTTAGAAATTGTGACCCATTTTCTTACTACTGAACTTTGAAATTTGGATAACTGGGGAAATGTACAAATTACAGATTTGTTAGGGAAAATATCCAAGGAATTACTTTAGAACATGGCAACTTGAGCCTGGAACTACCTGGCAAAGGTTGAGAATGTCTAGCTAAGAGATCACAATTAGAAAGCCACATTTTTACTTCTAGCTGAGTGGACCGTAAAAATAACTAAATCATTCAGCCCACAATATACATTAAAAGTAAAATTGTCTTTTGTTCATTAAAGACACCCTTATATACATGTATGAAAATGTCATAATAAACCCCTCTATCTTATACAATTAGTATTTACCACTAAAAAGACCCCCAACGGTGGCTAAGGCAAAGTTAAGATTCTACATCTTGCACAAAATCTGTCGTTGGCAAATTTATGGCAAATTTTTGTCATAAACTTTTGTATATTCAGCAGTCAATGCAATCCTTAAGTTCATCTTATTTATATTTTTTCATTAGTTAAGTGAATAAACTTTAAGTACAATCCCAAATTAGAATTATTTCCTGTGCTTATATTTTTAAGTTTTAAAATTTTATCTCAATCTCACTTGGTGCTATATTGAAATCAAGTGAAGCTGAATGCTGTTTCTTGAAAGAAACCTTTGACTATCTAATCCCTCCAAAGAAAATTCGCATCAAGTTGCAGATTCTGGTGTGTTTTGTGTATGTTTTATACATAGGATCATTGTCCCAAATTCTGGAATAAATTTTAGGAAAGCTTTTTGCCAGTTATATAACAATTGAAGTGTAAGAAGTAAAGTAATAGTCAGAAGGTTGGAATTATTAACCTTGCATTCTCTGCACCAGAGTTCTGTCTACAATAAAGCAATCTCATAGCTTGCTGTTTTCCTTCTGTGCAAAGGAGGAAAGAAAAAGTCTAAATATATATAGTGGGATATAAAGAGAATAAAAACAGATGGAAATTTTCAAAGGGTTAAATATAATACAAAGTAGATAGGAAAAATACTTTGAAATAACAGTTCCATTACTTTCAATGAGAAATAAAAGACATATCATGAAATTGTTTCCTAAAGCCTACAGCAACCATGTACATATAAGATTTTTTTTTAATTCTTATATTTCTGAGGCCCATAGTTCATGGTGTAGCATGATCTGATATTTATCTCCAATAGCATATAAGTTGCGATACTGATTTTTCAAATATGAAAAGAAAATGACTATAAATACAAATAGCTGAAGACATTTAGGGGAAATTAAATTTTAGTATATTTCATTCTGTTATGTGAAATTTATCAGCTCTCGAATCACATGCCCATCAAAGCAAGTCAAATTATAAGGCTCACATGAAAAAAATAAATATGTATGTTTATTACAATTAACCTTTTAGGATATAGCAACTTACTGAACCTCCCTCAATATTTGTCTAAATGGTGGAGAACAGATTATAGTTGGTTTACCAGGTTTAAGAACATTATGTTGTCCTTTGGGTTAAAGGAGGGAGAAAGTGTGAAAGTAAAAATTTATAAGGCTTCTTGCTCATTCTCTCTCTCTCTCCGTCTCTCTCTCTTTCTCTCTCCCCCCGCCCCACACAGCTCTCATTTTCTCTGCCTCTCTGTCTCTCCTCCTACCACTACTACTTTTACTCTCAGCAAGCATCTGACTCTAGGACATGAAAGGGGATGAAGCATAGGGTCCAAGGTAGTTCCCCTAGATAACAACAGACAGATAGGCCTTTTCCTGCACCAGTACCTCCCCCTCTCATTGTAAAGTAACAATCCATTGTAAGATTTATGCTAGAAGGGTACTAGTCAAATCTTAAATTCAGGTAACCTTCACTAAACCAATTCAGTGAAACTCTGCATGGAGTTCAAGCATCTCAGAAGGTATTAGCTTTGAAGTTTAAGGCCAAAGTCTCAGTGTTACTTTCCCTTGTTATAAAAAGTACCTACAGTCAGTCGCTGGTGGCTCATACCAGTCATTGTAGCCTCTTAAGAGCCTGAGTTCAGGAAGATCGCAGCTTGAGGTCAGCCTGGCAAAAAGTTTGCGAGATCCCATCTTAATCAACAGCTTGGTGTGGTATGTGCCTGTTATCTCAAGCTACAAGGGAGGCTGAGATCAGGAGGATCATGGTTCCTGGCCGGCCTGGGCAACAGTGTTTTTAAGACCCTATCCCACTGGAAAAAAGCTGGGTGTGGTGGCCTGTGCCTGTTATCATACCTATGGTGGGAAGCATAGAATAGGTGGGTGGTGGTCCAGGCAGCTTGGACAAAATGCAAAACCCTATCTCCAAAATAACCCAAGAAAAAAGGACTAGAGGTATGGCTCAAGCAGTAGAACACTTGCCTGGTAAGTGCAAAACACTGAGTTCAAACCCCAATACTGCCAAAATAAAAGTGCCTTATAGAATCTCAGAGCTTTTGGATGTGATTGTTTCTCATGTCTTTATATGATTTGAATATCCCTACGTCACTTAGAAGAACACTAAAAGAACATGATTTTGCTTCTTAAGAATCACAAAGTCTCTTTTATGAAATGACTGAGTTTCAAAGAAAAGCAAAATAATTTCCTTATGTTGCTCTGAAGGTTGATGACAAGCATGACCAGAGTAAGAGCGAAGTTGAAAGGCCTGTGCCTCTCCTGGGCAATAGTTTTGCTAGATAGTAGCTGTATGTGTACACCTTACAGTGATTTATTTTAGTAGAAGGGCTTTGAGGTGATATAATAAACTTGTTCCAATTCCTTTTTCATCAGGGTAGAATTCTTAATAATGATATGAGCATTGTCTAGTTCAACCTGGCAGAGGTCTATCCAAAGGCCAATCTTTTCTCTGCACTTGACAAGGTGAAGGGCTGGTTCCCTCTCAAGGTCAAAAGAAAAAAAATAATAAATCTCTATATATTTGACATGCTTTACAGAAAAACTTTCTAAGGAGAATGAGTTTTGGCTGTAACTTTACCCATTTTATTTCCATCTCACAGCATGTAACAAATACAAAGATGTTTAGGCTCTCCTCCTGCTGAAATAATTTCTTTATCTATTACACTTTTGCTCAGAAAAAGATTAATAATCATGTTTTCAAAGTGAAGCTGCCCACTGTGAAAGTTGTTCATCTGCCATTTCTAAAAAGTATGTGCCACAGAAAAGCTTTTCTGCGTGGATTTCAGCAAAGTTAGAAAATAAGTAACCTGAAATGACAATTCTTTCCTGTGAAAAAAGAAATGGATGGAAATTATTTTTAATGTACACTTTAACACTTTAATAAAACTTGTAAAACCTGACAAAATTTAAAATATAATTGCACACAAGGTACATTCAAAACGAAAACTTCTCACACTGATTCTATTCTAAGCAATATAGAAAAGAATTTTCTGTTCTATAATTTTGAGGCTCAAAATCACATATCTCAGAAGAATCTTCAAAGTATCTCATTCAACCTCTGAGAAAAATAACAGCATTATGTGTAAAAATATTGGGCATTATTTCTACTCATAGTTCTAGGAAAAGAAAACAACTTAGTTTACTTTTTACAGCATTGCAAATATACAAATATTTTCCAAAAAAAAACAGATACAAATAAAAGAATATGCAAATATTGAGAAGAAAATTTTCTTTTCTATTTTTCTTTTCTTTCTTCCTTCCTTCTTTCTTTCCATCTCCTTCTTTCTTCCCTCCTTCCTTCCTTCCTTTCTTTCTTTCAGCAGGGTCTTACTATATAGCCTATACTGGCCTCAAACTCACAATCCTCCAAAGTGCTGCTATTGCAAGTGTGCACCACCAGGCTCAGCAAAAATGATTTTCTTTATTCAAAGACAGCAGTATTAGAATGCATTCATTTTCTTCAACATGGCTTAAGGGGGCAAAGTTTTCCTTGCTGGAGAATAAAAGTATCTATAACATGAACAAGAAATATATGATTTTTAATTTTCTTAGAATTACTCAGTTTTAGTAATAGAAACATTTTAGGAATAAGAATCAGAAACATGGTGAAAATTTATATTAAAATCAGTAATCATGATGAAAAAGCCCAAATCCCATATGTTCTCTCTGGTAGCTCTGATTGCAAAGACAGAGCATAGGCTCTTGAACAAAATCAAGAGAAAAATGTACTGATTGCACAGCACCTGTAGCACTGGTCCTTTTGAACACCAGTCTTTCACATCTGACTTTTTCTGGCTCTTGATTTTCCTTCATCTACTCATATCTACTTTTCCTTGGTTTCTTGCACAAGTACTTCTGTTTATTCAGCTGTTAAATTTTAGTAACTTTTAGAAGTCTATTCTTAGCTATTTAAAAGAGCAGTTTGAAATTATACTACTTATTTATTTAATTATTGTTTTACTTCCCCTATTGCAGTGTAATCATCACCAGTGTACACACTTGGCCTCTTTTGCTATTATCATGTACCTAAGGCAATGCTGGCATCTTCTATTGGCTCCTTTACAGAATTAGTATGCTGTTCTCAGAATCTATGTCTTCATTTCAATCCCCTCTCTACACCCATATTCTAACATCCTACGATTATCTTTGCATGAGGATCTCATGCTTAGTGTTCTTTAATTGAAATATATTTGGCAATAATGATTATATATGTTTATGTTGTACAACTTGATAATTTGACATACATATACATTGTAAAATAATGATCTCAAACTAACTATATTTATTTTAAACTTGCTATGTTTCAAGTGAACTGACATCCCACATCCAGCCCCTTCTCAATCTACTGTCTCGAATCTTCCTTTCCCTATATTCCTTTTGCTTTCAACATTTACTCAGTCACTTAGTCCAGAAACTGGAAATTATCCTGAGCTCATTTCATGTATTCCTTCTGCCATTAATTGTTTGTGTTGTTTAGATATCTCTCAAAGTTCTCACATCTTTTCTAACCACACTGTCACAATAGGTCAAGATCTTACCTGAATTCTTGCTTACTAAAAAAACTTTTTGTCTTCATATTTCCTTTATTAGATCATTATCCATAGTGCTAATGAATGATTTTTGATTCTCTACACATTTTACTGCTCATTATGAAAACTTTGATGAAAAAAGATTCTGTTTCCCTCTCTTTCATCCACCTATTCACCCCTTAAATCTCCCTTCATGACTTGCACCAGGAACATAAAACTGCTATTTACATTTTTCCCTTCATGCCTTTCTTTGCCCCATGGATGAGTAATTTTTATCTACAATGGCAGAATTAATAAAAATGATTTGAAAATACCTTCTAAGTTACCTTGCAACTTTTCTGTATCATTTCAGAAAGATATAAGAAAAGTGATTATTTTATACTCTAATTTAAAAATAAATGAGTGAATGAATGAATGATAGTTTTTACTAACAATTTTAATTTTAAAATTCTTCATGTTCTTTACTTGGATAATTCCAAGGAAGGGGATTTTCTGAGAACCATGCTAATGCTTCCTTTATGATGCTGCATAATCTCAACTTTGACTAGCTGATATCAAATATTTGAGTGCAAGCATGAGGTCTTTCAGAGTTTCCATATATATCATCACTGATAGTCCCAAAGAGTCAGGAATGGATTTATTCCTACCCTGTATAAAAGCCCTGAAGTCAACACCACAGTCAATGTGTTATTTATGTGACCAAGACTGGGTGCATATCCATATCCTATCTGAACAATTTAGTTGGAGCCATCACACTTTTCTGAGAAAGAATGTAAAGTACCACACAAAATTTGTCTACCAATGTTGACAACTTAATATGTGACTACAAAGAGGCCAAAATATAGATGTGAAATCAAATATGTCCTGAAAATAATCAAATGAGTAATATAAATGATAAATTTGATGGAGAAAAAGAATAAAAACATGAAAAAGAGGAAAAGTAATTGAATCATTTTAGAAGAAAATATATAGAAATCTATCCTAAGAATGAACAATAATAGATGGAGCAATGACCATATCCAATGTTCAATAGCAAAAATTCTTAATTAAAACAAAATTTTAGGAATGTGAGCCCAACTCAGCAGGAAAAACATATAGTGTATATACTTTGTGTGCTACTAATTTTTAAAATTTCAGTGAGGAAGAATTTCACAAAGATGAAAGGAAAAATGAACAACAAAGAACAAAAAATTGGATTTTTCCAAATTTTCTGTAATAACAATGTCAGAAAAATGTAAAAAAATTATCTACAGAGATGTGAGACAAAACTTATGATTGAAAAATCCCGCATCCTGTTAAGTTGCCATTTCATGTATTTCTCTTGAAAAGTATGATCCTATACTTAAAGGCTCAAAAATCATACTACTATTCAGTATCTCCTGGGACAAAAAAAGATACTTGAGGACATGCCCCTGCTCAAGGTCACTTCCTGGAAATTCAAAGAACGTTCTAGGCACTGTCTTACCTATAGGGAATGTGAAGTGACAGCCTCCAGCAATTGCTGATCTAGTTTTGTCCACTTGGTCAGTTAATTTTGGAGAACTAAGCTCCAAATTCTTAAAATCACCAAAGTCCTAATTCCTCTAATGACTCTGATTTTATAATATTTTTCCATCTAGACTTAAAGAAGCAGTCAAAGTATATGACACAGAAAGTTAAATGAGGACAAGAAACATGTCTGTTCATGGCGAGATCCTTAGTATCTAGCCTATAGGTACTGGTTAAGAGTTTGTGGTCAAATAATTTAAAGGCAAGTGGTGAGCAGCACAGATGTGTACCTCTAACAGCAAATTCTGTTTTGGGAGCTCAATAAAAGCATCAGGGCCAGGTGCCAGTGGGTCATGCCTACAATCCTAGCTACTTAGGAGTCAGAGATCAGGAGGATCACCATGTGAAGCCACCCTCAAAGCCAGCCAGGGCAAATAGTTTGTGAGACCTATCTTGAAAAAACCCATCACCAAAAAGGGCTTGTGGAGTGGCTTAAGGTGTAGGTCCTGGGTTCAAACCCTGTATAGCAAAAAACAAACAAAAAAACCCAATAACAACAACAAAAAATATACCAGGTGCCAGGCACTGACTTTGAGGTTTAAAAGTCCCTGAAAGATACAGATACCAGTGGAGTTCATGCTGCCCAGTGTTGATACATTCTCTGATTGGAAAATTCAATGGACTGGAAATATTTTGGATGGAGGGTAGCATGTGTCCCTTCATTGCCAGTCTTCCTAGTTAGGAAGTCGTCTAGGTATCACATCATTTTCCAATAGTTAAGAGGTGAAGTTGGCTAGAATATCCTTGGTTCACAGCCTTCTCTGATAACGCAGTGTAGCAGTCTCTGTTCTTCCTAGGAAGAGGTTATATAGAATTATGTTGGGGTCAACATGCTGGTATAATAAATCCTGTTCTAGATGTAACTTAAATGTTTTGGTTAAGCATTTGACACTCAGATGAGTCAGCATATTTTGTGACAGTTTCTGTTTAAAATCCACATATTGTGTTCAGGTTCTTTTTGCGGGGGGTGGAGGGGTGTGATCTTATGTGAATGGGACATTTCAACTTTCTTGTTGGATCAACAATGAAATAGAGTAAGATTATAAAACACTACCTGATACATTGGAGGTATATATTTCTGTAATGTTCCAAGAAGGTGATTACGTGAAAAAGGAAGCCTGAAGTTCTCATCAGGTCATTCTAATGTCTTAAGAATGGAAGAAGTGTCATAACCAGAATGGTCAGTGTTAATGTATGTTGTGCCCAGTGAGCTATATGTTGTCAATACTTGAGCACTATAGAACCTCTCATCAAGAAAAAGTTTCACTGTGAAATGGTATAAATGGAAACATTCTTTCACTGTCTTCTGCAAAATAAGATAGGACTTGAAAATTAATGTTATCACAATATAGTGTGACTGGCTTAAAGTAGGCTCTAGATGTCATATCAGTATCAGAAAAAGTGAATGAGTATCAGATGACTGGGGAGGCAGGTAATATCAAACGGCAGTAATTTATGATACAACATCAAAGCTCTCACAAATAAGGTTGTAAATCAAAACCCAAAGATAATGCCAAATTGGAAATAAGAGGAAGGCATGTGATAATAGAAAAGACAAAGGATTAAGTAATGCAGAGTGCTTTAAGTGAAGAGAGTTCCACATTTAATGTGAGAGATTTTACTTGAGGAAATGCCCACCTTATACCAAATGGTTGACTCTCAACTAGTAATCGTTATCAATACTAGAGAATTTTTTCCAAAATTAGCACTCTGGATATCTTGTCTTCCTACAATATATCAGAGTATCAGGGATGAATCACGATTTTGAGTGATTTTTATTCATCCATTGTCCCAACCTCTAATTTAGAAAAATGGTCACAATTGAGTTGCCTTCTGGAGATTAATTATTAGTTCACCTTTGTTAATGTAGGACCATGTTCATAAAAGTGCACATGGGATCATTCAGACATACTGTTAGGACACCAGCATTCTTGCCAAATCTTATATTTTGTCATTGTGTATGTTTGATAGTCTAAAATACTAATATATATAAACACATTCTTGATTCTAGTTGAAATACATGTATTTTCAGCACTAAAGTTAGTATCTATATATGAGATTTGTATAAAGGAAGGTTAGTTGGTTTCACAAAATTCTGTCATAGAATTAAAGGTTTAGTATCAACTCAAATAATGAAGATTGATAATATAATTAAATTTTCATTGGAAATGTGAGCATATAGGCTTACCTTAGCACATTTTGTGTTGCTACCAGTGAAAACCACAAAGTATAAATTATCAAAATGATGTTTATTCAGCTCACATTTCTGGAGGCATGGAAGTCCAAGATTGAGGGAACATAGCTAGTAAGAGCCTTCCTGCTGAGTCATAACATAGTAAAAGGCATCACATGGCAAGAGAGCATGTAACAAAGAGAAAGAGAAGGAAACTGAATGCCCTCTTTTATAGTAATCCCACTTCCTCATTAACTAACTCACTATTGTGATAATGGACTTAAACCATTCACAAGGGTGGTATCCTTGTGGCCTAGTCACCTCCTAAAGGTCCTACCACATAGGTTTTAATATAAGTTATGGAGGGGACACAAAAATTACAGCAAGGCTGTGTATTAACTGAGCCACATCTCCAGATTAGCCCAAGCTTCTTCAAGTGGCAGACTCATCCACCAATCATCTAAATCAATTTCAAGTTGAAATTGATTGGGTGAGGCTTCTGTGTGGTTATTGATTTTGGAATTTCAGTTGATGATATAAGTATTTTCTACTCAGTTTTAGATGCTATAACAAAATACCATAGATTATGTGTCTTATAAACAATATAGAGTTATTAGTCATGATTCTGGAAGATGTCACCATGGTTAGTTTCCAGTGAGTTCTCTGTTTGGTTTTGCAGACTGTCAAGATCTTTTATCCTCACATGGCAGAAAGGAAGAATGCTATCCCTCTGAGGTCCCTTTTATAAGGTCACTGATCTCATTCACAATGAAATTCACTCCATACTCATGTCCTAATTATATACTAAAGACCGTACTTCCTAATAGCATCACATTAGAGCACAGGATTTCAACATATCAATTTTAGGAGACCACATTCAGTCCATTGCATTCTTCCCTGACCCCTAAAATTTGTGTCTTTCTCACCTCCAAAGTTACATCAATTCCTTCCACATATTCTCAAAGACTTAACTATTTCCAGCACAGAATCTAGTGTCTAAAACGCAATATGTGATCCAAACATCATCTCAAAGAGATATGAATGAAAATCCATGTAAAACTCTTTCTGAGACAAAATTCCTTTCTAGCTATGAGCCTGTAAAATCAAAGAAGTTGTGAGCTTCTGACGGTGAGGCAAGCATAAGATAGCATTGCTTTTCCAAACATAACATGTAGGAAAGAAGGAAGAGATGGCAGGCCTCAAGAAAGTCTGAACTCAAGCAAGACAAGATCCAGGAAATCCTAAAGCTTAAGAATAATCTTTTTTAGCTTTATGTTGTGCCCTCCATGCACACAAAGGTAACGATCCCACCTTCCAGATACAGTGAGGCTTGGTGTTAGGAATGGCCCTACCCTTGCAAATTTTCCAGGCAGTGATTACACACTCAAGGCTCAGGGCACTATAGCTGGCCTGCTCCTGCTGCTTTGTATGGAAGACTCTGGCCCATTAAAAGTATCTGGTTTATTGAAAACAAGGCAATAGGCCCCATTTTGAAACAAAGGAAGCAGATTTATTCTCTTAATCACCTTGATGGTTATTGTCCCTTAACATGAAGAATAGTGCACATTTGCACTATGGTCTGTAGAAACCAAGAAGACCAGCTGTTTTTCCTCATTCTCCCCATTTTTTTTCTTTCACTTCAAACTGGGAGTTTTCCTCCTGGGGCAGTTGATTAAATCTGTGATTCATACCCATACTAATCTCCTTATCAAACAAATCTGTGGCCATACATTTAGTATTCTCTTACAAATATCTTTTCTTATTTTTGTAATATAGATAGGCTTAGAATTTTCTAAATCTTTAAATTCTAACTCCTTTTTGCCTAATAGTTCCTTCTTTATCTCATCTTAAATTTTACTTCAAGCAGTCAGGAGGAACCAAGCAACTTTTCAACAATTTTTTTGGAATTTTATCAGCTTACTACCAGTCTCTCGGCTTGCAAATTTCACCTCCCACAAAACACTACAATATGAACACAATTCAGTCAAATTATTTTGCACATTATGAAAGTGATTGCTTTTGCTCCAGTTTCCAATAATTTATTCCTTTATTTCTTGTTTCTCTCTGAGATCTCATGGCAATAGCTGTTAACATCAATTTTTTTTGCTCTTCTGTGGATTTGAACTCAAGGCCTATGTCTTGAATCACTCCACCAACTCTTTTTTTTATGTGAGGGTCTTGCAAACTATTTGTCTGGGCTGGCTTCAAATCACAATCCTCCTGATCTCTGCCTCCTGAGTAACTAGCATTACAGGCGTGAGTCAGTGGTGCCCTGCAGCATCAAAATCTTTACAATTATTCTGTTCATAATTACTTATGTATCTCCAAGAAGATGGAGGTTTTCTCTCCAGAGCTCTATTGTTTCTGAACCCTCAGCAGAATCATCCTTAAAAGTCCTTTTGCAACAATCTCTGCTTCTTCGAGCATGCACCTCCAAATTTGTCTACTCTCTGTACCCAGTATGCAGTTCCAAAGCTACCTCTACATTTTTAGTTATTTATTAAATCAAAGAGATCATGGCTAAGAATTTTGAAAACTAAAGAAAAACAAAACCTCAGATACAAGAAACTCAGAGATTGTCAAATAAACTGAAACACCACACACGTACATACACACATCATATTAAATGATGAAAAAATAAAAAACAATCCTGAAGACAGTCAAAACAGATACTTTATATACACAATAGCAAAGACAAATTTACAATATAATCACATCAGAAATTACATAGGCTAGAAAATAATGGAGTAACATTTTTAAAGCGTGAAAGGAAAAATAAAAACTATCAACCACGAGTTCAAAACCCAGCAAACATATCTTTCAAAAATGAAGTAAGTACTTTTTAAGACAAACAAGAACTGAGAAAAACTTATTGTGCACTGGACTTTACAATAAAAACTATTAAAGGAAATCATCAAACAGAAGCAATATACTTGGATCTGCTAAAGAAAATGAAGAATGCTGGAAATGACATAGAAGTAAAAAGTTTTTTTTTTCCCTTATTTTCAAGGCTCTAAAGCAATCCTGTCCTATCCAATAAAATTTCCAAAATGTAAACTTTTCTCTGTGTTGTTCAATAAGACTAGGTACATATGACTATTAAACATTTTAAATGTGTCCATTATTGATGAGAAATTGAATTTAAAATTTATTTTCATGTAAAATTAAGTAGCCATATGTCTAGTATGTACTTTATTGATTGCAACTCTAAAAATTCACAGATCAAGGCAAAAAAAGTTGCAAGTGTGTTACAGTAAATATTGTTGTAAATGTATGACAACAGAAGAACAAGTTAAAAGAAGGAGAACTAGCAAATACAGTATTATTGGAAGGGTCAAACAAAAACCTTTATGAAAATTTTTGTTTCAGTTTCATCTATATGAGCAAAAAAGGGAAGCAACCCAAATTCCCCTCAAGGGAAAAATGAATAAACAAATCAAAGTGTATTTTACAACAAAGTAGAACTTAGCAATAAAAAGAAATGAACTACTGACCCAAATAGCAATAGGGTAAATCTCAAAAGTAACACAGTAAGTGAAATAATTCAATGTTCAAAGACTATCCACTATATGCTGTCATTTCTACGACACTCTAGAAAAGGCCAAATTTCTGTGCAGAAAAACATCTATGGTTGCTAGAGTCTGGGAAAGGAGAGGGCTTGACTCTAAAGGCACAGAAATTTACACGAAAAGGTAAAACTTAATTATACTTTACAAAATGAAAATCCCTATTATATCTAAAGCAGGGAACTATAAAATTGAATAATCATTAATTTTAATGGTATTAATGAAATTCATTTTAATGATTATAATGTCTATGACATAGTTAATTAAAAAAATTATTATGATTCCAGAATCAAAAGTATGTTAATATGATCAAAGACCACTGGGCATGCATGGAAATATCATGACGAAACCCATTAACTATGTACAATTAATATACATGAATAAAAATATTATTTTACATTTCCAGGTAAGTAATCCATCAATCTATTTAGATTGGGAATGTAGCAATTTATGCATTCTTTTTCCCACTGCTGTTTCAACAAATTCTCCTCATTCCAATATTGTGTCTTTATTTCTCCAGTCCTTTTTACCCATCACTCTAATTCTGTTCCAGCATAAGGCTCTTTCCAGTGGATGTGTGTGAGGTTCATCCAGTTCTGCATGAAGAATGAGACAGAAAACAAACAAAAAACAGTCCAGCCACATCAACCTCAAGGGACCTTGCTTGCTTACTAAATATATTGATGATTGAACCAAGGATCATATGTATGCTAGGTAAGTGCTTACCACTGAGCTCCACCCCAACACCAATCCTTAAATTTAATATGATTCAAGACCCTAAACAATTCTCCCTTATGAGGAAGTACAGTGGAGGGATGGGTTGTATTGACTTAAGCACAATGCATGAACAGACAAAAATCCCACTGACCAACAAACAGATACCTAAACAAGGAAGGTCAAGTATGAAAAACAGGTCATGCTAAGGGAAAGGTGCAGGTGGGAAGGAACTGGGAGCATAAAAGAAGGAAGTAAAGAAGGTGAATATGAGTGATATACTTTCTATGCAAAAATAAATATAGAATTTTTAAATATGTTAAACCATAAGAAGACTAAGGTAGAAAGGAGAAAAATGGGTTTGTCCCCACCATTGGGGACAAACCAATTTGGGATACAGTACATATATATGTCATAATGAAACTCTATATATAGATCTCTTAAACAAAAAATGTTTTGTTTTCTCAAAAATGGAGGACAGGAATCTAAATCAGATACTGTCTGAGGGTTGGTACTAGTGGGGGGGAGGATATAAGGAAAGAGTATAGGAGACTGAATATGGTGGAAATATTATGTATTTGTATATGAAAATCAAAAAATGAGACCTGTTGAAACTATTCTGAGAATGAGGGGAGGGGGACAAAGGATAATGATGGAGGGGTGAATCCAACTATGTTATATTGTAAGAACTTTTGTGAATGTCACAAGGTACCCCCAGAGCAGCATTAATATGATAATAAAAATAAATAAGAAATGAATAAATAAATATTTCCCATTTTAAAAAAAGAATTCTACCTTAAAGACACTTTTCTTCTATGATTTGTTCCAGAATTTCCATAGTTTTTTAACCTTGAAGTCTTTTTTTCAATCACCTTTCTTTCTTATGACTCTATGACATACACTATAGGAAGTACCTCAGATGTGTTCTTTTCACAGGCTATGAACATAAAGCTCAAAGCCTCCAACTGGGAGAAAAACCATGCTAGAAAGTTGTCCTCTAGATAGAAATAGCATTTTTCCTTTGCTCTGGTACAAGTCCAGGAAAAAAGGGAAGGCAAATGAAGCCAGCAGTGACATAAATTATTCTCACTTTTGTCCCTTAAGGAACACCCATTCAGTGTTCTTACTTAAGGAACTTTCACTGTGTGCTAGTACTGAAAAAAGTGGCCTCAAATTTGCAATCCTCCTGATTCTACCTCCCACATTCTGGGATTATATACGAGCCTGTGCCACCAGCCATAATTAAGACCACATTCTAGTAGGGAACACTCAAAGAGAAGGAAAACCAAAATTCCAAATGAATATTTAATATAAAGTATTTTTAATACTATAAAAATTTTACTTGGTATAAATATTGCCAGTATCTTTCAAATGCTACTCTGATTTTCAATAGAGTACCTTATTTTTCTTACATTGTACTTTTACTTTATGTAGGCTTCTTTGATTACATTCATCAAAATATCCTGTTTTTGTAATTATTCTTTATTTTGCATATAAGTCTAAAGTCACCTTAAATCAGATAGAATGTTCTCAGTTCACAACCTACCTTATCTGCCAATTACTGTGCTGGCTAATCCTCAATATCTATGAAGGTTCTAAACTACGGAAAAGAAGAACTAATATAAAATAGATGAAGGGCACTTCATCAACTCGTTTTACTGAAAGATACAGATACCAATTGTGTGTATGTGTATTTGCTACATTTTGTTAATCTTTTTGGTAGTAAGAATTCATGATGTTCAATTTTTTACTTTCTCAAATTGTATAGCAATATTTTATTGATTATAACTTCCTGAAACTCATTGATAAAATGCATCTAAAATTATAAAAACTGCTCATTGTATGCATTAACTCTGTTTTGATGAAACTCATTTTATCTCTCTCACTAGCTTTGATCTGAGGGACAGGATGCCATGTGCCAGGCACATTTATAGGTAGGACACACAAGGCACCAAAACTTCTCACAAAATATGTTCTTCAAAACACCACACACCCTTAAACTTCTTTGATCCAATGTGAAGCATACAAGAATTCCGTAAATGTTTCTTCACTTAAAAGGCTTAAAATTTCCAAGTTTGATCTCACATCTGTCTTTAGAATATATTTTACTACCTAGTATGAAAATTTAAATACAGATAATTGCACTTACCTGGATGTAGAATTCTAGAACTCCTAGTGATTTCCTATCAGATCTCTCTGTGTATTGCAGGGTTATCTTCTAGCACTGTTGGTTACAAATATAAAATGAAGTTCTTATTTGATCTTATGATCTTATGATCTTTCTCTCTTTCTCTCTCTCTTTCTCTCTCTCTCTCTCTCTCTCTCTCTCTCTCTCTCTCTCTCTCTCTCTCTCTCTCTCTCTCCCTACTGTATGCATTCATAGAATTTACTTTGAGGATCTATACATTTAATCTAAATTTTTCAATTTGAAGATTCAGATCTTCATTTCAGGGAAATTACCTTTCATTATTCCTTAAATTATTGGTCCTATTACATTCATATTGTCCTCTTTGTGGAAATTCTAGTATAACGATTTTGAGATTCTCATATATTGCTATGTTTTCAAGTAAATTCACTAACTGCTTTGTTAGCAATATTCATTCTGTTCATTGTATGTGTGACTGATTAATTTCGGCAGTGATGTTTCATACTAAACATTTTGGTACTTTAATTCCTCCTTTTCATTGATCACATAATATCTTAAAATGTAATAAACTCTTATGTTTCAGTAAGGATATAAATTACAATTTTCTTAAAGTTTTCCATGTTTCTGGCACTAATTCTGCTTCCTTGACCAATGTTTAAAATTAGTGTTGTCATTGCTCCCTTCCTTTCAGCTGATGTTTCTTTTCAAAAGTCTGCTGCTAAGTATTTTATTGTTTGATTATATACCTCCTTCCAAATTAAAGCCTTTAATACAGTTTATAAAAATAAGCTCAAGGCAAAGTGGCTATTATCTTTTATTTCAATGGAAATAATATAATTAATTCCCAGTAATGCACAGTCACACTCATTTTTCATATGAATAAAAAATTTCTTTAAAACGTAATTAGGAATAAAGTGAATATTAAAAAGCACTTCTACTAGCCCCAATTAAGATGGTAATTAGGATTATTTAATTGAGAAACATTATACAGACTACACAAAATCATTCTTGGTAAAGTGCCTCTGGATTGACCTCTTGTTTTCAGTAGCATTTCAAGTATATTGTATCTGATTATATGTGAATGAAAAGACAACAAAAAGATGATCTTCTACACTTTCTTCTTTCCACAGTTCATGCTCCTCCGACTGACTCTTGCTTTCTCATTTCTAAATGGCAATATTTTGCAACTCCGGCTAAGTCATGAGCAGGATCAATCAGGTGCTGAGGTAGTTGGGAGGAGATAATGAGGAGAATCACACAAAAGATAAAAAGGTAGCTAGTACTGTATAATACACATAAATATTTCCTTAACAGAACAGATCTCAAATTAAGCGTTATTAACACACACACTGCAAAAAATGAAGAGTCACTTAGAATTGTTTGGAGGTATGGATGTGTTTATTACATTGATTTTTTCAGATGTTTTTGTATATGTCCAAACACATCAATTTGTTTACATTAAATACATGCAATTTTGTGAAGTAACAATTATGCCACAATTCAGTTAATAAAATAAATAAGCACACAGATTTTGTGAAACTTGGAAGAAGGGAAGAGGAAGTGGGAAGGTGGAGGAGGGCAACAGCAGATGAAAAAATTGAATCCTGAACCCCCTCTGACATACTGAGTGTCCTCTGAACACTGCAGGGCAGAATCTGTACGATGGAATACAAAGTTAAAAGGAATATTGTAATGAGTAAATAAATATATGAAGAACGTTCAACATCCTTAACCATAAAGGAAATGCAAATCAAAACAACACTGAGACTTCTCATCAACCCAGTTAGAATGGCTATCATCAAGAAAATAAACACTGGTGAGGTGTGAGGAGAAAAGAAACTCTAATACACTTTTGGGGGGAATGTAAATTAGTCCATCATCAACTATGGAAAGCAATATGGAGGTTCCTCCAGAAAGTAAAGCTAGAACTACCATATATGATCCTGCTGTGCTACTCTTGGGCATATAACTAAAGGAATGTAAATAAATATACGAGACAGAACCATGTTTATAGCAGCACTATTTACAATAACCAAGATATGGAAACAACTTAGGTACCCAACAACCAATGATCAGAAAATGTTGTGCATATATAAATATGTAAATATATATATATATGTATATATACATTTACATATTTATATAGTATTATATATATATATACATATTTATATAGTATTATTCAGCCATAAAGAAGAATGAAATTATATCATTTGCAAGAAATTAGATGGACCTGTTAAGCCGGATAAACCATGCTCAGAAAGTCAAATATCATATTTTGCAGAATGTAGACCTAAAAAAAGGTAATAATATGACATGATTGTAAAGGGGAAACTGTTTTGAGGGGAAATCAGCAGATGGAAGAGGGAGGAAAGGAGAGGATGATATAGGGGGTGAATATTACAGAAGTATATATGTATTACAGAAGTGTATATGTGTGTATGTATTAAACCCAGCAAAAATTGTTAAGGGAAGAAGAGACAAAGGAGGGTGGTTAAGAAAGAGTAACATAGGTAGGGTGATTTAGATCAAAGCATGTTACATGCATGTTGTAAATATAATGAACCCCTTTTATACAAATAACTTATGCTAATAAATTTTTTTTAAAGAAAGTTAAGAGGAATATTGGACTGTAACCATGGCTCAAGTGGTAGAGTACCTGTCTAGAAAGCCCAAGACCCTGAGTTTAAACTCCATTACCACCAAAAAGCCTTTCAAAAATGTCTCTTCTTTCTTACTTCATCTGACTCAGTCTGGGAGAGGGGTGAATGTCTCTTTTGTAATTATGGCTTTCAATTTTTTATTTATTGCATGGAAATAGATAATATGAATTTCTGAAGTGAGAGATAAAACTATGCATTATTACCCAAAGTGACCAGAGGATCTTCTACAACCTAAGAGAAATTTCACTCAAGGGAATGATATATTGTAGCTCGGCAGTGTACACAAACATAAACTTGCACCAATGTCCATGAATTCAGTTGTTCATTCTTTTACCAATAAAATCATTTTTAAAAACAAAAAAAATGGTGTGCTTTGTTTGGAAGCAGTGGCTGATATAGTTTTTATAAATAGTTACACAGATTTTTGCCTTGAACTTAGAATTTGGTGAGTTGAGGTTGGTGGCTTCCTCTTACTCATGGTCCACCATGGAGAGGAAAAATAAAATGTGTGATTCCTCCCTGTATGTAGATAGGAACAAAGAGGTAAAAATAAAGGAAAATAAATGTTTATTTTCTGGTTTCAATACAATTAGTCCTCTTCTTAGGGCAGTGGAACTTCCTTGGAGACAGTTGCCTAACAGAAGATGGCAGGCTTCTCTCCACATGTGAACAGAAGCAGATTTATAGATGACCCCTCCTTGAGTTCTGCTATGCATAGAGCAGCCCAAAGGAAGCTTCCAAGGAGTGTTTGTGGGCAATTGTGTGTCTATGACCCATTGTGTTCTTCCTCCTCATGCCTCCTACATTACTCTTGTTTGCAAACTCTTTAAGACTTCCATTAGCTGAATGATATCCTCTATGTTTTCTCTTACCGAGGAAGAAATTTCTTCTTTAAATTACTGTGCTATCTCAACAGGAATTTGAAAAGCAAGGAGATTCTAATACCTACATAAGGCTGAACATGTAATATTGTTACGCAAAAACAACTGGAAATAAAATAGATATGTCATATATCATCATTTCTTTCTCCATCTTTGCTCACTATACAGGAAGATTACTGATGGATGTTTATAGAAACAGAACTAATGGTTAACAGTTCTTACTTTGTGTAGTGGTTATGCTCCTTTTTTCACCTCTTTGGACATTTAAATTTGCCTCTTATGACCAAGAAATGTTTTTATACCAAGGAAAAACAATAACATGTTTCTTTTAATTTAAGCAAATAATAGAATCACAGCATGCAATTCATCTGAGGTCTGCATCTGAGAGAGGAGCTATTTTAAACAAAGGGGATAGCAAGAAATCAGCTTCTGAAGATTTACTTTAAAGTGTTGCCATTCATGCAGAACAAAATGTGTTCTAGCATATTAACAAACTCTGCAGAACACAAAATTGGGAGGAGGGGGCGGAAACAAATAAAAGACGCCTTATTTTTATGCTGCTCTTAAGTTTGCAAGTTGGTTTAAAATCTTATTTTACTTGATAATCCAGGTTTTGAATAATAACAGGTTTTGTTAACTGTGTTTGGGTGAGGAAAAGTGGCACAGTAGATCCACAGCTGACTGTGCAGCAATTGCTTTCTCTGCTTGGCAGTCTTCACTTTTATGCCTGGGTAGACTAGACAGTGTCATGGAAAGAATCAAAATTCTCCCAGGAGCTGAAGTAGCTCTCATGACTATTTAGGCAACATCTCCCCATTCCTATGGATCGATCTCTTTGCAGAGTTTGAAATGTGGCTTTCATAGAAGAAGCCACTATTTCCAAGCAAAGCACACGTTTTTTTTTTGTTGTTTGTTTATTTTAAAAACAATTTTACCAGGAAACAGCATAGGTTGGCAATGTGGATGACCAGCACAAATCACACTATGACTGTGTATCTAACAAGGCTATTAGACTGTTCAGCTGGGGCCTGGGATAGACGTTCATCTGTAACACTTAGCTCCTTTAGAAACTTGATCATTCTACTGTAGACTCGCACAACTACTTACTATGTTTCCACTGAGCACTTCCCTCAATGAACAATTTCTTGATGGTATTTTTTCTGTAAAATTTTCTCTAAAATTTATTTATTTTAAATTTCATTTTTATCATACATTAATACTAAGAGGAACTTTCACTGTGATAATTCCATACATGCATATAGTGTACCTTGAACAAATTCAACACCTCCCCCCCGTAATATTCCCATTCCTCTTCTCCCTCTTCCCCCTTTCTAACAGGGTTTAGTGGGTTTCATTATGCTGACTTCAAATGTATATATGCAGCGTACTTCCACACTCTTCTCCCCTCAGTATCTGTTTATTTTCCCCTCCCTGCTCCCGTTGATCCGTCTTGAAGACAGTCTGCCATATACATACTTCTTAAGATTATCACCATCATTTTAGCTCTAGGTCTACAAATAAGCAAGAAAATGCAGCGTCTGATTTTTGAACTTAGCTTATCTACTTCAGCATTATGATCTCCAGATCTCAAATAACATAATTTCATTTTCTTTATAGCTGAATAATATTCCATAGTGGTGTGTGTGTGTGTGTGTGTGTGTGTGTGTATACATCATATTTTCTTTACTCATTCATCAATTTGGGGTAACCTCAGCTGAATCTACCATTTGGTTATTGTGAAAAGAGCTGCAAAAGGGTATGCAATTATATCTCTTGTAAGTTGATATAAACACGTGATTTCACCCATATGTTAGTCCTTCATCACTTTCTTGTCCCTCCTCAAAAAAATCTCTCCATTCTTACCTGTCATCAGAGCTTGCCCTACATTTCCTATTTTAATTTTAATTCTAACAATTGTTTTATTTCTCCATCACTCTATTGATATTGTATGTCCAGGTCAAGCACAAGGGCTCATGCCTGTAATCCTAGCTACTCAGAAGGCAGAGATCATGATGATCATGGTTTGAGCACAGCCTGGGCAAAAAGTTCCTGAGACCTTATCTCAATCAACAAAAAGCTATGTGTGGTAGCCAATGCCTGTCATCCTAGCTTCTAGGATGGAGGATTGTAATCCAGCCTAGCTACATCATAAAGACTCTATCTCAGAAACAACTAAAGCAAAAAAAGCTGGGGTTTGGCTCAAGTGTTAGAACTTGAGACACTGAGTTCAAATCCTGGTACTACTAAAAAAAAAGCAAAGCAAAGAAAATAAATTACATTCCAATGTTGTCCATAATATATTAGTAGCTACATCAAATTAACTTTCCTCTTCTCACCCTGTATTTTATCTCTGCAGCATGGAGCTAGGTTGATAGCTCTCTCATTCTTCATTCTCTCTTTGATTGTTTTCCAAGGTACTTCCTGGACTCTTCCTATAGGTTTTTTCCTTCTGTTACCTGCTGTTTCGCCTGTTGACCTCTTAAAATTAATCATATTTCCATGTTCCCCTGATTCTCTTTTTTCTCAATGTGACCACTATCCTGTTGTTCACTCTGATAATTTCCTCTGAATGATAATATGCTAACTAATATCAATACCTGTCCTCTTTCCTGATCCTTTAGCACCAAATAAGTCCTGAAATTGCATTTTAATCCCAAGAAATTATAGTTTTTCTTGACAATATAAAGATAATATTACAGTCAACGGACTCAGGGATATCTAAATTACTTTTTATTCCAACCCTTATTCCTCTCTATGATTTCTTGGAGGAAAAAATTAATTTATATGAGAATAATGATAAATAATAAGAGGCTTCACTTAGTTATTAAGATTAGTTATTATGATCTTCACTTAGTTATTATTAACTCTCAAGAGTTATTCTTTGTCTCTCCTCTCTCTTATAGAATTACAATGAAAATGCAAAAGTTTGATGTCTTTTTTACCTTGTGACAGTATGTCCTTATTATGAATAATTTTGTATCTAGGTTGGCTCTTTATCTGCCATACCTCTGCAAGTATATGTCATCTGATGCCTCATATCCTATCTTAAGTCTTTGATGATAAACTCGATGTGAGTCAGTAAGGTTAGGAAGATTCACAGGAAATGCTTTCTGGTAAGCAGGGCGTGGAGCTGAGGCTTGAGAAGCATTATATCTTAACATTAGTTCATACTACCTTTAAGCAATGTGGTTTTTTGTTTTGTTTTGTTTTGCATTTTTGTTTTTACAGAAGAAAGAGAATAAGAAACCCACATATACTCCAAGGAAGCCGACCCTGATTTAGGTTGCTCCTTATATTTCATGAATGGAAATATGTTGGAGAATTAGAAAAAGGAAGGGATGCAGAGTAAGGCATGCTTATGTTTAGGAACTTCTGATGCACTGTGACCTAGTTTGTAAGTAACAGTGGCAAAATTATTTTTCTGAATCCTGATTCATTCACACTAGCATTCCCTTTACCTAGAGATATGGTATGGGGGACTATGCACGGACAAGGTAGCAAGATAATCTCCAGCCTCCTGTTCCAGGTCCTCTCCTCAGGGAATATCCATGCTTGTCATCATCACTGTATTTTTCAGTTTATGTGTTAATCCCTGCTCTGTACTCTAATGTTTGCTTGTTTAATATTCTAGGACTGAAGCCCAGCTCATTCATCTGGTAGCCTAGTTCTTGCCAATTACATTGGTAGAATATCTGGATCTTGTCTCCAGCATTTCTAACCACACTCTGTCCCTGATATTCTCAGATTTTAATATTGCTCTTGCTGTCTATATATAGCATATATTTGCTACAACTTCTTGCTCTCTTCCCTCTTCTATAAAATTAGAATTCAGGCTTGCATGAAAGTACACAAGTTTGGTGTATTCCTTAACCTTGTGCCTGTATATCCTTGTTACGAATAATTTTGTATCAAGGTTGAGTTTTTAATTTGCCCTGGAAAATGAGACTTGTCGCACCCTTGAAACTAAATGCTACCATATGCCTCACATCCAATCCTGAGTGTTTGATGACAAACTCAATATGAGTCAATAGGTTTAGGAAGACTCATGGGATAACTTGCCCACTTTAAACTGCATCAATATGCTATGCATTTAACATTTTGAGATTTGAATTGATGTTTCCCTCCCACTCAGAACATGACTATTCACTATTCAGACAGCTAAATGGTGAAGAGTTTATTGCTTCATAAAAGTGTCATTACAACAAAATATAGAGGGAAACAAAGAATATGATCATTGATTTTTGAAGTTTTTGTGATGTAAGGATTTAGACTTTGAAGAGTCTCACAATTAGATCCTAGGGCTTAAATGTCACCAGAAATAGTGCATTTTGAAGAAGGCCTCTTTATTAAAAGGACTTTATTTTTCTGTTGGTCTTTGGAAATTTTCTAATCCCTTAGAGGCGAGAAAGATGGCAGAAAAATCGAGCGGGGTGGGAAATTCTATGACACAAGGAGTTTGAGACACACTTCCCAATGGCCCAGAGAATATGACTGGCCAGAGAATATTACAGAAGGACAGCCATAGAACTAGTCATGTGTTGTCGTGGCATATAGAATTTGTGTAAAATTGTAGGTAATTATTCAATCAGAGAAAGTTCCCTACTAAAGAACAGAAATTTGTAAAGACCCTTTACAACTATAGAGAAAGTAGAAAAAATGTGAGAATAATCTTGAATTCATAGCTTATTTTTCAACATTAGTTATCTGTCTAGTCTGCACATTATGAACTTGACTTCTCATAAATTCATTATTTCATGATTGTAATCTAATCAATATATCTTATTCATGACTCTATTTTCACATTGTTTTGAAACTCATGACAAAATGATTATAAAATAGGGACTAAGTGTGGTTGACTGGACAGCAGAAGAACCACTTTGATGCCTGCCATGCCAAGACTCATATACAGCTGAATCTTTAGCTGTGAGTAATCTAGGGAATGTGAAGAGTATTCTTAGTTGAGAAAACATCCTTAAATACCAAGAAGATTTAGATTTAGATGGTCATAGTTAAAAGACTTCTAGGGCAAGAAATATAAACTATCCTACTTATATCAAGCATAGGGGAATTTATTAGTGAGCTTCAGGTCACTACACAATCCCAGAAACAGTTAAGTGCTTGGCTATTGGCAAGGCCCCTAAATAGAGTTTACTAGAAGAGGAAAAATAAACTGAGCCTCCGGAAGAGTTACAACTTCTGCTACATAGAAAGATGCAGAATTTGGAAAGAAGGAAAGGAAGGAAGGAAGGAAGGAAGAAGGGAAGGAAGGAAGGAAGGAAGGAAGGAAGGAAGGAAGGAAGGAGGGAGGGAAGAGAAGAAAGAAAGAAAGAAAGAAGAAAGAAAGAAAGAAAGAAAGAAAGAAAGAAAGAAAGAAAGAAAGAAAGAAAGGAAAAAAGAAAGAAAAGAAAGAGAAAAAGAAAATACACACAAAAATTACCTTTTTCAACCAATGGTGCTGGGACCACTTCATATCTACATACAAAAGAATTTGTTCTTGCCAGGCACCAGTGGTTCATGACTATAATCCTAGCTACTCAGGAGGCAGAGATCAGTTGGATTGTGGTCCAAAGCCAGTCCAGGTAAATAGTTCTTGAGACCCTATCTTGAAAGAAACCCATCACAAAAAAGGGCTGGTATAGTGGCTCAAAGAGTAGGCCCTGAGTTCAAACACCAGTATGGAAAAAACAAAACAAAGCAAACTGATTCCCCTTTTGAACACTGTACAAAGACTAAGTCATAATCACTTTAACTGCATGCAATACTTAAAACTGAAATTCTAAGAAGAAAGCATAACTGTAAATCTTCATGGCCTTTGGTAAATTCCAAAAGTAGAAGTGATAAGAAAAAGATAAATGAAATTTTACCAAAATTAAAACCTTTTGTGCTACAAATGACACCTTATAAAAAGGAAAAACCATCTGTAGAATGGGAGAAAGTATTTACAACTCTTGTATCTGATGCAGGATTTTTTTATTTATGCATTAGTGGGGTTTGTACTCAGGACTTTCTGCTTTCTAGGCAGGTGCTGTACTGTTTGAGCCATACCTCCGGACTCTTTTGTTCTGGTTATTTTTGAAGTAGGGTTTCACTTGTCCAGCCTAAAATGTACTACAATCCTCCTGTTTTTATGCTTTCTGCCACAGGAATTATAATAGGTGCTTACCACCTTGCGCAGGTATTTGTTGAGATGGGTCATGTGAAGGTTTTTTGCCTGTGTTGGGTTGGAACCATGATCCTCCTTATCTCAGCCTCAGCCTCCTAAACACTTAGGATTACAGGCTTGAGTCACCACACCCAATACAGGATTTTTATTCAGAATATTTAGAACACTTACAACTCAGTAATAAAAATATAAAAGAATTTTTTAAATAGACCAAAGATTTGAATAGACATATCTACAGAAAAGATGTACAAAAGTTTAGTAACCATGAGAAAAATTGCTTAACATCATCATTTATTAGGGAAGTGCAAATCAAGACCAAAATGAGATGCCAATTCCCCCCAACTAGGATGCTACATGCACTGGTAAGGATGTAAAGAAATCAGAATCCTTATCCATTGATAAGTTGTGGAGTGGCAGTCACTTTAGGAAACAGATTGTTGTTTTCTTGTGATGATAAACCTAGAGTTTCCACATAACCCAGCAAGTCTACTACAAGAGAAACTTAAACACATCTACAAATATTCACATCAGCATTACTTGGAATTGCCCAAAGTGGAAGCAATTAAATGTCTACTAATTGATAAAAGGATAAGCAAAATTTAGTGTATCCATAAAAAATACTATTTAGTAATGAGAAAGAATGGAATTCTAATACCTGCTACAATATACTATTCTAAGTGGAAAAAAGGCAGCTAAAAATTATGGCTTAAATAACATAAATGCATGTGAGTAAATGTTAAAATGATAACATAAAATTTAAAAAAGAAAGTTTAAAATAAAAACAATTATTGACATACACTTTACATAGGGAAAAATTCTCAGTGAATAAACTGAAACATTTTCTGTTCATCCAAGTCAGAGAGTACCAAAATATTTAGCAAATGTTTTCCACATTCATAAGCTTTAGAATTTTTATTTTCTATTTAAACTTATATTGTTTTAAACGTGGTTGCTTTAAATTATTTTCAAATCAGTTATTACATACTAGTGCAAAAAAGTTTAAAAATATTTTACATGCTTTTTGAAATGTAGCAAGGTGAATATTCAGAGAATGGATCCATTAGGGTATAATTACTTTTTTCAAAATTAAAAGATGATAATTGGAAAGCAAAGACTCAGTATGAGAAAGACACTTTCAAAAATGTACTCTTTGAGTAGGTTTTCAACCTTTGGTATAAAATTTTCTGCTTCTTGGTTTGGGTTGAACCCATATTAGGGGTTTTTTTGGGGGGCATGGGGGATTTTTTGAGATTTACTAAGTGATAGATATTCAGCTTTGCATCCATTGCACTGATAGCACCTATTTTGAATATTTGTATTTCTTTCTTCTTCTGATTAACCTTTATCATGCATATACATATTCTATATCTACCTGTCTACCTAACCTATCCATGAAAGGAGATGTAATTTTATACTAGTAGTTCAAATTCTACATGAGTTTTTAAAAGAAAATTCTTAAATTTACATTTCCTTAACTTTAACAGAAATGGAAAAAGAAATAAGCAAAACTGTAAGAATTTCTGCACTTCAAAAAATGGCCTGTTTGCTTTGAGAAACAGTGCTTTCTAAAAAAAAATTTTCCCCAGAGTAGATATGGAAAATGGAAAGCACTGGGACCCAATACAGCACACAGATAGATATGTTTTGCTTGTTTGACTTGCCTAGCATAGGCCTGCACAGTGTTTTAAATTTGAATTAGTTGTCAAAATTTTAAAATACAGAAGTTTCTCACAAAAGTCTGGAATTCCAGAGTGGCCTATAAATCAGAAATTCTGGTAATACGAGCCCACAGTCCTGTACAGAGGACCCTAATAAAGTTAGGGAGTAGCAGGTTTTTTGTTTTTGTTTTTTTAACGGCGTATGACATCTCCCTTTTAACATAGCCCACAACACTTTTCTTTTTTTCCCAACACTGTGGCTGAGTATCAGCTGCTACTTGCCATTGATGATCTCACACATTTCTGGCTTTGGTCATTCAGTTGTCTAGTGATATTGACTCATTTGTTTATTGTGCTTATTCTTGCTTCTGTCTTCTGCATTTCCTGTCACCTAAAGCCGGTAGTTTTCTGTCCCTCCCAGTTCTCTGCTCTGTGTAGAATGATATTACCTTCCCACCATACCAACCATTTGCCAGTGCTTCTGTAAACTAATTTTATTCAATGTCTCAGGGTTAATTTAACCAAGGCACACAAGTGATCACTGAGACGCTTTAAAATTCTTTTAATTGATTCAGAGTTGAAGTCTGTCCAACAAGGGGAGCCCAAACTAAATAAGGATACTAAGGTATTCTAAATATCATTTACATTGTCTTATCACTTTTTTTTTCTTTGCCAATTACTAATTTCTTTTTTGTTTCATTTTAGGCAGTATCTCCTCTAGGAATTGTATTCATACCTACATTCCTATGTCATCAGCTTCTTACCCTTATGTATCACTTTCAGGGAAAATTTGGATACAATTAATAGAAAACTCACTGTAAACTTATAAAATGCACTGCCTTACACAAAAGCACAGAGTGGGCCACATTCATTCAGTAGCTCTTGTACTGTTCTTGTTGTTATTTTCTAGTTCCTTTTGACCATGAATGAACATAGTCATGCTATTAGGAAGAGGGAAAGGGACATTGATAATTAAGCAGCAAGCAATATTCACCACAGTCAAATGCTTTAGCCACTAACTACACAATATACCCTTCCTTTCATATGCAGATATCAGATTCTCTTGGACAGGAATGTGACCTGAAAGAGAAGTTAGATCCATGCTTAGTCAAATTGACAGCACCTGGTTCCACTGGCATGGTGGATCTCTTTGTCTATATTCTTTGCTGGCCATATTTAACATGGACTTTGCAGAGTATGTCCTTCTGAGTAATGATTTGCAGTCTAGCCAACTATGTGCAAATTTGATGACCTAGAGAGTATCCTGGGTTTGAGCAAGCAAAGAGAATTTTAGGTCTGACTCATTTTTAAAAAAAATTTATTTATTGTTGTGCTGGGTGAGGGTACACTGTGTCGTTTACAAAAGTTCTTACAATGTATCAAATATAGCATATTTGAGTTCACTCCCTCTACTACTTTCTTTTACCCCCCCTTTCCCTATTCCTGGAACAGTTTCAACAGGTATCATTTTTGCATTTTCATACTTGTAGGTACAGTATTTGCACCATATTCATCCTCTTACACCCTTTCTCAGCCACCTCTCCCTCCCACTGGTACCATGCCCTCTCCCCCACCAGGCAGGACCTACTCTGCCCTTCTGTTCTCTGATTTTGTAGAAGAAGAAAAAAAAATGACATTTCTTTCTTGTTTGAGATAAAGGTAGTGACACAGGGATTTTTCCTTGTGATATTTCCATATATGTGTTATAACAACAATGGATTAATGTCCTCTAATTTTCTCCATTCTACCTTAGTCCCTTTCTTATGGTGATTTCAGCCACTTTAAGAATTCCATATTCATTCTTGTAGAGAGAATATATTAACCATATGAACTTCTTAGTTTCTTTCTTTTACCCTACCCCTCTTGTGTGTGACTCCTCTGTGTGATCAGTTTTTATAATGTTGCTGTATTTGTATTAGGTCTATATTCCACATATGAAAGGAAATATGTGACTTTTGGCCTTATGAACCTTGCTAACTTCACCTTAGATGATCTCCAGTTCTATCCATTTACCTGCAAATGACAAAATTTCATTATTCTTTGGGGTTGAGTAAAATTCCATAGTATATAAATATCACATTTTCTTAATCCATTCGTCAGTAGTGGGGCATCTTGGGTGCTTCCATAGTGTAACTCTTTTGAATAATGTTGCAATAAACATGGATGCTCAGGTGCCTTTATTGTAACCTGACTCACATTCCTTTGGGTATATCCCCCTAGGAGTGGTATTGCTGGATCATATGACAGTTCTATTTTTAGTTTTCTGAGGAGTCTCCATATTGTTTTCCATAGTGGTAAACATTCTCACTAGCAGTGTATGAGGGTTCCTTATTCCCTTATCCTTATGGAGCACATATTGGAAAAGAATGGAGCTCTGGGGTTTGACGTAAGGATGTTTTGGTAGACAAAGATGAATCTGAGGACCTTGAATCCAAAAATCTTATTGAAACTTCTGTTGCTACCAGAAATAGTCTCTCATATCTAAGGATGTTGGGTCTTTTTTTCTGTTTGAAGAACAAGTCCCTGCCTGTTTTATAAGACCTATCCCCCCATTCTGCAATGACTTCAGAGCTATTATGAAACTTCAGCAAACATCTGGGAGATAAATGCAAAAATCTTACCCAGGGAGGCATGAGTTATTTACAAACATTTGCAATATTAAAATATTTTACTCATGTTAGTTTAAACTTGGAGAAGTATTTGTTGGAATAGATTTTAAGGATTTTGGAACAAAGGACAATTTACAAAGGTTTCATAATTAATGTGCTTTCTTAAAAAGCCAGGAGTGACTCAACACTGGACCCAGAATTTCACTCTATTGTGGCCTATATTCAGTGATGTTGAGACAATAACATTTTTAGCCTAATATTGAAGAAAGATTACAAGGCTTAGGAGGTAGAAATAACAAAATGTAGTTAGTATTTGCAACTTGCTCATCTCCTACTACTATTATTTTTCCCACATGGACCCAGAGAACTCTCACTTCGTATAAATAAGAATTACATTGATGACAGAAGTATCAGAATACTCAAAACTCTGAGACTCAGAGGTAGATGTGAGTGTAGATAGAACAAGATGAACTGATAATTGTTGAAACTGAGTGTTAGATAGTTATACAATATACTATTCTTCTGTTATATATTTTTGGAATTATCCTTGATGAAGTTAAAGAAAAAAGTTTTTTGGTGGCTGTCTTTTGTTGGATAGGAGTGTCACTGCAAGATACCAACTTTGAAATCAGCACCTTGATTTGGATGGAAGTGATGGGATTCCTGAACAGCAGAAGCCTGCAAATAAAGGTATACTCATTGACCTGGTCATTGAGAGAGCAATTTCCTAGCTTCTCCAGTGATTGATCAATGGGATCATGTGCAAAGTGGCCATAAGGGCAAATACAGAAATTCTTCAAGGGCTCAATAATGTAGATCTTCTTTTACCAGAACTCTTTGATTACTATCCTTGCTGAAAGCAATAACTTGCATTCAACAGCCAACGTCAAACTTAGACCATATCTCCTCGTGGAAACAAGCCAACCACCTGATATCAGACCAATTGCTTTGGACTTATTCCAGTTTGAAATGGAAAATGATTTTGTGCTCATGGGTTCTGCACCTTAAGATTTTACATATGCTTTTCCTGCTCCTAATAACTTTCTGCTTCAACATCAGGAGACCTTACAGTGACTTATTCTCTATCAAGATATTCCATACAATATTGCTTCTCACTAAAAAAATTTATTATATGAATTTAGGTAATCATGCCTTCAGTAATGGTACTCCTTGTTCATGGTTCCAGCATACACTAAGAGGGCCCCTTCTTGGTGGCAACCCTAGCAGCACAGCTTTAATTCTGGTATGATTAATTCTTCCTTATGATCCCTACTTGAGCACTAATAGATGCACCCTAAAATTGCTAATCTTTGATCTATCTTACTTTCACTCTCTCATTCTTTCAACTCCTTTTTTTCTCTTTACCTGTGTAATCAATAACTTGCATTAAGTAATTTCAATTACTTGTTTGAACTGCTTATATGTAGTAAACATTTTATGATTATATCATAAAGTGACTGCATCAGTTCCTTGCTTTAACTCATATGACATTAAGATCCAAAGAAAATGGACGTCTCTTCTATTAACTCTCTTTAACAGATAGTTATTTCTCAGGAGCCATAGTCTTCTCCTTTTGTAGTGCGTTTCCCCTAATTCTATAATATGTCAACTCTTATACCAAATGCTGTTCCCTGGAGATGAAATGTGATTATGAGCTGGGGCCTGAATTTCTTAACCAATGTCTATGACAAGGTATATGGAATTTGCCTTAGATAAAGCCTCATCTTGGAGCCAGTAGTGAAGTTAATCTAAGCCTGATGTAGGTGGGTTGCATGGTGGAGAGGTATGCTGCTGTTAGAATGAGAATAGATAGAAATGGTTACTGGACAAGCAATAAGCGGTTTTCTCTGTAAACTCAGATTACCTTATACTGCACTTATCTCTTCAGCTGTCAGTTTGCCCCAATAAACTATGAGATCATTGATGACACATGCTGTGACTTTTACCTAAATAATCAACATCGCGAATTTGGACTGTCACCCAATAGGCAAGTGTCAAGAATTTCTTGAGTATATTCAGATGAATGAAAAGTGTGCCAGAACTTTTGTATATTTGTTCTTCACAAGGTTTAGGCTGAGATTTTAGTAAGACTATAATAATAAATTGCAAACAGATATTGGAACAATATAATTTGTAGATTTGGTGATGTTTGTACAGTGGGATTTATATTTTTTAATCAGCAAAATGTTGTGAAACAAAATATTATAGTAATGTGTGCACATGTGAATTTCTATGGAGAAAAAGGACATTTCTACATCTATGGTGTTAACTACGTCAATAAAGATAGGTTAAAACTTTGATGGACATATATTGTTTTATTTTTAAACCCATAAAGCTCCTTTGAAAGTGCTTTTGATGCATGTTTTATAAGGTAAAAAGAAATGAATCTTCTTCAGCCACTCCTACTTGAATGATGATCCTAGTGTTTTGACTCATAGGAGTCATTTTTCCTTTGATCAATAGGAAGGTGGTAGAGCACTAAAAAGAGCAAGGTGGATCCTGGGGCCAGACTTCATTGGTTAGAAACTTTCTCTCCCACATGCCAACTCTATGCCCTGATGTAGGAATTATACCTAAAGCCATAAATATAACGGCTGCTTTTCATGTCACACTTAGGGGACAACCTTGATTAAAACACCATATGTTTCAAATTTGTCATCTTAAAACTGTGTATGATATTAGCAATCTCATAAGTTAATATGTGGACAGTCCTTAATACCTATGAAATATTCTATGATGATATTTACTACTGTTATGATTCACCAGATAATATTTGGTAATCAAAAGTAGTAAAGAGAATACTATAAACAGTAAGTCAGGAATTCTGTCCCAACTTTTTCACTATGGGATCAAGATGGTTTACAAAATATTTCAGGTTGCTTGCCTTCTGAGAACACGGCAGTTTTGCACTTCAAAGCACCTTGTGATTATATGGGCCATACGACGAGTTTGGGTCCAAAGCACAAGTCACTCCTGAACCAAACTAATTAACTGCTTTCTTTTCTTTTATAATGATGATGAATTAGATTCCAATTACCTATAGTGACTTCAGTTAGCGTGGGTCTCAGAAAGAGAGTCACATAAAAGGGAGCTATCAAAAAACCCTGAGATCTAGGGGTTATTTACAACTTCAGTATCACCAAGTCCATGTAGTTCAAACAGCAATTGACTAGTTCTGTGATTATGGGGGATAAACTGCACTGAGTCTCATTTTCTCCATCTGCAATATAAGGAAGCTAGATAGAAATGGATTATCACTAAAATCCTCTTAGGTTCTAAAGTTTGTGTGTGTTTGTGTGTGCTACTATGGTTTAACTCAGGGCCTATACCTTGAGACACTCCACCAGCCCATTCTTGTTGTGATAGGTTTTTTTCAAGCGATTGTCTCTTGAACTATTTGCCCAGGCTGGCTTTGAAACACCAATCTCCTGATCTTTGCCTCCTGAATAGCTAGGATTACAGGTGTGAGCCACTGACACCCAGCTGATTGTAAAATTTTGATAAAAACAAAAACGGCAGTAGGGATCAGATTTTTTGTATAAATGAAGAATAGAAATGAACTTATTAGTAAGCTTTGAGAATCAAAGAACTGCAGAGTAAGGTGAAAACTAAGGTTAGCTTTTTCCCAAAGCATGTTCTTTGGAACTCTAGTCACAAGAGATGCTTTGTGAGAGATGGTTCCTTGATCAAATAAGTATGGGGAACACTACATACATTATAGTTCTCTTAAATAACCTTCAAGCAGCTGGGCGCTGGTAGCTCATGCCTGTAATCTTAGCTACTCAGGAGGCAGAGATCAGGAGGATCACAGTTAGAAGCCAGCAAATAGTTCCTGAGAGCCTATCTTGAAAAAACCCATTAGAAAAATAGGGCTGATGAAGTGGTTCAAGGTGTAGGCCCTGAGTTCAAATCACAGAACTGCTAAATAAATAAATAGCCTTTGTCCACAGTATCATTTTCTATGTGTTCATGAAAGAAACCTATAAAATGCAAGGTCTTTTCAGAACTTGCACTCCCTCATGCATATGGTTGTAAGAGTTACTTTTTATCTTTTTTTTTGTCTTTTACTTAATAGACATATATTCTGTATGTATTAGATTTCCTTTGCTGCTATAACAAATTTAGCATCTTAAAACAACCCAAATTAATTTTTTTCATGTTTCTGTGTTTTAGAAGTCAAGTGGGATAGACTGGTTTCTCAGGTTAGAGCTTCACAAGCCCAATATCATAGTGTTCTTATGTCTGCACTCCTTTCCAGAATCTGAAGTGAACAGTTCATTTATGGACTCACTCAGGGTATTTTTTAAATTTTTTTGTGGTGGTACTGGGGTTTGAACTCAGGGGCCTCACACTTGCTTGGCAAGCATTCTACCACTTGAGCCACTCCAGGAGCCCTTGGACTCATTAAAGTTATTGGCAGAATTCATTTGCATGTGACTGTAGGACTGAAGTCCCTGTTTCCTGGCCTATTGTTGAGCATGGGTAATTCTCAGTTTCTAGGGGTTGCCTCATCCCCAGCTTGTCAGTCAAGTGTCTCTCATCTCTGTGATGCATTTTTGTTCTTTGACTCTAACCAAAGAAACCTTCCCCAATTTAAAGAGCACATGGATTTAGATTGAGCCAATTTAACAATCTAGGATAATCTTTCTGTCTCAAATTCTATAATCTTAATCATGTTTGCAAAGTTCCTTTTGCCATGTATCGTAATGTATTCACAGGTTTGAGGGATTGGCAGGTGGAGATCTTTGGGAGTTCCTTTATTCTGCCTTCACCACATTTTACTTATGTAATGTTGCAGTTGAAATGTTGTAACATGGAAAATGAAGAAATTTGATACATGTGGCACCTAACAGATCCATTATGTTTATTTGTCAACATAAAACATCCATTATGTTCACTTTTACACCCATTAGACTTACTTATAATCATTATGTTTACTTATGAACATACTCTGTATACAAAATCACCTAGGTATAATAATAATTATGCCTGACAAGAAGGAATGTTAAAATTGATAGATTTCTGTAGAAAAAAAGAATCACAAGTTATTTTAATTTTTAATAGTAAAATGACTACATAAAAATAGTAAGTGAGGGTTTCATTGCTTATGTCTTTTTGAAAATAAATGGGCTGTTAGATTTGCAAGATTAAGTTGGACCCAGCAAGGTTTAAATAATATGTAACAAATATCTATAGTTGCAGAGTCTGACATAGTTAGGAGATCCTTAAATGTGAAATTGCTATAACAGCTTTATTCATAATTCCGCAAACTGGGAAGCAGCTAAGATGACCTTCAGTAGGTGAACGGATAAACTTTGACACACCCAAACAATAGGATATTATTCAGTGCTAAAGAGAAAATGGCAATGAAGAAATAAAAATGCATAGAGGAGTCTTCCATGCATATTATCAAGTGAAAGAAGTCAATCTGAAAAGGCTATTGTATGATTCCAACTATATGACATTTTGGAAAAGCAAAAACCATAGAGACAGTAAAAAGACAAATGGTTTACAGGGCTTGAGGGGAGAAAGGGATGAACAGAGCAAGCACAGGGACGTTTAGGACAGTGAAACTATTCTGTGTGATACTATAATGTATTCTGCATGATACTATAATGGTGGATACATGTAATGTTTTTAAAATCCATAAAACATACCAATCTACTTTGGTTCTCTAATATAAACTTTAGACTTCGGTGACAAAGATGTGTCAATGCAGGTTCACCAATTATAACAAATGTACTACTTCAGTGGAAGAGATTGATAGTGGGAGAGGTTGTAGGATTAAGCAACAGGAAAGTAAAAATCTGGATATCATACTATTGGAGATTAAATTATATTTAGATTACAGTATTAGCTCCACTTGAACATGATACTATCGATTTAACAATAATCTTTTTGTTTGATTTTGGCATAAATATTCAATATGAATGGGGGGAAGAATCATTGCTTGTTTTTCTGAGGGCTGTATATGTTTATGTCATTACAAGGGAGAACAACATTTGAATCCAAAAAAATTGAAGATAGCAAGATTCACAAGAAGTCTGAAAACAAAAGAAATGAAGATACACTTGATTTAGAATGAGGAAAAACAAAATGATAGCTTTTTAGTGTCTGATGACAGACATTATTCATATGAAATGTAGAGACTATTATTAGAGAAAAATAAATATGACTAAATTAATACTCAATTTGGATTTTCCATTACAGTAGGGAGGTTTGGGGGCTCACCTTCATTCAAAACATAAATGAGTTGGTAAATTCTTTAGAGGTAGGGAACAAAATCTCAGGTGCCATTTGCTTGCTGGTGACTTAGCGTGTTTCCTGAATAATTTCTTACGGCTATTTGATTTACAGACAACAGTTTAGTGCATTTTGAAAGAGGAATGAGGAAAGGCAAGGGTATGAGAAATCAGGTATGGCTTTTATGCTGTATTAAAATTAACTCTAGTTTGGAACATTTGTGTGGACAAAAAAGCTTACAAGCATTAAAAAAATGACTCTTAAATGTCTTTCAATAATCTTATAGTTTTGAAAATCACTTTAAAAGACAGAAAGTTCCATTTGATAAGATGCCCTATATTAATTTTTCTGCTTGTCTAGTGCCAATTTAAACTTAGAATTGTATACCTAGGCTTAACATAATTCAAAAAACTGTAAATGAATCATCTGAACTTTAAGAGATAATCTTGTCTGGTTAATCTTTGTCCTATATTTCTCAGTTTATCTCCTTCAACTTCACCAAAGAATACAAAATTATGCTAACAACAACAAAAACAGGACAATTTGTTGAGTGAGTGTTTTACCTTATGTAACTGGGACTACTTTCCCATTTCTGCATTCTTGGAACTTTTAAAACTAAAGGTGCCCTCTGCTTCCAGGAAGATGCTGTATATTTTTATTGAAGCACTTCTTTGGTTAAACTAGTCCCATCTAGCCACTTTAGGGTCTTGGGATGCCTGTCTAAATCTCAGTATTTATTTTTTGTTTTTTCAAAATCTAGTTGAAGGCCTACTTCGTGTCTACTCCAGTCCACAATATAATATTTTCTTTTTCAATCTGTGCATATATTTTGGCATAAAACTTTTGGTGTTCTGCATCTATTTTTTGAAGCCTGTACCTTTCTTAGCCTGTTTCTCCAGTTTGTATAGGCAGAACCTACGAAAAACGCTTGGTGGGAGGAGCACGTGTTGTCACTGTCCGTGGTCCTGAAACATCAAGGTTGATTAAGGACATTTTTCTAATACTTAGGTCTGGGGACTCCTCTCCACTTTCCCCCAGGAATTTGAAATCTGGTAAAGTGGTGGTGACAAAGAAAAAGAAATCCAAGAAGATATTGGTGGAGAAATATAGAAGAATGAACAGAGGTAGTGCTCTCCAGTATAGCCCGGAGAGAATAAAAGACACTTGTGTTTGACACAATTTTCCAACAACTGCAAATGTCAATTTGGCTATTAACAGAGGATGAAAAAATAGCGGACATAAGCAATGATGGAGCAGCACTAAAATGCGTGCAAGTTTTATAAAACCGTCTAAGTATTGAATAAAAAGCATTGATGCTAGTGGTGAGGATACCAGACAGGCAGTGGTGAGGATACCAGACAGGCAGCATGTTGGGAATGTGGGCTCCACTGTCATTTCAAACTACCATAGGTTTTCTTCTTCCTTTTTCTCGTTTGATTTAAAACAAAGCAAAAATTGTCATTTGGCAGTGTGGCAGAACAAAGATAACTGTAACTTATGTTTCATATTTGATGTAGCTGTGTACCGTTTTGCTTCGAAGCTCCTCTGTAACAGTTTCATTCCATTACCCATCAAGCCCCAGTTTCTGGTGGATGGCAAGGCATCTGCCCTGGCTATATAAGTTCCTCAACTAGAGTAGAACCTCCGCGATCTTAAACGTTTTAGCTATCTCAAAAATGCTTCGAGTTCTCAGTTCAAATAAAAGGATCACAGTGCTTTCCACAGAGACAGCATTCAACAAAGGCTTCTTAAAAGGGCAAATATTTCATTTGTTTTAACACTTTCATCCTCTTTTAGGTTCTTTTAAAGTCCAATACCCCTTCCTTGGCGGGGTGTGTGTGCGGGTGTGTGTGCAAGTCCCGACAAACCTTGCCTCCTGGTCAGTCACTACCTTTGGTGCACTCGGGCCCGGCTCTCGTCCTGCCACGTGTCAGCGCCCTGCAGAGCTGACGGGTCTTTCCTACAAAGCCTCGCACCCCGCCGCCACTGATGAAGACCACTCCCAACTCAGCCCCTCCCCGCCGGCCTGGCAGCTCACAGCGATTCAGCTCCTGGTCCCCGCCCAAAGGGTAACGCGGTTGTCATGGACACGGCACCTGCGCCCTTCCGCGGTGCCCCTTCGCCGCCGGCCCCTCCCCCCACCTGCGGCGCTGGGCCGGCCGCGCCTCCCTAGCAGCGCCCCGCCCCGCCTCTCGGGCCCTCACCAGGCCGCGCCCCCCCGCGTCCCTGCTTCCCCCACTTCCACCCCCGCCCCCCGCCTCACGCCTCCCTCTGCCTTGCGGAGCTTGGAGGGCCGCGGGAGCGCGCCGGGAAGCGAGCGGCCGCGCATGCGCACTGAGCGCCTCCCCTAGCGGCGATCCGGGCGGCTGCCGCTCGCGCTTGGGCAGGACGCCGGGCGGGCGGGGGGAGGGGGGAGCGGCTTCTCTTCCAGCCCCGAGTGAGGCGGAGACCCGGGCGGGCGGGCGGAGCTGGCGGCACCGCACCTCGGCCAGAGGCGGCTGCAGCAGCTGCCCTTGTCCCCGCCGCCGCCTCTCCAGTTCCTTCAGTGATTACCACTCCAGCTGCTGGAAACCGGCGAGAAAGAGGAGGCGAGAAACTCCCACCGACCCACAGAGGTGAGTCCCGGGCACAGCATCCTCCATCCTTGCCTGCCTCCCTCCCTTCCTTCCTCCCTCCCATCCTCTCCATCCTCCCCTCCCTCCCCGCTCCCGAACCCTCCCTCCCTCATCCTTCCCAACATCCCTCTCTCCTCTCCCCTCCTTTCTCCCTTCCAGCCTTTCTTTCATCCCTTTCTTCCTCTCTCCCAGCCCTACTTCCTTCCCACCCTTTCTTCTCTGTCTTCCTTTCAGCCACTCGCCCGCAAGATCAGCTTTGCATCCCTTTCCCAGTCTCCATCTCTTTCCCCCCTATCTTCACCTCTTCCCCGGTAGGAGGGTGGGAGCATCCCTTGCCTGTTACAACTGTCCGGATTCAGGGGCTTCCAGAAAATTGGGTTCATATGCCGAGAGAGAGAGACACTCTTGCACAGCGATGCCCTGCAGGTCTCTAAATTATTAGGATTAAGGGTCAAGTTGGACCGAGTACTGGGAACTGGAAGAAGAGGGTCAAGGAGGAATCTATAGATTTGTGCTGTATAAGGTGGGGGTGGGGAGGGTTGTCACTTAGACATGTTGCCTACAGCCCCCCCCCCACCCCTCTTCTTCAGCAGTTTCAATTTTTCCTCCCGGGAATTATATATTCCCAGTGTGTGTCACAGTAATTTAAAATCCAGCTTTCTCTGCTTTGATTGTCGTCTCCATGAGAAACCACAAGAGAAGAGAGGACAGGAACTAGAGAGAAAGAGGGGAGGGGAGAGGAAGGGTGGAGGCAGTGAAAGCTTGTATCCTTTTTCCCTAGGCCTCTTTGGATTGATATTTTCAAACCACCCGCCTAATGTTTGGCTTGGAATTGAACCTGTGTGTCCTTGGTCCTGTCACTATCTACTTCAGAGGCAGAAACTCTCCTAAACTTTAGTACTGTTCACCACAACATTATTTATGGAATGTTTTGCTTAGCATACAGACACCTAAGAAGATTGGTTTGGAGAAAATAGGAAGCGAAAGGGTGGAAAGAGATACACTTTTGTTCATCACAGGTTAACTTCTAAAGGACATTGGAGAAAAGGGGCTATACTCCACAGGCGTGTAAACAAACCACTTTGATCGTGTTAGCTGCATCATAGGCTTTAACAGACACCCTTACTCTTTATCATCCACCTTACAGGAATCCTGAAGATGTTTGAAGAAAAATATGCTGTGTGATTTTTTTGTTGTTGTTCATGGCTTACACACATGGAAAAGTTGAATTAGCTCTGGGGATCATTGTTAACAATTTAAAATTTCAGTTGCTTTTACATCGATGATTTTTATAGAGTGCCATAGTTTACTTTGCTTTTTTTTGAGCTTATCTTCTAACTCCTTATATTACATAGATTAAGGTTAATGTGGCAGATTTTTTCAGGCACTGCTGTTGAAAAGTTTATTTATACATGGCGGGACAGTCATGCAGGTTGAGTATATTTATCATCTCACAAGGGGCCAACAGTGTGGCATAAATAAAAAATGGATATTAAGAGTCCTGTATGTTGTCCTATTTGTATTCTTTGGAAATATCAATACCTCCTAGCTTTAATATCTATAGAGTAGCTGAATTTTGTGTTTAAGTAGTATATATAGAGGGGCCAAAATTGAATTCCTTGAAGTTGCCAGTAAAATCAAAACAAAACAAAAAAAACCAAACTATACTGACAAGCAAATTATGGATTTTTTTCTTTTTCACTTAGATTATTATATGCCAGTAGAGTAATATGCATGTTGGCATTTTATGGGCATGTAAAGTAGGAGTACAGATGAAGAGAATTGCCTTCCTAAATGATTGAGTGCAGATTTGATGAGGAGCCGATACAGTTAAATCATCTGGGTCAGTGTTGGGAGAGTGCATAATATTAGGGGTGATGGCACACTCCCCTTTCAACTTTATGTGGGAATGAAATTCCATTAATGGCTTGGCTAATTCTTCAGCCATGTGGCAGAAGCTTGGTTGAATTATCAGTTACTCACATCGTTATGCAGAATTGTGGTCAAGGCTGTATGTCTTTGAATGGTTGCATTACCAGTGAACTTGCAGATAGGGCTGTTTTCTTGTTTTTGGTGTTCTTTTCCTTGGAATATAATGAAGCTAATGAAACACTTTCAAGATAATTGTATATGGGGATTATATGGTAATTTTGTCCTAATTTACTTTTAACTACCTTTCCTCCTATCAATCTCTCTATTACTCTTTTCTTTGTGGGGCTTTACAGTTGTAAGTGTGGGAAGGAGGCAGCCCCTCAGACAGCCCTGCTTATTCTTTGTTGCAGTTTTTTCTTATGCAGAGTGATGAGGGTGTATGTCCCAGTATTCAATACTGTGGTTAATGTGGAAAAAATGGAATCTTTTATGTCTCCTGTGTAAATATTTGTACACTGAGTAAAACAAGTAAAGTTGTTAAAGAACCAGAAAATAAAATATTTTGTTTACTAAAATATTTTAAGAGAGATGAATATAAAATTAATAAGATATGAACCCAAAGAGGAACTAGTGCCTTGAAAAAGCAACTTGCCACCCTGACCATTAAGCCAGTTTACAGATACAGACTATAATACAGATATTACAGACTGTAGTACAGATACAGATACAGAAATATTTTTCTCTAAAATATTTCATTTCTAGAGGATTCAGACCTTCAAGAATGCATGATAGAAATAAAGACTCAACTGAACTTCCTTATGGTCCCCTATGGGAAAATTTCGGGATACATTAACTATACCTCCATCCCTCAGAGCTCTTTACACCTATGCAGGACTATGCTAAGTAATATGAGGTATTGGAAAGAAGTAGAAATAAGAAAAAGACACTCTCTTTGACCTCAGTTTGCAGTCTAGTAGAAGATAACAGGTACTTGCATGAGGTTATATTTCACAGTGGCAAAGAGCAAGGTCTTTGGAGAGAGCTTCAGATGAGAATCAGACTCTACTGCTTAGGAGCTTTGTGTTGTTGCATACTGTTTAAGTTTCTCTCCTCATCTATAAAGTGAGAATTATGGTATATTTTGATTCATGAGTGATCTTTAAAGGTTAAATATGTTTAGCACAGTATTTGGTACAAACAAAGCATGTGTTGTATAAGCATTATTACACTTAGAAGAAAAAATATAAGAACATTCCAAGATAGTGTGTGTTTATGCACTGAAAAGATGAAAGAACAAGTAAGTATAAGAAGAATTCTGAAGAGGAGAGATGTCTGTATGACCAGGAAGCTATTATATTAGTAGTAACACCAAAACTTGTGTAGAGACCCTGGGAAGGATTTCATGCAGAGTGGGTACCACAGCTGCAAGAAAAGCAGAGATGGAGAGGCAAGCATGGAATGTTTGGAGAAATATCAAGAAGACCATTTATTTACTGTAATATCTGGCATACTGGTGGATATATGAAATATATAGTCATAGTGAGGATAAGACAACCGATTGTTCTGTGGAATGCATTTTATCATGAAGATTTGGCTATCTTAAAGACCTTGTTTTAATTTGTTAATTCTTTGTCACACTCAGAACCCTTTCCCAATACATAGAGTCCAAGGTCTGCATTACAGTGGAGATCCAGCATATTTTTTTCTTTTAAATTTCCAGGCAGAGGAAAATTTGATCTTTGCTGGGTAACAACTGTTTTATATTAAGAATATTATAAATCTTTTCCTTGTTTTTCCTTACGACTATCGGTATTTCAGTACTATATCTTGGAGAATAACTATTTTATTTTGATAAACATGGAGCTAGGAATTGTTGGAGCAGTTATATTTCCTATGGTTTATTTTTTTAAATTTTCATTGTTGACTAATTAAAGCCTCTTTTTATTGGTGGTCCAGATTATTAATGATTCCAGATAACTTATGCTCATTCAGGTGTTCTTACTGGGAGATGAACACGTGGTGACAACAGAGGGTCTGTCTGGGACTTTCACTGATCAAGTTAAATATCTACTCGGGGATGAGGTGACAAATGCCCATTGACTGCATCTGTTGTTACACCTTTGTTTTTCGTTGGGGTTCATGAACTATTTTGATAATTTCTCCATGAAATATTTATCCAACAGCATAAGTGATATGAATTGAGTTCTTTCACCCAAAAATAGATTTCTAGAAAATTTTACCTGTAATTTCAAAGTAGCAGTATTTACAGTACTTACACTTAGTCTGTTTTTAATAGGCATACACTATTTGTTTTCTCCCAACTAATATACAAAGCTTTTGTCTTGATTTTTGTAGTTTAATAATGTACAAAATTGATCTTGTGAATATTATCTTGTTATTTACTCATAAGTATGAATCTATTTCCAAAAGCTAGCAAACTAGAAACTATAAAACTACTTTGAGAGCTTTCTCTGATGTTTTAAAGATTCAGTGGATCTCAATAAAACATCTTCAGATGTTATAACTTCTTGTCAGTTTTTCATTAAAGCATAAGAGGTTTTTGAAAATTTTAATTTTAAGTGTTTTTATTTTCCATCTAAGTATGTTTTTACCTCTGAGATGAATTCTAATTCAACCACAAATATGCATTCTGTACTTCTATGAGATTATTATGATACATTATAAAAACACAAAGTGATAGTTTCACTTTATAGAACTTAATTTAGAGGGTTTTTCCATTAAAAGGAATATTGTTATTTCTTTTTTTAAAGGTCTGACCTATGCACACAACTATTAGGTAATTATTTTTCAGGTGTAAGGACAACATACATTAGCAGGAACAAAAAAACCAATTTTGTTCCCCATAAATTAAAGGTGGGGACCAAACAGGGACATGGAGTAAGGATGAGACAGTGAATTAATTTGTTTTGTCTATACAACTACAAAACTTATAAATGCCTGTTCAGTTAGGTATTTCCTATATTTTTGCTGTTATACTAATAAATCTATTTAAAATTGTTTTAAAGCAAGTTTTATATATAAATTTCAATGAAGTTTTTAAAACCAGAGCATGAATAAGAAATCTAATGTAAAATCATGTTGATTTTTCACTGTATTGTTACATTTCAACATCTGGCAATTATATTTTCTTGGCTATTTTAGAGAAGCCAAATAGCACCTTAAAAAGAGGTGCTTGATGAAGATGGTGATACAAATCAAACAGTGTTCCACCTTGCTTCAGTGTTTCACATTAAATAAGTGGGCATGACACAGGGCTGGGGGATACAATAAAGAATTGAGTGTTATGTGATCTTAAGGGTGGTAGAGATTTTTTTTAATGGTCCTTAGCTATTTCAGTAGTAAAGCCATGGACTATTGGTGGAAACATGGCAGTTTTGTTTGCCTGCAATTTATCCAGATACTACAACAACTTCAGGGATGACAGATGTATCTGATGCTCCCATAATTTAACTGAGAGCTTGGTAAAAAGTTAGTCAACCATGTTTGTCTTAAATTCATAGGTCCTAAAGTGGTTATTAAATATCATTAGTTTATCTTTGTGTAAGGAGATGGAAGTGCCCCTGAACTACTTCAGAAAGAGCCTGTCTTCTACTGCTTCTAGGAGTAGGTATCTTACAATTCTAGAGTGTTTGCCACTTCATTCTATTTTATCAGGCTTTGATACCTGCCAGAATTACTTCAAAGAAAATTATGTTTTTTCTTAATGTGCAGAAATGGCATAAAGAAGTATACACTGAACTCAATTTAATGGGGTGGAAAGAAATCATCCCAATTTATCTCTCTGTTCACATGTGCTTCCCATGTATTTTTATCCTTATAATATTGCTTAGCATAAATTCATTCAAAAAGTATGTTTTCAATATCTGTTCTGTGAAGTACTTTGGGTGGAAATAATTCTTGTATAAGATAGAACCTAAAAAAATCTAGGTTCTTTAGGCTTTCACGAGTTACATGATTTTAACTACATGATATGTAGGTATGTAGCTATTGAATTTTATAATTCTACATGTTAAGTTTTCCCTTAAATTTTCAAGGTATAATGACTTTGTGTCCCACTTGTGTTTTTTTCTTTTCAAATAAAAGCTGTTACATGGAAAAAACCTCCTTTTGTGGAATATACTTTACCTTTCTCAATAAAGTGCAAATTTCACTTCACAGAGTGTCTGGGCCAAGGGAGAACAAAGAAACACTTCTACATTTCCATCATTCCCTTCTTGTCCCTTTTTAAATCCTTGCTGCACTGGAGATACCGGTTAGTTGTTTCCGCTATCTAGAGATGAGTCCAGTGTGTTTGAATAATGCCAGAATCCTTGATATACTGTATGGAGTTTATGTATTTAGGACGAGGCCTTTATTTAAGAAGTTATATAAACTCCAAGGTTAATATTTCTGCCTCAGCTATAACAAGGTTTTGCTTATTCCCTAAATCCTATGCCATAGGACTGTGGTCACTAGTTGTTCTACCAATCCAGTGCCAAATTCACATAATTTTAAAAAATTGAGTGTTTTGATATACAGTTCATAAAACACTAAGGCATATTCATTTTAAGTAAATAGTTTGTTGACTTTGTTGTGTATTTTCAAATACACTTTTCTGACTAGCCCTGCAATCAACATATAGAATATTGTCATTTTCCAAAAATCTTCCCTTGGGTCTGATCTGCCTTTGTCTGTGTAGGTTATGTTTGCTTGTTGCAGAAGTTAATATAGGTTGAATCACAGAGTATATACACATTTTTTGTTTTCCTTTCTTCATTAAACATAGTGTCTTTGAGATTTGTTTATGATTTTGTATATAAAAACTTCTAGAAGGAAATATAGGAGAAAAACTTTGGCATTTTGAGTTAGGCAAAGATTTCTTGGAGCCCAAAAATTTGTAAGAAAAGGTAAATTAAAAAAACATTTCTACCCTTCAAAAGATACAAGATATGCTCAAAGTATGTATCTATCTTCCTTTTTGGGGGTACAACCAACAACGGACTTGTTGCAACTCAAGAAGGCAGGCAATCTAACTGAAAATGAACAAAATATGTGAAGAGATATTTCAGGCAAGATGATATACATAGACCATGTACACACAAAAAGGCATTTAGCTATTATTCACCAAAATAATGAAATTTAAAAACCACAGTGTGATACCACTATAAGAACCCTACATTTATGAAATTATAAAGACTGATAATACCAAATTTCTGAGAGGACATGCAACAACTGTAACAGCATACATTGCTGGTGGGAATGTAATACTTTGAGAAACAATTTGGGAGTTCTCTTAATTTTAGAAGTATTCTTACTCTATGATCCAGAAATTCTATTCTCAGGTGAAATAAAAACACATGTAAAAATTTTACATAAACTTTTACAACAGCTTCACTCATAATAGCTTCAAACAAAAAAAACCCCAAATATCTGTCAAATTCCCATTTTAAAATTACTCCTTTGCTGAAGTATGTGTGTGTATGTGTGTGTGTGTTTAGAGATGTGCTTTTAAAAACTAATATAAGTGAACTGGCTGCAGAGGGAAAGAAATACATTTGAAAAGCTATTGTACACAGATGTTAGATCTCAGATCTCTGCTTAGCTTTCACTCATGGCTTTGTCTTTGTTCTGCCTCCTCTGTGTGTTGACCTAATCCTCAACCAGTAGTGTGATGGCTGTTTTAATTCCAAGCACACCATTATGCATTAGTTGTGTCTTTTCCTGAAAAATGAGGAAACTTTTGCCAAAAGCCTCCCTGTAGACTTCTCTTTTATCTCACTGGCCAGTACTATTTCACATGGTTATCCCCAGTTCAGTCAACTGCAAGGGAAATGGGAATGTCATGAATGATAGCCTTGGACTAAGTCAGTATCCACCTGCTGAGCTGGAGTCAGCTTTCTCTGAAGCCAGTGGCAGGTTGAAACTGGTAGAGGGATAGATGAGCAAAATGGCAAGTTTGTTGAGAACAAGGAGGGGGAGAAAAGCATGCCAGGCAAGCAAACTTCAGTGTTTGTTACAATTTGATATAGAGGATAGCCATGATGTTCTTGGTTCTGTGGGAAGGAGGTTGAAGTAGAGCTGCAATTGGAGTCAGCTTGTTATTGTGGGAGTGTGTGCAGAAATAATTGATCAGGGTACCCTGGGAATAAAAGGAAGGAAGAAATTTAGATCACACCCCACAAAATGAACTAGAGGTGAAAGGAGTCTACATCTAAGGGGACAGTTTAAAGTGGGCAAGCTTACAAATAGTGACTAGCAGAGCCAAGCACATTGGGCCCCATGGAGTTGGGACAGGAGGCAAAAGTCATTGTTGGCAGTAGTTTGCCCATCTGTGAAATCAGGACCTCAGGCAAAAAGATTTTTCATGTTTTGCTTGTTAAAGGAGAAGCCAAAACAGTAATTATTCTCCACCTTTTTTTTTTTTAGGTGTTTTCAATCACTCTACAGTGTCAAGGAGAGGAGCTATACCTTCCTTTTTTCTATTATTCCCCTGTTACAATCTTGAGCTCACAATAATTCCTTCCTAAATGCTTGTTGATTAAATTAAGTCTGTGAACTTACTCTGTCTTTGAACAGATCCTACAGATTTTAGCTCAAACTCAGCTATTTATCAAATACTTTCTTACAAACTATGAAAACCATTGTTTGCTTTTTTGAGGGGTGGGCACCAGCCCTGGATGCATAAGTGAGTAAGATGTAGTTTCTGATATCCTAAATTGACAGTTTAGTGGTGGCTGTAATCTAGATACCTGAACAATTTAATGCGAGACAGAATATGATAGAGTGTGTAGCATACTGTATTGAGTCTGCAGTGGCATGGGTCAAAAATCTAGGCAAAAACAGAATGAACAAGAACTGTCACTCTAACAATGGATGGGGATAAGAGTATGGAGCAGAGGATGACCTTGTGTTTGTACCTTTCAATTCCAGTCCTGCCTTGTTCTGGGGACTGAGAAAGAGCTGATCCAGCAGAAAGATGGGATTAATGAGCACAGCAGTGGAAGAGGGTAAGAAATCCCATCCAGGAGAATGAAAGCTAGAATGCTGATAACTGCTCAGGAAGCAGCTGAAAAGCAACTGAAGTGAGGTCTGGGAGCAGAGAAATATTTTAGTATTATCTTCATGGAGGTATCTCAAGAATTCAACAACAGGAGATACATTGTTTCAAAGAGAACAAGTTTTGTCTTTGATAGGCACATTACTGCACATTGTAAAACATCTAGAAAATAATGAGAAAAAGAATGTGGAAAATAAAAATAATCACTGTAGACCAACTATTCAGTGAATATTTGGTGACTTTCTAGTTTCTTTTATTCCAGTGAGTGTATCCAGTGAATTTACTGTATAGTGAGATTTGTTTAAGAACAACTGAGATCACATAATTTTGTATCCTATATATAAACTAACTATATTTAAGCATTTCCTGGGATAATAAAAATTCTTCTACATTATTTTTTATGTGATATCACATCTATTTGGATTTATGTTTACAGTTTTTGGATGTCTACAAAGATAAAATGTTTGTGTTTTTTTGCCTTCAAATAAGAGCTGTGTCGTGAGCAGAAGATCAATTTTGGGGTCCCCAAGAGTCTGTCTCACACTTAAATTGTGACATGACATTCTATACTTCATTTTCACTTCCCATAGTTTAGAAACATCACCATGCTTATACATGAAGCTATATACCATTGTTTTTAATGGTTGCCTATGTTTTCATAGATACTGAATTTGTTCTGATATTTTGCTATTTCAAACAATGCTGTGATGAATATCCTTATACAGGTTTATTGCCTACATGATTTTTTGTAAAGGGTAAAGTGCTGATTATAATTGTTGGATCAAGAAGGATGTGTATTTTAGATTTTAATAGTTAATTCCAAATTGCTCTTAAACTGGTAGTGCCAATTTACATTCTACCAGCAGATAGAATATATATATCATTATATTAATATATATATTAATAAATATATATATTTAATAAATATATATTATATATAATAAATATATATTAATATATATATGTTTTCTTACCCCTTTGCCAGTACAGCATAATTTTAAACCTGTAATGGTTACCAACTAATAAATACATAGAAAGGATATCTCTTTTATTTATGTGAATTTATTTCCCTGATTTCTAGAGAGGATGATTATCTTTCATTTTTTTTTTCTAATGGCCTCATGTTTGCCAGTGGTATGAGAAATGTGTTCATGTTTTTACTTTATTGAATGAATTGTTTATCTTATTTCAACTGGTAGGGCCTATGTATATCCTTTGGGTTTAAAAAACTAATGAGACAAGGTTATAATCACTATAGTGTATAGTAAGTTATAAAGCCAATAGGTAATGATTTTTCTTTTCCCAAAGTTTCTTATCTATTTTTACATTTTTTTCAGAAGAGTATGATGTTCTGGTTACCAAATACCATAAACAATAATCTTGGTATTTAAAGTAGTTTTGTTTTTAATTTAAGAAAATTTTGAGGGAAAAGTGATAGCTTTCTAATTCATAATCTTTTTATTATTTCCTATTTATTAAAGACTTTTTTACATCTTTCAGCATCAAAAATAATTTTTTTATAGAAGATCTTTTTTATTTTGTGTTCTTTGTTACTGTCTTGTATGTAGTTTTTATTACTGTTGGGAAAGAGATGTTTTTCTTTTACTTTTTCAAGTAGGTTTTTTGCTGATATAGACTTTTTTTTTTTTGCTTTTTATATCCACTTACTTTTGAAGTACTCTATTGGTTCAAAATATTTGTTCACTTTCCGTAATAATTTGTGTGATCTTTATATGTTAAGATAAAAGGCATGGTACAAATACACATATACATATATTTATAAGTCTTAATTTAAAAAGACTTACCAATAAAAGATAATACTTATTTTTTTCTTACACTTTCTTCTCATTTTAAATTTAAAATATTTGTTCTTCTTATTCAGATTTAGTGTGCACAGGACACTTCATATCTGAAATACCGTGATCCAGACATACCTTTTTTGTTTTACAAGTTTTTCTCAATATCTGTCTTTTCCATAATGCCTCAATTATATCACTATATTTATATCAGTATCTGTAAGTTTTTGAATTTCCCTTTGCAGAAAATACATTGTATGCCTGGACTTCACATACTCTCTTTTAAATATTTACTTGGCCATTTCCTAGGTCTTTCTGAATACTTCATAATGATTGCTTTTGTAAGTGACTCCTCAAAGGCCCAGGAAATGTCTTTTCTAGATGATGGGCTGAGCTTAGTGAATAATGATTTGATATAGTGGTAACATGCTTGATTATGATAATGCTCAAGCTATTAAACTTAAAATTTATGTGAGTAACTTATTTCTCTGGATATCTGATACTTTAAATATAATTTTGCTATCACTTGTGTACTGAAGCAGTTATGCTATATGACACCTTCACTCAGCATCCAGCATTGTTTGTCAGAGATGTGTATTTACACAGTAGCTAGTTCAGCACCACTAAGAAGTTTTTGTAGTCTCCAATTCTTGCCCAGAATTTAATTTTTTGGCTTTAAGACTTTCTTTTTCAAACTTAAGGTGAAGTTTACCTTCATTGTTTTCATAATCCTCTTTCATCATGAAAAATGGTCATTTTTAATGAAAATCTTTCACTGATTGTGCAAATTGAGAAAATGGGCTAATTGCTTTGAATTGTGATTATTCATCTGCTGTAGGTTTTATGCATACATATCAGCATTGACTTATTCTTAATGAACACATTATGTTAAAATTGTGTGATCCACAGGAAGATAGTGTAGGTGATAATAAAATTTTTACTAATAAAAGCAGGCATTATTCTTTCTAGAATAATTAATGTGGTTGAGAAAATAGTAACAAGTGGCAAGTTTGGTTTCATGGAACCACAAAATATTTTTATTTATGCTAAGTCACTGAATCTAGTTTAAAAAATAGAGTTAACTGTAATATGTCTATCTTTCCTTAAAGAATTACACCAATAAGGGTGAATTAGAATAATACAAATATTATAATTATGAATTCAACTCAATTACTTGCACATAGATATTTTCAACTCTGGATTCATTGAATAATTTGAGACAGAGCTATTTATTTGATGAAATTTTCTTGATGCCTGGGTGACTTTGGAAAGACAATTTGGTTTGCTGTTGCTATCTCACTTCTTAAATTCAGGTGTATTACAACTTAAGATCTATGAGTTGCAGAATTGTTCTTAACTAAGACAAGTTAAAACTCCTATCAAAATTATAAATATGTGGTATTATAAAATGTCTGATCAGGCAGAAAACTAACTGAGTAGATTTTAATTTTTGTACTTTATTATAATTATAAAACAATCTATAATCTGTGTTACCATTTTGACATTCAACATAGTACAAATATTTAATAATACAAAAATGTTGAATTATTTGTATATTGAAAACTATAAAACATTATTAAGTTAAGGAAAATGTAAACAAACAAAAAGACATCCGTGTTCACAGATGGGAAAACTTAATGTTGTTAGGATGGCACAATTGATCTACATATTCAGCGCTCTTGCTATTAAATTCCCAGCCTCCTTTTTTCCAGAAAATGACATGTTCATCCTAAAATTCACATGTGAAAAAAGAATAGCTAAAAACAATCTTAAAAGAGAACAAAATTGGAAGACTCACACATGTCAATTTCAAAACTTACTGCAAAGCTACAGTAATCAAGACAGTGGTACTGGCATAAGTGTAGACATATAGATCTGCAGAATAGAGTTAATTGATCAGAAATAAACCCATATATTTATGGTCAGTTGATTTTTCAGCAAGGATAAGATGACATTTCAGTGGGGGAAAATAGTTTCTTTAATAAATGGTGCTAGGACTACTGAATGTTTACATGAAAAATAACAAATTTGGACCATTTTGTCACCTTCTGTGTAAAAGCAGAAAATACATAATAGACCTAAATTTTAGAGGTAACTATAAATAATACTTTTAGAAGAAAATAAAGGTGTAAATCCTAGTTACCTTGGATTGGACACAGGTTTCTTAAATGTGATACTGAAGGCAAACACAGCAAAAGAAAAAAAATAGATAAATTGGATTTCATCAAAATTACAAACTTTTCATCATCCTAACCTATGTGGGAGGCAGGGATCAGGAGGATTGCAATTCCAGGCCAGAGCAAGCAAAGAAGTTTGCAAAACTCCCATCTTCAATGAAGAAAGCTAGGTGTGGTGGCATGCACCTGCCATCCCAGTGATGGCAGGAAGTCTAGAATAGGAAGATCATGGTCCAGGCTGTCCTGAGCAAAAAGAGAGACCCTATTTGGGAGTATGCTGATGTTTGGTTTTGATGATGTTAAATTTGAAATGCTTACAAGTCTTCCAGATACAAATCTTCAGTAGACATTTATGAATGAGGTCTGCACTTCTGAATTGCTGATATTCAAATTGGAAACTTTGGGCCACAATAGATGTTATAATTAAAATTATGAAAATAGATGAAGTGCCTCTAAGAGATGACATGAAACACTGTGGAGAAGTATGGGGCCTGCATACTCAGGAATATACAATCTGAAAAAATTTTGATGGGAAGGAAGGAAAGACATCATATGAGGATGTTTACTACTGAAATCAGGGGAATCAGCAATTTGAAAAAAATAATTTAGAAGAGAGGAATATTACTCTTACATTAAGCTCTTAGTTTGGATTTTCATCCGGAACATACAGAAGCAATGAAAGGCAAATTGTGAGATCAGATCTGGCATCTGTTCTTTGCTTCCACCCCTGAAGTCTGTGGATTCTGACAGCTAACAGGGCAAAGGAAGGATTAGAAATGCCATGAGCAGATGATGCAGGCTGAAGCTGGGAGGCTTCTGTGGTCCTACCACTAGGATTGCAGCAGATATGCAGTGGTCTTAGTAGCCATTGGCACTCAGCTGGTGATAAGAAGAGGTTGTTGGAGGCAGCTACATCAGCAGCCAAAATGTGGCCCCACAATCAATTCATGGTCTCTTTAGAATGCTTTCTGTGATGGGATGTTAAATTTGTTGTCTCTTCATCCTTGTTTCTAATATTTAAACTAGAAGAATTTTCTTCCCAGCTGCATTCATCATCTTACTACATGGATAAATTATTGGTGTGCATAACATTTTAAAAATGAAGCTTGCTAAAGTAAACTAATTTGTGGGTTTAGTGGTCTGTGCAAAATATACTTTCTGTAAAAGAGAAAGAAGCCATATCCTTCTTAACAGTATACTACATATCCCCAGGAAAACAAAGGTATTTTACTAATATTGCCCATACAACTGGCAGAAATACTTTATCAATAAAGAGGAAACATGTTTTCATTCAACTAGAACTTCTAGTTTTCACAGTGTTGTTCAGTGCACAGTCTGAATTGTGAAATGTGACTAAGAGAGTGGCAAGTACCCCAGTGCTTGATGGTTTTTCTCAACTTCTAAGAAGAAATAATTTTCCAACTTTCATGCATTTCTAGAGGGGAAAGGATGCTGCTCAGAGAGAGTCCACTGTATTTGTTAAGTTAGAAATGGATCCTATGTTGATCTTTGCCAAAGTAGCTTTAGCCCACTGGTTAGCTCAGAAATCTGATAGTATTGAATTAAACAGTGACTATGAAGAGAAAAATTAGAATTGTGTATCTCTAAAGCAATATGGCAGACTTGGATGCTAAAAGGCAAGGGAGGGGAAAATATCGAAGGAAGTTTAGCTTAATTTGCTTTGTTTTAAATAGAGTGGATTATCATGGGGAAGTAATCAAGATCATTGGTGAATTCGTTTTCTAGCATAAGTTGAAAGGTATGCATTTTAGAATTTTGTCCTTTTTATAAACTTTGTGCCTCATCTGCATAATTTATATTCTTTCTTACTCTATTGCAAAGCCTAATGTGTTAGTAACCTATTCATCACTGTGACAAAAGAAAATCTGTGACAATCAATGTAAAAGGAGTAAAGGTTTATTTTGGCTTACGGTTTCAGAGTTCCATTCCATGGCCATGTAGCTCTGTTGCTTTAGACTGTGGTACATCTTGGTGGGAGCACATGGTGGAAGAAGGCTTTTCAACACATGTTGGATGGACATAATAGGCATAAAAATAAAGTAGGAGAGAAACAGGGAGGGGCCATAGTCCTAACATAACCCTGACACCTCATGAAAGTTCCATCACCAACCAATAGTGTCACAGGCTGCCAACCAAACCTTCAACTCATGGGTCTTTGGGGGACATTCCAGATTCAAAGTATTACACCCACATTAGACAAAACCTAATGGAGAGAAGTAAAGGAGATCTCAGTTATGCCTCCTTTTAGATAACAAGTGAGTTGCTAAAATACTGTTTTATAATTATGACCACCTTTTATAAATCATAACCAAGAGGAATTAAAGAAATTCTTTTGAGAAGTAAATGCTAATAACTGGTTTTTATTTATTTCTGGTAAGTAGATAGTTTCACATGTCTTGTTTGAAGAGAAGAATACATAACTTACATATGTGTTCCTTCTTTCATTCTTTCATTTCTCTGTGTACAACAAATAATTCATAAGCATTAAAATATAAGACTGGTTAAATTCTTAATTCTTACTTTGAATAAAAGTGTTTAACTCATGGGGAGTTTGTCTTTAGACATGAATAGTAGACTTGGTTGCCAAACTTTGGAAATAACAAATCCTATGGTTATGCATTTATATACCTACTAATTAGGAAATTAAATGATATTTCCATAGCAACAGAAACAATCTCCTTGAACATTTGTTTTATGCCTGCAATAATACACAGCAGGGAATACAGGAATATTAGCCTAAGGTCCAAGACAGACATGGTATATAAGTATTGACATAAAACATGCGCACAGTGGGGAGGGTTTGGCTTTGTAAAGATGCCATGAGTAGATAAAAAGAGATTAGTTGATATTTCAGAAATCAACACTCCAAATGAAAAATGTTATTGACAAGGTCTAAAAGTATTTTTCTGAAATCTGTCATACACACTAATTTTAGTAAATAATTCTTCCAGAGTTAAAAACTCTACCACCATATTATGGTATGCTTGAAGATGTTGAACTGACCAATTTCTGTTCCACTTCATTTAAAACTAATAGGATTAGTGGATAAACTAATGTTACCCCCAAAGCCTCCTTGGTCTCAGGAAATGAAGTTATAGGTATGGACTTAATCCCTGGGGAGTAAATCTTTCCTACCCACTAATGGAGTCACTTTATGACATGTTCAGATAAGCTTTTTGGATTCTTCTGACCCCACTGTGTGCAGGACAGTCTGGGGGAGTATTCAATTGTTTTACTTCCTTGTAGTCCTGTCTCAGACATTATGTTTCAGTTACTTTGCAGTAGAACTATTGTGATGGAATTAAAATTTAAAGATGATTATATATGAATTAATTGAATGTACTTCAATACTTTTAAATTTTCCTTCCTGACAGTCTTCTGGAAGACCAATTGATTTTCCTTACCATCATTGACTATTCTTGACATATGAACTTTCCATATGAACTTTGTCTTGGCGCTTTTTGATGACATATTTTGAACTATCTGCAGAATTCTAGGCTGCTGCTCAATTCTGTACTGTTCTCATGCCAGAGAATTTAATCTGCTCTCTCTGTCTTTCTCTCTCACTCTCTTCTTGAATGTCATTCTCCAGTGTTGTATCCCTTAATCTTGATGTACCTACATAAGATTAATTTTTCATAGTTCTAATCTTTTTGCTGAAAAAATATTCAGTGTGCTTCTTTGGCTACCAAATTAAATCTAAATGCCTTTGAATACAATCAGGGCTCTTATGTTCCAAATGAAAAGTCATGTCCCCACAAAAATATTCACATGGTCACTTAATGGAACCATTTTCTCAACAAGGATAAAACATTCCTTTCAAAACATACTTTTCTCCACTTCATTGACGTCTAGGATTCATTTTCTGCTGAAAACCTAGGAGACCTTCTATATGTCCTTTAAATCTGTCAGCATTCCACCTCCCCTCCTTGATGGATCTCTGATCCCTTACAAGGTTTCCACCTCAATTACCTCCTAGCTTTTATATTCCTTTTATTGTACCCAATTTAGATTATAACTCATATTGGAGTAGTTATTGCTGTATTTGTTTGACTGGCTCTATTCCCCACTACACAACCTACACGCTTAACTCTGAATCTTTAAAGCAAGGATAAGCACTAATCATCCAAATGTGCCTTATAATACATGTGACAGAATTTTACACATGGTCAATAAATATAATAATGATTCAGTAAACTTATTTAATTTAAATAAATTCCCTTTTAAGACATGAAGTGAAGGAACTTTATAGACCTTTTGATGTGTTTAGAAATAACAATTTTATAATATCTAAAAGGGTATAAAGACAACTGTTCTTTGAGGTAAATTGTGTATACATATGTGTCACTGAGGATTATCCCAAGGCCTTGCACATGCTAGGCAGTAGCTTTATCACTGATCTACACCCCCAGTCTAGTTATTGTTTGAGAATGAGAAATAGACACACTTAATTTCCAAAAGTTATTTTACATAATTTTTTAAAATCATAAGGTTATATTTTATCAACCATAGAACATATATTAAAGAATTCAAAACATGGCAGTTATGCTATAGTTTCTGAGAGACATAAGTTGTCCCTAACCTAATTAAGATCTTAACAATAGAATGTTTCTGTTAGATTCAGAGGTCTAGAGAAGCACATTGAATGTATCTTTTGTAGGGTGCTAATTCTAAGCAATGTTTCATCAAAGCGAGGTCTATACACAAGTAAATATGGAAAGTTACTTTTTTTTCTTCTAAAATAGTATCTGAGAGTTTATGCCAGTAAGCAGCCAAACAAACAGCCCCCAAAGTAAGCAACAGAGCACAATTAAATTACATTCAAATATCATATATCCAGAACATGTCCTGTATTTATTTGGCCATCAACCCTCTACCATTCTGCCTTCCATTGCTCCACATTGGTGGAATATCATGAATCATGCAGAACACACCAAAGGAGACACCAATCTGGAGCCTTTGTTAAGTCCTCTACTAATAATATTTGTGCCACAAATTATACAGCCAAGACACATATTCTAAAAGGTAATTTTATTCATCTTGCCACAGTTGTGTATGTTGTTTGCATTTCTATGTTTCTTTTCAGGTTTCCCATATTCATTTCAACATGGTTGTAATCACAGAATGTTAATGGTTTTGTTATTTTAGAAATCCCTAGGTTCTAATTGCTATCTATATTTTAAATTATTATTTAATGGCTGCATATTTCATTGCACTTTTAAATACTTAGATTATTTTTGCCTTTTATTTGTAAACAATCTAGAAATGAACACCTTTAGTGTATCCTATTAAAAAAGAGTATAGATGATAAGTTGAAGCTGGAGAGATGATGGTCATTTTGTTTGCTGTAACTCTAGGGCCAGTTCATATGACTTTCTGCTGTATTTAGTTGTATCTAGTTCCTCCACTGTCATGTTAGAAATAGGTATTTTTTTAGAAAGATAATTGACATGTAATGCAAATATGTAAGCAAATACCTTTTTTCCTATAAACAGCATAGAGTTGATATAGATGAAAATTAATTTATAAAAAAAAGACAGCTAATGGATGACTTGTATGTTACTGTAACCCATGGGTACATTCTCCTATGGAAAGTGTTTGTGATCATGAGCTATTGTTTTTTTTTGCTGTGCTAAGGATCAAACCTAGGGCTTTCACACATGTGAGATAAGTACATTATCACTGAGCTACCTCCCATTCAGCCACTTTTTGTTTTTTTAATATAACTCAGGCTGGCCTAGAATCACTGTGTAGCCGAGGCTGGCTTTGAACTCTCTATCGCCCTGCCTTAGCCTCCTGAGTGCTGGGATGTGTTTGCCGACATGCCTGACTCTGAATCATTCTTTTAATTTTGTTATAGTACTTATTTTCTCCAGTTTCTCAAATATGACATTGGTTACAACTTTGTGATAAGTTCAGCTGTATTTCTCATAGTTAGCCTTTTGTGTAAGTGTTGGCTTCCCATTAAAAAAAAAAACTTCAAGTTCTGAGCTCTATATTTTTAATTTCAGAATGTTTGATATCTTATTATAGCCAGTTGATTTGTTGAAATTGTGAATAACTTATGTAAAATAACCTAGAAAGTACTTGTTTATTTAATTTGATATTGAGTAGGGAGGCCCTTTCCAAGTGTAAAAAGAAAGAAATTTAAAAGTAAATAACTGGTAGATTAAATATGATTAAGTTTTTAAATAGTAAAATGAGGGGCAAAGTAAAGAGGTAAGCTATTCATGTAAAAATGTTAAAATGCATAATCAACAAAGTCTTAATCTATTTAATATTTAGTGAGTTCTTACAAATCACACAGTAAAAAGCCCCAAATACTTCTTTCAGAAAAGTGGATAAACTTTTTTAAATGAACATATTTTGCTTTTATGATCAGAAAAAATACTTAGAGATTGTTATATTTAGAGCATAAAATTAACATTATATGATTTTGTGCCTTTGTAAGTCATTTATTCTTAGGCTTATCCTTACTATCTATTTGGATGTCATTAAATATATGCATATTTAAATAAATAATAATTTATTATCAGAAATAAATGCTAGAAGAGTTTGAGTTTCCAGTGAAAGTTCAGATATGAAAGAGAAGGAAAAATGGTGGTAAAGTGGTATTTACAAAAAGATAAAAAAGATAGTGGCAATGAGATGGTTAAATTTTTTTTTCTGAGCTTCTGTATGACTGCATTGTTAGCTCTGTTGAAGAGTTGGGTAAACACCAGCCCAATTACCATGCTGAGACCTGCCTTACCATGATACATCACTAATTTTGGAGGAATATTTCAAAGGATGCATAAAGAACAACTCTCAAGCTTTCTTATGATTTAAGCATATGTGAGGTTGAGTAGATGGTACCATCCTGAGGGGATGAAGTGTGGATTATTTTTAGAGGAGCCACACCTGGGATGACTGACCCATGGTAATAGACTCTGAGCAGTGTCTACTGAAAGAAGAGAAGTTGACAAAAAGAGAAATACAAAGACAACTGTACCTAGATTCACATTGCTAGCCTCTCTTTCCCCCAACAGCTTGGTTTATTTGTAGTGTGATTTGTCAAGAGCTGAGTGATAAAATTAGCTATAACTATGGCTTGTCACTATCAAAATTGATTGGAAAAGTGTAGACAGATCCAAGCTAATTCTCCAGTAGTCTATTTAGACTCAGCGAAACAGCCAGTAAGGAACAAAAAGCTTCAAATACTTCTGCTATTAGAAGTACCATTTATTTTAACATTGCAAAATTGTGATAAATACTTTTGATGAATAATGTTGTTCAACATGGAAAAATATTAGAGCATAGTTTCTGTGCATACAGTGTGCGTCAAACCCTCTGCTGAAAGTCATTCTCTTGGTGAGTTGAGAAGATGATTCCATAACTGAGTGATCTGACTTCCCCACCCACCAGTCTACCTTATGGAACAACCACCATTTCTGGAAATTAATGAACTCTTGAACCAAATGCTGATGTTCTTTTTCAGTGTTTCCCTCCTAGATTTCTGATCTTTTGGGATTTTGCCATCTTGTTTCTTAGTATACTCTACCCATATTCTGTTCCTGCCCTCTAATCCCTCTATGCTCTTTCTCATGCCCTTACATTGTATTTAATCCTTTTATTCTTTAGCTCTTACAGTGTCAGTGTCTATGTTTGGAGTGGGTTTTTTTCCCCTACATTTTCCAATCATGGTGAGAGAATCATGTATCTGACCTTTAGAAAATCCAACTTTAGTAGAAAACTGGATTCCTGTGAGGTGTTATTTTTTTTAACCTTAGGAACCATATCAGTATTGGTAATCAGTTTTATTTTTGCTAAAATTGAAGGGTTCACTCAGCAGCAAAGGGTTTTTGCTGCCCACACCACATGAAAGTAGAACCATCAACAGCACTTGTACTTTTAGACCATAAACACTCACTGTATCTGTTAGATTTACATCCTAGAAGAGCATAATAATTTGGCTCAACATACATTTATTGAATTACCCACAGTGTCTCATTTTTCTTCTCAAGAGGAAGTTACTCATACAGCTTACTTGGATATCAGTAGTCTCTTGTGAATTGTAGTTTTGGAAGTAGGTTTTTATAATTTTATACTTCAGATTTAAAATCTAGGATTGTTTTACATATGCATGGTTTGGTCCAATGTTTTTAAATAAGGAAACAGTAATCATTTCTATTTTTGGTAGGAAAAGTGGATAACCAGGCTCATGCTAAGAAAAAAATATACATTTAAACTCCATTTATTCAGTACATAGGTGTAAGAGTAGGTCACGACTACTTGCTTTTAAATATCAAGGTAGTTTATAAAAACTGAATGAGGGAGAACACAGATTCAAACTTTTTTTTGTCAACATCCTTTGTTAAAAATTATAGGCATATCAGCTTCTGAAGTATGCAATAGTTACATAACTACTGCTTAAGTAGTTATACAAACTGCTAGTATTAAAGAAAATTATTTGGAAAAACAACTTGTCAAAGTATAATTTTAAACACAATACATACTGTCCCCAATTTTTAATGGTTCAACTTATTACTTGTTGATTTAATCATGGTGTGAAAACAATGTGCATTAGTAGAAAGTGAAGTTAGAATTTTGAAGTTTGATTTTCTTTTTCCTCCTGAGCTAGTGGTGGGTAGTATAATACTCTTTTAGTGCTGGGCAGTACAAGTGCATTGCAAGGGTAAACAATTGATGTGAACTAGTATAGCGTGTTGCTGAGTTGTGATATTCAGTAGGAATGGGATAGCAAAAACATCTTAGACTTGCAGCATTTTCAATTTATGATGGATTTATCTGGGATAACCCACTGTAAGTCAAAAATACATCTGTATAGCAAGAACAGGTATCATTGAGGACATTGGACTTACTGTACTTTTACATTCTAGAATTATTGTACTTCTCCCTGATCCCTTATATATTTATTTTGAGAATTTGAACAGCCCAGTCTTCATTATTGCAACTATGTATTTAGTTATCCTTACAGTTACTTAGGAACTAATAATGGATTGTAATAGTGACACAAATACTGTGGGAACACAGAGGATGGGGAGATACTGAATGGAGTGGATGGAATAATTAAAAAAAAATTAATATCATGTAGATTATCAAAGTAAAAAACAGCAGGTAGGACTGGAATAGTAATGATTCAGAGGAATGAAGAGCATGAATAAAACTGCAAAAGCCCAGAGACTTTGTGGAGAGATGAGTCAGCTTGTGTGTTTGATACTCAGGCTGCACGGGGCCAGGGTTTGGTAAGAAGAAGGCTGGGGAGCAGACTGTGCAGAGATTTGAGCTTCATTTCTATTCCAGTGGAAGCTGTCTAATTAATGTGCTGTAACGTCTGAAGCATGACATGATGACTGTGCAAAGTGAGGATCGTAATTGGTAAAGGTGGTGGAAGAGAAATCAATTAAGAGGCTTTTGTAGCAAGTTAGGTGAGGCCTTATGAGGCTCTGAACGAGGGCAGAATGCTCTAGAATGAAATAGCTCAGAGAAGTAATCTGCTAAAATCAAAATCAATAAGGATAAATTCAAGTTTCTCTTAGGTATGAAAACATCCAAATAATTGGACAGATAATGGTTAAGAAAAGACTAGCTAGGCAGGCACAAGTACAGCAGAAAGACCTGGGAGTCCAAGAGGACCATATGGTGAATGTGAGTCAGCAGTGTTGTGCTGTTATTAAAAAACAGAACTGACACTATGGGGAAATATATTAATAGGAGTGAGGCATGCAAATGGCTGTAAGTAGCCTTTCTGCTCTACTCATAGTGGTTCAGACTTTTACTTTTCTTGTGGATCCAGTTGGGGTTCACTTTTCAAGAGCATATTTAGAAAGTGCAGTGATTTCTAGAGAGGACCAGATCAAACACTAGAGTTGATAAGGAGGCGTTATCTCTGATCATGGGTCCTTGGGATAAAGTCATGAAGGCTAAATTACTGTAAACATTTTTCTTGACCATATGAGACCCATGTAAGTAGTTAATGTGAATTATTACAGCTCAGAGAATTAAGATTTCACATATCCTTTTCAGAATATAGTATTACTCATAATTCTTTATAATTTTATCTTTATATTATAGTATGTAATGGGGGGCTTTATTAGAAGAGGCAGAAACAGGAAGGTTTGGAAGTACTACCTTGATCCCCACCTGGAGCTGTGTTCACCTTTAGCTGTCTGGTTCTGTGACCTTATTGCATGTTTACGTACCAAGCCTGTCAGCATTTCAAGCCCCTGAGATACAACTCAGAACTACCTATCCCCCCACTTGTACATCATTAAATGAGGTTTCTCACAACTGCATGGAAATTATGGGGACTACAAATGTGCAGCTTCTTCACTTCTTCACCTGTTAAAGACAATTAACTTACAGCTACTGCTCAGTCTCTTCAGAGAAGGAAATCTCCTCTGACTGCTCAGCCAGGTCAGGACTTTTGTCATGTTCTTTTAGAAAAGTTATCTTTTTCTCACAGTACTCAATATAATTAGCACTTACACACTCGCTTGTGTATAGTTCCATAATGCCTGTCCACTTCATCAGACTGTTATCTCCAAGAGAGTAGGAACTCTGTCTGCTTTTGCTTGCTGATGTTTTCCAGAACTTATATAAATGTTTGTTGTATGAGAGAATAATTTTACCAACAAAAGGGAATGAGGCAGCATGGAAGCTAAAAAACTTAACTAATAGAGGCAGAGGGTAGAATAGTGGTTACCAGAGTTTGGGATGGATGGAGGGAAGGAAAGGATGGAGACAGAATGGTCAGTGTGTACCCAGTACAACTTGGATAGCAGTAATAATGTTCTATAACACAGTATGGTAGGTATGATTGATAATAGTTAATTATTTATTTCAAATTAGCTAGTAGAGAAGATTTTGGATATTCCCAACACAAAGAAGTGATAAATATTTACAGTGATGGATATCCCAGTTACTTTGATCTGATCATTACACATTGTACATATCTACAGAAATGATATACTGTACCCTGTAAACCTGTAAAATTATTATGTGTCCACTGAAAATTAATATATATATTTTTTAAATAATATAATTTTCCTAAAATGCAACATCACATAAATGAAACCAGGAGGCGACAGCAGTTAGTGTTTATGAGTGTGGACTCTTTTTGGGTTCAAATACTATCTCTGCCACTTCCTAGCTTAGGCAGGTTACCGACCATCTCTATGCCTAAGCTGTCCCGTGAAATGGAGGGAGGCAGTCGTATTACTTTCCGCATAGGATTGCTATGGAAGTGAGTGCAATATATGTACTTAAAAATAAATAGAAAAGAAGCAAAGTTTTATCACATGAGCTGACCCCATCTCCATTAGGGTTATGCTCCCTAGAAGTCTCCTTGAGCAAAAGTAAACTTGTGATCATTTACACTCGGTCTCCTAAAAGGTGGCATGAATTCCACTTGTTTTACAAAGGGTGACTTTCAATTATTTTAGCTGACTCACAGGGTAAACGAATTTTTAAATATGCCATCTACTTCTAACTAACACCATAAATAGGTGACTTAATTACAATTAATAAGTGAATCAAATATGACTCAATTTTCTTAATTAATGAAGTCACTTAAAAATTTTTAAAAAAGATCTTGAGTTCTGTGAGTTTGCATTGTGTAGTTTATGGCTACTATTTCACTGTTGTATTTTTCTAATGCTTTTTAGTGTTGACAGTTTTTCCTCCTTACTGTGAGATTGACCAAAAGAGCTGCCTTAAATGTCTTAATGTGGTGTGAGGAAATGGAAATTGGTAGCTTTTACTTAATAGCTATTAGATTGGTGTGATTATTTCAATGTTCTGTCAGTTGTAGGGTTTTGATTTGTTTGCTTGTGATTTAGCATTTTGTACCTTGTATAAAAGGTCCAGGAAACATGGCCTAAAGGAAAATTTGTTAGGTTTTAAGTCTAAATTGTAACTGCTTATCTAGGTGTGTTTTGTCAATATTTTCAACCTTGAAAGGAATATATATATATATATATATATATATATATATATATATATATATATATATATGCTGTGTGTTTGTAGAGTGATTCTGCCTTGTGCATCTTCAGTGAGCCTTGTGGGCAGTGAGAAAGGCAGAGCAACTCTGCTTCTGGGATGGTATCTCCTGCCTGGGCAAAGTGCACTGTAATCCCAAGATATACACACTCACACACACAAACATACGCAGACACATATTTTATATGGATAATCTTAACAACAGAGTGGAGGGGTTTGTCAAATAGCCCAAATTCTTAAGGCATAAAAGATTATAAATAGATATTGTGCCTAGAGTCTCAGCTTACTAGAATGGCACCTTTGAGAACATTTAAAATTTGTATTTCCCCAATCTTTCTAATTTTTATGGAATATTTGCCTTGGTGCTTGTGGTGATAATTTTTCATAATGCTAGGAAGCTAACAGTGCTCCTTTACTGAAAGCTTTCTGGCTTTCTAATTTCTTTCTTTTTCTTTAGCTTTTTAAAAACTACGCTTTATGCTTCTGTAACTGAAAAGTGCCTACCTTTTATACTGGAAGTACTATACACTTTGTGAACGTTCTCAGTGCTAGTAGACTTACCAAGATAACCTGAAGGGTTTTGTCTGGCTATTCTTCTTGTGACTATTGTCATCACCTCTTCAAGTCAAAAGAAAAAAATTTACATTACAATATGCACTATTACATTAACTGACAATAAAAAAAATTTCTCCAAAATAACTATTCTATTTAGAGTCTATATGAATTTTGCAACTTAAGCAGTAAAGTTTTTGTATCTAATTGACATGTTTTGTTTTTGTAAATAAGTATTGAAATGAGATTGCAAACATTTAAATGGAATGTCTCAATTTTTTAAAATATCTTGAGCTTTGGGCCATAGCTTTTAGATTCCAATTTCAGCTCCATTACTTTCTAGCACTCACTGGGTATGTTTAATGAGCATTCCTGAGCCCCTAATTTACTTATCATAAAATAAGATAACAATACTAACTGGCACAGTTGTCAAAGGATTAAAATTAAAGCATCCAAAAGTCATAGTGAGGTACCTGAAACATTATTATTTTACAAATATTATAATAAAATGGAGTTACTTTTATTTGGAAATCTATCTCTCCCTCTGATGTGTGTACACACACACACACACACACACACACACACACACACACACACACATTCCAATAAGAAAATTTACTTTCTGGTTAAAAACTGGTAAAAAAAGTTAAACATTAATGTTTTCTTTATATTTTAGCATCTTGGTAGTTTTATTCACAGTATATTTCTGTCCTTATTGTACCATTAAGAATTTTTTACCAAATTTTCAAGATGTTGGAAGAGGAGGGGTTTAGTAAATTTAAAAAATAACAATAGCTTGTATGCATTTTCTACCACTTTAAGAATAGAACTCTTCTGCTTGAAAATTTTAATTCCTTTAAAACCATTTATAAACACTCCATTTTCTTCTTTGGACTATGATTTCCTAAACTTTAGTTTATAGTATAAATGAATTGTCTGCAACAACCTGGCTTTTTTATGTATTTTAAATTGATTTTTAAAAAATGTATTAGATTGGTTATTATTTTTTTTTACTATTTAGTCACATGTTGTTACTGTTTTCCATCAAAACATATTTGTGAAACTTTGATAAAATAATTCTAAAGTTTCATAAACACACACACACACACACACACACACACACACACACACCACCCATTTTTCTCCCAAAAACCAAGAAGACTTTATGTTTGGAATATCCCATAAAAGAGCATTGAGATTTTTTTTCCCTTACTTTGAAATGTGAAGTCAAATCATTATTCAGTAGCTAAACATTATTGTACTTTTGTTTTTAAGAAAACTAGTGGGCAAATTTTAATGTTTCTTTAATGTAGATATTTATTCTAGTTAAAAACTAGAAATTGGAATGAATATTTTTGACTCACTTATTATTTTAACTGCTTGTTTGACAGGTTTTCATCTGATAATTTATTTTCAGTAACTTAACTGTTTTAGTCACATCCAACTGGCCCTTTTCTAATGCATTAATTTTATACTTGGTTGACAAATTAACAGGTAATTTAATTGATGAACCTATGTGGAAATGTGCTTTTATGATGGAAATTATTTCAGATGTTACATATTATTTCAGATGTTACATAGTATTGCAGAATGATCTGAAACTAACACCTTGTCTGTATCTGTTTTACCAGGTCCATTCTTCATGTTTATCATGAAATCAGAATTTCATTAACATAAGTTTGGAAGTATTAAAGAATAAAAAATATACTCTGTGATTTAAGTCCTTTGTTATAAAATATTAAAGTCAAAAAAGACAATTATTATTCTTGGATCAGGACAGAGTTAGACAAAACTAGTCAAGAAGATAAAGGTTTGGGAATTTTTTTATTAATAGGGTGGTAGTTACAATAAATCACTTGAGTTGTAGAGTAATTCCACAATAGTCTCTATTAAGTTTAAGAGAAAATGTATGAAATGACTTTTCTTGGCTTGGGAACCAATGAATATTCCTTTTATTTTTTTCCTTTTTAAGTGAAGCAAATGAAACAAATTCATTTGGATAAAGACTCTAGTATTTAGATGTTGACTCTAGTAATTCTACCAGTGGGAAGAATTCTGGGGTCTAGAAAATGGCTATACTAGTTCCTGAGCTGAATATGGCTACAGAGAGGACATCTGAGGCACAGAAGACAGACAAGTTTATGTGACTTTGAAAATAAGCAAGTTTTGAAATTTCAGGTACATGACTATTACTATGTATCAGTAATTCAGTCTGAATACACACACACACACACATGTACTTATACAGCTTTACAACTACTTATTGGTGATACTAAGAATATTGATTTTTTTTCACGGGATATAGGATGGAGAGAAATCACTTTTAGGAAAATGCTTAGCAGCTATTCAGTATACAAGTCACCAAACAAAGACATAGTTATTTGTCCCCCTCTTGCTTGAGCTCAGGTTTTTCCTAGTTCCAAATATCTATATGATATTTAAGTCAAGCTTCACAGGATAACACTGTACCAGGACTGCATCTTAGCACCCTTACTCATTCTCACCCAGTTTATCCCCTACCCGTTCTCACACACAATTGGCATAATGCAATGTATGTCCTAGTGTCACGAACGCCTATTGGTTCAATTGAGTACAGAGAGACGGTACTCAGGAGACTCTTATTTCAGAGAACAGGGTTTTTATTAAAACAAATTCACTGGCACTTTCCTATGGATCTTAATATCTGTCTCTGCTACCCTAGTCAGCCAGGAGTTACTCAGACCTTCCCCCAAGTCTTGCTCACTGTGCCGATGAGGGGGGCGTAGCTGTGCCCCAGGGGATCCTCACAGCTCCTTCAGTGCAGGTCCAGTTCATGGTTCACCGGCGACACCCAGTGGTCGTTGGGAGAAGGGGCACGCTCACAAGCGGTGGCTGCCTCTACGTCAGCGTCTCGGGGGTACTCCTGACAGCATGGTCTCCAATGTCAAGGAGGCGAGCAAGGCTTTGGGTTCTGGCCTGAGTTTATATACCCTGTGGTGACCTCACCACTTCTGTTATCCGCACTGTCACCTTAGGGTGGGCTTATTAGCATATCAGCTGCCACCTTAGGTTTGGCTTATTAGCATATCAGCTGCCACCTTAGGTTTGGCTCATTAGCATATCAGCTTGTCACAGTCTGGCTGGCCTCTAAGCCCTAACACACACTAGCTAATACTTCATTTCAACAATTTTTCATGCTTTAACACAATACAATCCATCAATACAATAACAATCTTATATGTGTTCAGTACACCTAGTCTGTCTTATTACTAGATGTTGACTACATTAGGTCCAGTAAATTGTAGTTTGAATGATGCGTGCAACTTCTAGGCTTTACATTTAGAGAGGAGAGAAATGGTTCCACTTCTCCTTCTCCAGCATCCCCAGGCTGGGTTGAGTTAATGGTGAAGGGGATATAGAGCATAAAATGGAAGGTGAATATTAAGATTGCCAGTGAAATAAGATAGAAGGAGCCTAGGATTGCAATATGGAGCCCTCTTATCAAATATGAACTGTATGCATTCCAATTTGCCTGAAAAAGAAACCCCTTAGTTAATCCCTTTCTTTATTGGATTTTGTCATAGTCACTAACCTGGTGTTTTCATTAATTCAGATTCCTTAAATAACAACATATAAAAAGGATAAAATGATGAAAGCAGCACTTTTTTGTAGTTGGGGAATGTTTTTCTGCTTTTAAAAAATAATATTCAAAGTGTTTTATTGGTCATCAGAAAGGAAGCCATAAACCCTCTAGGAGTCAGTAATCTCTTCAACTGATAACTCCTGATTTAGTTGAAGGAAGAAAACGTGTCTGGAACTGAGATCCTAAAGTACTCAGACAGGTTTAAATCAGCCTGGAACAGTATCAGTACCATTCATAAACACAGCTAGTAAATATAAAGCACTTGATATATATCAGGGAATATTCTAAGCTCTTCATATATTTGTGTACATATATTTTACATAGTGTAACAATCCATGAAGTAACTATTGTTAATTATCACTATTTAATAAAAGAGATATGTGTAAATCAGACGCAGAGAATTTAAGTTACATGCCCAAGATTGCCCAGCTAGTTAGTGGTAGGTGGGTCTGGTTGATGGACCTGAGCAATCAAGCTCCAATCTCTGCTCTTAACTAGCAAACTAATTCTTTTTAATTTTCTGGAGATGCTCTTTTATTGATTCTGGTCCATCAACAATTGTATTAAAAATTGGTACTAAGAGTAGTATAAATGTGATTTTCTTTGATTGTTTTACATTTCCCTGCTGTGAATCAAAATGTAGTCCACAGCAGACAGTAGTTAAAAAACTATTTATTGAGTGTCTTGGAGTAGGGAAGGCAATCAAGAATAGAGTGACATTATTTTTTCTTTGTGCTGGGTGTTGAACCAGAGTTTTTCATGTGCTTAGCATGCACGTTAACTGTAAGCCACACCCCTAGCTCCAAACAATGGCATATTAAGTCACTATAATATTAGTTAATCATATATTCCTACACCTTCTGTTGAAATAGCTGTATACATCTTTTTCTCCTTCTCTGCAATGGTTCTCCCTACAGCAGCATTTTAATTTAAATATTGTTCTAGAGAAGGTGACAACTTCGCTATGAAAATCATCACATGATGTCTTCCCAGATTCAATCCTGAAGGCTTGGTTAGTAGTGCTTCTAGCCCCCTTCCTTTTGTAGAAATTTGTGAAAAGAAGAAAAATGTGATATATTTGTTTACTGAAATGTAGTGTGTGTGTGTGTGTGTGTGTGTGTGTGTGTGTTTCTCCATGGCTGGTTCTCTAGTACACAATAAGGATAATATGTTTTAAAACATTTTTGCAAAGATAATATAGAGCTTCTCTCCAGATTGACTTATTTGATGCAAAGTAAAGTTATTGCTGTTGTTGACCAATATTGGCTACATCAAGGTTATTTCTTGATTTTGTGGTGGTTTACTTTCATTTGTCAAGGCTGATTTGGTGTTTTGAGGAGCCATATTGACAAATTAAGTGGAGATATGATGGGGACCACATGGATTCCTTACCAGCTATTCCCCTTGTTTTACATTGTTTTGGATATATTGTCTTGAAAGAACAGGGAGGAAAGTAGCTGCTAAGACTTACACTTAACTTTAAAGGCCAAGGCGCCAGATTAAGGGTTCTGCTCCTTCTAGGCATGTTTGTTTTCAAGTACACCATCAGGGCCAGTAAAATAACCATTGTTTGCATTTATATACCCAGTGGATCTACTCTGATCTAGATGTGGGCAGAATTCCATTTATTACCTGACTCATAGAGTCCTGCTGTATCCAGGGGTTGTTTATCAGGGAGGTGGCATTTTTCTTCAGGTCCCTATATCTCAACATTAAAAAATTGTTAAAATCTCAGTTTTCCCCTTAAATGGCTGTTCTCAGTGGGAATTTAGGAGCTGTAATGGCTTCTCAGAGCTATTCTTTTGAGATAAAGAAGTTAGATCATTGGACCCCAAACTAACCAGGCATTAGATGCAGTCTTCCACTGGGGGCACATTGTAACCTAGGATGTTTTCAGGGGGAGATGATCTATGTGCTGCAAGTACACATTACTCTTTGCTGGGGAAATTAGTGCCATTGTGAACAAGGTTAGGGTTCTAACATTATTTGAATCCTGACCATGCAGCATCACTACATAGCGCCTTTAGTCTTTGCAGCATGAGTAAACTGAGACACAGACAGGAAAACTACTTAAACCACAGACCACCACCTGACAGGTGGAAGAGTGGCGATTGGAGCTCAGTTCTGCTGCCAAGGACTAATGTGACCTCTCACTCTACCTAAAGACTTGTGTATATTAACCACAGTTTCATTGCCTAAAATGTGGATGAATAGAGAACATGGAATCTATGGTAACTAGATAATTTAGGCAGGCTAAGGTAGGAAAAGTTTAGGACACTTAAAACATACATGATTTAGCACTGTATTTCAGAATGAACATGCTTCTCTTTCTTTGAGCCTTCTTTTTTATTGCAAATATGTACAGATTATGCAAGCCCTAGCCCCACAGGCAACTCAAACCATCATACCCTGGCCCAGAAGCTAGCTGCCCAAACTCCTTCCCACTCATTGATTATTGGTGGTAGGGAATTACAAGGTTATCCTCTCCCAGAGGTTAGCATAGGTTTTAAAGGTGGAAATAGGAAGAGGGCCCTTTTTCTCTCTCTGCTTCTGCCTCATACCTGGCCCAGCATGACACTTTGTAGGTTCATCTATAACCTTTAATAAACTCCATTTCTTCCCTTACTGTACCCATGTCTTGCCTGCGTGCTTCCATGTGGGGCACAAAGAATTAGGGAATCTTCTGTTCAGAGACTACTCAAGGCTATACCATAATGAGTCAATGAATAAGGAATATTTAAATAATGAAGTTTGTTATTACATCAGAAAATGATAAAACTTAACAACTTGTTCTTGTAGCAGTGTCTATACTGATATATTATTTGTCAGCGTACATTACAAATAGGTTTTGGTTATTGAGTGGTTTTACTAGATTTGCTAGGTTCATTTTTCAAAGTAATGACCATGATAATGTAAAGCTTTTGCTATATTTAGTAAAGGAGAATGGAAAGCTGCTTATCATTCATATACTGGCCTCTTTTTATAACCCAGTGCCTGCTGGTACATGGCCCTCCGCCCCACCCCTTGTTTTTGGTATAATAACCTTTATTTGAATGGTTCAAATATATATTGAAGACAACATCACTAGCCTCCTATATATATTGAGACAAAAGGACTTCACAGCATAATTTGAAGAAAATCACTCAAGGTTAGTTTGCATTAATTGATAGAAATGTCTCCTTTAAGACTGTTTAGAGAACTTGGCCTCTTGGTGTGTACATACTAGTAATCCCAGCTACTTGGGAGGTGGAGGCAGAAGAATCATGAGTTTGAGGCCAGCATGGGCAAAATTATTGAGTCCTTATCTCAAAAACGAAATTCAAAAAAACCCCCCAAAACCCCAAAAAACAAAAACAAAGGACTAGGGGTGTAGCTCAAGTGGTAGAACACTTGGCTAGTGCTCTAGTGGTACTTCCTGGTATCTCTCTCTCTCTCTCTCTCTCTTACACACACACACACACACACACACACACACACACACACACACACAGATTGTTTAGGGGAATATGTAGAGAGGTACTGGACATTATGAGAGAGTGTACGCTTCATAAAGTTACAGTATAACTTCAAACACCATATTACAGAGAAGACTGATAGCAACCCAGGGATAATTCTTGTGGTTATCTTTCAGTGGAACTGACATGTGTAATTATTAAGGTAGATCTATCATACCTATTGCCAGGGCAGAGTATGTTACAAATAGTCCAATGATTTTAGATATGATTTTTTTTAGATTGTTAAGATTCCTATAAAAACAGCCATATACAAAGTAAAAAATAGACCATTAAATATTTTCAAGCCACTTCGTACTGAACATCAAATTGTGTTAGACATTACCTATGAGTTCTGTTCTCAAAATGGGGATTATTTTGCTTATTGCAGCTAGGAGCAAAATGGTATTATTTCCATCATCTTAGTTTTCTTATTTTTTTTCTTTTCTTTTGAATTTTCTGTATCTTGTCCAAAAGAGTACAGTGAATAGTAAATCTATTGATATTTGGTATCAAGAGTGTTTTAAAGGCTATAAGAAGCATTTAATTGGATTTTCTTATTTTAGAGATGAAAAACTCAAGAGCCCAATACAGGCTGAGGCCAGTGTCACCCAGCAGGTAACAGTTTTGGAGGGATTACGAATCTCATGGTTTAGCACTTATTTTGCCTTACTTAATGTTCCTTTGTGAGTCATATTTTTTGTATGCAAACTGGGAGGTAAGCAGTACTATTCTTTGAGTTGTGTAAGTGACAAAGCAAACAAACAAAAACAAAAACCAACAACAACACAGTTCTTTCTTGGCACATTTAGACTTTGGGTCCTTCCTTAATATGTGTCCCTCTGAACTGGTACTGAGTTTAGGGAGGGACAGGTGGGACTGAAACTGACATCCCATTAAGCAGAAAAGTTACTTCAAAAGCCCCTTTCATATTGCAAGTTTCTATAACTAATATGGGTTTGCTACTAATTTAGAAGAAGGAATTAACCTTCTTGTGTAAGAAATTTCCTGTGTGTTTTCACATTTCAATAGCTTTATTTCATTTTAAGTTGTGTCTGAATATATAATTTTATTCTCAAATACTATTAAAAAATTTCATGCAAGAAACAGATTTATTATACCAAATCATATTTTGTATCATGGACAGAATTCTGGGGAGAACATTGACTTCCTTATTCTTACATATGTGGTATTGCCACTTGGTAATAGTATTCCGTACGAGCTTGTACCAATGTTAATTAATGTAATCCTTACTAAGGAGATAGCTCATAGAAATATGATTAGGGATCACGTCATATACTACTTACTATTTCCCACTGACCTTAAGTGAAGGAAGAGCTCATGCTACTCCTTATTCAGAGAAAGGAGACCAAGCTCAATAAGTTAACAAATGTGGAAAAAGAGAATTTAATTTCTCATTGAAATTTAGGAAGTTCACTGGCTGTGATACCATTCTGCTTTGTAAATGGGTCCATTACAAGTTTTGGAAAGGTCCCTTTTGTGAATGAAATTATTATCAATACATATTAATCTCAACTTTTAGAGAGATTGTAACTATAGGCCTTGCTTGTATATTAATTTATCATTTCTTGTATATTAATTTATCATTTCTTTATTTTTATGACTACCTAACAAGAACATTCTGCTTACCTAGCATCAATGCAATAGGTTGTGGAATTTATTTTTCTAGTAATAATGATGGATTTATATTGAGCCATGTCTATTCTTCCATTTTATCTGTCCTGTTACCATTGACAAGTTTTCATGCATTTACTTTGTACCTGGGCAGCTTTAGAAATGAGCCCTTATAGAAGATCAGAGGATTTTCTCCTTGTAAATCTATCTGGTTCATAGAATATTTATAGCTTTGACCTTGACCTCTCTAGCAGAATGCACCATTCTGTCTACTGACCCAGGCTAGTGGTTTTGGTCTTGGTTTACGACGCATTTGAAAAGCAGAAGGTGTGGCTGTCCTTTTTGACTAGTGCATCATCAAATACGATGATGATATGATGGTGGTGATCAGAGCTTCTAGTTGTTTGTTGAATTTAAAGCAGTCCCCTGATGTATTCTAGTAATGTTGTTATGTGCAAATTGAGCATTTAAATGATGTGTAATTGGTATGTGTTTAGAAGGTTCTAGGGCTCAAGATTGCATCTCTAAAATGCAGCTGCCTTGTAAAGAAAGCCAAGTGTTTAACACTTGTTTTCTGATATGTAAAACAGAGCACTGAGATGGGATTTAGGGCTAGTGAAACCCAGCTTAAAGTACTTCCTTCCTTGAGTTCTGTAATCTGTCTTTGAACCTCAATCTTTAAATCCAGAAGCTAGGGAAAATAATACATGTCTTGTAGATTGGTTCAGGATTATTACATAGTTAAGCAGTGTTTGGGAATGAACATTTTTATTAGAGGCAGGTAATAAAAGATTTCTTCGACCGACCTAATTTTAACATGTATAAGAATATTAGAAGGACATTGGGCTTCACTGAATTTATATAACTTTCTCTCTCCTGGGTAAAGATACCCTATATGAATGAAAAATTTCTAATTATTATTGATCTTAAGAAAAGGAAATTCTACAGCCAATAGGCTGTAGAATAGGGCAGGCTGTTTTAGAACCTAACAGTACTCACTGTCAAGGAGCTCCTTTTCATCTCTAACCCACAATTCAGTTTCTAGAATTCAAGCTCATTTATTTTTCACTGTCTGTGGAAGTGAATAACAGGTTTTTTAATGTGTGTGCTTGTTTATTATGCTCACAATAACCCTTGATAGATAAATTTAAATAATTGCTGAATTATCCTTGTGTTTCCTTTCCTTTGTAACATAAAACCTTCACCTGAAAGGAATGTTCAGGGACTCAGGTATACCTTTTAATTTTTATGTGTGCATTTATTTTCTTGGTCTGCATTGTCTTTGGTGATTATCAGTGAGAAGCACTTTGTTTCGGAAACTGGGAACAGAATGTGATGGGTGAGCTCTGATTGTCGGATTTAAGCAAGCATCCATGAGTGAATCATGGAGCTAGTATCAGTACACATTTTACAATTAAATTTAATTCACCTAGTAGATATCTGTACCTTAAAAAATGACCTATGTTTCTAATTTGCATATTTAAATTGATTGCCTTTCCAGTGAATTCATTTGTATTTTCTAACCTAAAATGCTAACCACTTACTATATATGAAGGACTCTTATGGAACATATTAAGCCCTTGGAAAACTAACTTCTTTAGTTTTGGCTGTCTTTTGCTTTCAAAATAATGTTTCTTCTTATGATGGCCTAATCCATATGAACTGGTGTGAATCTAAAATCCATCATATAATTCATTTCTTTCGCCCTAGGTTCAAGTGTACAGATGAATTGGCTGCTCTGCAGCTGTGTTGACACAGCATTACCCTCCTAAAATTGTGCTGACACCTACTACTGTGTCAGTACCACTTGGTACTGAACCTAATTAAGTGAAAACTTTCAGGGCAATGCAATAGCTGTGCGTAGGATTTTTTGAGTGAGGGTTGGGCTTGATTTTGTTTGGTTACTTTGTTTTTGAATGTGATGTTCACTTCACAGTATTGTACATACTCTGCAGTGTACACATATGAGGATAGATATATGAATAAACATTTACACAGAGACCTTCCCACATTCCAGGCCAGAATATGGTTACTTTTTCCTATATAGTTTTTTCTCAAGAAATTTTGGTAATAATCTTGGTATGTTTAGATAGTGTCCTAAGCCAGTAAAAGCTTCATTCACAACTAAACATGTACACAATTGTTATAAACTCACTACTGAATGTGGTAACACTATTATGCTGACTTATTCAGCCAATTTATGGTATAAACCTGATTGTGTGTTTCATTATTAAGTCTAGTTATTAACTCTAATAACTATAATTTTATATTAATAGTGTCATTTTAGTGAATATCTGATCTGATAAATCTAATAGGTACCAGAATTCAGGTTTCATGAAAGTATTAGCTGTCTATTAATCTTTCTATGTTCGTTGATTAAATGTGTTTATGGTATAGAGTAGGTCTTGGAAGACTCAATGATATCTCTTAGTGCCTTAAAGGGACTTGTGATGTAATCTGAAAATTTGCAAGCATAAGATATTAATTATATGAGGAAGAAGACAGTTCCATATAGAGCAGTAGAAACGCAAAGGAAGAACTGATTTCCCATTTGGGGAACCAGGAAGAGATTAGATGGAACATGAAAGATGACAAGGATTTGGACACAAGGAAATGATATAGTTTGTGGGAGGATGATCTATCCAGAGAGCAAGCTGTACCAAAATTTGTATGGAGAAAGATATAGATGTGCATGCAAACTGTGGGAACTATTTCTTTTCATTGGGGTTTGTATGGTGAATAAACATGAAGTCTCTGACAGTGGATGCTTTGAATGCCAAACTAAGGAGAAAATTAATTCTAATTGTCGATGCTTTTGCTAAAAGTCAGCTGGCTAGGGGTCCTTTTGCTCTTCCCAGATAGGAATTGTAGATAAGAAAGGAGCAGCTCTTCTAGTATTGGCAGTTCTGGTCCTATAAGTACCCATTGCATAGGGGCTGGACAGGAAGACCCAGAGTCTTATATATCCAAACCCTGACAGCAAGGGGCCTATTATTGCTCCAGAATTTAGAAGCCAGAGACTGGGACTGTAGGCATGCATATCAGAAGCTTATTGCTCTGGGGTTTAGCCACCAGTAACCTTTGGCACTTGGCAGATATTGTCATCCTCTGCTTCTAGCAGCTGCCACAGCAAGAGGTGGCACCTTCTAGTGTTATAGCTCTCATACAGGCCTCAGGTTCTGGGACCCTTAGCCCTATAGCAGTGTTAAAGCTCTCATACCTAGAGTGTCTGAGACCTTGACCCATAGGCCTTGATGGCTCTTAGGGACTCATTCAGTGCCCTGTGCCTACAGTTTCTCATCTTTAGCTGTCCATGACCCTCATTGTATCTGTCGCTCATGCTTCCCATTGCTTCTTCCCTGGCCAGTCTCTGGAACTCCAGCTTCCCTCTTATTGCTACTGCCACTTTTGCAGCTGTTGCTGCCAGTGTAGTGGCTGTTTTTGTGTTTGCCACTGCCATTATAGATCTGGTGCTGCTTCTGCCATCCTCTGTTTATGTTGCCACCTCAGTCTGATCTATTGAAGATAAAGTTCAAAAGTGGGCAAAATAAGGCCACTCCAGAGAAACTTTTATTTCACCCATTTCCAGTATAAGACAGCATTGGAGGATGTCTTCTGACTGGATTACAAAGTGAGACAAACAGCCTGCTTATATAGCCAGAAAGGGGGTGTTGACAAGGATGTCTGCACCGATCATGGCAGACCTCTATGTAAGTGAAGGATTGTGCTGTCACAAATCATGATACATTTCCTTGTGCAAATGAAGGACTGTGTTTGCACCACTCACAGGCCTTCTTGAAAAAGTGCTCTCTCTCTGGCCTGGGTATAAATCATTGCATCTGACAGTCCTTTGTTCAAAGTAGCCAAGGGCACCAGAGAAGGGTCTAATAGCCATCTAATAGCCAAATCACCTCATCCCCTAACCTTGTTTAAAGGAATAAATGAACATTAGAAGGAGTACGTGCTTATCGTTAACATTAACAGTGATTTAACACTATTTAATAATGCTGTAACAATGCTTAACTCCTGCCCCAGTGTCCACAGGAGAGGTAGATCCTTTTAATCTGCCTCACTTTGTTTAACATGCTAGAAGTATTAAATAGATACTTGTGTACTTTCTCCCTTTCATTCTATGTCTTCCCTGCCTCCATCAATCTCCCTCTTTCCTGCATTGTTAAATTGTTAGATGCTCAAAGGTTTAATCTTTGAATTTCATACACTGAGCACCCATTTTTATAGGTGCTTAGAAAGTGATGGATGAGAGACTTTTATGTGTATATGCCATTGTTTTTAAAAAAATCTAACAGTTTATGTGAATCCTTGGGGAACTTTTCAATAGGGCTGATCCCCAAGCCTTACTCCTTGCAGATTATGATTTGATAGACTTGGATTGGTTTCAAGGATCTGGATTTTGGGAACCACGATGTAAGTGAGAGACAATGAAGGCCTGGCCTTATTTCCCTTTGGAAATGGAGGACAGGAGATAGACCCAGGAAATGTTGCAGAGAGATATTTAGATAAATTTGGGGAAAAAATCCATCCTTATATTTGGAAAGAGTCAAAACTGACATCTGGCTTTGATATCTTTTACCTGGAAGGTCAAGGATGTCATCCATGAAGTCGCAGTGTTAAATAGTTACTGACAGAGAAGATGAATTTCAGTCTTGAGAGACTGAGAGTGGGCAGAAGTAGGCAGACATCAAGTATCTCTGTCTAACAGGTTACAGTGGAGCTTGGAAAAGAGAACAGAGCTGGGAAGAGTTTATAGTTGATTGTTATAAGAAAAAGTATGATACTAGTGATTATGATGATAGTGATGAAAAATTAAAAAATGCTAATTATAATAAAAAGTATTGCTTATGTGCTAGGCCATAGCTAAGAAATTTATAGCCATATCCATCTTACATCACTTTAATACCCAACTTACAGAAGAAAAAAACAAAGCTGGAACTCTGAGAAGTTAGTTTGCCTGTGATTAGGAAATAACTACATTTGAGGTATATATTTCTGATGGCTCCTATGTCTGACTCACTACTTTGAGGAAACTTTTGTGCCTTAGGACCAAAACAGTTGCAGAAGATTGACTATAGGAATTTTTTGACTCTTAAAACAATGACAATTTTTTTGAAAGAGAAAATGCTGGTTTGGAGAAAGTTTTTTGACAGTATTCACATACCTCAGAGAAGTAAATTAGTATCCAAACTGAGGAAAACCCATTAGCTTTAGTAATTAAGAGGTCATTAACACCCTTTGAAATCAGAATTCACTGAAATGGAGATTGAAGGAGATAGATTGCAAGGGAGTAGAAGTTTGTCTTCACAGAGTGTGAGAGGTTGAGTGTCAGCTATATCAGCAGGTGTTTGGTTATGAGAAAGAAAGAGAAAGAGGAGGGTGATTCTGTGAATGGTTAAGATGAAAATGTCCATACACTTAAAATATGAAATAATCTTGGAAGAATCTGGTTTTAAATAACTATAAATGTGTCATTGACAATTAGTGGTATAGCTCAGTGGTAGAGTCCTGCTTAACATGGGTGAGCCCCTGAGTTTGATCCCCAACATGAAAAAAAACTATCACCGAAATTGGCTTTATTTGAGATTGCTATAAATATGAGAATGCAGCAAGTATATGTTGGGTAGAAGATGTGATTTTTGTCTTTTATACTATTCTTGTTTAAGAAATGAAAAGGATAGATATTACAAAGGTGAGAGAATGTCTTTTTTCTAGGAAGAGTAGACTTGTTAAATTTCTCAGCTCCTGAGGATAGGATATGAATATGGTGTAAAAATACTAAGTACAAAATAATCTGAATATCTAGAATGAAATGAGTGAGGAGTACTGTATCCTGCAAGTGCCCCAGTTTAAATAATGCTTATCATGAACTAACTATATCTACTCTGACTTTGGACTGTGCATTCTTATCCATTCCTGAAGAGCATCCCAGGTTTCACCTAGTGTTACAGTGTTATCATTTTAATACTAATTGTTTCATTTTCATTTTTCTAAGTCATTTTTATTTATTTTATTTTTTATTAACACACCATAAAGCTTGTTTTTTAAAGTGTACATGTTTTTCAGAGCATTTGAAAAGTTATGGAATCATACCCATGATCTAATTAGAGAACATTTTCCTCATTCCCAAATGAACCCCTGTACTCATTAACAGGCACTATTCATTTTCCTCTTCCTTCAGCTCCACTAATCTGCACAGTATTTCTACATATCTACCTATCATGGATATTTTATATTATATAAGGGGAAACCATACAGTATGTTACTTTTTGTATCTACCTTCTTTCCCATAGCACACTGTTTTCAAGGCTAATCTGTGGTGCTTATCTGTACTTCATTTCTTTTTATGCCTGAATAATATGCCATTGCCTAGATATACCACAATTTGTTTTTCTGTGCACCTGTTGATAGACATTTGGGTATTTCCAGTTTTTATGTATTATGAATAATGCTCTTATGAACAATAGTACATATGATTTTGGTGAATTAATGTTTTATTTCTCTTAGGTATACACTTAGGAATTGAATTATTTAGTTACTTGGCAACTCTTTGTTTAATTTCTTGAACAACTACCACACTGTTTTTTGAAGCTCCTGTGTCATCTTTCTTTCATGGCTTTCAATATGAAGATTCTAGTGACTCTACACTTTTGCTAATGTGCTATTTCTCATCTTTGTAATTATAGCTACCAGTATAGTGGTATCACATTTTTGTTTTGTTTTGTTTGTTTGCTTTTGCAGTCCTGGAGATCCAACCTGGGACCTCATGCATGCTAGGCATCATTGTACTACTGAATTACATTTCCAGCCCTTTTATATTTTATTTTGAGACAAGGCTTCCCTGTGTTGGTAAGGCTGGCCTTGAATTTGTAATCTGATCCTCCTGCCTCAGTCTCCAAGTAGCTAGAATTACAACTGTGCTCCACCATCCCTCTTTTCATTATCTTGGTCTTCATTTGCTTACTGACTGTTGATGTTAAGTATGTTTTCATGTGCTTGGTGGCTATTGAAGGTCTTCTTTAGAAAAGTGTCTATTTAAATTCTTTGCCCACTTTAACTGAGCAATTTATGTTTTAATTATTGAGTTTTAGTATTTCTTTATGCATTCTGGATATTAAACTCTGATTTTTCAAATTCTTTCTTCCAGCATGGATTTTTTTTTCTAGCACAAAAATTGTTACTTTTGATGAAATCCAATTTATCTATTTTTTCTTTGGTTTCTTTCCTTTGTGTTATTTTAGAGTCTATTACTTCATCTACTATTGCAAATATTTACAGGAATGTCTCCTTCCAGTTCTGTAGTTTAAACTTTGACATTTTTGTCTTTGAATCATTTTAATTAATTTTTGTATGTGGTGTGAGGTATGATTCCAGCTGCATCCTTTTGCGTGTAGCTATATGCAAGTGTTTTCTGTTGGAAATGTAGGCCCAAAATGACCACGTGGAGAGGAGTGATCTGGCCAAGAGATTCTTTATTGATGGGTGGGAGAGGGAGAGAGCAGAGAGAGCCAAGAGAGAGAAGCAGGAGGGGCAAGAGCTTAAATACCCCTCAGTGGGACTCAGCATGATCTGATTGGTTAGGATCTTATGGTTCATGCTGATTGGAGGTTGGGGCAGAAGGAGGATTCAAGCTAGATTGAGGCAGGACTGTGACCCTGGAAAACAGAAGCTTAAGGGTGCAGTAAGAACTGAAACCTATCGGTGCCATTATTGCCAACATTTTCTGATGACAGTAGCTTTGTAGTATGTTTTGAAATAATACTATCTTTTAATATTAATTACCTAGATATTTATGGTTGCTAGTTTCAAATTTTTGTTTTAAAAAAACAAAAAAAAGCAAAATTATTTGTTAGTTTTTGTTCTTGTTCACCCTGACAGACAAGTTATTTGACAGAGGTTTGCAGAGACAGAGGACAAGTATTCAACTAGAAATAATCAGAACAGAAATATATGACTGTAGACCTTGTTTATTCTAAACAATAAATAAATAAAATATTGCCTAGCATTTTAGCTCTACAGCTTTGAATATGATTGTTGCTAATTGTAGCAAAAATATTATTTAGTATTAAAGCATGGAAAAGTGTAACATGAAAAGAAATGCTTTGGATATATAGTCTGTTGTTCTTCTGGCTGCACTCAAGCAGTTATAAATATATGAAACTCTGTTGAGCAGTATGATGTCACTTTCCTTTTTACTTGGGAGACTGCATATAGATAAATTGGAGTTATATTTAAAAAGCCAAGGTCTTTTTTGATGCTAAAAATCATGTGTATATCTCAATGCATGATAGAAGGAGAATATGAATAAAATGTATTTCTTAAGGTATTGCTCTTTTATAAGATATTGATGTGAGTAATAAAATATACAGGTGACAGTTTCACTTACATACTCAGAGAGTGTTTATTCATGGTGTAGTACAGTGAGTGTGAAGGTAGAGAGCATTGGAGCTGATGTGATCAGGTATGTGATTCATCAAATTTTGTAGACATTGTTTTTTAGGTATTTGGTGAAAGCAAATCTCCTAATAATTAAGTATACATATGTTCTTTCCTTCTCTCAGTATTGTTTTCTTCTGAATGTATATAGTTATACATGCATATTTTAAAAAATGCATTCATTATTCTTACCTACTTTATTATGGGATTCAGCATTGTTTGGTCTGGACAGGCACCTGCTACATTCTATGTAATTATACAACACTTATATTCGTAGAACAAAAATTGACTTTTAAAAAATGAAGGTTGTATTTTACATGCATCCATCACGACCATGCAGTATACTTAGTTGGCTCTGTTTCAAATTCACTGTATAGGGGAAGATGCAATAACACCTTTCAAATTGTATCCCTTTTGTTCAAAATTATTGCCAGTCTCCAATGGTTTGAGACCTATACATATAAGAGTATGGGTGGGATGTGTCCATATTTGGTTATAACAGCCTTATTTTACTCCTTGACAAAAATAAGCAAATGAAAATTGTCCCTAATTGTGCAAATAGTAATTTCCATTAATAATCTATGAATTTTCAAACAAATCCTCTGTAAAATGTGGAAAAGGCTTTGAGTCAAATATTATTCTTTTAGCCAAGTCATAATTATGCTTTGTGGAGTTCATCAAGAATACTGGTGCAGCATGTTTTTGGTTTTGGAAAAAATATGATTTGTGAATTATGCACTGGTCATTCAAAGTCGTCACTGTAAATGCAAATGAGGTGAGATGGCCTGTATGTTTCTGCTTCCAGGATGCATCCTCAGTGAGTATAGCTCCTGGTCTTTGTTCTTTTCTGTCCATCTAATCATGGTCACCTCCATTAGGTGTTCCTCTAGATCCCTCCTGACCAGAGTGCACCCATGGGGATGTCATAAGAGACATTCCCTTCTTACTGCTCCTGTTTGGCTCTGCCACATGTGATTTTATGTATATTTCACTATTACATGAAATAGGAATGTGGCTGGCCTTGTTATAGGGAAGTGATAAAAAAAATGCATGCTGAGCCAGTGTGCTGTAAAAAATCCTATTAAATTTCATTTCATTGTTTTTAATATGTAGTTTCAAAATTTTAACAATTTTTAAAAAATAAAGGTCAAAAAAGCCAATTTGGAACTCAGGGTCCATCTCTGTGCAACTTAATATTTCATAATAGAACATATATTAGTGGAAGACAGTTTCCAAAAGGTGAACTGACAATAGGCAGTGGTCACTGACACATTTTAATAGAAGACACAGACAGGATATTTTAAGCTGGGGGTGGTGAAAATGATTGAATTTTCATTTAAAGTGGCCTTAAGATGGAAGTGCTTACACATTCCTGGCTTATTGAGAAATCCACTCTAAAAACATTGCATATTTGCATTGCATTGATTTTTTTTTCTTTTCCTTTACTCATATGTGCATACAATGATTGGGTCATTACTCCCCCCTTACCCCCACCCCCTCCTTTTCACCCCACCCCCTCTCTCCCCCACACCCCCTTGCTTTCAGGCAGAAACTGTTTTTCCCTTATCTCCAATTTTGTTGAAGAGAGAGTATAAACATTAATAAGGTGAGTGCACACAAGGGAGGTATGAGCATAGGTAGGTAACCCAAAAAAAAAAAAAAAAGATAGCATTTGCTGTCTTCAATGCAAAGGAAATAATGCAGAAACATTAAAGCAACAGAGGCCAATAGGAGAAGGGGACTAGGAACTAGAGAAAAGGTTAGTTTGAGAAGAATCAGTTTAGAAAGTAATACATATGTACATGGAAGCAATACTAGGAATCTCCCTATGTTGCATTGATTTTTATGGGACAAAAGTGAGTTACTGCACACCTCACCATATTAGTTATTTTATAACACCTTTGTACTACATGCTAAAGTTTTTTTTTAAATGGTGAGTTCACACTTTTTTTCTCAAACATGGTTAACTTTGGTTTACCATGTGGGGTAAGGAATAGAAAGAATGGTATTTATACTTCTCTGTTTTTATTTTTTACAATGTATCCTAACTCACCGCCCCCCTCATGACCCTTGCTAGAGTTCAAACAATATGCTAATAATATTAACAGCGCATAGCCAGCAGGTCCTTTCATCTCCATGTATTTATTTCAACTGAGCTATTTTAATCAAGCCCTCTTCCTCCCACTGAAATGCTAAACTTAATAAGGGCACTGACATGTATTTTTTGGATGGTATGGGAGAACAGGGATTCAAGTTGGTGAATGATGTGATCAGTTTTACATTTTAGTTTAAATATAGTTTGAAGAATGACTTTGATTATCTTTGTGGTCTTGTTAGGGTAAAAGGCTGGCCACCTTCTGAGAGGACAAAGGACACTCGAGACAAAGGAATCACAAGGTGAGGTTTATTTTCTAGCTAGCTAGGGTCCGAGCATCTGCCTGACACAGCAGGTTTCAACAAGGACCCTGAAAGCAAAGTTTAAGCAGGTCTTATACTTTTTAAAGCATCAATCATCATCACATAGGAATTCCTCATGCCCCTGGGGTCACATTTTCCTGATCTTGCCACATCCTGGTGGTGGGGTAATATTATTTATTGGGAACTGGAGAAACACCAGAGGTTTACTTATCAGGTTACAAGGAATGTGTTCTCCCATAAATTAGGGGATAGTAGTGGAATAGAAACCTAAGGTTTAGATAAGAACAGCAGGGGAGTCCTGTTTTGGAAAGTTTATTTACAAGTGGAGACAAAGAAAGGCAGGAATGGGTGCTTATCTTTGCATGGTGCCTTTCATCTCAGTCCCAAACTTTTGCATGGCTCTAATGGGCAATTTCTCACAGCTCTGTCCAAGGTTACAGCTTTTAATTGACAGTTTACCATGTTTTACAACCCTGTTTCAAGGCTATCTTCCTCTTCATGAGGTTACCCAAGGGTCATGCCAGTTATAGCTGATTTTTAGGCTAGGCGGGCTGCAAGTTAAAGTACCCCAACAGTCTGTTGGTAGGGAATGTCTGTGGGCAGGGAGAGGAATTAGAAAGTTGATACAGATTTCAAGAGATGATGATAGTCTGATTTAACACACCAGTAGTAAGTTGTAAACTCATGAAAGAATTGAAACAATGTTAAGGAACTAGAGCTGAGAATGGTGGCACAGGCCTGTAATTCTAGCACTGTGGGGATGGAGGCAGGAGGATATGAGTTTGAGGCCAGCCTGAGCTACATAGCAAGATCTTGTCTCCCAAAAAACAACAAAAAATAAAATAAAATAAAAAGAAGGTAGAATCCATGGGACTTGACTAATATAAATGGTAAATGAAAGAAAGATTCAAGGGTCATTCTCAGGTTTTTTTTTTTTCAATTCTTAAAGTCACACATAAGAATAAACATCTAGTAGGTTGTTTCAGATATGAGTTTAGAATTCAGGGGAGAGATCGGTGCTTCATTTAGTTTTATTATGGAGCCATAATAAAGGAATTTTCTCAGGGAAAAATATAGAGAAGAATAGAGGATTAAAGGTAGAGCCCTGAAGATTACTTGTGTTTATGGAATAAGCAGATGAAACCCAGCCCTGGAATACAAATAAAGCAACAGCCAGAAACGTACGTAGAGAACTAGGGGTGGGAGGAGGAGGTTTATGAGCAGTGGCATAAATTGACAAAAAAGAAGCAAATAGAAGAGACCTAAGAGGTATCTAGTAGATACTTACTGAAGCAACATATTTCAGGGGCCTTTTGTGGAGTATGCTTTTCAAACAGTCTCATAATGCCAGCTACTGCCTTTCAAAATACTACCTTTTAACCATCACCCCCATTCTTTCCTGCTGTTGTAATCCAGGTTGTGCCTTCTGACCTTTTCTACCTTTTAAAATTGAAGCTGCAAAGAAAGACCTTTCCCACATGGCAGTGGAGAAAAATAAAGGATGAGGTATCTTTATTTAGGTATAGATCCATGATTCACAGAAAAAAAATTACTTTTCAGATGTAGAATGTTTTCAGTAAGGAAATATAAATTTTCTTAATGTTGCTAACTGATGTGGTTCTCTACTTTTATGTTCTGTGATGCCAAATCTACTGCATATTGAAACCATGTTTTGATGTGCAGAGACCCAAAAGATGAAGTGCTGACACACTTAAATGGTTTCTTTCACTTTACTTTCTTGGTGTTGGTTGTGTACATAGAAAGGCAGACCGTTAAATGAGATAGTTATGTTTATTCAAATGAAAGAAAATTCAATAATTTTCATAACATGATGAAAACTCAGTGGAAAAATTAGGAAAAAAGGGAAATGTGATCCTGGTTGTATTTCGTTCTCTTTTGTTTGATAGTTTGCAATTCATATGTGCCTATTGTAATGGTATGAAATACCTTCTGAGTTGTATTTTGAAATCAAATTCTACTTTTAGTTTTTGTCACTAGATATACTGCTGTATTTAGACTCCTTTCTTAAATTATATGTTAACAACATAGGTAGCATCCATATGATTTGCTCAAATCGACAAAATGCATGATAAAATATCAAATGCTCAGCATTGAGAAGAATATAATTGAAAAGGAGATGAGAACTAACAAATGCACATTTGTATAGACATATAGAAAAAGAGTAACAAATTTAATAAAATAGATATTCTTTGAACCACAACTAAGAAAGAAAATGATTCTTTTAGAGAAGAGAAAACTAAATTGTAGGAAGGAAATTTATTTGACAAATATATTGTTACAAGTAATTCCAAGAGCTTTAGAATTGTATGAGACCAATTTAATGAAATCCTGCTGTTGCTTTTATTTTTTTAAGGTTGTTATCATTTGTAGCACTCTCTTTGCCTAATGAATTTCATCTCTTCTCCAAAAGATGGTATTTGCTTTCGTTTTTATTAACTAATCTTAATCTGGCAGTTCTAGGTATTTTAGAACACATTTTATCTTTTTTTTTTTTTTTTTTACATTTAGTAGATGTGTAGCTGAGGGTAACTGATGATGGTTTAGTCTACTTGATTTTATTTTTAAAAAAATGGCAGAATTTAAAAAATGACCCTGTCCTACAGATAATACCAACTGTTTTCACTGATAATGTATTTTATAATATTTATTTACGTATTGTGGATTGGTAAATTCTTATCGTAGCTGATAATATTTTAAATGTCTTCAAAGTCATGTTGTTGTCTTCTTTGTAGCTGTTCCCCACTTCGTATCATGTTTAGCCAACCATAGTGCTAAATGAATATTTGTTTCATTATTGAGTAAATGTTGAACCCACTTTGTATTTAAATACTAAATAATACTAACATGATTAACTATTTCTAATTTTCTTGTCAACAAATCCATTTGATTATTCATTAAAAAGTAACTACTTATTTTGTCTTGGAAATTATGAAGGAAACAGAATTGTTGCTTATTTCACTATCTAGTAGACAAGGCAGAATTGTGTTATTTAATGTGACAATGTAGAAACAGTGAATCACAGGAGTCCTCCTGGGAGTAGCTGTTCTCTGAGACAAAGGTTGAGGAATCCTTTTAACTAAATGAAGGAAAAGCAACATCTGCCGGAAAAGTCATGAGTTGTGAATGCATGTGAATGTGTAGGAAATGACTTAGCATGTGAATGTACTGGGACTGAGAAAAGGTAAAGGAATAAATGCAGAGAGGGATAATATCATGAAGCCATGATATTACTAGAGAATTTGAATTTTTAAAAATTTTATTTTGAGAATCACTAGGGTATGTGAAAGGATTCTTTGTAGGAATCTGTTAAGTCTTGTAGCATTAGACTATCTAGCCATAAATAGAGTGCTTGATCAAATGTGGCTACCAAAGCCATTAATGGCAATGTTTACACTGGAAACCCCATTTCCCTATCCAGTAACTCCTTTAGCAAATTTAAATCCAGTGTCAGTTAGGTTTAAAACAGATATAGGTTGGGACTCCATTTTAAAATATGTACTAAGATGTTATAAAACATTATAATTACTTATTACAAATTTCTCAGAATTGTATAGTTTGACATTTATTATGGGGATTTTAAAGTCATATGTCCTGAAAAAATGTATTACTTTCTAAAGTAACACTGTGATATTGGTTTACAATAACTATTTAAAATGTAATAATATCCTCTTGAACACAGTAAATAAAAATAATTATGAACCTTCCACCCTTCTGAGAGGGAGGGTAAAAGAAGGAAGTTAAGAAGGTGAATATGGTTGATGTACTTTATATGAAGAATGAATATAGAACTTTTAAACCAGTTGAAATCTCCATCATTCTTATAATCGTACTTCAGCCTCTTAATTTGAGGTTGGTCTTCTTCATTCCAGCCATTTGTTACATTTAATTATAACTTCAGAATAGGAAAGCCTCTTAGAGGTCTGTCATCTTCTGCCATCTGAATTTCCTTTGCAAACTCTCTGATAGATATCCAGAATGTGTTTCCAATACCTGGAATAACAGGTAGGCTTCTAAATCTTTTCAAATCTTGCTTGCTGTTATATTAACTGACCCTTTATTTTTGTCCTTTCAACTTTTGACTTGGGTTTGATTGTTATCATGGCTGGATACCTGCAAATAGCTTCCTAACTGATCTTTCTCCCCCAATTGTTCTTTGCTAGAATATCTTTACACCACTGTCTGAATAAAATTCTTAAAACACTTTGATTATATTTCTATCTTACTCAGAAGCCTTCAGTAATTCCCTGTAGCCTGTAGGAGAAAGTCAGAACTCATTAACTTGAAATTATCTGGCTCTGATATATTTCTGGGTTTGTCTTCACCTTTCAGTTTCCCAAACTAGTTATTTGAGCTTAGTTAGTCTACTTACTTTCATTGATACAATACTGTTTCCTTGTTCCAGTAGTATTGCTGCTGCTGTTTTCCTTACTTTTACATCTTTCACTGCTACCTTTTTCTTATTTTAGTACTAACTATATTTTAAGACCCGTATTAGTCCTGTTGTTTGGTAATTCATTCCAGACCACTACCAACACACTGTGATGTCTTCCTTTTCTGATCTCCTTAGGGTGCCTATTTTCAGCCTCATTGATTTTGGTGACTAATCATCACAAATATGAAACTTGTGGCAGTTTTCATATTGTTACATTGATCTATGATTTATCTTTTGTATTGATGTTTAATTTTTAACAGTTTTAAACTTGGCTTTCTTCCAGATGAATTCTATGAGATGACTTGGACTAAAGCAGATGGCTGCAAACTCTATTTTACCAAACTAGGGATTCCTGAAAATACAGCTTGGGGAAGTGAAAGGGACTGAGATTTGTGAGTTCCCATCAGTCTCAATCAGAATATCTCTGCTTTGCTCTGTTTTTTTTTTTTTTTCTTCTTTCCTATCTAATTCTGTCTTTGATTTTTTTGAGGATAATGTTGAGGCTTAAATATATTTGAAAGAATGGATGCAGTGGACAGGAATACAGATGGGGAAGAAAGAAACTTGAATGTTATGCCCAGTGTTACTCTTTCTTGTTGTAGATTTAGTTTGCTGTACTTTAAAACTATTAGGTTAGCGTGTATGGTCTCTAAGATCTCACATCTCTTCTACTATAACTGTCTCTGAAGCTATGGAAATTAACGTCATTAAAATAGAGTGACATTTAACTTTTTTTTTTTAATTCCTACAAAGGGTACATTTATTTAGAAACTCTGTTACCAAGTTGCTTGCAGTTTCTGGTGCAGCCTTGCCAGAATGTTTCACATATGGCTTGTTAATTACATAATAATTAAATGTGAAGAAGGCAAATTACATTTCGCTTTTCCTCTTGATCTAAACTCCATATAACACATTTGTCTGCCTTTTGTTCTTCTTTACCACTTATAAAATCTTCATTAGCATCCAAACAGAAAACTTCACGTAATCCTTAAAACACTAAAAATATTATGTTCAGACACTACTGAATTTAAAAACAAAATGACCACTGAGTACACATGAAAAGAAAAAGATGAAGGCTCAGTCTGTGTAAAGCAATAGAATTCTTTTCCTTACACCATCCCTTTTTACCCAATAATCACTTCAAAATAGGGAGTCTCCATAAAGCTGGGCAACAAGTAACATTGCTGTGTTTATGGCTGACCAAAGATATCTTACTCATCTTACTTGTTCTTTAGCTTGCACTTACAAGTCTTTAAGGACACCTTTTATAGTTGTCACTACATGAGAACTCTGTCTGAAAAGTGAAGGAATTTCAAACCTGAAAGATACATAGACTGAATTTGGCTGCTAAATTACAACTTGATTCAAATGAAAACCATAGTGAAATAGATCGAAACCATAGTGAAATAGAAGCAAGATTTTTCTAATTCCTACTTTACACTTCTATTTTAGAGGACGAACAGAAAATGTTTAAAAATACAAAGGATATTAAAATACCAAGTACTGTATACATCATTGTAGCCTAAGCTATCTGTGCTTATTGCAAATAGAAGTATATTTTCATATCACAGGAAGAAGGTGGTTGTTTTCCATGCTGATAGCACTTTTGAGTTGGTGGTATAAAGGCTTCTGCTGCAGAGCCTGGCACTTGTTAGAAAACTATTCCATTGGGCATTTTTTTTTTTTTTGAGGTACTGGGGCTTGAACTAAGGGCCTACACCTTGAGCCACTCCACCAGTCTTTTTTTGTGATGGGTCTTTCTGAGATAGGGGCTCACAAACTATTTGCCCAGGCTGGCTTCAAACTTCAATCCTGCTGATCTCTGCCTTTGAGATAGCTAAGATTATCAGAGTGAGCCACCAGTGTCTGGCTCCATTGGTCATTTTTAGATATGTTTTAAGCAATGTGTATACTCTCTACATTCCAAGAAATGGTATTTGATGCTCACAATTTGCACTTTGTCCTCAAAGAAGAAAGTCTTGTTCAAGAGGAGAATTATGGAGATATTAGATGGCTACTGACAGTCATTTAAAAAATGCAGACATCTCCTTAGGTGATTTGGTCTGATCTTTCATCCACACCTAGTCAAATTCACTTGAAGAAACAGAGAAAAGTATTGGTGACACATTGTGGAAGCAAAACATTCAAACCAATGTTTCCTTTTTTAATCTTTGTTCAGCTACATCAAACATTTTGAAAGAAACATTTTCAATTTCAAAGTTGTACACATGCATGATTCTTGTAAAATTTCTGACTCACAGAAGCTTGTTGTGAAGTGTAATCTGGCTGTCAAAGTATAAGAAAATGAAGAAATTGCTTTATATATTTACCTAAGTTAAAATTATGTTGGCCACAGGGACTTTATATGCCTCTGTCTCTCCATAGTAATCTCATAACAGAAAGATTTTAAAGGAAACAAAACAGCCTTGAGTTTCCACTATTCTCACTTTCCCTGCTCCTCTATGAATGACAGAATGTAAAATGCCCAGTTATTTGTCCATTTCTGTGGACATGCATGCTGCTGTGTCTCATGCTTGTCATTAGGAGGCTGAGGGCATGAACAGCATGGCAATGATGGTAGAAGCCCTGACGTGTTGCTTTCTATTCTAAGCAACATTGAGTAGTGTAGAGCGCCTACTTGTAGTACTATACAAAAGCATCTGTTTTGAAGTTAAAAAATCTAGATTTGAACCCTGGCCGTAAGAAAGGAGGAAGGCTGACCAAGTTACTTAACCTTATGGAACCTCAACTTCTTCATCTCCAAAATAAAGGCAATCTTAACTCTCTCAGAATTGCTGTGAACACCAAATGAGATACTAGTCTAAACTGGTTAGCCCCATGCTTTGCCTTTAGATAGTTTAGTTATTTTACTCACCCCCTTTCTTTTCTATAATTCTGCAGTTTCTTGTTTGGACTTGTTTATGGATGACTTTGGAATTTTTTTTCTCAAAATCAAATGCATAATATGAAAGTTTGTCACCATTCAAGCTCTGAAAACATTTCCAAATTATACCCAACATTTATTACTAGGGGCAATTTCAATGCAATAAATTGCCAATGAAGAGATGTTTTGATGTCTAACTCTGTTTGTTTCGTTAAAACTCAATTGCATTTACCTGGCAAAAAAAGAATTTAACAAAAGAGAGGTAAAAGGGATTCTAAGGGAATGAAAATTTTCTTCATTTCTATACATTGTTTTGAATAATGATTACATCAGTATATATCATTTTCAAAACTCACCAATCTAAATTTCTGTTTTTTATTTTGTTACTTTGTATTTTATGTTACTTTTATGTTATTTTGTTTTATGCTTTTTCAACAGCACCCTTATTACTTTATATGCTTTGTATTATATTATATGATTATATTCACTACCTTAACTTGACTTTACAAAGATTTCATAATAAAAATTTCATCATTATGTTAGTTGGGACTCAAAATGTTCTTATGACAACATTTGTTATATATCTGAAATTAAATTGATAGGGTGTATAGATTTAGTGACTGATGACATCACCCATTTTTTTTCTCATATGCTTGAACCAGCAACTTCACTGAGCATTGGTCCTTTTATAGAATATATATACCAGTTATTTATAGAGCTTAAATAAAAAGCTTTATGTATTTAAAATTGTCTTAAACATATTATAGTGTGTTTTTCATAAATGAAAGTTAGTGTTGGTTTTCTGAAGAGAAATTTCTTTATCATTTAGGAAATCTGTTAAAAGCCTAACTTTCAGCTTAACATAGCACATTTTACTTAATTTTGTGAAAATGTGGGTATAGAAGTTTGCAGCCATCTTTTTCATGTGGGGTTTTATATTCTAAGCTTCTTTAAGCTTAGAAGTTCATTATTTTCCTCTTTGAGCTTAGGGCAGCTCAATTAACATTTTCATGTGAGGACTGAAGTTCACTTCCTTAAGGCATATGTTCTAGATACTGTTAAGATATGGTGTTAATCTGAAAGTTCTTATAACTAGACTTTAAAGAATATATATTCATTGTATGATTATTGCTTACCTCCCTCAAATAGTTTCAAAATTTTAATGTCTCCTTTATTCTTTGAGACAATGACAGTTTTCAGTTTAATTTTATTTATCTTTCAGATAAAATTTCTAATGTCAATTTAGTTACATAAAATATATTTATGAATTTAAAAATATGTGTTTGACTCAAATTTCATTCACAGCAAACACAGACATGATTTTCATTTAACTTGTTATTTTGGGTCATCTTGTAATGATATGGAAAGTTACTTGGAAATAAATGACATCTGTGCCTTAATGTTTGAGGAAAGCTATTTCGAATCATTTCAGGGTTGAAAAACTAGAAAGAAAATCAGTGTTCATTCCCCAGTACCACAAAAAATTGTAAATTCCATTAATTTTTATAATTTATATATATTAATAATGAAATAAAAAGAATTGCAGAAAATCATAAAGCAAATTATGTAATATTCTTATTGTTGAAGGAATTATCTTTATTCTAAATTACTGACAGTGTCTAGTATAAATTTTATTTTAAAATATTAATTAACTTGGCACTTTAAAATAGCATTAATATTTTCCCCTGCATTATTCTGGGGCCACTTTAGGTCAGGTGTATAAATGTAAGAGGAAGGTATCATCAGCTTAGCAATGCTGACACTTTGCATGTGTTTATGACAGTTTTACTTCATGTCACCACTTAGGGCTGAATATATTTCCTGTTAAAAAGGAAAGAATTTAAGTTTAATTCAGTTACATCAACAGTTTGCAGCAACTTTTTACTAGCCCCATACTGGAAGTGTGTATTTGGTTACTTATTTTGCTTTTTAGGTTTTTCTTTAGATATTTTCATTTTTTTTCTTTTCGTCTACTAACTAATTTGTTCTTTTCATTTGTGGAATTGCATTATCTTTTAAAAATAATATTCTTTTTTAGTATAAGTTTCAAATGTATTCTCCAAGAGTAGAGCATACCATTTTATTTTTAGTGTTGTTTAAATACTAACACATTTAAGATGACTTATTATTACTTTAGCTTACATTTTATGGATTAATTTTTCATCAGAAAGATGTTTCATATGGGAATATTTTTAGTTGCAAAGAAAATAAAATAGTCTACATTTTCCTCTTAAAGTTTTAATTTTTTCATTTTATAGTAAGGTCTATCCTTCATCTAGAATACATTTTGTATGTGGAATCTAATATTTTTAATTATATATATAACCAAATGACAAGTCACATGTGTAGCCTAACTTCTCCAGGTCTTCCACCTTGCACCCGCTGCGCTACACAGGCTTTACATTCAGTATTGATCTGTTTCTGGGCTTCTGCTCTGTTTCTGTGGTCTGTGTGATAATCTCTAGGTTACTTCATTTTGTCTTAATTTGTACAGTTTTATGTTTAGCTTAAATATCCAGTTTGTTTAGTATCATATCTAATCTTACCGGTTGAATATTTTCTTCCTTTTGTATTTTAAGTCTGTTTCTAATGTTAAATGTATATATATACCATTCTGAGACTGTCTGCTTTTTAACTGTCATTTTATTCCACTGATTTTTTTGTTTGGAATTCTGTCATATTAGATGTTACTATTGCTTATATGTTGTACTTTTCTTCCCTTCCCTCCCCTCCCTTGCTCTTTCTCTTCCTACCTTTTTTGTTCCTTCCTTCCTCTTTCCCTGCTTTTTATTTCCTTAGAATTCTGATTACTTAGTAATCTGGTTTTGGTCCATGTTCCATACCTTGTGTGTTAATGCTGGTATGTCTTGAGGCTCTGGAGCCTGGGGCTCACTGTATTCATTGGTAGTGTGTGTGTGGCATGTGCAAAGCCCTAGGTTCAACCTTCAGCAGTGTTTTTTTTTTTTTTTTTTTAACTGGAGGTCCTAGATCTCCCTCAAAGCCACAAAGGTTCCTCACTTTTTCAGGGTCATTCAGGGTATAGTCAGAATAATTATTTGGTTTTTATTTTTTTAGTGCAAACAAATGGCATTTTTTTCTGAACAAAGCTTCTGCAAGCTCATAGAACATTAAATGCTAGAGATTGAAAGTGCATGGCAAATGCTCTTCCTTTAGGTGTTCTACAGACCTTATCACTCTTTCAGGAAATACAAGTGGCATATAAACTGTTTTGTTAGTCAAGAAATGGCCATGATAGCAGCCCATCTTCTTCATATCAAAGATTTCAGAAGTCCATCAGCTCCTTTACTTTTCTAGGTTCTCAGGAAGTATTTTTGTTTTGTCTATGAGTTTGTCAAGTCCCAATAGCCATAACTATGTCTAGATCCCAGGAATGATTAAATAATATGAAGTGAAAAAAATATAAATGAAAGGACAGAGTTAGTATGGTGTGCTGATAGTTTCGCCTTGCCATCTCTCTGACTCGGAGTAATCTCCAGTTAATAAAGTGGGAGAAAATGGAATTTTACACATCATTACTTGGCCACTACTTTCCAGTGATACTGATTTTTAGAGCCAAAAACCTACTTTAATTGTTGGCTGATATTCCTTTCTTAGAAGGTATACGTATAAAAACTGATGTCTTATAAAGATGCTGTAAGGATTGAGTATCGGCCCAATTTAAGAAAATGTTAGGGACAATGAATTTTGCAATATTTTCAAAACTTTAAGCAAGTTAGTGGCTGCTGTATCTTTAGAGGGCATGCACTAATGAGGACCAAATAAGAGTTCCTCTGTGAAAGTTTGTAAGCATGGTATGGTGGTGCTGATGATTGTGTGGTATCTAGAAGTTTGGATTTGACCACAATCATCTATGTCTTTCAACATTTTTAAAGGGAAATACTTTGTTTAGTAATGTAGGTTGGGTAAATGGGACTTCTTTATAAAACAATAGAAAGGGCCTTTTTTGTGAAAAGGTTTGGAAAAAGGTCAGTAGTTGGAATTAGATCCCTATCCACTCCTCCTTCCCTGCTCTTAGTATTTCCAATTGCTTAGTGCATGCAGCCAAATCAAGGATGCTTGAAAGTTCATATGGAGAAAGCAGAATGTATTCCAAATTCTGGTACTGTACCATCAAATGGTATGGTAGACTGAATAAAGTTCCCTCAAAAGTGTCCATGTTCTAATTCCCAGAACTTGTCAAAGTGTTAATTTACATGACAAAGGAAAATTTTCAACTGTGATTAAAGGCAGGGACTTTGTCATAGGGAAATTCTTCTGTTATTGTATGGGTGGGTCCAGTCTAATCACAGGAGTCCTTAATAGCAGAGAACCTTTGCCACTGAGGCCAGAAGGAGATGCTGTGACAGAAGAATGATCAGAAAGATACGGTGTGAAAAGGATTCTTCCACCCACCAGTGCAGGTTTTGGAGATGATGAAAGGAGGCCCTGAGCCATTGAACACAGTGGTCCCTAGAAGCTGGGAATGGGCCTTGGCTGATAGGCATCGAGAAAATACAGATGACCCTACAAACTGAAAGAATGGGTATGTCCAGTAAGTTCAATGAGTGAGGAAGGTGATCTTTCCCTAAAGTCACCAGAAAGGACTATAAGTCTGCTGATGTCTTAATGTTGGCTTATGCAAGAGAGCCATATCAGACTCCTGACCAACAGAACTTTAAAATACATTTGTGTCACTTAACTCACTACATTTGTGGTGACTTGTTATTGCTGCCAAGCTAATACAAAATACAATTATTTTTTCCTTTTAAATTATTATTGAGACAAAGGAGAAATATAATGAAATAAAGAGATTTTGAATAAATGTTTTTCTTACAGGAAAAAAATAAAGCCTTGGATGACCTTTGTCACCTGAGCTCAATCTTTTTTTCTATAATACTATTTCCTGGTGAATGGATGTGTTGACTGATTGCTACTGGGGTATATTATGGATGAGAAAAAAAGTCAAACCCTCAATTGAAATAAAAGTTTATTTATAGACTTGAGCTTTAATGTGAAGGGACTTGATTGTATCACCATATGTCCTTTTCTGTCAAAAAAGGAACTGTAGTTAAACTACTTATCAAAGGAATTTCATTGGTTATTTCTTGATAGCCACTCTGAAAAGCAAATGGCTGTTAGGATCCCCTCATATAATTGTCAGGATGAATTTATCCTGCTGAACTTTCCTCCTCTTTCAGTTCCTCTTCTACTACACTTGAGCATGACCCATGGAACATGTGCTTTGGAAGAGGATCACATATATGGCCCTGTGGTTATTCCTAACTTTCTTTTGGTAAAGACAACTTACAAAAAAGAAACATTACTTTTTGCTTTTGACTTTGATTTAGTTGTATTTTAAAGTTTATCATTTTTCCCAAGAAAGAAAAAGGGGGAGAATCATTCACATGTTGATTAGTTCTTTGCCTCTTGTTTCTTCACATGAGAGTAACAAGCAATTTCTATACAAAATTACCTCCTTCACTATTCATGAACCTGTTCAGGATCATATGCCTCCTCATTATCAGTAAAAGAAAAAGAAGGCTAATGGGAAAATGGAATATAGAATGTATAAACATGATATGAAAAGAAACCAGTAATCAGTTTTATTATGAATAAATCACTATCCTGGCAAAAACCACAGATAGCAGCTCATTTATTTTCTTATTCTAAATTAAGAAAATTTAGTATAGTAAGTTAACTTTTACATTTTGCTACTTCAAAATCTGTTATGTTTTAGAGAATGCAGTAAAGTGTGTTGCCCTTACTTGGTATGCTGATATAGAACTGAAAAAAATTAAAGGAAACATAAAATATAGCTGTCAACATGGTAACTTAAATAAGAGAGAACATATAGACAGACTGTAAGCACATTATGTAATACAGATTATGATTTAAGAGTGGTCTCCTGAGTGCTTAAGAGTTTGGACCCTGAGCCAGCCTGCCTTCTTTATTGGCTATTTGATGTGAAGGAATTTTTTAAACTTTAGAGTGCCTTGGATTTCTTATGTGTAAAATGAGAATTACAAGTATTCTTACTTCATAGCTCTCATGGTTTGAATATGAAATGCCCCCCACCAGCTCATCTGTTGAGTTTTTGGTCCCCAGCTTATTTTGGGAGTTTGTGGAAACTTTAGGAGGTGGGACCTAGTTGGAGGAAGTGGTTCACTGGGAACATGCCTCTGAAGTTGTGCCTTATTCCCAAGTCCCTTGCTTGTTGTCTATTTTCTGTCCACCATAATTTAGACAACCTCCTCCTCCACATGCTCCCACTGTCCTGGCTTCTGTCTCACAGAAGGCCCACAACCATGTAGCCAAGTGAGTATGGATCGAAGCCTCAGAGTGAGAGAAAGAAATAAAATCCTACTTTTGTTTATGTCAGGTATTTGGTCATATCAATGATAAAACTGACTACTATTATAGAGGCAAGAGAATTAAATGTGTTAACATGTAAAACCTTAGAATATTTCCAGGCATGAGATAAGTGCTCAGCAAATACTAGTGATTATTATTCTAATTTTTAATTTTATACATTTTCAAGCATACAAAGAAGTAAAGAGTTGCTTGTGTCAGTAGCTGGTCCTTTTGTTTCTATTTTAACTGCCATATACTGATCATGTAGATGCTAACATTACACAAACTTTGACATTTTCAGATGTCTCCTTTTCTGAATATTTTAAAACATCTCATTTTACCTCTACCTTATAAAACATGCACCTCTTAAAAGGTGAAATATGAGCTTAAAAAACTTAACCATTAACCTATCTAACAAATCTAAAAATAATAACTGCCTTGCAGCTAATCTAATACTGAGACCATTAAATTAATTTTCTAATTTGTCCTAAAAATAAAATTTTAGTTATTTGCTTCAGTCAGAATCCAGACAACTTCCACACAATGCATGCATCACATCTTCTAGTCCCTTCTGCTCTCTCCTTTTTAAAGTTAGGTTTATTGAAATATAATTTATATTTAATGAAATTACTTTGTAGCTGTATAGTTCTATGCATTTTGATGTAATTATGCCATCATGTAACCACCATCATGAGAAGTTTCTCTTATCCACTTTTTAGTTAGTTCCTCCCACTTTACCTTAGGTCCTTAGGACAAATTTCTGTTTTCTTATCCCTTTATTTGTATCTGTTCCAGAATATGATAAAAATGGAATCATATACTCTGTTGGCTTTTGAATCTAACCTCATGCTAAGAATCACTTAGCATGATTCTTTTTAAATCCGCAATGTGGTTGGGTATATTTGTAGCTTGTTCCTTTTCTTAACTGAGCATTATTTTATCATGCAGATGTTCTTGCAATTTTTTTTTATGTAGTCATCAGGTGATGGATATTTGGAATGTCTTCTCATTTGGTTTTAAGTGATTGTAAATAAAGCTGGTAAAACATTCATACATATGCTTTTGTGAAGAGTATATCTTTTTAGTAAACACATAGGAGTATTTGTAAAGGTTTTGTAGGTCACATGGTTACTATATGTTTAGCTTTTTACAAGCTATCAGAGCTTTTCAGAGTGGTTGTACCATTTTGCATTCCTCAAGGCAATATATGAGAATTCCAATTGCTGAACTTTCTTTAGCACTTATTTTCATTATTTAAAAAGTTATTATTTAGCTATTCAGAACATAAAGTGGTAGCTTAATTTAATTTGCATTTCCTAATTACTAATGACCTTGAGAATTTTTTTTTTTGGTGGTGGTGTTGGGGATTGAACTCAGGGACATGTACATGCTAGGCAAGCACTCAGCTGCATCCCAGCCCAGGTCCTTGGTTTTCTTTAAAGCCCTCTACCAAACCTTTTCCACCATTCTGTTGACTGGTAGAGGAAGCTGAAATTGACTTCTTGTTTTTTTCTTCATTGCATTCATTAACCTCATCCTCAATTATTTTCAATTAGTGCCATAGAGTAGGAGTGGTAGAAGTTGGGAATGCTTCATAGGTCCCCAGTTTTACATTTCGTCACTTTGAGAGGCAGAAAATGACTGATTGATATTGAGGTCAGATGCTGCTTCCATTTTAATGTTGCCAATAAACTATCTAGTCACTTTATTTCCCTTTTCCTGAATCAATTATTTCATTAGTTGTTACAAAATATTCATGTATTCTAATTTTACACTTCCTCTGGATTTATCAGTTGGATTTCTTTTGTCAAAAAAAAAAATACTTTGCCTCTTTTACTGGGACTACCCAGTTGCCCTAATGTTTACATGGAAAAGTTTATGTAGAAATTTGCAATTACTAACTTTGAAAGGTTAGTTTCCTAGAGACTGACAGTCTCTTGTTGTCTTTTTCTTTGGCTATCATAAATTTCTGGGTTTTAAATACATTCATTGTCTTTCAGTCCATTTCAGTGATTCCTATTGATATTCAAAATCAGAATATACGGATGATATAAAAAAAGAAAAGCAAAGTTTTTGAGCACATAGATTTTTTAATATACTATTGAATCTAGATTCTTCTCAGGCTCTTTCTGTGTATGAGTATCACAGTGAAAATTATCTAGCTGCAAAAAAAGTTCTGATAGTATTTTGTATGGATTGGCATAAGTTTCAAAATTAGGAAGAACTGACATCTTTATTATCTTGAGTGCTCCTCCCTGAGAACACACGAATTTTTTCTATTCATGAGTCTATTTTTGGATCATTCATGAGTGTTTATAGATTGCCATTTTGGTTGCTATTGTAAGTCCAAATCTTTGGCATCATACAATAAGCATTACAAATGTATATTTTTAAAATGTATTTTATTCATATCTATGAAGGCTTTCATATATTAATTTGGCCAGTTTTGTGTTTTACTGTTACCTCTTATTGTTAATGGTAGTTTTCCAATTAAATGGCTTTCCAGACATTTATTTAAAATTAGAGATGACTCTGCCTCTTTTCCGATTCTAATGTCTCTAATTCCTTTGTCTTGTGTGTGTTGGAGAACTCTTTCAGGGCAATGTTAAATAAATTGTCATGTATGTGTCTAATCTGGTCTGCATTCTGTGCTGCTTTCTCTGCTTCTGCCCTCCCACCCCAACCCAGACAGCATGGCCAACTTTCCTTATCAGTCTTTCCCCTCCTCCCACCCTACTTTCTGGATCTTTCCCCTGACCCCGGTTCAGTATCCATTTGCTGCCCTGTTTCCAGTAGTGCCAACTTTCCTCCTTGGGTGATGTTTCTTGGGCATAAGCTGTCTTCTGTATTCATTTGGTTTTCATTTGGGCTAATCGCTCTGATTCACAACCACACTTGGGCAAGAGTGCGAAGAACAAGCGTCCCTGGGGATGAACCTAAGAGAGAGCTCAGACTTTGTGGCCTAAAGTCAGTGACAAACAAAAATGTTGGTTTTAGTGTAAAACAGCCCCATAGAGGGAAATGGAATTCCTGCAGTGATTCTTGGCCCGCACGGTGTCTTGTGCACCCCCTTCTCACTTGTAGTCTGCACAAGATGAAGTTGATTCATAGTGCTCCTTGGCACATCACTGGCTTCTCTGTTTCTCTGCTGTGCAGTAAATCTTCAAATATTATCAAACTGTCAAGAATGTCGAATTCTTCTGATTATTTTCTGTCAGGAATGTCACCTCCTAAAGCCCTGGCCTCCCTTCTTATTTATTGTTGTGAGGGCTGTCAGCCTGTGGTCAGATGTGGTATTTGGCATCTGGCTTGCTGCATCTTATTTTCCTAGGTAGTCTTTGACAGGTTCTTCTTTAACTGCTTAACTATTTTATTCCCTACTGCCACTGTTCATGGTTTTTCTTTTCAATGACGAATTTTTCTTTTTAGTTGTTTTGCTTTTTCCAGTATTCAGTTTTGATTATTTTTCTTTGTTTTCTTTACTTTTCCTTTCTTTTTTGTTTTTTTGTGTGTCTTAAGTTAAAATTTTGTTTTTGAAGTATTCAAATCTGTCCATATATTTTACATATGGTTCCATCTGTCTCTTCATTTCGGAGATCTAAGTTAATTTAATAGGAAAAGCTGAAAGATGCCTATGGCTTAGTTATTCAACCCCATCACACAGAAGAGGAAGTGGAGGCACTTAGAAGCTAAGTAACATGCCTTAAGCAGAGGCAAGCTCAAGCAAGCCCAGTATGTGCCAATAAACACTGTGCTGCAGCACTTCCTATTTGTACTTCCTTTCTTTCTACTCCTTCCTTGAAGTCTCTCCTCCCTTCCCTTCTCCTGCAGCTTTCCACCCACTTCCTCTTTCCTCTTTAATTCATTGGCATCAGTGTATACTCTCCTGGTCACTGACACAGGCCCATAAAAGCAATCATTTACTGTGTCCTGTTCCCCTCACCATTTTATAAGTTCCTGTGCCAAGTCTTGCTGTCCAGGTCATAGCTCAAAAAGCCATTCAAGGTACAGCTGCCAGGAAAGTCCAAGAGTCCAACCCAAAAATGGTTAGTGATGTTTTATAAAGGCAGCTCATAAGCATGGCCTGGAGTTTTTCTGTTAACCTGGATTCCACTACTCATCTTCCTCTTCTTATGCTTTCTGACAATGCCAATGCCTGGCCCATTAATCAAGGAATAAACTTGGTACACAGCAAGTGATATGTTCATAATCTAGCCAACCTCAAATATATGGTCTTTTCTACTTTTATCTTGATTTAAGACAATTTGTGTTTTGCTTCCTGAATTCAGAATTAATGCATGATCTTCAAAGAAAAAAAGTGTGGTTTTCAATGTTTAGAGATTTCCCAGGGGCTTTCTTCCAGAAAGAGTGCAAGCACATTGTTTTTTTTGCCATTCTAAAATGAACATATGCATATATTTAGTGCCAGAATCCTGTATATAGGAGTGATGGAAAGTGTTTAATACTAGTTTTCAAGGGTTTTGGCTATGTAGATTATCTTCCTTTATAAACTTAATTAATAGGGACTCTGAAGTTCTTTCACTATTGAATCAACTTGTGAGTCTTCAGTATCTGTGAGGACCATACATAGATCAAAAAAAAAAAAAAAGAACTTGGTTTGGAGGAGTGATTCAAGTGATAAAGTGTCTGCCTAGCAAGCATGAGGCCCTGAGTTCAAATTCCAGTACCCCCACCCAGAAAAAAGAAAAAACTTCCCTTGGCAAGGTTTAGTATCTTGTTTATCATCTTTTAAAACTTATATCATATGGCTAAATTATTGGAAGAGCATGTTGTTAGTTTTGAGTTTAGCTTTCTGGCTAATGGTATATTTTTTATTTATCTTAGCATTTATGAAATATTAAGATAATAAAAACTTGAGTTCCTGCCATTCTTATATGTCTCGCAACCATACAAAATTTTTGAAGATAATCATCCATCCCAGAAATTAAAGCATAGCATCTTATAGAATGGGAAATTGTTTTCTAATAAGGTAGGCATATGGGTTTTATACAATAAATAATTGTATAGAAAATGTACTGGGAAAATATCCTGTACTACTCTGAGAGGAGAATGTATGAAAAGCATCATTCATATAGCAGTTTCCTATTTTTGTGGAACATTTTTAATGTAAAAGACTTGGACTCTTTTGGATCAGTTGGATGTAACATCTTTTTACCTCTGGGATAAATTAATGAATGAAAGGAGAATTGAGAGGAGCAATTGTACTTTCTTCCTAGGGCATTTGGGAAAACTAAATGGATAGTAGGTAAAAGTGCTCAGCAAAGTACTTATCATGGAGTAAATGCTTAATAAATATTAGTGAATGGTATCACTAATGAGCAATGCTTTGAAATACTCTTAGTTCTCTGTTATTAGCTGCATATTTTTCACTATTAGCTACGGGGAATGCAAGTCTGTCATGAAATTTGAGATGTCTGAGCAGGATATACACCTGAAAAGAAGATCATAACACTTTCTTCCAGAGCAAGCCAACATCATGATTTCCAGCAAGCCAGTACTATTCCCTGGAACTCTTTTGGTTATTTGCCTTTGCTTGGAAATTTGATTAATGAATCAGATTTCTGTATAGTAAAATAAATGTCTATTATTTTAGCCTGAAAAAATTATTTATCTTTTTATTCTAAGAAAAATAATTTCTCAGTTGCTTTCATTATAATAATCATTGGCTTACTATAAGTAGAAGTTTGTGTTTGTTTCCTATATCTTATCTTTATATACTTAATAAAATGATCCGATTTATCCGAAATTTCCCTTTTATTTTCTTAGTAAAAAGTTCATTAACACCTATTGCCAGTTAAGAGATGGAAAGCATATTACTGGGAAGAACTCTGTTCTTTTCTTTTTTTTTTTTTAAGTATTTCCCTAGACTAGGCTTAGCCAAGAAAATGAAAAGTTGGGAAGCAGGATTAATACTATAAAGGAGGAAATTAAATATATGCTAAATTTCAACTTTGTTAATTAAAGAGAGAGTGATGTTTGGCCTGACTCATAGTTGTTTTCCTGGGGGATTTTCCAGATTTTTTCTCCTTAAGACACCAATTTATTCCTAAGAGTATCAGGAAGGAATGGAAAATAAGCAAGGACTACTGAAGTCTTAAATCAAATTGACAAAGTTTGCTCTCTCACTGAGCTACAGGTGTCTTCTAATTTCTCTCTTGGAATTTGATGACTGATCTTGGCAAGCACAAAAATGTTTAGTCTTCAAATTTAGTTAGAACGCAAAGAAAGCAAAGCTTAGAACTCCCTCTTTTAGTTGTCTGCCACCAAATGAGGAATTTTACCGTGAATGACTCTTTGCTTTCTGCCATGTTGCTAGGATATCCAAGGAGTTGACTCTTCACATGTCTTTTCCAGTAGTTATCATGTAATACCAGACCTTGCATTCTAGTATTTCTTTTAAGTTTGACCTCAAGGGAATAAAAAGATTTCTTTAAATCCTGATGAAAACAGGTTTCACTTGGTATACCTGCTGTGACTGCACCTTTGAAGGGGATTGTGAGCTTTTGCCCCAGAGATACTGCTGAACCATACATACTTAAACATGCTTTGCTCTTCTAAGTTTTGCAAACATTTATATGTGAAAGGACTTTTTAAACATGCCTTTGTTCTTTGTAGTACTTTTCAGAGAATGCAAAGATTATTATATTTTTAAAGTTTTTAAGCTACTGTCCTTATTTCTTAAAATATGATGAAAACCCACTGCAGTTTGGTTTATACAGTATTTCAGGTGGTCAGAAGATATTTCTAACTCATAGAAAAGATAGTGACTATAAAACATTGATATGGAGATCTTTGCTCACTAAAGGAATGACTGAGTGGCAAACATCTTTTCTTCATTCTTTCCTATTATTTTCACAATTTGGAGTAAATATATTGTACCCTTATTTAAAATTGTCCTTAAGAAATCATTAGATTCTCTGTTTTAGGACATGACCTTTTCTATGGCTGATAAAGTCCTGTTTATCAGAAATATATGACCATTTAAATTATTTTTTGCTATAGGATAATAACAGCTGAATTGTTGCCTGGTAATATTGGCAGTTTGCTTCTGAAAAGACTTATCTGATGAGAAAGAAGCATATTTTATCCAAGAAATAAATAGAAAATGAGATATTACCTAATCCTTTTAACATACAAAGATAACTCACCTTAATTTTGGTTTATATCAGATAAAAGTAACTCTTCCTGAATAATCAATTTTGCCATTTTGTTTTTCTCAGAGCACAGGAACGAATGGCAATGAGCTGCTGCTCACCTTCTTCCTTTTTGTTCTCCCATAGTGCATTTGTGTTGCTTTAGGAGAGCTGGGACATAACTTTATGTTGATGTAAAAATTTAAACACTCAGCATAAGAAATTGAGTGTAAGTTGAAACCATGGCTTTTAATGTCTATAAGCAAATTATAAAATTCTACCATAGATAAATGTGATAAGTTGATTTTTTTCCTATGAAAGTCTGTCATCATTATTAATATTTTATTATTATTAATATTATTGTTATTGATGGTACTAGATTTGAACTCAGGGATTTGTACTTGCTAGCCAGGTGCTCTATCACTTGAGTTTTACCTCCATTCCTTTTCACTCTGGCTATTTTTGAGACAGGGTCTAGCTTTTTGCCCAGGCCGTTCTGTACCAAAACCCTCCTATTTTATTCATCCTGCCATAGCTGGGTTGATAAGCATGTGACACCATGCCCAACCTTGTCTGTTGAGATAGGGGTCTTGCAAACTTTTTGCCTGGTCTGGCCTGGAACTGTGATAGCTCTGAAATTAGTCTTCTGTGTAGCTAGGATGGCAAGCATGCCCACTGTGCCCGGCTATTGGTAGAGTTGGGTTCTCATGAAATTTTTTCCTGGGCTGGTCTTGAACCATGATTTCCCCAATCTTAGCCTCACAACTAGCTAGGATCTCAGCCTCCCAAGCAGCTAGGTTTACAAGCTTAAGCCACCATACCCAGCTCTAATCTTAATTATTTCATACAGGGTCATTTAACCTATTAGGAAAAATTGGATTAAAAAGAGATAACTTGTGAAATTATATTATCAGAATGTATTTGTAAATATTTTGTGATATTTTAAACTATGATTTGAGGAACATATTGAAACACCTTCTATGATAGAATCTTTCTGACATAAATGCATTATCACCCCTACTGACATGGCTGACAGTACAATTAGGTGCATTCATGATAAAGGACTCACCCTGTAGGGGACAATACAATAGAATATATCATAAGATTCATCATTAATAATTTAAATTTCACACTTTTAAATACATATATATATTACATTTATACTGTACATTTATAATACTCAGTTACATATTATACTGAGTCCCTTCTCATGAAAATTGTAGGCAGAACTCTGCTGCTGACTGGATGTCAGTAGATCTAGTTTTTATCATAATTTTAACTTTGCTAATCCTGAGCATAGAAGAGAAACATTTCTGAGGGAATACTGGTTTCCTACAGCATCTTATATTAAGAGAGAGAGAAAGAGAGCAAGAGAGAAAGAGAGAGACAGAGAGAGAGAGACAGAGAGAGAGATGCTGGTGTTAGCATCCATAATGATGCTAACCTGAATTTCTAACTACAATTAGAAAACTAATTTGCATTGCATGTATGAGAACATTTCTTACAGTCTGTTCTTGTAGGTGTTTTAATTTATTGGTTATTTCTTTTGATATTGACTAATCTTTTTTCCCTTTAGTTCCTTTTATATTTTTCTTAGCAATGCTTGTTAGAGATAGTTAAATATTTCTCTTCTGGATTAGAAAGTTAAATCACTTGTCTTTCTCACTCACTTAGTCTTGCTCTCTTTCCTGCCTCTCTTGAAAGAGTGTGAACAGATGAATTATTCTTTACAGCAGTGCCAGATGAACAGCTGATCATGTGGGAAAATTCCTTTTTTCCTTAAAGTGAGAATATTCTGAGATTGGAGGATTCTTTTAAATTTAACTTATTCTTATCTTTTCTGAGTTTAACATAGTAAAATCGAAACAGCTCATACACACACATACACACAAAACACAGACACACAAACTGTTGACCTTATGAGTCAGGAATTTAGCTCATGCTATCTAATGCTATATTGATTTTTGTATGAATGCCATGAAAAACATTAATGAACTGTATAAGAGAAATGTATTTTCTACAGTTCCAAGACTTAGAAGAAAGTTGGTGACTGTTATATGACATGCAGATGATCTGCTTTTATATCCAAATTATTTTCCTACTTGGATCAAATTTCCTCTGAACTTCCTTCCTGAGTTGCAAGAATAGTTAAGGACTCAAAGATTTCTTTTTCCAAAGGAGGCTCTGAGACAAAGTCAGTGATGTGGTTAGCCTAGCAAGTATTTATTTAATATCTACCCAACATCCTCACAATTATGTGAGGTGTGGAGAAGCCAAACTGTGCAGTCTTCTGTCCTTAAATGAGATTACTGTTCATTTTGGTAGGAGATGTAAACACAGAAATGATTTGAAAAGGTGGAATTGTGTTTCTTTACTTTTATGTAAATTCTTTACTGAGACATTTTAATTTCAGCTTTATCCCAGTCTGTAGGAACTTTCTCATACATTTTCTCTCCCATGCTACCTAAACATCAGGATTGAATGTCTCTAACGAATACTAACCAGCACTTCAATTCCATCATCACCCTTTTCAGTGCCATTCACTTGGATATTCCTTGACCCTAGAAAAGCACATTCTTTTACTTGACTTTCTCCTGAGCTTGGGATACATGACTACAGTTGTAACACATTGTAGTCACACTGGGGATACTGTTGTAGAACATTCTGGAACACTTATCAGATAATGTGTAGCAATAAATGCTATATTTTACTCACTTTCAGATTTCTTAAGAAGCATAGCTCCCTCTGCCACAGTCTTCTTTCTTACAGTTTGTTTTTACTCTCATTGCCCCCAGAAGACACACCAGTATGATACTGATTCCTCTACTTACTGTCCTGCTCTTTTCCTCAGCTGTTGACTCAGATTCCTCATGTCCACTAGTTCCCTAATTTTGTGCCTCACTGTTACAGCATAATCCAACACCTGATAGTACATCTCTCTTCTTGTCTTCTATACCTGTGGCACATCAGAAGGACTATTACACAGTGATGCAGGTTGATATCTCTACAGATAGATACATGATTTTCAACTATAGCTGAGCTCCACTGCTGCTCTTTTTTCTTTCATTTCAGTCACTTGGTTTCCAAATCTTCTTCTTGATCCCTAGTTGGTCACACATGGTAACTTCTTGTTCAGAGTAGCAGTATAGCATAAAGGTAAAGAGCATGTAGAATGAGTTCAGACCCAAGCTGTTGCTTCTGTCATGCAAGGTAATTTAGTTTTCTTTGTCCCTTTTGTCTTCATCTGTAAAAGGGAGATGATAAGGGCATTTACCTGAGTCATTGTACAAATTAAGTGAGTTAATATTGCCTAAAAGCACTTAGGATAGTTTCTGTTACATAGTTGTAACTATGAAAATGATAGCTAGTATTGTCTGTTATTGATAATATTGAGGCTTATTTTCTACCTTTTCAATATTTCTCATCTACAGTTGTGTCAGTGACTCATCCAGTCTTACTGTATTTTCTTCATTCTCAGAATGGTGCATTCCTCTTCCTGTCTGTAGTCTACTTCCATGTTTCCATCTCTCTCTTTCCATCTTTAGTCTGTTCCTTGAAGCAAAATCTCTTGAGTCTGTAAGGATAGTAAATTTTCTCCCATTCTGAAAACATCATCTTCATCATTTCCATCATCCTCATTCTTTTGTGGTTTCGAATGAAAAAAGAATGAAAAGAGAATTTTTTGATACTTTCTCATCTACTTCCCCAGGCTGTTTCTTCTCTTCTGTTAATGATTTTATTAAAAGGTTAGTCTTTCCCCTTGGTGCACTGTCTTCTGGCTTTAGCTGCAATTGCTGATACTCATCAAGGCAACTAATCATTAGTCAACTGCCACAGTCAAAGACCTGCTTTTGGTTCTTAGCCCATGCTGATCCTCCTGTGGATTTCAGACTCTAGCCAACCCTGATGGCAAATCCTCTGGTGCTCGACCACCCACTCTCACCTGTTCTGCCCCAGGCTCTGTCTTTCTCCTTGTCTCCTTTCATAGTTCTTTGTTCCCACATCTAAATGTTTGCTTTCCCCTATAGTTCCATATTTTACCCTGATCATTGCTCTACCTATACTCTCTGGATAATTTAATCCATTCCTATGATTTATCTTCTATATTTACAGGATGTACCAGTGACTCACAGATTACTATTTTGAGCCCAAATCTCTCTCCTGAGCTTTCATATCCCTTTCTAGCTATTTCTTAGATGTGAACACCCATAGGCATCCCAAATTCAGTACATCTAAAATTAAACTCATTATGTTCCTAATTGTCATATTTTTCTTTTGTTTCTATCTTAGTGGATGACAGCACTGTAATCTTAAAGATCCCAGACCAAAAGCCAGGAGGTCCTCTTGGGACCCTTCCTCTCCATTGTATTCATTGTACAAGTTCCTGTGGACATCACTGTCCTAGAGAGTATATCTCGCATCCCTATCTTCCTCTTACTCTTTTTTTTTCCTTTGTGATATTGAGGCTTGAAACCTCCACCATTCCTTTTTTTGAAGGTTTTTTTTTGAGATAGTGTCTCATGAACTGTTTGCAAAGGCTGTCTTTGAATCACAATCCTCCTGATCTCTGCCTGCCAAGTAGCTTGGATTATAGCTACCTGTAACATTACAAGTAACTGTAATCCACTGGTGCCTGGCTCTTCCTCCTCTTAAATCTCACTCATTGCTTTAGTTTAGACTTCATCTTCTCTTTACACTTTAATCATCAGAGTGACTTTTCTTCATAATGTAACCTACTATCCAATCTAATATACAGATAGTTCTTGACTGACCATGGTTTGACTTACTGATTTTGCAACTTTATGTTGATGTGAAAGTGACAATGCATCTTGTAAAAGCTACATTTCAATTATGAGTTTTAATCTTTTCCTGGACTAGTGATATGTGGTTTAATACTCTGTTGTGATGCTGGACAACAATAGTGAACCTTGGCTCCCAGATAAACATACAATCAGGAAGGTAAATAACCTACACTCTGTAGTGTACTGTGTGGCTAAGCTATGAGGTTTGGTAGGTTAGGTTAAGTGAATTGTCAAATTATGGCCTTTTTAACTTATGATGGGTTTATCAAGATGTAACCCCATTATAAGGCAAGGAGCATTTTTATAAGTGACAATTACCTTAGTGGAATATTAACCTGATCATGTATCTGCAAATCTGAATAGGCTATTTCAAAGGTAATGTCTCTCTCTTTTCATCCTTTTTGGTGGTTCTGGGGTTTGAAAGCTTGAGAGGAAGGTGTTCCTAGCCACCCCTCTAGCTTTTTTTCTTCTGGTGATTTTGGAGATAGGATCTTTTTTGCTTAGGCAGATATCCACTGTAATCTTTCTCTATTTATGCTCCCTGCTGTAACTGAGATAACAGGCAAATACCATTCCCCACCTCATCCCAATCTTTTTTGCCATTGATATGGTGTCTCACAAACTTTTTTTTTTGCCTGAGCTGGTTTGGAACCACAATCATCCAAATCTCAGCCTCCCATCTGTCTGGAGATGACAGGCATGTCCACTATGCCTAGTGATTGATTGAGATGGGGTTTTGCTAACTTTGAGCCACAGTCTTGTGTGGGTCTCACCCACACATGTATGAAAAATCATGTCCTTAAAAATTCTTTAAAGAAACAAATTTTCCTGAATCCAAATTAAAATTCTCTTTGCTGTGACTGTTGAAACAGCATTCTCTTTTAGAAACATACTGAGGCAAACTTGGAGATGTTGATTGAATTCCAAACCATTTTCCTGTAAGGAGCAACTGAAAGATTTAGGCCTAGACAGAGAGATTGTGGAAAGAGATCTCAGTTTTTCCACATATATGAAGGGTCATCTCATGAAAGACAAGTTAAGGTAATTTTCAGAATGCAGGTTAGTAGTCAATTCCCCTGTATGTAGGAAGGAAATTATAACAATAATATTTGGACACTGTATTAACTACAAGTGGTAGTGAGCTCTTTATCACTTGTTAACAGTAGATGTGTTGAGTGGATCAATTCATGCAATAGGTGAAGGGTTCTCTGAGCATACAGAATTATAATTGGAAACATTATACTTTACTAGTGATCAAATAAATATAAATAACAATTATATACTATTTTTATTTTTCAGCTAAGAAATGTTAAAGTATATGTGTTTGTCTTAATTTGGACTGCTATAACAAAATACCATAAATCCTGCATCTCACACAATAAAAAATTTCTCACAATTTTGGAAGTTGGAAAGGCTGTGATTAAGATGACCATAGATCTGTTACCTGGTGAGGACACTCTTTGTGACTTGGAAATGTCCATGTTCTCATTATATTTTCATATTGAAGAGAAGCGAACTCTGGTGTTTCCATTTGTGTGGGTGCTAATCAAATTCTTGAGGGCTCCACCTTTATTGACCCAGTTACCTTCCAAAGGCCCTACTTCCAAAACCATTAGGTTTTCTAGTGAGATACAAGTATTTGATCAATTTTAATGTATATGTGTATGTGCATACATACATACATGAGACACGTGCATAGTCTCTTCAGTATTAAAGAAGATAAGGCAACGGAATAATTCACATCAATGTTAGAAATATAAATTATGAATTGTAGAGCTGAGGCAGGGTAATAGCTCATGTCTGTAATCCCAGGTACTTGGGAGGCAGAGATTCTGAGGCCCATGGTTTAAGGTAAGTCCAAGAAAAAAACTTAGTGAGTTTTCATCTGAACAAACAAGTCAAAAAATTTACCATGAATTCATCTCAACAAGTAGGTATGATGATGTGCACCTGTAATCCTAGCTGCATGGGAGGTATAAGTAGGAAGATCACACGGTCTGAGTCTGGGCCCTACCAAAAACTCAAGACCCTATCTGAAAAATAACTAAAGCAAAAATGGGTCAAGGATAAGTCTCAAGTACCTACCTAGCAAGTGGGAGACCCTGATTTCACACTCTAGTACCACCAAAACAAACAAAAAAGAAATATGAATTTATGAATTCTTATTATAAGAAATTTGTGTAAAACCTTAAAATGTATATTTCCCAAAAAGTACATTCTTATCTGTAAGACTGCTTCTTAAGACTGGCCTCCCAGAGGATATGAGAACTTGATGTTCATTTGCTGTATTACGGAATTGTTCCTTGAATAACTGACAAAGAATATGAGAATTAGTGTAGTGGGTATGATGTGAGCTCATGGCAGCTCCTGCAAGAAGGTAGATTGGGAACTCTAGAAGTGAGTATCGCTCAGGGTTGTCTTGATCTGAGCAGAAATGTGCAGCTGTCACTTGTGGTTGAGCTTTGGGGTTATTTGGAAGCATAGACAGTCCATAATCCAGGAAGCACTCCACCAAATATAAGTGGTAGGTGTGTGCATTAGGAGCAAAATTTCCATGGAACCACAAAATTTCAAAAAGTGACTCAAGAATATGAGTAGGACACCAGTGTTGATTGGTGAAAACATTAACTACATTATAAGCACTGCCTTGTGTAAGAAAGTACAAGTGTTGAAAAAAAACCATAACACTGGCAAAATTCAGACTTTTCACCCAGGAGGTGGTATGACACAGAGAACTTTTCCATGGCAAATATGCTCTCAGGAAATAACTGCTCTGTACAATACAGTTCCAAGAAAATACCCTGCATATTTAGGTAAGTATCATGGTATGTAGAGTAACCCAAATGACATAAATTTTCATCAAGTTTATCTCAGGAATACAGGTAATTGTACTATTAGAAGTGATGTTAAAACAGTTCATCAGAATATAAGATTATGAACTACTTATAAAAACACTATAAAATTCGGTGATTAAAAAAAACACAAAACACTTGGTATCCAATCAAAGAAGCTGACTAAACTACAGTAAATGACATAATTAGGAAGGCAAGATTTTTTTTTTAAATCAAGAGAACAATATACCCAACAACACTCATTTTATTACACACTCTACTTGAGATTCTGGGCATGGTAGTGAAACACGAAAAATAAAAGTTACGAGAACTGGAAGCCAAATAAATTTAAAACTTATAAGCAAGGAATGGATATGCATACATAGGGACATTATATAGCAATGAAAAAAGTGATAGAAACATGACTAAATAAGTGACATTGGTTGTTTGGATATCCTTATCATAAAAAAAGATAAAATTATATTTCTGCCTACCAGGACATATCAAAAGTCAACTTCAGATATATTGGTGACATAGTTTCAAAAGTATAACATTATGGAGAAAACGTAGAAGATGGTCTTTAAGATCCTAAATTAGCAAAACAAATTTAAATTATAAAGACAAAAGTGATCTAATTAACTATTTTAAAATTTAAAAGCTCCGAATGATAAAAACTATAATCCAAAAATAAAGTGAAAGGGTAAGTCATTTATTCTAGGAAAGAGTCTAGTAATGGATCATTACTCATCTTAGATGAAGAATTCCAAAATAATAATGGAAAAATACAATAATAAAAATTGGGGTTTAGGGGTGAATATGATCAAGGTACATAATATGTATACATGAAAATGCCACAATGAATCCCATAAATTTACACAACTAATATATGCCAAAAAGGCAAAAAATTAGTCAAAATTTTGAACATGCAGCTTTCAGAAGAAAAATCCAAATGTATATTGAAGTAACTGATCATCAGGACAAAGCAAATTGCAGATTAGCATAAACTAAGATTGACAATGTGAGCAAAGATTAAGACCTACTTCCTTGAATCGGTGGCAATATACACTGGTACAAGTGATTGGAGAATAGCTATTAATTATATTAAAGGTGTATGCTCTCTATGACCCTAAAATTCATTTCCTGATCAAATACTCAGTAAAGAAAGGAGACTGAGACACAGTAATGTTAATTGCAGTAGAATTTGTAAGGGCTAAGTAAACCATTCTTTGTCTCTCTCTCTCTCTCTCTCTCTCTCTCTCTCTCTCTTTGATTGTCTAGTGAGAATTAGTATGTCTGGTCAAGATAAAATATTTATCAGATTTAGCTGCCACCCAACAATGCATGAGACAATGATTTTCAAGCAAACAGCTATTAGGAATCAATTTATACTGATCCTAGAGAGGTCAAGAATGTTCAGAAATGCCAAAATATGCAGAAGCCACTATGTATAGAAGTCAAAATATTGATCATTCTGTCCAAATTACCAGGTAAACAAAGAAGTAGGAAAATATGCATATTGAGGACAGAAATCAATAAAAACTGCTTTAGAACTGAATAGATGTTACAATTAGCCAACATGAACATTAAAACAGCTGTTATATTGTATCCCAGATGTTTGAATGGTTACACAAAGATGTAGAAGAAATTTAAAAGACCCAAACTTGCTTCTAGAGATGAAAGTTATAAAGCCTGAGATGAGAAGTGCATTGAATGGGATGAATGGTAGATTAGATGTGACAAGGAAGACAACTAGTGAACTTCAGGGTATACCAACAGAAACATTTCTGTTTCTGGATTAGAAAAATAAAACTCAAAACTGTGAAAGAACTTTAGAGATCTAAGAAATGATATCAAGTAGCAGGAAAAAATATTTGAAAACAAAGATGTTAAAAAATACCCTGAATTTGATGAAAACTATAAACTAGGAAATAAAAAAAATGAAACTCTGAACATAAGATACATGAATAAAATATATCCAAAGAATACATTGTAATAAAACTACCAAAGCCGAAGATAAACAATTTTGAAAAGTAGCCAAGTGAAAATAAATGTAGTATGTCCAGTGGAACAGAGAGGATACAGCACATATCTCAATTACAAGAGAGAAGAGAATGGAATAATATATTCACAGGGCTGAAAAGTCATCTAGACCCAAAAAATATATTTTTAAAAATAAAGGACAAGAAGTGCCTTTATTCAGGCATAAAAAGGGTAAAAGAAATCATCAGTAGCTGACTCGCTACTGAAAGATTACTCAAGTATTTTTTTACTGTCAAGGAAAATGACATCTGATGGAAATGTGCATCAATACAAATGAATGAAAGCCAAGAAAAATGACAGCTATACAGGTGCTATGGTTTGGATGTTGTACCAAAAAAAGTACTTATTTTATGTAAAGCTTGGACCTAAGGTGGTGGGATTGTGAAGTGTGGAACTTTAACAATTAGAGCCTGTTGATTAAAGAAATATACATGAATTACAGGAAACACTTAAAATAGTCAAACAGTGCTAACAAACCCACAAAACAAATAAAATGGAATGAAAGACAGTCAATCCATAAGAAGACAGAAAATGTTTAAAAGCAAAAAAAGAATGGATGGAATAAAAAATACCCAGATAATAGACTGAATTTTAATCATGTCAAAAATCACATTGAACCACTGAATTAGTCTACAAAGACTCTCATATTGTATTTAATAAAAGGAAGACCTGATTATCTGATTTGTGTAAGAAACACTTTGTACAAGAAACATTTTAAAGAATGAAATAGGTTAAAAGGATCAGAAAGGATGTACCATGTTGACACTAAGCAAAAGAAAATGGGAAGGACTAAATTAGTATCAGAAAATGTACATTTCAGGACCAATGTTATCACTAGGGATAAGAAGTTCATTATATAATGACATAGGGACAAAAAGGCATTGAAACCATAATATACATGTAATAAATGAGCATTAGAATGCATGAATCCAAAGTGAATGGAACTGCAAAGGGAAACAGACAATATTACATTATAATTAGAAAATGTACTTTCTTAGATAAAACAAAATCTCGAAAATCAGTAAGGACATAGAAGACTTGAGTAGCATTATCAGCCAGTTGTACCTAATTGACACTTACAGGACTTTCTACCCAGTAACAACAGAGTACATGATTTTTTTTGAAGAAACTATGGATCATTTATAAACATAGACCATATTGTAGTAAATAAAGCAAGTCTTAATAAAACAAAATTTATTCAAAGCCTAAGTAAACTAATAAGTGAATATATTAACAAGATAAAAAGTACAATCTCCAACCATAATGAAATTCACTTAGAAATCAGTAACATGAGGAAATCTGTGAGATCGCTCCAATTACTGGGAAACCAAATAATTTGTTTCTAAGTAACCCATTACTAAAGAATCATTTTAAGGGGAAATTACAAAATATTTTACACTGAGTGAAAATGAAAACAACATAAGATAAACTGTGGGTGCCTTTTAGGTTCTACTTAGAAACTCCAGCATTCACCACATAAGAAGAAAGAAAAATGAGTCAATTCAGTTTTACCTAGAAAAAGAATAAATTGAAACCAATGTAGGCAGAAAAACTACAATAATAAAAAAGTGGAAATTAGTGAAATAGAATATCAGAGAAAACCACTGAAAGCAAAATAAGGTTCTCTACAAAGTTTTATAAATTTGGTAAGTCTTTAGCCAGACCTAGAGGGAAAAAAAAGATATAAATTAGCAACAGCAGGATAGTGATTTTGTTATTAACAAGTATACAGGTGTGAATGAGAGAATATTTTGACATACTATTTGCCAATAAGGTGGACAGTTTGGATGAAATGGACAGAATCTATAAATGATGCAGACTAGTAAGGGTTGCTCAAGATTGAATAGATAACATGCATAGTTATCTATTAAAAATTAATTTACAACTGGAAATTACCACACAAAACTCCAGGCTATGTGACTTCATCATTGAAATCTATTAAGCATGTAAGGACAAATTAATACCAACTCACCCAGAAAACTGAAGAGAAGGCAGTATACTCATCACATTCTATGTAGCCAACATTAGCCTGATACCATTTTTTGATGGAAATTTGATACACAAAAGAAAATTAGAGAAGCAATGGATTCTTCATGGTCATAGATGAAAAATGCTAAACAGTCTATAAAATTATTAGGGAAAGCTGATGGAATTTCAGTAAACACTGACCTTAAATACCTTTGAACAACAGTTCCTAAATCAGAATCGCTGGATTTTTTATAGAGTGAAATTTTTTTTGCTGCTAGGTAGGCTATTTAAAAAAATTTTTTAATATTCATTTATTCATATGTGCGTACATTGTTTTTGTCATTTTTCTCCCCTTCTCATCCCCCTCAACCTGTTTCCCATCCCCCCTTTGCTTCCAGGCAGAACATGTTCTGCCCTTATCTCTAATTTTGTTGAAGAAAAGACACAAGCATAATAAGGAAGACAAAGCATTTTTGCTAGTTGAGTTAAGGATAGCTATACAGAGAGATTCCTAGCATTGCTTTCATGTACAAATGTGTTACAACCCAGGTTGATTCATCTCTAACTGATCTTTACACTGGTTCCTGATCCCCTTCTCATGTTGACCTCTGTCGCTTTAAGGTTTCTGTATTAGTTCCTCTGGAGTGGAAGCATCAAATGCTTTCATGTTTTGGGTTATTATTATTATTATTATTATTATTTTTATTCACATGTGCATACATTATTTGGGTCATTTCTCCCCCCTGCCCCCCTCCCCCACCCTCTGCCCCCTTCCCCCCTCAGTTCCAGGCAGGTCATGTTCTGCCTTTATCACTAGTTTTGTTGAAGAAACGAGACAAGGCTAATAAGGAAGACAAAGTGTTTTTGCTAGTTGAGTTGAGGATAGCTATACAGAAATATTCCTAACATTGCTTTCGTGTACACATGTTATAACCCATGTTGATTAAATCTCTAATTGATCTTTACCCTGGTTACTTATCCCCTTCTCATGATAACCTCTGTTGCTTTAAGGTTTCTGTATTAGTTCCTCCGGAGTGGGGGCATCAAACACTTTCATGTTTTGGGTTTTCCTCCTATTTCTATATCACCAAAATGTGCTCTCTCCTTATCATGTGATCCAAGTCCAACCACATTGCTGCATTTGCCCTAGATCTAAAGTTCACATATGAGGCAGAACATATGGTTTTTGGTCTTCTGAGCTTGGCTAACATCACTCAGAATGATGTTCTCTAGTTCCATCCATTTACCTGCAAATGATAAGATTTCATTTTTCTTCATGGCTGAGTAAAATTCCATTGTGTACAAGTACCACATTTTCTTGATCCATTCATCAGTAGTGGGACATCTTGGTTGTTTCCATAACTTGGCTATTGTGAATAGTGCCGCAATAAACATGGGTGTGCAGGTGCCTCTGGAGTAATCTGTATTGCATTCCTTTGGGTATATCCCCAGGAGTGGGATTGCCGGATCATATGGCAGGTCTATGTTTATGTTTTTAAGGAGTCTCCAAATTTTTTTCCAGTGTGGTTGCACCAGCTTGCATTCCCACCAGCAGTGGATTAGGGTTCCTTTTTCCCCACATCCTCACCAACACATGTTGTTGGTGGTGTTTTTGATGATGGCTATTCTAACAGGGGTAAGGTGGAATCTTAGTGTGGTTTTGATTTGCATTTCCTTTATGGCTAGAGATGGTGAGCATTTTTACATGTGTTATTTTGCCATTTGAATTTCTTCTTTTGAGAAAGTTCTATTAAGTTCAGTTGCCCATTTTTTAATTGGTTCATTAATTTTAGGACAGTTTAGTTTCTTAAATTCCCTGTATATTCTGGTTATCAGTCCCTTGTCTGATGTATAGGTGGCAAATATTTTCTCCCACTCTGTGGGTGGTCTCTTCAGTTTAGAGACCATTTCTTTTGTTGATCAGAAGCTTTTTAATTTTATGAAGTCCCATTTGTCCATCCTTTCTCTTAGTTGCTGGGCTGCTGGTGTTCTATTGAGGAAGTCCTTGCCTACACCTATTAGTTCCAGAGTGTTTCCTGCTCCTTCCTTTAGTAACTTCAGAGTTTCAGGTCTGATATTTAGGTCCTTGATCCATTTTGAGTTGATACTAGTACAGGGTGATAGACATGGATCTAGTTTCAGTTTCTTGAGATGGATAACCACTTTTCTGAGCAACATTTTTTAAAGAGGCTGTCTTTTCTCCATCGTATGTTTTTGGCACCTTTGTCAAAAATGAGGTGGGTATAGTTGTGTGGATTCATATCTGGATCCTCTGTTCTGTTCCACTGGTCTTCAGGTCTGTTTTTATGCCAGTACGATGCTGGTTTTATTGCTATTGCTTTGTAATATAGATTGAAGTTGGGTATTGTGATACCTCCAGATTGCTTTTTTTGCTGAGTATTACCTTGGCTATTGGCAGTCTCTTGTGTTTCCCAATGAACTTTAGAGTAGATTTTTCAATCTCTGTGATGAAAGTGTTTGGGATTTTGATGGGAATTGCATTAAACATGTAGGTTGCTTTTGGTAGTATAGTCATTTTTACTATGTTGATTCTACTGATACTTGAACACGGGAGATCTTTCCATCTTCTGTAATCTTCCTCGATCTCTTTCTTCAGGAGTTTGTAGCTCTCCTTATAGAGTTCATTCACATCTTTTGTTAAATTTACTTCTATGTATTTGATTTTTTTGAGGCTATTGTGAATGGAATTGTTTTCTTATATTCCTTCTCAGTTTGTTCATTGTTGGCATATAGAAAAGCTAATGATTTTTGTAGGTTGATTTTGTATCCTGCCATCTTACTATAGCTGTTTATGGTGTCTAAGAGTTTTCGGGTGGAGTTTCTGGGTCTTTAAGGTATAGGATCATATCATCTGCAAATAAGGATATTTTGACAGGTTCTTTACCTATTCATATTCCTTTTATTTCTTCTTCTTGCCTAATTGCTCTGGCTAGGAATTCCAGTACTATGTTGAATAGGAGTAGCACCCTTGTCTCTTTCCTGATTTTAGGGGGAATGGTTTCAGTTTTTCACCGTTAAGTATGATGCTGGCTGTAGGTTTGTCATAAATAGCCTTTATAATGTTGAGGTACATTCCTTCTATTCCTAGTTTTCTTAGAGCTCTTATCATGAAGTGGTGTTGGATCTTGTTGAAGGCTTTTTCTTTTTCTGCATCTATTGAGATGATCAAGTGGTTTTTGTCTTTGCTTCTATTGATGTGCAGTATTACATTTATAGATTTGTGTATGTTGAAACATCCCTGCATCCCTGGCATCCCTGGGATGAAGCTGACTTGGTCATGGTACATGATCTCTCTGATGTGTTGTTGCATTCGGTTTGCCATTATTTTATTAAGGATTTTTGCATCAATATTCATTAAGAAAATTGGCCTATAATTCTCCTTTTTGGAGTTGTCTTTGTCTGGTTTTGGGATGAGAGTTATATTGGCTTCAAAGAATGAGTTAGGCAGTTTTCCTTCCCTTTCTATTTCATGGAAAAGTTTAAGGACAGTTGGTATTAGTTCTTCTTTAAACATCTGATAGAATTCAGCAGTGAATCCATCAAGTCCTGGACTTTTCTTTTTTGGGAGACTCTTGATTGCTGCCTTAATTTCTTTTTGTGTTACTATTTTGCCCTTATTTCTAATTTTGTTGTAGAGAGAGTATAAGCAATAATAGGAAGGAACAAGGGTTTTTGCTGGTTGAGAAAGGATAGCTATACAGGGCTTTGACTCACATTGATTTCCTGTGCGTGGGTATTGGGGGGGGGGGAGAGGAAGGGGGCGGAGTGGGTGGTAAGGGAGGGGGTGGGGGCAGGGGGGAGAAATGAACCAAGCCTTGCATGCACATATGAATAATAAAAGAAAAATAAAAAAAAAAGACTTAGGAGCAGAGAAAAGAAAAAATAAAAAAAAATTTCTTTTTGTGTTATAAATTTATTCAGGTGATATCTATTCAGGAGATATTCCTATATCTCCCATATGTGCTCTCCCCTTGTCATGTGATCCAAGTCCAACCACATTGCTGTATTTGCCCTAGATCTAAATTCTGCATATGAGGGAGAACATACAATTTTTGGTCTTCTGAGCCTGGCTAACCTTGGCCAGAATGATGTTCTCCAGTTCTGTCCATTTACTTGCAGATGATAAGATTTCATTTTTCTTCATGGCTCAGTAAAATTCCATTGTGCATAAATACCACGTTTTCTCGATCTATTCATCCGTAGTGGGGCATATTGGTTGTTTCCATAACTTGGCTATTGTGAATATTGCTGCAATCAACATGGGTGTGCAGATGCCTTTGGAATAGCCTGTGTTGTATTCCTTTGGGTATATCCCCAGGAGTGGGATTACTGGATCATATGGTAGACTATTTTTGCAACAAACAAAACATTACCTCTTCTTTAGAAAGTCTTGCCTCATTATGACAGAGGCACCAGTGATTTACTACTGGAATACAAACAGTACACTTTAAAAAATGTACATTAGTCATGGGTGAGGATTGTACAATTAATAATAACATATTTATCTTGGGGAAAAAATTTAGATGATTATGGAATAAAATCTGTTTATTTAACTTAGTAGAAATGAGAGCATAGAAGGAAGAAAACATTTGTATTGCACAATTTTAAAAATAATGCCCAATGTCAATAGAAAACAAAATTTAAGGATATAAATAATAAAGCTGGAAAAATTTCAGAAAACCTGGTATGGCTTACTTATTTTAACTGTTGTCATAGAAAATTGTGCTTTAAGTTTTCTTTTGTTATTTTGGTTTGAAGCCTTTAAAAATAAGCTTGACAACTTGGATTAATGAAAATGAAATCTAAATATCTGGGCCAGAGAAGTAAATTATCATATTCTGGTTAAGGATTTGTATGAATGATGAATTTCTTTTTATATGACTTTTCTAGTTTTTTTATATAAATTTTTAGGCAGTGGTAAAGAAATTTAAAATATCTACATTTGAGAAATAGTCTTGTGTAAAATGTATTAAAGTTCATTGGAATATAATAGTTATTGTTAATAATTCAGTTGTTAGTAATTAATTCAAAATTAATTTGGCCTGATTTTTCATATTTAAAGTATCATGATAAAATTCTTTTTTTTCTTGGAAGTTGATTTCAACATAAATATTTTCTGTAAGCAATTTTGGCAATGCTTGACTTGGCCATCAATTTTGCTGGGGTGAAAACACTCACTGTTAGTATGTTAACACTGAGTGCTGTTTTAGAGCCAAGAAAATGCTTGTTTACTCACATGCTGAATCATCTCTTCTTGTGGAAAAAGTGTTAACAAACCTCAACCTCAAAAAAGCACAACAGCCTCACAGATTTTCTGGGGTTAGTTATCACTATACTGGTCTCAGTTAAGATTGTTTCCAAATTTTTAGAATGTGAATGTGTTATTTTGTTTGGGGTTTTATGGATCCTTTTTTACTTCACCTCCTTAGAGGGACATCAACAATACTTCTTCAAGAGCCTGTAAATCTAGATGTAAAATAATATGCATAATAATAGTAGTAGTAATAATAAAGCAACAGTGATTAAATCAGATCTACCATGCTCAAAATAGACTTCTTGTTTTGCCTCCTGTCTTCTAGGTAATAGACCCTGTGCTTGGATTTCAACTTTAAATAATTTAGACAACATTTAAGGGCAGACAATAATGGGAAATTACAGCTGATAACAATAATTATAACAATAACTAATAGTTTTTGAGGGTTTTCTTTTTACGAAATTCATTTTAAGTAATATTCAAGGATTATTTAAATTGATCTTCACAACAATCTATGGTGTTTGTACTATTGACATCCTTGTTTTATAATTGAACAATAAAATACAGACAGGTTAAGCCACTTCTGTAAGCACAGTGGCTGGATCTGGATTCAAATAAGAACAGGAAGTTAGATTCCACAGACAATACTCCTAAAACTAGGCTACACTGGTGCTAATCAACAACTTGTTTTTTCTTTAATTTTGAGTGACATTAACTAATTTTAAGTATTATTGTGATACTTATAACCAGCATATAATATACTTTGATAAATTCAGCCCATCTATAATACTCTTTCTTAACAACCTTTCCTTCTCCACCTCTTTTTTAAGAGTTTTTTTGGTAGGTGTTATTATGCTATTTTCATACATATATATAATGTACTTCTATAATATCCACCCTACCAGTCTCCTTTTTCTTTCCCCCTCCTCTTACATCTTAATTTTTATATGACTTTAATATTGGTCAAATTGAGATGTTCTTTTTAAAAAATAATGAGCTTTATCAAATATATTTTATTGTAAATATGATGAGTTGGTAGATAGATATCTGTAAACTATCACTTTTAGACTATTCATATTTTTTCATTTTTCATAGGAAGTACAGGATAGAGGACTCCATTTACTGTAAACTTTATGAAAATTTTATGAATGACAGTACTAAATTTAATTTACCAAGCAATATACTGCTGATCTGAGAAGGTCTGGTCAAAGAGATAAGGTACTGAGATTGTAAATAAAATATAGAATTGTATAATTATGGTACTATTGTTACATATAAGACATTAATAAGTAAACATTAAAGACTATCTTATCTGTTCTTTTAAGTGTCATATCATGTTTGCTTAGTCACAATATCAGGAGATCCTCATATTAAAAAATAAAAAAAACTGAATCTCAGAGGTGTTTTAGTGTGTTTATTAATTGACTTAACTAGAAAGCAATTTGAATTATGTTTTACATAGCCGCTGTTTTTGTTTGCTTGTTTTGGTGAGACTGGGGTTTGAACTTAGGGCTTCATGCTTACAAAGCAGGCACTCTACCACTTAAGCCACATCTCCAGTTTGTTTGAAAATGGGGGACTCCTGAACTCTGCTCTGGCTGGCCTTGAATCGCAGTCCTCCTGATTTTAGCCTTGCAAGCAGGTAGGGTTACAGGTGTGAGCCACCAGCACCTGGCTCATTGTTTTTTCATGTCATTAAAAGTCTTTGATACAAAATATTGTTGCAATACTTACAAGGCTTTTTTCCTAGTATATAAGTGATTTTATGTACAAACTCAGAAGTAGAACATGTTTGTAATAGTGGAGCTACTCTGTGGAACTCGTGGAAAGAGGGAAAGGAAAAGAGAATGATAGAACATCAGTAATACTACAAAACATAAGATGTGAAGGTAGAGGATATAAGGATGTGTATTGAAAGCTGTTGAAAAACAGTGGGGTGGGAGGTAAAGGGGTAAGGGAGAGCAATTGAATGGATTGAACAGCCCATAGTAAATCACACCCACAGTGAGCATACATTGAGACACCCCTTTGAACATCAACTTAAATGTCAATAATGAAAACCAAGACTGTAAGATAGGCACAGTACATGTGGGGGAGGGCCAGTTTAACTAGTGGAAGGGGGAGAGTGAAGGAAGGCAATTAAGGTGATGGTATATGGCCCATGGACTTCATATACCTATATGAAACAGAACTAAAGAACCTCTTTCAATTGCTTTGTGTGGGGTGGGGAGGGGTTTGGGGGGAAAGACGATGGGAGACATGTAAATAATGTGCAATATAAATCTGATTGAAATTGTCACTTTGAAGCCCCCCACATAATGAATATATCCTAATAGAAAATTTATAACAAAAAAGTAGTTATAATGAGGAAAGATCCAGGTTTTTGTGCATCCTGAAAGATACTCAATTTGGGACATTCTTTAAGAAAAAGAATAAGAATTATGAAAATGAAAATGGTAGAAATGTAAATATTAAAAAATAAAGTCACACCAAAACCAAAATTTAAAAGGCTGATAAATACTACAATATCACAAAATGCAGGAAATAAGTAATATTCTTACTCATTTCCTAATATCTCATCATGGTTCTTTCTACTTACATTCTTTGGATGCGAATCCTTTGATCACCTCTTCATGTGTAAAATTTTGTAATATTTTCTGTAGAAAAAAATAGAATGACAACCTAGTCTTTCCTCTAGCATGGTTGATTGAAATATGTATATGTGTACATTTAATTATTACTAGTTTGGAAAGAAATCTTTTACTATTATAATTCACTATTAATAATGTGTGCAAATTTTATAAAATTGTTTTCAATTTGAGCAAATCTCTATCCAGTTTCTGTCAAGTAGGAACTGATAGATTTCAGGGACTGTCAGGGTTTCCTGACCAGTGATACTCAGAATTTCTGACATTAACCAGTTTGTGGTTAATCTAAAAGCATGTTTCATGCTTCCTATTATATGCATTTATGTCAGAATTTTGAGAAAAAAGTAAGAAATTTAGTGTTTGTCCCAACATGTTCATATCCCCCAGTCCTATTCTTTCATTGGATTACCAAGTAATAACTTTTATTTGTAAATAATTTTTATCTTGTAATGAAATCAAATTTTGTGTGATCTGAAAACAAATTTGGTATAATTAATTTATAAATGTCAGGATAATCTCTTTTCTCTTGATTTTGTTACTCATATTTAACATGTTTCATATTCATTAAATTTTCTTCTGAAATTTCAGTTTTTGGAAAAATACACTTAAAAATGACTAACAACATTAACATCTACAAAAACAAATTGAGAGTCTATAGTGGCTCTGTTGCTGTATTGGAAAACTCCAAAATTTCATTTAAAATTAGATCCTTGAGCTTTATTATTTCGTTTCCATCAGAAAAGTAGTGAAAAGTAGAGTGGATGTGTAATTATCCTTGCTGAGTTTTATTGACAAGACAACACTGTGAGTAGGAGGCAGAGAAAACTGTCCCTCTGTGCATCGTTTGGTACATAGGATATTTGGGGGATTTTTCTCCAGACTAATCTTTGCCCTTATGCACTTCAAACTTTGTTTTTTTCCTCTATAGGCCTATACTTCTGTAAGGCACTTCCACATCACTATAAAACAAGAAGACCATGCACTTTCTTGTTATAGCACCAGGTGATTTCACCAAGAAGGTAGAAAGAGAATTCCTGGATGTTTCTGTTCCATGAAATTGTGGTGGAGGGGTGTAGGGGAGATGCCTAACAGTGACATCCATCTAAACATATCCCTAACTCAACTTCCCCTTGCATGCTGAGTCACCCTGTCCTTGCCGTGTTCTGATGTGCTATGAAGGGAGTGTGACAGAGTGGAGAACAGAGCTGATGGGAAAGGGACACAAGTATGTGGCTGCTTCCATTCTATATCCCAGTATTGGGAACTTATGTCTCTCAAAGCAGAAGATATTTTCTACCTGACTTTATGGGACAAATTAGCAGGACCTTGCTTTAATCAATGAAGCAATAAAAAAATAAACAATCAGAGTTCTATAACTGACTTGCAAGTGTATCTTTTGACATGCTATTCAATTTTAAAAAGACAAATAGTGAAACAATATGAACCATGTGAATATTTAGTAAAATCTTTCTGTACCAAAATTACCATGTATATGAAAGTACAAAAAGAAACCTGTCTGGAATTACAACAGAATGTTAAGAGTAGCTAATTATAGTAGTGAAATTTAAAGAATGACAGTCCTTTTTTAATTCACTTTTTAGATTTTCAGCTTGCCATAGTTAGTATATATTACTATTAAAATTTAAAACTAAGTAGAAATGTGTAAGTAAAGATAAGAGATACAGAGAAGACAGAACTTATGTAAATCTCTTGCTCCCCTTCTCTATCATCATCTACTTATCTACTTACGCATATCTGCCTTCATTTCACTGCTTTTTGCATCTTAACCCTTCCTATTCCTTCTTTTGTTTGGTGGTACTTGAACTCAAGGTCTTATGCTTGCTAAGCAGACCACTTGAGCCATGAACCAAACCCTTTTTGTTTTAGTTTTTTAATAGGGTCTCTCACTTTTACCAGGGGTTGCCCTTGGACTGTAATCCCCTTGCTACACCTCAGGAGTATACAGGTGTATACCTGCCTTATTTGTTGAGATGGGGGGTCTCACTCATATTTTCCCTGGGATGGCATAGAATCACAATCCCCTCGATCTCTGCACCCTTAACAAGTAGCTGGAATTACAGATATGCGTCATTATACCTGGTCCATCTTCCTTGTAACTTAATATATAGTTTAATTTGTGTCTTTATACTTCTGAGAAGGCTTTACGTTCACTATTGCTCTTGAATGAGAATTTATCTTACTAACAGAATTCTCAATTTATGGTTAGTTCTCCTGTATATTTTATAGTTATTAGTCCTTATCATTTGACACATCATTTCTCATTCTTCCTTTTCCCTAATGCCATTTAATATTTTTAGTCTTTGATGGTTTACTTTTCAGAAAGTATCTCACTGATATTTCTTTCTTCTTTAGTTTTTGGAATTCTCATTGAGCATATGTTAAAGCTGCTTGCTGTCTTTTTCTTAATTTCCATCAAGTGATTTTTTTTATGCTATTTCTTTTTTTATTTTTTTTTTGCAGTATTTTGGTTTGAAATCAGAAATCAGGGCCTCTTGCTTGCTCGTCAGGTGCTCTACCACTTGAGCCACTCCACTGGCCCTTTTTTTGCATTGGTTATTTTTGAGATAGGATCTTGTAAACTGTTTGCCTGGGCTGGCTTCAAACAGCGAGCCTCCTGATCTGTGACTCCTGACTAGTTAGGATTACAGGTAATTCTTTCAATTTATCATCTTTCCCTTTGGTTTTTTGTTTGTTTAGTCTACTTTGTTTGTGATCACATTTTTTGATTTTCAGATTTCTATTTGGTTCTGTTAAATACACAGGTGCATCTGACTCAGAATCACCATTGTTACATGTTATTTTTAATTTGTGCATATCCCTTTATATTTCCAAGAATTTTAAACACATCTCTTCCATACAAACATGGATGAATTTAGAAGTAGTAGAAAACCTGACTAATACTGCTATAATGATGAGGCTGTGGTTATTCACTGTGAAGTCTGGAAGAAAAAGAACTGGGATTTGGAGATGCACAAGGAGGTGCCCAGCTGCCACTTGTTTTTTCTCTCTCCACTTCAGAGTATTAGTCACAAAGTCACAAAGTGTCTGTCATAGCTCAGCTTCTCTTCTGTCCTCACATGAGAGTTGGATTCAAATCAGTAAGTAAGGAGGGTGGTGTCAAAAAGGAATTTGTCTCTCTACTCAGACAGGAAATTTCTCCTCACATCCCTTTGATCAGAGCTAGATTGATTACAACACACACATATATATGCACATACACACACACTTAGACCAATCCTTGACAAATAGAAATGAGTTCCTAGGTAAGCCATATATCTTGAGCCAAGGCTGGGTATCTCATGCTCAGTGGTGCATGATGGAGAAGGGTTATATCCTTTGGCAGCAACTAACAAGGTCTGCCCTGTGCTTGTTTTAAGTTCTTTTTTCAGAAGATCTTATTTTCTCTGAATTTCCTGATACGTGGTTTTTTTCTGTGTACCTTGAATTTTTTTGTTTGAAATTTTGTAATATTTTCTTTAATCTTTCTGTTCCCATTTCTTTTCCTTGCAAGCATTTCTATTTCTATGATAGTCACAGGGTTGCCTCCATTTGGTCCAGTGTTCAGAATCAGCTCTAAGGCTGATGTTTTGGAGTTACCTTTGAGGTATAAGAATTTAATTCCTTTATCAGTGCAAGGTTTAGTCCATAGATGAGATATAATTTGCATATACTCAAGGTAAGGGTCCTAAATGCTGGCAAGTAGTGTATACTTTTAAGATTTCTCTAATGTAAGTTCTGTAACTTACAGCCTTTGAGTGAATCTGTCACTTCCCATTCTTGTTTTTCTTCACCAAGTTCCCCAAACATCTATCCATACTCCTTCCTTATTTCTGGAATTCATAAATACTTATCAGAAAATTAAGCTAAGATAAAATGGAATAGGAGTGCATAGAAGATTGCATTGCTGTGTTAGATACAATGAAAGTTTTCAAGTTCCTTGGTCATGAACCTGGCCTTCAGGGCTTCACTTTGTAGTTGTACAAAAGGAATATGCACATAAATATATGTATTAGTACCTGGTTTTGAGTGGTGGCCATCATACATTATTTTGAAGAGAATAAGCGAACAAAACAAAAAGAAGAGCACTGTGGTAGCCAGATCCTACATAGAGTGATAATTGAGTATTAGTTTCAGCTGTCCACAGTTTTACCCACAATATCAATGTTAGCAGGACTTAGTTCACTCTGCTCTAGTCATTCTTGAAGAACCTGTTTTTAACCTTGATGGGAGTGAGCATACTGACATTATTTATTTCAGATTTCTAATTTTATTCCTTTTCTATTTCCCAAATGATGATTTTCACTTTACACCTTGAGTTGTTTTGACACGAGATATGAATCTCAAGATTCAAAAGCACCTTTTCTGAAGCTCTGTAACATTGTGGGTGAATAGTTGTCATTAAGAAAGTGTTTGAATATAGCATCATATTTCAATAGGCATGTCATGAAAAACACCCCTGCTGCCATTGCCACTCCACTCACATTAAATGGCTGGGGCAGATTTTGCATCTCATAATTTCACTGACTTAAAAGTAGATGCATCTCCAGCGAGAGCCAGAAAATTTACTCAGCAATATTGGGCTTAGAGCGAGACTTGAATACTTTTTCCACTTCAGGTAGAAGGTCTGCTTACAAAGAAAGAATTTAAGATTTTCTTTATTTTTTATGATTCACTTGATTTTCAAATTTTTAAAAGTTTTGCTTTCTTTTCCTTTTTTGCTATTTAAATTACAACAATCTGCAATCTGAAATGTGACTGAGTCTCTATAACATGTAAAATTTTTACCTATTAAGTGAAAAATTTCTTCAGCATAATCCCTTAGTTGACTCTGTCATGATCTATGAGGCCATAGCTATAGCAGTAGAATGTTTCTAGCAGGATTTTTACAAATTGTATTTATGTTGTTATGTGGATTGATATTCTTCAGTACCTTCCTATCACCCAAGGGTATTTCCAGCACCGTGGTACAGTTTCTGAAACCTGTTTGTTCTAGCCCCCACCCACACTCTACTTCCTACCCCTCAACATTAACATGTGGATCCCATTCCAGAACTACTCCCAGTGCTGAAGGACACCATCTTCTCTGTTGTGTCTTTTCCTTTGGATGCCTCTGTGCTCTTGGAATATCCTTGGCTGCTCACTTTTCACCTGGAAACTTCCTACTTTCCTTTTAAGGTAGTGGAAATATTGCCTTCCATGTGAAACCTTTCACACTCCATGCTTACCACTCATGCACTCATGCCTCTCACCCCCAGTGGAAAGAATCTTAGTTAGGGATAAGATGCTAGGCTTTATTTATGTCAGTGCCCAGTGTCCCCTTAACAGGCTATCTAGATAAACATACAAAGGTCTGTGACAAAGGTCCATAGATAAACTGATTTCTAATAACTTTTCCTTTCTGTAGTGTAGGGCTGGATTATTTACCCACAAGGAAATGTTCAGTGGCAAAATCAACTCAAAGCAATCTGAAGATTTGAGTCTTCAGTTGTGGTTTCCAGTGCATCCATGAACATGCACAATGGAGGCAGGCACTTGCATGGAGGCAGATCTAGGCTATCAATTTGAGATCAAGACTTGAAAAATATCAAAGTACAGATTATAAAAAGCTGAGTAGTACATTAAAAATTACTCTTGTGCATATGGCATTATGTAGCAGAAAACAGGTTACTTGATCAGCCATGGATGACAAGTAATGAGTTTGCAGAAGTCCATATGGAAGCCTATAACTTCCTTTGGTTTAATGAATAAGTGTAGTATCCACCACTTTAGTGACATTCCATGACTGCCCTAAGTTTTTTACATGTGTGAGTGATATGTCCCTATGGGATGATGAATATGTTTCAGAAAAGAGTAGAAAAGAGTAGGCTCATACCATTTTCATATAAAAATTGTTTTGCTCCACTTTCTAATCCTGTTTGTGGAGCATAGTATCAGAAATTTTGAGAAGAATCAGGAGATGGGAGAGTAGGAAGAGAAGGAACTAGAGAGAAGAGTGAAAGGAAGGTAGATAAGAAGCTGCTGAGTGACTGACATAATGGCCTCACTTGAACCAAGGTGATGGTTATGCCTTTGTCTGTGACCCTGACCTACTTTGAAAGCTGTGGCCTCAATGGCTACATTAGACCATGGAGGGGCAATTCTTTTGACAGAATTGTTGCCTGTTCCTTGCCATGCAAGTCATGGGGAGGAGCATAGAATATTTGATTCATGTTTTTCTCATGATTAGAGTGAAGTGATGGGTCTCAGGGAAGAAGACCACACATAGATTAGAGTTGATATAAAACCATGTCTACTTAATATAAATGCAGGTGGTTACATATAGACATATGTATAGATGCACATTAGTATACAGATATATTTCTGTGTAATTCACTAGTTGAGGGGGTCTAGAAGTAATGAGCACTCTAGCAACGAAGAGTTGGTTTTGAATGCTATTCTCCAACAAAAAGGAACCAGGCTCCTTGGAGAAATGGCTAATTTATTATGGAGACTGAAATATACAACATAAACCTATATCATCTTGTAATACCAGAAAGTAAGTAAATAACCAAATGAAATCACTGTCATGGGGACACATGTCAAAGGATGCAACTGAAATGTTCCAATTAAAAGAACTCCCTGTGGCCAAAGCTTCAATGGATGGAGCAATAAAATAGAATTTACTTATAGTTTGAAGTATGGAATAAATATACATAAATACTAACTGATATAAGTCCATGGTTAAATGAATAGGTTTAAATGAGGGAGAATAGACAAATTTCCCATGCAGGGATATTTTCAGTACTTTAAGTAGCCTAAGTTTCTTCTTTTAAAGCACACAGTGGGTTCCTTTAGAGTACTGTATGGAAAGCGGAGTTATATTACAGTGGAGATACCTGCCAATCACCACCTCAGAAAGGTGATAAAACTTAATGTTTGTGTGATGATGACAATGACATTTATATCCGTAGTTTACTTCTCATAAATACATACCCCCAATTTAATAATGGGAAAACATCAGGCAAGTCTTAAAGGAGGGGCATGCTATAAAACCTGAGCAGTACATCTAAAATTATCAAGGTCGTCAAAAATGAGAAGAGTCTGAGAAAGTCCTAGAACAGTCTAAATTTGATTTCCTGGAATGTGTCTTGGGACTGAAAAAGACATTAGCCTAAACCTGAGAAAACCTGAATAAAGTATGTACTTACATTAAAGAACCAAACAAAATTTAAAAAGGGCCCTTAAGAATGGCAAGGGCTCTTTTAGTCCTTTCCATTCTTCATCATTGTTCAGTATATATTTGAAGATTTACTCTATTTCAGCCTTTAAAAATGATTAGTAACTCAGTGGCCAGAATTTCTCTCATTTTCTTATATTTCTTGCTGCTTGTATATTCCTCCCTTTTTTGTGTTGTAGAAAGTTTTCAGTCCTTCTAAACTGGCTGCATTATAATCTGAAAACACCAAACACATAAGGAATCTAACCTCTTGGAATAAAATAATAGCTCTTAAAAAAGGAAAAAGAATTCAATCATTTAAATTTTGCTGAAAATGTAAATGGTTGATAAATGACATTTTTAACATTCCACAGTGGAAACTAAAAGAATCTTCCAAATGATGGTTTTTTAAAAAGCCACATTATTTTGCAATGGGTATATTAGATAGGGAAAGCAAACACTTAACAACACCTACCCCTGCATTTCAGCTTACTTCAATGCAAGCAGTGTTCAACACAGGCATTTCTGTCTGGAGGACTAATCATTAGGGTGACTCAGAGACATAGCTGAACCATCGTATATGACCCGGAATTCCTTTTATTACAGCCTTCCAGATGCAGAGACAGGAATGGGATAAGGGTGGGAGGAGGAACATGACTGACATTTTTAATGACCAGGTCTGTAGAGGTTATGTCATTCTTACTATCATACAAATATAAACCTAAAATGCACCATCTTGAATAACAGAAGAAAACTAATTTGTGAGGAAGCATTATTCTTTCTTAGAAAGCATCTCCTTTTAACTGACCACTAATTCCATCACTCAGTGATAATTAACTAAAAGCCATGATTAACAATAAATATTGCTTCAACCTGTCTTAGTAGAATTTTATTGTTTTGAAATAAACAAGCTTTTTAGTTTGTGATTTGTAACAGATAAATGTTCATGAATCAGTCTATCAAATTTTTTTTTGGTGTTACAATGAAAGCCTTTGGTTGTTTTAGAGACCATAATAGCATGTTTGCAAGTGTCTACAAAGAGAATGTTTTGAACATGTAATTAGCGTTGTCTGATAATGAGGAAAGTGTGTGCATCTATTTTGTGTGCAAGTATGATCATTGCATTTCCTGGGAGACTTGCCAGGGTTATCCATATAGAATACAGCATGTACACCTGCAAAGGTAAGTAGCCCACAAAGAGCTTTGACCATTAATTTGGGAAAGTGAACAGTGAGCCAGACTAATTAGCTTTTTCTACTTGTCACCTCTTGTTAGTGTGTGTTCCACCCACTCCATCCATTCCTTTTCTCCAAGTACATGCTGATGAGAATTTCATTCTGAAATAACATAAGCCTGAAATTTGCATGAATTTGACACAAAATGTCTTATAATTGTTCCAGACTTATATTTCTTTTATATGCACTTTCAAGACTCAATATGGGGATTGGGAGAATTTAGCATTCTTAGAATATAGATCTTTAATCTTAAACAGCTCATTTCCACTATTATAGATAAGCTTGCATAAAAATTCTGACATATGTACACATTCCATGAATATTACTTTTATTTAAGAATTTGAATTTGGGACTGGGTTTGGTGGCATGTGCCTATAATCCCAAGAAGCTGAGAAAGGAGGATCATAAATTTGAGGCCAGCGGGGGCTACATAGCAAGACCCCGCCTCAAAAATCCAAACCAAACCAAAACTTTTTTTGAATGAATTTTTGACAGTAAATGTAGAGAAGAAAAATAGGTTTAATTGAAATAGCTGATTGATTAATTTTACCATATTTTTATTTTGCTTTTGAATTTAAAATTTTTACAGTGAAAATTGTTAGGGTGTTGACAAATATTGCACTAGTATATATCAGGCTCATTCTGAGTACAAGCTCCATAGTTTGACTTAAATCATCATGAAACAGTTCTTGAGCGAAATAAAAAACTTCTCCCTTTCCCCCCTCCCATTGTCTACCTCTCTTTCTTTTCTTGTTTTCCATACTTTCCTTCTACTACTTTTTAGGGGAACTCCCCAAATGCCTTGTATTATTTTTTTCTCTCATTGCAAATGTGAGAGAAGCTCTAGACAAGACGAGTTTAAAGAAAGAAAAGATTATTCCCTGATTTCTGGGGGAGGATAGACAGTTTTAAACAGAAACAAGGAAGAGATTGGGGATTCATCTAGATATGAAAATAGCTATATTCATTAAGTAGAGCTATGCAAACAGCTGTAAATTTGGATAATAAGCAAGGAAAGATATTTGAATTTCATCAGACTTTTTTCTTCTACAGTTAGCAAATATCTTACCTTCTAAAATTACTTCAATTGTGATTCACCCACAATAAGCCTGTAATTAAAATTGAAGAATGTTTACCAGGTGAGGAAAGTTGATGAAAAGAGCTTGGGAAATGGGTTTGGAAAATATGTAAAGAAGGGCAACTCAAGGGAGCATGCTACAATTTGGAAGATATTTCAGGAAAGGCAATGGTGAGGAGAATTTTCAAGTAGATGCTGTTGGTTCAAGACTGCATGTAGGACCTAGGTTACCCATATGTTTTGTGGTAGTTATGAATTAATTCAATCAATATTAATTTAAAATGTATTGTGCTTTGTTATCTGTACCAATTCCTAGGAGAATAATTGCTAGGAATGCTGTTGTTGTACACATAGAGCTTATATTTAGATGGGAAGATAGAAATAATGCATAATTATCATCATTCTTGGCCTTGGTGAGAAGTAAGGGAGCACTGTGGAACAATGCTATACTGGCTGTGTGTGAGGAATGGAGGAAGGGATGTCAGCTCCAGACTCTGGGTAGAGTCAGCAATATGGCCTGTGTTCTTGTCTCAGGATCCAGGCATGTAAACAATTATGATGGATAATTTTTGCTTTTGTAGCAATACATGCACTGTACTGAGAGCATAGTTGATGTTCCTAATTTATTCTAGGTGTGTCACAAAGAAACACAAAAGAATTCTAGAAAGACTGGAAAGAGTGCACAAATCAGCATATTTGGGGACACAATCCACAGTTCTTTTAGTAAAATATCAAAAGTAGGAAGGATCATTAAGTACTTCAGGGTTGCTGGATACTAATATTAGTGGATTGGTGTTATGAAATAATATGCATAGGGAAAGAAGGGGACAATGAAGAAGCATCCTTTTATCATAAAATAGAGGCCCAATTAATATTTTTGACTAATGAGTAAGGAAAGCTGGTATGATCATGTAATAATTAATAACTGGAAGATTATGACTCTACATAGTTTTAAATAGGGTACTTCCACCACTCTAACACAGAAACCAGTGCTTCTCTAAACAATGGTATATGTAGATTCATAGTGACAGCAATTCCAAATTCCCCAGGTGCTTTCTTGCTGCAATAGATACATTGAGAATAATGGTCAACTCAGAGTAAGTATTTTCCCTTTGTGAATAGTTTATTGATGAACCGATTTCTCCAGCTATGGAAATTTTGGAGATTGTCTGGAGCCCTCTGGCATGTTTGGAGATTTCTGGATTTCTTTAACCAAATCTACATTTTTCTGGTCCAGTAAGAATTAGGGAATGTGAATGTAGTTGTGTGTTAGGAAGGACATTAGAATTTTTCTATATTTTATCTCTTTTGAGTAAATAGTGGAAAAAAAATCTCCTGAGAGAACTATATTCATTGTAGTGTCTGTTTGCTAGAAGGTTAAACTCAGAAATCAATTCTTCAAGCAGCATTTTACACAAGATACCAAGTGGCCCTTTTGAGGTAATCCCTATATCCTTAGTTGTAACAAAATGTGCAGCAATATCTGAACAGGGTATTTCATTTTGTGAGATTACCACCCAAACAGAAAGGAAAAGAGGTACAAACTTGTATCTAAGGAAGTAAATGTTTTGCTATCGAATAAGGAATGTATTGTGGCAAAAGAACTAGGTCTCTTCCTGTTCTAAAAATTTAGGGATCTTTATTATTTCAGCTAGGGCTTTCTGTTTTGCTATAAGCCATAAAAACAAGTTAGCATATGAGTGCAAAGAGTTAGAAAACTCCCAGAGCTGTTTGGAGTGTCATTGTGGAGAGATTGGCCCACGTAATAAGGCTGTGCCTCCTTGTTCTCAGAGCTGCTCTAAGGGAAGTATGTGGGATGATTCTTATCCTGTAAATACCCAGTACACCGCTGCCTGCTGCCTCCGCCTAGCATCAGATTTCCCATCCTTTCTGACAAATCTGGTAGAACAGATAAAAAAGAGTTCCAGTATTTTGGGCCTGATTGTATCCTAACTGAAATTACAAAGGTTAAACTTTGTCTTCATAAACATATGTTCTCCCTCCCTCGTTATCTCATGGCACTTTGCTATTAATTCTTGCTTTAGGTCACTGGCATTAAAATGGAATTCCTCTATAGTGTATTTTGATAGTTAATCTTTTGTGCTTCAAATGACTTAGACATTTTTTCACAAATATCACATGTACCTTGCCTAAACATACTCAATTGACAATTAATTGTTGGCTTCTATAGTTAATTTATTGGGTGTTTGTACATCACGAAAGTCTTAACATTAAATGTTCAAGGTTCCAATGCTTGATTTCTTAAAAATATATTTTTAAATGCAGATAGTTTGCTTAATAGCCTTGACACTGTGCCAGATCATACAGTTGTTATAATATGTAGTGACTAATTCTTGTATAATAAATTGAATATGTATTTCTCAATTTCAATTTCCAAACATATTTATTAAAATAGAACACTTATGACTAAGTCACTTTTGAGAAGGCCCTGTGGAAGCTAGTTGATATTTTGACCAAGGTTTTCCTTTCTCAAAAACACATTTTAAAAAATTAACATTCTAAAATTGGTGAAGTTGCTTCAGTACTCAGTTGTCAATTGTGAAACAGCTGAATATTTCTTTATAAAAAATTTATTGAAAGTGTTTGCATGGTAAATAATTGATAACATTTTTTCAGTGCGAGGAATTGAACCCAGGGTCTTACACATGCTAGGCAAGCTCCTCAAGCACTGAGCGATATCCCCAGCTCCCCAGCATTCTCAATTCTTGTAAGTGTCCTCCAGGCGGTTTCATAGAAACAATGTAGATTTATTCCTGCTGAGTTCTCATTTTAGCCATGAAGATCATTTAATTTGTTGTTAATGTATTTTATCTGATGACAGTTTTCTCCCATAGCTTTTAGACAACTTCTGAATTTTATTTATGTTTTTTTTTTACTTTCGACAACTCATTATCAATTTTTTTTTCTTCAACCTCCCAATATCTTTCCTACCTTTTTAGATTTTCTCATGAGTTTTTACTATTTTATAAGTAGCAGGCTTTTCACTCCTTTCCCAAGACTGCCTTGTCTCTTTCAGAAACCCAACAACTCTGCCTTTGAAATGGTCATGTGCACATGATATAAACTGAAGTGAGCAGATCACTTATTTCATGCTACTGCTTGAAACCCCACATTTCCTCCACTACACTCAGAGTATAGTCCCTGTTTTTGACTTGGCCCTCTGAGACCTCTTCTGACATCCGAAGTGCCTCTTTCCTAGTTTTTCCAGTTCCACTGCTTCACCTTGTCTCTGCTGCTAGGCTCCAGCCACACTGGCCTTCTGGCTGTTTCCCAAATATGAGGATACTTTTCTGTCAATTTTATGTGCAACACAAATCACTAGGAGTTTCTTTTTTGAGTTAAAAGAAACAAAAAATAAAATAGTTCAGGAATTATATAAAATTGACTTCAAAAGCATAATACCAGTTTACCCTGAAGACATCTGTCTATGCAGAAATAATAAAAGCAGCTGTTTCCCAAAACCATGCTGGTTTCTTCCAAACATTTTAATCTGGGTCACTTCTTAGCTATCTTTTTTTAAATATTGGAAGGCCCTAACTTTAAGTTGATTAATTATTTTTACATTTCTGGCATTTGAATATTTGGCATTGCAGAAGCCAGAGCTGCCTTCTGAAGTGTTGCTGGTTCTGGAGATTACTAGACCCAGACTTAGGTGGAGTAAAGGAAATATCAGAGACATGAGAGGCTGGAGTATTAGATGGTTCAGTCACAAAGATTAATGTCTCATTAAGAATAATCTCAACTTACAGTAAAGAAGAATGGGAGTCAGGTGCTGAAGTCATCCATCATTTAGGTGAATTGATCGCAGTATCTTGATTGAAAATAGAGGGAGGAGAGGTTGCTGAAGCTCTTTGGACATGTTTGTATGGGTGTATCGATCATCTTTTTAATTTTCTATATTTTATGATGCTTTTCTATTTCAGTCTTTCTAATACTAGACAGATTACCCTTCCCAGAGCTAGCTAATTCCTAAAAATAATAAATAACTTGAGTGGGAGTACACTTTCCAAATGCAGACAAACTAATCCAAAGCCCATCTACTATTCATAGAAGCCACATTCGTTATCTAGTCTCCCTTGCCAAGCCAATATTTCCCCTGCTGTAAGTCATTCCAGGGCCAGAAAAGGCAATGAGATTCCACCTTCATAGTCCAGAGATCACTGAAATTATTCAAATTATCCAATCCTGAACCTCATCAAACTGGCCTACCTGGTTTTGCCTATTCCTACCCTTGGAAATCACAAGAAAGGTCCTGTGCCATCCCTACCCAAGCCTCCTTCACTAATCTTGGTGTTTTCCCATGTGGCCTTATCTGGTATTGTGTGCCTCCTCAGGGAACTGTAATAGATTTTCTTTCAGGGTTATTTGCTTGAATTAAATCCCAAGTGTATGTAAAACAACTGGGAAGACAGAGTATATATCTAACCACAAAGCTTAGGGCAAGAAAATTAAATAAGTTGAACTGCCATGTAAGTACTTATACACAAAAATGTGCATTAGCATGGAGAGCAAACACAAAACAGATTGCTTAAAACAGTATTTACACACAGGGTCCAACTTTAAAGAACAACTTTGAATACATATGGTATGAAACATAGAAACAAATACTCTGGCATGAAATACACGAAGGTGTGAAGAGCAGATTTTGAGATAATTTTTTCTTGGACTTGTCTACACTTAAAATTTTTCCTATTGTTATGAGTTGCTTTGTGTAATTTCAAGTCTAATTTAAAGGTGTATCACTTACCTACTTCCTCTTTGGACATTAGGATTGTGATTATGATACACACATACACACACACACACGTGGATATGTAGCTCAGTATTAGAGTCCCAGCAAAACACAAACACAGAGAGAGAGAAAGAGAGAAAGAGAGAGAAAGAGAGAAAGAGAGAAAGAGAAATGCCTGAGTGTGTGATCTACACTTAGAATCATATACACTTTACTGTCTACAGGAATAAATAATAATATGGACAAATTATATTATGTTTGAATAACAAATTTTCCTTCATCATGAAAAACTGGTTAAAACCCTGCATTGTGAAGTCTATCATGCTGGGTTCTTTGCACAGTGGTAGATTTTTTTTTTCCTGGTGCATTTTTATCAAGACTTGAGTCTTTAAATACAGTCATTTTAGAGGTTTTCCTTTCTGTATGTTGTGCTCATAATGATGACTGCCTTATGTGTTGACTCCAATTTTGCTTTTGTCTGTCTATTTCATCAAGTAGTTAAAGCTGCATGTAGTCTCTCAGACATCTATGCATGCATGGGATCAATGACTTACACACTCATCTGAGGGATAGTTTATACTGTGTTTGCATAAGTAGGGTTATACTTTGGGTACTTGCTGAAGCCACATTGCCACTGCTGACTGTCATCAAACCATTACATGTTTCCCAGTACTTTAGCACTGTTTGCTTATTACCAAGAGTTTGTCCCATGGTAAATCATTGTCATGTACACAGTGCAACTATTTTACATTGCAGAGGAATTGGTGGTATTTCTTTTTGCAACATTTAGGATAACTTTAGGTGGTGTTAATATATGAATAAATACTTTCTGAAGAACATGAAAGGATTAGCTAACCAGGATAGTAATTAGCACTTGTAAAGTTTAAAGTATCCGAATGCCTTCTACTATTATATATAGTGCAATGCTGAAAAATAAATGACTGAAATTTAAAAGGTGAAGAGCTATTTGGTTGTTTTCTAAAGGACTGAATCATTTACTCCTTCCATCTGGTCTTCCTGATGCTGTGCCTCAGTCTGGTCTGAGGATGTTTGTGAGATACAGAATTTTATATTATATTACAGTTCAAATATAATTCCATCTTAGATATTATTTGAGGCCATTTGTTTTCCTCTGGTTCCTGGCCAGACAAAGGGAACATTTCAATTCCCAACTTTGAGCAAAGGAAGAGAGGAGTTTGGGTCAACATTCTACCCATTGATTACAGATCATCTCCCTCTGCTATTGGAGAACCCATGAAGATCCCATGACCCATGAGATCAGTAATACCAGTATATGAAAGGCGGTATTTAAATTTAGTTAACAAGTATTGCTTGTAGTCTTTAAGGAACCTCTTAAATAAGCCCCAGATAATTGTGCATATGAATATGTCATCTAGTTTTTATTATATGTATTGAAAATAATCTGTTGAAAAATATTCTCATTGAAATGTTATAATTATTTCTTTTAGTGCTAAAATAGAGAGCCAAGTTGTTCTTTTCGGTTCACATAAAGTTGGTATTCTACAATTTCAGATGTAGTAGGTGATTTCCCAAGAGAACCATTTGGGCAATTAGGAGGTAAATTTATAACTAGGAACTGGTTTCTCCACCTTTGTAGGTTGTGTTCCCTGCATTATCATGGTCTTCCCACAGCAAAATGCCTGCTTAGAGGACCTTATGTTTTTCTGTAGGGTTGACTTTGAGTCAAGTTCTGAATTTTTTTCCTAGATCTCTTACTGAATTTTGATCTCTTTAAGCTGTCAGTATTGGGGTTGAGTAAATATAGTCAGATATACCTCCTACAGTGACTTTTGAAGAACCATACTGTAATATTTTGTAGATAAGTTTGCACAGCTTTCTGTGTTTATTATTCCCCTCACATTAGTTGTGTTTGGAAGTGACTGCTTCATTCATGCCAATCATTTACTTCTGTGTGTATTCAAAAATATTAAATTCATAGTCCTGTCCTCAGCAGTCTCATTATTTTAATATGAAAGGGACAATTGAATAAAGAATTAAAGCATAATGTGAATTATGGCACATTGGAGGGAAGCATGATGTTCTCTGTGAGCACAGATACATCTGAACCAGTCAAGAAATGATGCCTAAGGTGAGTCTGAAAGAATAACTGAGATTAAGACAAGAAAAGATGACAGGGATGGAGCTTCCTTACAGAAGGAGTGATGCAAGAAAAGGCTTAGAGGCATTAGGGAATATGGGATAGTTGGAGAACAGCTAGTTCACTAGGTCTAGAATCCATAAAGCCTTAAGATGAAAGTGGATGAATGCTGAGCAATGAGCCTGTAATAGGGAAAAGTTACATTTGGAACTTAACAAAGCAGTAAGGGTCATCAGAGTCTTTTCAATAGGAAAGTGACATCATGAAAATTCATATTTTACAATAAGACAACTATAGCTGCAGAATGATGAAGTGATGAGAGAAAGATCAGAACAAACGTGAATCTGACATAGAGATTCACACCTGTAATTCTGGATACTTGATAGGCAGAGGCAGAAGAATGTTGAGTCTGTGACTAAACTGGGCAGAGTTAGAAAGATGCTATCTTGAAAATAAAATAGAAGCAAAAGGACTGTTGGCATAGTTCAAGTTGTAGGGTGCTAGCTATTAAGAATGAAGGTTGATATGACCAGATAAGTGATTGTTTCAATGATCAAAGGAAGAAATAACAAGAGTTTTGGTAAGGCAAAAGGAATAGAGGTTAAAAAAGGAGGTGATATTTGTGAAATATGTAGAAATAGAATTTATTGTAATTGATGACCTTTATGTTGTAGGAGGTGAGAAACATGAAAGAAATTGAAGATGACTCTTGTATTTCTAACAGGTATTGATAAATGGTGGTTCTGTTCATTAACATATGATTACAGAATGTTGTGACAAAATAAGTTCACTTTTCTTGGAAAGCTAGTAAATGCGTGTATATGTAGGAGTCTGAAAACTAGCTCCGAGCTAGAGAAATACATTTGAGAAATTTTAGCATTGAGTAAAGTACTAACATGAATGAGACCAATCAGAGACCATATGAATTAACAGGGATCAAAGAAAGACAATGACGAGGTCAGGGCAGCAATGTAAAAGCCATGTGTATAGAAAAGAGGCCACAAAGAGGACTAAGAATACCTTGCTGAGAAGATAGAGGAAGACCATGGGAGTGTGGTGTCCTTGAAACCAAGGAAATAACAAAATTGTCAAAATATTTCTCTGATGTTAAATAATAAGAACTGAAAAGGAGTCCTGGATATTTTGAGGTGGTATATTTATTTTTATTTAGATAAGGGAATGTGTGATCATTACATAATTTGTATGAATGTATATACATACGTGATGAAAAGTACATATATAATTAGTATAATGGTGTCACCCCAAATCCCATCATCCAGTGTAACTACTGTTAAAGTCTGATATATATCCTTCCAGACTTTTGCTATATGCAAATATATTCTCTACAGCAAGATATATATCTATATATAACAAAATGAGTTCATACTATAAAAATATGAGATGCTGTATGAATTTGCTTGTTATCCTTGTCCAGAAACCATGATAATCTCCACATCCTTCCAATTTTAGTATATAAGCAGGCAAATCACATGGTTCCTATTGAATTAAGCAATTAGGAGATCATTTGTGACTTTGCAAGCTAATTTTGATGGATTGACGAGGGCAGAGGGAGATTGTTGTGGGATAGGGAATATGTAGGTGGGGGATAAAAGTAACAGGCATTATGGACTAGCCTTTCAAGCAGCTAGGCCATGACAAAGAAAAAAAAATTGGAGAATGTCAAGAGAGAATAGGAAGCAGAGGGATTTTTTTGTGTGTTTTAATCTTTTAGTTTGACAAGACTTTCCACTGACTGGAAAGAACCAGAAGAGGGTGAGGATGCAGAGAAGAAGATGTGTCAATGAGGTAAGGCCTTTAAAGGCAGAAAAAGATGGGATACAGGAAAGAAGACCCATCGCACAATAAAGTGATTGGGAAGGAGGTGAGGGTGGAAACAGGTGCTGATAAGTTTTCAGATGTATCTACCTGAGGTGATTCTGGTTACCTCAGAATGAAGTTGCCTGATACCAGTATATATTGAGTTACTTGATGGAAGATTTTTTGACCTGTAAGAAATAATGAAATTCCATATTGAATGTGATCCACTGTCCATTCAATTGTATCCTGCAAGTGGTAAAAAGAGATGCATGTTAGAAAGGTTTACTGTTTCCTAACCAATTGAAAGGTCAGGAACCATCACCAAACACTTAGTTACCTTAAATAACACACTTGGAGTTTACTAGCCACATGTTTCTGTGAAGTTCTTGAAACCCTCTATGATCTTCCTCCTGAGACTTACTGTTAATGAGGTACTGAACATATTTTGAGAAGTTGCATTGCACTTGGAAAAAACATGGATTTTGAAAATTTTTGGTTGAATTCAATTAACCTTGTAAAAGTGACTAAATATCCTAGTGTTTTAGTTCCCTTTTCTGCAAAAGTAGGGATACTATAATATTGACCTTATAGTGATGGGGAGATAACATAAGGTAATGTGTTATGTGCAGAACAGCAAGTGTGCAGAATGAGCGCACAGCATATATTAGTGACCTACTGCACTAAAATGTTGTGTGTGTATTGCCATTTTCAGAGATCTAGGGCTCCCATTCACCCTGGCACAACATGAACCTATTTTTAATAATAATAAACGTTGGCCGATAAGTAGGAGTGTCCAGTGGAATCTTTGCTATTGTGGAATGTAAATGAATTTGGTGGAAAGAATTATATTACCTCAAAATGTAAAGACATAACAGAGCCTCATTTGCATTTCCTAAATGTCATCATATGTTTCAGTTTTGTATTTACAAAAGCATATCACCTGAGGTATTTTTTGGCTCACATACATTAAATTAAAAGCCAGAGATAACCAGAAAGGAGCCTGTGCTATTGTTTCTCTTTTCACATATGACTTTCTGTATCAACAGTTTAACAAGGTAATTTACCAAGAGGCATATATGCTGAATACTGCTGATATTGAAATATCAATCCTTACTATAAAAGTCTTCTAAGCAAATATAATTGCCATAATATGTTATTATGACCTTTCAAGTCCTATAATTCAGTTAAAAGGGGCAAGGGTAGCACAATGCAAGGAAATTATTTTCCATTTATTATAGCTACTGCTGTATGGATAGCAGTACTTGTTTACATTGAGTTCAGCAAATAAGTCACTTTAAGTCATGGGAAACTGCAAGAGGCAGCGATATATTAGGCTTAAATCATTTCCCTTTGAGTTTCTGTAACCTAATTCCCTATTAAGTCACTAATGCATGTGTGGATTTAACTTTGACTTTTAAAATGTACTATACTAATCTACTTGATCTTGCTTAAAATTATAAGTTCCTAGGTACTAATTAAGTATTCTTATAACTAATTTGCTGCTTAAAATAGGTCTTACCTAAATATTTGCATTTCTTTCTTTACATCTATGATTCTTTGTCCTTTTGTCTCTCCATCCTGGATTTACTTGAATGCCTTTTATAGTTTTGCTTGTTTGTTTTGAGCATTGCTTTGCTTTTAGCAGTAGTTAAAAAATGTACTTATTTTTTCCCCATTATTCTGTTGAACAAACTACTCAATATGGCTCCATCAAGACGTTCAAAATTTGAGGGCCTCATTATTTATCTCTCCACTGCCTGATCTAATCGTCTGTTTAAATGGAAGGATATTATGGTTCCATAGATGTCCATCTCTAGCTAGGCCTACTCTCTAAGTGCTTCCCTCTTGGTGAGTGGTTTCTGCGTTTACATCTGATGAGTCAGAACAAATCTTAATCAAAATTAAGGAAGCATAATTCACTTTGCTGTTTCCCACAGCTTCTGACTGGCCCTTGTACATTATGAGCAGTATATATGCACTGAATTGCTGATGGGTGCATGAATGAATGAATGAATAAAGATACAGAAAACATATATTTAACTGATGTGTTATGCATTATGACTTCTGACAGAATAACAAAATCAATCTTGGGAGAAAACTATTTTTGCCGAGTGAGTTTCTTTGCATTTTTTTTGAGTGGGGTTGTTATTTTTTCAGGTCAATGGCATTAAAATTGTTTCATTGACTCAAAAAATATTTCTCCATAAGAATATTGACATTCTATTGTAACTTTAGTCATTATATTTATATGTGTATAATATTTTTATATTAATTGTGAAATTTGACTTGGCAAAGAGTCAAGTACCTAAGTACCCAAACATTTTACTAAATGCCTTTCTGTCCTAATGACTATGAAGGAGCAGAAGCTGTTCTTGAATGTGCTACAGAAGGCAAAACTTATCTAAAAGCATAGAGAACAACAAAAGGCAACTTGTATTCAAGTTAAATATTACACAGCAATCATTTAAGTACTGATGGAATTTAGAGAAAGAGAGTCACTAGGCTTGTGTGAACATGGTGATTTCGTGAAAACAAGATCTGAGACAGCCTTGAAGACTGGTGGAAAAGGAGAAAGAAGACAGAAGACGTCTTAAGAGGCATTGTGGGCCAAACAACATAGCTTGGGCAATCATTTGCCAAAGTTCCCCAAACGTAATTATTAATTGAATCAACATCATGGTAGACCTTACTCGCTAGCTGAAAAAAGTCCCAGAGCTACTTTTTTTGAACAAAATTGGAACCCATATTTTAACATAACAAAAACTAACGATCCAGTTTGAATAAGTACTGAGAGTATATTTCTCTCTAAAATAGATAAAAAGAAACCTGAATATAAATTATATTTTCTAAACACTATCAAGATATCACTTATCTTCAGTCTCTAGTAAGTACTGAGCAAAAAATATGTCTTAAAATATGTATGAGAGGTATTTTAAGAATTATTAATCTCTGAGAAATGGATGCCACAACTGAAAAGACAAAAAATAATACTAGGAAAAATAGATAAATATTTAGATATTTCCTATGTGCACCCATAATCAAACATTTGATACACAAAACAGCCCACTGTTTTCTGTAGATGATAGAAAAGAAGTTAAAAACATGAATTGTGCCACCATGAGTTTATGATCCAGTGGGTTAAGTCAAACTAATGTCTATTTCTTTGTGAACCAATTAAGAGAAATGCTAAGTTTCTCTGTTACTGACCAAATGCAGTCATGATTTAGGGATTGTAAAATGGCACAGCATGACTATGTCAGTATTTGGATATTGGAGGATGAAAAGGAAGAAGGTGTTCCAGGTGGGTACTTTGGGAGTAGGCATGAATCATGTGTTATAATGTTATCCAAACCTAATTGGAGCTGAAGGCTTATAAGAAACTGAGATTCAGCCCAGTGTCAGAAAGTGGAGTGTTGGCTTATTACAAAGAACTTAGGACTTATTGGAGAAGAGAATTAAGCAATCATTTCAGTTCCCTTTAGAAAAGGTACATTGAGGATAATTAATTTGAACTAGATAATAAAGTGAGATTGATGATAAGAAGGGCAGTTCGGTGGCTATTTTGCTGTATTCTGAAGATGAAATGTTGAGATTCTGCTGGAATATTAGAGTATAATCATTGCATATGAAGTTCTAATTTACAGGAGGTTAGAAAGACAGAGAATAGGTTAATTGTCCAAGAAGCTATGTTCCTATTAAATAACTTGAATTTACTTTTGAATTATAAAGATAATTTCTCAAAATATGTTATCTGGAATACTAACAGATCTGATTTTTGGTTGTTATGATCTATGCCTAAATCTGAGTTAAAGGATAATAAGCAAGTAGAACAATGTTTTCCTTTAGAAAATACATTTTGTTTAGAAATACGACTCTTGGGACATACCCACCTGAATTTCATATATGTTCACACTCAAATTTAAAGAAAATCATATTTTAGGAAATTGAGTTTGTTTATGCTTACAAGATGAATTTAAATTATGAAATTATGAATGTAGTAAAAAGCCAGGAAAAGGAATTTGACAAATAACTTGCTTTCATTTTCACTTTCAAATTACTGACTCTCTATTAGCGTACTTCAGGAGTAGTGAAATTCTATTAAGTTGGTACATAGTTTTAAATTTTATGAGTATGTTATTGTAAGTATAAAAATCCATTTAAGCTAGATACAAACATATTTACTTCTATTTAATAAGCAGACTCTAGGGTATGTATTACCAGTCTCCATTTGTCACCTTGAAAGACTTGAGGCTCTCAAGCTTTTCTCACATTATCTCTTTATAGTAAAGTTTTGTTTATTTAAGCAGAAGAAAAGAGAGACTCTGAAGATGATATAATAATTTGATACTTATTTATACGTTTTGTAAAAATTGTTAAGGCATTCCTTAGCATGCACTCATGCCTCGACATGAAATGTTTTACAAACTTTTTAAATTATTAGAATAATATTTTTGCTCAGCAGAGGGTTTTGTTAGGATGTATGGACTTGCCATAAATAGAGGTCTTACACAAATTATAATACTTGGGAGAAGTGTTAAACCACACTTTAACAGGAGAAAAGTACCCCACCCCTTCACTTCAAATAGAAAAAAAAACCAGTTGGAAATCATATATAACTTCAGTTTTGAATAAAAATACCAAAAGATATTATAATTGAAGCAGTGAATTACATCTTGAGTCACCTCTTAGTTCCCAGGGCTAGGTTTTTTGAGTGGCTATTATGTAAAGGACAGTGATGGGTGATACATCCCTCATTATAGTCAATGTAAAAGAACATGAGCTTAAAATAAGCAGAGTTAATGAGGGAAAATAAGAGTCAGACTTTCCCATAGTTGTTCACTAGACCAGACCATTTTCATGCACAGGATACCACCAAGAGGAGTGCCGGACATCCTCCCTCATCTCCATTTAGACCTGAGGTTGCAGTAGAAGAGAAGAGTCTATCTTATGGGAGTGAAGATGCATTTTGCTTCTACTACAGCCTTAACTCCAGAAAAATCCTCTCTTACATCAGAATACTTGGGTATGACTGGATCTTTCCTTTCTGAACAACATAATTAGCATTTTCCCGATGACTTATTTAGATGATTTATTTTATAGTCCCCAAAAAGCAGAAGTGTTACAATTACTGGTCCTATGGTCTACGCAGTGATAGCATATAAATCCCTGATCACTGATCCGTTTATGGTATGTGTGTTGAAGATTTATTATTATTGTAGTGGTATGATAATACCAGATTCTCAGATTCATCTCAGACCTAGCAAATCAGACCGGATTCTCTTCTTTGGGTCTAATAAGGCTGGAGTTAAGCTGTAAACATCTGGTTGAGTTCTATAATGAAGGGTCTACTTTCAACCCCATTCAGGTAGTTGATCAAATTCAGTTCCAGGTGACTTTAGAATTGAGGTCCTTACTTCCTTCCTAGCTTTCTGTCAGAGCACACACTTAGCTCGAAGAGATTAGCTACATTCATTCTATGTGGTCCCTCCAGCTACTGGTTTAAATTTCTCTCAATGCAAATCTCAGTTCAAGTCTTCTGTTCCACCTGTGTGATATATGTACTATTCTGCTATATTTTATGACTTCCTATTCTCTTCATAGCTAGAAAAAAGTTCTGCTTTTTAAAGGCTCATGTTGGTTACATTGAGTCCAGCAAGATAACTCATAAGTTTAATTACATATGTAAATTCCCCTTTATCATGGTAGTATAACATGTTCATTAGCATAAGATAAGGAGTCAAAGTAATGGAGGGCAAAGTTTTTATCAGGTTGGCATAATTCATAATACGGTCTTTTCCCAACTTTGTCAGGGCCTTGATTGCTCACTAGCTTGCTCAGCCTTACAGCCAACATCCCCTGCTCACTATGCATGACAAAGATTGCTGGGGAAATTGCCCTGTCTCACCAGGAGTTCAGTTAGCTTTCCTATGGGCCACATGTGTTTCCTGAGCACCTGCTGTTGGTGTCTGTCTCATCTAATCCAGCATTCCTATCTATGCCTCCTTTGCCTCTCCCTTTTCTTTTCTTTGCCTGTACTGGAGTTTGAACTCATAGCCTAATTCTTGCTAGGCAGATGCTTTACCACTTGAGCCATACCCTCAATGCTTTTTGTTTTGATTAATTTTAACATAGGCTCTTATGTGTATGTCCAGGCCAGCCCGTACCACTATTCTCCTATTTACACTTACCACCTAGCTAGGATGACAGGTACATACTATCATATCCTATTTATCATATGTATTGATTGGGATGGGGTCTAGTGGATTTCTTGCCAGGCTGGCCTTGAACCATGGCCCTCCCAGTGTATGCCTCTGGAGTATTTAGGATTACAGGCATGAGCCACCGCTTCTAGCCACCTTCCTCATGTAATTCAAAAATCTCATAACGTAACTGGAATATGTCTAAGTCTCAGGATTTTTCTCTAGGAGCAGTAAACCATAGTCTTAAGAGCACAGATTCTGAAGTTAAGACACTATAGGTTTCAATTTTATAACTATAGACAACTTTCTTAACTATTTTATGTCTCAGTTTCCCCATCTGTAAATGTGAGCTAAAATTACAAAAATCTCATTAACTGGTATTATATTACTCTTAGAAGAAACAATATGACTCATATTTTCCAGGCTTGATTCTTGAAATGCTGTGAAAATTAAAAATTTTTTCTGTCTCATTTCTTTCCTTTGTGAAAAAAATCTGTATTATCAGTCATCTTGTCTAACAAGATATTCAGTGATACCTCATATGAATACATGTCTTGACGTCTAGAGTGAAAATCATGTAGACAACATTGAAAAGAAGAAAATCCATCACTCATGCATATAAAATGATTACACTGATTTTTAGAACAAATTCATTAATAATATGGGCTTACTGTCATCCTTGTTTTACAATTGATGAGAGTGAAGCTTAAAGTAACAAACCTGTTACTTTAAACCTGTAGAAATAGGTATGTCATCTTCACACCTACCTGATAATGATGGCTATTATTAACCATTAACTTTTTCTAAATTTATGTATCAGTGGAAGCTAATCTATTATATAAAGCCTCATGGAGTTTGCTGGCTCAGTGAAGAGAAAAATTATGATTGGAGTGTGAAACTGGAGCCTTGTAGAGGAAAAGCAAGTTTGGGTGGCTCCTTCAGCAAATAGACAGAATCCTGGACAATGCTTACAAAAGAATAACAGAGAGAACTCAGGTGAGGTAGAGGGTTCATAAGACACTTTCCAGGAAGGCTTGAAAAGGAGAATATCTGCAGTGGGTGGTGCACAACATTAATATCTGCTGAGTTGGTGCTCAGCAGCATCCCTTGGGGTCCTCAGCTTCAAGATAGTTTGTACTTGTTAGGACGCTTTCCAAGGAATCAAAGCACTTGACCCTGACTGCTAATAGGAAAACTCACTTCATTTTTAATTCTTTTTTTTTATATTTTATCTTTTCTATTGTAAGTCACAAATTTCCACTGGCATCCTAGACCATGCCCCTTCCTTACCACTGCAGATAGTCTGAAGTTATAAAAAAAAAAAAAAAAGATTGCCAGATGGGCTGCATTGTTACCTTTTATTTATTTATTTTTTTCATTTTTCTTTTATTATTCATATGTGCATACAAGGATTGGTTCATTTCTCCCCCCTGCACCCACCCCCTCCCTTACCACCCACTCCACCCCCTCCCGCTCCCCCCCTCAATACCCAGCAGAAACTATTTTGCCCTTATCTCTAATTTTGTTGTAGAGAGAGTATAAGCAATAATAGGAAGGAACAAGGGGTTTTGCTGGTTGAGATAAGGATAGCTATACAGGGCATTGACTCACATTGATTTCCTGTGTGTGGGTGTTACCTTCTAGGTTAATTCTTTTTGATCTCACCTTTTCTCTAGTTTCTGGTCCCCTTTTCCTATTGGCCTCAGTTGCTTTAAGGTATCTGCTTTAGTTTCTCTGCGTTAAGGGCAACAAATGCTAGCTAGTTTTTTAGGTGTCTTACCTATCCTCACCCCTCCCTTGTGTGCTCTCGCTTTTATCATGTGCTCATAGTCCAATCCCCTTGTTGTGTTTGCCCTTGATCTAATGTCCACATATGAGGGAGAACATACGATTTTTGGTCTTTTGAGCCAGGCTAACCTCACTCAGAATGATGTTCTCCAATTCCATCCATTTACCAGCGAATGATAACATTTCGTTCTTCTTCATGGCTGCATAAAATTCCATTGTGTATAGATACCACATTTTCTTAATCCATTCGTCAGTGCTGGGACATCTTGGCTGTTTCCATAACTTGGCTATTGTGAATAGTGCCGCAATAAACATGGATGTGCAGGTGCCTCTGGAGTAACAGTCTTTTGGGTATATCCCCAAGAGTGGTATTGCTGGATCAAATGGTAGATCGATGTCCATCTTTTTAAGTAGCCTCCAAATTTTTTTCCAGAGTGGTTGTACTAGTCTACATTCCCACCAACAGTGTAAAAGGGTTCCTTTTTCCCCGCATCCTCGCCAACACCTGTTGTTGGTGGTGTTGCTGATGATGGCTATTCTAACAGGGGTGAGGTGGAATCTTAGTGTGGTTTTAATTTGCATTTCCTTTATTGCTAGAGATGGTGAGCATTTTTTCATGTGTTTTCTGGCCATTTGAATTTCTTCTTTTGAGAAAGTTCTGTTTAGTTCACATGCCCATTTCTTTATTGGTTCATTAGTTTTGGGAGAATTTAGTTTTTTAAGTTCCCTGTATATTCTGGTTATCAGTCCTTTGTCTGATGTATAATTGGCAAATATTTTCTCCCACTCTGTGGGTGTTCTCTTCAGTTTAGAGACCATTTCTTTTGATGAACAGAAGCTTTTTAGTTTTATGAGGTCCCATTTATCTATGCTATCTCTTAGTTGCTGTGCTGCTGGGGTTTCATTGAGAAAGTTTTTACCTATACCTACTAACTCCAGAGTATTTCCTACTCTTTCTTGTATCAACTTAAGAGTTTGGGGTCTGATATTAAGATCCTTGATCCATTTTGAGTTAATCTTGGTATAGGGTGATATACATGGATCTAGTTTCAGTTTTTTGCAGACTGCTAACCAGTTTTCCCAGCAGTTTTTGTTGAAGAGGCTGCTATTTCTCCATCGTATATTTTTAGATCCTTTGTCAAAGATAAGTTGCTCATAGTTGTGTGGCTTCATATCTGGATCCTCTATTCTGTTCCACTGGTCTTCATGTCTGTTTTTGTGCCAGTACCATGCTGTTTTTATTGTTATTGCTTTGTAATATAGTTTGAAGTCAGGTATTGTGATACCTCCTGCATTATTCTTTTGACTGAGTATTGCCTTGGCTATTCGTGGCCTCTTGTGTTTCCATATAAATTTCACAGTAGATTTTTCGATCTCTTTAATGAATGTCATTGGAATTTTGATGGGAATTGCATTAAACATGTAGATTACTTTGGGGAGTATCGACATTTTTACTATGTTGATTCTACCAATCCATGAGCATGGGAGATCTCTCCACTTTCTATAGTCTTCCTCAATCTCTTTCTTCAGAAGTGTATAGTTTTCCTTGTAGAGGTCTTTCACATCTTTTGTTAGGTTTACACCTAGGTATTTGATTTTTTTTGAGGCTATTGTAAATGGAATTGTTTTCATACATTCTTTTTCCGTTTGCTCATTGTTAGTATATAGAAATGCTAATGATTTTTCTATGTTGATTTTATATCCTGCTACTTTGCTATAGCTATTGATGATGTCTAGAAGCTTCTGAGTAGAGTTTTTTGGGTCTTTAAGGTATAGGATCATGTCATCTGCAAATAGGGATATTTTGACAGTTTCTTTACCTATTTGTATTCCTTTTATTCCTTCTTCTTGCCTAATTGCTCTGGCTAGGAATTCCAGTACTATGTTGAATAGGAGTGGAGATAGTGGGCATCCTTGTCTGGTTCCTGATTTTAGAGGGAACGGTTTTAATTTTTCTCCGTTAAGTATAATGCTGGCTGTAGGTTTGTCATATATAGCTTTTATAATGTTGAGGAACTTTCCTTCTATTCCTAGTTTTCTTAGAGCTTTTATCATGAAATGATGTTGGATCTTATCAAAGGCTTTTTCTGAGTCTATTGAGATGATCAAGTGGTTTTTGTCTTTGCTTCTGTTAATGTGGTTTATTACGTTTATTGATTTTCGTATGTTGAACCACCCCTGCATCCCTGGGATGAAGCCTACCTGGTCGTGGTGAATAATCTTTTTGATGTGTTGCTGAATTCGGTTTGCCATTATTTTGTTGAGGATTTTTGCATCAATGTTCATTAAGGAGATTGGCCTATAGTTCTCCTTTTTGGAGGTGTCTTTGCCTGGCTTTGGGATAAGTGTAATACTGGCTTCATAAAATGTGTTTGGCAGTTTTCCTTCCCTTTCTATTTCATGGAACAGTTTAAGGAGGGTTGGTATCAGTTCTTCTTTAAAGGTCTGATAGAATTCAGCAGAGAATCCATCAGGTCCTGGACTTTTCTTTTTGGGGAGACTCTTGATTGCTGCTTCAATTTCATTTTGTGTTATAGGTCTATTCAGGTGATTAATTTCCTCTTGGTTCAGTTTTGGATGATCATATGTATCTAGAAATCTGTCCATTTCTTTTAGATTTTCAAATTTATTTGAATATAGGTTCTCAAAGTAGTCTCTGATGATTTCCTGGATTTCCATGGTGTTTGTTGTTATCTCCCCTTTTGTATTCCTGATTCTACTAATTTGGGTTTTTTCTCTCCTCATTTTAGTCAGGTTTGCCAGGGGTCTATCGATCTTGTTTATTTTTTCAAAGAACCAACTTTTTGTTTCATTAATTCTTTGTATGGTTTTTTTGGTTTCTATTTCGTTGATTTCAGCTCTTATTTTTATTATTTCTCTCCTTCTATTTGTTTTGGGATTTGCTTGTTCTTGTTTTTCTAGGAGTTTGAGATGTATCATTAGGTCATTGATTTGGGATCTTTCAATCTTTTTAATATATGCACTCATGGCTATAAACTTTCCTCTCAAGACTGCCTTAGCTGTGTCCCATAGGTTCCGGTAGGTTGTGTTTTCATTTTCATTGACTTCTAGGAACTTTTTAATTTCCTCTTTTATTGCATCGATGATCCATTCTTCATTAAGTAATGAGTTATTTAGTTTCCAGCTGTTTGCATGTTTTTTGTCTTTACTTTTGTTGTTGAGTTCTACTTTTACTGCATTGTGGTCAGATAGTATGCACGGTATTATTTCTATTTTCTTATATTTGCTGAGGCTTGCTTTGTGCCCTAGGATATGATCTATTTTGGAGAAGGTTCCATGGGCTGCTGAGAAGAATGTATATTGTGTAGAGGTTGGATGAAATGTTCTATAGACATCTACTAGGTCCACTTGATCTATTGCATATTTTAGATCTTGGATTTCTTTATTGAGTTTTTGTTTGGATGACCTATCTATTGATGATAATGGAGTGTTAAAGTCTCCCACAACCACTGTGTTGGCGTTTATATATGCTTTTAGGTCTTTTAGGGTATGTTTGATGAAATTGGGTGCGTTGACATTGGGTGCGTACAGATTGATGATTATTATTTCCTTTTGGTCTATTTCCCCTTTTATTAGTATGGAATGTCCTTCTTTGTCTCGTTTGATCAATGTAGGTTTGAAGTCTACTTTGTCAGAGATAAGTATTGCTACTCCTGCTTGTTTTCGGGGGCCATTAGCTTGGTAAATCTTCTTCCAGCCTTTCATCCTAAGCATATGCTTATTTCTGTCGGTGAGATGAGTCTCCTGTAAGCAACAAATTGTTGGATCTTCTTTTTTAATCCATTTTGTCAAACGGTGTCTTTTGATGGGTGAATTAAGTCCATTGACATTAAGTGTTAGTACTGATAGGTATGTGGTGATTCCTGCCATTTAGTTATCTTAGTTGTTTGAAGGTTTGATTGTGTGTACCTAACTTGATGTTACTCTCTACTGTCTTGCTTTTTCTTATCCTGTGGTTTGGTGCTGCCTGCCTTTTCATGGTTAAGTTGGGTGTCACTTTCTGTGTGCAGGATCCCTTGCAGAATCTTTTGTAATGGTGGCTTTGTGGTCACATATTGTTTTAGTTTCTGCTTATCATGGAAGACTTTTATTGCTCCATCTATTTTGAATGATAGCTTTGCTGGGTAGAGTATCCTGGGGTTGAAGTTATTTTCATTCAGTGCCCGGAAGATCTCACCCCACGCTCTTCTTGCTTTTAATGTTTCTGTTGAGAAGTCTGCTGTGATTTTGATGGGTTTACCTTTGTATGTTACTTGTTTTTTCTCTCTTGCAGCCTTCAATATTCTTTCCTTAGTTTCTGAACTTGTTGTTTTAATGATGATATGTCGTGGAGTAGTTCTATTTTGATCTGGTCTGTTTGGTGTCCTGGAGGCCTCTTGCATTTGTATGGGAATATCTTTTTCTAGATTTGGGAAATTTTCCATTATTATTTTGTTGAATATATTACGCATTCCCTTCGCTTGCACCTCTTCTCCTTCTTCGATGCCCATGATTCTCAAGTTTGGTCTTTTGATGGAGTCAGTGAGTTCTTGCATTTTCTTTTCACAGGTCTTGAGTTGTTTAATTAATAGTTCTTCGGTTTTTCCTTTAATTACCATTTCATCTTCAAGTTCTGAGATTCTGTCTTCTGTTTGTTCTATTCTGCTGGATTGGCTTTCTGTTTTGTTTTGCAGTTCTGTTTCGTTCTTTTTTCTGAGGTTTTCCATATCCTGGCTGTTTTCTTCTTTATTGTTGTCTATTTTTGTCCTGAGTTCATTTATCCATTTATTCATTGTGTTCTCTCTTTCACTTTGGTGTTTATACAGTGCTTCTATGGTTTCCTTTATTTCTTCTTTTGCTTTTTCAAATTCTCTATTTTTATTGTCTTGGAATTTCTTGAGTGTCTCCTGTACATTTTGGTTGACCCTATCCAGTATCATCTCTATAAAATTCTCATTGAGTACTTGTAGTATGTCTTCTTTTAAATTATTCTTGTGGGCTTCATTGGGTCCTTTGGCATAGTTTATCTTCATTTTGTTGGAGTCTGGCTCTGAGTTTCTGTTCTCTTCATTCCCCTCTGGTTCCTGTACTAATTTTTTGTTGTGGGGAAACTGGTTTCCTTGTTTTTTCTGTCTTCCTGTCATTGTCCTTGGTGTTGTTACTGTCCCTGTACTGTGTGTAATTAAGTATTTTCTAGCTTGTAATAATAACAATGGTAATATTGAGAACAGAAGAGTGAGCTGAGATGGAAAGCAAGAAGTTAAAGAAAAGGGGAAAACAAATATACAGACAAGAGGGAGAAAGCAGAACAAGGTATCAGACAAGAGAGTTTCAAAGGTATAAACAGGGAGTGTTAGTGTACTAATCGACAGTAAGGTGAACAGACAATAGAGAGACAGAGAGAGGATTGAAAATCAAAGATAAAAAAATAAAAAATAAGTATATGAAAGTAATATCTATTTATAAAAATGAATTAAAATAAAATGGAAAATAGGAAATTAAAAAAAAAAAAAAAACTAAAAAACTTCCAAGTTTATATGCAATGCAATTTCAGTCTTAATTTGGATGTCCGTCTTAATCTCCAGTCCTGGAGTTGGTGCCTCAGATGTTGTTCTGTAGTTGTCTCATCAAAGGGGATGCATAAAGTAGAACAAAACTACACTCACACACACACAGAAGAAAAAATAAAAAAAGGCCCCACCAAGTGTCCCCAGTTCAAATGCAATAGTTTCAGTAAGTTTTTCGGCTTGCAGGTGTAATTCGGTTGTTCTCTCATCAAAGGTAGGGAGAAAAAGAAAAAAAAGCGTCTGGAGACAGTTCTGAGAGTGGTATCTGCAACTGTGGCTTGCCTGCCTGCTGCTCTCAGCCTGTAGCTGGCGGCGTTATTTATGCAGATCTCTGGGGTGAGCTTAGCACTCACCTGGTCCCACAGGCTTTGTTTGCTCAGAGTTCTCCTGTGCGGGGGAGGGGGGCCTCTGCTACAGGCTTTTCCCTTTCCAAGCACTGGGAAAGGTGCCACTGCCCCGCGTTGTCAGGCCTGCGTGTTTATTTACAGTTCACGTGGGAAGTGGGTCTTCCCTCCTCTCACAAGCGTCCCCGCTCCTGGTTGCTGGCGCGCCCCGCTCCCGCCAGAGCCTCTCCGGCCCGCCCGGCTCGTTTATTTACAGTCCCGGGAAGGAGTCCCTTCCCCCAATCTTCAGCGCTCAGGGCGCCCCACCCTCTTTCCAGCGTGTCTTAACTGTTCTTATTGCTTAGTACTCAGTTTCTCTTTTTTTCCCGGGTGGAGGTCAGTCTGTCCAGGGGGCTATGCTGCTCTGGCCCAGGCTTGTCTGTGGGGGAACCGCGGTACCGCGAAGCTCACCTGGTCCGCGTCTTCCCAAGCCGTATGGGCGCCGGCCACTGGCGGCCCGGGGGCCTCCTCGGTTCTCCGTTTAACGTGAAGTGGAGATTCTCTGCGCCGGCTCTAGCCGCCATCTTGGAATTCCTGCATTGTTACCTTTTATGATACAGAATTTCACACTTTTGAAGAAGGACATCTTTTTTTTTTTTTTTTTGAGTATCTGGGAACAGAGGCAGCAAGGGAAGTGCTGGATTGTGCTTGTTAAAATACACAGGAGAAACAGGCAGAGAGAAACCAACTAATGTGGCTGAGAGCATCCTGAGAAGCAAATGACTAGGGCTTTGCTTGGTTGGGGTCCAGATTCCTCTCTGGCTTTCCTAGGCATGTACTGGTCACCTCTGGGTTATCAGCTTTGCTATTTCCCTTCTTATCTAGTACCTTCCTGAGAAGGACATCTTTTTAGAGATTAAATTTTCTGAGAGCTTTCCTTGGGCTTGAGAAATTATGATGCTCAGAAAAAGACAACCCTGTTGTTTTTCGTTATTCACAATTCTTGTTTTTCACTCTTTCCCTGTGCCTTGTCTATATTCTAAGTCTCCTTAAAAGTAAAATAGGATTTATTTTAATTCAAATCATTGAGAAAAATGTATTTATTATTTTAAAAAATATTTCTCTTGTGGGCGAAATAGACTGCATTAATTGTACAGATGTGTAGTGTGGAATTAAGATTAAGTATCATCCCATCCTTAGAAAGGTAATGGCTATGTGACTACACATTTGACTTATTCTCTTCCCTTCTTGTTTGAGTAAATTTGGTTGTGCCACACACAGGAGTGTAAAGCTGGCTATTTATTGTTTGTTTTGTTTTTTTCTGAAACAACGTCTCCCTATGGTATCTATATTTTTAATGGGTGTTTACCTATTCCTACTAGTGATAAAGAAAACTTTATTTAAATTTGAGAAAATAATATTAATAAAGTAACAAATATTTCTAAGAAATATTAGTATCCTTTCTGTCCATTAAGTTATATAATATAACAACTCTATAAAATTCCTGTTATGATTTTCATTTTTCAATTTGGAAATTTGGAACTTAGAAAACATCAGTAATTTTGGACAATGTCATAGAGTTGAAAAATTGTAGGGCTCCAATTCAAATACTAGTCTATTTTATACCATTGTGTTCGTTAGCTACTGCTGAAAAGCAGTTAATGGCAAAAGTTTGGTGGCATACAGCATACAAAAGTTAGCATTTATTCCTTAATCCTGTGTTGATGGTCTTTTTGACAGTTGGCTGATCATGCTTAATTTAGCTGGACTTGCAGCTGGCTTCTAGCTACACCTTGGACTCTGATTTGCTCCATGTGTCTTTCTTCCTTTTAGGACCAATAGGTTGTTAAACTTCTCATGGCAGAAGACAACAGCATAAAAGTACAAGTCTGGTTAAATAAGCATATGCCAGACATCTATGGATACCATAATTTTTAATGATCTATCAGTGGGGCAGGGAAGTTTTCTCTTCACATGTAAATGAGGATGGAGAGGGAATGATTACTTATAAGCCTATGAGTGTTCCTTGTTCTCTTATAATTTATAAATATTGGATGTACAAGTGGTATGACATTCTCAGGAGTCAGCCATATTGTGTGTTCTTATCTTGGGAGTCACATGTCCAATTGTCAATTCATTTTTACCAACTACAAATACCATTCTCTTTTGCTCTAGAAGATGTCTGACTTTTCTCTGATTCCTCTGTTTTTCTTAGAGCTCTTGAGGCAAAGATTCACAGGTAAATCTAGAAGATAATGGTTATGATTATTAATCTGGAGTGGAATCAGGTTTTTTCTGTTTATATTAAATTTCAGTTGGTCAAAGACTTTGATTAGGAGATGTTTCTAATGTAAGGTATAGTACATGTGGAAGAGAGCAATCAAGTGTCTTGAAAGAGCAGGGCAGATACATTTCTTCTAGAAATAGCATATTACAAAAATTATAACAGCACCTGCACTTCATCCAGACAAGTTTCTCCTTTTTAACTAATGTTCAATGGGTAATGTGAAGCTAAGATGCTCCTCCAAGGCAATTGAATGGGAATCTCAGACACCTTCTTGGGTTTAGACATAGAAATTTTATAGGCCACTTCTGCTCCCACTTTGGTTTTTGCTAATGTGGAAGCAAAACAAATAGTGAAATGATTATGAGGGAGAGAGAGAATTCCTAATTTTAGTCACAGGTGCATCAAAAATGGCATGTCTGGACAAAATAGCATTTAAGTTTCTATGGCTAGCTTTTCCCCTTCATCAGACTCATACTATGTAAAATTTGCTTTCCTTTTGCTCTTGAATATTACCTGTGTCGCAAGAAACAAATGAGAAAATTTATACCTAAAGGAATAATTTAAGTTGAGTGATTTTTCTAGGAATTCTTTCACTTTTAAATTTATGACACCTCTGTCTCCAGGACTCATGACTGTGGACTAACATGGCTTCTTGGCTCATAGATGACTTGAAGTTTTTGTGCAGGAGTATTACTCATTTCTGTTTGAGATATGTCTGGTTAGTGACTCTGTTTTGACTATGCTGGCATTTTGATTTTCACTCTAGCATTTTTTGAGGGTCATTTTGCAGAAGTTATATATTGGAAGATCCATATGTGTGCCTTCCTTGATCCACCAGCTTATATAAACAAGCATGCCCATGTTTTAATGGAAATTCTTTACCCAGTCTCACCCAGTACCATTCACTACATGTTAACATAACTTCTCTGCTAGTTATCCAGCTTTCCTGTGGGATTTGCTTGTTAATCACCACTATTAAGCTACTCATTATTCCATCAGAGTTTGAAAAAGATTCTCAGAGAACTTACCCAGAAACTTACAATTCTGTTTTCATGAATACTGGACCAGGATTACTCGGGTAAGTCTACATCAGTGAGGATGAAGGTATTACAGTATATGCAGGAAGGCTTTCTCACTGGTGTGCTGCCCAGCTGCAGAATTCCATTCCTGTCAGAGCTGGTTTGTGGCAGTTGTTGGTGTGAATGGGGAAATGTGTAAAGTGCTTTTAGTTTCTTGGAGGACAGGCAGTATGTCAGTGCCAACTCTTGTTGTTGTAAAGGAACTCAAATCTAAATCAGTCTGTATGGTTAGACTGCTGTGCTTAGTTTTATTTAAAACATGGCATTTGGAAAGAGCTAAAATACCAGCATGCTGTGTTTTTTTTCCTTTTATCTCTCTGTTTTTCTGAAGTAAATTGGTTGGGTCTTTTTTTGCAAAAACGTAGCTATAAGAAGGGCCAGTAAAGAAGCATTTTTCTACTAGTGTCTATTATGACAGCACTTCTTTGTGGTATTAATTCTAGTAGAAGTAATCATCTGTATTGATTTAGAAGGATGGAATTGAGTGCAGACATTGATTCAAAAGAAGAGAATAGCCATGAACAGTTTGATTTATGGTGGTATTAAGGCAAATAATTCAGATTTAGTTTTTGCAATCTAAGGTTGCTTGTCCAGTGGCTATATGTCAAAATATATTCAGCAATTTCTTGGTGAGAAACACGCCCCTGATGGCTTGTATAATTTATTTTCTTGATGATAGGACCATACTTTGTGCTTGATATATGGAAGACTAGAGAAGCTGCTACCTGTGTGTCAGTGGTTCTTAAGTAAGAGAGGATTGCTTTAGAATGAGATAAATAACTTTATTTTATGGGAAAAGTATGTAAATGTAGTGAGTAATCAGAGTATATAAATAGCTGCAAACTCATTTGCAGAACTCTTGGTACTACGCATGCAAGATATCTTTCCTGCGTAAACGAATGAAACTCTGTTGTCTCAAGATGTTGTGATCTCCTCAGTGTCACTTTGTAATGACGAGGGGATCCTGCATCTGGTGATCATGCTGGAAATACTTTGCTTCATGGTAGTCTTTCTTGGTCTCCCCACAGTGTTTTTATAGTTAATTTACTTTATTTTTATTATCATACATTGATAGTACAAGGGATTTCATTGTGATAATTCAATAGATGTGTACAGTGTACTCTGAACAAGTTCACTCCCTCCATAATTTTCCCTCATTCTTCTGTTTTCTTTCCTTCCCTTTTCAAATATTGGTGAGTTTCATTATGCTATCTCTATCTTCATATATGAAGTATGCAATCCAACTGGTTTTAATGTCCTTTTCTTAGTTCTCCAATCTAGCCCCGTCTGTATACCTTGATAGTACTATGTATCTCAAAGAGGCATACATAGTTGCTTCATTATTTGGCTGTCTATACTTTTAGGTCATAAATTACATGAGGGAAAGATCCAAGTTTTTCCCTGAAGATAGAAGGCAAGTATTTATACTAAATGTTGATAAAATGAAATATTCTAGTGGTGAAAAGTTGGCCTAATATATACAGATATGGTCAGGAGAATTCTATTTTTCATCTGAGTCCAACATCCCACCTCACACAGTACTGGTACTGGTGTCCCCATGTACAACTTAACACAGTTGGACCAAACATGTAATCTTCAAATGTATTCTAAGTTTCCTTTTGAATCCCCACATTAACAGCTTTTTTCCATGAACATGATTTCTAACTGATAACGTATATTCCTGTAGGGAGCATGACTTCGGCAACTTCACCTATCATTTTAAAATGGGACCCCAAAAGTTTGGAAATCCGGACACTAACAGTGGAAAGGTTGTTGGAGCCACTGGTTACACAGGTAAGGGATGCCTTAAATACTTGTTACATGTATATGTTTCTTCGATGATTTGCCATGATCCTCAAAAGATTTTAGAAATCCTTAAAAGAGAATAAATCATGCCATAGTTCTCATTACTGAATACATATTATTTCATGAGCTGTGGACTGTCTCATTGCCTTTTAAGATCTGAAGTGGCTTTAAAAAAACTACTCATATAATTTTTGGAAATAAGGTTGATGAGATAATTGAAGAGGGCAGCCTTGGTGAAGGGGGCCCTCATTTGCAGTAATGGATTCAAAATCTAAATAAACCATTGCTTACTCACTTTCAGATGCTAATACACATTTAGGAAAAACTGCATTTTTAAGAGCAATGTATATTTACTGAAATACTTTTCTTTTAGTTTATTAGGCACAATTCATCCTGTTGGAAGGATGAGATATTCCATTTTTGTGTTGTCACATTTCCACAACACAATCTGTCAATAACAAAAACAAACAACAAACAAAATCCTTAATTTTTGTGCCTTATGAAGCATGTCCTCCGAAATTCCTGAAATATGAAAATTTAATATTTTATGGTGAATTTGTAGAAAATTGTTATTCCACATGAAGCTAGTGGGTGTTTTTATTGGTTTTCTATAGCTCTTCTAACAAATTGCCATTGATTGTTTGGTGACTTTAGAGGTCATAAGTTCTAAAATCAAGGTGTTGGCCAGGCTAGGTTCTTTGTGGATACTCCAGCAGAAAAGCATTTCCTTGCTTTTTGTAGTTTCTAGAATCCACTAGCTTTCTTTTGCCTCTTCCTCCATAATTAAAGCCAGCAATATGGTATCATCACCTTTCTTTCTTTTCGGACCTCTGCTTCTCTTCTTATATTTTCTCTTTGACATTAACCCTCCTGCCTCTCTATTATGAGGACTCTTGCTATTCTGTTGGGCCCACCCAAATATGCTAGAAAAATCTGTCCGTTTTAAGATCTTTAACCTGATCACATTTGAAAAGCCCTCATGCTATTTGAGGTAGCATATTTACAGTGTCTATTGACAGAATGTGAATAGTTTGGGGGATATTATTCTTCCTGCGATAGTGTATCTGCTGAACCCCAAAGATTTGTATCGTTTTTTTAAAGATTTTTATTAGTATATAATATTTGTACAGGTGGTTTCATTATGACATTTCTATATATGCTTACACCATACCTTGGTTTGGTTCATCCCCACTATCACTCTCCCTAATTCCCCTCCCCCCTGCTTAAAATGATTTCAGCAGTTTTCAATGTTCTATCTTCATACATGTATATAAAGTCATAGCCTTCTTACATGCAAAACATATTCACTATCTACCTAGGACTCCAAAAGTTTCAAACCATTATAGCATCAACTCAAGACCAAAATCTTATGTAATTATATTAGTATAAAGTTTCAGATCATATTTTCAGAGATTACAATATATATATAATTGGTGAAACATTTCATTAGATTCATGTTAATATTCCTTTTGGGGATAGTGGGGTTTGAATTTATCAGGACCCTTTGCCTAGGCAGATGCTCTACCACTTAAGCCACATATCCAGCCCTGGTCATGATTCTTGTTGGCTCTTTGATATTATGTTAGATACTTACTTAGATTGTGGTCTGTGGACTTGGACTGAGCCATGAATTGCTTTTAATAGATGGCAATAAGCACTAAGTTGAGGGTGAAAGTTTTATAATGGTTTAGCAGGGTAATTTTGTCTGTTAAATCTAAAAATAAAATGCAGACTTTCAATATCTTTTAAAAATTTTAGTTACTAATTTTCTGGTGTTTATAAAAGCTTTGATTTTGTGAGTTATTAGACTAAGAATATGACCTTTCATTATAGATTGTTTGAGAAGGACTGGTTTAGGAATTATTTTGGACTTAGAACAATCTGGTCTGAAATGTACTTTCATGAGACTGGTTAATGTATAAATGCCCTGTTTCTAGTCTCTTAAGTTTTCACTTTATAATACAATGTAAATATCTAATGTTTATCATATAGTTTAACTATAACAAATATTAAAACATTGTACCTGGTATAAAGCAAATATTGAATAAATGTGGTTTGCATTTTTTTCTGTTTTACACAAAAATATACTATATATTTAGGCTCATATTAGTTTTAAACCTAAAACTAATCATAATGGATTATGATTAAAAATTGTGATCATTTCCATATATACTGGGTACAAGTAAACTTCTTCTGTCAGATAAAAACAGTGAATTAAACAAATTTTCAAAGTAACCACATTGAACTGGAAAATTCATATTTGTTCATTTAATAATGTAGAATGTTAAACCTCTACTGAACTTTATAGTGAGTTACTCTGAAACTTGTGTTGACATCCATCTAGTATCTCCTAATATCTACATGCTGTATTTTTCCTCCTAATGTTCCTATCCTGACTGAAAAATACATCTTTCACAAATGTGATTTTACAGATGGTATTTTGACATGATATTATTTTCTTGTGACATCATGGCTGTGTTATCCACACTAACTCCCTCCCCTTTCCCCTGGAATGAAATCTTAATGATAGAACTGATGCAACTGTTCATTCTTGGAGGACACATGAATAAGCAAAGAGATAAGGAAATTTTAGATGTAAACTCCATAATTAATATTTATAGAAAAATGTAGGACTGACAGAGAAAACTAAATCTAGGCTCTAGTTATATCAGATACATACACACAAATGTATGAATAGAAAAAAACTGACACAGTTTTATGCCCTTAGCTATCCCATAGTTTCTAGTAGGGATGGATAAGAAGTGAAACAAAAAAAAAAAAAAACCAGAAGTGAAAGTATCTAAATAAAATTCATTTGCTGTGACAAGAAAAACGTCATTAGAATTTACAATTGATAGGTAATTAAAATCCAATGAGTTTAACCTCATTTCAATAAGGATGTATATGAAGGTTATACATTTATCTTAAAACATTAAGATAGCTAGATCCTTTTTGAAGAAATTTTACATTTTTGAAATCTTGAAATTGTATATATGAAGAGATTCATATTGGGAAGTTTAGTCCTTGAAAAGATACCTGAACCTTTCATAAACTGAAAAAACAAAACAAAGGATTTTTAATAGAGCACATTCTGTGATAAGCTTTATTGGGAAACTAAAATACTTTATTAGGCAAATTTATCAGAAAACTAAGACAAATACAAGAAACACTCTTCAATGACTCTTAAAACCAAGTGAAAATTCATAAACTATGTATAAGTTAATGAAAAAAGTTTCCTTCCTAACAAAGTATACACACCCAGTAACAGATATGCTTAGTACAGAATGTTAGCATTAAGTGCCTTTGTTAGTAAAAAGTAGATTAAACTAAGTACAAGAAAGTAGAAAAAGAATATTAAAAGAAGTTAGGAAAACAGAATTTAATAAAAGTGGAGCTTGGAGTTGCTACAGTAGAACACAAAATTTAAAGAGTTTAATGAATTCAAAATGCGACTATTCTTCAAAATGGTCAAATAAAACCCCTTAAGGCAAAAATTATAGAATATATAGAGAAAGAAGATTAAGAACTAGAAAGAAGAAATAAGCCCGGGGACAAGAGAAATGAAAAGAAGGATGTTATGTGTTCCTCTATACGGATGAAGCATGAACATCTATAGGAAGGGGATTCATTATTTAAAAAATTTAAATATTCAAAGTATCCAAGAAGAAGTAGAAAACCAGAATAAGTCATATAAATATTAGAAAGGAATTATTTATCTCTTATCAAAAAAGCACAAGAATAGATGGATGCATAGCTAAATATTATTAGACATTTAAATAGCTGAATATTGGAATAGTATTCAAACTATTTAAAATAAAAAAAATCAAGACTTCTAATCAGTTTTGGAGAATAAAAACTTTGATATTAAAAGTTTGAGACCCTACTGCTTTTTGAAATACTGTTGGGATCTAATTATTCATATTTTATGTAAGATTTTTTGCATTTAAATTGAGAAATAATATAGAGCCATCATTGTCAGTTTATTTTTAGAAAGTTTTTAAAGATCAGTATGTATATAACAAAGTAAGACTTTAAAAGAATATACTGGTGGCCTATTATCAAATAACAATAAAAATATTTTAGTATATCAATAGATTATACCATTAAGATACTAAAAGTGAAAGCAGATACCTTAAAGCAACTGAGGCCAATAGGAAAAGGGGAACAGGTACTCGAGAAAAGGTTAGATCAAAAAGAATTAACCTAGAAGGTAACACCCATGCACAGGAAATCAATGTGAGTCAATGCCCTGTATAGCTATCCTTATCTCAACCAGCAAAAACCCTTGTTCCTTCTTATTATTGTTTATACTCTCTCTACAACAAAATTAGAAATAATGGCAAAATAGTTTCTGCTGGGTATTGGGGGGGAGGGGGAGGGGCGGAGTGGGTGGTAAGGGAGGGGGTGGGGGCAGGGGGGAGAAATGAACCAAGCCTTGTATGCACATATGAATAATAAAAGAAAAATGAAAAAAAAAAAGATACTAAAAGTGACATTTGATAAAATTTTGCCATTATTGCTAACAAAAAATTTTAATAAGAATAGGGCTAATTTTGAAAAATAAGGGAAATTACCATGTAAGTCTTTGAATAGGACAAATAAATGCCTGTTTGTGATATGATCTAATATCATTAAAAATAATATGAGATTGAGGTTAGGTGGCTAGATATAAGATTAATATATAAAAATACATATTTTTTATTTACTCAGTGCAACTAGATAGAAAAATACTGTTTTCATAATTGAAAAATATGAGTTCAATTATTTTTCCTGCTCTAAGTGCATATATATTTTGTAGTTTAAATTTATTTGCAGTTTTATAATTCTTTTCATATCACTAGAATAGAAATTATGTATATACAGGCCTTGGAGTCAGGGTGACTTAGTTGCAGGTACTGTATCCATTCTGAAACCTTGAATAGATTACTTAATCTCTCCTGAAAAGTGAAATATAGATAATAATTCGTAACTCCTCATATTATTAAAGAAATAACTAAGATTGAGCTTTAGAGCAGCTATAGAAATACCTTTACTATGCTTACAATAAGACAGTTTTGCATATATTCTGTACTGCTTGATAGTAATGGCTTTCTACTTACTAGAACATAGGTGTCATGCCTAACATAGAGGTTCACCTGGATATTTTCTTTAGAAAAAACTCTGCATATTTATGAAAAAAATGATTTGCTTATTATATTAAGCAAATATAATTAAATCAGAAATCTCCAGTTATTGGGAATTCAACCCTCATTATTAGTAGCCTAATGAAGAACAGATCATCCCAGTAGGATAGAGTAGAATATGCTAGAATTGTGTTTTATTTCCATATAGAAAGATGAATCTACAACTTAAGAAATACCATAAGCACCTGGAAAAATAATAGCACTGATGTTTAATGAGCTGTTCTAAATTGAAATGACAGGAAAAAAACCTCTTGAGTAGAGAAGGAACTCACTTTAATCACTTCCAATATTTTGAGTAAGTCCAGGGAGTCCTATGGCATTAGACTCAGGAATTCTACAGTTGGTTTAAAATTTTTACTCAAAGATAACTATTTAAAATGCTAAATGATAGGAATTTACATAATCTAGATTCTTAAAATTCAGTTTCATAGTTTTAAAAGTACTTAAGTACTTGATTAAAATTTTTTAAAATTTTATCATTTTTACATTTACTCATATGTATATACATTGTTTGATCCACACCCGCCCTTTCTAAACTAACTTTTAAAAATAAAAACAGTGATCTTTTTTGTGACTCACCATAATAGTTAATTCCCTTGGTACATTTAACTTAGAAAAATACAAGGTTTAGCTTAAAATCACAATTTTCAATTGAAATTGATTACAGAAATAAAGCACATTCCAGAATGAAATGATCTGAGACCTTGCCTTGGTTTGGGGTTTTTTGTTTGTTTGTTTTTTGCTTTGAGATATACTTTCTTAAGAATTTACGAAATGTGCCAGGCACAGGTGGCTCAAGCTTGTAATCCTAGCTAGTTAGGTTTGAAACCAGCCCAGTCAAATAGTTTGTGAGACCCTACTTAAAAATACCCCACACAAAAAGACTGGTGGAGAGACTCAAGTGGTAGAGTGTTATGTTCAAACCCCAGTACCATCAAAAAAAAAAAAAGAAAAAATTTACAAAATGTAGTATTTTCTGTATAAATTTACCACAGTATAAAATGACTCTTAATTGTGCACTTTTCCCATCTATCCAGAGGACATACATTATTGAGAAAAACCTTAATTCATGGTTTATTCATGAGATTCAAAGTTTGGTACATTTGGGTGGTTTCTATGATAACACTACAGTGTTGGCATTACTTGCGCATTTTTGTCAAAGAATTGAAAAGTAAAGGATTGGCTAAAGGCAAATTATGTGAATTCTGTTAAAATTGTTTATTTCTTTGATCAACTTTATGTGTTGTATACCTCATTTACTAGTTTTATTTCCACATTTTTATTCACTTAGTGATTTTCTTACTAGATTCCATTATTTTTGAGTGACATTTTTCTTGCCTAGAAAAGTTTATTTTATTCTATTTTTCTTACATTTATTTACATGTGTATATATTATTTGGGTCACCTGTGCCACCCCCCCTCTCCCTAGGCAGAACCTTTTTGGCACTTTTGTTCTCCGATTTTGTTGAAGATAAAAAGAAAAACATAGCATTTTTGCTAGTTTGAGATGCAGATTACTATACAGGGTGATTCTTTGTGTTGTTTCCATACACTTGTGTATTACAACCCAAACTGGTTTTTAAAGGATGATTTAGGAGTGCAGGAGCGATCATTCCTTTTTGAAAAATACACATACACACACGCACACATACATCAGTGAAAGGATTAGATTATAGGTAACTTAGTTGCAATTTAGAAATTCACCTTCATCACATATATTATTACTTAATTGAAAGACTGTAAGTTATTTTTATTGTTTTAGAAATATGGTTGCAACCCTTAATGTGATCATTTAAGTTGCTATATTTTCACAATAGCTACATATACCCTAAGCAGTTATTATATTGGAAGTACTTCTTCCATTTGAGGTCATATGGCCGATTGTTTGGCAGTCATTGTTTGCCACTTCTGAAAAAGGAGTTTAATTGACTAGTATGTAGCCTAAAGTTAGATTAATTTCTGTTTGGGGATTATGCTCAATATTTTAATGTCTGCCACCAGATGGGAGTGATGCTGTCTCTGTTATATGGCCAGCTGTGTTGGCCATGCTTTGAAACTTGATTAATGTAGGTACATTTAAACAGAAAAAAAAAAAGTACCAAATCTCAGTGTTGTTTATAGTAACATAAATGTGGAATTATGTAGGGCACATGTATATCACTCACAAACAGTTTTACAAAATAAGTACAAAAATACAGAATCGAAGGAAAAAAAATCAACATTAATTTGATACATGGTACTGTTTTGTAGAGATGGAACCACTGTTTATCTTGTAAGTGTGGAAGTGACTGCTGTCTCTCAGAGTCTTCTGTGTTTAGCAAATGCACACCACCTTGAGCCATGCAATGAGTCACTTCTCTCCTCACCTTTGGAGCCTGCTGCTGCAGATCATAGATGTCCAATGCACTGAGGAATCATCTGACTGTGCTTAGCCTTACTACACTGATGGTTAAATGGCAGCTTCTGCCTTTGTTCTTTTCTCATTAGCCTGGGGAAAACAAAGTTAAATAGTAAAACATTATGGTGGCTTGAGAATATAAGCTAACTGTATTAATAATGATACAACTAACTTTTCTTCCATCAAAATACTTACTTTCAATAATTTCTAGGTTAAGTATAGTGGCTATTTTATGATCGCTAATAAAAGAAATTCCATTTAGTAGAAGATAAAACATAAGCTTTGAGCACTATGAAATGAATGTACTTTATATGCTATTTTGTTTATTCATTTTCTGATTTTAATTGTGAAATGCATTTTGCATTTTCCCTTACACTTTCCTAAGGCCCAAATCACCTCCTTTGGTTTCTCTTAAAAGCAATCATTTGGGGCTCACCCATAGCTGGCAGTCCAAGATGCTAAACTAAATGTTCTAAATTGCTTTCTGCAGAATCTTGTTTATGAAGTGTCTCCTGTTCTTGTTTAAAGAGGCACTCCTCTCCATGTATATGCAGCTAACCACAGAAAACCTAGATCCTAAAATGAGAAAAGAGGGAGAGATGTAAATGCTTCTGGAGTAGTTTCTAAGTGCCTCCTACCATCCTAAGTATTCCTGCAATTTTCATTTACTCTCTGAAAACTTGGTGAAGTCAACATTATTTTCTCCATCATATATGTGATAAAAGAGAGACTCATATGTAACAAAGGATCTAAGTTGAGTTAGAGTTCATGACTCTGAAACTCCTGGGTGAAATATGGACTTAAAATACTGAAGTTGCTATTATGTCACCCACAGAAAATGAAAGTCCCTTGTCCCTTTTCAATGATTAATGCATAAATTTAACAATAAATTTAAATTTATTTGGTTCAGCAATAAAAGCAAGCCTTAAAACTAGTTTCTTTCTTGTATTTTTCATTTCAGCGAATACTTAGCAATTATTTTCAATGGGAAAATGGAATTTAAAAGTAAATTTAGAAATGAAGATAATGTCAGAGAAGAATTATAACATTTTTTATGCTTGAAACAAGACAATTAGTGAAACCTTCTGCATGCTAATTCAAAATTCTCAAGGAAAATATTGTAGGGGATTAGCTAGCAAAATTGCTCCTAATTATTTTGGACAATATAGAAACCTTGTCTGAACTAGAGACAAAAAAATCCATTACGTGAAGCATGAGAATGCCAAGGATCGACAGAATTACACTTAACTCGGGAGGCTTTCAAATGGCAAGCTAATTAAAACTTGTCAGATACCTGAGATTGGGCATGTCAACATACCTGCTTTTCCTTTTCTTGTCATCCTTTTAAAGTACAAGAAGTAAGCTTTGCTTTCACAGAATTAAGGAGGGAAAGCCCAGTAAAAGCAATGGAAGATCTAACCAGTCATTTTTCTCCTGCTCTGAAAACAAAACTCTCAGTGCTTCTTTTGATATGGAAATGTTGGCTTTGGTGGCTCCTTTGTCATGGTGCTCATTTTCTACCATAGTGGCTATGCATTTTCAGTTTTTGTTTTATCTTGTTTCTCTACCCATGCTTTAAATATTCCTGTCCTTCAGGGATTAGACTTGATACTCCTCTTTTTTGTCTTGTTTTCTCCACCAATGATTCTACCTATTAGCTTTCACTGTCATAAGTATGCTGACAATACTGAAATTTCTATCTTCAGTTCACACTTTTTCACTGAGGTGAGCCTAGTCTCACACCTAATTATTTTTCTTGTTTCCTCTTCTTCCCAAATCTGCCTACCTTTCTTCAAATCCACTGCCAAAATCCTGGTCCCAAATCATTAAAGTCCTTTCTCAATAGGAGTAGTACAATGGCTTCTCAAATAATCCACCAACCCCAGTCTTCTTCCCTGCCTCTCTATTCACGGCACTGTTACCAGAATGATCACTGGAAACAATGTATAATTTGACCATATCATTTTTCTGCTTAAGAAGCTGCCATTATTACTCATTGCATTTTATGATAAAATTAAAATTCCTAACTATGCTCTGATTTGTTCCCCACCACAATTATCCAATACCCCCTTGTCACCATCCTCACGCCACAGAGTCTTTTCTCCCATGTCTTGGACATTGCAGTTATTGCTCTTTAGGTCTGAAATGCCAGCTTTCTGTTTCCTGATTGGTGCACTTTGATCTTTAGCCATGGTGTATCATTCCTCTGACTCAGAGACCCTTTCCTACTACCTTTTTTTTTGTGTGTGTGTGCATTACTCCTGTGTACTTGACTTGCTTCTTTCAGAGTAGTTATCCTTAACTATAATTGTCTTACTGTTTGTGTGAATTTTCTTTGACTTATACACTGGTTTAACACTCCATGAGGACAGGGAGTCAGTCTAATTCACATATTTATCTCTTCTATCTTGGACATAGGAAGTGTTTGGTAGTGCTTGTTGAATGATTAAATAAACCCTCTCCCCCTCAATACAAAAGCTATATTTTCTTTGTATGTTTTATTTTTCTGATGTTAGTTATTGGCAAAAATAAGTTATATGTTGCAGTGTTTGTTTTATGAAGACATTGCAATTTTAACAGTTGTTTGTTTTGGAGTTTCAAGAATGAAAATATTCCTTAACTTTTTTGAATTGTGTGTCAATGCTTTAATACCTAGTGGCCAAACTAAGCAATAATGTGTTTTCATATATTGAAATCTATAATATTTCTGTTCATAAGAAAAGGCATTGTACACATGTATACTGTATATGTTTATATATGATACATATGTTTGTATATCCATAGAGAAAATTAATGATTTCATAGTGAATATAAATAATCTATATTTTTCTTTACAAAAATAATTTTGCTTGACCTCGTATTTAGTGAATGTTTCCTTCTCAGTGATTACTATTCAAAAACATTTTACAATTTAAATATTATAATGTGCAAAATAATCTTCAACATTAACATTTCTCAAAACACTATGAACTTTTTATTCAAACTGGCATTCAAATACAGATTCCATATACAACCATTATTATTTGTGCCCCTTAGTTGACTTTCTATACTTTGTACATATTTTTCTTGGCCCGACATTTATTATTAGCAGTAAATCTCTGTTGAAAACTGGAAAGATGGTCTTTTTGATGGCACAGTAAGTGCCCTTCTCTGATAAATGGGAAACTTTCTTGGTCACACATCTCTCTCGTTACTAAGAAGAGAGAGTGAACAATTTATTGGAAAAAGCACAACTGCAAATTTTTACTACTTTGTACTGCCTTTCAAGTATGGTATATTTGATATATTGTAAGAACTTTTGTAAATGCCACATTGTACCCCCACCCAGCACAACAATAAAAACATTTTTAAAAAAGTGTAGTTTTAAGACTTAATGAATTTACAGTCATGTCATTTTTATTGGTCAATCCTGTTTTGTGCCTTATGATTCCAAGAGTTGATGATAATTGCCATATTTTTTCTTGGGATTAGAAAAATTGAAAGGAGGAGTAGAAGAATGCTTAAATTTAAAAAATCTCCTGCAGCATGTTAGATGTAAAAAGAAAAAAGTATAAATTACTTGAATATGATATTATTATGAAATATAGCTATTATTGTAAATGTACTACGGAGCCCTGTGGTAATGGCTGAGATGGTAATTTCATTCTAAACTGCATTTTTCAATGGTTTATTTAACACAACTCCCAATTTACACTGTTGCCTGAAACTCCTCAAGCTTGTTTTCATTCCCTAGGGGAATTTTGTAAAGAGATTAGATAGAAGTCCCTTTAGCTGACTTACTCAAGCAGGGTAAAAATAATTTCCCTCAACTATTAGAAATTCTGGAAAATTTTGGTTACTTACTTACATACATTTTTAAATGTTTCCCAAACCTTCTCTTATCATGGGCATCTTTCCCAGAAAGGACAGACACTGTAACTTAAAGAACCACTTAAATATTTAAAATAGGTAAACATTCTAAAAGGTTAAAATTTTAATGACGGGAAAAAATTTTTATTCAGTATGGCTCAAATCAGATTACTTTGGTAGACTGACTTTAAAAGGATGCCAAGTTTATTTTAATTTGCAAACTGCTATTTTATAAAAATAGGTAGATAGTTTGTTAATAGAGTTTACGACTGATTTTTATGTCATGAGACTCTTAGTATTCTCATTCATTCGTGTTAATCTTTATCCTATTCACCACTCTTTGAGATACTCAAAAGAAAAAAGAATGTTGTTTTTGTGGTTTGTGTGTGCTGCTAGGATTTGTCACCACTGTTCAAAAAGTCATAGATGTTGAACCACACAAATATGGATGATACTGATACCTGTGGACGTAGGAAATTTTCTAATATAAGTTTAAAAATTTTTAGATATAACCTGAATATGGTTTTAAGGTGGCTAACTAATATATATGAAAAAATATGACTGGAAAGGAAGTAACTTCCAGAGTAAGATACAGTCGATAATTGAATAAGAAAAGCTTATATCATGAAAAGCATCTCTAAAATTTCTCTACTTGGTTTGAATGCTATGGCAGAGTCCAGGAAACTTGTACACATGTTTCTTTTTTGTGATTAGAACTTTATTGTCACCAGATTCCCTTCCAAGAAGGTGTACAACACATTGACTGAGTGTTCCCAGGCCTGGCGGAGGAAAGCCTTCTGTGTGTCACCAGGGCCTCTCCCTTTTCAAGGCTTGATGCAAATGAATATAGTGTATGAAAAACCACATGTTGAAGCTGGTGGAGACAGAAGATGGAAGGAGCCTGGAGCACTGAATTCTGAACTTAGAATACTTACTTAGACTATGTTTGTTACAGCACTTAATATCTTTTCAGTTGTATAGCATATACCAGAATAAAAATCTGTTACGCATGGTAGAAATTCATTTTTCACTCATGTAAACAGCCAAAGTAGACTACTCAAGGTGTACATTACTCTTATCCACAAGATAGATCAGGAATTCCCCATGTTGCTCAGATGTCTTGCCATCCATCACTCCCTGTAGTTTGTGCTTATCTTTGTTGTTTTTGATCACTTATCATCAATATATTTTTGTCTTACATGCTCAAAGCAGGAAAAGTAAATACAAAATATGCCCCTTTCTTATAAGGGTGACATCTGGATATCACATTTTTTCCTTCTGCTGATAGGTTATTGATGAGTACATAGCTAAACCTAGCTGCCCAAAAGGCATAAAGTTGATGGTTCTATAACCTCACAGAGATAAACATATTGTGTCTCTGGACAGTCTTTGTGGCACTGGATGTATCCTTATCTTCAATTCTGTGATTCTGATACATAATGGGAATTTCAAGCCATATAATAATTCTGTGGATTTCTAGGAAGCAGAAAATCCACAAGGCAACCTAACTTCCAGTGATCAAAAATAGGAGTCCTTCTGCACTGTGACTTCATGTGCCCAAACAGAAAAGAAGCCACCAACAGTAGTATGTATTTCAGTGGATTTATTTCATCCTTCCCCTCCCTCCCTCCCTCCCTTCCCTCTCTTTCTTTTTTTTCTTTTTTTCTTATTGTACTGGGGATCTAACCCAGAGGCTTACACATGCTAAGCAAGCACATTACCAGTGGGCTACATTCCCAACCCAGAGCTCCCTTTAACATGCAGGTTGAGTAATTCAAAGCACACAACATGACTATTTTCAATTATCCTCAGAGTTTAGGAAAATTATCCTCAAGATCATAATTTTTCATGATGAAGAAACCAAATCAAAAAAGTAGAGTAATTAGATAATAACTTCAAATAATAGGCAAGTGAGAAGAAATTAAAATTAATAAGAAAAAAAGGAGACTGGCTAAAATATAAGTGCTGTCAGGAGACATCAGGACGTATTAGAGAAGCAAAACAAAAATTAAAGTTGTTAATCATGAATAAGCAAAAGTGAAAAACGTTTTGGAAAATTTGTGAAGAATTGTGATACTTGGGAAACATGCAGAGGAAAAATTTGTAAATGAGGTAATTCGTGTTTTTTTTTCTCTTTGAAACTTGATAGGTGATGTCTACCTGAACTAAATACCCATCAAGAAAAAGAAAAAAAAAAAATTAAAAAGGCCACCAAGTCTTAGCTGGAAAGATATATTATACCCACCTATATTGTGTGCAACATGGTTACAGAGAAGGTATTCTCTTGAGTGAGACCTTTCTTATCAACAGGAGAATTTACAATAATAATAATTTTATTTTCAAGATTTATAGAGGGCTAGGGAATAGCAATACAGTATTTTAGCATGATTTTCTCCTATATAAGCCTCTGGAGATGGAGGGAAGGAAGGGCTGAGGCCTCAGCTTTAACTCTTTTTCTTTTTTTAAATGAAGAACAAATCTCAAGAAGGAGTCCAAGGGATGAAGCAAAGTTTCTTAAAAAACTATATAGATTTCATTTCTGGATCTTTTTTCAGGGGTGGGGTGGGGGACATCAGAGTGTGAACTAAGGGTTTCCTGCTTTTTAGGCAGGATTCTACCACTTGAATCAAGCTTCTAGCCCACTTTTTGTCTTGCCATCCATCACTCCCTGTAGTTTGTTGCAGCCTGGACTGCAGAGATTTTTCTAATTTACTTTTCCTAACATCGCTGGAATGGCAGGCATGCACAACCACACCTAGCTTTTTTTCTGTTGAGATGTGGTCATGCAAACTTTTTTGCCCAGGCCTGATCGCTCCCAATTACCTTGTGTTATAGGCATGAGGCACTAGCACTGAGCTTAAACCTGGATTCTTTTAAAATTAATTATCTCTTGGTGCTGGGGTATAATTCAGTAGTAATGCCTTTCTAGCATGCACAAGACCCCTGGGCTCTATCCCTGGCACACACACACACAAAAGAACCAACCATATCTTGTAACTCTGATAAATTGCACAATAGAGTACCTCAAAATGTACTGACACTTGTGGCAGGTTTCATGTCTATCACAGTCCTTCATAATGTCTTTTGACTTTGACACCTGCCCCCAGTCTTTATATTCATGCTCAGAGAGATAGACCAATCCTATCTGAATCTGTAAAGTATCTGAATTTCAGATACTTTTTTTTTTTTACAATTTAACATTTTTTGACGTTCTTATTAATTGTTTTATTTGTTTATTAGGATTGGGGTTTGAACTCAGGGCTTCATTCTTGCAAAACAGGCATTCAACTGTTTGAGCTATACCTGCAGTCCAAGGAGCACTCAAGCTTAGCTCTTTTTTTTTTGTTTTTGGTGGCACTGGGGTTTGAACTCAGAGCCTCATGCTTGCTAGTCAGGTGCTCTATCACTGGGGCTACTCTGCCAGCTTTGAAGTTCTTTTGAATTAATAGTCATCCATTGGGAGTTTGTTGAACTCTTTGTTTTTAAATAAGTGAAATTCTGAAGTTCTCTATTAATGCATCCTGGCAGGAATGGATTAAGTCCAAAAACTTTATGATGGGAAGTCATATAAAAGATAAATTCTCAAAATAGAATTATAATTCACCATTCATGTCATATCATTCTACATAACATGAGAATGGATTACACCTTTGTATGCTAATAGCAACTTATTTTATTACTAGCTATTCATGTAGAAGCATAATCAATCTTAGTATACTGAGTGGCTACTAGATATTGAATTTTTTCCAGAAAACATTTATTAATATATTCAAGTTTGCACAGCAAATTAAGCACATCTGTGAAAACTATAGAAAGAGATGATTAGGGAATGAGAACCAGTTCATTGAATATTCTTTTCTGTTCTCAAAATAGTGCTTCACTTTCTTTCCTCATAAAGGAAATGTACCATCCAGACACTAGTGAGCCACAGTGTATATATCTCTTCCCATAATTTCAACTGCTATTAAAACAATAAAAATAATATTTGCTGTTGAAAATAAATGACATATATTGCTAAGTTAAGTGGTTAAAATCTGCCTCCCTTTTCAGAATATAATGTAGCCACAATCTCCAGATTGTGGGTTAACTTTTTGAACATAGGCCATAAAGTTGATTGCAGTATTATTCTGAGATTGTAAATATTCATTTAAACCAAAAGTTCAACTGAAGTAGAAGAAGGACATGGAAGATCTACCCATGAGGACTAGATCATTACACACAGATTGAGAAAAAGTGGATATAGCTATTTGTGTATCCCCACCTCCCCATTAAACAAGGTCTCTGATGTGGAGCTGCTGACAGAGAATGCTTACATTTGGAAGTATTCATAAGTTTTTGAACTATTTCATATTTTCATCTTTTATTGGATGTAGCCTCATTTGACAACTATCATTAAGAATGATGTAATTAAACCAGTATGATGATAATTATTTTTCTCATTTTTTTACATTTTTTAAAAATTATCTTAGTTGACACATACTAATTGTACATAATTCTGGGATATACTGTGAAAATTTCATTCATGTAAACAATTTAGGATAATCAAATCAGAAAAATTAGCATCTCCATCTCCTCAAACAATGATTACTTCCTTGTGCTGGGAACCATGGAACTCCTCCCTTTTAGCTGTTTATAAAACATAAAATAATTTATTCTAAACCACTGTCACTTTACTAGGATTTATTACACCTTTCTAATTGTATTTTTATAGCAATTCTCAGATCTTCTTCTATTTTCTTTTCCCTTACTCTTCCTGGTCACTAGTGACCACTATCCCATTCTCTACTTCCATGAAATCAGCTTTTGTAGCTTCCACATATGAATGAGAACTTGTGATATTTGTTTTTCTGCACCTAGCTTATTTAACTTAACACAATGACTTTCAGTTCCACCCATATGCCTATATATGACAGGGTTCCATTCTTTTTATGATTGAATAATATCACATTGTGTTTATTTGCCACATTTTCTATATCTGTTAATCTATGGATAGATACCTCAGTTGATTCCATATTTTGGCTACTGTGAATAATGCTGCAACAAACATGGGAGTACCAGTATCTCTTTATCATACTGGTTTAATTTTGTTTGGATATATACATAGTAGTGGGGCACTTGGATCACATGGTTGTTCTATTTTTAAGTTTTTGAGGAACCTGCATGCTGTTGTCTATAGTGGTTGTACTATTTTACATTCTCATGAAGAGTGTTATAAGAGCTTTTCTTTCTGTGCATCCTTAACATCCTTTGTTAATTAATTTTGGTTTTTTTCACATCTTTTTGATTGTAGCCATTCTACTGGGATGAGATGCTATCTTATAATGTTTTTAAACATTTTTTATTGTTGTGCTTTATGGGGGTAAATTGTGACATTTACAAAAGTTCTTACAATATATCAAATATATCATACTTAAATTCTCCCCTTCCAACATTCTCCTTTATCCCTCCTCCCCCCATGCCTGGAATAGTTTCCACAGGTATCATTTTCCATTTACACACATATATGCACAGCGTTTGCATTATATTTACCTTCCCACACTTTTTCCCTGCCTACTCCCCCTCCCACTGGTACCAGTCCCCCCAAGACAGGACCTGTTCTGCCCTCCTGTTTGTTCTCTGATTTTGTAAAAGAAAAAATGACATTTTTGTGGTTTTGCCTGATGATTACTGATGTTGAGTATTTCTCATATACTTATTGGCTATTTATACATCTTTGGAGAAATGTCTACCCAGAAAATTTGTTCATTTTTCATCAGATTATTTATATTTTTGCTGTTTAGTTTTTTAGATGGTTATATATTCTGCATATTAATCCTTTGTTAGAGGAAATGTTTGAAATATTTTCTTTCATTATGCATGTTGTCACTTCACTCTGTTTACTGCTTACTCTGCTATACAGAAGTTTGTTATTTTGATATTATCTCACTTGTCTATTTTTGTTTTTATTGCCTGTGCTTTTGGAAACTTATCCAGAAAAATCATTGTTAATTCTGATAGTCTTGAAGTGTTTCTACTATGTTTTCTTTTCTATTTTTGTGGGGGGATACTGTGGTTGAACTCAGGGCCTCGCACTTGCAATGCAGGTGCTCTATCACTTGAGGCACAGTGATAGACAAATAAGGAAAGCAAAAAGAGCTCCTTTTCAAATAAGGTCTCCTTTTATTACCTGGTGGCCTATACTTCTGGTGTAGTTGAAATGACAGGCTTATGTCACAGACCTAGCTTTTTATTAGGTGAGATGATGTCTTACAGATTAAAAGTCTAGCAAAAATCCCTGGCTGACCCAAAGATGGATAGGCCTGATTTCCTCCTCTGGTGTAGGTGGGATGACAGAAGTGAGTCATTGTGCCTGATTCTCTATGTTTTCATCTAGTGGTTTCAATCACAGGTATTTTGTTTAGATCTTTGGTGCACTTTTTTTTTTTTATAGTGAGAGGATATGAGTCTACTTGTGGGTATTCAGGTTTTCCAGCACCAGTCACTGAAGAGACTCTTTTGTCTTTAATATATGATTTGGCACCTCTGCAAAAGATCAACTGGCTGTAGATGGGTGGATTAATTTCTGAGTTCTTTGTTCCATTACAGCTTTTATGCTAGAACCATGCAGTTTTTTTTTTTTAAATTGTAGCTTTTTAGTATATTTTGAAGTGAGGCATTGTGATACCTCCAGCTTTGTTCTTTTTGCTCAAGTTTACTTTGGCTATTTTTGGGTCTTTTGCATTCCATTTGAATTTTAAGATTTTTTAATTTCTGTAAAGAATGTCTTTGGTATTTTGATTAAGTTTGTATGTTGCTTTTGGAAACACGGTTATTTTAACAATATCAACTCTTTCGATTCATCAACATGAGTTGTCTTTCCATTCTTCTGTGGGGGGGGAGTGGGTGGTAAGGCAGGGGGTGGGGGCAGGGGGGAGAAATGAACCAAGCCTTGTATGCACATATGAATAATAAAAGAAAAATGAAAAAAAATGAAATTTCCAATGTAGATGTCATTGATTTCCTTAATTAAATTTATTCCTAGGAATTTTATTTTTGTACCTATGTTAATGGTACAAAAAAGGCCTATGTTTATTTTCCAGCTTGACTGAGTTTGTTCATCAGTCCTAGTAATTTTTGGTAAAGACTTTAGTTTTTTTAACATATAAAATCATGTCACCTACAAAATATAGATCATTTCGAATTTGGATGCCCTTTGTTTCTTTTTCCTGTCTAATTACTCTGATTAAGTATTCCAGTACTACGTTGAAAGGAGTGACAAAAACGAACATCTTGACTTATTCTAGAACTTAGAGGCCATTTTTTTCAGCTTTTCCCCATTCAGCATGCTGTTGGCTCTGTGTTTGTCATACATAATCTTTGTTTTATCAACATATGTTCCTCCACACATACTTTGTTAAAGGATTTTATAAAAAGATCAAATTTTATTGAATGCTTAATCTTGATTTCCTGAGTTGATAATCTGGTTTTTATCCTTCACTCTGTTGTTATGATGTATTATATTTATTGAACCATACTTTTGTTCGTGGGATAAATCCCACTTGACCATGATATGTGATCTTTTTGATATGTGATTGGGTTTGCTTTGCTAGTATTCATTGGGAATTTTTACATTTGTATTCATCAGAGATATTGGTCTATAGTTTGTGTTCTTGTCTGGCTTTGTTATAAGGGTAGTGTTAGCTTTTTAGAATGAGCTTGGAAGTTCTTCCCCCTATCAGTTTTTAGGAATAGCTTGAGAAGAATTTATGTTAGTTTTTCTTTAGAAGTTTGATAAAATTCAATAGTAAAGCTATCTGGTCCCAGACTTTTATTTGATGGGAGAGTTCTAGTTATTGATTCATTATTTACTCTTTATAATATTTACTTTTTTAAAATGTCTTAATGGTTCAAGTTGATGTTGCAAGTGCCCAGAAGGTAATAAATTTCTTCTAAATTTTCCAATTATTTGGTATGGAGTTGCTCATAATAATTCATTGTATCATTATGATCCTTTGTATTTTTGTGCTATCAGTTGTAATGTCTCCTTTTGTATTACTGATTTTATTTATTTGGTTCTTTCTCATTTGGGGGGCTTAGTCTAGCTAAAGTTTTGTCATTCTGTTTATTTTTTTGAAACACCATCCCATCCTTTCAATGATCTTTTGTATGAGTTAATAGTCTTTGATTATGTACACTTGGACCTGTGTTTTTTCTTTCTGCTAACTTTGTTTTGGGATTGTTCTTGACTTCATTGTGTCTTGAAGTGCATCATTAGATTTTTTTTAAACTTTTCAATATTTTCTTGACGTAGGCACTTACTGCTATAAGCCTGTCTCTTAGTACTGCTTTTCCTGTCCCCTATAGGTGTTTTTTATGCTGTGTTTCCTTTTGTTTAATTTAATTTGCTTTCAGGAAAGTTTAAAATTTTCCTTTTGATCTGTTTCTTTACTCATTGGTCATTCAACAGTATTATTTAACTTCCATGTTATTTGTGCAGTTCCTAATATTCCCTTTGTTGATATCAATTTTATTTCATTGTGGTAAGAGAGAATACATGGAATGATGTTTTGAATTTGTTGAGACTTGTTTTGTGGTCTAACATGGTTTATCCTTGAGGATGTTCAATGTGCTGTATAATCTGTAGCTGTTAGATGAAGTGTTTAGTAAATGTTTATGTTCTATTTGGTTTTTGTAGAGTTGAACTCTGATTTTTCTTTGTTGATTTTTCAGATAGATGATATGTCCATTGATGAAAGTGGTGTTTCAGTTCCACTGACAATAATTGGTATTGGAGTCTGTTTCTCCCTTTGAATCTGATAATGTTTCCTTTATATAGTTATATAGTTATATGACCTGGTGGTGCTGGATGTACATAAACATTTACAAGTTATTTCCTGGTCTTTAATTTGTCTTTTTAACATTGTATAGTGACTTTCCTTATCTCTCTCTCTTTTTTTTTTTTTACATTACTTAAAATCTATTTTATCTGATGCAAGTTTAGCTACTCCATCTCATTTTTGGTTTTGTTTTGCATAGAATATCTTTTTTAAATCTCTTTACTTTTGATCTATGTGTGTTTAGTGTTTAATGGTGAAAAGTTTTTTGTAGGTAGCATATCAATTGATCTTCTTTAAAAAAGTCTATTTATCCAGTCCTAATCTTTCCTTGAGGAGGTTAATCCATTTATATTCAAGGTTATTATTGATGGACCAGGACTTACTCCTAAGATTTTGTTATATTTTTCTGATTATTTTGTAAAATCTTTGTTTCCTTCTTCTTCTCTTATTGGTGTATTTTTTTTGTATTCATAACGCTTGATTCTCATTCTCTTTTGTGTATCTTCTCTATCAGGGAGTTTTATACTTTCATGGGTTTTCAGGATGGTAGATAGTGTCCTTTCATTTCTAGGTGCAGGACTCCCATAAGCATTTCTTATAAGACTGATCTGGTGGTGGTAAATTTTCTCAGTTTTTACTTGTCTTGAGAAGAATTTCTCTTTCATTTCTGAAGATTAACATTTTTAGTGGTATCCTTTCTTGGAATTTTTTTTTAATTTCAGGACTTTGAATATGTTATCTCTTCTCTCCTGTTCTGTAGGTTTCTGTGTGGAAATCTGCTATTAGCCTCATAAGGATTCTCTTTTATGTGACTTGATGTTTTTCTCTTGCTGTTCTTAGAATTCTCTCTTTTGTCTTATACTTTTGAAAGTTTAACTATAATATGCCTTGGGGAGGACTTTATTGGCCTTTCATGTTCCTAGCCCTGGATGTCTATATCATTTCCAAGACATGGAAGGCTTTGGCTTTTATTTTGTTAAACTTATTTTCTATTACATCATTTCTCTTTTCCTTCTCAAAAAAAAAAAAAACACAATGCAGCCATTTGTTTACTAAATGGTATCCCATAATTCTTATAGGTTTTCTTCTCCTTTTCCTTCGTCTTATTTTTCTTTCCTCCTTCCCTTCCCCTTCCTTTCCTCTCCCCTTTTTCCTTCATCCTTCCTACATACCTTCCCTAACCCATCCTTTCCTCTGCCCTTCCCCTTCTGTTTTTCCTCTGTTTTCAAGCTCAGACATTCTTTCTTTAGTATGTTGTTGAAGCTTTCAATTACATGATTCCTTTTAAAAATCTGTTTTTATCAAACTACTCATTCAGATCATAAATAGTTTTTTCCTTGATATCTCTAACACATACCTAGTATACACTAAAGCTCTCCCTCCTACACTCCTATATAATAGCAGCTACATTTTCTTTGTTTTGGCAGAGCTAAGTGTGCCAGGCACCTGAAGTCAACCATCTTGTAATTGCTAAGGGTATTATATGAGAAATAACAGAAGTGTTGGATAACACAGGATTGGCCATATATCTGGTAGTTGAAATTGCCAAATGCATACCTTTTAGGTTTCCTCTCACTGATGCCCTCCACTCTAAAATAGCATGTTAAACTGTGGATGGTAGCTCATGCCTGTAATCCTAGCTACTTGGGAGGCAGAGATCAAGAGGATCATGATTTGAGGACGGCTCAGGGGAAAAATTTCATAAGACCCCATCTCCACCAATAAAAAACTGGGCATGATGACATTCACCTGTCATCCTAGCTATGTAAGGAAGCAGGAATAGAAGATTTGAGGTCTAGGCCATCAAGGGCATAAAGCAAGACCCTATCAAAACCAATGCAATGAAGGGCTAGCGAAGCTGTTAAAGTGATACAGTGCCTGCCTAGCAAGTGCAAACCCACAGTTCAGCACCTAGTACCACCAAAAAATAAAAAAATAATAATATGTTTGAAAGAAAGGAAAATTTGATCTTTTAAGTCAATCTGATCTCTTAATAGACTAACATATCGATACATAAATTTAGACCTATTTCAATGTTTGTTTGCTTAATCATTTGGGTGACTTATGTTTCCAATTGTGAAATTTTTTTCTGTGAATTAATAATCTTAATTCTAAAAATACTAATATTTAATTTTTGGAGAAAGTTAATATATTGACATAGTGGTTTTGGATTAATTGGAGTTTGATTGGCCAAAACTGAGATTTGTGGCTAGTGCTTCTGACTTTGGATCATGTACTTGATTCTGTCGCCGTCATGTTTAAACTTTGAAGGTTAATTTTAGTTTCAAGATATTTCTGTTTTGTTCCATGTCTTACTTTATAATTCATATCTCCTTTTCTGCCCTCAAAATCAAGACTGTAAACAATTTCCTCACAGTTTTTGGCCAACATCTTAAGTCACATCACTGGATAAAAAGCTGAGAATTGGAATGTGTGAAAGTGAAATACGCTCCTCTGGCTCCTCTGCTTACACGCCTGAGAAGCAAGAGTGTCCTTGTTAACTGCTTTCTGCACAGTTTGAGATAGTGATGCAAGGGGCACAGTGAGCAAACAAATGAGGTGGACCTTGAGAGAGGCAGCACTGAGTGCTCTGCCCTTAAGGAGATGATGCTGTTGCTTGACGGAGGACTTTTTTGTACTCTATATATACTGTGTTTAAAATGCAATTAGGAACAGGAAGCAGAATGAAGTGAAGTCCCAATACAGGCCAGGCTGGATCATGGGGCATGCATTTGACTTACTTTAACTCAGCATAGCTAAGTGCCAGCATAAAAGCATTCTGTGCCTTCATACTCGTTCCATATTCTGGTTCCCGAGTATTCCTTCCACCCCAATATACTCTGCCTCTGGAATCTGCCTGTTAATCCTTTTCCATCCATTTATCATCTTGGAAAGGGCCTAAAAGATAACAAGAATCTCTGAAGAGTAAAGCATGTAGTTTTGAGTTAGGAGAAAGTCAGAGAAGGTAAAATTCTCAGAATGAAGGAAACCAAGAGTAAGTTTACACATTTATCTTTTAAAAAGGAATGGACTTTCTAAAGTGGCTAAAAAAGCAATGAGAAATAAATGTGATACTGCCTTGAAACCTCTTATTGCATGGCACATTGTAAATGCTTCATACATTTTTACACTATTAGAAGAAATACCCTGATTGTTCTAGTAGTTATAGTTAGGATAAATGAGATCTGAAGACAACACGAGCATCACCAAGTTTTTGTAGGTCTGATTACTGGGTGATTTTCCTTTTAGATGGAATCTCACATTGCCCGTGGATCACATGTGCCATGGGGGCATCTGAAGTTAAAATTCTTTCTTTTCTAAAGGCAAACTAAAAATAAGTGCATAGAGAATGGAAGATAAACAAGTACAAAGCCGGCCAATTAATTTACAGCTCAAAAGAACAAATTTAGTTTTCTCTATAATGCACATTTTATGACCTAAATAAATACCAGTTTTCTGGAACAGCAAGTTCTTTTTTAAAAATGTGTCTTACAAGTTGATGGGTGTCAAAAGCCCTGTGGCCAAGATTTTAATCCTCGAAGGTTAACAAATTTCCTGGCCCCTAGTGGGATTCTTGAAAGACACAGATATTCAGCCATCACTTACTACATCCATTAGCCATGGCACTGTGAAAAGTCAATAGGAAAACATTTCTACAGCAAAAAAACAAACCGGAATTTTAGAAATTAGTCATTCATTATTATTAACGATCATCAGCATCTTTAAGGCAAATTTAATTGGGTTAAATAGAATAGACTAAAACATGAATAGAAAAGTCCAGTTCTTTTTATTTTAATTAGTTCTGAGAAAACTTGACATTTTTGTAGAAATGTCACAGAAAAAGAAGAAAAATCTTACCATAAAAGTGAACTTTTTTGAAAAATATGAATATAATATAATTGTTTTGTGCTTTTTTTTCCTAGTACTTAAAAAAATACAGTACTGAGTATTACACTGTTTAACAACAGATTGTTTTGTGTCATGGTTGGTTGACAGTGCACATTTTTGTTCTTTCTTTGTGGTTTTTAAGACTTACTAGTTTCCTTTTGAGAATGAAAACACTTTTATGTTAAATTTAAAATAAGGGTTTACCTTTGCTGTGCATGGTGGTACATGCCTGTAATCCCAGCACTTAGGAGGTAGAGGTGGAAGGACGGTGTGTTTGAGGCCAACTTGGATGATAATAGCAAGTTGCAGGCCACCATGGTCTAAATAGTGAGATGCTATCTTAAAAAAAATAAAAGAGAAAAGAAAAAAAAGGAGGGTTGACTATCTTTTTTTCATTGATATCATTGAAGTAAATGTTTACTTTTGGAAGAGTAACTATAATTCCATATTTTCTCACAAAACAATACAAATTGTTATGTGAATTTTTTTGTGTGTGTGAAATTTATGAGGCTCTAAGAGATGAAGACAGCCATAAATGGATGTGGCTAATTTTTTTGTAATTGAATTTGTGGTTTTTTGTCATTGTGCTTGGTGGGAGTACATTGTGGCAATAAAAAGTGTAGTATTCAATGACCTTTTTCAGTATTTTTAGGTAGAGTAATGTTTTGTGAACTTGTAAAAAAAAAGAGCAACCATTTACATTATATAATACATTAACCTTTTTGTGAAGCTGTGAACATGTGTTTCTAGCATTTCTTCTGAGTATGTAATTTACTTCCAGGGTCTTTTTTTGTATGATTGCATTCACATTCCCTTTAATATGCCTGTTTTCCTTAAACTGCCTTTACTTCTGCTCTGTTTCATTTCTAAATAAGCCACAGTTAATCCTTATACTCATTTTTCGCCTTGTGAATGTCTTCTCTTTTGTGGCCCAAATGCTAATTCAGCCACTGATTATTGAACCTCTAACATGGACAGATCAATTTCTCAGGCTTGTACAGTGATTCTGAGACTTTAGTATGTAGGGGAGTCTGGGAGTTCAATTAAATTCAGGCTCTAGGGCACCATTTCCTGAGTTTTAGATTTGGTAGATTTGAGGTGATACATGACAATTTGTGTTTTACAGAACTGTCCTTTGTGATCTGATGCATGTTGTTCCTGAATCCCATGCTGAGAAATGGTAGATTCAAACAAATATGCCCTCTTGATACCCATGCAGTTCTTAGAATATCACTAGCCTATTTTGGAGAAAACTTCTTGAGAAAGTAGATATTGAGCTGAGTCTGGAGGGTAGATTTTTATTTATTTGTTTAATTTTTGAGAGAGAGAGAAGGCAACATTCATTTTAAGGAGAAATACTGTATTCCAGACCCCTCTCATCTTTGCTGTTCTGTGAATTACCACTTTTCAAAGAACTCATGGGACAAGAAAGAATGGGTAAGAAACTTCTAAGTGACATGATCCCATAGTAAGTCATAATAAAAATGACAGTAAGATATTGAATAAATAGGGAACATTTAAAAAAATGTTCTCTAATTAAAAAAATCTATTTGCTTTTAAGATGGGGAGATAAGAGATACTAAAAGTAAGTGTCTAATGAGAAAAGATAAATATTTTTGTGGCAGATACCACTAAAATATATACACTATCCTGTTTTCACTGGACATTTTTTATTTCACTGAACAACTAAAACTGAAATTAAAGAAACAATGGTCCGTCTCTTAAAAGCACTGGCTTCTGAGTTTTCTTCCAAAGTTTCTATGATACTGTCAGTTGGGATCTACAGCACAAGCCATATTTATTAGCAGAGTTTGCATGTGCTATTTTAAACAATTCTAGTTGTTAACAGAATATGTTATGTACCATTAATTTCCTTATTACTAAGTATCTCATATAGAACAGTAGTTGTATGTTAAAAAAATAACAGCTGGGATATTATCAGTGAATTGGTTTTTTTTATATCTTTGAATTAATTATAATAATGAGCACCTACTCAGTGATGTAAAATGTGAGGAAACAATAAATGTCATGAATTTAAGTATGCAAACTGAATTGATTTCTTTGCAGTTTACTTTTAGCTGAAGGAAAATAGGAGAAATAGTTGTCTAATGCCTTAACAAAAGTCATTGTAATAAAAGAACTGCAGGTGTATAATTGGTATTGATTCAAATTGTAAGAAACCAATATCACCTAATTTTATGTTTGAGGATTATGCATATTTCTTGGTAAAACATTAATGGATTTAGGATTCTGATCAAGACTGTGGAAAAAACATCTAGCTAATGTTGAAATAGGCTTTATTCTTCTCTTAAGAAAAGACATATGTTGACATTGACTCTGAAAAAGTGTTTAGTGCTTAAAATTACATAATTGCTTTGTAGTTTATAAGAAACAAATACATGACTTTATCTGATTGATTCTATTTTTTAACTAGGTTAATTTTTATTTTCAAGCATTGATATTTCTTCTTATTTACCAAAATATTAATAACTGTGAAAAATGAGATATTTCTTTAATTCATTGATTTCAAAAACAACTGTAGAAAAATCAGGAAACTTGGATATTTGCTTTTTCATCATTTGATCTTTCAGGCCTAGAAGGATGTTTGCATTTAGTAGCTACTCAGTAAAAATTTCCAGAGTGAATGAATGAATGCTTCTGACCTCACTATTTTACCTTTAAAGTATAAGAATGTAACTTTTTTCTGTAACTAAATTTAACATCTATTTTAATTCCATATTAATTTTGTGAGGAAGACACATATTCTTAATTCTAGATTCTCCTTAGATGCTACTGGACTTACATTTCTCAGGACTTTATGAAGTGACAAGGTATTAGATTGGCTATCTTGCCTTCAATGTTCCTTGTATGTAAGGGCATCCCAAAAGAGGCTCATTGACCTACCTGGCTCCAGCACTCCATTCATGCAGATAGGTCCCTGCTGAGTGAGCCCTTTGACTTCTTTTCATCATAATTAACTAAGCACATATTACAGCTTCCTCTCCATCACAATCCTGGAAATGACAAAAGCCAGGAATAAATAAATAAATAGATGTTTAAATAGCTGAGTTTGAGTTTTAAAAATTGGGATATTTTGGTGAGTCAGAACTGTGAAGAATCCTCAAAAAATAGGAGAGGAATGAGAACTCTGTGGGTACCAGCAGTGGCCAGGCTGAGACCAGGGCAATAAAGGACTGATTTTAGGGAGTAGGCAGCTACTTCACAAGCAGATGTCACTTCCCTCCTGGGCCCAGCATGAGTACTATAGTTTTCCATGTCTAATTGAAAGCAGCAAGTATAGGAGCTTGGTTTCATGGAGCCAAGGTGGTATTCTTGAAGCTGGATGAGTGTTCACAGCCTGGAGTTGTATGGCACATCCATGCCCAGCTGATGAGCTCTGGAGGTGATTGCCAGCACCACTAATCTGCGACTGTCATTGAATGCTCAATCCAGAAGCTACCTCAGGCCTCTGCCAAACAACTGGACAGTACAAATGAACATAGAAGACAGTGAAAGAGAGGATCTCAACTTTAAATATGAGTACATAACCAGGTATTCACAAGCATTTGAGGAATGTCTACAGTATAATTAAAATAGCAAACCCAGGGCCCCCAGAACAGAAAAAAATTTATACTGAGATGTGAGAAACTCTGAAAAGCTTTAATACATTACCTAGTTAGACTGATGTCTTCTTGGGTGATCTTACTTGTTCCCTTAAGCTTTGTTTTGGAAAGAGAACACAGGGTCCTCCTTTTGTGGGAGTTTCTATTTGTTCACTCATTCCTAAAGGGGGAGGGTGACCCTTCATCAGGTTTGCCAAGTTCAGTATGTTTACATTAGTTTTCTAGGTGTAGTTATTCATTGTGTTTCTTTCCATAGTAAATGAGATAGTTACTCTACCTAAGTACTTTTGGGAAAGAGACAGGATTTAGGGCCCTTTTCTAGGAGGTCTGTGATCATCCCAACTGTCTGCCTTCCTCGTGGATGGAGGATCCTGTATGGAGGATGGTTACTCAGGCAGTCTGCCAAGTCTATTTTCTGTTCACTGAATCATGTCTTGGGACTGTCTTCTCCCTCTGTGTTTTGCCAAAGCATTGCTCATCCTAAGCACTTAGTCCATAGCTGATCTACATGAGGAAGAACCAACACATAAAAAGAAGAGTGGTAAAAAGCCACCCCCATACACATACATACCTCACATGCATGAATACATATCATGCAGATTAATATTTTAAACATGACTCACTACATCATTAAGTAGCCTTGTAGCCTTTAGTCAAATCTCTGAATCACTCTGTGCCTTTTATGCCTTGATCTGAAAAGTACCAGGACACTAAGATTTGTCCTGACATCAATGATAAAATCTTCAAGCTTTGAATCTGAAGCAACTTTGGAGATCAGTTTGTCCAGTCTTATACCCTATATCTGCCTTCTTTCTAAATACCTTTTCCATGTGATTGACCAGCCACTGTAACAGCATGCTAAAGAATGGAATAAATGGGAGAAATAAGAATAAAAATAACTTATAAACAATAAATGCAAAAGGTATGTTTGACAAGAGAGGAATGCAAGGAATTCAGAAGTCAGAGAATATTGAGAAATGATGAAGTGCCACTGAGTAACCCCATTTCTTGGACTTCTATGACCTGGGCATCTGTCCTTAGGAAAGACAGCTCAGATATTTTTCAACTCATTGAGGAATAGATGAAAATAACCAAATCAAACCATCCAGGACATGACTTAGTCTAGTACTTGGCTCATAGTAAGTTCACAGTAAATGCATTTGTTTTTATTCATTCTAATGTGATGCAGGAATTGAGGGAAGCAAACTATCAACATAAAGCAAATTCTAGATGAAAGCAGTTACTTTCAGAATATATTACCTTGTGTCCAAAGGTCTTCCATGGATTCATGGAAGCAGTTCCTACCCAATTGATTACTATTTTAATCTTCTTATTTTAAGCATTGTCACACTCTGGTAGAATGTCTCTCTCCCACTCATGTTCCCACCTTTGGTCCCAGTAATAGGATTTTCCCTGCCTGACTCCCAGAACCCCCATATTTACTATTTCTGCCTTGCCTAAGCTGAAGATTTCTCTCTGTCTAACTGGAGTCATTGATTGTTATCTCCTGGTTTGCTTGCACCTTTAAAGACAGAATTGTCTCCATGCTCCAAGAGTCTTATTGAATAACAAAATTTCACTTAGGCATTTGGGTCTTCTTGAAATACCCACTTGCCTCTCTTCTCCACTGTAAATACAAAAATGTTCTCTAAAAGGCAACATGTAAATCAAAACTTACAGCTGTATAGAAGCTACTGAATATCCCTTAACAGTTTCTGCAAAAAGCCCCCACTGGTTGGCGAGTTTGCATCCCTCCTTGATCCTTATGCCACATCCTTTTCCTACCATGTTCCCAAGTCCTTTTCTTTACTTGGCAGATACTAGGTGACTCACAAGTTCATTAGGACAGTCATGAAAGGTGTCCTGCTTTAGAGTCTCCACTTCTGATACCAGTCTTCTTGCCCCCAGCATGCTGCTATAAGCCTTTCATCTTGCTGAAACTTCTTTCTGTGATCCTTGGCTTGCCTCCCTGTGGGTTTTGTTTGTGCTCTGTGACAGCCTAAACTGTCTAGGTGAGTTCAGGCAAATATTTGCTACATAAGCATCTTCTGATTTTCCTAAAGTTTTAACTCTCTGTCCTTCAGGTTCTCCTTCAACTTGCCAGTAGACTTGCCCAAACTGCCCTTTAAGGTACCTGAAGCAAGAGGCAATAGAAGGGAGAGCAGCGAGTGTTTCAGTCTCCTCTCATTCACACTAGTGATATGCTGCAGTATCACACCTGACCCTCATTCATCACACGGAGACAATCTCCAGCCCCCTGTACCCACTTTGCAGTGTTTTTGTTCAGAGTAGGCTCTTTCTATATTAACTGGCAAAGCTTAAAAATTCCTCCAGGTACCACTGTAAGAACCAAAAATGTTCTGTAACAAATTGGGAAAGGAGAATGAGCAGCAAAAATAGAAGGGAATGCAATGCTAAAACATATTCCTCTTTTAGAAACTTTGGTTTTATTCTTATAGATGAATGGCCCTTATTTCTGCTTGGCAGCCACTTTTATCATGGCAGTTGTTTAAAACTAGGCAGCAAGTGAAGGAAACAGAAAATCTCAGGGATTTAAAGACTTTCCCTCCCTTAGGATTGCTCTCCTTCATGAATATTTATACTATAGATCTAACTAATTCCTTTATACTGAAGAGGTAGGTTATTTGGATGGTAATTTTAGTTTGAGTCCAGTATCAAGTTTGGACATTTACTACTGCAGATGTTCCTGCTCCACCTGTGACCTCCCAGGACAGGAGAGGACACAGTCCCACTGGATGTGCTTGCATTTCTTATATTCCACATGGAAAAGAGTTTACAGAAGTATAAAAATAAAATTTTCAAAAAGACAAGAAAATGGTCTGTATGCATAAAATGAAGACTTCTTGAATTCACCCTACTGAGATTCTTAGCTATTAGCAAGCAGGACTTTCTCTCTGCAGCCTCATGAACTTTTGTAGTCAGGAAGACCACGAGGCATCTCAGAGTCCATGAATAAGGATCTCATCAAGTAAGAAGAGCTCCAGAGAAATTTCATAATAGGAGAGTTCTGATATAGGTATTTCCCCTAAGAATGCTTTCAGTACTGTGAAGACTCAACATAAACGTGAAGTGTTATTTCTGCTGCTGCATTTGCCAGGGGATCACATAAAACTCTGAGTCAAGGTGAAGGGCAGAGCTTTGCACACTTGCCTCACTCATTCTTCTTTCTGAATGGCTGCTCCAGGGCACAGCTGGGACTTCAGGACAGCAGGAGACTAAAGGAATTAAATCCTTTTTCTTTTTTTTGAAGCAAGTTTCATTTTCCTATCATCTATCACCTTATACACTTTCCTGTCAGTTTTAGTTATTATTCTTTCCTGTTCCCTTAAAATAGTCCTTGGAAGCATTTCTTTGTGAAGATTTCACTGCTTTTATTTAGCTTTTTTTTTTTTTTTTATTTGGGAGACCTCTGGCTAGAGCCTATGAGCATAGCTGTTAAGTTTACAGTTTTTGGCATCACACTGACATGTCATCAAATCCTGGCTATTTCTGTACCTGTAACTATTCTTTCTTTCTCTCCTTTCCCATTTGGTGGGAGTGGTAGCAGATATAGTACAGACATCAGTCTTATGAGAGTTAATGAGATAAATGTAAAGAATGAGTCCTTTTGACGAAAGTCCACATATGTTATTAGTAATTATTACCAAAGTGAAACATAGATTTGGACCATTCATGACAAGTCAGCCTCACACATGTATCAAAATTCTTTGCCTCAGACTTCTTGTTATTTAAGCTGAAAGCTTCTCTTAGGACATAATTGCATAGTCTGTACTTTCATTTTTCTACTTCATCATTATTCACATGGCTTAAATGCAAATGAGCAGACCTCCCATGTACAGGTAACATGGAATGTAGAAAGGAAAATTTTACTTCAGAGGGAGAAAAGAAAATTTTGTGTGCAATCTTACCCAGAGTGACTGTATATTATCACAGTGGCTTGTCATTTGGCTACTTACTTGGGCTGTTTGTCCTAGAGATCCCAAATAATATTGACTATGGCAGTACTGAGAAAAAAAAATTCCTAAAATCCCCCTGTGTGGATTAAAAAATATCTTTGCAGTATGTCATGAAATTTTTGTTAGTAAAAAATCACACATTAAATTAGATTTTTCCTCCTATAAATTGTCATTGCGATTTTACCTTAAAAAATTCAGATTAATAAATTCAAATGAACAAAAATGTTTGAGGACTGGATTTCTCTGGATTAACATCCACATTCTGTTTTTCCTGTCAGACAGTTTCTTTTAAACAAAATATCATTTAGCCTCAATGTTTATAGCTAAGAATTGGCATGAAAAATCTGAGCCTAAATTGATTTGGATTGAAGCAATCTGGTTACATTTTTATGTCAAGGCTTAAGATGGAAAGTCTGAACAAAAGTGCTACAGCCTTCACAATTTCAAAAATGCTCACAAATCCCACAAGATACATCAAACATTTAAAAATGTTCCAACAATCTGGAATTATAAGACCTTCATGAAGTATAAGGGAGAAAATTCATAGATTTTGATGTCAACTTCCTAAAGTTATGTCAGAGTTAAATAATTTTTAAAGGAGCTTAACAAATCTGAGCTTCTGTGGTTTTTGTTTTTTTTTGGTTTAGGAAAAAATTAATGTGGATATGTGTTTTATGACTTTTGATTTTTTATTTCCATCTCCATAAATTGTCATAATGGTCTGTAGATATGTACCTACACCTTATAGTAAAGAAAAAAACAAGATTTGGGGCTCACTAGTTAGAAATATTAATTTTTTTACAAAAATAAACATGTATTATTCATTTGTAAATCTCATGTAGTTTTCAGAAGTTATGAAAATGATAGTGAAGTAGTATAAATGACATTCTTTAAGATATAAATGTAAGGCTAAAGTCTAAGTCTATATGTGCAGGTTGGTGATTTGGGGAATGACATTGTTGGTTCTTTATACTTTAGCAGTTAAGTTGTTACTTAACTGCGTTTTGGTGGACAATCTGCAGCCCTGAAACTAAATGCCCTCTGTGGAGTCAGACCAGCAAGGTGCACGTCTGTGCCTGTCTAGGACCAGGGCTATCTTCCTCACCTTATGTAACTCTGGTGCTGGTGGTCTGTGGGTCCCACTTTGAGATACTACAGCTCAATGATTAGATCCACTCATTTCCTTAGGTTCTTCTTGAAAGACCCAGAGGTTCTGCTTCCCCTGGCATATAGTTGTTTTTATTTATAGGAATTTGATTTTTAAACTTATTAAAATAGTAATAATATAATTTATACTGCCTCAGTTTCCCTAAGTCAATTAGTCTTTTGGAGTCAAGATAAAATAATTTAAGATACCAGGTTGCCATACACAACAAAACATGCACTGGCCTCTTTTGACTAGAAATGATGTTTTAGTATCACAGTTCCTCAGCCATCTTCATGGGAGGGTATATGAAGCCTTTTCTTCCACCCAAATTGCTAAGTGTCTCCACTCACTAGGAACCCTCACTTTGCCATTTCAGTTCCCCTTTGTCAGTCGGTCTAATGCTTGACCTTTGGCACTAAAATGGACTCAAACTAGAGAGAGTCCCACTGTTTTCAGGTGCTGAGGGAAGAGGAATGGCAACAAAATGCACACAGGCAAAGGGATGCACTTATGTGGAGTGGTGGGTGGAAGAACCAGGCTCAGGATTTAAAAACCACTTTGAGTCTTCATGTTTTCTGGTACACAGCTTAAAGCACTATTTCTTCCTGGGGAAAAACAGAAGGTGATTGAGGAGAATGGTATCTGCTCTCACTGAAAGAGCACTGTGCCCCATGGCTAACCTTTCCTATTCTGACCTCTCGAGAGGGAACAGTCTGCATCTAGGGGCTAACAGTCTAGGCAGCACTCAAAGCTGGACAGGATGAAGTGAGGAAGTGGATGACCACACTCAATGGGCTTGTGACTGTGCACCTCAGAGTGAGGCTAGCTTCTAGTGATGCAGTTTCAACGTTTTTGATCAATGTATACTTAGATATATGTAATCAAAGTAAAAGGTTATGAAACATCATTTGTGCATTTCCCATGCAATGCCTTCTGATATTTTCTGTTCTCCTGCCTTGTTCTGCTCTACTGTAATTTATGATGTATAACTTTTAAAATAATAGGTGGTCTCAAGTCATTAAATTGATTATGAAACCCACTGATAGGTCAGGACTTTTTAAAAATGATTTTATTAGTATATTTGGAACTTCTTTTTTAACCCTTTGATTAATATATAATAGTTATACATAGAGTTTCATTGTGACATTTCCATATATGTATACAACGCACCCCAGTTTCTTTCATTCCCTCCATTATTCTCTCTCTCCTTCCTCCCCCTTATAATGGCTTAGACAAGTCAATGTTCCATATTCATACATGCATAAGGAAAATATCATCCATATTTACCCATCTTTACCCTCTTTGTTTACTCTTTCCCTCTCACTAATATCCTCCCCTTAATATGACCCGTTTTTGCATTCCTGTCCTTCATTGTTTAAGTGTCTATTCATTGTTTGGTGGAGTTTTACCTTGGTGTTTTATCTCTAATATATTGTACTTTAATCAGTCTAAACCCTTCTATTGTTCTTCCTTACCTTTTCCTCCCTATCCTGCATGTTCAACATTTCTTTAAAAAACTAATTTTTTTAGCATATATTTACATATATGGCAGGCAGTACAATAGGGGTCTACTGTATTGTTTCTAAACACATCCACAGAATAATATTTATGAAGTACTTGAAAATAATATGACACAATATGATGCTATTTAGTATTGGTTATTATTTTATATATAAATCAAGACAGTTAGTATGAATATTCTTAATAGTGTATTGAATTATTTGAAAATAAAACCAAAATAATAATATGGAAAGTGAAGCAATTATTTTGGCTAAATTGCATGAAGGAATTTAGTTCATGGTCCAGTGATAACTATGTCCTTTTCTCTGTGTTAGTGAGTGAAATTGAAGATTTGTCCAAGTTTTCTGTAAATGGTTTGCTTTTCTTCCCTGTAATGAGCAGAGTTCTCTCCTACTTCTTTTGAGTCTGAGCTTCCCCCTCCTGACCAGCTTCTCATAAACTGGGTGATGTGCAATTAATGATAATGGAGGGGGAGAAAGTGCATTACTTCCTAAGAGTTTATTAGTTTCTCCCCTTTGCTTCAAGTTTCCAGTTGAGAGTTGTTATGTTTTTCTTACACTTTTGTCCATGGAATAACTATTAACATATGTCTTGTTATTAAATATCTTTGACTCTGTAATTAAATATACTTATTTCTGCTAATTTGCTTTTTAAAGATGCAGTATAACTCATTATGCTAACATTTCATTTGGAATTTAAAAAATTATAGTCATAATGTTGATATGTACACAGTTTTACATTCCTTAATTCACTTGTTTTTATATTAGTTTATAAATCATTAAACAAATAGGAATGTAGTGTCTGATCTTTTGAGATCTGTAGTTCACAGTACATACAAAGAAGCATTATTGAAGAAATGAAGTCTAAATTGACCTCCAGATTAGGTCAGGGTGCTGTAACACAGAGATCTGATTATATCAGCTTACTTAAGTGACGGATAATCATTTCTGTCTCTTTCACAGTCTGCAGTGAGGAGTACAGGCCTATTTGGGTAGTCGCGTGTTGAGATTGCTCAACAAGTGGCTTTCAAGTTCAGCTCTACTCGCTACCCTTTCTTAGCCATCAAGAGCTATTCAGAGTCTTGGGCAAGTATCTTTTGAAAATGACCTGAAAGCTACACACAAGGTGTCTCCTCACCTCCCATGGTCACACCTAGTTGCAAAGGAGGCTGTGAAATTTCTGTCGGTAGGGCAATCAGATCACCAGCTAAACCATGGGTGCCACAAGGAAAAATGGATAAAGGAGAGACAATCAGAGTTCTGTACCAAACCATCTAAAAGAGAAAAGTGGAATTCATCAGACAAAGGTTGCAGGGGATAGGAAGATTCTACAAGACAACTCATAGTTGAGAGAGAATATTGGGAAGCAAAGAGATAATTTTGTAAAGTACTTTGAAGATGCAGTGAGATGATAGGCATTGAGTTCTTACCACTGAAGTGTCACATGAGGGGCACCTGACTTAAGCTAGGAAGGCAAAATGAGGGAAACTTTCCTATCACAGTAGAGCTATGAAGAGGGAAGCCAACTACTGGGTAGGACAAAGGAAGCCTAAAATCCAACTTCTGTGACAGGAGAATGAGCATAGGAGTTGAAGGATCTGGAAGAATTTCAGTCTGGCCAGTAGACATATTGCAGGACAAGCCATGACAAGAAAAGCAGCTCTGAGAGATAACCTGGAAGACTCAATGCTAAGGTGATGGACTTATTTCTAAAGGAAGAAGAATCTATTCAAGAGTTTGAGTAAAGAGGGGAAGATGTTATTCATTATTTCAAACCTGGTCTGAGTTGTAGCTTCCATACTAATTCCTGAAGTCAAAGGAAGAAGGTACAAAATCTTAAAGTTTTCTGCTCATTTTCTGGATTATGGCTAATACAGATTTATAATATAGTTTAGTGTAATTTTCATGTCTACCCTTTAGCTGCAAAATTATTTAGGTAATGATAATTGAATTTCTTCTCAAGTTTCATTGACCACTGAAGTACAAGTAAGGTGCATGCTTATACTCTGATGAGCAAACAAAATGTTATTTTGGCTAAGTGTAGTAGAAAAATTATGTACTCGTGTATGAAAATGGAAAAAAGAGACATGTTGAAACTATTTCAGGAATAGGAGAAGGGAAATAAAGGAGATTGATGGATGAGGTGAATTCAACTGTGATACATTGTATGAACTTTTATAAATTTCACAGTGTATCCCCAGTACAACAATAATATAATAAAAAAAATTTCAATGAGAGTATCTCAGCATTATAAACAAATTGTTAGCAGAATGAGAGAGAGAAGTAAAAACAAAAGGAAGTATAGTCTAACCAACCATGGAAGGCATGCATCTGAAAGTGGTACATGATTGTGAGATTCAAGAATTGGATTTTTCTGAAGAATTCTTATTCTTAAGGCTTTTCACACACAACTTAGTACTCTACAGTTTGTTTCTGATGATTTGGGTTTCCCAATTTGGGGAAAAAAAACCTGATACCCTCTCCAAGTTCAATCCACAGCCCCACCAAATAAATAAATAGTTGAACTTTTCAATGCATAGAGTGCAAAAAAGAGTGTCAGATGCTTAAAACAACCAATGATTCAAGAACTCATCTCAAACGACACTGCATTAATTTAACTTAAGAAGCAGAATGGGTTCATCCGGTGGACATGTTGCTGCCAGCAGAATCACCTTAGGTTACTTTTCAGTCAAGCTGTATGAGAGGCCAAATAATAGTCAAACATGACTTTATTGATTTACTGAGATAAATCACTGTAAAGGAGACTGGAAATAGTTGTTCCAGCATGATTATCACATTCTCAGCTCACAGATAGGCTTATGTAGGAATATGGAGGTTCCTTGGTGAGCATGGAAATCAGACTGTTAGGTGAACAAAATATGAGGTCACCCTGCTCTGAAAGTGTGATGCCCCTGGCTCACTTCTGAAAACTCTCATCTTCTGTATTAAATTTTGGTTTAACTTTTAAAAAGCCATCAAACCTAGCTATCATTCTAAGTTCTTCAGGGCAAAGTAGCCTCCAGAGCTTATAAATATACAGAAGAGAATTTGGGTTAAGTACAAATGTACTGTTAAAATACTGAGAAGGAACATGAAACTATAAGAGGTGATTTGGAACCACTTTATTGCATCCTAAGATAATTTTTCTTACTATGTTTCAGTTTTATGTGTGCTGGCCAGAGGGCACATACTGACATTTCTCAGGGCTGAACCCACTTTGATTTGTTTTCCTGCATTGCATTTTATCACTTGGTATATCACATGAAAATCACATTAATCTGGATTGGTGGTTGTCATTCTGATGGCTAAGAAAAAGAATACAGGGCAGACTGGATGATTTTTTTGATGAAAATAACTAAAAAAGCTGGATGAAATGTAAAAGCACTCTTTGAATGCATTGTAACCTAGAAAATTATCAGAAATACTCAAGTGCTAAAATTGAAGTGAAAATGTTTAACTTGGATGATAAATGCCATCCTTAGGGTTTCTGGCAAGTCCTAATACAGCTGTTGTTGAAGAAAACACAGCCCAGAATGGAAAAGTTATGAAGTCTAGGTTGTGCTTGGGAGGGGAGGTGAATAGGAGATGTATCTCGTACAGTATGAATACCAGGGGACAACAGCAAACTATAAACAATCTCAAACCACAGAGTATAAGAGTATCTTGCCTTTATCAAGTCGGACCTGACTGAAGGAAAAAAAAAAAGTTTCCTTTAAAAATTTCAACTGGCCCTCCACAGATTTGCAGTCAGGATCCATGCTGTGTGAAAAAAAAAAACCCAAAAACCAAAAAACAAAACTTGAAATGGAGAATTTAATTTAACATGGTCCCAGGATGGTAGTGAAATAAGCTATTGGCAGAAACAAAATTTCTTGAAATATGAAGCTTCATATATGGCCCTAAATAATTTCTACAGATATATTTCAAGAAATATGTGCTTCAGGCAGAAAATGTCAATAGATGCTATGAGTGCTGGCAGAATAAACAGAAACACACAGGAGAACCCTATCCATAAAATCTATGGATATTGGTACTATCAGACATAAAAATAAAGGAAAATTTTGTGAACTATGTTTTGAAAATTAAGAGGAGCTATAAAATATTAGCAATAAAAAGATATTAAAAACAAAACTAAAATTAAATCAAATGGTACTTAAATATATGTATATTATATATATATACGTGTGTGAGTGTGTGTATGTGTGTGTGTGTGTGTGTGTGTGTGTGTGTGTGTGCGCAAATCACTATGCATCATAGTTATTTAAATTTAAAATGCGGGGGGCATGAGAGACATCTGCTCCCAACAGGAGAATTAAACTTTTGCTAATGAATTTTCTCAACTAAAAATAATTAAAACATTAAGATATAATAAAAAAAATTAGAAGCACTAGAAAAACACTAAGCAAGAAAATACTTGAGGGTTCAAAATTCTGGAAAGAGGAAAAACATCTAGAAATGTGCACATTTTCCAATTGACAGTCACTGAGAAAATGACAAGCTGAGAAGAGCATTTGGCAGTTTCACTCATCTAGGGGGAAGTTCAAGAGCAAAATGTCTGGAAGTCACCTGTTCCAGTTACTACTGCTGCATACAAATCACACCAAATGTAGTGTTGTAAAACAATGATCTTATTATACTCAAAGATTCTATGGACCATGAATTTAATGAAGTCACAGCACAGAACAGAGGTAAATCATCTCTGTTCCGTGGTGTTTGAGGCCTCTACTTGAAAAATTAAAAAGTTTGGAGGTAACCTGATGTCATGGTGTCTGAGGACTGCTATCATCTGGAGAGTATTCATTCAAATACATATTGGTAGGAGTTGATACTACTGTATGTTGAGACCTTTCATCCCATACACAAGACTTGACTTGCTCATTTAGTATGCCCCAACTGTCTTGTTTGGGCTTCCTCACAACATGGTGGGTAGGTTTCAACTGTGAAAACTTTATGGGAATAAAAGGCAGGAGTGCAGGCATTTTTGTCATCAATTCTCAAAAAGCACATATCTGGATTTTTCATACTGTACTAATAAACTTGTCACACAGGCATGGTCAAAATCAAAGGAAATTGGCATAGATTGTTAAAGCTATATTTGGAAATATAATCCATCACAACACTCAGGTTTTTACTTTTGATTCTGGAATTCCTGAAACATACAGATCAGACTTCACAAAAGCTGAAAGCCGTTTTGAATAAACTCAGTCTCTTAATGGATTAAGAAGATTTATCCCCACTATAATATTCTTCTCATAGAAAAAATAATTTCTCTCTTGGAGAAAATATCATCATCTATTGCATCCTAAATACTATGAAGTTAATACACAGTATAGGCCATTGAATCAAAAACAAGAATGTATGCAAAAATGGGCTGAAATACAAAGAAAACTGTAACAAAAAGTGATCTAGAGATTGCTAAAGATGTATAAATTGGCTTTATCAGAAAATAATAGTAAATTACTGTTAGGTAATGTAACTCTATCTTAGTGTACTAGTATAATGTTGTAGAAACTAAATTACAAGAGGGAAAACTTTAGCAGACTCAAAAAACTATAATAAAAAATAAAAAAGAGTCTTTAAGTATAGCTCAGTGGTAGGGTACTTGCCTAATATGTACAGAGAGATAAAAGAATGCAGAGGAAACACTTTATATGTGGAAAGACAGAAATGAATGCCAAAATTTAAAACTATAACAATTATTTTGAGATTAGGTATGTAAAGAATTAAAATACATCACAGTAATGACAGAGAAAGAGAGAGGGAAGGCACAGAGAGATCGGGTGCAGTGGCTCACACCTGTAATCCTAGCTACTCAAGATACAGTGATCAGGAGGATTGCAGTTCAAAGCCAACCAGGACAAAAAGTTCTGGAGACCCCTTCTCAAAAATAAAAGCTGGATGTGGTGGCACATTCCTGTCATCGTATCTGTGTGAGGAGACACAAAAGAGCATTGCTGTACAGGCCGGCCAGGGCATAAAGTGAGACCCAGTCTCAAAAATAATCAAAGCAGAAAGGGCTGAGAATGTGCTCAAGTGGTAGAGCATTCACCTAGCAAGCACTAGGCCCTGAATTCAACCTCAGTACTATGAAAAAAAATAATAAAACAAAGAAGCAAAAAATCTGTGACTCAGGTAATGTATACACATGTAAGTAAATGTAAAAATGATAAAAAAAAAAACCCAAGTGAAAATAGCAGTAAATATAAGTAAACTAGTTTAAGATCCTTACATTGTTCAGGTGTGACAAAAGTAGCAATTTGTTACTTTTATCCCATTTTCCCTTGATTTCTTTCTGATTATTTATTTTCAGTGTGTTATATCCTCTATTAGCTTGTTATCTATGTACTCTTTCATTACTCTCCTAGTCAGTACCATAGAGATTATCAGTTGTAGTCTTCTACATAAAACAAATAGTAAGACATACATTAGTAATGGTTTAACAATTGTAACAGTGTAAACCGACTAAATATTTTAATTGAAAGACAAAGATTGTTAGACTTTTATAAGAAAAATCTACATACTATTTATGAGACATATTTTAATTATAAAGATACCGAAAGTATGGGCATAAAGAATGGGAAAAAGATATCCATGCTATTTGTGATATAAATTTTTTTATAATGAAATAGTGGAATTAAAGTCAACATGTACATACTGTACTTTCTGGGACTCATGGGAAATAAGGAAATGGGTGGTACTTGAGATTGATTAAGTATTTTTTTGTTGGGATTTTAATGTAATTTTTAATAGAAAAATTCTCAAAAATATAGAAAAGTTGAAAGAATTTGTGAATTATTAAATTCTTACTATCTAGATTCTATACTTTCTGCTGCATTTTATTACATGTCTATCAATTTATGTTTTTATTATTTCATCTAATTACTTTTATGCATTTCAAATTCAGTTGCAAAGTCAGTACATACTCATGGCAATGATTCAGAAGAGAAGAAATGTTTGATGATTTTAAGAAAGAGTGGGGTGACCACTGGAGCAATGTCCTTGGAATGTCAGGATGGGTTGGGATACTGTGAGAAAACAAAGCTGTTCCTTAATGGTAGGTAGGAACTTGGGCACACTGTCAGAAGGAAAGTCAGAGTATAAGACTCAGAAGCAAGTGGTGGGCAGCACTGATGGGCAGTGTGTGGGAGTTCTCACCACTTTGATTTTCTCTAGAAATATTGAAGAGGATGAGAGGAAGTCTCCAACTGAGAATGCATTTAACAAAACCAGAATTGGAATGAAGATTGAGGAAGATATAAAGTAATCATTGGGATAAGTGAGAATAGGATTTTAACTCATCCTGAAAACCTACTTGAGATTTGAGTTATGAATATTTTTAGATGAATATTTTAGATATATTGATATACGTGGTTTGGGAAAAAATCAAGGGCAATAATTTTTTTTCAGATGCTGTATTATTCATACAGAGTTTGTACATGCATATATGAATAGTATAATGGTAATCATTTTAGTGAGTGTTATTTAAAGACATGGATAGAAGCTTTCTCTCACAACTTAGCCAACCTCACAGCAACTAGAAACTTAATGCTTTTTATAGTGTGGTCAAGTTGCCTATCCTAAGTTAGAAAAGTATACATAAAACTTCAATTTTGAGAAAGACATTAAATGTCTGTGAGTTAGGAAGATCATTTACAACATTGATTTAGACTGAGTAAAATTTAAAAAAATTTCTTGGACTAAATTTTTGTGAAAAGAAATATTCCACCATTTGGTTTTCTGGCATTGGTTATTTGGAGAACATTATGATTTTAACCTTAGTTCCAGTTCCATTCTCTCCAGAAATACTAATCAAAATGCAAAATGTTTTAGCAGAACTAATTTTTTTGGTAGTTTTAGCTATTTATTACAATCCTGTTTTTGGTTATTTTTACATTTTTATTAGTATATATTAGTTGTGCAGTGGGTTTCATTTGCAACATTTACATATTTGTTTATGCTATATCTGAATTAGATTCACCCACTCTATGATTCTCCCTTATCCCCCCTCCCTCTCTTCTTAGAACAATTTCAGTGGGTTTCATTGTTTTATTTTCATACATGTATACAAAGTATAGGAAAAGGAGAGTTACACATTTTTCTTGTCAACTATTTCAGCTTACCTAGCTTGTATGTCCTAAAAAACTTAATTTTAGGCCTAATTTCTGCTCTTTTATATTGGAAAATATTTCATATGTGAATAGGGATATCAAGAAGATAAAAAATAATAAACCTCAAAAGCATAGGTAGTGATGCTGCTGCTGCCATGACCATGACCTACGTGAGGGCTAGATGTTAGTGATGACTTTTAAGGAGGAATCATGTTTTTCTGCTGTGTCAACTTATGTCAGTTATTGTTCTGAATTCTAGCATATGCCCACATAAAGAACTGAAAGAAATTTTATTAGAAAGCAGAGAACAAATGGCTTCCTTACAACTCTTTCTATCTTTGAGCACTTGTAAGTTAAAAATGGAGGGGAAGCAAGAAAGAAACACATTCTCATTTTCGCTGTTGTTATTTCTATAGTGATTCATGACAAACTCAAGGAATAAAACACAAGACATCTGTTGTTGCTAAGGGAAAATTACCCACTTTATATCAGCCTGAAGCAGCATTATTTAGTGGTATCTCCAGGACCATATTAAACTAAGCCTTACTTATTTTAGTAATTTTGGCAAAGAAAATTTGCTTTTTTTTACATTGTCATTTTTTATTAAAATTGAAAAAGTACTGTGCAAATTTAGAATTTTAAAAACTGCTAATATCCGTCTTACTATGTTTTGAAGGTCATGGGTATATTCATTTACAAGGACATGAGCTAAGGGCAGAGTTTTTGTCCTGACTACACTTTAGAGTATGCAGCTAATGACCTATACAATTTGACATAATACCATAATCAAATTTAAATCATTCAAATCACTTTTTGTCATTAGAATTTTGTTGTATAGCTAAATTTTAGCAAGTCAATACAGTCTTAACTGAAAAGAAAAAGCCGTTTTAGCAGAGCTCAGATTTCTTTGCAGGAAGACAGACACTCAGTAGATCTTAATTGCTATTTCTTATAAGCCATTTGGTACAGAGGATCATCAATCTCAAAATTATGGAGATGAAGGAGCAAAGATTATCAAGTCTAACCCTTCATTTCACAAATGAAATTTGGGGCCAATGACAACTGGCTTGCCCAAGTCATGTAGCCCATGAGTTTTCTCAGTCATTTTTAGAGCAGAGAAATGTATCTAGTCTTAACCACTTAAGTGGTATTCATCTGAATCCTGATCTTTTTGTTATTGTTGTTGTTTTGTTTTCTCAGATAGCATCTAGTCCAGCCTAGTAGCCCAGGCTAGGCTGGAATTCAGAAGCCTCCTGCTTTCATCTCCCTTGTTCTGGGATTCCAAGAGTGTATCACCACGCCTGGAGGAATCCTACTTTTAAAGAGTGGAGTCACCAGAATGTTAATTAAAATGTGAAAATAATTTTCCCACAGTCATACATATCACTCCTTGACAAACTTTGTTAAAGACAGTCTCAAGTCAGTTATTTCTGCTTTGATCTTCCATGTATTAAAAACAGACTCAGTGATGCATCTTTATTTCTTGTGTATTATACTCCCACGTGCTCTTCTGCAGTTCTGACACTCTGTCAACACAACCAGGCAAGTTTACTTTCTTGGATATCAAGCATATGTAACTGGAAATTACATACTTGAGTTGCTTTTGCAAACATGTTGCAAAGAATATTCAGACTTCAGGTGCTTGATTTAAGTTTTCATTACATTGCTGATCTCCTTGCTTGGCTTTATGGATGGTGCTTCTTTTGTAGCATGAAACCAAAGGTGCTGGGCTTGATCCTATTTTCCTCTGTCTTGAAAGTGTTTGAAGCTTTATCAATAATGAGCCATTCCTTTTTAGGGCCTTTCATTATTCTATAATAGAGTTTTTTAAAAGATTATTTTTATTGCTATATTAATTTACAAATTATTCAACACTTTCATGTGCTATTTTTATTCATTTTTAATTTTTTTGGTGGTACTAGGAGTTGAACTTAGACCATGGAGCTTGTTAGACAGGCACTCTACCACATGAGCAATGCCCCTAACCCTTTGGCTTTAGTTAGTTATGAGATTGGTTCTCACATTTTGCTTGGGTTGGCATGGACCACAATTCTCCTATTTGTGCTTCCCAGTTGCTGAGATGACAGGCATGTGCCACTATGAACAGCTTTTTATGATTAAGATGGGGTCTTGGCAACTTTTTTGCCCAGGGTTGGCCTTAACCATGATCTTGAATTTCACCAGGTAGATTTCCTTTTGAATCAGTAGCATATCAAGAAGATGCTAGTTGAGACAGTCTTTCCCAGTTACCAATCATAAGAAAGATATACTCTAGACAATGTAAAACGAATGAATAAATCATTCAAAGTTGGTCTTCTTTTTATTATTACCATGTTATATCAATTCTAAACAGCCCTAATGATAAAATACTCCTGTTGTGGAAATTCTCACATCTCATGGATGTTCTCCTGAGATGCTATTAGCTGCCATTGAGTTATAATAATACATAGGTAAATTTCAAATGAGTACATTTTTGATTTTAGGTATAACATTTTTCATTGGAGTTAATTTGGATAATTATTAGTTAGTTCATAGACTTTGTATTTGTTTCAAGTGGTAGTTCTTAACAGCTTAGAGTGTTCTAGTTCTGTTGGGATATCACAACCTATGATAGCATATATTCCCACATTTAAACAGTAAATTGGAAATGAGAATTGATAGTATAGGGGCTGTAAAGAAGAAAAGCATAGAACTTGGATCACTGCAACACTTTCATTATATATGACTCTTGGAGTTTTACTTGTGTTTAGAATTTAAAACGGCAACAGAATGTGACCTGCAAGATTCAGTATTTTTATTTGGTAGGAGTGATTTTTAAAATGATAAGATTACAATATAATTGCTTAATACAAAGGAATATGTGAATATTTTATGGATATTTGGAGGTGATTCTTTCCTAAAGTAATAGTGAAATTATTTGCTAGTTTACTTCCACATAGTTTTGGGGAATGACATAAGGAACAAGAAGAAATAGTTACCTAAATGGTGTTTGTGCACGTATGTACAATTGTGTATACATGAGTGTGTATGCATGGTGTGTACATGGTCTTGAGATAAACATAGTTTATTCTGCACTTTGGCCCTGGTAAAAATAATCCACACATTGGAGACAGGAAGGTAATATCAGACTGGCTAAGAAGACTTCCCTAAGGATATTTATCTCAGCAATGTAGAGCAATGCTCTACTGGTCTGTCATATTTGCTGAAGTTTTTCAAAAGTCAGTAGAAAGCATCTAATTCTATATGATCCTCCTATGTGACTAAATTGTATAGTGAACAGGTGTTTGAGTGAATTGATATATTTTCTCTACTTATTTGCATGACTGTGATTTGGCTCAGTAACTTAAAGAAATTTTGTGCTGGAGAATACTCTACAAAACCAAAAACTAAAGAAAGTCACCTTTCCGATATGACTGTAGAATGTGGTGATAAGGTAGTTTTTATGTCTTTTTAATTAAAATCATTATCGATACTGAAACAAATTGTAAATCAGAGCAAGAAATTTGTAGATTCATGAGCATTCTACATTAGTGATAAGAAGTATAACTGTACCATTGACCTGCTATATGACCTTAGGTAAATTTCTTCACTTTTCTAATTCTATTTCTTACAGGTAAGAATAATATCAACACATCTAAGGAACAAATCTGAGTATCAAAATATAATATGGTAGTATATACTAGAAGCGTAGTGTAAATTGGTTTATAATTATAAATAATATTATATTAAAATCTGTTTCTTCATTCAGGATCAAAGGCCAATTGACAAAGATATGTACAAAAACCAAATAGTGCAATTGGGATTAAAAAAAATGGGGTATCCGTATTGAACCAACTTGGCAAGGTTTCTGTGTTAAATTTTTACCTATCAAAACATTTTATTTTCAGAAACTGCTAAAAAGTATACCTTTCTCTTTAGATGGATGCCCCAATAATACTGTTAGCCTTTTTTTAGGGTGTAGGAGTATCCTTTCTATTTTGTTTTGCTTTGTTTTTCATCTTTAAGTTCACTAAAACAGTTTAATGCTTAGAAGACAGGAAAAAATTTCTCAATCAGGCTTTAGTTTGTGTATGTGTACTTGTGTGTGTGTGAACATCCTAATACAGATAGGTGAGGAAAGGGAAGATATTGTAGTGGTTCATAAAATATTTGGTTTTCTTGTTACATGGTAAGGTAGAAGGCTTTGCTGAAGACTGAGGCATATTACATTATTCAAATGTAATCAGTAACTAATTTATATCCATTTGCAATGGTAGCAATTAACTAATCTTGCTTGTAAGAATTTCAGAGTAGCTGGTTATGAGAATGTAACTATGTAATAATTATCATGATACTGTTGGTAGTATAGTACTCATCATAAAATTTATTTAAAAATTTTAACAAGAATAGCATTTTTCTTTCCTTTGATTTAAAGGAGTAGTAAAGTTTAATCTCATACTACTTTTGACGATGGTCTTACTATGTTTAGCCATAACCATAGCCCAAGAGAGATGAGGCATGAAGATAATGGGGCTACCATAAGAGTCAGGGTTTAATATTCTGTTATATTGAACTGGCCATCTCCATTCCCTTGCCTAATGTGCTTCTGGGAATAGGAGGTCCTGTACTATTTGTGTGACCTCCTTAGCATGGAAAAAGGGTAAAAGGATTGGGATGTCACAGCTAAAGGGAGAAAGACTTGTAAGACACTATGGTATGGTAGAACATAAGGATATAGTCAGCCCAAAACTCCTCCAGTTTGCTAAAGCCCTTGTCTCTTGCCACTGTTTGGGCATTTAAGAAACAGGTGGTAGAGGGATGTTTAGAATTTGATACAGGGAAGAAAGTTAGGCTGTTTGACCCTCAGTCAGCCACTTAGGATATTCTGGTGGTATGAGAGAAATCTGATAGCACATACCCTATATGAATATCAAGAAAATCTACATGAGAAGGAGATCAGGAACCAGTGTAAATATCAGTTAGAGATGAATCAACTTGGGTTCTAACACATTTATACATGAAAGCAATGCTAGGAATCTTTCTGTATAGCTGTCCTTAACTCAATTAGTAAAAACACTTTGTCTTCCTTATTATGCTTATGTCTTCTCTTCAACAAAATTAGAGATAAGGGCAGAACATGTTCTGCCTGGAAGTGAGGTGTAAGGGAGGGAAGAAATGACCCAAACAATGTATGCACATGAGAATAAATGAATAATAAAAAATAAAAGAAAAAAAATAAAATCTCGATGAATTTTAGTAGATGTTGACTCTAGCTCTGAGGATAAATATGTTTTCTATTCTTTGTCCTAAGTTTCCTAATAAGATTGGTTCTTTTCTGAGTAAATTTCTTGTGGAGTGAGTCAATAAATTTATTGATGAGAAACAAAATGTAAGTTCCCAATTGAGTCCATGGGAATAGAGTCCATTTTGACTGGTATTAGTAATGATAAATTTGTAATTTATGACAGCTTATTGTATGTCAAGAACAATTTAGTTCTTACAGTTTTAGACTGAGTTGCAGGTGGTTGGACACAATCAAGGTGTATATGTAGATTTATGGCATTAAGGTGTAAACTCATTCATATTTTTAGTGAAACTTGCACTCTCAAACATGGTTTATGAATGTAAATATTGGATTACTTCTTCTATATCAAGAAAATTATTTTAAGAATAGCTCTGCTCCCAGATATAACTATGCCTTTTATGTTATTTTTCCAATTTTTTTGGAATTGGGGTTTGAACTCAAGGCCTTGCACTTACTAAACAGGCACTCTATCACTTGAGCCTCTCCCAAACCAACCCTTTATACTATTTCCTAGAGCATTTACCTTAGAACACGTAACAACCTGTATCAGAAGTGCTGATGAACTTTGTCCAAAGATGTCGTATGACATTAGTGACATAAGACAAATGATTACCTTTTAACAAATAAACTTCTAAACCCCCCCAAAAAAAGAACTATTTAGTTCTTATGCAGTATTGCCATTTATATTCCATAGATACGAAAATTGTGATACAGACCACTTAGGCTACTTGCCCAGGGTCACAAATACTGAGTAGAAACAGGTCATAAAGAATCCTGCGGTTGGCATTGAGCAACTCCAATTTTTATTCCAAAAAGCAAAGGGGGAGAAAATGAAAGGGTTTTTGAGTATCAAATTATCTTCACTGTTTCCTGTCCTAGCATTCTTGGGAACCACTTTACATACAATCATTTTGTGTTTTTTTAGATTGCTTCTAGATTTGTGTAATAAGCAGTTATATCATTCAGAGATAACCCCTTGAACTTCTCAAAAATGAATGGCTCCCTGTTTGAACCTGAGGATAGAAATCACTATTATCTGCATTATCTATTTTAGACTCTCCCTTTACCTGTGCTCCTGAGTGTAAGCTCTGGGGGCAACTGTGGTGTTTTCTATTGAGTCCTAAAGATACAGGACTCTCTTTCTCATCCCCAACTCTGTGTGGGTCTCCCCGCTCGCATGCACATACACACAAAGCAGAGGTCAGTGGGTATCGCTGGCCAAGGGTACTTGGAGTTACCTTCAGAAAATTCACTAAAGAAAGGGGAAGTTTTAAAGAAATGAAAGCAGGCAAACAGACTGAGAACAATTGGACCCAGATGCTTAGATTCTAAAACATGGGAGCTTGTCAAGAGCTCTGAGGGGGACAATTATTCTTTCTGCAATTTAGCAGAGAGGCTATTTTCTGCTACATTTGACAGGTGGATGAGTTCTAATCTGCATTTCTATTTTGAAACATTGCTTAACCAAGAAGTAAACATCTGGCTAAAAGCATACAAAGGTAGTGGTTCAAAAACCATTACTTGGTATCAGTAACTTAAAAGATTATAACTGATTATTATTTGGTTTCAAAGTTGAAGTAAGGTGACTATAATCAATTAAAGAGAGACGAGTGATTCAGTTTCCTCATATGTGCTCACATTTATGAATGCTGTTGTAAGACACTTAACTTTGGAAAATGAAATTCTTCTCCCCAAAATCCACTTCTCTGCTCTGGTTCTCCATAGAAAAAAACTAAATGTGGGTGCCAGTGTTGATAGTCCTTTTGGTTGTGCTGTTAGAATTTTAAATTGAACTTTCTTTGCAGAATTTCTTTTACTCTACTGACTACAGATTAGGTACATCTGACAACCCTGCTGTGTTATGTTAATTTTAATTCTTGTTCATCAGAATTGTTAAGCATGGAGTAATTTTCAACTGAATATTTTATTGATGTGAATATAGGCTGAGTTGGTTTAATTTTAAATCAACTTTTAAATATTAGCAAAAAATTTTAAGGACACTGCATTAAAATCTCTCATGTTCTAGTAACACAAAGAAAAATGATTAAAGCTATTAACATTTAGATATGAGATTTTATATTTTAGTGTATGAATGTATGAATTTGTATTTTTAGACCTAGTAATAATGATATTGTACATTTAGAAACATAATTTTGTGTCTAAATTAATAAGTGATAAATTTTAGATACAATTTGTAATTAAAGTTATTACTTATAGAGAGTTTGGATACACTTGGTAAATTATGTAACATACATTTGCATAAAGATATATATATAGGAACATATGTAAACACACACACATACACACACACACACATTTGTTATATCCTCAGCCTTAAGCAACTGGCACATAATAGACATTAATTCAGTATTTGTAAAATGAATAAAAATAGTTCTTAAATTTAACAAAAATTTTGGAGATGTGAAATTCTCACTTGGGTCTTTCTTTTAAATGTGTCACTGCTTGTTATGTCTGTATGTGTGAATTAATAACATTTTTGTAATACCAGTGACATTTGATTATATTTCTTACTTTGTCGTGACTGTAGCAGAGAATTTTCTTCTGTGGATAAAAGAAAACTATTCTGTGTCTATAATCTAGCAATGTGTGGCTGATGACAAATATTGATTTGTATTTTAAATTGATCTTTCCAAATTTCAGTGTTTAATGGTAAATGCCTCAGAAAACTGGACAATGGCCATCTGTCATATGCATTGAGTCTATTCACTTGAGCTTCTTCTAAAAAAGCAGAAAATGGTAGAAAATAGGAGGTTTTTCTCAGGGCTCTCTCTCTCCCCCTTTCAAGCAGAACTCTGCACTTTGTCTATGTTTGGGTAATGGGTGATATTTATAAAAAAAAGGTATTTTTATGTTCAAAAATATGGAAAACTCCTAGTGTGAAAAACTTCTAGGTTCTCAACCTGGAGTACTCTTACTGGAGATATCTGTTGGTGTTGAGACCCAATTTTGACCATCACATCTGGATGAGTGCTACTCTCATGTAGAGAAGCCCGGAATGTTGCTAATATCCTGCAATGCTCTAGACACTCCCCTTCACTCCTCCCTACAAACAGAAGTATCTAGCCCACGGAATCAATAGTGCCAAGGTTAAAAAGCCCTGTGTGGACCAGTTGTTCATTTTACTAATAGGGAAATTGTATGCTAGGGAGATTATTTCCAAGACACGTAGTTTATTTTGTACCTAGCCAAAGCCTTGAATTTCCTTATTTGATGGTTTTTGTCCTTTACCTGAGGATCCATATAAAATTCCAATTTGGATAGAAAAATGATTGAAAATATAAAAGAATAACATTTTATAGTGTATTGTGTATTCTTCATTACAATAAATATTTCTCCATTTTCCAACACAATATCTAACAAAGATTAAAAGGTAGTATCCCTATTTACAAAGAACTACCCAGCTGGGAAGAATGATTGAAAGATAAATAAATATGAAACAATAAGTAATGTACTAAAATATTTATGAAGTGCTATGTGGATGCAAATGAGGGAGGAAATGATTAAGTCCGAAGCTGCTCTGGGGAGAGTACTATAAACTACAGAGTCTTAACTTACAAGCTGTGCCCTGAAGAATAAATGGCATTTACCAGGTAAGAAAGAGGTCATAGAAAACATTATCGGTATGCTAAGTGGCTTGGAGATGTCAAAGTGCTGTAGTTCATTATAAAAAATGAGCATTGACATGATCATACCATCATATGATCTAGCTGCCCTGCTACTGGATATATGTCCAAAGGAAATGCAACCAGTGTATCACAGACAGACAAACACTTTCATGTTTTAGCATGAAGAACACTTTTGCCACCCTATCCACAGTATATAGAATTAACCAAGATGTCTATTGGTGGATGGATGGATAAGGAAAATGTGACATATATGTAGACACACAATAGAATGTTATTCAGCCATAAAAAACAATGAAATCCTGTCATGTACAGCAACATGGGTGGATCTGAAGGACGTGATTTAAGTGAAATAAGCCATCACAGAAAGACACATACTTCACTTTCTTATTTGTGTGCGGAAGCCAAAATATTTCTCTTACAGAGCAGAATAGGATATTTATCACTAGAGACTAGGAAGAGTCAAGTTAGAGGATGAAGGGAGGTGGATAATTGGTACTAAACTACTGTTAGATAGAAGGAATAAATTCCAGTGATATAGCACCGTAGGATACAATGATTCACTCTATATTTTATCCAGAATCAAAAGAGAGGAATTCAAGGGCTCCCAATAATTTTTAAGGAGAGAGAAATACTAATTACCTTCATTTGATAATTGCAAGTTGTATACATGTATCAAGTTATCACACTGGACCTCATAAATATGTATAATTATTATGTGACAATTAAAAATTTGCATGAACAGATTAATAATTTTGTACTTGACATTATTTGAGTCCAATTGAGATAGGAAAATATTTTACCCACAAAAATTCCCATGTGTGTTTCATAGTTCTTGATGTATCACTGTAGAAATTATTTCAATTTGGCTTAAAAACTGCCCTTTGCCTACTGTCATCTCTAGAAAGAAAATGTGAGTTCAGACATATTATGTCTCCAAAGGACACTTAGGGGACAAAGTATATCCACTTGCTTTTCTTTATGAAAATAAAACCAGTTCAGATGCTGATAAAAGCCTTGGCACCAGAAGGGACTTAAGAGGCTAAGAAAAATTGAGGTGAAAAACAAGCACTTGGGGCCTAGCATGTATAATTGCTAGTTTCACTTAGATTCCAAGTGGACACTCTTGTGATGTATTCATGATCAAACTTTTGGTAGTTTTGGAACTGTGCATTCTAATCACCACCACCACCACCTCCATCATCATCATCACCATTTCTTCCAAGACAGTTGCTCAGACAGGAATAAGCATCTCTTATAATATGGGAAGTGATGTTGCTTACCTAGTCTTGTCCTTCAGCCACAAATTTCGGGCTGCACAGAGCTTTTCAGTCAAGTACAACTTTATTTGAACATATTTTAACATCTGATCCTGGAGGAAATCCTATTTTGAACTTTAAAAACAAGAATCAGAGTTGTCATTAGCACATTCACCCCTCTGGACAACCATGTAGAAAGGCACTTCTTTCTTCCTGATCTAGAATCCAATATCAAGACTATTGGTGATGACTACTGGTTTACTGAAAGCATGATGGATTGGATATCAGACCCAGTTGCCCCCTTCTATCATATGTCTTGGTATTGACCACAAAATGTATTGTTATACACAAGGATCCTTAATAGGATGAAATGAAAGGCCTAATCCATATTGTAGATCAGTATCATGCTGTTACTGAAATTATACACAGGGAGGGAAAAAACACAGGTGTGGCTGTATGTGTCTCTGTGGGTCTATAGAGCTGTGTCCCCTATTAACCTATAACCTTTCCTTACAAAGAAGTGGAAAACAACTTGAACGATGTAGCTTTGGTAAATTTCTCAGCTTTGTTCTTCTGTGTGTTGACTGCACTGGCATGCTTTATTGCTTTAACTGGGACCTTCATCACCACCCAGAGGAATTCCTCTGATAACAGCTGCAGACATGTGCTAAACACTGACACTTGTGTCTATTGTACTTCTAAGTTTAGCCATAGTACTTAAATCTGGTCATGTCCTCCAGCCTTTAGCATTCTGTTTAAGAAGCACATGCCTTGTCTGCATATCACATCAGCTTTTAAATGGATACATGGCTCTTTGACACTGTCCTCCCCAGGACACGCATCCAGTGTGCTCATGGGAATAGGTTTTTTTCATCCAACTCTGCCTATTGACAGTGATTGAGACTTTCTAGCTTGAGTGGGAGAATAGCTCCTTGATTACTTTCAATGACGGTGAAATCCAGAGACTTGATCCTGGGTATCTTCTGTAAACTGGTGCTGTTCCTCAAGCTTCTTGAGGATTTACTATGTCAATTATCATTCAACAAGTATTTGAGAGCTCAGTGTGTTCCAAGCCCCAACCTTATGTCCCTAATGTCAAACTTGCCTTAGTATCTTGTGTAGTTCCTCAAAGTGAAGGTAAGACTACAGTAAAATTCAAGAAATCATATCACCAGGCCTGTTTTTATTTACTCAAAGTTAATAATTAAATTACGAACTTTTCTCTTTGTGCAATTTTGTAATAATGTAACTATTACACTAATGCCCACTGGGTGTTGTTGGAACACATGTTTGTACAAGGAGTTGTACTATGTCATTCTGTTTCTCTCAGCATGTTTGTAGAATGGATTGTGCTTATTTCAGCATTTTGCACTTGTCCCAGTGGTTTGCATTGGTTTCTGAAAGCTATAATAAATATTTGGTACTTTAGGCTTTACTTCCTTGATTATAGCATGCAGATAAGTCACACACTATAGGTAGGTAAGAGCTTCTGTGTGATTATTTTCCTCTTTGTCAAGTTTGTATTATTCTTTCCTTTGATCTTAAGTACAATCTTACTTCTGTTTATTTTATTTGATCTCTCCTTTGATGTTTCATAAGACATATTTTAGTTTCTCAGGTTTTTTTTTTTCATGTTTTGCATTTAGTTGCAATGGACTTTTCTTTATTGTGCTGGGTGGAGTACATTGTGGCATTTACAAACGTTTTACAGTGTATCAAATATATCATAGTTTAATTTACCCCTCCATCATTTTCCTTTATCCTTCTCCATTCTTGGATTAGTTTCAAAAAGTATCATTTTTCCATTTACATACATGAGTATACAGTATTTGCACTATATTCACGTTGCCACACACTTTCTCCACATCATCTCCCCTCCCACTAGTACCAGCCCCCCCAGACAGGACCTATTCCAACCTCATGTTCTGCAGTTTTGTAAAAGAAAAAAAATGACATTTTGTTTGCTTAAGATAGCTATAAAGGGAGTTTCTTTGTGAATTTTCCATATATATATATTATATATAATATATATATATATATATTATTTTATACCCTGTTCAGACATCTGAAATACCTTAAACTTTTATTCTTTGCTTATATAAATAAACATTTAAAATTATTTGAAAATCAGAGAATATAAAATGTTTTAAGTAAGAAACAGTTTACAAATTTTTTACGTGTTTATATAGTACATTAAATTTAAAGTATAATATTTAAATTATAATTATATAATTATTATAAGGTTAAACTAGTATAATTTCGCAAAAAAATAAGAAAATCTTCAAAAAGTCACATTGCTTTTGCAAACAGTTATTATCTACTCTTTACTTCAATAGCAACTTTTGTGAATTGGTATTTATGGAATTCAACTTGATCACAGTATTTCTACTTCTAAAGACTGTTATTTGAGATCAGTTCTCCTACTCCATAAGAGAGTACAAATTACTGTGGTCTTCCTGGCCAGAGGTAATAATGTGTTACTTAACGTTGTTCAAAATGATCTTTTCCTTTTTCTCAAATTGACTGAAGAGCTAGAGAGAGTCCTTGATATTCTTGACCTAGTATCATTGAAATGTTTCATTTGAAGATTTCCGTTTCATTCCTACAGTTAAAGTGGGATAAAATTGAAAAGTAAAATTAATTACATCTTCTTCATTGGTTGTTACATATTACAGCAGAGCCCTTTAATTAGTATATAGGCTACTAAATTGTCATCTATGTCTTAGAGGGCTTTCACCCTAGGGAAGGTGACAGCCTTTGCATTTAAACCTGACTCTGAAAGATTTCTATTACTTAATCTGAAGGTGAAGAATTTAACAAAGAAACAAGGTTAAATATCATCTGTTTTAAAATCATTAGGTAAAGAAACAGAGACAGGGGAAAGAGATAGTTGTTTAATAAATGTATAAGGAATGTTGAATAGGTAAATACTATACCAAGAATTGAGGGCAATGGGGAGATCACTACTTTCCTGAAGTTCATTATTCTTGTTAATAAAGTGAGGATAAGATATATGTCTTAGAGCATTCCAAGAGGAATTAGGATTACTATAATAAAGTACTTGGAACTCCAAAAAAGAATGGCTTCAGGTGTGATTGCCACTAACAGTAAAGAGTATAGGATGAGGAAATTACATCTTTTTATAGGCAGAGGTGATCTATTAAAGGTTACTGTGTAGGTGTGTTGACTGTACTATTCCAAATCTCAGCAACTATGAGAATTGTTTACAGAGGACAGAAACAAATTAGAAGCTGATTGCAATAGTCCTGACAAGATGTCCTAACAGAGACTTCAAAGAATGGGGATGAGATGGGGTGCAGAGTTAGACCAAAGCAAGGTAGGGTAGAAGAGATATTAGGGTCATAGAAGCATAGGTACTGCAGGCACTTTTAAGGGACTTGATGGGGAGAGAATTGGGAGGATACCACAGACATTAACAAGCAGGGAGAAATCCCACTTAACTAGAAGGCACTGTTCAGGTCAGAGGAGAAAATAGATTTATGGCCATATCACTCTGAATGCTCCCCAGCTTGTCTGATCTTAGAAGGTAAGTAGGGTTGGGCATGGTTAGTACTGGGATGGGAGAGGATTAAACAGAATGGGTTCTTATTTGGACATATCAGGTTTTTAGCTCAATAATTACATCCATCAACTGTCAATGCTGGACTAGTCATTTTTCCCAGGTAGGAAAGAACTGTTGTATTCCTCTGTCTTGATTTCAGAAACTGTGCATTAAGAGAGATGATATTTCTTGATTGACTCTGAAGAATTGGTGGGAAGGTGGTAGGGACTCTGTGTTAGTGCACAAAAACTTCTGCCTCACTAATTCTGAGAAGTTATATTTCTTCTAAAGTATAATTTCACAGTCACATCATATCAGGATGAAACAAAATGCACCCTTTCTTAATGGTGCCATTGCTTTTATCTATGTTATTATAGCTATTGCTTATCTTACTTTATGTCTCAGAATATTATATTACAGATATGCTTGTGCTGAATTACTGGCTCAAACAATTTTCAGAAAAATGCTGAAAATCTATTTTGAGAACCTAGCTAGAAACATATAAGAAGGACAGATCATTCTATATATAGAGGACTACATTATATTGGCTCATCTTGAGAGACATTGTGAATGGATATTTGTGTGTTGGGACAGTGTTTTGAGTGATTGGAGACACATTGTACCTGGTGAAAACATTTACTTTAAACACTATTTCATTGTCTCAATTCCTTTTAGTAAGAGATGACCCAAAAGTGTTTTCACTGCTTAAAAATTAATTTCAATCAAAACACAGTAAACTGGTTCAAATGAGCAAATATGGCAACTTGTTCTAAAGAGACATAGTACGTATGTGTATGTTTGTGTGTGTAATGTGTGATTCTGTGTTTTATGTGCATGTTGAGTCTGCCTGTGGTTATACATATTCCCACTTAGTAATGCACACATCCTCTGTTTTCTTAGAAAAGGCTCAAGACATTTAAACTCTCCCAAGAGTAGTTCCATCAGTTTTTGTTTCTTTTTTGATTTGGGCTAGTGTTTATCCACTGTTTATATGGGCTGAATTTACCTTGAGGCATTTTAAGCAAAGGAACGCCTCTAGCTGGCCCAGAGGAAAAGAGATCTTGGGTTATGAGTAAAACACTTTCATTTTCTCCTTTTCTGTTTTAAAGGTTAGACATATTTTGTGAAAAAAATAGATGTTCATGATAACTTTTGGTTGTGTACCAGTAAAATGGAATGATAAGATAACTCTGAGTTTTTCCTTTGTTTGAAATGAGGAAATCTTGGCAGTCTCTCAACTGATATTATTTGATTTATTCCTTATTTTATTTTGTTGTGGGCCATGAGACTAGACTAAAGACAAAGTGGTTTGAACACTGTTGTTGACATTGCATTTAGCTGCACAGTGTTGCCTTAACTCTCTTTCTGGAGATGCTTTGCTTAGATTCCAGATAGCTGGAAGAGGAAAGAGTCATACATTCCTGTGCCCTTATCTTATTAATGGCACATCTTAGTTGTAATAATTTGTCTCTCTCATTCACTCTCTCTAACAAGGAAGAGAAGGAAGGATAAATTGAGATAAAGTAGATAAATGCAAAAGACAAAGGTACACAACTCTTTATAATTTTTCCTAATCATAGCAAATTCTTCATTCTTTTCTTTATACATCCATTCTCCTTATTTTCTTACAAAGAAGTGTTAAAATGTGTTATGCATAGATAAGGCAGAAAGGGGAAAAAAAGAGCCTGAATTATGAACTGCTCTTCACAACACTTAAACAGAATGGTTAAGATCAGGACTTGGGAAATATATTTTGATTTTTAACCAATTATAAATATCTATATCATTCTCAGGTTATATGCCATAAGAGACAAGTGGTGGGTTGGATTTGACTCATGAGCTATAGTTTGTCAGCCACAGTGTATGAAGAAGGACATAATTCTCTTCATGAGGCATCAATAAGAGTGACAATAACTACCATTCATTTAGCGAAGCACTATAAGTACTTTATATGTTATCTTGTGTAATATGTAAACTAATTCTGTATTAGACATTATTAACTTAATGTTTAGAGAACTAATTGAGACTCAGGGAATTTAGGAAATTTTTTTCCAATACCACATTGTTAATCAAAGGACTTTTGTCCAGCTGCTTCTCAGATGAAAGTAAGAAATGCATTTATTGAGGTGACTGACCTAAGATCATAATAGAAGAGTTATACCCTTTTTTAATGGTAAAACCCACCAGGGATTAGAGTGCTCATGTTCAGCCTATGGTGTTAGATTATTTATAATATCCCCACCACAAATTAATAAATCAGTTAATCTAATTGGTTAATTCTTAAAAAGTTAAATTTCTCCTGGGTCAGTAAATGACAGGAATGAAATGTGATCATTCCCCACTTTTTTCCACTTTAAAATTCTTGCTATGTTTATTCATTAATTTGATGTAAAAAGAGAGCTCATACAACTCATTCTGTGACTTAAGATGAAACACCAGGGATAAATTATACCTAAAAATTAGGCCATACTTCTAGAGAAGATAGACTTCATCCCTTTAGATACTCATGTTGTTTTCATTGTTGGTTTATAATTTTTTAAAAAATAATGTGATATATGTGTATCTAAGATGTAGTAATGATTATTTTATTTATATCCATGTATGGCAAAGATTTTTATCTGAAATGTCTGATGTATTCAATAGGAAAAATCTAGTAATGGATTAGTAATCCTAATCTAGTAATCCTGTAATGAACAGTGTAATAGAAAAGTGTACTACATGTGTTTTGTAATGAGAAGAACACACACAAATTAATATGAAGTCTAAGAGCCAAAGTTTATAATTTATCCTCTCATTGGCCTCGAAAAAGTATGATTTTTCACCACATCATCCTTCCAGTTGGGATCACACCCTCAGTCACTAAGCTCAGTTCATGAGATTTTATATCTAATAATTTTTGCATTCTGTGCCTACAGATTTCTGCTTTATAAGTAAACTTCAGATCATGTGTCATATCTGGCTTGCCTATTGTTTAATAAGTTACTTGTAGATAGAAATAACATTAGCTATACATAAACACACAGACATATTTGTCCCCTAAATATTATCTACTATAATCACTTTCTCTGTGATAAGTACTACATAATTTTTAATGCTAACAGAAAAATTACCACCTTTTAAAGTTTTGACTCTTCAATTGAATATGTTTAAACTTGGTGCTGAAATAACAAAAATGTCCTCATTATTAGGAAAATTTGCTACAAATTATCCCTTCCAGTTCTCAAACTATGATCTTTGAATGAGGATATAGTGTTATCAACTTTGTTTTGGAGGTATTATGCAATATTATGGGGAAAATGCTTTCTGTTTTTACCATTATATTATCAATACAATGATGATGGACTCAGTTTTACTAAATCAGAACAAAGAAAAAAATAATGTAAATAGAGTGTGTATAGTGTTTTTCAATGTTTATTTCTCAATAACTGTAGCAGTTTTTTATTTGAATTTGATTGAGTTTTCTAAAAGATAAATTACATAAATATTTAGTAGGAGCACTTGCCACCATTTATTCACTTGTTAATCTTACAGTTTTAGAATACCTGCTATGGACCACACTCTTGGTAAGGCTGCAGTGATGAACAAGATAAGCTTGGACTCATCTCAATAGTCCTGTTTACCCTTTTGCTTTTTAAAAATTGTTTTTGTTTTTTAACTGGCAGTGCTAGGTGCTGGGGATGGAGCCTAAGGTCTCCTAGGCAAGCACTCTGCCAGTGAGATAAACCTTCATTCTCTATTAAATAGTTGTTTAATAGTTGTTTCATGACATAAAAGCTAGTTGCTACATGTAAACATCTAATATGTGACAGATCATGGTTATGCATTTGGGAATTATGTTATTTTGAATTGTTCAGTCTTTCTGTTTCTGAATTTTAGCATTTCTACAAAAGTAGAGCTGCCATTTGTTTTTATTTTGATAAAGAAAATTATATATTAGTATAGTTGATATTCAGTATCCAAAGAAGATTTGTTCCATGGACATATTCCCCAGAAGATGCTCAAATCCATTGTATACAGTGGCATAGTGTTTTCAAATAACCTATCCTCCTGGCATATTTTAAGTCATTAATAGATTACTTATAATACCTAATAAAGTGTAAATGATATGCAAATAGTTGTTATACTGTATCATTTAAAAATGGTAAGAGAAATGTGTGTATACTTTTTATACAGCTGGCATTTTGCAGATGCTACTTGTTTTGAATATTTTCAATCATTGGTTGGTTGTTTTTGTACATACAGAACTCATGGACAGCAAGGACTAAGAGGAAATGAAGAAAATGAGACATGATAGTATAAGAAATCCAAAGAATAGCAAGGTGCCAGTGGCTCACGCCTGTAATCCTAGCTACTCAGGAGGTAGAGATCAGGAGGACTGAGGTTCGAAGCCAGCCCGGGCAAATCGTTTGTGAGACCCTATCTCAAAAAAACCATCACAGAAATGGGCTGGTGGGTTGGCTTGTGGTGTAGGCCTTGAGCCCCCCAAAAATAAAATGAATCCAAAGAATAAAATAGACAGATAAGATATGGTACTATTTATGAAGATCCTTTTTATTTTTTAATTTTGGATTGGTATTTCCATAAGAAAAGTTTTCTGTCAAAGAAACAGGAAATAGATGAGTGTGCTTCCTATTCCCTGTAGATTTGCATAAGAATTATCTCACTCGCACCTTCACATGTCTACTGGTCCTGGAAAGGTTGGATGGCTTTTAAAAATAAAAAGTATTTAGAGTAGTGTTCCACTGACATATTTCTTGAAACACTTTCTCCCCTATTGTGAAGAGTTGTTCACTATTATTGTTTATCAAAAGGCATTTGTAAATGAAGTTCTTTTTCCTCTCACTGGCTTCAGTGTAGCTGCTGTGTTCTAAAACATGGGTTGGGTTATATTCTTTGTTTGCATGATATGATCCAAGCCTGTGTAAATGTTCTGTTCAAATGATTTTCTAGCACTAGCTTTATGTAGAGGTTATACATTGTACTCAGAACATTCCCTTGTCACTTAATGTGTGACTGCCTCATCATGTACCACACCTGGATATAGCTCTGGCTTTATGCTGAATCCTTGATGATCTCCTGCCTGTATTTTCTTCTAGCTGAGCGAAAGGCCTGAACCTTATCTCCAGATATCTCAGCTACCACATAGGCATTGCTTCTAATGCTGCTTTGTCTTATTACAAGGTTAGTACAAACAACGTAACCTATGGCATCACTGGCAGCCTGGAATTCTGTAACTGCCATTCCATACCCGGATTGCTCCATTGGATAGTACTGACATTAAAACCTGTGATGCCAAACCTGGAGCATCACAGTGCTGGATGCCCCGCAGCAGCCCAGCTGCATTCTCCAATTGGCTTCCTGAGTCTCTTGTCCATTCTGTTCTCATTAGCACAAGGTTTTGTCTATTGTGCCTATTCATATTGTGACAGAAAATACCTCTTGGGGAAAAAGCTACAAGAAAGGGAACATGGTGCTCCTAAGGTTTGTGTCATGGTTTGCTGTATACATCTGTGGAGATGTGTCTGCTTCCTTGTTTTAATTGGTAGTTGTTTTATGAACCCTCATGAGATGGGGGTTTCTACTTTTCTTAGTTGTTAAGGGGATGGAGTACAAGCAGTATTAGTTATTTAAAATACTTGGTTAAAATGCTAGCACCTCTTTAAAGAAATAATGAGTCTGTTATGAGTGAGTAGCTCATCTCTGCAACACATATTCTCAGCACTTCTCAGTCCCTGGCCATTATGCTGACCCTGACTTCCTGGCTTTCTCCTGCCACATGGCACACCATTCATTATAGCACATGACGCTTGAAAGAGAGACCATGGAAAACCTTGGCCCAATGCTGTGAATACATATATTTTACATTTTATAGAATTTAGGTCCTGAGAGTGAGCTATATCAGCTTTGATTATAACTAGAATTTGTAATTCTTATTCCATGATGATAGGTACCTGTCAAATTTAGAATACTATAATGCTCACTTTATATGATTTTTTGTGAATTTATGTCACAGAACCATCAACTCCATCTAAATTGTCAGTCCATCTTGCTGTTCAAAAATAAAGCAAAGAATGGTCATGCTAGGATGGTGTAGTATAAAGATTCAGATCTGGTTACCAACCCTAACTAACTTCTGTGTCACTTTAAGCAATACTCCTCTTTGGCATAAGATTGATGTCATTATACTTTAAGCAATACTCCTCTTTGGCATAAGGTTGATGTCATTATTTAGGGTAGCTGTGTTGATTATTTGAGAGAAAGCATACTAAGCACTCAGCAAAAAAGATATCACAAAGCAGGTGCTGCAATAATATTTTTTCCTAACTGACAGTAGAGTTGGTTGGTGACTATCCATTTGCATTTTAATATTTTAATGTGAATAATAAACAGAAAATATAATACTTGGAATTGAGTGAGGTCTGAGAGCTTCTCCCTGTATCTGGTAGCCATATTTATTCAAGAATGTAAGAAATCAAATCACGTACTTTCTGTAAAAGACTTTCTCTTGATATCCCTTATCTTGTTTTTCCATACCTGTCCATTCACTCTTTTGTTCCTTTTTAAATTGTCAGTGCACTGTTATGGAATACCTCCTCCTATTCACCTGAGTGCTTTGGAGATACTTTTCTACAAAATGTTTATTACCCTTAGATTTCTAGTAGATCTTTTCTATCTCATTCTGCCCATGCTGGCTGAGATGCTCTCCAATTTCCAGGAGGAAGTAGTTAAAGCATAGCGAGTGAATGAATGACAAGAGACCACTACTATTTCAAGGGGAGTGCATGTGAACCCTGCCATGAGCCAGGAGTCCTGGGAGTCTGTATATCTCCAAGTACAAGGACTGTGAAATTGTGCTAACTTTGGCTTGGAAACGTTGGCCATATAAAATTTAGCCAATACTTTGAAGTTTTCTAAGAATAGATTTTTCCCTAAAGCAACTTACATTTACAGAAGACAAGTGTTTAGCTTTTGATTCTAGATTAGTATAGTCCTGGTAATTACAAAACACTGAAATGAACATCTGTTGAATCTCATATTCAAGTCTATAGAACATGCACTCTCTCTATATATATGTTTATATATATGTATATAGCTATAAATATACACTTCTATATTATATGTAAATATATTATTTCTCTTTCTATATGGAGATAGATAGGTTAAAATGTAGAATAGTGATTAGAACAACCACTTCAGAACATGAGTTTATATTTTTGGATTAAAAAAATTCCTTGGCTATAAAAAGTGAGTTGGTTTTAAATAGTCTAATTAGGCAATCAGTTGTGTTGCTTATCTACATTCACAGAGAGCAAACGGAAAACCGGAAGTGACTGCATATTGCTTAATTAGTCCAATTAAACACCTGCTTAAGACTTCCTGGCTTAGCAAAACCTCAGCTTCTGAAAAATCACTAGCACATTGCTAAAAATATAACTGCAAATTGAAAACATTTAAATTGAAACATTGAACTATTCTCTACATTCTTTATGAAAATATAAAGAACATGTGAATTATTAATTGCCTATAACAAAGAGATTAAACCGCAATTAAACTCATTTAATGGTATTATTCTGGTATATTCAGTTTATTTCAAAGCTTATGAAGTATTATAAAAGAACTGTGTGCATGTCTAAGGAAAATTGTGAGCTGTGATGAGGAATTTCATAAAATAATAAGCAAAAGAATGAGTAGTCTGGGATCAGCAGGATTTCTCATGTGCCCCAGTACAGTGTCAGCTGAGGCGCCTGTATTACCTGGAAGGATTCCAAAAAAGGAGATTTCTGATATTTCTTTGCTAACTTCCCTTAATTTTGATATAAGAAAACTCATTGCTAAATTCATATCCTCATTTATTTTATTCTCTCACTGTATACAGAGAACAGAATTCAGATATTTGTATACACAACTTAGCATCATGAACCAAAAGTCAAGCATTTTATTATATTAGCATATAGGATCTAAGTGTTTGAAGTACATTCGGGATAACTTTTAATTTGTAGCTGAACAAAATGAAACCTATAGAGATTAATGGACCTCAATAGTACATAGCCAACAAGTGACTTTTTAGCTCAAGTTTAGGGCTCAAGTTCAAAATTTTCTGACCTTATGTCTCAGACTCTTTTTCCCTTATGGTTAGTGGTTATGTGTTCAGTATTATGAGTACTATCTCTTTAGTTACAGAGCTTTTTGCTTTAGATAAACTGTCATACTTAAATTTCAACCATACCCATGTTTTGTACATTATTATCCTCATTTTTCAAAATAAGAAACTGAGTCCCAGATTAAGTCATTTCTCACCAGATAAGAAATGGCAAGATCCAAAAGTTTTATTCCTTCCTCTGCTCTGTGCTGCTTCCTTTTACTGACATTTCATTCTATAATATCGGTTGCTTCAGTACTGATCATTAAGGACCCAGTCTGCAAGTTCAAAAATGTTAACACTGGTTTTAAAGAGAAATGATATCCTGAATTAGAAAATGGGCTGCATTTTTTGTGTGTAGATTGTCCAAATAAAGGTTCACAAGAAGAATCCTGACAAGCATAATTACAGCCTGCTCACTTTCCCCTTTATTTCATCAACAATTCCCTAGAGCCTTCTGAGAAGCAATGCTTTAAGGAACACAGCTTGACAACATGGCAGTGCACTCAAGCTTTGGTGTTTGCTCTGTAAAGATGACCCTACAGTAAAATGTCAGTGTGGTCTTTTCTGGAGTCATTGGCATTTTACCAGCAATTTGTAGCTTAATGGGTGAACAATAATGTACACTTACATATCAAAATCTGAAAATGTCAGTAGATGATGTAATTACTCCTTTGAAAAACAAGGAACTTTTATGTTTTCTCTCTTTTTCCTTTCATTTTATTGTTTTTACATTCACTTACATGTGTATACATTGTTTAAAATGAGGTATGTGATGCATACTCTAATAAAATTGTGCAGCCACATTAGTTTTCTCTCCATAGAAGCAGTTGATTTTATTTTTAGAAATTTGTGTGGTATATAAAATCAGGTGAATACATATTGTCCATTATCTTAAGAGAATAAACTACACATGTCAGAAAAATTAAAGCCTGAATTATTTTACTTTGACAGGCTCTATAAAGCAAGCACATTTCTCATTGCTTTAATGACCTTATATGAGGAATAGGGGCAATACATTCATTTCCTCTTCACAAATTCATGTGCTATGTGTAATGAGTTGGGTATACCTGGAGAGCACTTAGTGTTCAGGATTCTATTAAGGAAAGAGCAAGAGGTCATTATTAATCATGATTTTTCTTGATTTCAGAGTAGAAACTAATCAACAACAGAAAGAATAAGAATTTGATGGAATTTTTCTTTTTTGCTTTTGGAACTGTTTTTATATATATGCTAGTGGGGAAACTTTTTTTGTATATTTTTGTAAGTTCTGTGTTAAACATACCTCCTTGTGGCTTCAAGTGCCATTCACTTTATATGAGACTACTAATGTTGACTCCATTTGAAGAGCCAACACACACACACACGCACACGCACACACACACACACACATGTATATATACACATATATATTCATATATGTATACATATTCATATATGTCAAATTGATTCACTATAAAACTAAAGGCACAGGCACACACATACACATGTACAGAAAGAATAAATTTAATTCCTATTTACTTTGAATAAATTTATGACATTAGGAGAGAATAATAAATTGATATTAAGGCCTGTTGTATTTGAATAGCCTGTCCTCTGTTTTGTTGTAAATTTAAGATAAGCATGATTTAAGATAAAAAATATATCAGAATTTGTTTCTTTTTTAGATTGCTGCAGGTTTTCTTTGTTTTGGAGTTTGTGACTTTGGAAAGGTGCCTCTACCCAATACACTTAATAGGAGCAAAGACTGGCTTTAGCAAATGATGAGCGAATGGTGACAAAGCAACTGAATCACTGGTGTTGCAGCTATGACTTCAATGATGCTGTACACTTGCTTGTTAAAATTGTCATTTCAGGCAGGGAGCCTTGTTACCTCTGTCATCTCCAATTTTGACAAATGTGATTAATCTGTTTTTAAATACATTTTTGTTATTCTTCAAATTGATTGTTTTTCTGTACTCTGCAATTAAATTGATTGATAATCCCCCAGAACCCCACAATGTAGGTCTAAGTGATGATGGGAGGTGTCAGCTTCTGACTGACCACCAGACCTGCCCATGCTGGAGAGTTGTGTCTTCACTTATACTTTCTGTTTTACTTATTTTGGTCCAAAGGAAAGGGACAATTTAAGATGCTGTGGCTGAATGAAAACAGAAGATTCATGATTCATGGGGTGTTGGTATGTGTTTCAGTAGGTGGAAAATCTGGTGGATAGTGAAGTGGATCAGGGAAGCAGAATTAAGTGAGAAATCCTCACATTTGGGATACCTTTAATTTAGTAAGGTCCTTAATGTGCTCACAAATTGACAAAGTGCAGCAAAAATAGTTAGCTAATGAATTTACTCCATCTTTATTCTTTATTACCAAATGTGGCTTATTTCTTTAAGAACTAAAATAAATACTCAGGTAATGTTCTCCCAGTTAGCAGAAATCACACATATTGCCTCCTTAAATCAAAGAGAAATGAATAAAAGGTGGTAAAGTTCACAAGTAAAATTTAAAACAAGTCCCTTATAAACACATTGGACTATATAACCAGTAATTTTTATCTTCTGATTTTTAGACTTACTTAACAGTATCTATGCTAATGTCATAATTCACCAAATTTCAGCTTTCTGTTACTATAATAAAAATCTGACATAATCAACTAATAAAGAGAAAAGAGTTACTTGGGCTCATAATGTTGAAGGTTCTGTCCATGCTCCATTGTTCCTGTTGCTTTGCAGTGAGGGAGTAAATCACAACAGGGTACCTGTGGTGGAATAGAGCTGCTCACCTCATGGCCAGGATGCAAAAAAGAGAGAGAAAGGGAGAGACAGCAAGAAGAAAGGGCCACGCTACTAATGACCTGAAGCCCTCCCTGTACTCTCATGCCTCTTAGAGGTTCCTTTAGCTTCTGATACGTTCATTTGTACTTGTATTTTCAGTACTATCTCTAGCCTCCAGTTTCTTTGCATGAGTGTTATTAAGTCTCTGTTCCTTTGGGGTATGTGTATGTGTGTGGGGTATGGGTGTGAAAACTAGATGATATAATCCTTAAACCTACCTAACCAGGCAATAATGTTAGTGTAAGGTAACCACTGCCAATTTCTTTTGTGGCTTTTGTATTCCCTGTAGGTATCCAACTTATCATATGTGACATGACCATTGATACAGCAATGGGGTAGCAGTGCTAGGGTAAGTTCTTAAAAGGAACAGTAGTTGAGCTTAATTTCTTTTCTTTTATTTTTAGACAAAACTCATCATAGAGTCCTGATATTTTTATGCATTCTACTAATTGCCTACTGTTTCCTCCAGAGTAATGTGCTCCCTCTATTGCAGTCTGCTAACATTAAGGAAGGGAAATATCAAACCACATGCTCTTGTCAATCAAAGACTGTAGTAAAAAAATGGTGGTTTTAGGGGAATGGGAGCGTCAACAGAGTCCTTTATTATAGTGTTTTTGGAAAATATTTTGTGCTTGGTCTGGTTTCAGATTTGTTTCTATCCTTCCTTGGAACCTCATTTTGCATTTAATCATGAATACAGTTGAATCTTTCTTTAATTTTTAGGGATATTCTAAGCAGGATGAGTTTCCTCACATGGGCACCAATGGTTATAATATTTAGAATTTTTAAGAGAAATGCCTTCTTACTTCAATTCCCAGTTCTAAGCAGTTACTCCTTTGGATGCTAGTATAAACAAACCTATTTAGACTATTGTGTTACAGTTGCCTTCAGTATTCAGTACAGATATATCCTATACAAGTTTTTAACCTAAGAGCAATGTACTAAAACATATTGCGTTTCAAGGACCAAAATTTGGGTTAAACTTTTTTTTGAGGTCAGTACCTAAAAAAATCCTTTATTTTCTAAAATCAAACAGAAATTCTTGTGACTAATGTAAGGAAGACTATTTCATCAACAGTCTTAGAGTACACATAGTGAGCTTCCTATCAGTCTGTGTGAGCTTCCTGTAACTCCCTAGAAATAAGAGGTATACACCAAGTAATAAAAATAGTACAAGATATGTTATATGCATGTATGCAGATATCATAATAATGAAACCAATTACAACTAATATACACTAATTATAAAACTAATAAAAATAGTTAAAAATATTTCTACCACACCTTAAATAAATGACTAGTGACCGAGAAGACAGATGTGTTTCATTTGATTGAACTATTACATAATGTATACATGTATATAAAGCCACATGATATTACATTAATGGGTATAATTTTTATGTGTTTATGTATTAGTTAAAAATTAACTCAAATATTTTTACCAGTATCACTGTAATACTATCTACCTCTTTTTTTACCTACTTCAAATTTCAGTAGTTGGGACTTCTAATAGGTGAGAAATAGGGATGCACTGTGTATCCTTTAAGCAAACTGAATGCTATTTTGCTTATGAAAGCTCTTGAATGATAATTAGGTTAGACCATACTGTATGGAGATTACAGGAGTGAAGCTCTTTGGTATTTAAATATGAAATTTCATACCTTAATAGAAAGAAGAGAAAATGTTACTTTTTATAAAGAAAATTGAGTTTCTTCTGTAGAGCATGTGCTTATAGAGAAGGCTACATTTCTTCATCTTGTGTTAAAGACATTATTGAAATACTCCTAGGAAATAAGTTTGAATTATTTCTCACCTACAATATGAACAGATGATCCAGTGTCTCAGGCCTCTACTCCATAATTTGCAGTTATAAAGAGTTAGCCTAGAAAAATTTAATTTAGTTATGAGTGACTATCTTTGCCAAAAAAAAAAAAACTCAACTCTCAATCATAGAATATTTATTTTAGGGTTAATTTCTGAGTTATTCTTGGTATTACATTGTTTGAAATAAGGAATATCAAAGTAATTCAGTAACAAAGTTAGTCTTTTGAAACCTTGTTTAAAGGTGCAGGTGAGTCTCAAAATGCTTGTCTCCTAGGTCTCAGTTTTAGTGGATTTGTGTCTGAATTCTACCTGGTAAATATCAGATAACTGGGACGAAATTTCAAAGACAGAGATAGACTAATTCTGTTTCTCCCTGTACATATTTTTACTGCATCACTAAAAAATATTGTTGCTTTTGAGTGTGACTATTAAAGCAGTGGGAGCATCAATCACTGCAATTCTTATTGTTTACTTCTTTTTCTAAAATGGAGATGGAGTTGTGTATGGGAGAAATAACCAGCCAAAGGAGACATTTCATAGCAATAGTTTCTTTGATATAGAAGTTTTGCTTTAGTTATTAGTGAGGATAAGTTAAATAAGTCCATAATGTCAGCTCCTTTTGCTCCAGAATTAAGCTATCTTTACTGAGTTTCTTTTTCTTTCCAAGGTGAGTAAAATATATAGACCTTAATCTCACAGAGATTCTGCTGTAGAAAATAACTTCTAATAGCATAATCTGTAAGGTGAGCATAAGGAAAAGGCACCAGCCATACTTGTGCTTAGTGTATAACTAATAAATAAATGGGAGGCTGTAGAAAAAGAATAGTTCAAGGGAAATATTATTCGAGTCATCACTTGGCAGTTATTTTGTTACTGGTAATTAACTCTGACTTAAGATTTTTTCACTAAAAGCTTGATGTTATCAAATATATTACCATTTAAAGATTTAACTCCTATTTTGAGCTATCCCAATTTATCCTTTTTAAAATTATTTTGTGTTGGGTAATTTTGTTTTCAAATACTCACCTTTAAAACTTCTTACTTTGTACTTTCTGATTTTTAAACTTTTTGTTTTAGTTTTAAAGTTGTGACCACAAACAATATCTTCTCTTATGGTTGTTGAGAAACCTTGAAAAATGAATTCCTTTAGAGCCACACAACATTAGGATTTATGAAACCTAATTCATATCTGCAAAGTCTGTGAGTCTTTTGACATTTAACAAAATGATGCCCAAGTTGTTTTTATTTTTACCTCTTCATTCCCTTATATTACTTTTTTTCTGAAAAACAAAGAGTTTCTTGTTTTGCTGCGTACATATTAGCATAATCTCACTTTTCCAAGTTCCTTGTGATTGCTTAGTAGAATAGCTTGCCTTTCCACCGATAGTCAGTTGATCAGTACATCACAGTCGTTTCAATTTGTCATGGCATGTAAAAAAAGAGAATGACTTTATGTTATATCTCTTACTTTTTAAGTTTCACTTTAGCTAAACTCCTGAAGAAACTTTTCTGAACGTAAAGTCCATAAACCATATAAATCATAATTTCCTGTGATAGTTACCTGATCATACCTAACTGATCAGGAACTCTGTGGATGAGGTCCAGAATTGTCCCTTCTAAAAGGCATCTAGGTGAATTTTAGGCATGATAAAGTTAGGAATTCATTGTGTTAGAATTCTGTGCTTCTCATATTTTAATGTGCATATGAGTGACCTATTAGTATGTCTTGGATGTGGCCTGAAATCCTACATTTATAGCAAGTTTGGGTAATACTTATACTCTCTAGAGATCACCTTGAGTTTCTCTGGGCTAAAATTTTTCAATTAACTGTTCTGTGGCTGGAGCTTAGATAAAGTACACAGTTGCTAGTTTCAGTTAGATATGGATTTTGGTCTTGGAAATCAAAATCCCCTGGGCCTTCACTGTGGTATGATAGGTGTTGGGAAAAGAAGTATTCTATGTCTACTAAGCTTTTACATATTAGAAGTAGAGAACTGATAAACAGAAGAGACATAGTGAGATAGAGAAATTGACTTATAATAAACCACATTGCAAGGAAAAGAATGAATGGCATTGGCTACTGCATCCTGCTATTGTGCAGGAAGGATGCATAGATGATAGGTAGTGTCTACCAGCCTGGGTCTCAGTTTCATACTCAGGTTACATCATTAACACATCTGCAAACAATTAGTGTCCATCCTGAACTGTTGCCAAGATTTTTCTTTGGCCTGAACTCATTTGGACCACCATGATATTAAGATCCCTGGATCCTTGACTACTTGTAGTCAGTATCTGCCACCTACAGAATTTCTTCTTTTCTTTAATGAGGGTCAGAGAGATTCAGCAAATATGTGAAGTGGAGCTAGGAATACATTGAGTGTTCTTCTACTCTGGGGCTGAGAAGCCTACAGAGAAAGGGATATTGAAGGGATTTCCCTGTGAATACAGGGAAGTTTGGATACCAAAATGAAATAGACTTCTGGAAGATGTGACCAGCAGGTTAGACAAAGGGGTGTTAGTAGCTGTAGCCCTTTCCAGGGGTAGGAGGGGGAGCGCTAAAGAGGGTCCATGGAGAAGTAAGATATGATGAGGCAATGTGCATCATTTGACAACCTGTTCAAGTTTGGAATGGAAAAGATTATTGCCCTGAGAATTATCCAGGAGATATTTCCAGGAGGAAGTAGAATCAGTCAATAACACTGAATGTGGCAGAGCAGTATGATAGGATTAAAAACAATTTGATTTTTGGCAACTTAGTTCAAGATCAGTTTAAGAGGTCTCTGCTGCAAGAGGCATGAGGATGAAGCAGAGTTTCTCCAGGCCAAAAAATGGGTAGAAAGAGAAAATGTGCACTTAAAACAAATGCTTCCCTCTTTAAAAAACATTGGTAGTTCACAGGTAAATGGATGGAACTGGAGAACATCATTCTGAGTGAGGTTAGCCTGGCCCAAAAGACCAAAAATTGTATGTTCTCCCTCATATGCAGACATTAGATCAAGGGCAAACACAACAAGGGGATTGGACTTTGATCACATGATAAAGCGAGAGCACACAAGGGAGGTATGAGGATAGGGAAGACACCTAAAAAACTAGATAGCATTTGTTGCCCTTAACGCAGAGAAACTAAAGCAGATAATTTAAAGCAACTGAGGCCAATAGGAGAAGGGGACCAGGAACTAGAGAAAAGGTTAGTTCAAGAAGAATTAACTTAGAAGTAACACATATGCACAAGAAATCAATGCGAGTCAACTCCCTGTGTAGCTATCCTTATCTCAACTAGCAAAATCCCTTGGTCTTTCCTATTATTGTTTATACTCTCTCTTCAACAAAATTAGAGATAAGGGCAAAATAGTTTCTGCCCGGTAGCGAGGGGTAAGGGGGGTATGGGAGGGAGTGGGGGGTAAAGGAGGAGGTGGGGAGGAAGGGGGGAGAAATGACCCAAACATTGTATGCACATATGAATAAAACAAAAATAAAAAAAAATTGGCACCGACTAGCACAATCTGAATTCCTTATCTTGACTCTTGAAGCCTTTCAATGCTTTGTTCCACTGCTTCTAACATTACTTCCTATGTTGTTCATAGTAACCATAGCTTTATTCTCAATAAGACCGATCTCTGTACTGCCTTACCAAGCATCAAGTCGATTTCTACATGTGTCAGGGTTATTACTATTGTTCCTCATCCTTTTGCTGGAACTTTGCATTTTTTATTTTCTTTTTTAGTGGTACCAGGGTTTGAACTCAGGGTCTCATGCTTGCTAGGCAGGCACTGTACCACTTGATCCACTCCGCCAGCCCTTTTTTGTGTTGGTTATTTTTGAGATAAGGTCGTGTGAAATATTTACCAGGACTGTCTCCTCCTGATCTCTGACTTCCACATAGCTAGGATTATAGGCATGAGTCAATAGCACCTGGTTTCTGTTTCTGTTTCCTACTACACACAAATGTATTTGCAAATTGATAAAAAAAAAAGTGTGTAGCTTGCATGAAAGTTAAGAATTGGGATATTGGGATTACAGAGAATTCCTGGTTGGGGTAGGAGATGTATAATATTCAACCAGGGACTTTACAGAACAAATACTTTCTTAAAACACTTCCTGCAAGCTGCACTAGACATTTAAAAGTCTGGGTGCATCATTTACCTGAGATATAGAGTGAGTGTGGATTTCAAGCCCTAGGGACAGATTCCTGTTACTCCAGAAATTTGGATTCCTCTGCGTTAACCACCTTTTGGTGAGAATGCATTGTTGCTGTCTCTAAGACATCCAGTCATGAATCCATCTGCTTTCTGTTACTGATGTTAACCACATGGTTGATTAGAATTGATAATTGTCATAGTCCTCAACTAACTTGAGAGGTGGAAGGTGGCTCTTTGGAACTAATTAGTGGTTTTCTTCCACAAAAAAACTTTGATTCTTGTTTTTCATGATTTCTCTGTGCATGAATGACCAACAACTTCCTTTATTCTTTGTTTTACCCATGGAAGAACACTGTTAACATAGGAAGTCTAAGATACATCATTTGGTTGGTTACAAGATTTTTGAAATATTTTTGTTCTTTTTCTGCTGTCAGCTGAAACAAAAAGCCCTAATGTGTTTGTTTAGCTTGAGACTCTTGAATGCATCAGATGTCACAGTACATTGCAGGGAGGTGGGATGAAATAGTTGGCTAACATTTCCCTAATGTTGATAAATATATTCATATATTACAATAGCAAAGTAAGGCCATCAAAGGAAAAAGTAACTAATAGTATATACATAACAAGTGCATTGAGACAATTGTAGAGAATAGTACATTTCTTTTTTTTTCTTTTTTTATTATATTCATATGTGCATACAATGTTTGGGTCATTTCTCCCCCCTTACCCCCTCCCCCTCCCTTGCTCCCCCCCCAACTCCCTCCTTTACCCCCCTCCCCCCTCGCTACCAGGCAGAAACTATTTTGCCCTTATCTCTAATTTTGTTGAAGAGAGAGTATAAGCAATAATAGGAAGGACCAAGGGTTTTTGCTAGTTGAGATAAGGGTAGCTATACTCGCATTGCTTTCCTGTACATGTGTGTTACCTTCTAAGTTAATTCTTCTCTAACTAACCTTTTCTCTAGTTCCTGGTCCCCTTCTCCTATTGGCCTCAGTTGTACATTTCAAGATGACTTTATTCTTTAACAGCCTCTTATTCTGTTAGAAGAAAAACTAGAGTAGACTACTGAGTTCTGAAGTTTTGCATTATAGAGCACAAGTTGTTCAACCTTTAGACTTTTTGAGGCATGTGATTTTGAAGAAGTTATTTTTTTCTTACCTGAAGTGCTTCTCTAAGCTGAATTTCCTCATCTGTAAAATACCAAGGTAGAATTTAAGTAGATGAACTGTAACTTTCACAGGTTTAGGTGAAAACATAGGCATGACTCAAGAAGAATAAAGCAAGTGTATAACATCAAGGTGAAAATGACAACTTCAAAGAAAATATACGGTATTGCACAGTGCATGCATTTTTTTTCACATTTAATTTTATTTTAAATTGGCATATTATAATTGAACATAATTTCCTTACAGGGTGATGAAAGAAACCTGTATGGTTAGTAGGAGAGTGGGACAGAATCAAATAATTTGCATAGTTAGAGCAAGACTGAAAACTCCCAAGAGCAGTTTAACTCTAAAAAGATAGACCTTGCCCTCCATTGGATCTCAACAACTTTCATAATTTTCATTCCAATAGTTGTTATACCGGCCATAATGGAACAGCAAGTGTCATGCATATATACCACCTAAATAATTCTTCTCTATTTTACTTAAAGCCTATTAACTTTTCAGTTGAAAGAAAAATTGAACTGAAAGAAAGGAAATTGTTATGGATTTCTTACTGACTCACTGTGTAAGTATATGTAATGCAAACTGTAGAATAGCTGGGAAGAAATAACATTTTTACAATGACTTTTACATTGAGTCTTCCTAGCCAAGAATGTGGTGGTATGTCTCTCATTATTCAGGTCATCTTTTTTTTTCCACTAAAATAGCATTCTCCATTTAACATGATGTGTTATGGTTATCTCTAATAATATCTATTCATGGTAATTATGAACAGATATTTAAAACTACATTTCTTATTGGTGACTGCTCTTTTACTGTTACATAGTATTTAGCCTCCTTGCCCTTTGCTCTTATAGTAATTCTAATTGTCTTTTAATTCTTTCACATATTCATGAGAATCTTACTCTCTATGAGGAATGATGTAATTTCATTTCTGCTTTTCTAATTATTTGTATCTCTCCTTTCTTTTTCTTACTCAATTAATTGACTTTGTCCTCCAATAAAGCACTGATTAGCAGTTCAGAGTGTTGACAATTATTTCTTTGCTCCAAACTGATGAAGACATAAGCCAAAATATCTGTCTTCTGTTTTCTCCTTTCATGATCTTTTTCCTATGAGTAAATGAGAGCTTTCACTAAGAGAGAATTAAATTGATTTGCTTCTTTTAAAAGTAATCACACTTAAGAACTTCCTGGTAATGTTCCATGTTTATTTTCCCCACATAACTGATGTTTTACTCTAGTTTGTTATTATGAGCACTTCATGAATTATATTTAATGTAGTAATGCACCATGAGAGAACAGGAGAGTTGAAATTGGCTTGCCTCTATAGAAAATGAACCCATTTAGCTATTTTGCTAGCTTCACTATTAGCTCTCACTTCTTAAAGCTGTCAGTATACCTAAAATTAACTGCTTCCCTTCCCCATTTTTAGTAATTTGAGAAGTCTAAGCAATAGATCACAAAACTTCTATGAATAATCTATACAATGAGAATAAATTACATCTAAGCAAAACTAGAGAGTGTTTTCCTCTGATAAGAGCTAGCCTAAATTGAGATATTTGAGGCGATTGCTGTTTTTGTTGGAGGGGGACACTTATATGCTTATTTTCAGGAATTGGCTGATTTGGGGTGCTACAATTCCTGGAAAATGGCATGTTCATGTGTTAGACTACATCCTCTTTAAGGAAAACATACCTGCACCTCAGCAAAGCAATCTCAGCAACAAACTCTTCTAATGGTGGCCTTATGAAGGGTGAATCTGACAAGACTAGAAGGTGTTTCTCACTGCATACATACTTTATAGTTAAACCATCATTATCTGACATTCTTATTTTTAATGATTTTAGCTTTCTTCTTTTTTTGCTAATGTTTGTACTTAAACGTCCTTATCTTTATTTAATTCACTGTACTAATAATTTACCAATCAAAAGACAATACAACTGCCCCCAACACTTTATTAACTATTTCTGAAGTACTAGTTGTACCTGTATTCATCATCTTAATTCACATTTATTCAGTATTTTATTTTTCTTTTGGTGTTAGTTCTTGGCCTATAAACTAACTGGACATTAATTGTGACTTGGCTAATGGCTTTGCTTGCTCTGGGATTTGGAGTAAACACCAGAAGCTACAGCATTTGGAAATTTTCTGTGGACTAGCTTTCTTGATAAAACTCCAAAAAAACTTTAGTTAGCTAACCAGGATAAATTTCAAGGAAAATAAACCACATAACCCACATCTTTATAAGGCTCATAAAATAAAAGTGTAGCACTAAACAAGACTGGCAACTTTAGCAGGACAAAATATGGAACAGCTGCATTCATTTCCCTTCCAAACTTCTCACTGGTAGAAAATAAAGTTTCAGGAGACTAAAGGAAATATATGTTATTTGGAAGACTTTAAAAGCTTTGTTAGCAAATTAAGTGTCTCCAGATATAGTACTAAAAGAAATGTAGAAGTTGGGATATGTGTTCAAATTATGATAGTGAGAAAAGAAGTGACAATAAGTGCAAATCTAATTTTGATTCTGGAAACTTTAGCTGGTTAACTAATTGTTAATCCTGAATCATTTGATCCCCCCCATCAAATCTACCATTTGTTTTTATAAGATGAAAGCAGCTATATAAGAAAGATCTTCAAAAGTCCTAGGAAAATAAACATTTGCAATGAATAGTGGCCTCTGAGCATTTGCTTTGCTTTTCTTGCTTCCCTAAGACTGATTACTTCCTGGTCAGTTGATGGTAAAGTACACTGTACTTTTCAATCTATGAAATTACAGCCTGGAGTCCACTAGAATCTTTGGGCTACTGGCAAGTCTGTTCTTTCTACTTTATTCACATGCTTTTTGTTTTTATTGAAACAAATAATGGTTGTTTATATGCTATTCCATATAATTGTATACTTCTGCTGACGATCTTATGTGATGAGGGTATCTGATGTGCGTTCCTGATTTAATAATTAAATCCCATGATTTAACAGAAACAGGATGATCAGAAATTATGAGATGGTAGCCTATTTCTAGACAGTTTCACAGTCATTTTACAGTTTTTCTTTTACATTTAAGGTGACAACACTTGTCAACACAAGCAACAAAGGCCCATCTGGTAAAAAGAAAGGGAGGTCAAAGAAAGCCCATGTACTGGCTGCATCCGTAGAGCAAGCCACACAGAACTTCTTGGAAAAAGGTGAACAGATTGCTAAGGAGAGTCAAGATCTCAAGGAAGAGCTCGTGGCTGCTGTAGAGGATGTGCGCAAACAAGGTAGGCAGAATAATGGTGACATGGAGGGTGTGTATTGTGTACCAATGGTGGATTTTTTATTTTCAATCTGTGAATATTTACTCAAAGGAGTTTTATTTTTCTCTCTTTATCTGCAGTTGAACTTTTTAATGTTGGCCAGAATTAGTTGCATAAATAGAGACTTTTTGTTTGTATTGCAGTACCATAGGTACAAACATTGCATGTCTGCTATGACTTAAACAATTTTAAGTTGATCTCCCTGAATAGATGAGAACAGATTCTGTGTCAAACTCATGCTTTAGGGATGCCAGAGGGGAAAAGCCTCAAACTTACAGAATCACTGAAAATCCGGGATGAAGTGGAAGAAGACTGTAAAGGAATGTGAGAAAATTGTTCTGTATGATTCCTGAATTTATCTTTTCAGTCCACAACTTTCCTCACATATCCAGCTCTTGAGCTGGTGGCCATCACACAATTTATACAGCGTTTAAAATATTTCATTTTTAGTAAAATATACATTACATAAAATTAGCATCTTAACTATTTATTACCATCTTAACTATTCTTAAGTTACAGCTCAATAATGTTAAGCATTCACATCCTTGAGAAACCAATCTCTAGAATATTTTCATCTTGCAAACCTAACTCTGTATTCATTGTTCAACTCCCCATATGCTCCTCCCCAAAGCTTCTGGAAATGATACTTAATAAAAGTAAAGTCTCATAATATTTGTCTTTCTGTGACTGGCTTATTTCACTTAGTATAGTGTCTTCAAGGTTCTGTATGATGGCTACAAAATATTCCATCATATGTATATACATTCATCTAACCATGGACTTTTTGGGTTACTTTTACTTCTTGGCTATTGTGAATAATGCTATAATTATAGTATACATGGTTGTATAAGCATCACTTTGATACCCTTTTTCAGTTATTCTAAGTATATTCCCAAAAGTGGTAGTGCTGGATCATATGGTAAATTACATTTTTGAGTTTTTAAGGAACAGTCATTTTCCATGCTATACCATTTTACAGTTCTACTACTAGTGCTCAAAACTTATAGTTTCTTCATATCTTTGCCAATAGTTCTTTTGTTTTCAATAGTAGTCATCATGATTATAAGATAATATTCCATGTGGTCTTAAATTTCATTTCCTTGATGATAATCATTATATTAAGCATCTCTTAATATGCTTGTTAGGTATTTGTATATCTTCTTTAGAGAAATGTCTAGTCAAGTACTTTGTCCATATCTTAATCCGATTACTTGTTGCTGAGTTATAGTTCTTTATATATTCTGGATACGAACACCTTTTTAGATATTGATTTGCAAATATTTTCTCCATTTTATATGTTCCTTTTTCACTCTGTTGATTGTGTCCTCTGATGGACAGAGTGTCTAAATTTTGATGTAGCCCTGTATGGTATCTTTAGTTGAAGATTCTAAGGACCAAGAAATCAAAACAGATACCTATTCCCCACCTTACTTCAGTGCATGCAATAAAATGTACCTAGTTGTACATTGCAGAAATCTTACTGTCATTCTTTTTACTCCTCTTTCCTTCCTAATACAGTCTGTTATAAAATCTCAAAGATTTTAATTCCAGAGTTCTTTTTAAGGACCACATCCTGTCTTAGTTATTCAAAAGTACCAAGTTTTAACCTGCCCTAGGGCTTTTACATGTGCAATCCCCTTTCAAACAGTTATGGATGGCTCTGTGTACATCCAGCTCAAAGAGTACCTTTTCACGGAAACCTTCTCTGACACTCCTGTCATATTTTTTCGCACATCTTCTTTTGCTCGTCACTTTTCACATGGCAGTTAAACATTTGTGAGATGACTTTCTTCATTACCACTCTATAAATTAATGAAGGAAGAGACTGGACCATGTCTGTTTTGTTTACCACTGATTTTTAATGCATAGCATATATAAAGTTTCACTAAATGCTTGTTGAATGATGGATAAATAAGTGATAAATGTTCTCTTTCCAATCTTCTGGGAATCCTACCACTTTATTCAGTTCACAGCTGGATATTTATACCTGGAATACCAATAACCCTTCCATACCAACATCCACTAGTCTTCATGCTGTCATGTTCTTCCCCTTCCTCATTTTCCCCCTAAAAGTGAATTTCATTTATATTGCACTTTAATTTGAAAATCTTGAATGTTGCTTATTTCATCCAATGTGACCAGAATATATTTGTAAACATGTTTTGGCAACATCAGCACTTCTGTTTAACTGCATTTGAAATTGGTATTTCTTCTGAAGGAAACATTTTTATATTCATGCTTTCATAGCCTGGATAGACATTTTGCTGTTGTTTTCTTACATGTAAACATGTACTTAAAAGAGATATAAGATAGCTCTTTTAAACCTAGACTGCATGCTAGATTTTAGAAAAGTGCTAAATATAGGTGATAACTTTTTTTTTTACCCTAGAGCATTCTAATAGAAGATTTCCTGTATTTTCAAGTTATAATGTGAAGAAGTGTTTGAATAAGCCTATTATAACATTTATATTAAAAGCATGTAGCAAAAATATAATTTCAAAGTTGATATAATTATACTTAGAACTTAGAACTCAGGTTGTACCCTTTGATAGAGATGGGACATTAGTTATTTGAGTCTGTTTAATCATGAATAAAGTAATTGGATATGTGTATGTTATCTTTCCCAGTTACATTTAAACTTCATCATGATAGAAACAATGATAGCTGTGTTTGTCTTTCTGCTCTAAAACAATTGGGAAGATGGGTGATAATCAGGGCAGAGGCTTTCTGGGGATATCAGCATAGCCTTGGAAGTTTAGTTAAGATTTCAAATTCTGAATTTACTTTGGCAGATTAACCAGTGGTTTACACTGAACCACTGACTACTTTCATCTATTTTTCAAATATAGATCATTGCTGTGTTTACCCCAGTAGATTGTTTAATTAAATGAGGTCACAAGGAATTTCAAAAACGTAAATACAATATAGATGTCACAGTAAATATATTAGTTATAAATTATTCACTTAATCTGTACTACCTTTGGCCATAGCTCTTCTTCTTGTTAATGAGCAAATCTGATCCCTTCCTGTCAGGATGCTGCAGAGCTGAATCAGCATCTGTGATGTTCCTAAAGAGCATTGAATATGGATGATGTATTTTTTATACAAGAATGAACATAGAATATTTAAACCTGTTGAAATCACCATAAGAACGGGACTAAGGTAGAAAGGAGAAAAATGGAGGGGAGGAATCAATTCAGAATATAATACATATATACATAGAAATGTCATAATGAAACTCCCTGTATAGCTATCTTAAACAAACAAAAATGTCTTTTTACAAAAATGGAACACATGAAGGTAAAACAGATCTTGTCTAAGGGTTAGTACCAGTGGAAGGAGGGAGGACATAAGGAAAGGGTATAGGAGAGCAAATATGGTAAAAATATTATGTATTCATGTATGAAAATGAAACAATGAGACATGTTAAAACTATTATAAGAAGGGGTGGAAGAGGAATAAAGGAGAATGGAGGAGGGATTGAATTTAGCTGATATATACTGTAAGCATTTTTAAAAATGTCAAAATGTTCCCCCAGTACAACAATAATATGCTACTAAAAATAAAATAAAATGAAGAGGAAGAGACTTGAAAGATCTCATTCAGAGAAGTGGCGATGGGAGGACACAGCAACAGGCAGCTATCTATAGGCCAGAAAGGTGCCAGAAACCACTCAGATTGACCTTGATCTTTGACTTCCATTATCCAGAACTGTTAGAAAATAAATCCCTGTTATTTTAATCAAACAAACAAAAAAGAACATAGATGTCTCTTTGTGGTTTAGACTTGGTGGAAATTGTAAGAGGCCCCAGCAAACTATGAGTGGATAATTGTGTAGCTATGAATCACATATAGCATAGTTTCTTAAAAATGAGGGATGCAACAGAAGTTTTTCCAAACATGCCTTTACATTGAAGCTCTTGGCCAAGGGCAACTTGGGATGGAGAAAGCCTGTGTTTTTAGTGTTTGCTACCAAGGTCATCCTGGACTGAAAACTCTTGCTGAATCTAGGGCTTCTCAAATTTCAGCAAAAGTTACAATCACCTGAGAAGCTTTTAAAATCCTGATGACCAGATTATCTAGAGTAGGACCCAGCCATCAAGGTTTAACAGTCCCTACTTGATGCCATTGTGCAAAATATTTGAGAAGTAGACTAATCCTCTTCAAGTCTGTAAGCTCCACATTGTTGATTCATTGATCACTGATAGTCAGCAACCATTTCATATTATATAGTCGATGACAGTCATTATGCAAGGTTTATGAGCTTGCTTTTGGTTTAGATACATAAGGATTAGGAAGGTTAAATAATCTGACAATTTATATTAAAATATTATTCATGGATATGTACTACACCTAATAACATGTTACAATCCTGATATCCTGTAGTCACTCAGGGAATACATAAGCATATAATGGGAATTCACATCGGTAGGTCAGTTAAGTATTTAAGGAATTATGGGAAAAGAAAATGATCTAGCTGGCTTTAACAAAAAGGAGTTGATGTTTAAGCTGAGAATTGATTAAAAGTGTGTGAAGAATAGTGAAGTAAGCATTTTAAGTGTTTTTCAAAGGCAAAGACATAAGAATGAGGTGGACAATTGGAGGAGGGCTAAAGAAGACCTGATTTGATGAAAAGATTCATATTTAGATACAGATAGAAATGTGGTAAGATGGTGAGACGGGACTAAATTGAGAAAGTTTGAAAATGAAGTTGAATATAGACAACATGATGAAAGAAAGGAAAAAAGGAAGACAGGATACAATGAAGAAAGAAAGAAATAGATTGTTTGCTACCTTTTTATATGGTATTTTGAAAGATTAAAATAGCAATTTCCTGAAAATCTAACTGAATTAGAGATTATGCAGGTATACATGTAATAATAGGGAAAGCAAAAAGTGCAGTGAATTGAGAATCTAGGATCTGGTTGGTAGCAATGAGAATAGAAACAGGAAACTAAGTGTTGCAGGCATTTCAAAAAAGAATAACACAGTTTCAGTTTACTGAAGTGAAGAGATAAGCTTGAACATTTGTTCTGTTTTTGGCCATAGGCAACATGATTGACAGGGCAGGGGCAGGGGAAAGGAGACCAGTTTCACTTTAAACATTGGTAAATGAGGAGCACTGCATAACGGATGGTAATGCTATGCAAATGGAACACTGGTGAAACAGAGAAATTTGCAGCTCTTTGAGGTTGATAAATGAATCTCTCAGATACATGACTTTCTTTGAGAATGTGCCATTAAATAAGAGTAAAGGGATGTAGGTATAGTTTTGGAAGACAGGCAAAATTAGAATTAGAAAGTGGAATAGAGGGGGCTGATGGAGTGGCTCAGGAGGTAGAGTGCCTGCTTAGAAAGTGTGAGGCCCCGAGTTCAAACCTCAGTACTGCCAGAAAAAAAAGAGAAAATAGAATAGAACTAAATTAAAGGAGAAAGCCTGCCCTGCAATGTGACCAGAGGACAAAGACATTACAGAATCTCGAAATGCAAGGGGATTGGACATTTTGTAAAAGAGACAGTGATCAATCTATACTCAGAATGTTGTAATCATGTCACATTCTGAGATTATGGAAGATGAATAATGAGGAATTACCTTGCATTTTGCTAGAAAGGTGTCATTAATTATGTTTAAAAGTTCATTTTCTGGAAGCTACAAGGATAATAGTTTAAAAGAAGGAGTAGCTGCTGAAAGAACAGACTAGATAATGAAGTAATTGATGTTGACAGGAAAGCAAACTAGACCTTCTTTGATCACTGTTGTACTACTTATTACAAATATTTTTTATTTTAATTTTTTATCAGGATGTATTTGTGGTACAGTGGGGAATTCATTGTGGCAATTCCAAATAAGATTGCATTGTACATCATACTCAACTAAAACTCTGTGTGTATGATTATCCCATGTATTTCTGGAGCCTAGTACAATTCCTGGCACATGGAGAACATTTAATTCATGCTGTGGAAGATAGTCACAGAATGGAAGGAGAGAAATATAAGAGTAACAGAGAAGCATTAATAGCAAAGCATACAGGGTATTTGCTTGCTTGTATTTTCCAGTCTAAATCAGAAATATCTCACATGTATGACGAGAAGGAACCACAAGGTTAGATACAAAGGGAAAAGGCTCAGAGTGGTTGCATGAAGTAATATAGAAGGCACATTTCTTTATATAAAAAGCAAGTTGGGAGGAGAGATATCCTCAGAATTGTTTTATAAAGATGAGGGCCAAAGCAGATTGGGTGAAATGATCTCAGTTATTTTGAGCAAATATGGAAATGGTTTAAATGGCTGATGAATATCTGATATTTGATCACTGTTAGAAATGTTTCATCATTTTTGTCTATTACTGGCATCTGTAGGAGTCTCTCACTCATTTTTAAGGGATTTTATTTATCAAAAACAACTGACTATCATTCCTTTCTTGAGTGCAACTGAAAAGATCAATTTATTACAAGCTAAATCATATGAGAATTTTTTATTTAATTTATTTGGTTTGTAACAGCATCTGCTAGAAATGGGGCACTCGCATATTGTGTATGGAAATCTTCTTAGACTTGAAGTACATCCAAAAAAATGTGCTTTGAATGATAAAAGCCACTGTTCATGTTTGCTCAATAAACAGATCCACTCAATGGTCTAATATAGCCCTAGTTCTTCTGCCACATACTTTATAAGGTATCCTTAAAGCTTTACTTCTGCCATCTCATTATTGTATATCCACACCCTCAAGCCATGGAGTAGTTGCGTAGATTACTTTCATTTGACAATTCAGCTTTTTCTGATTTCCGACTCTGTCTGGGCAACAACAATCAAAACATGACATGGCCTTGCCATCAAGTTGTATTAGTTCAGGGTATAGACCAAGGTAAACATGGCTTTGACCTACACTAATGGGAATCTTATGGAGAAAGTGACAAAGAGGTGCAGATGAAAGAGATGTTTTTTTCATAGAAGAACTTCCTAAATCAAAGCGACAGATAAGCTATTCAATGCTTATGCAGGAGCCCTTGGCTTTTGTCTAGTTTGACCTAACCTTCAATGCAAATCGATAGGGTGATATCAAATAGTTTTGTTGTTGATTTCTATCCAACCAGTATTTATTGAGTAACTGTGACCAATGAGTTGAATCAGCAAAGACAAAACTGAGAATAACAAGGGAAGAGAGAAAAGGGTCCTTCACCTCTCTGAGAAGAGATGACTTTTTTCTCCTGGTGATCTGGTGATTCTTTCCTTCATCATCCCTTTTGTAGGTGAGGTGTTGGTGGAATGAACTGGTCCAATAGAAGAATCCAATTGGTACCAATTGTATGAACTATACAGCTGAGAGCTGATCCGTGGTATTTACCTGATCAGCCTGCTGTCATTCAGTCATGCCCATTCTCCTCCAAATGCACTGAAAATGTAAAGTAACACTGAGAAGAGGGTGGGATGGGTGTCCTATCTCCTGCAGCACTTTCCACAGTGCTGTGCATACCCAAGGAGGACAGTTATAGGTATTGCAAGGATGCTAGTACTTCTCTGTGTGGGATCTTTCTCAGGGACAACTTGTTTTGTGCCTCTACTCTTCAAACTCTGAATGTTGTGCCTCCAACAGACACAGGGCTTCTTTTTTTGTGCTGTGTGTGATTCTTCAGTGCCAAGTGCTTGGCTATCCTTGTGTGGATGCTAACATTACCATGTATTACAGATGTGTTCCTATTTGATGTGGGGTCAGATTTTACCTCTAATATGATTGAGGATGCAGGCCTCCATTGAAAGCAATTCCTAGGGAAGGAAAGAGTGCTCATTTCATTCTATGGGTCTCTCTTCTTTGAGCCTGGACTTTGCTGCATGTAGATCCATTACTTTTTTCTCCCCTTTCATACTGAAGCATAAATTCAGGGCCTTGCACTTGCCAAGCAAGCATGATACCACTTGAGCTATACCCCACACCTTTTTTGCTTTAGGTATTTTTCAAATAGGGTCTCTCATTTATGGCTTATGGTCAGGCTGGCCTGGACCATGATCCTTCTGTTTATGGTTTCTGGATAGTTGGGATGACAGGTGTGTACCACCACACTTAGCTTTTGATTCAAATGCAGTCTCACAAACATTTTCCCTTGAGTGACTTCAAACTATAATCCACTTGATTTTCACCTCCTCGGTGCCTACGATTACAAGTATGGCCATGCCCAGCTCATGATCCATGTTCCTTTTTAGTGATATTATTCAAATACAGTAGTCCCTGGGTATCTTTAAGAGATGGTCCCAGGACCTTCTATGTGTACCAAAAATCCATAGATGACCAAGTCTTTTATATAAAATAGCATACCATTTGCGTATAACCTACATACATCTTCTATATCCTCATTTATATTATTTCTAGATTACTTATAATACTTAACATAAGGTAAATATTATGCAAATAGTTTTTATATTTTTTAGGGAATAATGACAAGAAAAAAGTCTATATGTGTTCCGTACAGATGATACCTTCTTTACAATTGTTTTTAATCTATGGTTGGTTGAATCCTCAGATGCAGAAGCCATAAATACAAAGGGACAATTCTGTTACAACAAAGTCCACATGTATGAGATCCAGCAAGGGCAGTCATTGAAGTTTGAATGGTGGTTGTCTCTTTCTACAGACTAGAAGTGAAGCTGACCTGAAATTTTGTGATGCTCTACTAGGGCCATCCACTGCTGAAAGTGTTCCTCCTGTGAAGCTTTTTTCCTTTCCTTATAGACACTTCCTTTCACAAGTGTTTCTTAAAGTTCACAGAGCATCTGTTTCAGAATCCCTGAGATGAGGATAGCAGGTGTCCATAAAAACTCAAACTTGTGGTTCTAACCATAATCTTGGTTTCAGTATATGTAAATCTTCTAGATTGTGTCCCAAGTGAATTTTATGCTTCCAAAGTTTTATAATCACAATAGTTTAAGTTTTATATATCTTTATGAATATCGTTTTAAATTGGTAGAGGTCTTATTTCCATCAAAGTAATGGTTTTGGACCTGGGGATGTAGTTCTGTGGTAAAGTGCATGCTTAACATACACAGGTTCTATGTTCATTTCCCAGAACAAACAAACAAACAACCCAGCATGTTATCAAAGAATTAAAGTAATTTTCATAAGCCTTAGTACCTGAAGTTTTAAAAGAAACCTAGACATACTGTATTAGTTATTTATTCATCTGTGTGACCAGATACCTGACAGATACGACTTAAGGGTTGAAGGATGTATTTTGACGCACATTTTCAAAGGGTTTAGTCCACCCTGGCTAGCTCCATTCTTTCTGGTCCCATGGTGAGGCAAAGCACCATGGAGCAGGAACACTGGCAGAGGTTACTCATCTCGTGCTGGACAGTAGGCATGATAAAAGAAAGGAACTAAGGTCCCCAGACATAACCTTCAGAGGCATACACCTCATGTCCAACTTCTTCCAGCTCTGTCTTACCTGCCTAAGATTTCCATAACCTCCCAAATAGCTCCACAGGCTGGGGATCAAGAGCTCAACACATGAGCTTGTGGGACACATTTCATACTGAACCATAAAAGGTACATAGAATGATGAAAATGAAAGGAGGTTTGATGTGAAAATAACATGAAGAAGATGCATAAATGTGAAACATGCAGGCTAATATAGGATTCACCTAATGCTATCCTTAACATTTGCAGTGGTTTAACTGTTGCATATTTTGTTAAATAAAACATATTGAATGCCAAAGTTTACATTAGTTGTGAGCTGCAGAGTATTCCAGGTCAGCACAGAGCCCTGGGAAAGAACCCCAGGTTACTCTTTCACCTGACACCTATTTCTGGAGCCCCTGGCTTCTGAAAATACTGTCATCTTTCAGCAAGGGTAATGACTACACTTGCTCCTGGTTAGTTATTGCCACTCCATTTGTGACACATTTTGCATATATTATGTCAAAATCATTCTCTTAGTCACCAGAAACATTATTGCCTATATTTTACATAATGTGATGCCAATACTGAAAGATCCCTGTATGCATTAATTGACTAATGCAAAAATAAAAGCGGTTTTTGAATATTTGCTTTGCACAGGAATTTTGGACTGCTGAGAATAAAGAAAACACATTCCCTGATTATATAAGAATATTGCATCTAAGATGAGACAAATATGTACAAATACAGGCTGATGATTACAGTCTATAGATTTTCAATTTGAAAAGGAAGCCATAAAAGCATGACATAAAAGTGAAAGTTGATGAGTTGAACTTAATATAGTGAAATAACTTTTGCTCTGTGAAAGAAAAAAGATAAGAAAATAAAGACTATCTGTGCTATATGTTGCCTGGGTGAAAATATTTATAAATCCTATGTCCGATGAAGGACTTATGTCCGTAAAATAAAAAGTTCTCTTAAAATTAAATAAGATAAACAATCTAATTTTAAATGTGGATGAATACCCTGAGCAGACACCTATCAAAGATGATAATTAAGCTTAGGAAAGTTATTCTCATTTGAGATTAGAAAAATGCACATTAAAGCAAGATTTTACTAAATACCTACTAGAATCATCAAAATATCTAAAGCTGACAGTACCAAAAGCTGGCAAAGGTGTGGAGCCACAGGAATGTTCATTCAGGTGAATGCAGGGTAATGCAGCCAGTTTGGAAGATAGATTGGCAGGTTTTTATAAAATTGAACATGAAATTGCATTACAGCCTTATAATCACAACCCTCGTTATTTACTGCATAATTTGAAAATTTTAATCTATATGACATCCTCTAACCCTGTTCCATTTTTTAGTAAATTTAGAATAATTTAGATTTACAGAAAACTAGCAAACAAAGTACAGAAAGTTTCTATATGCACCACACCCCATTTTCCTTATTTTTAGTATCTGAGGTTATTTGTGTACTTTTGTTACATTTAATGAACAAATACTAGTACATCATTAATTGAGCTGAACACAGTGTTAAAAAAAAAACATAGTAACATGCTTAGCAAAAATGGCCAAAGCAAATTATAAATTCTGAACAAAATTCTTACTCTTTTTTTTTTATCTTTTTAGTTCTGAAGTTTAAACTCAGGGCCTACACCTTGAGCCACTCCACCATCCCTATTATTATGATGGGTTTTTTGAGATAGGGTCTCACAAACTATTTACCCAGGCTGGCTTCGAACTGCGATCCACCTCATCTCTGTCCCCTGAGAAGCTAGGATTACAGGCGTGAGCCACTGGTGCCCAGTGATAATTCATACTCTTGAACTGACTTGTAACAAGTGATAAATTCTATATCTGTATGAATAAAAAAACAAATCTAGCTTAGAAATTTACTGATTCAGGGCTATTTCTTTTAATAATATTGACTGACATCTAAGTTTGTCCATCTAAGTAAAGTGATGTTTGCTTTTCACAGAAAAAATAAATAGAGATTTACCTGGATATACAAAGCACAGAAAAGAAAGAAAGAAATCCATGGAAAGGAAGAAAAGAAATCAAAGCCAGAGACTGAAGAGGAAACATTAAATTGGGCTAATGCACACGTACATCAGAACCTAGCCACCTCGTGCTGTGCTGACCACCTGAGTGTACAGACATAGACACAGGAGTATGATGGGAGGTGTAGGAGGTGTTGCTCTGAAGTGGATTCAGGATCAAATTCCAAAACTACAGTTTTCACTGTGATGTGTGATGAGTATTTCACCCTCTCCGTGCAAGTGTTTTCATGAGTTCAGTTGGGGCTACGCATGCATTCACTCTTAGGACCATTGTGAAGGGCAGATGCACAGAGTAGTTAGCACCAGACTTAGCAGACCACAGTCTTGAAAAATTTAATGGCCAGCTTCTGACAATAGGATGTGTTTAATATAAAATAAAATAACATTTAGGTAGATCACTAAATTGCTTCCATCTCATTTGTCATTCACCTTTTTAAAAGGAAAATTTCTTAAGCAAACATTTGATCCCAGCCATGCATAAAAGAAAATATTCTACAGTACCGTATAAAGATAAAGAAACTTGGTTAGCAAGCATTTTCTCTCTAGTAGCTAACTCATAAGTCATGCAAACCATGCGTTTGACATAACATCTTGAATAACAATGGGATGAATTTTCTAAGATGAAGCTAATTCACTGATGCATCCTAATTATGATATATGTCAGTGACTTAATGCAAACCAGGCAGTCTTCATTCGCTCTGGACTCCTCTGAAACTGAGACTGAGTGAATATTCTTCTAAATTAGACTGCTTTTGAAAAGAAAATAAATAAGACAGAAGATAAAGCTCCTAAAACAATGGTAAATTTTCCTAAGTGTGTGCTAATAAAAGATCTCAAAGGACCAGCCCTCTGGAGTGACATACAGGCAATATGGAAAACTCAGACCTTATAATAAATTATGGAGATGCCACCCTAGTATTGCACAGTTAGCAAAGAACTTAATCTTTAAAAACTGATTGTAAATTTCTGATAAAACAGAGAGAAAATAAGCAGATAGGAAAGTCAGGGGTGAGCCCCCTGTTTTTAAACCAAGAGTCAGAATTCTGGACAATGTATGCCCATTCTTACTTTCCCTCAATTAAGGAGAACAAAGAGCTACTTCTCCCAAAGGCTAGTCTCTCCACTGGAGCCATTACGTCTTTTTCTTGCCACCTTTTGGAAGACTTTGCTTGCATGATCTTTATGTCAAATTTTCAGTTTCTTCATACTATTGGAATAGTCCGAACAGTATGCAAACATATGTGAAAACAAGCAGAAAAACTTACCTAATCACAACCCCCTTACAATTGCCCTATTTTTTTTTTTGGCTCTTATAGACAAAACTTCTCAAAGGACCATCCATGTTCATTCATTCAATTTCCTTACCACACAGTCACTTAATTTTTTATTGTGCAATATAATTTCTATAAAGCAATATGAGAGTACCAAGGATACCAGCCTTATAGACTCCTCCTACTTAAGAAAGAAAATATTGCTCATGCAGTGAGTGGAAGCTTCTTGGTTACTCCTCCAGGTCTATATTTCCTTTCCTCCCTGTTCTGATTACCCAAACATGTCTAGAGACCTATAGTTCTGAATTTGTTTCCATATTTTCTGTGTATTTTTTCCTTATTTTATCATAAAACTGTTCAAACATCCAGCAAAGTTGAAAGATTTTTGGAAGCAACACCTGTTCCTGTAAAAACACAATCTGAATCTGCTGCCATTAACATTTTTCTGTACCCAGTCTCACAAATCTATTTTCCACTAGTTTTTAAAAAAATTTTTTCTACTTATGAATGAATCGTCACTTTCTCACCCATAGCAGTCTAGCTCTCAGGCTCACTATTTTATGGTCCAAGTCATTAGGTTCATTTTGGTCAAATCTGGACATTTCTCTTTAAGTCTTTACTTAGTCTCCCACTAACATTCCAGGTAGTTTACACCCCTCATCCCCAAGGTAATTCCCTTTCCTTGCCTTTCTTGGGTTTTTGAATACCTCCCTTTCCTCCTACGTCTTTCTTTTACCACATTTTCTTGGAATTTAAACTTCAGAATATCGTGTGAGCACAGCTTAAGGAACTAAGCAGCCTGCATTCATAACCTAATTCCATCACTTACCAACCCTGTGATGTTGGACAAATCACTGTATCTCCCCCAGACTCGCAGTTTGATCTTTTGTAAATCAAGAATAATTGCACTTACATTGTGGAGTAGTTCTCTATGTAAAGGCACTTAAATCAGGGATTGATACATAGTGCTATGATTTAAATGTGGTTCTCAACATTTATGGATTGGATTAATGTACTTATTGAGGAAGTGAGTTAGTTATCTTGGGAGTGGGCTTGTTATAAAAACAAGTTACCTCCTTGCTATCTGGCCCTTTCTTTCTAATTCTGCCTTGCTTCTGTGATGGATAGTCTAAGAAGGCCCTTGCTAGATGCTGGCACTTTGAAATGGGACTTTCCAGCCTAGAGAACTGTGGGAAATAAACTTGTTTTCCTATAATACTGTGGTATTCTGTTATAACAACACAAAGCAAAGATGTGGTAAATATGTATGTGTTAATTAAAGACATTTGCTCACACAGGCCTTTCCTAACCTAACAAGGTGGGTAATACATATAACCATGTATGTGTGTGTATGTAAATCCATATATGATTATATAAATTTAGTATATATAATATATTATTCTATATATTAATATTTAGTGCTATAGATGAATGGATGGATAGATAGATAGATAGATAGATAAGAGTTCTCCAGAGGTACAAAACCAATACAGTATGTATGTATATATTAAAAGACTTAAGGAATTGCTTCATATAGTTGTGGAGGCCAGCAGTTCCAAAATATGTAGGGCTGGCTTAAGACTTAGATAGGAGTTAACCCTGTAGTCTTAAATGTCTTCCTCTTTGGAAGGATAATTTCAAGGTTAATCTCCTTTACTTACATATCAACTATCTACAAAATACCTTGAAAGCAACACCAGGAGTAGTGTTGATTAAATAAATGGGTGCTGTTTCCTGGCCAAGTTGATACATTTAACTGACCATTATAATGGGTGACAATTGCAAGTGATTCTTTGCATATTTGAAAATATTATACACAGGTAAGAGAGTACTTATTTCTGTTTATCAAAACCCTCATAATACAATTTCTAAATGATCTTGCATTTAGAAATATGTTGCCTCTTAGTGCTGAAATTTTGTTGCAAAATCCTATCAAATGCTGTGTGTTGTAGAATAGATGCCAAGGAGAGAGGTCCTCTGTGGCTTTTCCTGTGTGCTTTTTAGGGACAGTGGAGACTCTGTTTTGCTAAAAGCCACATATATGACTGATACAAGTGAGAAATTATGTGTTAAAATTTTTATTTGTCAAGTAATAACAACAGAGTTATCTAATATAGAAAATTTTAAGAATTAGATAAATACCAGGGATTTGAGACATTATTAAGAAGCATTTTTCAGATTGAATATACAAAAACTCAGTTGCTTTTAAAGCCATGACTTTTCCTTAATGAAACTAGAAAATAAACTGAAAAGCTGTATATTTTAAGAAAATATTTAGATAATTTTTTGATTCCTGATTAAACCTATGTTTTAAGTTCTCCTTTTTATCATTTTAAAGTATATGGTCATAGGTATTTAATGAACTGTTGGAATGATTTATTTGAAGTTGTATGTTTAAAAAATATCTCTGTCAGCCCAAGGATAGCTAAAATTTGATGTCACTATTAAGCCAATCTGGCCATATATATTTAACATCTAAAAGTAATTAATACTATGTAAAGTCAATACATAATGTTGAAATAATATTTTCAGTGTTTTCCTCTTTTCTATGTTTTTATATTCTCATTGATCAAATGAATTTGATTGCCTTTTTAAAGCAGTAAAGTATTTATTAACATTGCCTTTTTAAAAGCCTTTAAGATGTGCACTGTGTTTAAATGGGCTTCAGTTTGTTTCGCCTAACAATAATTATATTATAGTTCCCTGATGAGGATTCATGCCAGATTATTTAAGGGATGAAAGGTCAAAAGTATTAAATATTTACATTCATTAGAATGATATTTTTTGGTATAGGTAGAAAGGAAAGAAACTAATTGGTTTACTGCCAAATGCTGACTTTATGAACTTACTGCTTTGGTAATTTCTTAAATGTCACAATTAAAAATATTGACCTATTTCTCTATGGGCTTTCATTGAAATGGTAGCAGTCATCTCTAATGTTACCTAATAAATTTAAATTATGGCCTTTAAATATAAATGTGACTATTATAACTAATATTTCTCTGTTCGTTCCCAAACCTCTAAATAACAAGTGATTGCTCTTCTTGGTATTATAATTCCTGGAGAGCTCCCGTATATTTTGTTTGTTTTCCTCAATAGAAGCAAAGCAGGATGGCAGCAGCATTAATTAAGCTGGGTTTCTCTAAACAAGCCTACTTTTATCTCTGGTTTTAATTTCTTATCTAGGAAACAAAAACTTTGAATTAGATATTCTCTAATATCTCTTTAAAAAGTACATTTTTGTCCTTTTTGTTAAGAATAGGAAGGCAGCAGGCATGTGGATGGAGATCCTGTTGACTCTTTAAGATCCATAACCAATGTCCATCTTTAATTCCTTGTTTAAATATATTGCTGGAAGTCGAAATTGCTACATTAAAAAACTTGCAAAATAGGTGGCTATCCAGAGTGTGTCTCTATGAAATCAGAAGGATGAAGGATATCAAACAGTTAGATGGCTCTGGAGAATTGATAGATACTGGAAAACAAAAGCTTCCTATTTACTGGAAAAACTGGGATCAGATTGAACAGAAGAAAATGGTGTGTATTTATGGACCTCTGGGTGTGCAACCTACAGCCCCTGAGGATCACTAGGACACTGAGATCTTCACCTTGGTGGAATGAGATGGCAAGATGTACAGAAGAAGTTTTAAGGATGGTAAGGAACCTATGGCTGCATGGATGAATGCTGTGAAAACTGTTTAGAAGGAAAGATCACAAGGTCTCTGTTTATGTCTAATTCTGCCATGAAAGCATGGAGAAGTCTGGCTCACAAGGCCTGGGTGAACAGATTTACTTCTAGAAAGACACATTCTTTAGAGACAGCAACTACAGCTGCACTTCTGACCATTGTTGGCTAAGAAAGAAGAAGCCCTAAATCTCATATTGCTTCAGGAATTTGCTACTTTTCCATCAACATGAGATATGGCGACAAAACCTTTCATTTCTATTACGTATGGTGGCTCAGTACAGGGGACTATGTATGACCTATCTCATCACTTTGATGGATTTGTTGATAGACAAGTAGAAAAATTCTTATGTCTGGTGCTAACGAGGCAATGGATCATGTGATCCAAGAGGAGCAGCAGCTCTAAAACAACATGGTGTAGAAGAGTTTTCCAGGAACATGGAGGTGGACACTTCTTGCACCATTTGAAGAAAGACATCCCAATGGGCAAAAGAGAGCACCTATCACTCTCACCCCACAGCTTTGAAGAAGCCTTATCTGAGTTGGCAGCCAAGGCTGTGATTCTTAAGAATGTTGTCAGCAAACTCCATCAGTTTATGTAAAATATGATTCCTACTATTGCCAGCAAGCAGGTTACTTGATTATATGTTACTTGACTAACAAGTTTGCTGACATAAACAGGCCCCACAAGTTCAAGGAGTACATGAGCCATGGGTGGGAAGTCCTGAGTATCAGATTTAACTACCCTTGTTATGTGACTGGAAGAAGAATCCTGCAAAGAGTTTTTGGTGTTGAACTATAATTGACCAGGAAAGGCAGCAATATTCCTGTGATTTTCATCCTCCAGATCAGGGACAAGGATGTCACTCACGCTGCTGCCTATGGAATCAGCAGATGATAGCACTTACTCCCAGAATGAAAAGTACAGCAGGCATAACTGCATAAGGAAAAAACAAACAAACAAACAATTGAGAGATTCTCCAAAGACTAATGATATTTATGTAGGAATGGCAGACCCCTGCAACTGGAATGTGCATGACATAGTAAACTACAGGCAAATTCAGAGACTGAGGCAAAGAGAAGTTTTTAAAGACAAACTGCAAGAGTTTATATCACCTATTTTTAAACAATAATCCTTGGTAAAAATGATGAGTTACAAGAGTAGCATCCATCTGGAGTTGAATAGACAATGGTTGGGCAGATGTCCTTCTAGAAGTACTTTTGTTGTGGTTTTGGAGGCCCCTGTGAGAAGTTGTAGTCTGCTGGATTCTTTTGTCATCATTATTATCAGGTGATTGCATATAAGAAACATTCCTTCTTAGTTTCCTGGCATTATTTACATTTTCCCCCTTTGGTTAAGGTTAACTTTTTTTGTTTTTTGGTTAGCTATCTCCATTTTGGTTTTGAAATCTCACATTTCTCTCACAAGCCAAAATGCTGGCTACATACCTGTGGGCATCTAAGAGGACCCAGTTTTCTGTGGATCACTGTGTCTGACCAGAAGAAATCTTGCCCTCTGTTCTTTTCCTCTTCTGACTTGCATCACAAAGTAAAAGGTCTTGTCTTTCCTTTTTATCCCTCTTGTCAGATCATACACAGACTTCCAAGAACAAACATGAGTGTGCCTAGCTGTCTCATCATTGGAGTTATATGTTTATTGCTGAGGTTTATCCCTGAGCCTGAGTGACAGCTGAATCCACCCAGTTAAGTTCATAGAGGTGATCAGTATGATAGGACCTTCAGAAAACAGCCAAGGTGCAAAAGCAAAAGTTCTTCTGTAGAAAGTTCTGGTTGTCACCAAATTGGCATAAAAAAAGAACCTCTGCTTCTCATCTCTGCCTTTGTCCCAGAACACCCTTGGGATATCTGCAAAGGAAATGAAGATCAAAAGTCAGAGGCATCTAACCCTGGGAGTTAGTTCCATCCCTGCTCTCTTGCTATCACGTGGGTCTATCCTTTTCTGATATTTACCAACTTCTCTTGATTGTGGTCTCTCGAAGTATAACATAAGTAGAAGGATTATTTTGTCTCATGAGGCATTAAATAAAATTAAAACTTTATTTAAAAAAAAAAAGGAAAAGAATTACACTGAAATACCCAGCCCTGATTAATAAACTAGGACATGGTTCGGCTCCTGAAAAGCTTTTGTTCTCATTGTGATGGCAAGATAAGCACCAGGGAAGATACTGGAAAACTGGTAAGTCAGCGTGAAAGCATCTTCAAGGAAAACAGGTCCATTTGCAGAAGTTTCTCTAGGTCTTTCACTTCTGCATTGGGAAACAGATCATAACATTGTTTAGAAATCCAAATTTAAGAAAGATGAGTAGATATTGTGATTTTATTAGTTTTGTTTCAGTTCTGAGTCTCATATCCTTTGGTTCCAATGTGTGGAGTTTAGACAACAAAGAAAAAAGATGTAATAAAACACTTGAAGTCAGTTTAGACATCTTCCAGTTTTCAGGCAGGACATGGTTAAAAATCAGAATCTTTCAATTTGTATTTATCTTTGATTTGTGATGTTCTTTCTTGAAAAATTACCCAGTAAATAATTTAAAATTTTTCTATTCTGTTCTTTCTATCCTCCTGTCCTGTTTTCAAGAAAAAGGTATATTCTGAATGCAGCTACATATGAACTTAATAGTAATGATCATAAATTTAGTCTTAATGAAGTTTAAGTCATCCATATATCATGCATTGATAGAATTTGGGTTGCTGTTTAAAAATTCTGAATGAGCTTCACCTACTCTAAGAATGCCAAGATATTTTAGAGCTACTTTCAGGAACTGGAATAAACTTTCAGGTTTAGTCATTAGTTAACTAGAACTATAGCCCAAATGCTATCTTTCCCCAGTAAATTGGGGTCATATTCTAGTTTTCATATCTTTCAAATGTTTAGAAACAGTCTTGTTGTTTGACAGTTCTGTGATTAATGGTAGCTCATCCTCTTTTCTCTTTCTTTATTAATCAAGCCTATCTGTTAATATTTACAAATCTTTTTTCTTTATCATCTTCAATTTGTATTTCTCCATGGGAAAATGAAGTTATAAACTGAAGCTGGTTATTCCAGGTGTAGAATAAGATCAATGTTGCTGGGTATCTTTCTTGTTTGTTGAATAATTCAACCTTATATTTATTGTGCGCAGGCCCTAATATTTTTCTTTCATGCAGCAGCAATTGGTTTGAATTTATTGCACACTTTGATCCCTAGCTTCTTTCTGTGTAGCTTTTCTTTCATTGCCTTTTCCATCCAGAAAATAACTGTTTTGGTGTTTATGAGTTGTATTTCTTTTCACCCTGACTATCAATATTGTCTGTTTATATTCCATCTTCCTCTTTTACTTCAAAGGGCACTGCAAGGTAAAAGGTAGGATATGAATTAGAAATGTTAAACCATTTACTATTGTGTATGATTTTGTAACATCTCTGCATACTACCGTCATTTTTCATCTCTATGCTTCTCATCATTGAGCTTAGTGTGATCTAGCAATACCATTTATCTGTTATATAGTAAAATCACAGTCACAGAGTTATACCAGTTTCAATCTGAAAAGGAACTTGAAGATTGCACTGGTTGCTGATATTCTAAATATGTGGAATCTGACTTCTAGAAATTATCTATTATATTCTACAACTAGTTAGTGAATGAGCAGGGCTAGACCATGGATTTTCAAGGATGATAATTCTTTCTTCAATACTTTTTAATATGAAATCATTAAGTTGATATGAGTCATGTTTAAAAGTTTGTTCTGCGTAGTATATGGAATACATTGTGGGTGGTATTAAGGTGACCATTCATTCTATCCACTTCCCTCCCCTGCTGAATAACAGGAATAGTGAGATAGATCCAGGACAATACTGGGCTGAATGCATACCCAGGGATATACAGAAACACAGCTAGGTGATTGCCTTAGTGGATCCACATCAGAGGGGCAGAAGACACTGTGACTTCAACAACACTAATTCCCACTCTCCAGTGGAAAAAGAAAAACTCACAATTAATAAAAATTGAAGCAGAATTAATTGAACAACTTAGAGTAAATTTGGGTTAGCAATATCTATTAGTTCTTTTTTATTTAATAACCAAATTTTCATATTACAGAATATTACCTCCCAAGTTTAAAGATAACTCGTTAGTTTGATTTTACTTACTTTAATGTTATGTTAACTGTTATTTGAAGAGCATATAGTTACAGGCAGAATTACAATAATCAATTATTATTCAATAAATAAAATATATATTTACATTGGCAATAAGTGTGTGGAGAGAATTACAACACATACATATACAAAGTGAAACTCATGGGCCAAAAACACTATTGAAATTTTTGCATCACTAGTATTATTCAAATGATCCATAGCAGATTGAGATGATAAAGAAGTAGCTAAAGAAATAATGTGATTTTTAGTTGAAATGCACAATAGGTCCTCTAACACAAATGATGATGGCAGTCTATGCTCTCAGAACTATTTTGTTTTTCTCCTGGCATATAAGCAAACTACATTTACCACTCTCTCTGAAGTTGAGTGAGGCCTTGGATGCATACCATTTTCAGTCTCATTCCCTAAAACACTTCCACTTTCCATCCCTGTTAAATGATGAAGAGAATCCTTTGCAAAACTCTTAAGCCCAAGAAGGAAGCCACTGGGTGAAAGGAATCTGAAACCTTCTAAGGGGGTTTCCTCAACCCTACATTTTTGCCTTATTTTGTTGTAAACTTTTCTTATGTTAAGTTACTAAGGTTTTGGGTAGTTTCTTCAACTTCTCCCTGATGAAAGTTCATAAAATTACATCTGGAAGAAACAAAGAATCATCTGTAAGAAACAAAGGCAGGAGTTGCATTTCTCCATGAGTCTAAGGGCTTATCAGAAAAACCATGTTGATTCTTTGGGGGCCACAGAATAGTTTTTGCATGAGAGTGGTCCAGAAGGAAGAAAAAGAAGTGGTTTAGTTAACTATTTCCTAAAATTTTAGAAAGAGAATCTTAAAAGAGCATTTGAAAACAAAGGAAAACAAAAAACCTTCCTCCTCTCTTAGGATAAAACCAAAATGTGGACCCAGGGAGTATGAGCATGAGCTGACCTCTCAGTCTGTCTGACGAAAAGGGATAATAGACAAGATTACAAATGATCCACCAAGATGGAGATGGTAGCAGGGTGGGGTTACTTGGGATCCAGTAGCATATGTGTTCAAAAGAGTTACAATGATTAGAGGTTCTGGTAAGGGTAAAGGGAAAAATTGTGTACAATTCAAAGTCAGAATTACTTCTTTCATTACCCTTTGATAAGAAGTCTCTAGTTTATCCTCAGAAACGTATTTTTTCACAATATGGTTAAGACTGAATGAGATAATATACTTGAAATTGCTTTATTTCATGCTGTTTCAGTAAAAATTTGTTGATCTTTTGTTGAAATTATATATATATATATACATATGTGTGTATATATGTGTATGTATATTAGAAATTTTCAGACATAATTCCTATATTTTTCCAAAATATCACAGGTACATTCTCTGACTTTATATTTTAAATGTGCTGCTACTTAAGTGGTCTTCAAACTTTAGTATGCATTAAAATTGCCTACAGAGCTTAATATGAATTGTATATACACATTGAATATGATTCTTGTATTTAAGAAAAGAACATACTATAATTTGGTTCCCAGACTGCTTGTCCAGCAAGGTCTATCCTTACATCTCAGCAGGTCCAAGCACTTCAAGAGACACACATTGGAGCTTGGCTTTAGTTGGAAATCACATTTCTTGCCACAGTATAGTAGCAAAGTCCCTCTTAATTCTCAAGAAGTAGTCTAAGAACCACTTCCAGAAATGCTTCTGAACGTCTACATTGAGATGTGGTCTTTCTGTTTTTGTACACCCTCGACACTTCATGACTCCAGTAGTGAATATTCTGTCCTGTTTGGTGTCTTGTCACCTGCATACTCTCAAATTTTCTGTTTTGCTATTCTTCAAATTATTATTCTTTGAATTAATTCTTCTCAAAATATTCTTAATTGTGCACAATCTCAGAACCCAATATATACATTAATATAAACTCATTTTTTTTTTCATTTATTCATATGTACCTACAATGTTTGGGTTATTTCTTCCCTCTATCCCCTGCCCCCTCCCTCTCCCTCCTACTCCCCCTCCCTCTCTCCCCCTACCCCCTTGCTTCCAGGCAGAAACTGTTCTGCCCTTATCTCTAATTTTGTTGAAGAGAGAGTATAAACAATAATAAGAAAGACAAAGCATTTTTGCTAGTTGAGATAAGGATAGCTATACAAGGAGATTCCTAGCATTGCTTCCATGTACAAATGTGTTACATTCTAAGTTGATTCTTCTCAAACTGACCTTTTCTGTAGTTCCTGATCCCCTTCTGCTATTGACCTCTGTCGCTTTAAAGTTTCTGCATTAGTTTCTTTGCATTGAGGACATCAAATAGTATCATATTTCTTGGGTTTCTTACATCTCCTCATACCTCCCGTGTGTACTCTTACCTTATCATGAGACCAAAGTCCAATCACATTGCTGTATTTGCTCTAGATCTAAAGTCCGCATATGAGGGAGAACATATGATTTTTGGTCTTCTGAGCCTGGCTAACCTCACTCAGAAATGATGTTCTCCAGTTCCATCCATTTACTTGCAAATGATAAGATTTCATTCTTCTTCATGGCTGAGTAGAATTCCGTTGTATATAGTTACCACATTTTCTTAATCCATTAATCAGTAGTAGGGCATCTTGGCTGTTTCCAAAACTTGGCTATTGTGAATAATGCTAAAATAAACATGGGTGTACAAGTGCCTCTGGAGTAAATACCAACCCTCCTTAAACTGTTCCATGAAATAGAAAGGGAAGGAAAACTTCCTAACTCATTTTATGAAGCCAGTATTATACTCATCCCAAAACCAGGCAAAGACGCCTCTGAAAAGGAGAACTATAGGCCAATCTCCTTAATGAACATTGATGCAAAAATACTCAATAAACTAATGGCAAACCAAATTCAACAACACATCAGAAAGATCATTTACCATGACCAAGTCAGCTTCATCCAGGAATGCAGGGGTGGTTCATCATATGCAAATTCATTTTTTAAAACAAGTTCAATCTTGGGATCTTATTCAGGCTTCCGTCTTAAACAAGCCATAGTAGATAATTCAATAACTACTTTCTGAATCAGTGATCCAAGATGCAATGCTAAAAACAGGTATTGCTTCTTCAGTCTGGGAATTAAAGTTTAGGAGACAATATTTATTAGCGCTTAAGGAAGTTTCTTAAATATGACACTATATGCACACCAAGGTGTCCTAACCCCTACTTGATCTCTCTCTCTCTGTCTCTCTAATACCAGATAGCCAACAAGAGCTCATCTCAGGTCCTTGTGATACTGGAAACAGGTTGTGTGAATGCTCTTAAAGTCTATTTCCCAGTACACGTTATTTTTTCTTTAAAATATATAAAAAAATCAGGACTTAGGTTTGTTCTGAACCTCTTGATTGTTAATGTGGTCTCATGTTGATTTCTCACCATATTGAGAACATGTTTGATCTTGAAAAAAGAAAGGTCCTTTAATCAATAAACTGTCCTTGGGCTAGTTGATTAACATGATTGGCTGAGCTCAAAACTGGATCACTCAGCAGGCCACTGCTGGTTTTGCTGGGGTGAAACCTTCCATAAAATCAATTGACATTTTTATCTTGTTTTAATACCAAGGCCTTCAGCTAGTTCAAATCTCAAGACACTCTTGGATTATACTGCTATCTAAGATTCTTTCTATAATCCTTCCTAATTTATCCATTTGTAGAGATTACCTAGCATTCAGCTCTCTCATTGTCTTCATCCAATAATTACCAGTGAGACTTGTTTAGTCACTAACTTTAAGAATTAGTTACATTTTGAACAACTGGCCCCAAAGTGTAAGCTTCTTAGAATTGTTTTAGAAGAATGAGTTGAGGAAGCCTTTCCAGAAACAATTAAATTTGAATTAATCTTCTGGGTAATTATTATTGCCTTTTTAACATTTTTGTCCTATCCTTTCATTCAAGAAGTTCTGATCAAAAGAACTTACTGTAATAATGGAGATATTCTATACCTGTGCTGTTTAATATTTATGGATGTTTGGGCCAAACTTCTTTCATGCTGAAGACAATCTTGTTTTTTTCTGTTCACTATTTGGATACTAACACTCTCTGGGTGAGTTTCAACCAGAGAGAACCAGAGCAGACTCACTACTTTTCATGACTTAGAATAGAATCTATACTGTTGTAATAAGGAGCACTTTGAGAAGGTACCAACACTTCCGTGTAAATTGTTGTCAAACATGGCTACCACAGCCCCTCCCTTGTTCCTTTGCAATGTGGCTTCACTGCTTCTTTAATCAAGAGGTGGAATCTGTTTCTTCATACCTTCAATCTGGGTCTGCATTGACTTAATTTGATTAACTGGTTGTGACAGAAGTGATGCCGAGTGAGTTTTATGTCCAAACCTCAAGCAGCTTTGTAGCTTTTGTTACTGCCTTGTTGTAAAGCTGACTGAAAGTAGACCAAGGCATGAAGACTCAACATGTAAGACTAAATAATAAAAGAAGTGTAGTCATCCCAACTGATCTAACACCAGTGCCAGCTGCTAAAGGTGAGGCCAGGTAGACCTCTTTGATTCTCTAGATAGATGAGTTCATGTGTGTAACTTCAGATTAACTCACCACTACCACTCTCCTAGGAAATAACAAATAACTATTGTTTTAAGCGATTGAGTTTTGGAGTGTTGTATTTTGTTTGTTTGTTTCTCTTTGATTTTAATGCAGCAGGGATCAATTGTTGAACCCTTTTTTAGTCACTGTGAATAAGGGATGGAGTAACATAGGAACTTGGCTGCTCCCTGGGTAATCACAAATGAATAGTATCTACTACATGCACCATTGTTGTTGGGTGCCATCACCTTCTTCCCTACAATCCTAGCTCCTTGAGAGGCTGAGATCTGACAAATCACATTTTGAGGACTTCCCATATCAAGACCCCCATCTCCAACACAACTAGAATGAAATGGTTTGGAGGGTTGGTTCAAGTGGTAGAGTGCCTGCTTTGCAAACAGGAAGCCCTAAGTTCAAACCCCAATTCCACCAAACAAAACTCCAAAAGTTGTGGAAGGTTGCTGTGAAATAAAAGCATTGTTAGGAGCAAACAGAACAATAAGACCACTACAAACTGCATATTTAAAATTTGAATATCCACAGTGTTATTAGATTATTTTTCAAGTAAGCCCAATAAAACAGTACTCAATTTGCATAAATTCTCTTGCCCAAATCAAGTAATTTCTCTCCTTTCCTTCTTTCCATTTACTAATAAGGGAATACTTTCCTAAGCTGTAGTGATACTGAAAAACATTTTTTCTTAGTTTGGATAATTGTAACTTCAGAAAATGAATTACTGCTATATGTAAGATTACGTCAATGACATCAGCAGTCATATTTATGTCTAATGAATATTTTAAAGCCTTTTTCTTTGTAGTTGACTTTACCTTTAATGCTCCTGAGCTCATCCAGTTGGAGCCCTGCCTGAGAATGGAAGCAGTGGCTGACAAATGGACAGTGTTGGATTCCCCTCCTTTGGTATATCTGACAAGACATGAATGATAGTTGTAAAAAAAAAAAAATTCTGATAGAAGCAACTAAAGCCAGGGGTCTTTTTTTATTGTTTTATAGATTCTACAGTTTTATGGTATTTTAGGTGTAGACCATGCTGATGAATAATTCAAAATTTTATTTGCTTTCTGATTTTAATTTTTTTCTTTTAGTGATGCTATCATTGTACAATGATGTATTTGTTATATTTAGAATATTTTGGCATCACAAATATTACCATTTGTCAAGAGGCTACAAATAAGAGTGTAAAAATACAAAGGATCAAAGAATACTGGAAGTTAAGGGGAACTTATGTTCTAGTATTCAAAAAAATGAGATATTCAGAACAATGGAGATTCAACTCTAAAATATAGGAACTTTAGATAATTTTTCATGTTTTGAAACAAACAGAAATGACATTTTCTGGAGTTTTTTTTCTGTATTTTTTCTTGCCTGGTTTTGTACATTCCATGGTTGCTGTCACCTCCATCTCCAGCACTGGCCAACTGCCAGTTGAGAATAGCAGCAGGTCCTTTACTTCTTGTTGTAAAGGTCTAGAGAAATTGTGTAGGATCTCCTTCTAATGTGAAGAACAGGAAATACTTGAGCCCTTATCTCTAAATATCTCCATGGTTGGTAAGGACCTGAGTGATTGGGAATTCATCTAACTGTGTATCCTGATGATTCCTCATTAAATATGTCTAGATCACAGTCATGTGATTATAATCCCCTTTTATAGGCTGAAGATTTGGGGAATGAGAGTCTAAAAATTTTGAACAGAAAGTAGGTTATTCTTGCTGAGTCTAATGAAGACCAGTAAGCTTTCATTTACCTAAAATTTTAAAATGGCACGGTGGTGTCTGGGCACCATCAAAGCCATTTCCACTGTAATAGGTACCAAATATCTTTGTGATAACTAAGGGATTTTTAAGTTATATTGCTTAAAAAGCTATACTGAAATTCTAAGTGAAAAATAGGGAAAACCCATTAAATGAATAAATCAAAAGCAATCACTTTTATAATTAAGAGATCCAGAAACTATCAGCAACTCAATAGAGAAAAAAAATCATTGCCAAATATATTTGAACATCCAGGAATTCAAATGTAAAGTAAAATAATTCTGAAATTTCAGCTGAATATCTTTTATTTTTCTGGTTTATTAATCATAGTTCAAAAGCAATGAAATGATGGCATCGTATTTTTTGTAATGATACCATATATTTTTAAATTGACAGCAGATGGCTCTTCTTATATTCCACAGATAATACATTGCCTGATTATACGTTCTATGAGATAAAATAAATTAGCTTAATCAACACCCTTTTAGTTACTTGAGGCAAAGATACATGGAAGTTAGGAAAGAACCTAGTCACATTGGTATTTTTTTATTGGTTTTTTTCTGAGAAGCAAAGAGCATATTCTATGATTAGCTCTGTATAAATAATGAAAATGCTCCCATGGAATGAACTCACAATGTGATTTCTGTCAGTTGGTTTGGCTTATGTACACAAGACCTGCTTGGGCTCCAGCTGGGGTTAATCATGCCTGTGCAACCAGTGGCAACCTTTCTAGACTGAGTTCTGTTCTTGCTACTGCTGCTGCAGAACTCCAATTCACATAGAAAACAACTGGGGAGAAAGACATTCATCTTAAGCTAGAATAGGGTGCAGAGGTATCTACAAACACAAACTGCTTGCTGTACAGCTGCTTTTTATAGGCTTCTACCTAGAAAATTAAGGTAGTGAAACTAATTGGTTAACAACTGAATGGTTGAAGATTAGCCAGTATTTACTGTGCTCTTAGTCTATACTGTACACTTTTAAGTGTGTGTGTGTATGTGTTCATTTGTATTCCCTACAACATTATGAATAAGATACTATCATTAAACTTGATTTAGTAATGAGAAAGCTGGTATTTAGAGGAATAGTGGATTACCAAGGTCATGGGTTAATAATGACTTAGAACGGGAATTCAGAGTCAGGCAGTGTGCCTTCAAAACCCACTCCAAATTGCACTGTTTTGTGTCCAGTCTAGAGGCTGCCTCATTACCTCATTCCCTTATCTGTGGAGAGCACTTGATGTCTGAGCATAAAATGTGAAATAAGACCCATGTTCCCAAAACAAAAGTAGAAGAATTAGACCTGATTTTATTAAAAGAATTCTAAGATGCCACTATTAAAGCAAAAAAAAAAATACATATATATATATATATATACATATAATAAGTGCCTGTCAAATGAGAAGTGGGCAAAGTTGTTTTTCTATGAAGAGACAGAAATACTTTAAGGTTTTCAAACCAGTAAGGAAAACAGAGATCATGTATGTACTTATAACTCAGCCAAGTGAAAAGATTTGAGAAAACACTCAAACACTATAGTAGCAAGTAGAAATCAGCATTTGACTCATGGTCCATAGTTTGCCATCTCTTGTCTATTGTTTAATTCCAGCCAAGGACAGGCTGGTGTATTAAGCCAGATACTTATAATGTCATGTACCCTCACCTTGTTTGTGTGTATGTCAATATAAAACACATCTGAAATTTTATTTTCCCATTTGTTTGGTGTATAAATTGAAAAACGTTTTCAATATGGAAAAAGAACTTGGAGCTATCCTTTAAGAAGAGATCTTCTCTGATGATTTGGACACCCACACAGAAGATGGATGCTTTTGTGGACATCCAAAGGTGACATTACCAGAGTTTGGCAAAAGCTCATCTCTTTTAGGGGTTTCTGCCAGGAAGAAAGAGTTATGGTTTCTGTTAGGAGGCAATATAACAAAGTTATATTGCAGATAGGTAAACAGTGGGAGACAAATTTTCTGTGTATCCAGAATACATAAGGAATTAATGGGCTAACAGGCAAATTTTTATTCTTTCTTTCCCTCCCCTTATTAATTCTGACCTTTGTGTTTTCTCCCTCCATCTTGTTACTCAACACACGGAATTTTACAGAGGCATTTTGTGGCAAACAGCTTTAATACAATGCACTTTTCTGAAATCTCCAACACCCTAGATGTGTTGTCCAAAGTAGGACAGGACAGATGACAGCCATGCAGGGAGGAGCAGTTGAATGATGAACTCCAAATTTCACTCTTACTTAATGTGACTACCGACATCTGACGACATGGGACCTCAAAGAATCTTAGTGATATTCTAGCACAGTATTTTTTAAAATTCATGTGGGGAAGTGAAACTCCTCTGAGATTCTGAGGAAAACTAAGGACTCCCCACATACACACAAAACACACAAACATACAGAAGCACAACACATACAAACGCATTGCATACAATTTTGGGGGTCTTTGGACACCTTGTGAATCACCACTTATGGAAACCATGTTAGGAACACTGTATCTGGTCTAGTTCCCAAATGGCTCAGGAGGTAAGATTAGCTAGGCAGTCCTTTCTCTTAGTCTAGACAGTAAGACAGCGCTATTTGTTGTGAGTTATGTTGCATTTCTGCAATGCTGTTTTAACTCAAGAAGTGTGTTTTTTCACTTGATAAAATTCTAACACTTATTAATACTTTGACCACATTTAATTCAAATTTTTATTTGTAAATACATCTATAGTGAAGCATCCAATATACTGTTCACACATTTCAGGAGAGCAGATTTAAAGGTAATATTTTCTTTCTTCCTTTTTTCAATACTGATGTATTAAAACAACTTTTAAAAAGAGAAAAATAACAGAGATGTGCTAGCAGTGTTAGTATGTATTGCATTGGATAAAGCAGTACAAGACATGCTTTTATGTGGTGATGATAATGAATGGTTTCTTAAATATAATAAAATTATTTTTTCTTTTCCATCTTTTGGAAGTTAAAAAATATCTGATAGCTCCTTTAAGTAGAAGTATGTGAATTGGAACTAAAGAAAAAATAAAAGGTATCTACAGAAATGAAATTTTTACATTGTACAGAAATGAAATGTAAGGAAACTGTGGGACAAATCTATGCATAGATAACTATAATTTGAAAGATAATTACATATGTAACATATATGTGTAACATATGTAATGTTCAATTATATGTCTTATTTATATGTGATATATGCATACATGTATATAATAATATGTATGCTTGTGTATATAAAATAACAATTCTGAAGTAGCTTCTTTTAAAATCAAAACAGACAATCATTTAACCTAAAATCATGCTTTCCCTAAATTACCACATCCAGAGGAGCTGGAGGATCTCGATTAAAACAATTTTAAACTCAATGTGAAAAATATAATATACTTTCTCTTCATTATTATTTACTTTACAACATTTAATGGGATTCTAAAACTAATCAAAAGTCTATTACCATTTATTTCCTTTTCCATCTTCTCTATTTAGTTTTAAATGGGAAAAAACACTGAGGTTTCATATTTTTGCATCATTTTACAGTACTGAAGTGAGGTAACAAATTTTGTATTGTTTAGTGGTTTAATTACTTTCCAAAATTCTAAATTTTCACAGGATGTGTTTACACATCCCTATGCTTAACTTCATGTAAAATCAAAATTACTAAGTGCCTATTGAAAGAGACTAGATAATTTAAAGTACTGTTATCTACCTTCCTTTAAATGTCCTCTGAAATCCAATATTTGCTTTTTATTTTTCAAATTTTTTTGGTTCACTTTGCAGAAGAGAAATTTTCTCCTCTGACCCCACAAATGCAGTACGGATATACTGGCTGTCTTGCTTCTTGGGCAGGATGCCTAAGTACTTAATTGTTCAATCTCGACATAAGAATCATTTTGCCCAACAATGAAATGAAACTGCCTCTAGGGTAACAGGCAGCAGCTGTCGAAGGCATTAGCTCTACTACCGAGCAGTCTGGGACCTGCCAAGAAAAAGAATGTACATCTATTTCCAAGAAAGGGAAGAAATTCGTGGTCGACTGCCAGTGAGATTTTTAATTTTTGCATACTTGGCTTTGTCCCAACCAACATTCTCACTCTGTCCACATCACTTTTTTTTCATAATTTTGGTGTGTTTTCTCCCTCTGATCTTGAAAGGGTTGGTCTTTTTTGACTTCTGCCAGTTTTCCTCCCACCTTGGTAGTTAATTCCCCAATTGTCTGCTATTGTGCCTGGTAATTTTCAGTTTCAAGTTAGTTGTCAACCAGCATTTTCTCTTGAATATTTGGAATTCATCTTGACATTTTATGTCCCTCTGTGTACCCTGATGGAAGTTCTTTAACATGCTAAGGGAGAAAGATGAGCTTAGAGAAACTGGGGGGCTGCCAGGGGCTAGAAACCATGTGCCAAAGGGTGGCCAGGGACAGAATCACAGGCTCACAGAGCTTTCTAGTTAATTAGATTTGGTCACATGAACTTTGTGACTCTGCCAATTGCAGGAAATAATTAGCTGCACATTCCCAGGCTGGCAGCCTTCTCTTGGCATGTCCAGTTAACAGAAATAAAATCTCTACTAAAGTTATGATTGCAAGGCCACTAGAAAACTGTATTCTTTTCAAAAATCTCTTAAAATTTCCCAATATAAATTTATTTCTGTCTTTTCTAGATTTCCTTTATTCTTCATACTTGGCAACTTACCACACATCATTGCATGGTATTCCTTCTTAAAAAAAAAAAAAAAAAAAAAACCACAGAGGAATCCTGAGTGTGAAGAGTGGCTAACCTTCTCTCGCAAGTTTCACTCAGTCTTAATTCTTTCTTAAATTGCTGTTCCCAATATGCTTGTCTGCAGGAATTCAGTCCCTCCACTTCCATCCTTTCTACCACTGCCAACCATGAACACGCATGTTTTTTAAACTGAGTGGATTAAAGCAACCACTAAAGGAGAATACTTTGATACAGATACAAGGAAGAAAACAAAGAGGCTTTCAGAAATTCTGAGGAGTATCACAGTGATCTGAAAAGAATGCTTCACCTGTCCAGTCATCCAGCCCAGGTTCTTATGTTGTAACCTCTAAACACAGATAGGCAGTGTGAATCCAGGTGCACCTCTGGGGTCAAGACAGGAAGACATGATCTCTACACTGCAGGCCTTCTTACATTTAACATCTTATGAGTTTATGATTCCAGGCCCAAGAGACTGACACTTTCATAAGAACAATCATCTCCTCTCCCCCACCTTAACACTTTACCACCCCTCACTCCTGTCACACACACACCCACCCACATACACCCACACACACACCCACACACACCCACACACACGCACGCACGCACACGCGCACGCACACACACGCACACCCCCCCACACGCGCGCACGCACACACACACGCACGCACACACACCCACACACGCGCGCACGCACACACACGCGCACGCACACACACACCACACACACACACACCCCCACACACACTCACACAGAGCTTATTCAGTACCTTTAATGGAACTGATTCATTCTCCTAACTGGACTGTAAGGCTTGTTGCTTAACTTTCACAGATATATTACACTGAAATGTATACAGTTGTCACTAAATACTCTTGAAATTGTATATGGAATAATACACTCAACATTTATGGAAACTTTATGCATTTAGCAGCTACTTATTGTTGAAAAGAAAAATATTTAAAGTTGTAATAATGTTAAGCAACTGTATTTTGGTTTATCATTAAAATGGAGATTCAATTTTTCTTTTCCTTCTATAGAAATTAGTGAATGTAATAGATCTGGATTTATGTGGATTGGACTGTTACTTAGTGAATATTGTGCCTGCTGGTGACAGCATCATTGTGTCCTCCTTGTCCACTCCCACTTCCAGTATCATTTTCTGTGAAAAACACTTGTCACAAACATGTTGTCTTTATGCTGGTAAATATTTATACAGGTTTCCACAGGCTTGATCTTATTTAAAACCTATGCATTCAAATGCCTCTAAATTAAACTTGATGTGTTCTCTAACCCCCCAAAGCTGTAGTTCCCTTAGGCACAGAAGTGATCTAGTCATATTCACCTCTCAGCTAATTAATCTGATCTCATGACTTTACATACCGGCTCTCCTGTGGTGACTCTCGCTTATATAATTTTGGCTTCTTTTTCATATATTCAACTGCCTACTAGGTAGCTCTTTTGGTATGTTTAATAAACATTTCAAGCCCAACATATTAAAAATCAAATTTCTGATTTAACTCTGCAAACATGATGTTGCTTGAGTTTAGTGTATATATGTTCTAATTCTCAGCTCATGTTTGTAGTCACACCTGACTTCTGTCTTTGATGGTACATATCCCCTTCTATCTTGAAACTCTGGCTCTACTTTCAAAATATACCCAGTGTTTAGAATGCAATGTAGTCACACAATGTCACATTATGTATCAATGAGAATGAAATAATATGGATGAATCTCACAAATATAATGTTGAAAGAAAGAAGCAAGACACAAATATATAATCTATTATATTATTATATTATTTGTATGAAGTACAAAACCAGGCAAGACAATTCTGTGCTACTAGACGTAGGTTGCCCGTGGAAGTTAGTAATGGGAAGGAATTATGGAGTAGCTTGTGGGTTGTTCAGTTGGTGAAAAGTATTCAAGCTACAGTTTTGTGATATGTGTACTTCTCTGTATGTGTTTGATATGATAACTCTGTAAATGTCGTATGGGTACACCTTGCTACCCCTCTGATCCAAACAGCATTATCTCTTGATCTAATCCTGTTAGGTCCTGTGACCTGGCTCCCTCACAACCACTGTGCTCCCTACATGGTGCAGCCCTAGAGGTCTTTACAGTATGGGTCTCAGAAGCCTCCAGTGGTTGCTCCTTTTTTGCAGAGTAGAAGGCAAAAGTCTTATACTAACCCTCCCCAATCCCCAGTGTGTATACTGTTCCTAATCTGAGTTCACTGTTTTTTACCCTCTTACTCCCTGGGCTTCAGCCTCACTGGGCATCTTGATGCTGCCATCTTTCAGCCTCAGGACATTCTTGATTTCCCTTGACCGTGCTTTAAATGCTGTGTCTCTTGCTTCTGTGATCCCTGCTCTTATGTTTCCTTAGAGCCAAGCTTTCTATGGCCACTCGGTACAAAATAGCACCCATCCTGCTGTTCCCCAGACTCTAACACATTCTGATTTTGCTCAGAAGTATCACCATATGAAAAACTATGTTTCCAGTGGGTTTTTATTGGTCTATCTTTTCTTCAGTGTTTAGCCCATAGGGCAGGGGTTTGGGGTGTTTGTTTATGCCTTGTCTTCTTTATGTTTTCAGTGCTCAGAGCAGTGCCTGGCACATAATAGGACTTCAGTGAGTACTTGTTGAGTAATTATAAGTAGTTGTGAAGCAAGTACTCATTTTGGCAAGAACTACAGTACTTTCTAGTTCTTACAACCTGATATTTCTAGCTTTTAAAATATACCCCAAAGAAAACATTTAAAAATAGCTACTTTCATAATTCCATTTATATGATCTTCTCAATTTCTATAGATGAATGTTTAAAAAGACTGGAACTCAGCTAACTTGTCCCAGCTAAATGCTGGGGAGAGGAAGGACGAAGAGAGAAGCTCCTCAGACCCTATTAGGAGTGGTTTTACAGGGAAACATATTACTGCTGATTGGAAGGGATTTTTATTCCACCATATTGAAAAGCCACAGTGTTTGAAAACCACTAGCAAGCATTTCTACATAATTTATCACATATAAAAATAGATGGCCATACTAGCATGAAATGATATTTAAAAGGAAGAGCAGAACAGAGAACAATACATAAACATGGATCGTAGTGTTCCCATTGTATTGATTAAAATTAACTGCAGTTTGAACTCTGGGCTTCACGCTTGCTAGGCAGGCACTCAACACTTGTGTCAAGAAAGAAATGTATGATCCTGCAAAACAAATTCACATTCTATATATTTTTTTTTAAAAAACTAAAAAATTATATTTGAAACTCAAAATCTTTGATTGGAATGTGTTGGCTTGATTTTTTTTCCTTGTTTTGGTAGACAGAAATTGAATTAAGTAAAAGTAGCCTGTCCTTTCTGTTTTGTTTTTGAATTTAATATTTCCTTCAATCTTTAACTTAATCCCATTCAATTTTATAATCGTTACATTGACATTAACTGCTGTACTTGATGACTTCGTTCAATAATTTTATTCTTTCAGGGCTAGAAATAAACTTTTTTAATGTCCATAAAACAAAATAATTGTTTTATTTTTTAATGTAAATAGAGTGTCTGTTGACATGTTTTCATCTAGAAAAAACTCCTTTTCAATTTTAAACATATAAAATGTAAGGTCATAGATTAAACACATTCTAACATTAACTGTTGAAACATACAGCTTATTTTCACTTCAGTGAACAAATGAGGAAAAGTTTTTTTTCCTTGTTTGGAGGTATGAGAAGACTAGTCATTCCTTTCAGATTCGAGGGCAGAAGTAAAATGAGCATCACGCTTTAATTATTACAGTAGTACCCTTTCATTGATTATCTTAGAATACACTAAGAAATTTAGCCAAGAATACATTTGGTACACAATACTAGAACTTTTTAGAAGAATGCCATCCTAAACTGTCTAATTTTGACATTTAATATATGTGTCATTCAGTAGCAATTTCTCATAACTGATCTCCAACCTGTCACTTTTTGCTTCACCTCACATTATCTAATAATTTCACTTTCTCAGAATTCAACCCCACAACCCATGGTCACCAAATAAATTTAATCATTCCTGCTTCTGAAACTATCTGTCACAGAATTTCACTTTGCTCTTATCAAGTGTTGATCATTCTCTTCAAGACTGCATTATCTATTAGATCCAGTCTTTCAGCATGCTTTGGTATTATCTCCCATATAAGCTTAGTCATTCTGTGTATTCTTCACCCTTTTTGAAATTTCATTTTAATTACTTTATTAAAAAAAGTACGTCCAAAATGAACTTCCTTGAAATGATTTTTAAATCATCCCAAACTTTAAAATAATCACTGCCTTACTTTGAATTTGGTTGATTTAAAAAATATATTGTGTTATTTTATTTTTATAATTATCTATTTTCTTTATTTGCTTTTGTTCTCTCAAAGGATAATTGCAATAATTTTTTTGTAGATATAATTGACTTTGGTTTTAATTCTTTAATTGAGACAGCATGTATACTACAAGATAAAATGAGAGATCCTATCATGTAAAGACTGGTTTTTATAAGGTGGTAAAAAGGAAACAAAACAATATGAGAGGTCCTATCATGTAAAGACTGGTTTTTATAAGGTGGTAAAAAGGAAACAAAACAATAGGAAAAAAGATTGGTTAACATTAGTTTATTTCAGGCTACTTTTAGTAAGGAGCAGAAGAGACTTCCTTCTACTGATTCAGGTGGACTTGAATCTCTCTTTTTTTTGGTGAGGAGGAATTTGTCTGTTCTGGAGTCTATGTCCCTAATGTTCCAGTTTGACCATGTTGCATTTAACACGAGTGACTCCATTTTGGTTTGGTTTGATCTCCAGGAATGAGGGGAAGAGGAGATAAAGCAGAGTGGTGGAGGGGGTGAATTCAAGTATGATATATTTGATACATTGTAAGAACTTTTGTAAATGCCACAATGTACCCCTATGAAGTGCAAAAATAAAATAATAATATTAATAATAATAAATCAATATAGTTGGATTTCAGAAAAAAAGATTCATAAGGAGCTCAGTTCAAAACAAATGACCTTCAACTGTTGACCTTCAACAGTTTTTGTGTTTTTACCACTTTTATCCAAGTCACTATTTTATCAGCTTTAAAAACAATAAGAAAGCATTTTGACTGATTCTTCTTGTACTAGTGCTATACAAGGAAAAAGCACCCTTTGAATTAGTCAAGATATTCTTGTACCTAATGTGGGAAACATGGGGAGAGGTGGTAAAAAAAAATAAAACTTAGGTAGGTTGTTTTTACCATTCATAAAACACAAAGTAAGCAACTTAGTATTTTTATTAATTAGAGTGATAACTCTGCATTAGTTTCATATTGCTGATGAAACATATTGCCAAAAATTTATTGGCTGAAACAACACAGCTTTATTATCTTAACAGCCCTGGAGAAAGAAATGCAAAATCATCCTCACAGGGTAGAGTCAAGAGGTCAGCAAGCTGGTTCCTTTTGGAGGCTCTAGGAGAGAATTAGTTTCCTTGCTTTATCCACCTTCTAAAGGACATACAATACTTGTCTCATGCCCACCCCTTTTATTATTGTTGTGCGGGGTGTGGATGCATTGTCGCATTTACAAAGGTTCTTACAATGTATCATATATATCATACTTGATTTCCCCCCCTCTACTTATCTCCCCCATGTCCCCTCAACAGATTCCTGGAACAATTTTAATAGGTATCATTTTTGCATTTATATACATATCTGTATGGAACCTCTTCTGCCCTCCTGTTCTCTGATTTTATAGAAAAAAACTATAAAAGATAAAATGAGACACAAGACATTTTGCTATTTTGAGCTAAAGATAGCTACACGGGAGATTCCTTGTGTTGTTTCCATGCATATGTGTAATATAGCTCCAATCGCTTTGCCTCTTCCACTCCTGTCTACTCCTCCCTAGTCTGCTTCCCATGGTGGCCCTAGCCAGTTTAAAATTTCTATATTCATTCCAGTACAGTGAGTACATCAACCTCATTGAAGTTTTTTGTTTCCTTCCCTTGCCCTATCCCTCCCTTCCGCAGCCTCCCCTCGGTGTGACCCTTGTTCCATAGTATTGCTGTATCTGTTTCAGGTCTACAGCCCACATATGAGGGAGAACATTTGGCTTTTGGTCTTCTGAGCCTGCCTAACTTCACTTAAGATGATGTTCTCCAGTTCCATCCATATACCTGTGAATGACAAAATTTCATTTTTCTTTGTGGCTGAGTAAAATTCCTTTGTGTATAAATGCCACGTTTTCTTAATCCATTCATTGGGGCATCTTGACTGTTTTCACAGCTTAGCAGTTTTGAATAGTGCTGCAATAAACATGGGCGTGCAGGTGCCTTTGTTGTAACCTGAGTCGTATTCCTTCAAATATATCCCAAGGATGGTGTTGCTGGATCGTACAGCAGATCTATTTCTAGTTTTCTAAGGAGTCTCCATACTGTTTTCCTAGTGGTTGTACTAGCTTTTGGTCCCACAAGCAGTGTATGAGGGCTCCTTTTTCCCCTCATCCTTGCTAACATTTGTTGTTGGTGGTGTTCTTGATGGTAGCCATTCTAACAGGAGTGAGGTGGAATCGTAGCATGATTTTGACTTGCATTTCCTTTATGGCCAGGGATGATGAGCATTTTTTCATTTGTGTTTTAGCCATTTGATCTTTTTCCTTTGAAAAAGTTCTGTTCAGTTCAGTTGCCCATTGGGTCATTGATTTGGTGGGAGTTTAGTTTTTTTATTTTCCTGTAAATTCTGGTTATCAGCCCCTTTTTTTGCAATGGCATCACTTCCCCCTCTGCTACTTTCATGACCTTATTTTTTTCTTACTCTAATTTTCTCGCCTTTGTCTTAAAACCTTTATGATTACATTGGTCCAATTCTCAATATCCACAGTTTATCCATACCTACAAGAACTTTGCTGCATAAGGTAACATATTTAAACATCTTCAGAATTTTAAGAACATGGATAACTTTGAAGGTCCACTGCTTTGACTGTCATAGCGCCAAAGAGTTCCAGTCTCACTCGCTTGGATAGATATGGAAGAAGTCACCCTGAGCGCCTGCACTAGAGGTGCCCAGCTTGCAGATTTCATCTCTCATGGTTGTCACTACAGATAAATAGCTTGAGTCTTCTGTTTTGTACAAGAGAGTTTGGAAGATTTATCTGTTAGTCAAAGATGAACTATAAATACTTTTTAAAAAACAGACAAAGAACCTTATTAGCTCTATATCTTAGAGCTGGTGGAAGAGTGGAAGTTGATTGGAGAGTAGACTCTGGTGGTGAAAGCCTAAACTCCGAAAACAGTGACAGTCACATTGGAGCATAATCAGATATTTAAGAGATATTCTAGAGATGGTGCTCTGGGGATGTGGAAGTGTTTGTGGGGGAGCAAAGTTGTGGAGGATGCCACTGAAGTTTTTAGTATAAGTGACAGTATAAAAACTGACAACATTAATGAGTTGAAGTATATTTAGCTAAGACGCTGGTGGGACATGCCTGTAGCAGACACAGAATCAGTGTGGCAATTGTGTTAAAGAAAACACATTATACTCAGTTTTGCAAATAGGTATTTTGGGCTTATTTTAGAAGGTTGAAGGATGTGTTCTTCAGTGAGAAGATTCCAAACGAAGCTATATATATATATGCAAGTATACAACATATGCTCATATGCCGCCTTATCTATCTATCTATCTATCTATCTATCTATAGATATCTACATAATACACTTTTTAGATGTTAGTGACCAGGAAAGAATTGTATAAACAGTAAAATCCTGAAGATATGAATGCTCTTTTGAATACAGATCTTACTTGCATTTCTGTTTATGTAGGTTCATATTCATTTTATAATCTTGTTTTGCACACATTCCATACCTAGTCTTTTTTTTAATTTAAGGAGTGTTTACTATCACAAACAATATGAATTAATTTTTGCAGTACAGGGTTACCACTTACAAGGCAAGCTCACTGCCACTGCAGCCATACCCTCAGGACTCTTTGCTTTAATTTGTCTTCAGCAGGGTCTCCATCTTCTGTCTGGGCTAGACTTGGACCACAATCTTCCTATCCACGCTTTCCATGTAGCTAAGAAAACAGGAGTGCACCAGCATGCCCAGCTTATTTTTTACTTTTTTTGGGTGGGGGAGGAAGCACTGGGGTTTGAACTCAGAACCCAAATGCTTTACCACATCAACCATAATTTGAGCCCTTTTTGCTTTAGGTTATTTTCAGATAGGGTCTGGCTTTTGCCCAGGGCTGGACTAGGACCATGATCCTCCTACCTATGTCCTCCTGCTTAGCTGAGATCACAAGCATACACAACGACACCAAACTTGTTTTCCTGAGATGAACTTTGACTAACTGGTTGGGGATACATTGGAGTATTTGCAAAAGTTCTCACAATGTATCAAATATATCATATTTGAATTCACCCTTATTTAAGTCTAAAAGAAACACAAAGCAATTGGAAAAAAATAAATCCCCCATCATACACAATTTAGGAGATATGTTTTTCACTCTCAGAGTATTCAATGTCTAATGGCAAAACAAACCCACATGATAATGATAAGGCATGTCAGTTGTTCAAAATAGTAATAGGTAATATTTAGATTTAATTTCATGAGATCTGTATAGTTCTAAGCCTTTTAAATGTGCTCACTGCTTGACTCTCACAGTCATCATATGCGGTAGATATTGTGTGTGAAGCAGAGGAAAGATTGACAGATAGCTCATTTCTTGTCATGAATTGAACCTGAGTGAATCAGGAAAATGTTCATAGAGGCTCTAACCCTTGAAATGAGACTTCATGGATGAATTTTATAGGGCTATAAATGTGTAAGGAAATCAGAGGAATAACATTTAAAAAGCTGAAAGATTTGAGATGGCACAGTGTCAGGAAATAACAAGTGTGCCAGATTTTGATGTGTGGGGAGTAGGGGTGGGTGAGAAGGGCAACAGATGAGGCTTGTCATGAACATGAAGGTCAAATCACAAAGGACATTGCAGTCCCAGCATAGAGAGTTTACTTTGCTTCAGGTGGCTTAAGGGAAGACCTGGATAATTTTCAGCAGTGTGGTGAGCTAACTGAATTTGCATGCTAGCAGAGCCATAATTGCACAGAGTAAAGGAGACATCCCTGGGCAGTTGGAAGAAGGTGAGGATAGTCAGGAGTCATGACAATCACTTAAGGGTCTTTTTCAGTAATCTGGTTAAAAGATGATGACAATTACACATTTATCATAGTAGTGGTGGTGAAGAAAACCACAAAGACTGATTTTATATATATATATATATATATATATATATATATATATATATATATACAACAATTGGAGCATAAGGGGAGTTAGGAAATAGAGGATGGTATCCAGGAGTCATTCATGAGGTTGTGATGCTGAGAGAAGAGAGAAGACTTTTGGGGAGATGGCATACAAACCTTTGAATATAGTGCATTCAGATACTTCCTAGATATCTACGTGGACATGCCTCGGAATATGCAGTTGGATATCTGGGACTGAAGCTCAAAAGATATTTGAGTGACATGCATGTTTGTCAATCTGTGATGAACAGGCAGAATCAAACTTTGAGAAGGGAGTAGGCCTGTTAGGAAGAACAAATCATGTGAGGAGAAGAGAGCCATAAAGGGGACCTCAGAGAATATCTACATTTGGAAGTATACTTCTGGAGCACAAAGTACAATGAGAACTGGAGACAGTGACTTGTAGTCAGCATATATTGGTGCTAGCTGAAATCAAAATAGTAGATGCAGTATATTAAATAGAATTTGTAGAAAGAGCTTAGTAAAAGATTTAAGTGGAGGCCAGGCATGGCAACACACACAGGTAATTAATTCCAGTTACTCTGAGGTGGACAATGAGGAGGATGGTGGTTTGAGGCCAGCCCAGGCAATTAGCAAGACCCCTTCTCAACAAACACCAGGTATGGTAGTATGTATCTGGCACCATAGCTACATGGCAGGCAGAAAGAGGATGGTGGTGCAGACTGGCCTAGACAAAAATGTAAGACCCTATTCAAAAAATAGCTAAAGTTAAAAAAAAAACAAAAAGACTAGAGGCATGGCTCAAGTGGCAGAGCTCCAACCTAGCAAGAAGGAGGCCCTGAGTTCAAAATCCCAGTATCCACACCCAAAAGTAAAAGATTTAAGTGGAACCTTGAAGGAAAGGAAAAGGGTAATTCTCAATTAATAACTAAGGAAATGCTGTTAGGGAAACTACCAAGCAAAAGGGTGTCAAAAAAACCAGTGAAGGGGAAACACCCAAGGTAGAAGGAGGAATTAATGTCAGAGGACACAGAAAGGACAAGTGAGAAAATGGCTGGAAATAGCTCTTTGGCAATTAAGAAAATAATTAATAACATTTGTGAGAGCAATTTGAATATAGTGGTAAGAGTAAAATTTCAAAAAGTGGGTGTAGATGTAAATGTGATTTGAAGAGTATAACCTAATTGAAGTATAATGATTGCTGATTAAGTAGATGAACTAACATTTTTTGAAACTAACTTCAGCGTAATTTTAAAAGCACAGTGGGTTGTGACTTTTAAATGTAATTATGCAGGAATCAGATTGTAAGAAAAGAAAATTATTATTGGGTCACATAAATTATAACTAGAACTCTCAATTGGCTACCAATCATGCTTGTTATCAGGTCTCCTGTAATTTATTCAAGTTTCAGTTGTGATTGAGGTTAAGTGTTCATTGTTCTGATCCTATGGTCTATAACTGTGACAGAGGAGTTGCGGCCTCCTGAATTACAAATTAATTTCTTAGGAGTCAGATTTTAATAAAATAATGTGCCATACTTACCCAATGCAGTTGTATGTATAAATTTATACATCCATAAAGTTTGCATTTTGTCTTTCATTTCATTATTATTACATTCAATGTAGTAGTTCTATTACCATTTTCTAATAGCTTGGACGAAGTCACATAGAATATCTCAGGTCTAGAATTCAAATCCATGCCTGATTCAAGAATTTGTGTTTACATGAAAAAATGCTCACCATCTCTAGCAATAAAGGAAATGCAAATTAAAACCACACTAAGATTCCACCTCACCCCTGTTAGAATAGCCATCATTAGCAACACCACCACCAACAGGTGTTGGCAAGGATGTGGGGAAAAAGGAACCCTCTTACACTGTTGGTGGGAATGTACACTAGTACAACCACTCTGGAAGAAAATTTGGAGGCTACTTAAAAAGCTAGACATTCATCTACCATTTGATCCAGCAATACCACTCTTGGGGATATACCCAAAAGACTGTGACACAGGTGACTCCAGAGGCACCTGCACACCCATGTTTATTGCGGCACTTTTCACAATAGCCAAGTTATGGAAACAGCCAAGATGCCCCACCACTGACGAAATGGATTAAGAAAATGTGGTATCTATACACAATGGAATTTTATGCAGCCATGAAGAAGAACAAAATGTTATCATTCGCTGGTAAATAGATGGAATTGGAGAACATCATTCTGAGTGAGGTTATCCTGGCCCAAAAGACCAAAAATCTTATGTTCTCCCTCATATGTGGACATTAGATCAAGGGCAAACACAACAATGGGATTGGACTTTGAGCACATGATAAAAGCGAGAGCACACAAGGGAGGGGTGAGGATAGGTAAGACACCTAAAAAATTAGCTAGCATTTGTTGCCCTTAATGCAGAGAAGCTAAAGCAAATACCTTAAAAGCAACTGAGGACAATAGGAAAAGGGGACCAGGAACTAGAGAAGAGGTGAGATCAAAAAGAATTAACCTAGAAGGTAACACACATGCACAGGAAATTAATGTGAGTCAACTCCCTGTATAGCTATCCTTATCTCAACCAGCAAAAACCCTTGTTCCTTTCTATTATGGCTTATACTCTCTCTTCAAACAAATTAGAAATAAGGGCAAAACAGTTTCTGCTGGGTATTGAGGGGGTGGGGGGAAAAGGGAGGGGGCGGAGTGGGTGGTAAGGGAGGGGGTGGGGCAGGGGGGAGAAATGACCCAAGCCTTGTATGCACATATGAATAATAAAATAATAATAAAAAAAAAGAGATACTCCATTTGGTTCATGATTATCACCACACTAAACACCAAACAAGTTTCTTCCTGTGTGCCACAAAATACTTATCTAGTTTAGCACATTGAAGATGTTAGGTCATTGATTTGGGATCTTTCAGTCTTTTTAATATATGCACTCATGGCTATAAACTTTCCTCTCATGACTGCCTTAGGTGTGTCCTATCAGTTCCGGTAGGTTGTGTTTTCATTTTCGTTGACATCCAGGAACTTTTTAATTTCCTCTTTTATTTCATCGATGATCCATTCTTCATTAAGTAATGAGTTATTTAGTTTCCAGCTCTTTGCATGTTTTTTGTCTTTACTTTTGTTGTTGAGTTCTACTTTTAATGCATTGTGATCAGATAGTATGCACGGTATAATTTCTATTTTCTTATATTTGCTGAGACTTGCTTTGTGTCCTAGGATATGATCTATTTTGGAGAAGGTTCCATGGGCTGCTGAGAAGAATGTATATTGTGTAGAGGTTGGATGAAATGTTCTGTAGACATCAACTAGGTTCATTTGATCTATTGCATATTTTAGATCTTGGATTTCTTTATTGGTTTTTTGTTTGGATGACCTATCTATTGATGATAATGGGGTGTTGAAGTCTCCCACAACCACTATGTTGGCGTTTATATATGCTTTTAGGTCTTTCAGGGTATGTTTGATGAAATTGGGTGCATTGACATTGGGTGCATACAGGTTGATAATTATTATTTCCTTTTGATCTATTTCCTCTTTTATTAGTATGGAATGTCCTTCTTTATCTTGTTTGATCAATGTAGGTTTGAAGTCTACTTTGTCAGAGATAAGTATTGCTACTCCTGCCTGTTTTCGGGGGCCATTGGCTTGGTATATCTTCTTCCAGACTTTCATCCTAAGCCTATGCTTATTTCTGTCAGTGAGATGGGTCTCCTCTAAGCAACAACTTGTTGGATCTTCCTTTTTAATCCATTTCATCAAGCGATGCCTTTTGATGGGTGAATTAAGTCCGTTAACATTAAGCATTAGTACTGATAGGTATGTGGTGATTCCTGTCATTTAGTTGTCTTAGTTGTTTGAAGGTTTGATTGTGTGTACCTAAGTTGAGGTTACTCTCTACTGTCTTGCTATTTCTTTTCCTGTGGTTTGGTGCTGCCTGTCTTTTCATGGTTAAGTTGGGTTTCGCTTTCTGTGTGCAGAGTCTCTTGCAGAATCCTTTGTAGTGCTGGCTTTGTGGTCACATATTGTTTTAGTTTCTGCTTATCATGGAAGACTTTTATTGCTCCATCTATTTTGAATGATAGTTTTGCTGGGTAGAGTATCCTGGGGTTGAAGTTATTTTCATTCAGTGCCCGGAAGATCTCACCCCACGTTCTTCTTGCTTTTAATGTTTCTGTTGAGAAGTCTGCTGTGATTTTGATGGGTTTACCTTTGTATGTTATTTGTTTTTTCTCTCTAACAGCCTTCAATATTCTTTCCTTAGTTTCTGAACTTGTTGTTTTAATGATGATATGTCATGGAGTAGTTCTATTTTGATCTGTTCTGTTTGGTGTCCTGGAGGCCTCTTGCATCTGTATGGGAATATCTTTCTCTAGATTTGGGAAATTTTCTGCTATTATTTTGTTGAATATATTACGCATTCCCTTCGCTTGCACCTCTTCTCCTCCTTCGATGCCCATGATTCTCAAGTTTGGTCTTTTGATGGAGTTGGTGAGTTCTTGCATCTTCTTTTTCACAGGTCTTGAGTTGTTTAATTAATAGTTCTTCAGTTTTTCCTTTAATTACCATTTCATCTTCAAGTTCTGAGACTCTGTCTTCTGTTTGTTCTATTCTTCTGGATTGGCCTTCTGTTTTGGTTTGCAGTTCTGTTTCATTCTTTTTTCTGAGGTTTTCCATATCCTGGGTGTTTTCCTCTTTAATGTTGTCTATTTTTGTCCTGAGTTCATTTATCTGTTTATTCATTGTGTTCTCTGTTTTACTTTGTTGTTTATACAGTGCTTCTATGTTTTCCTTTATTTCTTTTTTGCTTTTTCAAATTCTCTATTTTTGTTGTCTTAGAATTTCTTGAGTGTCTCCTGTACATTTTGGTTGACCCTATCCAGTATCATCTCTCTAAAATTCTCATTGAGTACCTGTAGTATGTCTTCTTTTAAATTATTCTTGTGGGCTTCGTTGAGTCCTTTGGCATAGTTTGTCTTCATTTTGTTGGAGTCTGGATCTGAGTATCTGTTTTCTTCATTCCCCTTTGGTTCCTGTACTAATTTTTTTCCTGTGGGGAAACTGGTTTCCCTGTTTTTTCTGTCTTCCCATCATTGTCTTTGGTGTTGTTACTGTCCCTGTACTGTGTGCAATTAAGTATTTTCTAGTTTGTAATAATAACAATGTTAATATTTAGAATGGAAGGGTGAGCTGAGATGGAAAGCAAGAAGTTAAAGAAAAGGGGAAAACAAATGCACAGACAAGAAGAAGAAAACAGAACAAGGTATCAGACAAGAAAGTTTCAAAGGTATAAACAGGGAGCGTTAGTGTACTAATTGACAGTAAGCTGAACAGACATTAGAGAGACAGAGAGAGGATTGAAAATCAAAAATAAAAAAATAAAGATAAGAATAAAAATAAAAAATAAGTAAATGAAAGAAATATCTATATATAAAAATGAATTAAAATAAGATGAAAAGTAGAAAATTAAAAGAAAAAAACCAAAAAAACCAAAAAACCTCCAAGTTCAAATGCAATGAAGTTCAGTCTTAATAATTTGGGCGTCCATCTCAGTCTCCAGTCCTTGAGATGGTGCCTCAGATGTTGTTCTGTAGTTGTCTCATCAAAGGGAATTCATAAAGTAGAACAAAACTACACACACACACACACACACACACACACTCACACACACAAACCCCACCAAGTGTCCCAAGCTGAAATGTAATACAGTTTCAGTAGGTTTTTCAGCATTCAGGTTTAATTCGGTTATTCTCTCATCAAGGGTAGGGAGAAAAAGAAAAAAAAGAGTGTGGAGACAGTTCTGAGAATGGTATCTGCAGCTGTGGCTTGCCTGCCCACTGCTGTCAGCTTGCTGTTGCTGGAGGCTTTATTTATGCAGATTTCTGGGGTGAGCTTAGCACTCACCTGGCCCCGCAGGCTTTGTTTGCTCAGAATTCTCCTGTGTGGGAGCCTCTGCTACAAGCTTTCCCCTTTCCAAGCACACTGGGAAAGGTGACACTGCACCCACGTTGTCAGGCCTCCGTGTTTATTTACAGTTCATGTGGGAGGTGGGTCTTCCCCCCTCTCCTGTGGAGTTTTCCTCCCACTGCCACTTTCACAAGCTTTCCTGCTCCTGATTACTGGGCGGTGCTGCTGCTCCTGCCAGCCGCCATGTTTGCTTACAGTTCACATGGGAAGTGGGTGTTCCCTCCTCTCCTGTGGAGTTTTCCTCCCTCCACCACTCTCACAAGCTTTCCCGCTCCTGGTTGCTGGGCGCGCCCCGCTCCTGCCAGAGCCTCTCCAGCCCGCCCAGCTTGTTTATTTACAGTCCCGGGAAGGATTCCCTTCCCCCAATCTTCAGCGCTCAGGGCACCCCACCCTCTTTCCCATGTGTCTTTATTGTTCTTATTGCTTATTACTCAGTTTCTCTTTTTTCCCCGGGTGGAGGTCAGTTTGTCCAGGGGGCTATGCTGCTCTGGCCCAGGCTTGTCTGTGGGAGTACCGCAGTACCGTGAAGCTCACCTGGTCCGCGTCTTCCCAGTGTGTGCTGGCCACTGGTGGCCCATGGCCCAGGGGCCCTCCTCATTTCTCCATTTAACGTGAAGTGGAGATTCTCTGCGCTGGCTGGAGGTGTGGAGGGGTCAAAGTTATGCCTCTTCTCAGTGATTATGCCTGCAAAGTGTGTCTCCAGTGTCTCTCCAAGATTTCACTATAGGAGGCTCGCTTTCTGCTCCCTCCCTCTAGCCGCCATCTTGCTTCCCCAAATGGAGTATCTCTAATGAGCAGCACAGTGACATTGAAATTGAAGGTGATGAAGGCAAAAGAAGGGCCTTGTGTGAAGAATCATAAAACCTGAGCCACTTTGCACTGCTACACAGTTTTAGAGATGCTGCTAGATGACACAAGACTTGGCTCAGAGACACTGGCCTTTATTACTCATAGCACAACAAGCAGCATGTACATCACATTCATGTAGTGTCTATGTGTCCCCAGTTCCAATGAGGTAAGACATTGGATGTTATGTGGAACTATGCACATAGCAGGGCTGAATCCCTGCTGAGGATCACTGAGCTAAAGGAACCTTAATAGTTTTTGAAGGGTTAATATGAGGTCTCACTATTTAGCCCAGACTAGTAAATTCTCCTGCCTCCACCTCTCCAGTGCTGGGACTATGGGCATGAACCACCACACCTGGCAGGAACCTGAATTTTGTATCCTGGAGAGAAAACATGCCTTTCTTTGTTTCTGATGGAAACACTATTTTTATTGTATGGAAAACTAAGCAAACCTGCTTTCTACTCTGTCCATCTTACAAGGATGTTCATTATACAAACATCTTTAGTAACATAGTCTGAACAACATCTCACAAGAAATGCAGAAAGGAAAGAGACTCATGCAGAGAGTTACCCCCATATCCAGATGAAGGGGAGGCATCTTAAAGTAAATTTTATCCTCCTCTAAACTATAGTGCATAAATTATAATTTCAGGAGAATAATGAAGTGGAGTTTAGGACAGAAAAATAAGACTTCAGAGAGAGATAAATGAGAAAGAAAACACAAGGATTTAGAGAATATCAGAATGGCATGTTCTTTAATACATTTATATTTGTTACGTTTGTGATTTTTGGGGCATTATAAAAGTTCCCAGGGAAGTGGCCCATCTCAGCACAGGACAGAGACAGACCTTATAAAACAGGGAGAAAATTACTATGTGATCTTTGTGGGATTTAGGAAAGTTATTGATATTGTGAGTCCATCAAGAAGGACCATGCCAAAGTTAGTATCAAACTTCTACATAAATAAACTGCTCCCCTATTTCTGAAAAATATTAGTAAGCGGAAACAAAAACAGAAAAGAAAACCAACACACACACTTAGTGAGAATTAACTCCTGAACACAGTGAAGCAGATGACCATGTTGCCTGAAAGAGAAGCAGAGGTATGGCTTGTATCGACAAGGCAGGGTTGAAACCCACAGGGAAGGAGGAGATGGGCTTGACAGAGGTGTGGTGATGGAGATGGTTGGCCTTTGGCCAGGGTTTCAAGTCAAGTAAGTGAATCAGAGTGGGAAGAAAAATACATATAGCGGCATTAGTCAGGAAATGAGAAGTGACTACAGTGTGATCAGATTTGCTAGGAATGCAAATGCAGATTTTTCCGTTTCTATTAAACATTCCTGCCATGGCCTGGAGTTGTGAGTGAGCTCTTCTGGAGACAGAGCAGTGGGGGGTGAGATAAATGTGATTCATGAGGCTCACAATCTAGTTATGCATTTTTAATTGACACTTTCAGGTGATTTGCACAACCTCCAAAGAAGGGTATTCTTTCCCTTCTCCTTGCAGCTCCATTGCCAAAATGCCCATTAGCATTTTTATACTGAGTCCTTAAAAGATACTTTTTAAAACACAATGTATCAAAAAAGTGTAAAGCATGCTAGATACAAGTTATTAACGCCAGGCAGGAGTGTGAGAACTTTAGGCTTTTTGTTGTGCTTGTTTCATAAAATCTTGTAGGAAGCAGAAAGAGAAAAGTCATCTAGCGTAAGCCCAGTAGAAGGTTGGTAGGATGTGATGGAATATGTTAACATTAGCCAACACTTGAAGGGCAAGGCCGGTGGTCACTTAAAAGGAGATGAAGCTTAAAAAAGGAGAAGAGAGCATACGCTTTCTTAGAGTGTCGATTTAGAAACATTGCCTGCTTTTCTTATGTTTTTAATATTTAAATTTCTTGATTCATGATAAGTTAAATATTTTAAAGTCTTTAGTCATATAGGTTCCAATTTTCTTGCTTGTAAAAAATTCATGGTTTATTATTAGATATTTTAGGATTGCATTATTCCCTGCGGTGAATGTTAGCGAAAGAAATAGCCTTAATCATTTAGTCATCATTGTATTTATAACAGTTTGTACATGAAGAGTTTTAGCATCCCTTATTACTGATAATAATCTTCCCTTTTTCTGATACATATATTCCATAATAGAAAGATCTTTGACATACACTCTATTGATGGTACATATTCTCAACTTGCTCTGTCAGAACTGCTAGGGTGAGGGCCAGCAATCTGTGTTGTAACTACATATCCAAGGAATTCTGAACCACTGGTCTAAGTTGATCCTTAGGTCTCCAAATTAAGAAATAGGTCTGGGAAGATAGTACTAATCTCCTGGTCATTGGATTCCTGCTTTGGTGCTTTTTATTTATTGTTTAAATTCATTTTAATACTTTATCACTACATTGAGCTGCATATCTGGAACATGATTGTGAATATCCATGATTGTGAGTTTCAGAACTTTTTGTCTTCATAGATCTTCAAATTAATCAAAACCTTGTAATTGTATAAAAATCTAGTAGGTTTTTTACTTTCACTTGAAAATTTTGACTCTTTGATGGAAAAATGAGTAGGAAATGATATACTAGCATGAAACAACTTTTAGTAAAAAAACCAACTAATTTTTATAAAATGCAATTTTCCTTAATAATAAAATAGTCATATTAGAAAGAATGGCAAGTTAATGTGAGGCATCGAGAAATGATGATTTCACCAAACTGACACTCCAAAGATGACAAAAAAAAAAAAATCTTTAGCACTAACTGAAATGAGTGGAAAAGCATTGAAATATCTAAAAATGAAAGCCAATGTGAAAACTTTGACAGGAATTCCTGAAAGATGGAGATTTTGAATAAAACTTTGAGGATGTTAGCCTAGAGCAATCAAGACTTCATAAAGTAGATGCCAGGAGGTGTGCTCAGTGATAGATCACTTGCCCAGTGCTGTGTTCCATCCTCAACACCACAAAAGAAAATAAACAAATTAATAAACTAAATAAGGTAGTTTTGTATAAGGATGATGATTTCATCTGTTTTCACTGTAAGAAAATAAGAAAAACAGTAGGCTTGGGAATCCTATGTGAATCTCTAACTCTTTGGAGGTGATATGTGGGCTTACCCCCAAACCCAGCTACAGGGTTTCCACGTGTCAGGTCCACACACTCACTCCAACACAACAAATAAAGAGAAATGTACTGATGAAGGACAGAGAAAGGAGATGTATTACGTGGCAGAGTCAGCCAGGAGAAGAGGCAAAATAAGAACTTCAGCCCATCTTCAGCTGTCATGGGAGTGCTGACAAGAGCTTTAATTTAAATAGACAAAGAATTATGTCAGGGGTGAGAGGTGTGCATAGATATTGGCCTCCTTGGTCAGTATCTCAATCATTTTGAGGAGAGGGATTTCAGAGAAGTTGTTACCTCCATAGTCATTTGAAGGGAGAAATGCCATCAGGATAAACAAGTCATTGTTGCTGCAGGAGGAGACTCTTTTGTTCCTTTCTTTGGGAGCAGTTTTCTCCATCATTTCTTGTAAAGATGTTTTCAATAAGCCTTATCCTTTCTGGATTCAAAGGTGACTGCAAGGTGAATGATTTAGAACAAGGATATAGATGTAAAATGGAAACTAGGGTGCCTAGCTTTTATTCAGCTTTCAGTTGATTCTTGGGCAGAAGTAAGAGGGCAGTTCTTTCAGCAAAAGCAGTTTAAGTACTCTTTACAGAAACTGTCATGCCAGCATTAAAAACAGGTGATGTGATTTACTCTTAAACAAAAGAGGATGAATTTCAGTTATATATTTTCTTTCTCTTTTCTTAGTCCTTCTGGTGAGCCTTGCCCATATTTCAATCTAATAATCTAAATTAGAAGAAGCAAGGGGTATTTTTTTAGGTGGCTTCTACCTTTGGTTTTGGCAAAGTAAAGTCAATAGTTTGTGTCTTTGCTCAGTTACAGTTCTTATGTAATTTTAGACACTATTTTTAACCTGACAGCACACTGCCTCTTTTCTGATACATGTTTATCTATCTATCTATCTATCTCTCTTTCTATCATTTATCATCTGTCATCAATCTATACACATGTATAGTGTATACATATATATCTAAGCATGTGTCTAGCTACATTAATCTCATCTGTCAGACATTCCTTTAATTCCAAATACCAAATGCCTTCCTGTCACATTGAGCCTCTGAAGGATTGCCTCCATCAATGCAAACTGAAAAGCAACCTTCCTGGTATATAGTTTGAGAGTTTTTCTTCCCAAAAACTCTCCTTGCCTTTTTGTCCAGAAAAGTATGTAGACATCATCCCTAAATTACAGAAAAATCCTATCTTGCCACCAAGAATGCTGAAGAAATTAAAATCCCCCAGTATTTTAACATATACTATAAAGGTCTTGAGGTAATAGGCTGATATATCTTTGGAACAACTAATGAAATTTAGGAAGAGTGAATGCAAAAAAGAGCTGTTACTGTAGCTTTTAAATTTTTTCTTAAAATTATTTAGTATCATTGAGCTGAAAGAACCCTCAAATTCACAATGCTAATGTCACATTAACATATCCTTTTCATTCTATAAACTATTTAAGTTCTTTTTCCATGGGGGTATGGTACTAATCATTACAAAAGTATATTTTATTTCACATGTCATAAAGAAAGCAACATCTTAAACATAAATGTAGGTCAGTAGGCATGGTAATTGCTTACTCTATGGAATGGCATATTAATGTCAGATTTCTTAGAAGTGAAAAGTTCAGGGATGTGGAAGTGAGTAATAAAGGGTAAGTATCTCCTAGTCCTCTATTTTGGAGAGGGAATGTGCATTCTGATCACATAATCTGAAAGGCCAATTGACCAACACAGTTCTTCAGATATAACCTAGGATTGTTTCCATTAGAACTTCATGTCCATACATGGATTAAACTCTAATTTATGTCAACATTTCAAGTTTTGCTAAATGCAATTACTTGTTAAATAAAATGCAAGAGAGTGCTCTTTAAGATGGGAAGTTTGCTGATTATAATCAAAATATGGAAAACTGAAGGTACTTTTATAGTGAGATTTTAAAGTATTTTGGAAAGTTAGAAGGTAAGAATTTCTGGGAAACTTGAGTGTTACATTATGAAACAAAAGAAGGCTTTTGTTTTTTGTGCTGACCATGTGACAGACTTATGCAGAAAAGAAGGATAAAATGGCCTTTCTCTTTTGGAGCTTGTATTGAGTCAATGAAAGACTTTCCCTTTTGACTACCTGAATCATTAAACTCCAGTTCACATCTCTTTTCTAAACTTCCAGGCAAGTGTCTTGCATTGTATTTAGATATGTGTATTTCTGCCTCAGATACAGTTGTAATTCTTTGTCAGAATGAAAACTGATTCCCTTTTCTGCATCTCATTTGTTTTTAATTTTACTCAGCAGGAGTAAAACTAAAAAATACTGAGGAAATGCTGAAGAGTCAGCTGTGATAGTCTTGACACTGGCTTCTCTCTTTTGCAAGACAGACTGGTGTCTTGGGGTGGGGGTGAAGGACTGGAGGAGACAGCCTCTATGTCTGTCTTTGAAGGGGACAGTAGTCTTGGAGAATTGTGGAGAGAGAGACTTTAGTTCTCACGTTGATAGGAGGTCACCAAGAGTTGATTGAAAGGCAGGCAGGAGCAAAACAGAGAATGTTGGAAAATCTTTACGTTTTCTGATAACTTGCCTTTTTGGGGAAAATAAATCCTTCAGTTTGATGTGTGATTATTTGGGAGATTTAAAAGATAAATGCTAATTATTTTTCCTGAGTGATGCTGATCATTGTTAGCATCGCTCAGATGGCTCAGCTCATTCAGGAATCTTAGAAAAGAATTATAGAAATAAACTTCAAAGAACCAGCCTTTGGAGCTTTGAAAAATATGCAGCTACTACTTCTAGACTTAAAAGAACTACAAAGACATTTTAACCCAGAAATAACCTGAATCCACATTTGTGGGCAGTTTTGTCACCTAAACATTACTGGAAATTTGGTCCCCTGAACTCAATGCCAATTCACAAATAATGAGAGAGCAGGATTTTGAGGCAAAGGAAATAAGGTTTACTAATTTTTCCACGGAAAACTAGGACTGCAAGAGCTATTGCTTCAAAGCTACAGCTCTTTGAGAGATAATGTCTAATATTTAAGGGGGATCTCGGGATCTGAGATGTTGGCCTTGGTTATTATCTCCCAGTTTACTGGTGTCACATCCCCAAAGCTGTATGTCTTGGTTGACAGAAGTTTACTCCTTCTAAGCAATCAGAGAGAAATAATGGGGGGGGGGGGAAATTGTCTAATGTATTTGAAAAAAAAAGTGTTAACCTTGGACTTTCCAGCATAGGGAGATAGAGAAAGAAAGGGGAAAAAATGTCACTTTGAATTCCTGAATAACAAAGCACAGCAAAACTGCCCAACATGCATGTTGGCTACAACCAAAAAATATCTTTCTTTTTTGTAGTTGCAGTTACACAAGCACAGGTAATAATGGGAAGTTTAGGTGCTAATTAAAAGGTCTTTGGAGAAATTGGAAAGGGCTTGAGAATCGTTTCCCTGCATTCTAATTTATTAGAGGCAGTAAATTGTTTTCAAAATGGATAGGCAAATATACTGGTTATTTCTTGTTCATTGCATCATGGCCTTAATGCTATTGTGATAGCAACCAACTTCCTATAGATGGAACCTAACAATAGCTGGTCTGTTCCACTTGGTTTCTCTCGTGTTGTGCTCTGGGGAATTGTTGCTATGAACTTTTGAAATTTGTGGGAGAAAACATCTTGACATTCTAAGTCATATATAATCCTTAATGGGTCATTGATGCTCCTGAAAAATGATGGAGGTACTAAGGCCAGTGTGTATGACCTGCTGCTTCTGCCCTGCCTCATGTGGTATCTGTGAAGGTTCCCAGTAGGGATCAAGTTCCAACTCCCCATTGCAGACATCACCTCAAAAACCCAATAATGAATTTGTTTTTCCTCCACCCTGTTTCTCTTTTCCTTGTTCCTCATTTTTCTTAGTTCTTCAGAAAATTATTTCTCCAAATAAATTACTTACACACAGCCCTTTTCTACGGTCTGCTCCTTATATGAACTTAAACTAAGAAACTTGATATCAGAAGTAGCCCTAGAAAGCAAACCTCCAAGTGAGATTCTGAAATATTATGAAAGAAATTAAGACCCCATTGGTGTATTAAATAGTGGGTCATGCCCTGGTCATTCAGTAATATCACATAAACTTTTATCATGTTATAGTGCACCTGAAGACTCAGACCCATTTCAGTGGTTTTCTTGGTTCTTGAGTACAAATTGGGATGAATAATTTTAACAGTGAGGTAAACCTTCAAATTAATTTTCTGACTTATGGAGTAAAAGCCACTATGATAGGAAAGAAGTAGAATTCTCTAACTTTTCCCCAGACAAGATAAAGCAGAACTAATACTTCATCCCAGAAAGAATTGGATTAGTGCCACCATCCAAGATCTAAGGCACATAGGAAATGTGTTCCCATTTACTTCACCTGTATCACTCCCAAAACAACTAGAAATCATAGCAAATCTGCTACTTGGGTCATGTATCCCAGAAGTGCCACATGGTTAAATATACTATCTTGGCTCCTTGGCAATCCTTAGTAGAACTGTCATGCAGACCCCCATAGTTCTAGTGTATACCAGTGCCTTCCATAGCAGGGAACATCCCTAGCCATGACAAGGAGATAATACTAGAAGAATAAGAAGTAGATGAAATGTAGTAACAAGAGCTGGAACACTGAAAACATGTTATCAGGAAAAAAAACGAAAAATAAAATTATTTCTAAATCATTGAAAGTTAGAAAATTAGATTTCTCTCTAAATTGTTTTATCTATTAATACAATGAAATAAACTGTATGAAGGACTAGAGTTGTATTTGATACAAAAAGTTACTTAATAAATATTAGTTATTCTTATCATTGATGACTAGATTATCTTTCATAATAAATTTCTGTTCTAAACAATCACATTCAGCAGCGGGGCTAATGGTACATACTCTGGAAATATTTCATAGATTTCCTTAGTGACATTTTTTTCAGGTTCAGACATTAGTGATATTTCCATATAGTGTTTTTTGCCCATTAACAAAGTAAAATCATAGTACTTAATTACTTCAAGAAAATTGTGATGTTGCCAGATATGACTAGTGATTTTAGTCCATCATTCCACACTTTACCTCACTTGTTATGTGATTCTTCCTGGAGTCCTGCTGGATCCTATTCTTGAGCTGAGAAGCCCCTGGGATTACAGAAGCTGAACCACTTCTGGTCCACACTATTCCAATTATACAGGTGGACTATGGGCCTTTTCCTACCCTAGGAAGTCTCTAAAGAAAATAACAATGAAGGCAGCCATTATTAGGAGTAGTTGGGAATATGAGGTTGAAGCAAACAGACTCAAATCATAGTGTAAAATGCTTAGAAGATTAACATACTTTAGCATGAAATAAAAGCAGACTTTATGTGGACTGGTTTGGTACAATGTCGCAGTTTCATGTTTTTCATGTGTTACTATTTATGAATTGTCAGGTACAGAGAAAGAAAATTCACTTTACACACTTTGGGCCATATTTTTTACACCCTCTTTTCATTCTTAATGTGCAAGAACAAAAAAATATCAGAAATTATGTTTTAATACCAGTTAAAATAGAAACGAGGTTATGGCTTTTACAAAACCTTGAGGAGGTAAAAGCTTTACCAAAGTAAATTCTGTTTTCGATTTACTGTTACATATAAGGTATTGGTGAAAGACATGATTTATTCACAATTGTGTTGTAAATTGGTATTTATTTGCACTGTTTATCATGGACATTTTTGCAATGTGTATTGTGAATAATATTTTCAATACTTAGATCTCCCTCAAATTGTCTCCTTCACACATAGTTTATGTTCTTCTTCACTTACATGCTTTGTAAAAGTGTGATTAATAAATAAAATTGTGATTAATAAATACCCTAAACTATGTCATAGTCCCTTAAAATTCTGTTGATCCTGTGAGAGAAGATGTCAAATAATTTGACTAAAGGCATGTGGTTATTTTAGTATACCTTTGCATGCAGCAGAAAACACTTTACTAGGCTAATTTAAAGAAGCATTCTTAATGGAATATTTTATAGAATAAAGAAATGGTTAGGTATGATTGCATGGCTCAAGTGGTAGAATGGTTGCTAGCAAGTGTGAAGTCTTGAATTAAAACCCCAGCAACCACCAAAAAGAAGGAGGAGAAAGAGAAAGAAGAGGAGAAGAGGAAATAGGTAATTCTGTCTGACTGACAACTTTTTAAAATTTGGCTCTTGTCCAAGGGTCACCATATAGTAGCTGTGTCAACAGTTTCCCAAACCAAGTCCTAATTCCCTTACAGTTTATCAGAAAGTTGTTTCTTACATATGATGATTTTTTTCTTCCTAAAAGGAGATCAGAAATTGCAATTTCAATTTTGTTCCAAAATATAGGAAAACCATACATGATTTTCTTTAGTACTTCAGTATATTTTATTTTTAAACATATAGTAACTATTCATTCCTTGTAAAAATTATTTTCAAATATTGCCAACATTTTCTTAAAATCCTGAAGAAAGGATACATATCTTTAAACATATACTATGCTGAAGAAGAAAATCTTCCAGATGAAGAAAAGCACTGCTGATTTTGTTCTAGTCTAGCTAGAATCACAATTACACAGCCACATTTTATTATGTTTGAACTCTGGTTTTCTTTTCCTTTTTAACCAAAGAAATTTTTTAAGGAAATGCAAACAATAAAAGAAAATAAATACTTCTTATTTAGAAGAGCTAATTTTCTCCATAGCAGTGACCAACTTCTTTCAGTGATTCAAGGTTGAAACACAGCTTGAGGTTAAGAGCTAGAATGGAGCAAAATAATAGAATTTAGATTCTGACTTAATCTGTGTCATAAAACAGAATAGATTATTTTTAAGAAGAATAACCGGCCACTTTTCTAATATGTAAAGACTGAATGAGGAAAAGTATGCACGAATTAAGATGGACATTAAGAAGAGAATATTATCTTGAATATATTTAGACAAAGGATTAGAGATTGAGAAATACCCTCTTTGAAGATACTAAAATGCAAGAAATGGCACTTTCTCGGTGATCGGGAAAATAATTTTTAAAGCTGACTTTAACAAAATTCTATGAACATCTGGACAGTTTCCATTCTAAGCAGCACAGGTGTCAGGGAAACCCTTTAAAGGGAAGTGGCCCCTGTGAAGAATCTTAAAAAATAGGAAGTTGCTGGGCAAATAGAGAGGGAGGAGATCAGGGTCACTATGACCACAGGACTGGTTACTATGTGGGAACTTTTGTAAAAATTCCATTATTAATTGATCATATAGTACATTTTGTGTTATGGCTTAGGAAGAAGCTAGAAGGGTAAGTGGTAACTGGTAAGAGGCCTGTTGTGTTGGGTAATTGTTTAAGTACTATGTTTAAGTGATAATAACAGTGTGGTGAATCCATTTTCTCAGAAGATTAATTTTGGCTCTAACTTCTGTTTTGCTGAGTGCTGTATTTCTCCCAATAATAAAGAGTATTCAGTGGTGATAATGTGGTAGGTAAGAAAAGAGCTAATAGCTTAGCTTATGACTTTCAAAGAAGAGCAGTAGGTTAAAAATGATCACTTGGGCACATCTTTTCCATATGAATTTTCTGGATGATATCAAACCTCACACTCTTTGGTTAGCTAGTATTGTAGCTTCAGATGGCATGTTAGTGCAGTTAACGCTAGTGCTTTATGACACAGAGTGGAGACGAAAGCTACTTATTAGGGCCATGCACCCACTAGGAATTAATTCTTTAAATATAGCAGACATTTTAGAGTTACAGAAAACTTTTAAAGTGAAAAAGAAAAGGGAGGAGATTTGTATTTCAGGTAACTGACTTTGTACACAACACAGAGGATATTCTGGAGGGAAAAAGGGTGGGGCATGTTTTAGAGGCCTTGTACAGGCATTAGGTAAGGAAAGATCTAATTGCTAACAATGTTATAAATGAAATAAATGCTACAATAATCTCCTAAAAATGAAAGTATAAGGAGGCAGGTGATAGTTAGAAAGATGGCCAGGACCCCTCTAACCTCTACCTACCCTGAACTTGTCTCTCACTGTCCACAGATGACTGACTTCTGACATTCTGGGCAAACAGAGGACTCTGTGTACACACTTCTTCATTCCACATCCTCTGTGTCTTAGGACCTTGTGATCAGCTTCCTGTGCTTGTCTCTGACTGTGTCTCCTTTCACAAGTGGAAACCATAGCTGAAAAACAAGTGGTTTCATGGAGATGACTCCTGTCTAAAACCTACCACTTTCTCCTGCTTGAAAGCTAGGGCATCTCCAGGACAAAACTCTGTTTGAGCTTACACCCTGTTTTCATTTTCTATCCCTCATGTACACAACATAATAGATACTCAATAAAGGTCTGAGTCAAGTGAAATGCCAAGTCCTCTTCTCATCTGTATCATATCCCTGATCAGCTGATAAACTCAAGCATTCATTTTCCTAAAACAACATTTCTTTCCTGAGTCTTGGTTCCCTCCAACTTTCTCTCTTCTTCTTCACTACCAATTGGCCATTTCCAGTGGCCCACATGTGCCCTACTCTCCCAAGTTGTCTTCGCTCCTCACCTCTTCAGGTCACCTCCCTTTACTTTCATTCTAATGAAAACTGTCATATGTTGAACCCTTATCAGAACATCTTTGTATACATATTTATTGATTTGCTTAACTATTATGCAAGACTTGGAATGATTTTCTTCTTTTTTCCTTCTTTTTCTCTTCTCTGCAGACCCTGTTTTATTCTCCAAGGTTCGTTCTTCCCCATTTCCACAAAGACAACTCACTAACCCCCCTCTTTCATTATTCTAAATTATAATGTTCAAAAGTTATCTTCATGGAGGGGTAAAATCAAGCATATATATTTTTTGGATTGTTTGCTAAATTAGCCTTTTCTCATAATATGCATTTTTACATATTAAACATCTCTTTATCTTAATTTTAAACATGTTTTCTACTTGAAGTAATTTAAATTGTTTCTAGTAACTGAAAATGTACTCTATTAAATTTCATTTGACTTAATGCATTGCTAATTGTTTAAAACTTATTGGATTTATATTTTACTCGGTATTCAAACAATATATTAGTTCCTTGAAAATTATCAAAGTTTCTTTTTAAAAATGAATTAAAGTACTTAAGTTCAATGAATAGTGATTACATTATACATTTTAAAAAGAAAAGTGCTGATGTATTTTAAATCTTTATTAAAGTTACAGCTGTCCCAATTGGCTTTAAAAAGCACAATGCTATTATGTGAACTGTAAATATGGAGATATTGTTCTGAGAAAGAGAAAGCTAAAAATGTTCAAAGGAAATTATACTTACTAGTCTGGTAACTAGATTTCCTGTTCTTTTACATTTATAAAATGTTACTTTGCTATCAAGAGATTACAAATGGATAATGCAAACCTGCAAAATAGCATCACTTTTCATATTTTCAAGTTAATTGCTATCATCATCCTATTTATAGATTCACTATGATCCATGTTATCAAATCTGCCTTTATAAAAATTACTTTTTACAAGGCACTTAACCGTTAAAACATATTGTTTATAATTGAGATGCTGATGGGTGTAATTTAAAGTATTTCAGAGCACTTTTTCTATAGGGAGTATATCTCCATATCCTTTCCACGGCTTACAGTTCCATGCATTATTGAGTCCTTCCCTACTGTGTCTGCCTGGGTCCTCTGGAGCCAGAAATGCAAAGGATTTATAGAGGGTTGCATGTATGAAAGATAAAGGGGAGAAGGCAGCAGGACTAGAAGCAGGAGGAAAGCAAAATTGGCAGTAAGGACCTCAGACTATGGTGCAGCTCTAAAAAGATCTTGATCAGCCACTGGGGAGTTCCAGTGTCAAAATTGCCATATAGACACCATATTCATGGTGCACAATTGGTCAGGTGCTAGTTATTTGCTTAAGCTGCTAGGAGAAAAGTCTGTCTTTGGTTTGACAGCCATCGTGAATCCCAAAGCATCTGTAGCTGGAGGCTGTCACCAATTCTGGCTTTTTATTTTCTTCATTGTATCTTTCAAAGAAAAGACCATTTTTATGTTAATGCAGTCTGATTTATCAATTTTAATTCATGACTTTGTGTTTTGCATTTAAGAAATCTTTGCCTGAGTCAAGGATATATCCATTTTATGCTATTTTTTAGTTTCATAGTTTTATGTTTTATATTTGTGTTTTTAATTCATTTGGAGCTAATTTGTTTTATTATGGATAGGGAAGAGGGTCAAACTATGTATCTACATACTTATATGTCCATTTTGACAGAATCTTTTCTTTAAAACTTTTTTCCCAGGATTTGTCTCAGACTGCAGTCCTCTGACCCCTATGCCCCCCCCGTAGATGGGATTACAGACTTGTACCACTGTATCTACCTTATTTGTTGAGATGGTGATCTCACTAACTTTTTGTCCTTGCTGGCCTCCAAAAACAGTCCTCTTGATCCCCCTTCCCAGGTACCTGAGATTACAGGTCTGAATCACATCAGTTAACCTTTGTACCTTTTGAAAAAATCAGTTGATCATATATGTAAAATCTATTTCCAAGAATCTATTTTGATCTATCAATCAAGGTGTTCATGCTTTTGTTAATACCACACTGTATTGTTTATTTAATCATATAAATAAATCATGAAATTGGATAGCATAAATCTTCCAATTTTGCCTTTTTTGGCTCTCCGGGTTCTTTTGCTTTTTCTACATAAATCTTTAGATCAGTTTGCTATTTTTAAAAATCAAAAGGAAAAATTCTGCTGTGACTCAGGCTGAGATTTTATTATACAAATCATCTATGGAACTCTTGGGGGAGAACTGACACATTAACATTATTGAGACTTCCAGGCCATAAATACTATAGAATTCTTACTTTGTCTAGATATTTTTAAATTTCATCAGCTTTGTGGTTTTCAACATGCAGAGATAGTGCATATTTCATTGAAGTTATAACTCAGTGTTTCTGGTACTGTTTTGAATATTACTTTTTTAAAAATTTCAGCTCATAATTCTTCATTGCTACTACATCAAAATACAGTTGTTTTGTGCACATGCTTAGTGTATTTGTGACTTGTCCTTAGATCCTGTGACTTTCCAGAGTCCCTCAATAGCTTTTTGTGGATTGTGATTGTCTCTTGACTGTTTATTGGCTTTGGATAGGGGTAGTTTTATTTGTGAGTTTTCATTCAGTATTCTTTTCTTTGTCTAACTGCACTGGCTAGGATTTCCAGGTGGTGAATATTTGGGATGAATGGAGTCATCCTTGTCTTATTCTTGATGTTAAGGTGAAAGTATTCAGTCTTTTGCCTTCAAGTAAGATGTTATCTACAGTTTTACCATACATTCCTTTACCAAGTTTAGGAAATTCTCTTATATTTCCTGTTTGCTGAGTCACTAGTATGAAATACATTTTTCCACTTATTGCAATGATCATAATGATTGAAGTAAAGGGAAAAGAAAAATGGTTCCATAATGATTTGATAGTCAAGCTTACTTTCTTTACTACTGTAGTAGAGACTCCATGATCTGACTCTACCCAAATCTCTTTAATCTTATTATTTCCTATGTGTTCCATCAGTTGCTTGAGAACAAAGAATTTCTTGTATTTTTCTGAATGTATCACAGTCATATTTAGAAATGATATAGGGAGTAAGTGCTGTGACAATCACCAAGATTTCCCAACAGACCTGAAAGACCTATTCTCCATCCATGGAGTACTACTGAATGACGACTAGGAATTAACTTCTTATAAAGAGTGCTGTCTTACATAGAGCCATGACACTTTTTCTTTAGCTTCCTGTGTCTGATATAGGACCACAAAGTCTCAGCTCCTCCATCCCAGTTCATGAAGAGCAATTCTGAAGGAACATCCAATCCACAGGTCCTCATGGGGTCACTTGCAACCTTGTTATACCTAGTTGGATGTGTTAGGCATTTTGGTGAGGGTAATCAATAGTGCCAGGACAAAAAGACTCTTCCACTGTGGTAAAGTGGAGAAGTTCTGGGCCAAGTAGAATGACTTGGTCTCCCTAATCTTCACAACTCAACCCTACTCTCTCTAAAATCCTATTTTAAATCTTTCTGCCATTGGTGCTGCTCTTGAGTACACACCCTGCTTAACTTCCCCATGCTGATCTCTGTCCTGGCACCTGACTTCAGGATGGATGCTGGAGGACAGGGTGCAATCAGGAAATTCGGCCAGGGAGGCAAGTGCATTGTTTCATGAAAGATGTGAGAGTGGCAAACCTAAGAAGGCAGAAACAAAGAGAGCGAAGAAGTGGACAGATTCAGGATTTATTTTAGAGGTCAAGCCAAAGAGTCTTATTGATGAGTTGATTTATGAGTCATAAGGTCCTATTCAGTGTTAGGTCTGAGCACCTGAATGAATGGTGCCATCTTCTCCTAAAATGGGGAAGTGGGTAATCATTCACAGTACTCTCAATTCCATCAGAAATATGAGTAGTGATTCCAAGCAGTCATGATGTTCTAGAGCTTCAGTGTGGTCTGGATTGATGTCACAGATTTGGGAGACAGTGACATCCAGGGTAAAAAGTATGTAGGAGCACCACAGGAGATTTTAAGAAATGGTTGCAATGAAGGCATATATTTTCAAATTATTTGGGGAATATGTTAAAATCTAGGAAATTCTTTTTTTAAAAAATGGAGGGGGCTTTCTTGTAAATATTTCTATATTAGCTTCATTAACCAAGTACTTCAGATTGGGTATTTTAAAATAACACAAGTTTTGGAGGCTAGAAAGCTAAAATCAAGTTGTTGGCAGCCCAGATTCCCTTTGAAATCTGAAGGGGGCAATCCTTCCTTGTTTCCACCTATTGCCTTGTAATGGCTAGCAATCCTTGGCATATGGTAACTTGTAGTTGCATCACTCCAATTTCTTCCTCTGTTGTCATGTGACATTCTTCTCTTTGTGTCTCAGTCTTCTCTCTGTGTCTCTGTCTTCTTTATGGACAACAGTAACATTTGACTAAGGGCCCACATTATCATTGAATATTCTGTAGTGATTGCATCTTTACTAGATATATATAACCTCTATTTTTAATAAGGTCATATTTTCAGTTACTAAGTGTTAACACACATCTGAATAACATTTGGGGACATAATGAAACCCATAACAATTTTATAGTACTTTAAGAATTTAAAATACCTTGACATCCAACCTTCAAAAGCATAATGCTGGACTAACCAACAATAGAAGGATAGGTACGAGAAGAGATGATAGCAAAGATAATGAGAAGAAATAAAAAAGTACAAACATGCCAAAGGAAAAAATGAAAGATCAACAGAGGCCATACAAGTCAACCAGGAAAAGTCTGCTGGCAACTAAATGAGTCTGTCCAGTTGCCCACAGGCAGCTGTACACATCATTGCTGATGATGCCAGGGATAACTATTAGTGCTTTTGGTCTTTATGGACACCAGGCACTATTCAAAGCACTTTTGCTTATTCTGTTATCAAATCCTCAAATTGTTCTTTTCCTCATTTTATAAATGAGTAAACTAGAGATAATTAGCTTCCTTACAGTGCCACATGTACTAGGCAAAATGGAATCTCAAACCTAACATTAAGTTAAAGTCTAAATGCTATATTTTGTCTCTCCCTGTCCTCATTTGTAGCTCCTGACTTCTTATTTCATCATTAAATAAATCCTCACATCACTTACATTTTCTTAATTAACCAAATCAGCTCTTCTCTTCATCTCATTTCATGGATTGAAAGGACTCATTTTCTTGGTTATCCAAACCAAAAAATGTGGAGTAATGTATTTATGTCTTTCCCTTTTCCAAGTTAAATCAGTTCCCAAATGTTAATCTTACAATTTGAGAGTAGTTTTGCATTGCTCATAGCATAAGCAAGCTATTATCAAGCTCTCGTCTACATTTCCAGCCTCATCTCTTCAAAGTGCTCCCTGTTGTACAATCCTCCTCCAGAAATAACGGCATTGAAATATATGTTGTATCTCATCCTTTTCTTTTGCTCTGTCTGTGGTGGGTTTTCTTTTTGGTACTTAGTGAGTACTTCATTTTTTAGCACCCAACTCACTGGCATTTTCTCTTATAAGATCTTTTATGAGGTCTTGAGAGAATCATCAAAGGCAAAACCAAGATGAGGAATACATGAGTTCTAACTTCAACTTGGATTTGATTTTGTCAACGTCAGAGAAATGTGAAAGGAACAAGGCAAATAAATGGCTAACTTGAATAAAAGGCACAGTGATTATGAGAGAGTAAGCTGACAATAAATTGTCATTGAGTTTTAAAGATGGGAGACAAACCATCTAGCTGGAAGGCCACTGCCTAATAATTACATACATCACCATAAAAATAACCCTGTCTCCCAAAGAGGAGCTTTGTGAAAATATGTGATGAAGAAATTTATGCTGCTTTACAAAAATCACATTTGCCCTCTTACATATTTGGCTTCAATTTTTAATTTACTCTTTTAAACAAGCCTCATTAGTCCCAAGATTATTTACACAGCTTTGAAACTGCTCCTAGGCATTTGTTTTCCTGAGTAGTATTTTGCTTAAAAATAATGGCTATAATTATATAATCTAACCAGAGAGTATAACAGATTCCATTAAGAAGTGACTTTTTGTTCACTTTTATATTATTCATTTTTTATAATTTGAGTATGACTAAATATAACATCTAAATATCAAAATTAACATATTTGCTGTTTTCTTGAATGGATATTGTGAGTTCTCACTAAAAGACTTAGTGATCTATAAGTGGGACTTAGTTCTTCTGAATCTGGTCATTTTGAAATTTTAGATCTATTAAAGCCCAAGTTCTCTTTCAGTCAAATTATTTAAAGAGATTTTTGTATTTTGCTTATTTTCAGGTTTTGTTTAAAATTTTACTGCACATTTTATATAACACATTTGAAGATTTTGAATATAATGAAAAGGGCTGGGGATGTAACTCAATGGTAGAGCACTTGCTAAGCATGTCCAAGGCCCTGGGTTTGAACTCCAGCACCAACAAATAAATAAAAAATACGTATGTACATAAATACACAAATAAAAGTGCAGTTTTACCCACACTTGTATAGATACATAAACTAATACCAAGCAAACTCAATAAGTAAAGCACTAATTGCAAAAATACCAGAGAGTATATTTTACCCTATCTAGTATTCCTCCTTCATTTTTCTAAATGAACAGAGTTCACTGCTCTGTACTCCATGGCTTAATGTGTGTATTATTGTTATTTGATGTAAACGCTTTCTTGTGGTTTACTAGTTTACTTGTCTGTCTCCTTCACTCACTCTTTGGTGAGCTTCTAGAATATAGACAAAAACTCTTGCATTTTTATATGGCTATAGCACAGCTTGAGAATGATAAGTACTTCAGTTAATGAATAAACCTCTCACACTTTGCTCTGTGTGGTGAGTCTTTTAAGAACAGGAGTAAGAAATAAAATTACAGCTTTCATTGATGTTCTAAAGTGACTTAAATGGAAGATAAAACATTTACAAAATTAGAAGAGAGGTTAAGAGGAAAATGATTAAAGTGCTACACAATTTTTCATGAGTCACTTATTTACAGTAAAGAAAACTGATATGGGTAGTACATGGTCGTTTTGTTATATTCTTTCTTACATATATTGACAAGGTTAATGCATCTTTTTCTAGTTCACAGGAAATTAGACTCGTATATCATTGGCATATGTTTTTCTGTTCTTTTTCTCAAAATATCTGGAATTTTCATCCCAGTTAATTAATAGTGCTCAAAAATGGAAATTCTGTTGCCAGGAAACTGTCTGACAATATACTAGAAGTATAAATCACAAGTGAAAGTTGTCACTTGGTTCATATCCTCATCTTTGGAAAGTCATTCAGTTCACTCAGAATGGTTGAAGAAATAGGGAATCTTTAGTCCTGACTTTCCTGCATTCAAAATGATGTGCTTCTGCAAATGTTGTGTGTATGTGCATATATGAAAAATGAATTATATCAAACAGCATGATTTTATTGTAAAGGGAAGGAGAAAAGAAAGAAAGTTTGAAACTCTTCATGTTTATTTTGAAAAGTCTACTCACTCCTCTTTTAACTTCAGTGAACCTCAATCTCCTCAAAATGAAATGATATGTGCTCAGAAATATTGCTGCTTAGCTATAGAGCTAAAATTTAAACATGGGACCCTTAATCTCCTGTTCAATATTTATCTTGGTTTTTTCCCATTGTCAACTGAAATATGACCAGAGAAAGTGTTTTTACAAATTGCAATTCAGTAGAAAGTTCTTGATGGTTATTATCCTTTATATGTTTCCTGGGATAGTTTGTTTCACTTCAATTAGAAAGTTTATCTCTTCATTTGGTTTTCATAATAGTAATACAACATGAGCAAAATGGAACTCATAGTAATGACATGAGAACATTTTAAGAATACTCAAATCTTTTCTTTAACTTGTCCCAATTAAAACAAAAACAAAAACTATTTAGTGTGAACTGTTAACCCACCTCATGACAAAGATATTTCACTCAACTTTTTCTTTACTTATCTAGCATGTTTTAAGTGTTTTCAAGTGTAGAATACTTTACGAAACATTGCGAGAAAAACAAACTATACTGAGTTCATAAAATTAGTTGAACACTATATATATAAAATTAAAGAACAGAAGAAAGTATATGATAGAATCTATAATACACTCCATATGTTAAAGAAGAGAACAATATATGTAGTCTTCCTGGAAATATGAATTATGAATTTAGTTTCTAAAGTAAATAACAGGATAAGCAGATAGGAAATCAAGGTGTATGTCACTTACAGAAATTATGGAACAAGAGCTTGGTTGGATGTTTTTAAATTAGCATTTATTCTGTGCCTGCTACCTTGAAGAGTAATTTGAATTGATGTTTAATAGACTGGAGCACAGAGTACTTTTTCAGTCTTGTTCATAATTATATTAGTTAGCTTTCCACCATGATAATGAAACATCTGAGACAATTAACATATAACAAGAAAAATGTTCATTCAGTTCACAGTTTTGGAGACTCAGTCTAAGTTTGGGAATACCCAAGATTCCAACTTCTGATGGAAATAGCAAGTTGCAATGGTAGGAGTACATGGTGGAGTAAACTGCTCACCTGATGCCAGGAAGCAGAATGAAGTCTGGATGGGCTAGTGTCCCCAAATCGCTTTCAGGGACACATCCCTAGTAACTGAAAGACCTCCCAGAAACCCAAGTTCCTAAAAGTTTCATTTCCTTCTAATAATGTCAATCTGAGAACCAAGCCTTTAACACAGGGAACTTTTGGGCATAAATGTGCAAACTATAGACTTCTACCCCAGTCCACAAAGTTTCATGTCCATCTCATAATGAAAATTCATTCAGTTAATCTCCAAGAGTCCTAGAAGGACTCTTCACTGTTCCAGCATTGCTCAAAAATCAAAATACAAAGTCCTTTCTGATTCTAGGAAAATACTAAGGAGACATTGACCCAAAACAAAACAAACTCAGCACATTGCTGGTTTCCTAGGCTTTTTTTCAAAATCTCAGTGGAAGCCATTATGACTCCACAAGCCTTGCATCCTGCATGCTTGTGAATGTAGCATCACCCGGGAATACCAAGTTCTGCTGTTAGTGTGAGTGGTACTTGGGCTAACTTAAACCATGGCTACAGAGGTCTCCAAATGTCTTGCCAGTCATGCATGAGGAAGCAAAGTCTATGGAAATGAGGTGATTCTTCTCTGGAAAATCTTTGAAACAAAATTGAATTTCTAAATCTCTGAACCTGTGATAGCGGTAGCCTTGCTGATTTCAGAGATGCCTTCAGGAATACTTTCTATTATCTCAGTACAAAGCATTCAACTTCTTTAATGGGTGCTAGTAAGCACATCTCACCTTGGCTGCACCTTTACATGTATGCCTTTTATGGCCAAACTGCATATTCTGTTCTGTTCCTCTCTACTTCTCACTGTAAATGTGACTAAAAGCAGTCAGTAATACCCATGCCACAGCCTGCATACTTTACTGCTTTAAAGTTTCCTCCACCAACTGAACTAGTCCTTCATCTTTATTCCCACAAAAAAAATCAGAACATGGGAAATGCAAACAAATGCTTTGGTCTCTAGCCCAATTCCCAATAAAATCTTCATTTGCATATGAAACCTTGTCAGTATGGCCTGTCCTGTTTGCATTCCTATTAGCATTCTGGATTCTGTAAGTTCTGCTTACAGAATCTAGACTTTCTCTAGCCTGCTCCTCTATAGTCTTCTAAATCCTTCTCATAAAAATATTCCAAAGTTTCCTCTACATCATCAGGTATAGCTGTAATCAACAGCCCCACATCTTGATACCACATTTCTGTGTTAGTCAGTTTCTGTTATTATAACAAAATACCCAAGATAAGTAACCTATAAAGGGAAAGATGAGATGGACCAGAATCCTAAAATTCTATTCAGGAGCAAGTTTGCCCAGTGACCTGAGCTCCTTCTATAAGGCCCGACTTCCTAAAGGTTCCACTTCCTCCAGTTAATGTCATCCTGAGGAGCAAGGCTTTAACTTTATTAAGTCTTCGAATAATAGTGCCATGTTATGGTTATGGAAAATACAGGAGACAAAACCAGTCCACCATATGGAATATGTGTGTGGCTTATTTCTTACACAGTCAGAGAAAGCTGATAAAATTTAAAAGTTCATGGATAACGTGGTCAAATTCCTGTAGGCTCAACTGTGACCCTGAAGAATTTTATTCTATAAGTACAAATTCATCATATCTTCATAGTTATAATGATATTTACATGTATAGAAAATATTATCAGTTAGAGAAAATGACATGGAAAATAAAGTTGAATGTCATTTTGCCTATTCCACTTCCAAAATGCCACCAATTGCTCTGGGTAGATAACAACCCTACTGCTTGATTTTATATTTAGGCTGACTTGGAGATATTGAAGAAGTTTGTTTACCCCTGAGGATTAAGGAGTTTCCCAGAAGCCAAAATAGTGTTAAATTCAGAGAGCTGTGTCTATTTAGGAATGAAGAGAGAAATCACACTTAAAAAGGGAAAAGGAAATGTGATAGGATCTTGAAAGCATGTAGGAAAAAATGAAAGCAAGCACAGCTCAGTGCTTATCTTTTCAAGCAATCTTCGGTGCTTCTTCTTTTGAACATCTGACAGCCCAAATAATGGTGTCTATATCAGATCTCCCCTGGAGTCTGGTTTTGATGCTGATAAATGTTGTTTTCACAACTTGCTGGTGCCAGATATGGTTTCTCAGAATTACCCAGAGGACAAGTACCATCCTCCTTTCTTCTTTTTTCCAGTTTATTTTGTGGTTATTGTGCCTTAAGGATGGGTCACCATAGTTGGAAATAACTTTTAGTAGCTGCATGAACTCATAAATGAGTGTATCCATGAGCTGATTTGGGGTTGCATGGTGATTTTCAAAAGCATCACAATCAATCTTAGGAATAGACAGCAGCCAACAACATAAGAATAATGAGAATCATGTCTTATGTTTCTAGATTGCATTTCAAGGAGCAGACACACTGTCTCAGTGCTTCTAGGTCCAAAAACTATCCAGGATCATTAATATACCCATTTTCTCAAAATCTTGGCTCGTTTGGTCAAACAACTGACATTGTCTTTTCAACTCACATAAAAGTAAAACCCAATCTAAATTTCATATACGTTATTTATTAAATGTAGGATATTCTATAGGGTCAGGTGAGATTACATCCATATAGTCTACATACCATAGCTGATATGGATGTCCCGTAATCACTATGAAGCACTGAGATGCTTTGCGATGCAGATATAACTCCTAGTCACAAAAAAGGCCACTTTGTTTTTATGTTTCCTTTTCAGCTCCCTCAACATTTGTAAATCCTTGTGTTTTTTAAATTGTCCTTGGATATCATGATCTTCGTTTGCTCTTAAGTTTTAATAAGTAGCAGTGTTTTTATGAGCATGGTTGGTGAGGCCAGAAGACCCAGACTTGAATCACCACCCAGCTAGTTGCTAGCTTCATGACTTCACCATTTACTTAGCTTCTCTTTACTTCATTTTCTTCTTTTATTAAATGAGGAACACACACATAACAATTAGAAGAATGTTTTTCCTTAGTAAGAGCTAGTATATAGATATTACTGTGATTGCCAACACCATAACCGCAACCATTAATATAGCGCATTATTTATTAGATAAATGTTTAGCTATATGCTAAACATTGTCCCAGCAATGGGTACTTTGGTGAATTTAACAAAAATTTCTCCTACCCTAGAGAAGCTTGAAGCCTACTGAGAAGAGAAGAATAATGAAAACGTAAACAAAGTCAAGGTAACAGCTATTAGAAATACTACATTATGCATATATATAACACATTTTCTTAATCCATTCATCAGCTGTGGGGCATCTGGGCTGTTTCCAAACCTTGGCTATAATGAATAACACTGCAATAAATATTGGTGTGCAAGTAAGTCTATTGTATCCTGGCACATATTCCTTCAGGTTCAGGAGTGGTATGACTGGATCATATGTTAGTTTTTGAGGAATCTCCATACTGCTTTCCATAGCAGTTATACTAATTCACATTCCCAAAAATAGCAACTCATATTCTTTTTTTCCTCTGAATTCTTGCCAGCATTTGTTGTATATTATTAATGGTAGTCATTGTGACTGGGGTGAGGTGAAAAGTGCTATTTTGAGAAAGAAACAATGTTGCTAACTCAAGGATATTGTTGCCCATAAGAAAATTTGATAATGATTAAATGAAAATATCTCCATGCAAAAAGTGAAAGAATGTATTGTATCAGAGATAAGTTATGTAGCTGAAGGGTAAACACGGTGTAGTACATACATCTTACTTTCTTCCACCAGTGTTCCAGTTCCAGTAAGTAAAGTAAGGTCAGTTATAAGAATCCAAACAAAAGAGGTTTGGCTCCAACCAAACTATCTGAGTACTCATGGCTTCCTGGAGCAGTTGTAGACACTACCATTTTCATATCCAGAAATCTTCTGGGATCCAGCAAGGAATGGAACTCAGACTGTCACAAGACTGAATACCAAGGAACAGGAAAGTGTGTGTTTCTAGGCTTGAGCTTATATGAGAGACATTAGACAAATGTCTCCTTCCAATATCTTCATCCTCCTTTATTCTTCTCTATGGGAGCTCTGTCTGAGGCTCCTTTTTTGAATTGACAAGTGTGATCACCTCCAAAACAATTATCAAGGAAAGAGATTAAGGCTTATTGGGACAAGTTTTCAGTTTATTTTAACGAGTGGTGAAATTTGATGAAAAGAGATTAGCAGATAACATCCAACACAGGAAGACAATGAGGAGTCATTAGATTGGCATCAGTGACTGTTCACTTTATTAAAGATATCCAAGCTTAAAGCATAAGTCCATAAGGGTTTTTTAAGAACATGTATAATTTGGGGGACACAGAAGAATGAAGTTTAGACTGCTATGGTGACTTTAAACTATTTAGCAAAAACATAATTACACATATAATAATTAGATAATAATTTTTTTAAAAAGACAAATAATCAGCCAAAACATTTTGATGAATAGTCAGCTTGCAGATGGAGAACATTAGCAGGCTTAGGGCAAGGGGGAGGCATTTGTTTGATAGCAAAATGCAAACTAGAATTCCTTTTGTCCAAGGAGCAATGAAGCTGCGTGCAGTTGATGACCAAAGACTGCCAGATAAAATGCTGCACCATGTAGCCAAAGGACAGTTGTAACCAGAAGTGAGCTCAACACACAGTGCTTACATGGGCACTTCTGTAAAAAAGAAGCAACTCTTTTGAGGGCCCCCCAAGGAATATATATAGATTTTAACCCTTGGACATTAGATATATGATAATTTAGACATCTTATGCTTGAATAAGAAAAATAATATTTTATAGAAAGGAAGGAAAACTAATGTGGAATGATGACAGTGATTATCACATTGTTATTGAGTCATACCAGACAAATTATAAGGTAAACTGCAAGAACTGTCTGTCAGGTATGCATAAATTGAGTTGTATCAAAGCAAATTTGTATTAATCTATTGTTTTTATTTTCTGAAAAGTTATACTTTCGGACATTTTAGATGATCCACATAATTTTCTTGTATCTAAAGATATGTCTTTTATACATCCTATTATTTCTTTGTTGGCCTTTTCATATGTAATTGCCTTTTAGTTATGTTCCATAATATTATATTACAGAGTACAAACAATAACTTACATGTGAGTTTAAAAGGAAGATATGAGAAGATAATAACCTCTGCATAAGTTCTTTTATTAAAGACTTTACATTTAGCATTTTTCTCTCTAAATATTTGTAGTATAACAACCTGAAGTCCTCTTATTTTGAGTTTCTCATTTCTATATAGAAAACAACACTTTTAACACATTGCCAAATGCTTTCTTTGACAACCAAATCTAAAATGCAACATTTTGAGACATAACCACTATGAATATTATGGGAATTTATTTTTGCCTATTGATAAGCTAGAGCAATAGAAAATAATGCAAATACAAATAAGAGTAGAAACCATATCTGTCATATTCACTGCCTGGCAAAAAATTACCTTTCTTGTTAAATGATTGTAGAGAATTTACTAATTTACTTTAAGATATAGAGATATCTTAAAGGAGAAGATAAGTTTAGCAGGAAAGAACAAATTCTGGAAAGAATACTGAAAAAACTATATTAAAGGTAAGGTGTAAAGTAATGACATTACCTTTCAGGCAGCCAGTAAAAGAAAAGGGAGGAAAATCCTAGGAATAAAATGTCTGCTGTTGTATTGTTTACTGATGGAAATGCAGAAGTCTGTTGCGTTTACTTTGAGAGAAGACTATAATAATTGTTGGCAGCTCTGGTTTTTAAAACATGCTTCCTTCATTAACAACATCTCTGGAAAAATTGTTAGAAATGCAGATTCTCAGTCTCATCCCAGATCTACTATTTTCACAAGCCTTCCAGGTGACTGTAGCTGAACTGGTATGCATGTGAATTGCCCAGGTGAACTGCCTGCCCTCAATAGATTGACTGAAGAACAGTCAGAAGCCTCTAACTGAGTGGAGTTTTCCTTGATAGACTTACTAATGTGTTTAAGTGAAATGTCTCACCATGTCCTATGAGTTCTTTAAGAGCAGTCAGTTTTTGCTTGAACTTGAGATTTAACCACTTGAAAGTTAACACATACCTTTACTTCACATAATTAAATCCCATGCCTCTGTAGGAGAACAAAGAGGGAAACTGCTTATTCCTACTTTCCACTTCTATCAAATGCCTCATGTTCACTAGTGTCTACTATTAAATGGGCAGTTTGTATTCCACTTTGGGAAATGTCTTAAGATGCTAATTATTCACAGTAGGTAAATGTGATAGTCTTAATGCATGATATTTTAAAGAAATCTTATCCCATCATTTAATCATACCAGAGTTTTATTGAAAAGTCTATTTTAGTGCCTCTAGAAGCTGATGTTGACAAAAGAATTCCAGAATAAGTAGTTTAGTTAGAAGATGATCCCAGGACACACTGACAGGGACCTGGACACAGAGACAGACCATCAAGAGCTTTTGAGGGTAACTTGGAACCTTGGGGATGCAGTATAAAACACCAGTCCTAAAAGCATCCAAAATGGAGATAGGATATTTGTCTAATGTGTCAGATCCTGTATGTCATTGGTGATGGGCTGGTAAAGGATGTAGAGTTGGCATTATTCCTTTTCCATTTCCACTCTGAAGTCCAGAAAAGCTGTGGGCATGAGTACAAAGAAAGGCTGAGGTAATGTGTGCTGGGCATGACTGTATCTGATCTAGAATGGAAGTCATGAAGAGTAGGTAAGTGATAGAGAACTGTAGACCTGTGGGTTGACCACTGTGGAATGGTCAACAGACAAACAAACGAAAAACCTGAATGAATCCTGTGGCTCCCAGTGGGAAACTTTGTCTACTCCACAGTGTTGCCCAGATATGAACCTGGCACTCATCATTCAGAAGCATTTATTTAATGTTCACCTGTAATTGACATTGTGATCTACCCCAGGAAGATAATGAAAGCAATATGGCTCCTCGCCTGAAGTGTCTGGCAACCTGGTCTAGAAGCAGGAAGCAGAAAACTAGAGCTCCCAGCTTGCATTCAAAATGATGAATGCAGGCTATAAAAAGGCCAGCCCTGGTGCTTGTGGAAGCTACAAATTAAATGCAACCTGCCAATGCCCATTCTTATTGCTCTGTACTGACACTTCCCAGAGTTACCCTGTGAGTCTCCAGAGATATTTTATTGTTCTGCATCTGCCAGAATGCCAAGCCTGGAATAACATAGGAATAATGTATGTGTTATGAAATACTAAAATTATTAATTCATGATAATTGAAAAAGGTGCTAGTGGTAACTGGCTTGTCCTTGAATGCTTTTAATTACAAATGTGACTCTCCAACCCCATCCTCTGTTATTCCCTTCTCAATGCACAATTTTAAAAACTATAAATCATTCACTTTTGGATCCATGTGAATTTAACAGGCCAAATTACTATAATCGGTTTAATCATTTCATTTTAGAAAAAATTAATTAAACAGCAAATTAAAATTTTTTAATAAGAGCTGTTAAACTTTGGTCTTAATTCTGAGACTGAAAAATGTTGAAATCAATTTGGAAATAACGAAATTGTTTCTCCTCAAGATATATGTAGATATTTTTAACTTGTTTTTTTCATTTTTTTCTTCCCTTATACTAATTCAAGCACAATCATACTTACTTACAGTATTTTCTTTTTAACACCTTGCATCATTCAGTTCCTTAATAGTCCAAAATTCCTTTTTAGACCCATCTTTTTTTTAGTGTTTTTACATAAACAAGGTATTTTTCTCTCAATTGCTTTGCATAGCTTAAGCATCACTGAATCCTTAACACAATTTTCCCTTAATAAAAGTTGACTCTAAAATCATATCAGGAAATATGAAAAATCATTTGGACTGTGTTCCAGGTTTTCCTTCATAAATGTTGTTGCGAGGTAATTAATAATTCAGCTATTTTCTCATGCTTCGTCACCATTTTCCACTGTCATTCTACTAAATGGATTCTTTCATTCTCATTGTTCACCCATTGAGAGTACATTTTTGTAATCGTTACCAGAGGAATTTCCATCTTCTACCTTTCAGTAAAAAAGTTTGCATTCTAACATTTCTTTTTATTCTTCTTATTTATTTTGGCCTCTAATGCATTACAAATACTCCAATAAATATTAAGCAGGGCATTAGCAATTTCTGCATTTTGTTGGGCTTTGTTTTCTATTTGATATTTGAACATTTCTTGTTTTCTTCAGTAATCTCAAGCATTTAAAACCAAACTGTAGTTCATGTATTCTTTAAAGCATTTGGCTTTTTCTTAAGTTTTTTGCTTTATGATAAAGTGTCTGTAGTCATTTTCCTGTTAATTTCTCAGGTTTTGTATTCAGTCAGTGATATGCCCCCATCTTCAGTCTCCTTTATCCACTTGGCACAGCTCTAAAATGAATGGCCTGTATTGCCCATGGCCAAGTTCGATATGCAACAAACTGTGAAAGGAAGCACTCCTCCTCTACCTAGGGGAACTTGAAAGTGTTCCATAGCTATTATCTGAAACAATACATGGTTAATCCTCCATAGTGAATGTTCTGACATTGGCGTAGAGCTTGATGATTTTTATAAAGTGTTTACTAATCCAGTACTCTCCATTTCCTGGT